>NC_064621.1:372486878-374886878 GCF_023898315.1 Schistocerca nitens
AGTTAATGTGTGCATGTCATTTATAGCAATAACTATAGTATAAGACCCCCATTTACCTACTCTTCTGATTGTATCGTTGCACGCAGGAGAGAATATTTGTACATTTTGAAAGTGAAGTTAACGAAGGGTGGTGGGGTCCTTACGCTTTTGATTACCCAGTCTTTATATATGCGGCATTTCTACAGAAAAATCCCTTAAGGGGATAAAATTACGCTAGTACGTATAAAATTTTCACAAGGTTGAGACGTAAAGGCTGGCAGTAATGTAGTGCTTGTTTCCTAAACTAGAATGCTACAGGACTGAAAACAAAAAGCTTTGTGCATGAGCGCGCTGATCTCTTTGGAGAAGGATTATTAAACGCTTTGGAGCCAGTCGAAAAAATTTCCTGAAACTAGCAGCAAGCGTCCATTGCCCGCCACACAAAAAGCTTTCACCAACTCACAAGCCACGGGAACAGGCAGAATGCCTGCGTCGAATGTATTCGCGTGGTTCCTACAGTTGCAACCGTATCTCGAACGAACGTATTCTTTTCACATTCAGATGTTTCGGCCAATCCGGCTCCACGGCAGCAAGTAGCACTACGACTGGCCATTTCCTGCTAACGCTCTTACTACAACTGTGAAATGCTGCTGCCTGCCGAAACTTTCAGCTGTTTGTTCTCAGAGTGTACGAGGAAACGTCAGCCACTCTATGGGAAACAGCCTCGCCTTTGAGGACCACCCAGGCGGCTCAGGCGAACACCCGTTAGCCAGATTAAGAAAGGCTCGGCTTCTATCCCCAGACCGGAGAATGTCCGCACCCCCGCGGACACTGGCAAACTGGTGCTGTGAACCGCAACAGCGGCGGGCACTCGCCGATCGTCACGGTCCGGAAATTATTCGTTACAAGCATACTGTACCCAGGTCTTTGGAACCCTGCGGTGTAGCCGGGCGGTCTAAGGTACCTTGCCCCGGTTCGTGCGACTCTCCCCGTCGGAGGTTCCAGTCCTCCCTCGGGCATGGATGTATGTGTTGTCCTAAGTATAAGTTTGTTTAAATTAGATCAGGCGCTGTGTAAGCAGTTTGGTCCCATATCAACTTACCACCGCCAGGCCTGTGGACGACTTCATTAACGCAGTGGCGCTCGAATGAAATGACGAGTGGATTACGTACTCTTCGTGATCATCAGAGTTTGTGCGAGTCGTCCGGGTAAAATTCCATACAACTCCACCTGTCTTGTAGAACTGGATTAAGATCCTGCCGATGCTGATATTTCCGTCAAGCAGGGGAACTAATTGGGTGGCGTCGACGGTGTTCAACGCATCGCGAATAGCTACGGCTGCATAGCTAAAACCCAGAAAAACGCTACATATTACAAGCCTCATCACAACCAATGGCGCTATACAGTTACGCAGTCGAATATGATAGTCGCTGGTCTGGAGTCACGCCACATGGCTCGTTCCATAATGTGGGTAGATTCAGTAGAGACTGCCACCACATACGTAAGAGTCGCGGTACTGAAGAATAATGTAGAAAATTTATGCGGTAGGAGAGTTACTGGACAGAACAGGTGAAGTGAAGCTGGTATAGATACTAATATATCCTAAAATAATTTAGAGGTAAAGGGAACAGCATTAGTTTATATTGTCAGCAATTGTAGACACGTTACAATAAACAATCAGTTTTCCAGCGTTCGTGGAAAATTAAGGATTTGTTTTGTCCAATTAGAAACAGCTTGGAAAAGATGATACCTGTTATGTGCACTGTGGCATGTGAATGCTGCTAAAATTTGATAGGGCAGACAAATCCGCTCCGTAGCTGAGCGCTGCACTGAACACAGAAAACGTACCAAATACAGAAATATTCAGAAATTTTCGGTAGCGAAACACAGCCTTACGAAGAAATACAACATCAACTTTGAGAAACGAAGGTCGACTTCCACGCATCGGCCTACTAGGATTCCGTATCAAAAGAAGCGATAGAAATTCGCGTGTGCAGTAGAAGGATGAACAGAGGCGGTACATATATTCTTTGCAGTGCCTCGAGAAGAGAACCTCAGACGGAGATTCTTCAAAGAAAGATAACCGAAAGTTGTAACCCGTAGGAGATTCTGGGAGTGCTCACGGTTTCCCCTCCATTCCTCATTCGCGCCCCGGTTGCATTTGCGCATGCTAATCCAACTCTCCACGTGACGTCACATCGGCAATAGAATAACAAGAGTCGTCATCCAACCAAAGACACGCTTGAACGTCACTGTAAAGGAAGCAGACTTCGTTCCCAGCGAAAAATCATCCATGTGAGAAGATAGAGATAACCTTCGGCAGCTCGAGATTGAATTCCGATTTCACGCGGTCTGAACACCGAGAAGATTTTACTCGAGTACAATCTGTGTAGGAAGTTTGTCATTGCAGTCGCACTATGAATGATTTATTGACAGACTTTACTTATTTATTAATTTGCTAGTCTTCAGTTTTCTGGTTCGTCTGATGCAGCCCGCCAAGAATTAATGTGCTATTCCATCATTTTCATATCAGACTAGCACTTGCACTCACTTCTTTCTGAGAGTCTGGTACCCTCCTAGAACACTTATTGCCTAGATCGCAAATTCTATTACACAGATAACCAGTCTCAGCCAGTTCAATGGCCATCTTCTGATCCATAATCATGGAACTAGCAACAAATAAGACACTGTATTCTCACACAGTGAAAAGAAAGGTGCAGAATCCCATGTGTACGATGATCTTACGCTTTATTAGATAATGACCATAGGCAACACGATATCCTGAATGACGTGGGAACCAGTTGAAGATGTCCCACTGACGGAAACTGGGAAACTTATCTTTCTGCCAGCGGGATATACTCCAGTCTCTCTCTTCCTCTACAGTTTTTACGCTCTTTAGCTCCCTCTAGTTAAGTGCTCTTCTGATGATCTTGCTTGGTCTTGTGAGGAGTTTCTGTATGTTCCTTTCTTCGCTGATTTTGTGGAGCACCTCCTCATTCCTCACCTTGTCAGTCCATCTACTTTTCAACAGTGTTCTAGCGCAGCATGTCAAACGCTTTGATTCTCTTCTGTTTCTGTTTTCTCAAACACCATTAGTTATTATAATATAATGCAGTGCTCCAAATGGACATTCTCGGAAATTTCTTTTTCAAATTAAGGCCGATGTTTGATACTAGCAGGCTTCTGAAGTTTGACATTGCAATACTGCAATGAATTATCCATTGACAGAACTGAACTCTGAATAATTTATGCTATTAACGTAAAAAATGAAGTAAAAGAATTAAAAAAAATTATAAACATTCGCTAACTTCTACAACAGCTCTTTTCCGCCCCTAGAAGAGATACCATTCGCTCTGTCCCATTACATTTAACTGGTAGCTGAAGGACCTTTCTTAAACTTTCCACCATTGACGGAACCGCGGTAACGCAATCATTCGATGCGCTGAGCGTGAGAATGAAATTGACTGCAGTTAATGAAAGTAAATTTTTCTGTTGTAACATGACTGATTTCGAGGCCACTAGCCTCTTCTTCAGATGTAGCTGATACAATTCAAATCTCTGTGTGGTATGTTTTCCTTAGAACCACGTGTTTCGTCGTCAATTATCCCGATGTGGCCTACATCATCCCATCAGAGGCCCACTCAACCACTCACGAAGAGACAGCCTCAGTGGTCGGTAGCAGATATCTCCTGCCGTCTGTGTCGCTATCTAACATACAGGGTGTCCCAAAAAAATGTATACACTCTTTCAAACTGAATAGCTCTTTAATTAAAGGAGATGGAAATACAGTACACTGTTTGTGGTGTACCTTAAGGTCCAACTTAAGGTGTCAAATATTCAAAGTTGTCCCCTTCAGCGACAATACACCATCGAAAATGACTTACAACAGAACGACATCCCAACTGTATTGTTCCTAACGGAATAGCATCACAGGCTTCCTCAATTTGGTCTCCAAGATCATCCAGTGTTTGTGGACTTGCAGTGTATACTGTGTTCTTGAGAGTACCCCAAAGACAGAAGTCTAGAGGAGTTAAATCAGGGGATCAAGTTGAAAACTCCACACTCCCTCTTTGACCTATCCATCTTGCAGGGAATGTACAACTGACAAATACCCTACATCAATGTCAAGGTGATGTAGTGCATCTCATTTTCAAAAAATTCATTAAAATCAGGAGTTACCATATGCAACATTTCTAAGTAAGGGTCCCCTGTGACAGTGTAAAGTAGTACATCCCAATTAACCTTCCAGAAGGCGGATGACACAAGACTTTACTCCTGGTAGATTAACATGTCTTTCCTCTCTTACGTATGGTTTCTCGCTGGTCCTGTACACACAGTTATGGTAGTTAATTGTTCCACGAAGTATAAAGGTCACTTCATCTGACCAAAGAATTAGATCGTGGAAATGTTGCTCTTCTTCGCATCTGTTAACGAACCACTCACAAAATTCACCTCACCTATTGGGTTCATCCTCAGTAAGAGAATGGAGAAGTCCTGGAATGTAAGCCTTCAATTCCTGAGCCCGCTGAATTCTATGAACACTGCATTTGCAGGTCCCAATTTCACGAGAGTGCCCGCATCTCGTGGTCATGCGGTAGCGTTCTCGCTTCCCACGCCCGGGTTCCCGGGTTCGATTCCCGGCGGGGTCAGGGATTTTCTCTGCCTCGTGATGGCTGGGTGTTGTGTGCTGTCCTTAGGTTAGTTAGGTTTAAGTAGTTCTAAGTTCTAGGGGACTTATGACCACAGCAGTTGAGTCCCATAGTGCTCAGAGCCATTTGAACCATTTTGAACCTCACGAGAGCATTGCCTTGCAGATTTATTCGGGATTGTGTGTATGCCTGGATCACTGCGTCAACCCTTTCATTGTCTGCTGAACATCTCTTTCTTCCGCAATGTCTCACCTAAAAATCTTGTACTGCTCCTCTGATGTCAAACTTATTTTAGATTTTTGCAGTTGTTACCCTTGGTGGTGAGGGTGTTCCAAATTCAGCCCTCCTGCATCATCATACCTCACTCACATTCTCTGTTTTCCAGTAACACTTCAGCACACATTTCTGTTGAGCCAACAATAACACCATGTTTACAATCCTGGAACAAAATTACCCACAAAAACTGCCTTTCTATCTTCTTTAATTAACGAGATATTCAGTTTCAAAAAATGGATACATTATATTGGGACACCTTGTATATAAGATGTATAGCGCCTTGTTAGATGTAAGAGAAGACCTAATGGCTTTAATGTTGCCAGAATAAATGAATAACTAAATAGATATTTACGAAGTCCCATGATTCTGAAATTTATAACATCAACACCAGTGTGGAGTACCAAATAACGCGAAAAACTGCTTAGAACCGTCGAAGTTGTAATGTCACATTTCTTTATTACTTGATGAATAGTTTCGAGCCTAAGCTTTTCATCACATCATGCTAGCAAACAGAAACCAAATAGTAAGTAATACGTTCATTGCAAAACAGTGCGACAGAACAGAGATAATTAATGAATTTGGTACCTACCGCGAAATTATGCAATAACATCCACTAAGGCAGCCACATGACTAGTGATTCCATTTATACAGATGTTTGAAAATTATTGCAGGATTGAACTTCATTCGCCTAATTGAGACATCGCAGCGTGGAAGACATTAAGAAGACTATGGCAGAGGGCGCTTAACGTAAATTTGCCGTCTAGCAGCAACTTTATTCTACACATTTTCTTTTCTCTTTCTCTTTTTCAGCTTATTATAAAGTGATTAACAAACATTACAAAATACATGTTCTTAATACAAACATAAATCTTTGCAAGAAGGTAGTTTAATTTACAACCTGTAACGGAAACAAAAATGTGTCTATACATCATCACGACGGCGTCATGCTCGCCACGTCGATGAAACAAACTTTGAAAACTTCGACGACGCTATTAATACGAAAATAAGGTTTCAAATCGCCAACAAATAGATCCATAGACAAATTTCATGTAGAAATCAATTAAATAAAGTCAGACCTCATCGCCAAGTATAAATCATTACATACAGCGGAAAATAGAAAAAAAAAACAGCTAAGTACAAAATGTGAAGATAAGAAAGACACTTTTGTACAAAACCAGACAGGCAGCTATAACACACGTACACGAAAACCAGAGTTTTGTCACCTCAGTGTAAGAATGCCGTGACATCAGTGACTGTGTTTGTCTCTGGAAATTGTTTGTTGTACGAGGAGCAGGAAGTGGTGTATACGGAAGTGTTGTGTGTTGCCGGTGGAGCAGTTCCCGGGCTGCCGGGCGGCGTGCCGCTTCTTCGCGGAGTTCCGGGCGTCGCCGCAGCAGCAGCGCCAGCTGCAGCCGGTGCGCGAGACGAGCGCGGCCGACCTGCTGGTGGTGCTGGGCGTCGAGCTGCGCTGGCCGCGGCCGCCGCGCGCAGGCGCAGGAGCAGGGGCGGGCGCCGACGCCGACGCCGGCAGGCTCGTCTACGTCGTCATGTGGCGCCCCAACGACACCGCCCGCTGGGCACAGGTCACACAGGTCAGTCAGTCGCCAGTCTCTCTCGCTCTCTGTCATCTGTCTACTTCCTGCAGTCTCTAGGCCCTTTCTTACGTTAAACTAGTACCTATACAGTTTACAGGGTTGGCATACTTACTGTTACATTAAAGAGTATATCAAAGCTATTTCAGCAGTAACTATTTTTTTGGGGGGGCGGGGGGGGGGAGGAGCAAGTTACAGCAAATAACGTATATTGAAATTTATTATTTTTTATTATAAACTGTTTAAATACTGACCATACGACTTATCTTAGAAGACAGATTAAGGAAAGGCAAACCTAAGTTTCTAGCATTTGTAAACATAGAGAAAGCTTTTGACAATGCTGACTGGAATACTCTCTTTCAAATTCTGAAGCTGGCAGGGGTAAAATACAGGGAGCGAAAGTCAATTTACAATCTGTACAGAAACCAGATGGCAGTTATAAAAGTCGAGGGGCATGAAAGGGAAGCAGTGGTTGGGAAGGGAGTGAGACAGGGTTGTAGCCTATCCCCGATGTTATTCAATCTGTATACTAAGCAACAGTAAAGGAAACAAAAAAAAAATTCGGAGCAGGAATTAAAATCCATATAGAAGAAATATAAACTTTGAGGTTTGCCGATGACATTGTAATTCTGTCAGAGACAGCAAAGGACTTCGAATAGCAGCTGAACGCAATGGACAGTGTCTTGAAAGCAGGATATGAGATGAACATCAACAAAAGCAGAATGAGGATAATGGAATTTAGTCGAATTAAGCCTGGTGATGCTGAGGAAATCAGATTAGGTAATGAGACACTTGAAGTAGTAGATGAGTTTTGCTATGTAGAGAGCAAAATAACTGATGGCTGGCCGAAGTAGAGAGGATATAAAATGTAGACTGGCAATGGCAAGGAAAGCGTTTCTGGAGAAGAGAAATTTGTTAACATCGAATATAGACTTAAGTGGCAGGAAGTCATTTCTGAAAATCTTTGTGTGGACTGTAGTTATGTACGGAAGTGAAACATGGACGATTAATAGTTTGCACAAGAATAGAATAGAAACTTTCGAACTTTGATGCTACAGAAGAATGCTGAAGATTAGATGGGTAGATCACATAACTAATGAGGAGGTATTGAATAGAATTGGGGAGAAGAGAAATTTGTAGCACAAATTGACTAGAAGAAGGGATCGGTTGGTAGGACATGTTCTGAGGCATCAAGGTATCACCAATTTAGTATTGGAGGGCAACGTGGAGGGTAAAAATCGTAGAGGGAGACCAAGGTATGAATACACTAAGCAGATTCAGAAGGATTTAGGTTACAGTAGGTACTGGAAGATGAAGAAGCTTGCTCAGGATAGAGTAGCATGGAGAGCTGCATCAAACCAGTCTCTCGACTGAAGACCACAACAACAACAACTGGTTAAATTTGAAAATCCCAATGAGAAACTACATACTTTTGCACACAGAAGTCACAAATTAAATGTCCGATTAGGCCGTTAGAATGGCTACAATAAAGGATAGAGGAAAGATTGACAAAGATCCAATTTACGCCACTAACGGGGCATGTTGCAACATACCAAAATTTTACTGAAAAGAGCCTTCTCACTTTGAAATATCTGACATGACAGAAGTGTCTTAATTGTGTCCACAGTCTGCACACACGTAGTGGGGCAGGAGCTTCTTTTGTGGGTCTGGTTTGCCTAATAAAATGGTGATAAATATTTGAAAAAGATTGCTCCACGATCCATCCAGAACCTGTGGCAGCACCAATGCATCCAAAGGGCCCGTCACGGATAATATGATCTTTAAAATTTTTTCTTGGAAAAATAATCATGGGTGGAATGAATGTCCCCCGTGCACATGTAGCAGCTGCTGCTGTTACCAATTCTCCACGTTCAGCAGTTTCACAACTTCGTGTACAACTATCCTGTTTGGCTTCAACACTGTAGTTACAGCTTTTTCATCCATGTTCCGTCCGCCCCTGGTCGCTGAGTGGTCAGCGTGATGGAATGTCATACCTAACGGCCCGGGTTCGATTCGCGGGTGGGTCGGAGATTTTCTTCGCTCAGGGACTGGGTGTTGTGTTGTCCTTATCATCATCGTTTCCTCCCCATCGACACACAAGTGGCGTCAACTCGAAAGACTTGCACCAGACGAACGGTCTACCCAACGGGAGGCTCTAGCCACACGGCATTTCCATTTTCATCCGTGTTCCAAGTTCTGGAAGGGGGGAGAATGTGCCGAGGGTAAACAACTCGTAATTTTTGGAAAAAAACTCACCAACTTTTTTCCAATAGATGGTGTCATTCTTCCCAGACTTTTGCTTTCAGGTTGTCTGATCGAGAGATCGGTGTTTTTGTGCAAAAATGCTGATAGCCAGTCGGCCCCGGCTATTTTCTTTTGTGCCCAAGATGATGGCATTCTCATGTTTAAGTATTTTGCACAGAGAAATCCTAGTTTTAGAACTTCCTCTTTTGTCAACTCGAACATAATTTCGCTGAATCTCAAGATATAGTATTTTTTCCTGACTGTCTCTAAATACTTTCATGAGGTTAGAGTACTCACAAGTAATATCCGTCTGTCACCTTTTACTTTTTGGTGAAGCGAGAGAGAGTACAATAGCAAATATTAAACTGTTTTGCCATTTTTTAAAAAGAATAATCGCTTTTTCCTCCATTTTATTGAACTAAAGTGACTGATCTCTGCACTACATTTAAAGGTGTCCAACCTTTTTCTGTTTTGCGTTTTTAATGACGCATTTTCTTTACCTGAAAGTAAAAATTTAGACTGAATAAACGTAAAAGTACAAGAACAAGTAAAAGAAAATCATTACATTACATTATCATAAAAATTCGACCTAACCAAGAGTGGGGTAAGTTGAAACACTGTGTTGCAACATGCCCCACTTAGCATCGCCACATAAATCATAAGTAAATACCCCGTCAGAGACTTTAAACTAAAATCAGTTATTACATTGTTAAACTACAAATAGCAACCATTTATCAGTTGTAAAATCTAATAGTTGTCACCGAACGTGTGATTCTATACAAAACGTTTTTTAAACTGTAAACTGTTACTCACCACTGACAATTTTGATCAGAGAAAGAGAACACAAAGAAAAACGTCTTCTCGCGCAGGCTCTGACCATCACAGTGAGGATAACACGCAGTTGAAAGTGTCCCCACACGATGGCAGCACTTGAGGGAATACTTCGTGAAAAAATGCAGATGTTGCAATTTCCCCTGCTGCAATATGCCCCTCTCTCCCCTATACTATTTATTTACAAGGTGTTCGGAAATTCCCGTTACAGACTTCTAGGACTTGTAGAGGAGTATGAGTATATCATATGTTGAATAGCAACCCATGTTCGGAAATGTATAATTTCCGTTCAAAAACATTTTGGTTGAGATGTGTAATGCGTCCACGTCTGCAAAGGGAAAGAGAAAAGTCGCAGAGTTGCTTGTCCTGGTACGCTATAAAGTACGCAGGATGATGTGTAATATGGACTACTTTTTGTAGGAGCGTATGCAACGTTTAAGTTACGGGACTGTTGAGAAAGAGGAGGATCAGCTGGCACGAGTTCTGGCAGCTGCACTAGAAACTGAAGAGACACCTGGTGGAACGGAGAATGTGTACTAGAACATGCTTCGTAGGGAATATGTCTGTAACATCGTTGATGGTCGCCACATCGAGCCGCTGTTATAACACATCAATACTGTTCTGTACGTACATTACGATAGGTACTTTTTTTTTTTTGGAATCATGCAAACACGTAATGTTGAAGCGTTCATGAAGACAAATGAGCATGAGTGAAAAATTGATGTTTTGTTATGTTTGCTTCCGAATTGTTTTCTAATAATTTTACTGCGTCACGCCTAATTAAATACGTCAAGCAGAAGTGAATGAATTAAAAATCTGATCTGAAACCGTCGTAGAGCGGAAACGGTAAGTATCCGGACATTGCTTGCTATTCATAGTATTATGTACTCAGTCTACAAGTAACAGGAATTTCCGAACATTCTGAATAATAATTAAACAGGGTTGTGCACGTAAAATTTGCTCTGAGTACTAGATTATGCATTGTCGACCGCCATTTGTCACATATTTTTTCGACGCTGTTGTGACTAAGTTTTGTATTATCAGTTTCTCTTCATTATATAATTATTACATATTTGTCTATTTGTTGTATTTGCTGTTGGTGGGCAACAATTCATGCGTGATAGGCGAGCACTCTCTAATCGTGGCCAGTTTTCCGTGTGACATCCAGTAATATCATGTGAATTTACAAAGACGTGCAGAAATGAGGATCAAAGGACTTTAAAAGGTAGAAAATGGTTAAGTGCTGATTGTCTTGATCTAGATTCAGTTGCATGTAGATAGTCCGTCACATGTATAATGTTGATAGAAGCATCGGTCGCGTAATGAGGTGTCATCCGTTGAGACAGCTGTATTCTTTTTTGATAAAATGCCCATTGTGGTTGTATTTATTAGAGTACCGTAAAATTGGGCGACTTGGAGATCCTTTAATACTTTTTATGACATAGTCTAATGCAAATGCGTACTGTGGCGTTTAATTTCCAAGTATATAAAATTTTATAGCTTTATTATTTAATATTGATAGCATTAAAGGTTTTATTAGAAATGAAGTATTCGGAACATTGAATATTAATTGCCGCAATGTTGTCCCTCCTCAGCTCAGGATGACATAGTGACTTGAAGTGTATGACAGAGAACTTAGAGTTAAATTTATCTTAGAAAGAAGGTCAGCGTTGGCCGTAATATTGATGGTTTATTGATAGCAAAATCGATTTTCTATATCATAGTGATCATCTTCAGTGTTATGGTGTACAAATTAAACACGTAGGCACTGGTATCGAGTTATTATCAGTAACCAAAGCTAAGAAATCATCACAATAACTCCATGGAGTCGCCAATCAATTAAATTCATCTGTCGGAAAAATGAGGTGATCTAGTATTTCTGTATGATACACAGTTGTAGCTTTGTTAAAAGTACCAGCACGTAGTTTTGTGCTATTTCATCCACATACAGAAAAATATTTGTCGCAAAGTTTGCCACTTTGGTGACTTAAATTTTCGTAATTTTCCTAAAATTCTTATAATTATAGGTCTATCATAACTGAAACAAAATGAGAACGAAAGAAGAGACAGAACTATATGAAACAATATAATTAAAGACAAGTTTTCCACACTTACTCACGCATCTGTTCAGTGGAATTGTATGAGAAAGAAAGCAGATCCCAACACTTACATTGTAACACAGGTTATTCTTTCAAATTGTTAGCTACTTACGTACAAATTCATTGGTATAAGAGGAAAAAACGAGGGAATTACGTATTTAATACAACATTCTAAGCAACTGCATGCTTTATTCATAAAGAATGTCTTACTGCGAAATATCACTTTCTCTTCTTTACTAAACCATTCACAAAAGTGCCTAATTTCACTAATGAGACTTGTTTTCTACAATGACAATTTCAATAGTCACACTTGATTCTCAGGCATGTGTGCTTTCACCATCCAACGGAAATAACTTTCTTTGTTTTCTAACCGCTGAAGAAATTTTTTTGTAAAATTTCATTGTGACTCAGAAAAACCGACAAATAACATATTTGTATCGGTTTACCTTTACTTAGTCATTTCTCAAAGTTATTGGCAGTAGCAGGAAGTTCCGAAGAAATCTAC
This sequence comes from Schistocerca nitens, assembly GCF_023898315.1. NCBI lineage: Eukaryota > Metazoa > Arthropoda > Insecta > Orthoptera > Acrididae > Schistocerca > Schistocerca nitens. The sequence goes on from NC_064621.1 coordinate 372,499,054, forward strand.
GAACATGTTTTTGCATCTCCAAACGAAATGGCTTTGGAATCAACTCAAGTGTAATGCACGTACTTGTAACTTTCGTCTCTAACGACAGGAATGTCCACGAACGCAATGCAGCAGAGCTGTATACCATATGTAGACCTGAGTTATAATACTTAAACATAAAAAGCTGGAGCGCGTTGTTGTCATAAACTGATGCATCAGTCACAAAATTTCCCAGTTTTACGATAGTTTATTGAGGTGTGGCTGCTCACTGTTGAAGAGGTTCGATTAATTCCACGATCTTGGAACGCAGATGCCTCATTATCTGGAAAAAGGCAGTATGAGACAAGGATAAATGTAGCAGTTAACGGATTACACGAGTGAAATGGGGTAGGGGAGTTTAAGTTAGTTACATGTTCTATGGCTCATTTTTCACTGTATACCATAATGATGTGGAATAAGTCGTTTTACATCTACATCGCTAATTAATTTGTACATGCGCTCACATGCTTGTTTTCCTACGGAATAGGAGAACTTGTCAGAGAGAAACTTTATCAGTTTGTTATTGGGTTTTACTTTGCTCTCACTCAGGTGTTTTATTACTGGGTAATTTATCAAAAATTTTTGTTTCAGCGTTGTGCACCCCTCTTTGTTCTAAAGACAATATCGAGTAATGAATGTCATGTTTCCTTGTTGTATTGTAATTATATAACTTATGGTTTGTTTTGAATTGTAGTGGATTATTTACAACATAGTTCATGAGGCAATAAATATACTGTAAAGCAGTACTCAGAATGGCCAACTACTTAAACTGGTCTCTACAAAATGATCGTGGCGAGCACCACATATTATTCTTACAAGTTTTTGCGCGGTGAAGACTTTCTTTCTTAAAGATGAGTTACCCCGGATCATTATAAAATACGACATTATTCAATGAAAATATGCGAAATATGTCTCTTCCCAAGATTTAAAATAATTGTAATTGCAAATGTAGCTGAGCTAAGTTGTTTTAGGAGTTCCTAAATGTGTTTTACCCAATTTAAATTCTCATCAATATGTACCCCTAAGAATTTTTAAATTTCAACCCTATTTATTATTTCCTCTCCGTATGTTACACTTATCTTTGGTGTAGTACATGTAGATATGCAGAACTGAATACCTTGTGTCCTTTTAAAACTGATCGTGAGACCACTCACTGGAGGCCAGTCAGTAAAGAACTTTGTTCACCGTTTCTTCTGTTTATACACATATGCTTGGACTGATTGCAGTACTATTGTTTGAATTGCTAAGTACAAATTTCTGGATACTTTTCGCTGGGTTTGACATTATCCATTGGTTGGCTATACTATCAATCCCACAAAACGTCAATTTATCTAGGAGAATATTGCGATTCACGCAGTCAAATATGTTAGAGAGGTCTCAGAAAATACCAACCTTGCAACACATATGGCTTACTACCTACAAAAACGTAATGTGAAGGTAGGGTACCTAAAGCGACTTTAGGATACGGGTGGTGCAGGAAGCGGTGGCATAAAAACAACAAAAAGTGGCCAAATCCCTGGTGTTTGAAGTTAGCTTAGGTTAGGTCGCTAAAAAGTAGCACTTATTATGACAGTTGACCAATGGGTATGGTTGTCGGGGTTGCGAAGCTTAGAAGAGAATGGCATGACCATCTTTCAAATCTGAAGGCTATCCCTTGTCGCTGAAACACTTCTCCCATGCCTGTTGTTGTTCTGTTCATTTCTTCATAATTTTGGCACTTCGTCGTTGGCAGTAGATGTTCAACTATTTCCTTTCTTGGCACCTCTCTGGTTTTGTTTGCCAATATCTGCCGTAGCGGTATCTGTATTACAACGTTATTATAATTGAAGAAATATCGCAAAAGTTTCTTTTTCCTTTCTTGCACGTTTGCTATGAGGATTCGCTGTTCATTGTTCTCTTTCAGAACATTATAACTGGCCTTCTTTCCGTGTAGCTGGTCCTCTTTAGTCTTCTCTAAAGCTATATTACCGTTACTTCGAAGCACTTTCTGTCAGCTGTCAGTCGTCGCAGCGATACAGGAGCACACTCTAGTTGAATATTTTGAATGGTATTATCTCTTTTGTACACTAAAAGACTTGTTCACACGTAGGTGTGTTTATTCGCTGAAAGAGCGTTTAGGTATTGCAGTCGTTTTCTAAATTGCATGATGCATCTGATGTGTACTGTAAGTAAAATCAAAATTTTAGAACTTTTGTTTTTTATTTCTCTCAATCTGGATGTCAGGCGATTTATCATTTCTTGTTGTTTACTATAAAAGTTTTGACTATTAATTTTAAGTTCATGTTTCTAAATAATTGTAGAAAATTTAGAAATTATATTTTGCATACGGTTTCACCATCAGCTATTAAGGTAATATCCTCAGCAAACCTTATTCAGAGAATGGGAATTCCAGAAAAAAAGACGATTATTACAAATTTTCGTTTATTTATGACACAATCAATTTTTTAAGACATTATCACAACAGGTTTCGGCCTAAAATAGCCACACCTTCAGGAGGTTTGAGGGTATTTGGTGAACAAAGTTTCATGCATTGTCGACTGAACTAATTTCCTCTATTGTGTTTACTTGACAATGCGTGAGGATTTGATCACCAAATACCACCCATAGTATCTGAAGATGGCTGATGTTGCCTGAAACCTGTTGTGATAATGTATTACCTTTTTTTCTAATATTGTCCTCAGCTGTTTTGAAATAATTTGTGTTCAAGAACCTTCAACATCGCAGCGTGTCAGCAATCGTTCGTTAATATATTAAAAAACTACAAACCCGCCTCGATTGCGTAAAAAGCACCTAGTGTTAACCTAGGTTTCGGCGTAGATAACTACACCTTCTTCAGAACAGTAAAACCCACAAGCGCCTAAGAAGACCTTTGTCAATGATTAAAAGAACATCATAGCTAAACATTTATAAACGAAAAAAAGGAAAACACAAACAGTACAAATGTACAAAGTCTAAACCACTACTTAACTTAATGGTGTAACCTCCACCTCACACCGGCCTATGTTCGATGGGCCGTGATCAGCCATAAATTGCAGCTACGAATGGTCGCTCACTTACACGCCCGACCCGCTACCTATGCACATGCGCAAGACAAGGGAAGTTACTTAAATGCGCATGTGCATACGAATACGTGAAAGTTTATACATGGGTCGTGGCTAAATAGCCCTTATATTCCCAACCGTGGATCAACGTATATCAAAAAATACAATGGACAGAATAAGTGACGAGCTGAATAGGAGATGAAGCCTAAAAATAACCGCACACGGTTGCTTATGCTAGGAAAGGAACATATATGAAGCTACCTATGACAACAGGAGGAACTCTAAAAAACTATTCCTAAAGCCAATAGTTGGCCTGGGGGGGGGGGGGGCTGAGAAGACGTAATCTAAAGACGTCGTGGTAATAAAGATATAGGGATAAAACGTGAGGTGTTCAACGGGCTAAAGTCACCTTCATCGTAAAAGGAAATGAGGAAAAAAGAAGAAAAATGAAAAGCTTGATCAACCGCGCTCGCCAATCAGCGCACGCAAGAGGGATAGCTGTAACTCTGTGAATATTAGAATGAAAAAAGGCCATCTAATGGGCTTACGGATGAGCCGAGTCTGCAGGTATAATATTGTCGGAAAACGTATTCTTCCGAAAAATATCAAATTTAATGCGGTTGTCAACCACAGTTAAAGTGAGGGCCAAAGAATTAGCCACGACCCATGTATAAACTTTCACGTATTCGTAGGCGCATGCGCATTCAAGTAACTTCCCTTGTCTTGCGCATGTGCATAGGTAGTGTAAGTGAGCGACCATTCGTAGCTGCAGTTTATGGCGGATCACGGCCCATCGAACATATGCCGGTGTGAGGTGGAGGTTACATCATTAAGTTAAGTAGTGGTTTAGACTTTGTACGTATGTACTGTTTGTGTTTTCCTTTTTTTCGTGTATAAATGTTTAGCTATGGTGTTGTTTTAATCATTGACAAAGGTCTTAGGCACTTGTGGGTTTTACTATATATGACGGTAGTATCTGTTCCCGAAAGAACACATACCGTGGATGACTTGTGGGTTTTATTGTTCTGAAGAAGGTGTAGTTATCTACGCCGAAACCTAGGTTAACACTAGCTGCTTTTTACGCAAAAAGGCGGGTTTCTAGTTTTTTAATAATTCGTGTCCCCATACTTTGATTTTCGGTATTTTAATACAGTTCTTCTAGCTTTACAGTGTAACTGCCTATCTTTCAAGATCGTTAGGAGTTTTTCCCAGTAATTTCAGTCATATGCCTTTTACAGATTAAACAACGCTATGTAAGCTTCACTATTTCATTCTAACTTGTGCAGCAAACTCTTGAGTACAATGATAGCTTCTCTGATGAATATTTTTGGTCCAAATACAGGCTGAGCGTCCTCGGTTGTCGAAGACGATGGAGAAATGGTACCAAGCTGCCTTGTGACTGTCCACCGCCGAGGATGTTTGTTGTGGATGTCAGCATTAGTCTCATCATTGTGACATTTAAAATTATCCCTGAAAATTAAATGTTCGAAGATATTTCGACTGGACACCTGCTAGTCATCTTCAGATGAGCCATCAGTCTTCGTGGCTTATCTGAAGACGAATCGCAGGTGTCCAGTCGAAATGTCGTGGAGTGCAGTTTACGATGACCGGTTGCAATGGCGAAATCTCTCTCATAGTTTTCCAGTTAAGGTCTGTTTTATCACCTCTAAGATGAGCGAGTGAGACAGTTCCGCTGAAAATATTCAAAGATGACTGTGCCATAGTCAGAGACCTTCGGAGTCGTCGGCTGATCAGTGACAGTCACGAGGACATTTATTGTCTGCTGGTGGCTTTGGGGCTGGGCGTGTAGTCAACATGTTTCGGCACCACCGGGCAATAAGCCAGATAGTCAGCAAAGAATGGAACAGGTATCAGTGCAGTTACGGACGGCACGGTGTGGCTGCGCTGACGGCGCGTCCCGTTTGTCTGTTGCAGACGCTGGAGCGCAGGGCGCGGCTGCCCGCGACACCGGGCGCCTCCGAGCCGCGGCAGGTGGCGGCGGGCTCTGCGCGGGTGCTGGTGGTGGACCCGGGCGGCCTGCGCACCGTCTACACACCCGCGGGCGCCCGCCAGCCCGCAGCTGACGCCGACGCCGCCGCCGCGGCCGCCGCCGTGGCCGCCACGCTGAGCGGCGGCGCCGCCGCGCTGGGGACGGGACTCGTGGCCGCGCCCGCCGGCTGGGTGCTGCCGGAGGAGGTAGCTACACTGTAGCCCCTGTCTAGTGTCTAGCCGCTAACACTCCACTGCTTGCTCCACTGTAATATGTATCGATCTCTATCGCTTTCCACCTTTACATCAAGTCTTCCGGTCCAGGCTGTATAATAATTAGGTTCCTTTCAGAGAGAATGCTCCATAGATGACCGTCATATACAACCGCTCGCGCGAGCAGCTCGTGGTCGTGCGGTAGCGTTCACGCTTCCCACGCCCGGGTTCCCGGGTTCGATTCCCGGCGGGGTCAGGGATTTTCTCTGCCTCGTGATGACTGGGTGTTGTGTGATGTCCTTAGGTTAGTTAGGTTTAAGCAGTTCTAAGTTCTGGGGGACTGATGGCCATAGCTGTTAAGTCCCATAGTGCTCAGAGAGAGCCGCTCGCGCGACGAAAGTTCCTTACCCAAAGACCTGAAAGTTGCACAAGTCACACCACTATTCAAGAGAGGTAGTGGGAGTAATCGACTTAATTGCAGCCCCACATCGTTAACGTCGATATGCAGCACGATTTTCGAATATAATATTGTTTCGAACCTTATTAATTATCTCGAAGAGAACTGTCTATTGACACACAGTCAACCTCGATTTAGAAAACAGCGTTCTTGTGAAACGCAACTAGCTCTTTACTCACATGAAGTGTTGAGTCCTATTGTTTCGTATTTATAGATTTCCAATAGGCTTTCGACACTGTACCACACAAGCGGCGTGTAGTGACGTTGCGTGCTTACGCATTCGCGATTTTCTGTCAGTTCGTAGTAACTGATGAAAAGTTATGGAGTAAAATAGGAGTGATTTATGACGTTCGCTAAGGTAGTGCTATAGGCCCTCTGCGGTTCCTTGTCTATATAAACGTTTTAGGAGACAATCTGAGCAGCCGTCTTAGGTTGTTTCCACATGATGCTGCCGTTTATCGTCTAGTAAATGATTCAAATGGCTCTGAGCATTATGGGACTTAACTTCTCAGGTCATAACTCCCCGAGAACGTAGAACTACTTAAACCTAACCAACCTAAGGACTACACAAACATCCATGCCCCAGGCAGGATTCGAACCTGGGACCGTAGCGGTCGCGCGGTTCCAGACTTAAGCGTCGTCTAGTAAAGTCATCAGAAGCTCATAACAAAATTGCAAAAATATTTAGAAGAGGTATCAGTATGGTGCAAAAATTTTCAATCAATCCTAAATAATGAGAAATGTGAGCTCATACACATGGTTGCTAAAAGGAATCGGTTTAACTTCGCTTACACGGTAAATCAGTCAAATATGAAGGCCATAAATTCAACTAAATACGCATGAATTACAGTCATGAATAACTTAAATTGGAAAGAAGACATCAAAAATGTTGTGGGGAAGGCAAACCAAAGACTGCTTTTATTGGTAGAACATGTACAAAATGTAACAGATCTACTGGAGTGCCTACATTACGCTTGTCCGTAGTGTTTTGGAGTACGGCTACGCCGGTCGGAGTGGCCGAGTGGCTCTAGACGCTTCAGTCTCGAACCGAACGACCGCTACGGTCGCAGGTCCGAATCATGCCTCGGGCATGGATGTGTGTGATGTCCTTAGGTTAGTTAGGTTTAAGTAGTTCTAAGTTCTAGGGGACTGATGACCTCAGATGTTAAGTCCCATAGTGCTCAGAGCCATTTGAACCAAGTACTGCTGCGCACTCTGGGATCCTTACCAGATAAGTTTAACGGAGTGAAGCGAGGAAGTTCAAAGAAGAGCAGCACGTTATTATCGCGAAATAGGGGAGAGAGTGCTACTGACATGATACGGGATTTGGATCGACATAATTATAACAAAGGCGTTTTTCGTTGCGGCGGACTCTTCTTACGAAATTTCAGTCACCAACTTTCTACTTCAGATGCTAAAATACTTTGTTGACGCCGACCTACATAGAGAGCTACGATCATCATAATAAGAGAACGGAAATGAGACCTCTCACGGAAACGTTTATGCGGCCGTTTTCTACCGCGCACTGGAATAATGAAAAATTATTGTGAAAATGGTTCGATGAACCCTGTACTAGTAACTTAAGTGTGATTTTCAGAGTATCCATGCAGATGTAGATGAAAGTGTGTAACATACGCAGCAATATAAAGAATAATTTACCGGATGGAATGTTACTCATGTACACTAGCGGAGTGGTAACTTCAGGACTATCTAGGAATGAGGACGTCCAAAGAGAGTGTTTGAAATGGAACACTGATTTTTCAAATATTTTGCGCTCGGTGTAAGAGGGCTTCGCTCCGTCGGTAGCAAAATTAAAATCTCAGCGGGCATCCGATGATAGTTTGGACAGATATGTTGCGCACCGTCTGTAGTACACCCTCCGGTCGTCTGACCTCGCACTTTTCAGTTCTGAGGGCACAGTGAGCACGTAAAGATGTTGACAAGTATGGAGTGCGTGCTGTCATTGGATTTCTTATTGCTTAGTGGTACCACCCCATTTCATGGAGCCCACATGATGTAACCGTCACCCGTGACAGCAACGTGCGGCGATGGTACAGGAACTTTGAAACACGACGTACAGACGTTCATGTTGTAATCGCGTAAGAAGGAACCGAGCATCAACCGATGATCTTGTTTAGTGAGTGGATTAGACGATTCGAGAAGTTCGCCTACGGGGGACAATTCAGAGCAAGTGAAGGCGAATGTTGTCATCATGGATTGTCCTTCTTCATGACAGTGCTCGTCCCCACGCTGCAGCGTTTGCAATGGTGTTTGATCACGCATCATACAGCCCAGACTTGGCTCCATCTAATTTTTACCTCTTTGCTCGTAAGAGCCTTTGGCTACGGGGGACAGCATTTTGACACAAACCGCGCCTTGCAGACAACGAGCTGCAGACCAGCATAAAGAATTGGCGGAAGAAACAGGTGGCTGCCTTTTGTCATATTGGCATTCGAAAGTGTGCACAACACTATGACAGATGTCTAAGTCGGAATGGCGACTATGTAGAGAAGTAACTGGACGAAGTAGCTAAACGTTGCAAGTAACACAGTTTTGATTTTCACTATGGTTTCCATTTCGCGCCCTATAGGAACTAGAAAATCGCCCTCTACGACTGGGGACCGTGGGTTGTACCTGTAGAACAGACCACAAGCCGGTCAGGGTGGTCTGGGCTGGTGCCGAGAACAATTAGGAAGCAGAGACGAGAAAAGACGTCATGCCGAGCCCGTCTGTAGCCCCACGCTCCAGCCGTCTCTGGCAGTCAGCACTTAAATTTTCTCGCACTCTCCCCATTGGTCAGCCAATCATGACGCGTGGAAGTCTGTCAGTTAGCTTTCTTTGCAGAAACACGAATCCTTTGTTGATACAATCACTCTCCTTTTCTCTTGAGCCTCACTAGTTGTTACACGAGTACAGAAGTGAAATTTAAGTAGAAAATTTTTTTAAATTAACAATAAAAATCCCCGACTTGTCTTACACCGGCGGGATTATCTCCACAGCCGTTCTCTTGGAAGTGCGTTTACGCCAGAGAGCCTTGCACATACAAGAAGTCGCCATGCGCCAGCGTATGCCTCCCGCGTCATAGAACACGTATGTGTTGCTGCACTTTTCTTGCTCAACAAATGCGAGTGCGTGTTTCCATTCTCACCTACCTATAAACACGCAGGCTGTTTGAGTAAGCAAGATGTCCTCTTTGGTAACGGAAACTGTCACCGCAGTCGTTATACTTTACGACAAAGACGAAATCATAGAAAGAAGCCCACGAATGTGATAATTGGGGTTGGGTTGTTTGGGGGAGGAGACCAGACAGCGAGGTTATCGGTCGCATCGGATTAGGGAAGGATGGGGAAGGATGTCGGCCGTGTCCTTTCAAAGAAACCATCCCGGCATTTGCCTGGAGCGATTTAGGGAAATCACGGAAAACCTAAATCAGGATGGCCGGACACTGGATTGAACCGTCGTCCTCCCGAATGCGAGTCCAGTGTGCTAACCACTGCGCCACTTTGCTCGGTGTGATAGTTAATATATATGTAATGCATCTGTGAGCTTGGTGCAAGACAAATTTGGTAAGAAGCATTATGTTTAATAACTGTACCCGAGATTTTAAGGAAATAAACACTGCTTCGTCCAGTTAAAATGGCAAAAAACACAGACATGTGTCAAAGGAAATACAGCGACTATATCAGTGGCGACAAGGTTAAGACAGATGTTTCCAGTTCTCATTACTGGGTACAATTATCCCAGTTTGAAGTTCCATTTCAAGCTCTCTACGACACAGAAATCTGACAACATCCCAGAAGTTCTCCTGGCTTTGGTGAAATTCCTGCAAAACTACGTTCACCGTGGTTTGTGACCACTTAAAGTTTCTGTATATTTCATGCCTAGCGTTTGCAGTAAACAGTTAAAGAAGATGCTAATATGTGTTCATATTTATAGACCTGGAGCTCGGTAGAGGTATATGGAAAGGAAACCCAGAAACGGTAACGTACTATGTTTACAGGTTCACCAGTCAAATCCCGTCGTGTTTTGAGGATGTCTGTGGGGGTGGGAGGCTCTTATTTTGTTAAAAGCGTTTAATTTAATTCTTTAGTTCCTTCTTCAATTATCTTCAGCATCCCAACTCTAGAGAAGTATGGTTTGATATTGTGTGAATTTTCTGGCACTATATGGGGGACTTAGGGCGACAAGCGTATGGCTCTGCAGCACCTACACAACAGTGAATCGGCTGTTTCAGTTCTGACGACAATTTCAGAACAGAATAGTGGAGAGTCGCACTTCGGTTGCATGCACCGACCCTTCTCGGATGCAAAGAGTGCAAAGCGTGCGCTCGGTGGCCAGAGCATGCAAATTACTCCCATCCGAAACTTTGCACTATTGCCTGAGAATTGTAGACATAAAATATAGATTAAAACAGTTATCCGTGTCAGTAACTTTTTATTTTCTCTCACAACTTCGGGTGAGTGAAAGGATTGTGTTATACTTTTGTTTGCTGTTTATAGCAAGTTGTCTATTTTGAGGTTTCTCTACAAATGGGGTGTAATCAGTGCTTGTTAACGCCGGACGACACAAGGTTTCGTTGCACCGACATCTATAGAAGAGATTTAAATCACCAATATCCTCCTCAGAATAAGACGATGTATTGTTGACTCCCATGTGCGAAGGGGAAAACGACCATCGTGATAAAATAACACAAACCAGAGTTCGCGCGGATTTAGGTGTTCATTTTTCATACATGGAAGAATCGAGAAATATTCTGAAAGTGTTTCTATGAACCCACTGCCAAGCTCGATAATGTGGACTGCAGAATAGTGTAGTACCTACAGAAGTACTTTTGTACCAATATGCTAGATCCGATGGTGAAAGCACAAATGTGAAATCCACCTAATGAGATCAAGGCATTTGTGAATGAACGAGTGTACTTTAAATGACATGAACAGAAACAATTTTCAGTTTCAAAAGAAATAATTGATGAATTTAAAAAGAAATATGTAAATTAATGTAAATTACGTGGGGTCATGGACCTCATGTCTTAATTTAAGCTTACAATTTGATTTGGGACCTATCTCACTTTTTGTATAACATAAAGAATCAAAAATTTGTGTTGCTGTTCACCCCGCGGAGAGGAGTGAATAGAAACAACAGTGTTAATCTTATTATTTGTTCTAAATACTGGTATTTTGGATGAATAGGAAAGTGTTAAAGTCTGTTTTGAATCTAGCACTGAAAGAAATAAAATTTCTCCGGTTCAAAAATAGCTGTTTCCACCTACAGACCACAGACTACAATCTGTAAGATTACTTACTTTTTCCATATGTTTTAATCACGAATTAATCTGTTGGGTTGAGAACATAGTCACGTGGGTCCTTCACATACGTAAAGTTCTTGGTGTTCTTCTGAAGAAGCACCTGCAATTAGTGTTTCTATTCACCCCACAAATTCCGAGGATACAACCCTAAATTTTCAATTAGCCGACAAATAAGTCAGATTAAAGCAAACTTCAAAAAAACAACTTTTGGTTAATGAAACGGGATTGCAAATTTTCTTATCATATATGAAAATTAAAACAACACAAACTGTACGTACAAGCAAAGTTCGAAGTAACGAACATCAGCGCCAACTTTTAAATTCATAATTTCCCGTTAGACTAGTTTACTAACAATCTAGACAAAAAATGTTTGAACGATATTCCCGTTTGTCTTTCAATACAATAGCATTGAATTTTCTTGGATGTTTGCTTCTGTTCACGTTCACACCTTAGCTTCTATTGTTGTAATGGTCTTCGTTACGAAGACTGGATTGACGCACCTCTTCATGCTACTCTATTCAGTGCAAGCCTTATCTTCGAATAACTACTGCAACTCATCCTTCTGGATCTGGTTAGTTGCCATCTCTTGGTGTCGTGGAGGGACACCAAGAGATTGTAACTAACCAGATACACGACTTTTACCCTCCACTTCCCCCCCAATGCTGAATTGGTGATCTCTCTATGTCACAGGTTAGCTTCTATCAGCCGATCTCCTTTTTTTAGTTAATTTGTGCCACAGGTTTCTTTTCTCCTGCCTCTCTAATCTTCTGCATTGTTCTGTAGCACCACATTTCTTGGGCTTTTATTCTCCTCTTGTCTAAACTGTTTACCGTCCATATTTCACTTCCCTACATGGATACACTTCATACAAATACCTTCCGATGTTAATAAAGGTCTCTTTTACAGAAACGCTTTTTCCTGCCGTTACGAGTCTACATTTTATGTTTTTTCTACTTCAGCCATGGCAGTTATTTTGCTGCCCAAAATGTACTACTTCAAGTTTCTAGCTTCTTAAGCTAGTACCTTCAGAATCACCTGATTTTATTCGACTACATTCCATTATTCTTGTTTTGCTTTTGTTGATGTTCGTGTTGTATCCACCTTTTAAGACACTATCTGTTCCGTTCAAGTGCTCCTGCAAGTCCTTTGTCATCTCTGACAGAATTACAGTGCAATGTTGTCGGCAAACTTCAAAATTTTCCTTTCTTCTCCCTGAATCTAAATTGATACTCCAGATTTTTCTTTTGCTTCTTTTATCACTTGCGCAATATACAGATTGAATTACATCGAAGGTAGTGTACAACCCCACCTTACACCCTTCTCAACCACTACTTCCCTTTCATGAGCAACGACTCTTACAGCTGCCGTTTTGTTTCCATACAAGTTGTAAATACCGTCTCGCTCTTTGTATTTTAGCCCTGATACCTTCACAATTACAAAGAAAGTATTCCAGTCAACACTGTCATAATTTTTCTCAAAGTTTACAAATACTACAAACGCAGGTTTGCCTTACCCTAACCTCTCTTCTAAGGTAAGACGTAATGTGAGTGCTGCCTCACGTGTTTCTACATTTCTCCGAAATGCAAACTGATCTTCCACGAGGTCGACTACCAGTTTTCCCCTTCTCCTGTAAATAATTAGTGTTAGTATTTATCAACCACGACTTATTAAACCGATAATTCGGATTATACACGCACGTCAGCACCTTCTTTCTTTGGAATTATTACATTGTGCTTCAAGTCTGACGGTATTTCGCCTGTCCCAAAAATCTTGCACGCCAGATGGAATAGTTTTCTCATCGCTGTCTCTCGCAAGACATTCAGTAATTCTGACGAAATCACGCCTACTCCAGAGGCCTTGTTCGTTATTTGTTTTTCAGTGCTCTAACAAATTCTTCTCGCGCTATTATATCTCTCATTCATCTTCATCTACCTCCTCTTCCTTTTCTATAATACTGCATGCAAGTTCATCTCCCTTCTATAAACGACCTATATACTTCTTCCACCTTTCAGCTTTCCCTTCTTTGCTTAGTAGTGGTTTATCATCTGAACTCTCGATATTTATACAGGTGCTTTCATTTCTCTTACGGCCTCTTTAATTTTCCTGTAGGTGGTATCTATCTTTCCCCCAGTGATGTATGCTTCAAATATCTAGCCGTCCTGCACTTCCTGTCAGTCTATTTTTTTAGATCTTTGTATACCCTTTTATCTGCTTTATTTTCTGAGTTTTTATATTTTCTCCTTTCGTCAGTTAAATTCAGTATCTACTGTGATATCCAATAACATCTAGTAGGCCTTGTCTTTTTCAGGTTACCTTCCGTTAGGAAAGAGGGTGCACTCAGCGACTGTGGTATGATTTATAAATTATAGAGCGCATTAAACAGTCGTCATTTTGTTTTTTTGCGAGTTTTATTCGGCAAATCCAGATTCCCGCTAGTGCCTCGTAATTGTCAGTGCACTGTTTTCTAGTCTCGATGCATGTCAGTTCCCTGTTGTTCGGGCGTCAGTCAATTCAAAGAACTGTGACTCATGCCCGAACAACAGGGAACTGAGATGCATCGAGACTAGAAAATAGTGCCTTGATAATGGCCAGACACTAGCCGAAATCTGGATTTGCCAAATAAAACCTGAAAAAAAAGAGGACTGATTGATCCACTCTATAATTTATAAACCTTGTCTTTTTGCCTATTTGATTGCTGTTTTCACTACCTCATCTCATATCTACCCATTCGTCTTCTACTGAATTCCTTTCCCCCCTTACCTACTATTTTTCCTTCTCTTTATTTTCCTACTACTGAATTCCAATCCCCGATTGCAATTTAATTTTCTTATCCCTTGATGATCTGAATAAATTCTTTTATCTCATCAAACATTTCTTCAGTCTCTTCATAATCTGCAGAATCGGATGGCATATAAACAAGTACTAATGTAGAAGGTGTGGGCTTCGTGTTTATCATGGCTACGATGATGCGTTCGTGATGCTGTTGGTAGTAGCTTACCCGCATTCCTATATTGTAGTTCATTATTAAACCTACTCCTGCATTAGCCCTGTTTGATTTTCTATTTATTTGTGACTGAGGCCTATCCACTTCCATTTTTAAATTTTCTACCCTAGAAGCGCGATAAGGGCTCTAGGATTCTACGCTGTCCTGATGACGACATCCTTCTGAGTAGTCTCCGTCCAGAGATCCAAATGAGGGACTGTTTTACCTTCAGAGTATTTTACCTACTAGGACGCCATCATCATTCAACCATACAATAGAACTGCATGACCCCAGGAAAAAATACAGCTGTGGTTTCACCTGGCTGTCAGCCATTCGCAGTACCAGCACAGCGAGGCCATTTTGGTCGATGTTACAAAGCCACAGCAGTGAGACTTTGTTTCTTTTCACCCCATTTTGCGGCATTTGAATAAGGTCGAGAGCTCCGGTTTGATCACGTCACACTTTATTGAACATGTCGCGAGACCATTCATCTACACTCCTGGAAATGGAAAAAAGAACACATTGACACCGGTGTGTCAACCCACCATACTTGCTCCGGACACTGCGAGAGGGCTGTACAAGCAATGATCACACGCACGGCACAGCGGACACACCAGGAACCGCGGTGTTGGCCGTCGAATGGCGCTAGCTGCGCAGCATTTGTGCACCGCCGCCGTCAGTGTCAGCCAGTTTGCCGTGGCATACGGAGCTCCATCGCAGTCTTTAATACTGGTAGCATGCCGCGACAGCGTGGACGTGAACCGTATGTGCAGTTGACGGACTTTGAGCGAGGGCGTATAGTGGGCATGCGGGAGGCCGGGTGGACGTACCGCCGAATTGCTCAACACGTGGGGCGTGAGGTCTGCACAGTACATCGATGTTGTCGCCTGTGGTCGGCGGAAGGTGCACGTGCCCGTCGACCTGGGACCGGACCGCAGCGACGCACGGATGCACGCCAAGACCGTAGGATCCTACGCAGTGCCGTAGGGGACCGCACCGCCACTTCCCAGCAAATTAGGGACACTGTTGCTCCTGGGGTATCGGCGAGGACCATTCGCAACCGTCTCCATGAAGCTGGGCTACGGTCCCGCACACCGTTAGGCCGTCTTCCGCTCACGCCCCAACATCGTGCAGCCCGCCTCCAGTGGTGTCGCGACAGGCGTGAATGGAGGGACGAATGGAGACGTGTCGTCTTCAGCGATGAGAGTCGCTTCTGCCTTGGTGCCAATGATGGTCGTATGCGTGTTTGGCGCCGTGCAGGTGAGCGCCACAATCAGGACTGCATACGACCGAGGCACACAGGGCCAACACCCGGCATCATGGTGTGGGGAGCGATCTCCTACACTGGCCGTACACCACTGGTGATCGTCGAAGGGACACTGAATAGTGCACGGTACATCCAAACCGTCATCGAACCCATCGTTCTACCATTCCTAGACCGGCAAGGGATCTTGCTGTTCCAACAGGACAATGCACGTCCGCATGTATCCCGTGCCACCCAACGTGCTCTAGAAGGTGTAAGTCAACTACTCTGGCCAGCAAGATCTCCGGATCTGTCCCCCATTGAGCATGTTTGGGACTGGATGAAGCGTCGTCTCACGCGGTCTGCACGTCCAGCACGAACGCTGGTCCAACTGAGGCGCCAGGTGGAAATGGCATGGCATGCCGTTCCACAGGACTACATCCAGCATCTCTACGATCGTCTCCATGGGAGAATAGCAGCCTGCATTGCTGCGAAAGGTGGATATACACTGTACTAGTGCCGACATTGTGCATGCTCTGTTGCCTGTGTCTATGTGCCTGTGGTTCTGTCAGTGTGATCATGTGATGTATCTGATCCCAGGAATGTGTCAATAAAGTTTCCCCTTCCTGGGACAATGAATTCACGGTGTTCTTATTTCAATTTCCAGGAGTGTAGTTTAGGTGGGAGGAGTGAGCTGTATTCAGTTCTTGAGACGCCATGGCGGCGCTGTGTTTCCTTCCGACAGAAGGGCGGTGTGTGGTCGGTGCGGGTGCAGTCGCTGATCCACCAGGGTGTGCTGGTGATCGCGGAGCTGTCGTGGCGGGTGCCGCCCAAGGAGGCGGAGCGGCAGCGGCGCGCCGGCCACCAGTACCTGGTCACCTGGGAGGTGGACGGCGGCGGCATCACCGGCAACCTCTACACCGACTCCACCTGCGTCACGCTCTCCCTCTGGCCCGACACTGTCTTCCACATACAGGTAACTACTCTTCTCTCCTCTAGTAACCCAGAAAAGGATCGACGAGAGAGATGGAATGGTCATGGGGCTCAGACATACCACACTCTCACCCTCAAACATTTTAGCAGAAGTGTTTACACACAGGGTGTGTCAAAAAGTATGACCTGATTGTAGAGTGTAATGATAAGGAACCAGTAACCATGCTGAACAGGCATGCCCTAGATTTTTAGAGAATCGCCATATATACCAATCGATGCGTCTGCTCAGTCGTCCTGAAGCAAGATGGCGTTTGCTCAACAGAAGGCATTTCGTTTACTACAATTCAGCAAGAGTGAGGCAGTGATTAGAGCCCAGAGTGTATGTAGTGGATTTTGATTGATCCGCCTTTGCCGAAAAATATTCGTCACTGGTCTTGTTAGTGGGAAGAAGAAGAAAGATTAGAGTTAAATATTCCGTAGAGACCGAGTTCATTACAGACGGAGCAATAGCTCTAAGCGTTTCATGGGTGGGGAAGAATCGGCCGTGCTCTTCCAAAGGTACTACCCCGGCATTCACTTTGAGCTGTTTGAGGATATCATGGAAAACTTGGATCAGCATGGTCGGATGCTAATTTGATCACTGAAATGATTCAGCAAACGTTAGTGAGAAATCGACTGAAGACAACCTACCGCGCAAGTGGAAAAATTGGAATACCTGATATGAGGCTAAATACTTCAGTATGTCGATGAAAGAAGGAATACAGAAATAGAAGTCATTTAGAAATGAAGTAAATATGAGGTGCAGAGAAGCTAAGGTGAAACGGCTGCATGTATAATGTGAAGAAATCGAGAAAGAAATAGCTGTCGGAAGGACTGACTCATTATATTGAAAAGTCAAAACATCTTCCGTGAAATTAAAATCAAGGGCAGTATCACTAAGAGTACAAAGGGAATTCCACTATTAAATACAAAGGAAAGGGCAGATAGGTTGGAGGACTCTGTGAAGGGGGAAGGCTTGTCAGATTACAAGAAACAGGAGTCAATATAGAGGACATGGAAGACCCACTATTAGAATCATAATTTACAAGAGATTTATGAGACTTAAGGTCGAATAAGGCAGAAGGGTTGGGTAAGATTATTCAGATTTTCGATAATCATTGGGGGAATCTGTAACAAAACGACAATTCACGTTGATGTGTAGAACGTGTAAGTATGACGATATACCATTTGACCTTCGGAAAAATATCATCCATGCAGTTGCGAAGACTGAAAGAGTTGACAAATGGGACAATTACCACACAATCGGCTTAACAGCTCACGCATCCAAGTCGCAGCTCATGCATCCAAGTTGCTGACAAGAATAGTATACAGAAGAATGGAAAATATCATTGAGGGTGCGCTAGATGAAGATCAGTTTGGCTTTATGAAAGGTAAAGGCGCCAGAGAGACATTTATGATGTTGCGATTGATAATGAAAGCAATACTGGAGGAAAATCAAGACACGTTCATAGGATTTATCAACCCGGAAAAAGCGTTCGGCAAAGCCAAATGGTACAAGATGTGTGACATTCTGACAATAATATGGATATTCTATAGGGAAAGACGAGTAGTATACAAATTGTACAATAGCCAAGAGGGAATAATAACAGTGGAAGACAAGAACGAAGTCCCCTGATTAAAAAAGGTGTAACACAGGGATGCAATTTACTGTTCAATTAATATATCGAAGAAGCAATGACGGAAATAAAATAGAGGTTCGAGAGTGGAAGTAAAATTCAAGGTGAGAGAATGTCAATGATAAGATTCACTGACGACATTGTTATACTCAGTGAAACTGAATAATAATTACAGGATTTTCGGAATGGAATGAAAGTCTAATGAGAACAGGTATGGATTGATAGTAAATCGGAGAGAGACGAAAGTAATGAGAAGGAATGGAAATAGCAACATAGACAAACTTAACTTAGCACTGATGATCGGGAAGTAGATAAATTTGAGGATTCTGCTACCTAGGCAGCAAAATAACCCATGACGGACGGAGCAAGGAGGACACAAAAAGCTCACTAGCGCTGGCAAAAAGGGCATTCCCGGCTATAGGAAGTCTACTGGTATCAAACATGGGACTTAAATTGAAGAATAAATTTTGAGACTGTACGTTTGGAGCACGGAATTGTAAGACAGAGAGACATGGACTGTGGGAAGACCGGAAAAGAAGAGAATCGAAGCATTTGAGATTTGTTGCCACAGAAGAATGTTGAAGATTAGGTGAACTGACAAGCTAAGGAATGAGCAGGAGCTCCGCAGAATCGGGGAGGTAAAGAATGTGTTGGAAACACTGACTGTAACAAGGGACGGGATGATAGAACATGTGTTAAGGCATTAGGAATTAGCTCCCGTGCTAGTAAGACAATTGTAGAGGGTAAAAACAAATGGGGAAGACACAGTTTGGAATACATGCAGCAAAGAATTGAGGACGTAAGTTACAAGTGCTACTCGGAGATTGTTGTGAAAATATCTATGGTCCCACCTTTTTTGAGGAACACACGGTGATTGGATGAGGAATATTTGAATGGTGGATACGTGGCCTTTTCACAACTTGAGGAGCGTTAATGGCTTCATATTCTAACAGGACGGAGCCCCACCTTAATGGCACTACAGCGCGCGACAATTCCTCGATGACATACTGTCTCAGTACAGGATAGGGCTCACGGGACTTCAAGACACTGCCCTCCATTCTCGGCTTCCAAGATTCTTAGACTTCCTGATTTCCTGAGAGAATATGTGAAGGGAACTGTTTCTTTCGCTCCTTCACCTCGTGACTTAGATGAGCTGAGGAACAGAACAGAACTGGAGTGACTTCCGTCATTTTAGATACGTTACATACAGCTTTAAATGAGCAGAAGATGAATGTACGAATCGTCTAGACGTTGTCTGCTGCTGGTAGTGAACACGTAGTGTTTGTAATAACGTAGCTATGTCTTTTAAGATTTTCGTCGCAGTTTTTCTTTAATATGTTTCTTTCACTGATTATTTAGTTTTTAAGTCAGGTAATTCGTTTTGATACGTTCAGATATGTAGTGGGAAAAACAACTTAAAAACCAAACCTTTGGAACTTAAACTAATTGGAAGATCTAGAAATAACATCCAGATTTCTTGCCTAAAATTCGCAAGCCATCTGGCGATTCTAGCAGACCGCGAAACGTCAACAATCATACGGGAACTATCAAGAAATGCTCTGAAAGAATTAGACTCCGGTTATACTTCAGAAAAGTCAAGTACAGCTGCTCATCACATATGAACAAATCGAGAGAGTTCTATGTTTCAACTTCTTACGAGAATACCATAAACTTAGAGGCGCTTGTCTGTAACCGCGCAACCGCTTCGGTCGCAGGTTCGAATCCTGCCTCTGGTATGGATGTGTGTGATGTCCTTAGGTTAGTTAGGTTTAAGTAGTTCTACGTTCAAGGGGACTGATAACCTCAGATGTTAAGTCCCATAGTGTTCAGAGCCATTTGAACCATTTGGACACAGACACGAAAGTCAGGAGCTGTAACAAAGTTGTACGGTAGTGAAACGACTACACTCAACTGAAAATGTGAACTCGAAGATATCCTAAAAGAAGAATTCAAAATTCTAAGAAAGGTCTTCCTCTCAGAAAAAAAATATCCAACCGATACTTTTAACAACCGAAAAAAGTATTTAATTTTGCGGCCGATATCAGAAAAAGGAGACTGAAATTTTATGAGCATATCCACAGACTCCCAACAACATAACTCACTCACAAAACTGCGAAGTACACAGAAAAACTCAATCCAGCAGGACAATACAGGATTTAAAAAAATTCTTATACAAATATGTCAGACATTTTCAGCAGAAACTCATACAGACAAAAAATTAGCAAAGAACATGTAGTACCAGAGAATGAAGTCACCACCAGAGTTGGGAAAAAGTGGGCTGAAGAAAGAAGAAAATTCCACTGTGAAAACACTGGAGCTGCATGGAAACTTTAAACGTTGGAATCTGATAGCTTTGCGTGATTCTATAACGTCCGTCGCATCTATTCAACACTAACAATAAATATATGAATTTCCAAATTATAGAGTTAACTACAGGAGAATGAAGGGTCCCTAAAATGGCAACGATTGTTAGAATTTACAGACTGCATTTAACACAGGATGTTTTCCAATTCTTTGCGTGAGCACCTGCGCTATGCATTTTGATGTATATTGTGCTTTTTAAGAATCAATAGTTGCCTCTGAACACATGGTTTGTTGGTTGGCTGATTTGGGGGAAGGGACCAAACAGCGAGGTCATAGGTCCTATAGGATTAGGGAAGGATGGAGAAGGAAGTCGCCCTTGCACTTTCCAAGGAACCATCCCGGCATTATTTGCCTGAATCGATTTAGGAAAATCACGGAAAACCTAAATCAGGATGCCCGGATGCCGGCTTGAACCGTCATCCTCCCGAATACTAGTCCAGTGGGCTAACCACTGCGCCACCCCGCTCGGTCTGAACACTTGTATTTGGACATGACCTTGTGCTCGTGATGCTTTTTAACTGTTAAGTTTTACTTCTTACAAACATTTGTATGAAGTGCTCTATTTTATCCGCCACAAAGACATCATTGCGTGGGACCCTAGCCCGCAATGAACACGTTTAGTAATAAATATTTTTGAAGGCCACGAGATAACAGTTATATCTGCCGAAACGGGTTGTCAAAAATAAAGAACTTATGCGATTTTGGCTGTAAAAAGTTTTGCACCAATTCTGCTTTATGGATGTTAAGTGAAAGGTCTCCCACATGTGTAAGGAATAGTCCAGAGGTAGAACGGCGGAACCAGATCATTTAACGAGAAAAGAAAAATGGACAGACTGACTTTCCGAAAGCTGACGGAAACGACTGTCAGCATTGCACTCCTTTACACTCACACAGCATAGTCTGGGAAGCCGTCTTCGCAATCATAGTACCAATTACTGATAATGACAGGTGTACACCTTTGCTTTACGTCGTGTAAGTTATGAAGTTGTCAAAACGATGAGAAAACTGCTTCGACCAGACAAACTTCGATTTTCACCTGCAAAACAAACAACACTGCCATATGGATGACTTGGCACACAGCAATGAATCTAACAGAAAACAGACAACCGAATGACTGCGTCGCTTGTACTTGTATACTACACGGATTTTGTGATATTGCAGAAGACGCTAACCAGAAGGAGATCTATGAGAATATGGCATCTTAAGAGAAAGTATACATGTAGTAGACAGAGCAGTTGAACACTGTAGAGCTACAACCAAGAGAGATATTAGTAGGGGTATCAGCCAGACGGAAGTACTTTGATAGTGAACATGGCACCTTCCTCGGACAGAGTTATTTCCGTCTCGAAAGTAAATATTTAATTTCTAAGTAGCATACTGCGTTTCACGGACCACAAAATTTCGACATTTAGAAAGAAGTTTTTCTACATTATTATTTTCAAGAAATAAGAATTTCACTTTTCGGTTATCCTGGCTGAGGAGCAGATACACAGCTGCAGTGGAGCCAGCGTTTATGTTGTTCACACAGAACAAAATTTTAATTTAAAAAAAAAAAAAAAAACTTTTTTTGTGAATGGAAATTTATCATTGCTTTAAGTAGGAACGATCTTTCAGTTTAACCTAAGATCTTTATTTCCAAGTTTGCATTAAAAAAAACAGAGACAGTAAAGCAAATAGGGCTACCAGAAGAAGGCAAAGAAGGAGAGAGAATGCGTGAACAATAACGAGGTGGGATCCATGCCTCCTCCACCTCACTTCCCGCCCCACCATCGTCACAAAGGGAAAACAAGAGTGGTCAGCGTGTATCGCTGTTATGCGGAGGATCCGTCTTCGACTACTGCTACTGCGATGGATTTTTGCTTGGTAGGAGAAGTGGGACGGAGGGCTCTGAGCCTCATGATGGCAACAGAGGATCTGCTTGAATGAGAAGTAGCAGCTCCACCGTCTGGAAATTCGGCAAAACGGTCGGGTGGACGACGCCAAATGCAGCAAGGTAGATAACGACACGGCCTGGACGTTTCGGTTTTAAATTAAAGCGACACCACTGATCTCGAATACGAGTGAGAACCATTGTACCACCTCAGTTTGACCTTTTTGGTCAGCAAGAACACCGATTTCTAGAAGCATTTTGGATCATATGTTGTATTCGAACACTTCGAAATACCTTGAAGAAAATGATTATTGAAACATGACTTAAACTTCCATTCGATATGCAGTTCTTGTTCAGCGAACTCATGGACATCCGTCACATACGCCCGTCGGTCGTTTTCCAGATCTGTCAAGCACCATTCTAATGCCGACTAAAACGATCTTGTTGAAGTTGTCTTCATTTCGAAGACAGGTTTAATGCAGCTCTCCACGCTAATCTATTCTATGCAAGAATCTTCATCTCTGCGTAATATGTATTCAGTGCAACAAATTTCTCGTTTTCGGAAACTGTTTTCTTGCTATTGCCTGTGTGCATTTCACGTACTCTCTATTTTGGCCACAGTTAGCTATTTCCCTTAGTAAAACTCATCTATCCTTGTTTTACATTTACCGTAATTCAGATTAAAAAATTGTTGACATATTTTATTTATGCTGAGTCTTTGTATGTTTTACCATATGTTCCACCAACAGCCAATAATTTTTCTTGTGCAGTGATGTGTGTTTACCAGTTTCTTGTGATGGGATCATTTGTAACTTATATCTTTCGGAATGCTGACTTAACATTCAAATAATAGAGCACAGCCATCAGCCGTCCTTTTCTTGCGGATATT
Source organism: Schistocerca nitens (assembly GCF_023898315.1). Taxonomy (NCBI): domain Eukaryota; kingdom Metazoa; phylum Arthropoda; class Insecta; order Orthoptera; family Acrididae; genus Schistocerca; species Schistocerca nitens. The sequence goes on from NC_064621.1 coordinate 372,522,035, forward strand.
ATTTGGCGAATCTACGTTTCGACTAGTACCTAGCCATTATCAGTGCACCATTTCGGTCAGTCCCCTGTTGTTTGGGCTTCTGCCACAGTTCTTTCGAGACTCTTGAGTCAACATGCGTTCATATTATGAAATTATTCACTGATAATGGCCAGGCACTAGCCAAAATCTAGATTTTCCGAATAAAATTGCAAAAAAAGATAACTGATTGATATGCTCCATCATCTGAGAGTCATATCACAGTCGTTGAGTGCATCCACGTTCCTAACAGAAGGTAACTTGATGCTGACTAAACAGTTAAAGTACGGCGGTAGCTATTAACACTTATACTATAATTTGAAAGAGAAAAGGAAGGACTGATATTTGGATTAGTTTTCGGTAAACAATGTGCACTAATGCAGCCCGGCAAGAAAGGAGAAGTAACCACATAACAGACGATTTAGTGAGCTTATACCGGCATTCTCTTTTAGGGATAGGCTAAGTTCAGATGACAGAAAGCTGACGCGTGATTTCAAAACCTGCGTTTAGACACCTAACACTCAACTTCCAATCAATCACATGAGCCTGCGTCAGCGTCCACGGAAAATATCTCTAATCGCTGAGGAACGTTCGTTAACGGGCAACTGGAAAGAGAGAGACGTCCTTATGCTGTTCGATCGAGGGCGCTTTTCCATCGTGACCGAATCTATCTTCTGCGTGTTTCTGTTACTTTCCTTTGATAGGCATTGAGAAAAGTTGGTGAAATCAAAGGCGAGAATATTGTCATAGAGTTACTAACTGACGAATTAGAAAAAGAAAAACAGCAATACTGACTATAGCATCTGAATAGCGTTTTGGAAACGGCAAGCTTGGAAGAAATTGGTTTTCATCTTCTGTGAGGGAAGTGACTCAAGAAAGAACGAGAAATCTAGGTAATAAGAACACTTTCGGTAATACCGTACGATGTGTATATTCGTCTGCCTGCCTTCACTAACAAAATAGTTGCTAAATTAAACACGAAGATTCGTGTACTGCGATTAGCATTTATACTGTTCTAAGATGTCTTCTTGTTCAAATTCATCTGTATTTACAACATTGCTTTGAAGAACTGTAATCGTTTTTACAGTGTGTTCGGCGCAATCCACACTCAAAGCCACCAAGCGATGTAGTATCCTTCATTTCTTACACGCTTTAGCAAAAGTACATTCATCGTACGTAACCGCTAGAATCTGCCGATAGTTAACTGTCTTTTCTTTTCATAAGTCAGCTGCTTTCCACCGTATGGTCCCATTAAGTTTTCCATCAGGCCATAGGCTTCATCACCTGCCATCACGTAGGAACTGCCGTGTCGTAGTTTGCTGTTAAAGATCTTTCTCTCGCGCATATCCAGAAAATGCTCAGAGTTTTTCATATAGAATGGAATATCTAAAAATTTATGAGTCGTTGTATCTTTTATAAGCGTGAAAATGTAACCTCATAAAGTGATAAATATTGTCACGCAGAGCCAACAGTCCTATAGAGAAAAATATTTATAAGAAAGTCGAGTGTTGTGTACTTTGTATTCCGGTATGTTCAGAAATTCAAATGGTTCAAATGGCTCTAAGCATTATGGGACTTAATATCTGAGGTCATCAGTCCCTTGGACTTAGAACTACTGAAACCTAACCTAACCTCAGGACATCACACACATCCGTGCCCGAGGCCGGATTCGAACCTGCGACCGTAGCAGCAGCGCCGTTCCGGACTGAAGGGTCTAGAACCGCTCTGTTTAGAACTGAGAGCACCAGTGCAATGAGGAAACATTGCTACTGTTCAAATTTTTGATACATTTTTAATCATCTGGTGTTGGCGTCTCAGCGTCAGTTTCATCCAGATAACTTCGCATTCTTAACGAATTATCCCAGACACAGCCGATTTTCCAATTTTATATGAATAGTGTAGCTCCACCACTCGGCATCCGCTTGCAAGATATCTGAAAGCGGCAGTCTCTAATGCCCGCATTGTTGACAGGGCGTTAAACTCTTTATCTTCTTTTCTTCCTGGAACAGTAACACTGCGAGAGAGGTTCGCGTTCTATCGCTCGTCATCTCAACTGTTTTGAAATTTGATCGCGCGTTACCGTGCTTTAACGCACGTTACATCTGAATTTAGACTAAGTGAACCGATAGCAAACCCGAGTTCGGATGGCTGGACTGGTTCTAAAACTCCGTTTGTCCTAAATAGCGTGCTACCGCTACGCCTCGCGACGTCAGAAAAAGAGGGAGGAAGTGCGCTTATCGTGTCTGACAAACAAGTTCTGTAATTACTGTACACGATGTTGAAAATCTGTAATGACGCCTCAGAATTACCAGGAAAATGTTTGTATTAAAACGAAATTCGGGTCTTTTAGGTGCGCCAGTACGTACGGTCTTTCAGCCGTAAAAGTCCTCTTTATTGACTTCCGCTGTTTGTTTTTGTCACTGATGAAGGTTCTCGTGCGTGTGTTTACAGAGGAGGGCGTGCCTGCTATCACAAAACACGCAGTTTAAGGGCGCCGATGTTTGGCTGTGACGGGCACGGAAATAAACAGCGTCCCCCGCTGAGAAAGTATTTCTGCCCGGGTGGTCCCCGGCGCCCGCGCGTCGCCAGTGCGCGCTCATTAGCCATTAGCGAGGTGTCTGCAGGGAGGCAGTAGCGTCGACAAGTTTACGTGAGTGCTCCGTCTCGTGATCCCGCAGTTGGACTGGCCCTGCTTTATTTGGAACGGTTCTCCACTGCAGGCAGACACGGCAATGACGACTGCCACTTTGTGGGTATACTATGTCAGTCGACGAGGCAAAGGGACACGCGATGAGACGTCTGATACTGCAAAGGAATGGCTTGTAGGACACAGCCAATAACGCTACTGATATGTGACATGTCGTGCACTGTGTGTGTCGTTGGGTCAGTGAACGGACGAGGAACTGGAATGAGCAGTTGCGTTGCGCCACATATAGACATTCCTGGTTTTCTACTGTACCCTCAAACATCTGAAAAAAGGTATACGACCCGAAACTCACATAAGGCGTACAGAAGTGATTAAATATAGATATGTCACCTACAGTACTTATAGTCAAATGTATTCGTCGACCCACTGCACATAATAGATTGTGGAACTAATTTTTTATCCATGACGATGCAGATAATCCAAAACTCGACTATTTTTAAAGAGAATTCAAAAGGACATTAGACAGGTGAAAAAAGTAAGTACACTGTTATTTCAGAAGTAATCGGCATAATTGTTAATGCCTTTATCCGACTGTGATACAAGATGGTCAATGTCTTCAAGGAATTATGCTTGCACTTGTCTACGGGACCATCATAGTACCCAGGCGTGCACATTTTCTGCTGTAGCTGTACAAGTGAGACGCCCGTTAAACCCGCAGGGCAGAACAGGTGATTAGGATTGTGGAAAGGGCCAAATAAGGTGTCGGTCAGTTTCACTTCAGAATTGTAATTTACTGGTATTTAATAAAACCTTTAAACCAAAACGGCACATAGCCGAACCTTTACAACTACGAGTTTCAAAATCCAATTCTTACTCGGCTGAAAACCTCCAAACAAGAAATCTTAAAAAGTAACAAGATACATTTCAAATGACTAAAGACATGCAGTTTGCAAATAAAATAATTAAGCCTCAAAGCAAAGGATAGAACCAACATATACAAGTTGCAATATAATCGGCTGAAGGTCACAATTAAATTTCTAAATTTTAAAATATATTACCATAATCTTTTAAGGCAGAAGGCCGTAATGTTTTCCCTTAAGGGGAAATTTTGAGAATAAGGCTTTAAGTGACTGAAGACCCACAGTTGATTTCCAAAAATTCAAAAATACCTTAACCTCTAAGTTTTCAATGGCCGAACGCACACTAAGTGAAAAAGCTTGAGAATAAGGTTTTAACCGGCTGAAGGCCTACATAAATTTACATAAATTGATTTACATAAAATACAACACTTTTTTTTCTTGTAAAGCATCGGCTATAATAGATTACCAACAGACCATTGAATATCCATGAAAAGGACAGTATAGACAACGGCACTCAGACGCCTCCAGGGAGCTGGGGGGGGGGGGGGGGGAAGTGGGGGCGGAGGTGGGGTTGCTCCTCGAAACATAAACGCTCACTTAGATGAGCCAGGTGGTGGGCCCAACTACACTTGATCCGTCGGTAACCCAACCAAGGGACAGTCACGGACCGACCGACCAAATTACGCGCTAGCCACCAATCGGTACATAAAGACTCGAAGACCAAACAGTTAGGACGTGATTATCCACAATGAAATATGTATTAATTTGTCAAAACTACACACCATATTGGACAGTGACAACAGGTGAGGAAATTACGTCAGTGGCCACGACAGGTAACCAGAACACCAACGGCCAGAAGGCAGAAAATTCCGCATGTGCACTTGAATTGTCGTGAACCAATATAGTTATTTCCACCGCACGGTGGCTCGATTTCACCACTACAAACACTCGGTGTTGCTCACAGGAAAAGCTCTCCAACAGCGAACTACCGAAACGAACGACACAACATGAACGGACGAGGCTTGCGTACTCAACACACCACTCAACCTTGACGTCCTGGGTCGGTGAGCCACGAAGCTCGTAGCTACGAATATTATTCTTCAGCGCTCCAAAAATGTGCACAGGGCACGGAGAGACATTGAGCCCACATGTTGCCACAGTTGTTTAGACTATGCTGCACAGGTTTCGCTGGGAAATCCTTACACATCCACTACAGAGTCCCACTCTCTCACCAAGTGATACCCAACATTCATTTATTCGTCCTGAAAGCATCATTTTGGCTTAAGTCATCACACGGGAGGAAACAGCTAACGCTGGCATGCGCGCCAATGGGATATCTAACGTTAGGAGAGAGAGTGCTCTGAGCACACGGGACGGGCTGGTTATTGTGATTTTGCGCTCTCAGCGCTCCCCAGCGGCAGTTGCCGGCTTTATTTGGATCGCCAACGATGTGAATACAGTTTTTTCACAAAAATGGACATGCATAAAATTTCTGCATTAGCTCTATTAAAAAGCAAATTTTCTTCCTTGTCCACGTGCTAGTCATGTTTTTTCTGTTTGTGGTATACATAAATAAAAACTTCAGTATCCAGGAACACGTAATAAGATAAAAAGAAACATACACGTCCAGTCAGTAAGGCCATCATTAGGGTAGTTGTGCCTTCTGTGAAGCAGGTTATTGACAGGACATGATTTCACATTCCTGACATCTCTAATCTAGTGGAGCTACTGTACTAGCAGCTTATAGCAGTCGATGATATCTTTCCACTGACCTAGTCGGAAAAAAAGTGAATGGTTTAATCCTCCTGAACTAGTGCAGAATATTCCATCAAATGTTATGAATTTATCGAAGACGTGTTTTTCATCAACAGCGTCGTGACTGCGACAAACACAAAGGCCCTTTTGCCTGCAAGCCATCTGGTCACCAGACCTTTCCTTGTTGTTGCTTCCCACTGGCATGCATTTGGTATTACTATATTTCACATGGAAATTAACCTCAGTAACTTGTAAAACCGATATAAGTTTCAGTTAGATAACGCCCTGTGGTTATACTGTTACACACTAGGCATCTACCTTTTGTTTTCCATGTAATTACCCCACTATAATGATTCGTTTGTATATAAACTTTAAACAGGAGAATGTGGCTGGCAATTTTTTCACATACAGTTATCCCAGCTCATGCCTTTTCCTATAAGTTTTACCGAAGGCTTTCTAGTACTATTAGATAAAAATTTTCTTTATCAAATCGAGTTTGACCATCTATATTCCCAGCAGTTCCCCGTATGTAAATGGATCTGCTGAATATGATTATTTAATTTCTAGAAAGCTCTGTACTACGATGACAATGTGCAAACTATAAATTTGTGTTGCCAAGTTCTTGGATAGGAACACAACATTCGCAAAACTAACACGAGACAGAACTTATTTGCGAATAGTTGTAGTTTCTTGGTAAAATAAGGACAGCTATAAGAGTATGGAGAAAAAAATAGGAAAAAATGCCACCGCCAATGGCCTTTACGTTCCGAAATTAAGAGTATAAATCAGAAAACGCTATAAAAAGTGCCTAAATTGCTCTATGGGGCAATTAGACTTTCTTCAATCTGCACAATAAAGGAGACACAAGTGCATTATGAGTGGTTGAACTCTACAAAAGTTGTACCATTGAAATAACTGCAGCCATTACCATTTAGCTCTAAACAAGGAAACGTGAGGGTTGATCCATCGACCGCTGTTCGTCCTGTTGGTATTAAATTGAAACAATACTGATAATACAGAAATAATTTTTCGTTACATCAGATTCGAGACGATGATAAACTGATTTACTGCCTCTCACAGTATTAGACTGGGTGGCTTTCTGTTCAGGATTATCACGTTCTGAGTTCGACCTAAGATTAGGGGAACGGCGTTATTACCTTATTTCCCCCGAAACCTAACTCTATTTCAGAAGGCATTAGCAGAACCGTCACCGAAACAAACAGAAGCCAACACAACAGATGAGAACGTGCTGTGATGTAACACTTTCGCGAAAAACAGATTTCAAATCCGAATCTGACGTGTCCACAAGTCATTACAACGTACAATTTGGATGTCTTCTTCAGTACAGTGTTAATCCTTTACTTCGCGTATCATTGCTCAACTGAGAGGATGACGAGGCCCTACTGTGGACGGACTGTGAAGCAATACGATATCTATGCAATCTATAATCTGTGCAGTCAACGTTGAGTAAGATACTTTTTATTTGATGTGTAAACTCGTAGAATATGGGAACTGGGGTGAAAAAATTGTGTAACAATGTAAATAAAACTGTCGTACATCCATTTTCTATTTCGAATGTTTAGTATAAGAGAATTAATGATTACACCTTTAGCCGTGTGTTTGAATCAGTTTATTTAAATGCGACCTGTCAGTAGTTCTTTGATGTATTGCATGTAGCGGGCCCTTCATGCATGAACTTATCCGTGGTCACCGAGTTTCATTTCTGTCCCCTATGATGACAGTAAGCTAAATTGCATATTTGCCAGTAGGGTTGTGGGGGGGGGGGGGGGGGGGGGGCTGACGACGGAGGAATGTGTCGCAGAAATCGGTAGCATTTGGGTAAAGAGAGTCATCAAGAACTATCCAAAAATTAAATAATACGTATGATTTCAGCTTATAACCAAAGATGTGTTATGAGGATGATCCCTCATATCTGTAATCATTAAATTTAAATGATTCACAAAATTCACATGTGTTCTCAATGTAGTTAACACACAATAAGTTTCTCTAAAAGAGTAACGAAATCAAAAATCATCAACACATGACTTCTATAAAAACAGTAAAACACTTATAATGCAGGAGAGGATGACAAGCGATGGACTGAGAAGATGTTACTCGATCCAATAATCATCTTTCGTATCACTAAAAGTGAGCGGTCTGTGAACCTCCGATTCCCCAAGCGGCAGGATACCATTGCAAGTTCTCTATGTGGAGTGATCGCAAGACAACTGTGCAAATATTTAGCAAGCACAACTGAAAAAACCTACACATATACATCTACAAATATACATCGCAAGGCACATATTCCATTCGCTAATAGAGAGAGTGAAGGTGAAACGAATCTGTGTATGCCTCTGTATCTTACACCTCTGTATTTTCGTGGTCCATGGGGGAAAAGTACGTTGATGGGAGCAGAATCGTTCTTCAATCAGCATTAAATGCCGGTTCAGTAAATTTTCTCAGTAGTGTTCGTCACTCCAGGCATTCTCATATGAGTTCGCACTGCATCTCCGCTACACTCAAGTGTCGATAGAATCTACCTGTAACAAATCTGGTAGTCCGCCTCTGAATTGCTTCCACGTATTCCTTAAATCCGACCTCGTGCGGGTCGCAAACACTCTAGCAGTATACTAGAATTGGTCGCACTATCGTCCGTTGCGGCTGAACCATTCTTCTCCGAAAGTCTCTCAACAAACCGAAATCGAACATTCGTCTTCCCTACCACAATCCTCAGGTGTTCTTTCCATTCCATGTCGCCTTGGAACGCTACGCCCAGATATTTAAACGATGTGAATGTGTCAATCCTGTATTCGAAATTTTTCAGGTTTATTTTTCCTACTCATCTGCATTAACTTACATTTTTCTACGTTTAGAGCTAGCGGCCATTTATCACTCCCACTGCAAATTTTGTCTGTCATCTTGTATCCTCCTACAGTCTCACAACGTCGACGCTTTCCCATTCACCACGGCATCGCAAGAAAACAATCACAGAGTGCGGTCCACCCTGTACGCCTTATGATTTATGTACATAGAAAATAATAACTGTTCTATCAAACTTCCTCACGATACCATCCCTCTGAAGAATATTGGCCGCTGAGGACAACGTACTTGATTCTATTACTTAAGAACTCTTCTAGCCACACACATGTTAGGGACCTATTCCATATGCTCTGCACTGGGGCAACGTGTCAAACGGCTTTCGGAAATCTAGATATATGGAATCTTCCTGTCACATTTCGTCCATAGTTCGCAATATATCATTAAAGAAAAGTGCATTGTGAGTTTCGCACGAGTGATGCTTTCTAAAAGAATGCTGGTTTTTGCACAGAAGCTGACCGGTTTGAAGGAGTTTTTTTATATTCGAACTCGAAATATGTGAAACAATTCTGCAGCAAACCGGTTTCAAGGATATTGGTCTATAAATATGTGGCTTCTTCTTTTATCCTGGATATACAGGAGTCACCTGCGCTTTTTCCATTCGCTTGGGACTTTGTGCTGGGCGAGAGATTCGCGATAAATGCATGCTAAGTAAGGATCTAATGCTATGGAATACTTTGTAAAACCGAACTGGGGTTGCATCCGGACCTTGCGACTTATTTCTTTTCAACTCTTTCAGCTACTTCTCTTCGCCAGGGATGTCTATTACTATGTCGTCCACACGGGTGTCTGTGCGACGGCCAAACGACGGTATGTTTGTACGAGTCTTTTGCATGAGTGGTTTCATAAACGCGAAATTTGGATCTTCAGCTTTCGTTTCCGTATCTCCTACGTCCACACCAGATTGGTCAACGAGTGACTGGATGGAAGCCTTAGACCCGCTTATCGATTTTACATAGGACCAGAATTTTCTCTGTTTCTCGGCCTGATCTTTCACTAAGGTATGACGATTCACAGTCTGTTTAAACTTTGTCCATAATTGAAACATGAAACTTCCTGGCAGATTAAAACTGTGTGGCGGACCGAGACTCTAACTCGGGACCTTTGCCATTCTACCATCTGAGCTAGCCAAGCACGACTCACGCCCCGTCCTCACAGCTTTACTTCTGCAAGTATATCGTCTCCTACATTCCAAACTTCACAGAAGTTCTTCTTTTGCCCATAATTCTTCTACTTCCATCGTACTGGAACTAAATGATGTTAGTTCACTGTCTAAGGGAGATGCTAACATCTGCTTATCTGATTTTTCTACCTGAAACACTCTCCTTGCCTTCTTGACTTACTTATTAGCTTCAGTAGCTATAGTACCTATGATGACATCATTATTATAAATCGCTGTCTCTGTACTGGTGCTGTCGGTAAGGTTTGACTTATTTGTAACTACAAGGTTTAAGATATACACACTGCGTGTCGTCTGTCGAAATGGTTGTTGAAGATTCCTGCCTCGGACATGGATGTGTGTGGTGTCCTTAGGTTAGTTAGGTTTAAGTACTTCTAAGTTCTAGGGGACTGATGACCACAGATGTTAAGTACCATAGTCCTCAGAGCCATTTGAACCATTTGATAAATGTAAATACGTCCCACACTATAGTCATTAGGTTAAAGTCGCCTCCGACAAGTATCGCATGATCTGGGTATGTACGCGCTACTCACCGTACACTTACTTTGAATGACTCGGAAACTGTCACAGCGGAATCGGTAAAAATATCCAACAATTAACCTGATTTCACCTATACCTGTTAGTCAGCGTAGAAAGTAATGGAAATATGTCACCCGTACATCATCACTGCTGAAACTACGAACCGCGTAATACCAACTCCAGTAAACAAATCAGACTGGACTGCCAACCCAAACCGGAGACAACACGAACAGAACGCCGGAAGCTCATCGTAAAGTATATTGTCTCGTGATTCCACGTCCCTGAACCTTTCCCATTAGCTGAGGACCCAAAGCGGCCTCTGAAGGTTTGTAATGCATCAGTGGAGACACGAAAAGATCGCTCCATGAGTTAATTTCGACCAATCGAAGCTGACCATAGCATAAACATGCAAAACATTGCAAACATAAACTCGAGATTTAAGAAAAAGAAAGACTTTGTGGACAAAAAAGAATGTGCAAATAACAGGCAGCTTTCAATGTGTTTCCATGAGAGAAGTTACAGAGCCTTATCTAAAACCCCATGTTTCAGGTGGAGCTGGTTTCACGCTCCGAGTCGGTGAGTCGCAGCCGGCCGCTGGTGGTGGACACCGGCAGGCTGGGGGTTGAGGGGCTGTCAGCTGGAGGCGGAGTTGGCGGAATTGGGGGCGGAGGCGGCGTCTGGCTACAGGGCGTGGCCGGCCCGATCGTGGGGGCGGCATTGAAGGCGGTGGTGGCGCTGTTCGCCCTCTTCTTCTGCTACCGCGGCTCCTTCCTGCGCCGCCACCACCAGGAGCCGGAGAAGGCGGCGCTCATCGTGGACTTCGAGGACGAGCCTTGCAAGAAGGGTCAGTACACTATGGATGGCATCCCAGCAGAACGTCTGTGATTTCTGAACTATGCCTCGCCCCGCCAGTGATTAAAAAAGTCCGGAAAATTTGAGGAAAATATTTTTGCTTCTGACGCTCAGAAGGATAGTAGAATAGAATAGTATACATGGTAACACATGTTTCTTGGTTGGTGTTTCAACGAGACAGACGGCTGTATCTACAAAGCAATCCTTCAGGTGATTCTAAAATCCCTTTCCAAAATTTATTACTATTGGTGTTACTGTGATATACGAGCATGTGTTGTATGCAGTATTTTTTAATATTTTGAGTTCTACAAATTTAAGAGCTGTATAGAATAATACAGCTATTTCGAAGGTATTTTTAATTCTTCACTTATTTAATTCTATGGAAAATGAAATTCTGTGTAGGCTACTCTCATAGAGCTATCGACAGCTTATAGGAGTCGATGACCTCGTTTCATTGACCTAACTGGTAGCAAGTGAATGGTTTGAGTCGCCCGAACTAATGTAGATCTTTGAGATTTGGAATCTTTCGAAGACGGGCTGCTCATCAATAATGTCGTGGTTGTGATCGCACCTGAGTCGTTTTTACCTATAAGCCATCGGGCAAAGAAAACTCTTCTTGTTGTTGTTGCTTTTCTTGTATTGCATTTGACGTCACGATGTTCCATGTGGAAGTTTGCGAGCTAACATCCCGAAGATGTTCCGGCTCACGTGCGGTTCCTGTTCGTCAAAATGTCTCGGCTCAAACTCGTCTAGTGGTTGAACCGCACGTGTCGCATTACGCGCCCTAAATTAGACACTTTTGACCCTTTGGTTAAAGTGTCTGGCTGATGGCAAGTTTGCGAAATTGCATGAAACATACAAGGTTAATATAACACATAATAACAGTAATAATAATATTGGGAGCTAAATTAACGACCCATAAATGATGTAGGCCACACAGGATTTGGTTAGAATAATGTTTACTCAGAAAGCAAACTAAAGCGAAAGTAGTAATATTTAGACTTACTGTTACACTCGAGCGCATATCCATTTGGTACAGTTCCATCATTCACAATCTCATCGCGAAATACAAGTTATCTACGCGAAAAGTTAGAGTTCACACCAGGCGCGCTGCTGCTCACCGCTCAGAGACTAAGTCCTGCGATACCACACAACGCGGAATTTTGTAAGTCGTTTCAGTTAGTAGCACCTAAAGACCGACTGTACGCTTTCGTGTCTCAAACCGAACAGTACCCTTTGGTGTTTAGACCAGAACTGTCCACTTTGGTGTCTCCAGCCGAACTGTCCGGTTTCGCGTCTCCACCAGGACTGTCCCTCTGCCCGTCTCCGGTCGCGTCCCCCGTGTGCCGAACATCGTCGCTCAACTGACTAGTGCAGTTCCCTTCCCTGAAACGGTCTACCTGATTGGCTACAGCTTATTCAACATTATTTTACATTTTAACATATTTAAATAATCAAAGCTTGACCACTTTCAAGTTCTAAGTAAAGTAACAATAACATCCATTACGTAATAAACGTTAAATTCTTTTACATAAAACCAATAAAATTTCCTTCTTAACTTTGAATGTCACTGCCAGTAGCCTTGCACCAATGTGCTTTCTGATAAATAAATAAAAAACAAAAGTAACTATGATGCACTAAACAAATATTCTATTACCTAATGATTCAATAACATGTCTATGGTTCAAATGGTTCAAATGGCTCTGAGCACTATGGGACTCAACTGCTGTGGTCATAAGTCCCCTAGAACTTAGAACTACTTAAACCTAACTAACCTAAGGACAGCACACAACACCCAGCCATCACGAGGCAGAGAAAATCCCTGACCCCGCCGGGAATCGAACCCGGGAACCCGGGCGTGGGAAGCGAGAACGCTACCGCACGACCACGAGATGCGGGCAATAACATGTCTAGCTGTCATCGTTCAATGTGTTTTGTGTGGAGGAAATGATGATCTGATGCTTAACTGAAAATACTGATAATTTAAATTTACAATATCTTTTAAACAAACAAAGTTACAGAGTTGATATTTACAATATTTGTCATTTTAATGACGAGCTTTTATATGAAACGTCGATCGCTAAGATCGACTAAAGCATTCAGATTTTAGTATTCAGGTCCTTGTTACCAAACTTTTTAATTTCACTTCAACAGTAAATCTTATGCTATTATAGATAAAAATCAATGTTCAAGTTTTATTGGGATCACCATGAAAATTTAAGAAAGATGGTAGATTGAAGTTACTATGGCTTTATTCCCTGAATTACTACAGAATTAAGTAGTATTCATAAATCATTCCCTTTTATGGCCTATCTTAAGCCCGCCATATTTGCTACAACTCCCTGGGCACAAACAGCTCCTTCGGGGTTTCCCTATGACTGCACTACAGCGCTTAGGCCTGAGCAGCTTGGCCTCATTCAGCACAATAAACGCCGGCGAATTTCCGCATCTCGTGACGAATCTGCGCTCTTTGTGGCACAAGGTCCTGGACGGAAGCATTCGTTTCACAGTTCCTGGAAGGCTGTCTCTTTCGGCAATATAATTAAATGAGAGCGAAATGCTCGTTAACCCACAAGTTTCAGTTAGATAACGCCGTGGTTATAGGTTACACGCTAGGTATCTTTCCTTTGTTTTTCTGTCCTTTTATAAAGGGATCGCGTAAATTACTTTAATAAATAATTTTGTTATACATTCCCAACCCAAGCAAAAGTTATAAAATATGTGAACTATTTTCCAATACTTCGTCGGTCTTGCACCCTCTTGCATTTAGAAAGGGAAGGAGGTATGCTACCATGGAACGTATGGTATTTGCAAACGAACTGGGTTTCTTTAACGATCTAACCAGTTTTACTTGTCCGGCAATAAAAATTTGCATTACTTTCCATTAACCTCTATTTAAAGTGTATTTAACTTGTAACTGGTTTTTGATAATAATTTACTTTCAATTACTCATTATTTCGATGTATTAATCAATGTAATGGGAAGACTGTTAAATACAGCACCGAGAAGATATTCTCGATTTGCAATTTTTCAGTGGAATATTTATTCCTACGTACATGACATCTAGAATATTTTTTCACATTTGAAAAAGTTTTACTTTTCCAGAGCAATTTTTTAGCAGCACACAAAAGTAAATGCGATCCTTTATAAATGGAAAAAGACAATATACTAAACGTCTGTTACAGTTCCAATTAGAAGCAAGTGTCAGAAAAAAGTTCCAGGGTACAACATTCTCTCCTACTGTATAGACTGGCGTGACATAGAACGAGAAATCAGAAATTCCGTGGAGTAGCAATGGTACACAGTACAGTAGGCAGCTTCTGACGGAGGGAAGCACACAGGAAGTTCCCTTTCTCTTCACCACAGAAAATAGCTTCCTGTTTGCAGCCTTTAGCACGTATACCTTGCTAGGAACAACATCAGCCTGATATTGTTCTTAGGCATATGTACCAAAGGCTTGAACATGTTTAATTACAATTTTTTTACTTTAGCTTATCTGCTCAAAACTTTGACCATTGTTCTCTCGCATAGGAACTTAAAGGTTTCTTAACATTTACTTCTGATGAAGACATCCTTTGAAATGTCGAAATCTAGATCAATGTACCAAACAGTTATTTGCAATCGGTTGGCTGTGTGATTCCTCTGCTGAAACTGCGAGACAGCCATTTTTAGCACTTGTAATTTCATATTAATATGCTATGTATTATACTTGCATCTACGTTTTCATATGTGGAATTTGGCCTGTGTTAGACTCTGTGTAAGAAACTTAAAGGGAAAAGCAAATAAATATTTAAATAATAAAACACGTGTCACGTGGCATGCGGATCATGTCGCATCCTGACCAACTTCTCATAAAATGATCTCTCACGGTAGTCCTGACCACCCGGTGGAGCAGGGTTGCAAATGACGCGTGACTGGACTGCTTAATACACATGAGCATACTATGTGGATACTAAGTGATTGTGGTTTGGGGTCGTATGGTCATGACAACGCTGACTCTATAAAGACAAATTAAATCTGTTTCTAGCCAGACGAACAGCGAACAGTGAAATATAGAGGAACTCATTCTCTTCATGAATAACCGAAATACAAGCATCAAATATTTTAGTGGAGCTGTGCTACTTTCTCCGGTCAAGAAATAACCGAGTAAAAAGACATGTAACATAGGGTTTTTGTGCTGTTTCTGCAGCAGTTGTTGTTAGATTTACAAGAGAGCTACATCACTAAATTAGTCTCATCATATTTTCTATTTTCATGGTAAAAATACCATTACCCTATTAAAAGGAAGACAAAGGTGATGCCTTTAGTTATTAATGACGTAGCAATGACGCATTGCTTTTTGATCCATGAGCCCCTGGTCACTGTTTTTCCATGTGAAAATAGATGACTATCATCATCATCTTTAAGTGATCAAAAGAATTTTGGGGTGAAAAAGTTGGGCACTTCACTCCACATTTACTTCAACTGTGATTTCGTCCGTTATTAACTAGTTAAATGGAAAATTTCGTCTTATGCTATTTTCTTTCGTACAATTTCTCGCGAGTGTGTCAGTGTAACAGTAAGCTACTTCTATTATGACTTATTACATCTGACAATTATCTTCAAATTTCTAATGGATGTATTTCAAAACACTTCAGGCTTTCCCGGCGATGTAACGACATCTTGGGTTGTCGGGTGTTCTGCCGGATATCAGCGTCGTACTTGCACGATATTTCGGTCACGTAGCTCGTAACCTTCATCAGGTGCGACCTGAGACTGCTCCTCGAGTGGACCTGGTCCAGTATTTATGCCTATGGCCTTCCCCCTCCACCAACGGCTGCAGGCGCTTCCTCTGTGGTCCACGCCCATTCCCTGCGACCTGCTGGAGCGTTGCTGCTCCGTTTTCCGTCCGCTGCGGTTCTAGGTGTTCCCTCTGCGGTCCGCGCCCACCAAACCCGCTCCTGGGGGTTACATCAACGGTCTGGGGTACCAAGCGTTCCCCCTGCGGTCCGCGCCCGCTCACCACGACCTGCTGGAGCGTTGCGCTTGCAGCCGTTGGTGGAGGGGGAAGGCCATAGGCATAAATACAGGACCAGGTCCACTCGAGGAGCAGTCTCAGGTCACACCTGATGAAGGTTACGAGCTACGTGACCGAAATATTGTGCAAGTACGACGCTGATATCCGGCAGAACACCCGACAACCCAAGATGTTATTTCAAAACAATTAGTGTCAGTTTTTCAATGGAGAGTGGCGGTAATTCCATACCGTTTCTTCTAGAAGTTCGCATTCTATTTTCACTGGGCTTCACTTTACAGTTTCTGCGCTAGTAGTTGACAAGTTTAGAGTCACAGTGCTTTTTATGCTTTACCATATACGTTCCTTCACTTTCTGAACCCCCTTATGTGATGTCTGTTGTATTTCCCAAAATAAAACGCCTGTGATTTTTGTCAGTTTCCTTCAATATATTGTTCATCGAAGCATTTCAAATTACAAACAACAATACCTGTGACTAAAATATACTATGGTAGTTAACGTATTAGAAGTCTAATTGAAACAGGATGGAGTAATATAACGAGCAAATACCAAACTTTCTGTTTTGTAATGCAGTGTTGTAACTATCATTTCGTGATTACTTTATTATGTAAATCACTCATGAAGTAGTTACCTAAGAGCTAATATACATATATGTCATTTAATAAAAATTAGAAAAAAGAGAGTTCTATTCCATACACTGTATTTTACTGATTTCAGATTCCCCGTTGAATCCAGTGTGGACGGGTATCGAAAAGGAAGCAACTCCTCTCGAAGAAAAGTGTAACAACATCCATGTATGAAGGGACCTATCTGTTCCTTATTACTGCCAGTGTCAAAATAGGTTTCTGCAAGGCTACCCTAATAAGTCTACAAAACCTTTTTGTGAAATTCTAGTCAAGTTTTTCAAGTGCTTCATTAAGAAGATGTTGCAATTGTATAAAAACTTCCCAAGGTCCTTCAGTATTGATTAGGTCCTGTAACACCTCATAAGCTTGAAATTCATGCATAGCTTAGTGCTTATAAAGACTGTTCACAAAGGCAAGAATGTGTGCCACTAAATTAGCTTGTTTTCAAATGTGGCATTTGGTTCCATCAGATTGTTGACGTCCTTCACTTACGTTAAAGCAGAGATTAGAAGTAATGTACCCATCATAGTCCATGTTCATGTGCTACTGTGCTTCATTTGTTATTGAGACCTAAATGAGAGAAACAATGCCTGTAGGTAGTAGGGTTCAGCAAATGCTGAAAGTAATGGTCAATGTTCACCAGATGAAAATATTAATTTAACACACATTTTTGGAAATACGTGTTCTTTACTTAACGGTATTTCTCAATGGTAAAATTTTCTGATTATTATACCCACTGTCTACATCATATTTAAAAGCCTGGTATTTTAAAATATTAATAGTACTGAACTTAAAACATGACTGTATTTCTTGTATTTTCAACCAATTATTAATTTCACTTTCATTTTTTCTAATGATGTTTGCACAATTTAAATGATTAAATATTTTTCTTATAAATTTGAACACTAGCACATATACTTAAAAATCAATTTCCAGTTATATTTCTTTCGTAGTACGTAATACTTTGTGTCGTTATGTTTATGTCTACATACATTACAAATGTTCCTAACATGATACAATAACTACAACTATACAAGTACTAATTAAATTGTTTCAGTGGTTGTGCATAAACATAATAAGTAGATTAAGTAGTAATTGAGATAAATTATTTATTAATATGGCCAATATTCATTCTTCAACAGCATTGATCCAGGTACATATGTAAACATAATATGTTTCATAAACTTCCATAAATTTCTGTAGAACATCTATTTCTCTTGAAGATATCGTATACTATGCTTTTGACAGCCTAATCTATCCTCTATGTTATTTTTGTATGGTATATTTATCTTGTATCTCCTTACTTTTCCATAAACTGTGCAATCAAAATATAATAGACATGAAAGCTGAACATTTTTTCAATCTTTTCTTTACTATCCTTCCTACAAGAGCTATATCTCAAAATGTTACAAGAAAACACAGTTATAACTTGTTGCAACAGATCCGAAATAAATTTTTCAACTACAGTATCAGTCCAGCATGCAGATTTGTCAGAAGGTTAGATATAGGTTACACACACACACACACACACACACAACACGCATTTATATGCAAATGAAAGAATAACACAACAGATAAGTTAATTGTAGATGTAGGATGGTAAGAGTGTTGGAGTGTTGCAGGGGAGATACTGCTGAGAAATTGTTGTTAGGAAAAAATTCGATACGTTGCGCCATTTCCGAGTTATTTAACATTGAAGTTAGGCAATCAGGTAGTTACGCGCGCAAATTGAAGCTTGCCAGACACAGTGTGGCCAAAAGTGTTCCTCGTTTGATTTCCTCAAGCAGAGCAACGTAGCTTTTGCTCACCCAACTTAAATTTATTGCTTTCGAAAAATGCACATTTCATTTGGTAATGAGCATATGAACAAATTATTACTTACGGACCCATAGAAGTGTAAACATTAGCACATTTTAGCGCGCTCAGGTGCTCAAATTTGGGCGCATAACGACATTATTGGCTAACTTCAATGCTAAGTAGCTCGGGAAGGGAGCAACGTATCGAATTTTTCTGTTAACAACTACTTCTGAGCACAATCTCCTCTGCTACAGTCTTACAAGCTTATCAGACTCCTTCTGACTCCCATATAAAATCAGCGTGACAGAGACGGAGGGATGTTATTACCAAACGTGTTCTATATTTGGTTTCCTCAAACTGAACAAGAGAGAGGTGCTAAAATTTGATATGGAACAGTAGTAACTATCATATCCAAACCAACTGCTGAACAGTCTCGTACACGGTCATCTAAGCTAGGAGAACAGCTAAAACTAATTGTATTTGTATATGTGCTAATTAGGTCGTAAACGGAACAACCGATCGAATTTGCTTCAAAACAGTTATTTTTCAGCAAAACCTACACTGCAACGCCCTTAAAAGCTTTCCTAACCGCGCTGTATATACAGGGTGTTCCATTTATCTTGACCACACCATATAACTGTTTGACCAGATGCAAATTACAAGACGTTTCAAGCAAATGTTATTTAGCCGTCAGGGGGACATCAATCAGCATGATTGCCTTCGTTACAGATTTGTTATCTGCAAATATATGAACAGCAGTATGCCTTTTTTAAATGGCATCCTGTTTTCGTTATTCGGTAATTCATTTCCTCTCCTAAAGACCTATTCAAAAAGTATCACAGTGTACCATTCACTGAACCACAAAGTTATTAATTACACAACACAGCACTGACTTTGAGCCCAGGATCACAAACTCGTTCACTTGCTGGAGCTGTCAGAAAACAAATGAAAACCAAGTAAAAACATAACTCAAAATTGACTTTGAATGTTCTACTCCTGGTACAGGAGAGTCAAAAGGGCTCAAAGTGGTGACGCTGGATTCCGACACAATGGTGCACTCGTTCAACAAAAGAATTATTTACTGTTTCCAGTTTGTCTCCTGAAAAGAATTACAAGCAAGCATGATACGTTCCTGCACATCTTCTGGAGTTCTTGGAACATCGCGATAGAAAACTTCTTTAATGCATCCCCATAGAAAAAACTCCAGAGGATGTAAATCAGGAGACGTAGCAGGGCACGTAACTGTTCCTCGTCGACCAATCCATCTGGCAGGATACCTTGGGTTCAGAACCAGACGTGCACGCAAGGCATTATGTGCTGGACATCCATCGTGTTGATACCATAGAAGCGTTCTAGTTCTTAGCGGCACTTCAACGAGAAGAGGAGGAAGAATTCGTCTGAGGAAGTTAGCATACACTGTGCCGTTTAGACTAACATTGATGAAATAAGGGCCAATAATTGTAGCACCAAGCATCCCACACCAAAAGTTAACTCTCTATTGACGCTGATGTTCCATCTGTCTAAGCCATCGTGCGTTGTCACCGGACCAATAATGCATATTCCTTGTATTTACCTGTCCTTTGTTTGAGAAAGAACATTCATCAGTTAACAGAACATTGGAGAAGAAGTACAGGGTGGAGCGGATTTGCTGCTGTGCTCACTGACAGAACTATACACGATTCTGGAAATCATTCCCATGCAATCTCGTGTTCAAGCTGTCGTGTGCTCACATGTGGATTCATAGCAACTGAAGCGAGAACAATAACTTCAGCAGCTTCGTCTGTGCGAGTGCTACGACGATTGCTTTGTCGTGGGTTGAAATTTCCCGTTACGTGAAGCGTCGCAACAAGACGAGAAAACATCCGTCGGGAAGGCGGATTCTTGTCAGAATATCGCTCTCTGTGCAGTTCCGCTGCCTGCGTAGCATTTCGCCTACCTTCAACAACAACAACAACAACAACTACTACTACTACTACTACTAATACTACTACTACTACTACTACTACAAAAAGAACGTCATGTCGATGCAGTTTGTAGGAGGACAGCCTTTACTGTATGCCTGCTCTACACAACAGTATTTTAAAGGACTAATCTACTGTAATAAATGTACCCGTACATAAGAAAACAGTATTGCAATTACTATTCTGCTAACTTACATTCCCCATAGATGAGTAACATTTCTACCTTCTCTTAGTTGGTGTACAATCTACTCACACAACTCTTCAACTGACGCTGGTTGACGGAATGAGCCGGCCAGGGTGGCCGAGCGGTTCTAGGCACTACAATCTGGAATCGCACGACCGCTACGGTCGCAGGTTCGAATCCTGCCTCGGGCATGGATGTGTGAGATGTCCTTAGGTTAGTTAGGTTTAAGTAGTTCTAAGTTCTAGGGGACTGATGACCTCAGAAGTTAAGTCCCATAGTGCTCAGAGCCATTTGAACCATTTTTTGATGGAATGACGGGTGTGCATTCTACTAATGTTTACATTTCTCCTCTGTCAACATCAGCACGTGGATGTGTTCCAGCACTGGGATCGTCAACGTCAGTGTTGTGTTATGTAATTAATAACGTTGTTTTCAGTGAATGGTACTCGGTGATAAATTTTTGAATAGGCCTTTAGGAGAGGAGATGAATTACCGTATAAAAAGTACAGGATGCCATTTAAAAAAGTCAAACTGCTGTTCAAATCTTTGTAAAAGATTAAGTTACAACGAAGGCAGTCATGCTGATTGATGTCCCCCTGCTGTCTAAAGAACATTTGCATGAAACATTTAGTAATTTGAATCTGGGCAAACAGCTATTTAGGGTGGTCAAGGAAAATGGGATGCCCTGTGTATTAGCCATGGAACAGATTCTTTTGCAAACAAGTCAGAAACAATTTTAACACTTTAGCTGAAAGAATAATGTGTGGCCACCTAAAGGTCCTGATTGCAGGACGGGTGAGTCACCGGACGCTTCCAGTTGTAGGTTCAAATTATACGGTAACCTGAGGATGTGCCCACAATGTACACAGATCGGTGTTGATCCTTATCTTGTTTTCTCTGAATGACTGGAATACAACTTGCGAAAGGTACATTGTTCGCTCAGGACACGATAATGGCGAAAGTGGACAAATGTAGTTCGCGTGACCTCTACACTTCGTTATCAATACTTAGGTTCGTCAGCACAGAACTGGGCTATGATATTGAGTGAACTCCTCCTCCAGGCACTGAAATTACAGAGGCTGTCGACCAGCC
Organism: Schistocerca nitens; assembly: GCF_023898315.1. Classification (NCBI taxonomy): domain Eukaryota; kingdom Metazoa; phylum Arthropoda; class Insecta; order Orthoptera; family Acrididae; genus Schistocerca; species Schistocerca nitens. The sequence goes on from NC_064621.1 coordinate 372,543,414, forward strand.
GCTGTGTCATCCACTGCCACGCGTCGTTGTGTGGTTACAGTATGGAGGGAAATATGGCCAGCACGCCACCTCTCTCGGCCGTTTTGCCGCTTTTCAGACCTTGTAGCCGATACTTCTCAATCAAGGAGCTCCTCACATGTACTAACCATTCAGCTACGGAGGCGGATTATATACACTAGGCCTGAGAAACAGAATCACAGGTACCGCTATATATACAGGGTGAGTCACCTAACGTTACCGCAGGATATATTTCGTAAACCACATCAAATACTGACAAACCGATTCCACAGACCGAACGTGAGGAGAGGGGCTAGTGTAATTGTTTATTACAAACCATACAAAAATGCACGGAAATATGTTTTTTAATACAAGCCTACGTTTTTTTGAATGGAACCACGTTAGTTTTGTTTGAACATCTGAACATATAAACAAATACGTAATCAGTGCCGTTTGTTTCATTGTAAAATGTAAATTACATCCGGAGATATTGTAACCTAAAGTTGACGCTTGAGTACCACTCCTCCACTGTTCGATCGTGTGTATCGGAGAGCACCGAATTACGTAGGGATCCAAAGGGAACGGTGATGGACCTTAGGTACAGAAGTATGTGGTATCAGCATGATGGTGCACCTGCACATTCCGCAATTAACACTAGGCTGACCCTTGACAGGATGTTCGACGGGCGTTTCATAGGACGTGGAGGTCGCATAAATTAACCAGCCCGTTCTCCTGATCTTACACCTCTGGACTTCTTTCTGTGGGGTACGTTAAAGGAGAATGTGTACCGTGATGTGCCTACAACCCCAGAGGATATGAAACAACGTCTTCTGGCAGCCTGCGGCGACATTACACCAGATGTACTGCGGCGTGTACGACATTCATTACGCCAGAGATTGCAATTGTGTACAGCAAATGATGGCCACCACATTGAACATCTATTGGCCTGACATGTCGGGACACACTCTATTCCGCTCCGTAATTGAAAACGGAAACCACGTGTATACGTGTACCTCACCCCTCATGGTAATGTACATGTGCGTCAGTGAAAAAGACCAATAAAAAGGTGTTAGCATGTGGACGTAATCTGCTGTTCCAGTCTTTTCTGTACCTAAGGTCCATCACCGTTCCCTTTGGATCCCTACGTAATTCCGTGCTCCCCGATACACACGATCGAACAGCGGAGGAGTGGTACTCAAGCGTCAACTTTAGGTTACAATATCTCCGGATGTAATTAACATTTTAAAATGCAACAAACGGCACTGATTATGTATTTGTTTATATGTTCAGATGTACTAACAAAACTAACGGGGTTCCATTTAAAAAACGTATGTTTGTGTTAAAAAACATACTTCCGTGCATTTTTTTATGGTTTGCATTAACCAGTTACACTAGCCCCTCTCCTCACGTTCCGTCTGTGGAATCAATTCGTTAGTATTTGATTTGGTTTACGAAATATATCCAGCGGTAATGTTAGGTGACTCACCCTGTATACATATTGCGGTAAACAAAATTTTGTGCACTCGGACTTCGCAGGCGATTTCTCATGAATTAGGTACTAGTAATACAAAAATGTCTCACGAAAATTCGTCCCAGGCATTTTTCCGGGAGTAAGTGGACGTTAAAGGATGGCAATGTGGTAACACCGTAATCATATTTACGGTAACTACCTCTGTCAGCAGATAGAAGCAGTGCTGTGCAGATGATGCAGTGTAAACCGTTTTGGGTTAACATAGAGGAGGTCGAAGGTTCGGTTCTGGGTCGAGGTTTATTTGTTTTTATTTGCCAGTTTTAGTCTGCTGTTTAATATTTTAGTATAACCGCTCCTTAAGCATCATGTTTTCCGATGTTTACATAGTAAATGTTTGGAAATTAAGTAACTTGGGGGTTTGTAGTGAGTAGCAAAATCCCTAATGCAAACTTTCCATCTCAGTGGTCACATGTAAATATGAGGGACCAGCAGTAGTCGTGTTCTCTCCCTTCAGAGGTTTACTCTGCTTTCTTGTTTTGTGCTTTTGAAGTGCGCCACATTGTCTCCAGTCCTTGACCAGAGTTAGTCCTTGACAAAGTTCCTCCTCAATTTGAGCAGTGAAGGGCGCTAGTCTAACACTTGTCAGTAACGATCTTGAACCACTTTAAATGTCCGTCTGAGGTGCAACATGGTAGCCTCTCCTAGCCCACAGAACAACTGGAAATTTGCTCCTGCAGATAGGGAATGTTTGTGTGATGTCACGCAAAGTAATGTTTTAGTAGTTTCTATGGCATCTGACGGAATTATTTCAATAGCTTTATTGTGATTCACGCAAGGTACCCCAAGTCCCGCAAGCATTGAAAAGATTCGGATCAATGGATTTGTCTACTAGACATCTTGCATAGATGGTTATGGTTACCAAATGTACTTACGCTCAGTTTTCCAAATGCTCCCTCAACACATTTGAGACGGTATGGGATCTCAAAGTCAATATTGACTTTCGTGGGGTGCTAATTAACTATTAGGTGCCACAGACACAAGTGCCGAGGAGCAATGAAAAGAAGTTAAAGAGACCGCCAGCGCCAAGTAGTTTTCCGCGTAACTCGTAGTACGAGGGTTATTCGGAAACTATGGAACGATAGGTCGCGAAATGTAAACTTCTCTACATAGTCGCCGCTCGGACTTAGACATCTCTAGTAGCGTTGTACCAACTTTTTAATTCCCTCGTTATAGAAGACAGCCGCCAGTGCTTTTCGAGAATTTTCCACTCTGAACTGCATCTTGTTGTGTGTCAAAATATTGTCTTCATAGCCAGCGGTTCATTTGAGCAGAGATGAACCTCAGGGGTAGCCTATTACGGGCTGTATTGTGGGTGATGAATCACTTCCCATCGGAAACGCTGCAGGAGCATCTTCATTGCCCCTGCAGAATGCGACCGAGAATTGTCGTGTAGAACGAACCGCATGACAATTACGTTATGTGTATTGCATGGCTTCGCCAGGCACTTCGCGGGAGACACTCATTTCTAGCCGTCTTTACGTTCTCCCCGTCAGCTCAGAACTGATAAGAGCGACATGATGCGATCGACGGGCGTACTAGACACAGTGCCCAACGCATCTGTGTGAAGCTTCACCAGGTTTTTCACTGTATTTTCCCATTTCGATACCGATCGTTCTCTACTTTCCGAAGAAATCTCGTGTTTCGCCTTGGCACAGAACAGGCACATAACGTTATCAGGGACAGTTCTCCCATACTTAAAATCACCATTTTACTAGTTTCCCTTTGGCATTTCCTCATAATTCTGTCTTAAGAAAAAGTGAGAAGATTATAAAAGTAACTTAAGGAATGAACATCGCCAATACAAAAGGTTTACAAAAGCATGTACACAAAGCAGATGTTGCACGGAACAGCTCCAAACAGCAGCGAGAAAATAGTGGACAGAATGAAAGCTTTGTGTCACAAGGAAGCCTCTAAAATTAGGTTGGAGAACCTGAGACTTAACACTGCATTTTTCAGTTCTGCTGCAAGGGTAACAAAAACGACCCATCAGTATTGTTTAAGAAATTTTATACAAATGTTATGTCAATTACCGAAATAAATATCATTTTTCTTATCGGAGTTCACTGAGTGAATCCCGCTGATATTTTTGAATGACTTAATACTACTAACCAAAAGTTTTGAGAGGGACTTTAGGTACAGGGATAACATAGTTAATATTGTGAAATGCTTGAAAAACCGTCCGCCCGAAATTTAATGAACTCACGCCACTTATCGGCTTGACTAACGTTTTCTTGGCTAAGAATACTGTTTGCAAGTACGGAAAGATGACCCAAAACGTGGTACTGTAGAGCACAATATCGCCTAAGTAAGCGTTGTAACCAAGAATACACTTCCCAGTTTTAGGTCCAGTGGAGATAATTCGTAAGGTGAAGTGTGCAGTATTAAGTTTTGACACAATACCCTGAATGTGGTACTCCAAGGAAACTTTTTACATATTTTCTCTCATAAAATTTAAAATTTTCGAAATCTCTGTAGGACATGGGTAGTGTTACCCAATATTAAGCTTTGTCAGTCTTCCTATTGCTTTCCCAATCTTTAGGAGAGACATTTATGTCATCCGAGGAATTACTGATTTACACTGACAAAAACATTCGGCCTAGAACATATCACTGTGGCTTCCCTACCTCATAAAGTCCCAGTGTCCGCGGAGCTCTGTTAAATTCTGACTCTTGTATTGAATCTCCTGTGTCATCCATATCGAGTAAATGGTAAGTTATAGAGCAGTTTCTTCATGTTACAAAATAATTTCTCCGTTTTAATCATGATGGTCACACTGTACTTTACAGACGCAGAAACGTTATGGAACTGTGAAGAAATCTCAACAGTCATCCATATCGACCTCCACTTCTTCTATTACGTCATCAGATCAGTCCCCCAACCCTACTCCCCCCTCTCATCCCCCTCGTAGGGGCCTTTAATGTAGTTTCTCCACCTACGCTGTTTGTTCGTACTAGAAATCGTCCTAGCGCTTCGTATTAGCCGGATATGAAATTAAAGACTGTTGAGATTTCTTCTGTATAGGGATGCAACTGTTAAAAAAGGTGATAAACTCTCTGGCCCACACAGGAGAGGAAGAAAGAGCGACGCTGAACTTTGCCAGTGACATCATTAGCAATAAAATGTTTGCTCCAGATGAGCGACGTAGTTGCCCCAAAGTTCAACGGGTTTTTCGAACTTGGGAAATGCAAGGGGCGTGGCACGGAGGCCCAGAAGCGGGGAAGCTGGATAAGGCACCAGCATAGGCACCTCAACGGGGAAGTTGGACATCGCCTGTAAACGATGAATATTGAGCTCGCTCGTTTGTTGTATAGGTTAAAACAGCGCTCTGATTCGCACCCTGAGGGTTCATCAATACCTGTAATACCTTCTGCCATAGCGGACAACAAACGATTAAACGCGGGAAACTCGTAAACCAACTCGACACCAATGAAGTATCTACATTGTCAGAATAGAAATGCAGAATACACAATTCCGAAAACAATTTATTACATTCACCAAAACGAAACAATAATACAATATCCAAAAGAACAACCAACTCGATCAAAACTGCGGATCGACACAAACACAAAATAGCAGACAATAATATTAATAATAAAAAGAGACCCGTCTCTTCAGGGGGAACGAACACAAACAGTTGTACAACGTCAAGAGGTTCGTCGACTATACCAAGAGATCAGCCAGCTAGAGGAGGCGTCTGGCCGTAGCTGCCGTGGCGGCAGTTCTGTATCCTTCCGAGCAGTGCGTCGAACTGCCTTTTGCCGGCAGTGCGCAGTCTTATAAAGCCCGTTGGCGGATGTATCTGCTGGAACTATTTGCGATCACGTGCCTGGCGTAGCAAAGTAGTTCCTAGGCTAACTGCGACCTCTGGTAAAGCGGTTCTGCCGGCTCAGCGAACGGGTAGCGGTCCCTGGTGGCCGTTGGTGGAGACCTGGTGGTGTGTTGTGTTGTGGCCGCCATTATGTCTTTGTTTTAACAACACGGACGACGTACGTTTCCTGATGAATATAAACCCTTTGATGCAGGCATGCCGTGATTGTTGGACGTAAAGTGGGATACCGATGCAGTAGGCGCTACGATGTCCGAAGTGTGCGGCCACAGCAGATTCAATCAGCGAAACATACTTGTTAAAATAATGCTACCTTGCAGTTCTTAGGCAGTGAGCGATATATATTGTACAAGTTAATGAAGCAGAGTTCGTACTCCAGACGTGTATACAAAAATAATTTGAGGTACAAGAACCCGAGAAGTGCTCGACTATACTCTAGGGCTCGATGAAAAAGTTTCCGTTCCATGGCCTCACTAACTCTCTGAGTACATGGATGCGCTTATATACTCATGTATGAGTCGCGCTGGGTTGCATATACGCTGCAGCGAAGCCCTCAGATAGATACGTTTTGACCGCAGTCAGTTGGAGAAATGTAGCAATACATAGGTAAGAAAAATGAAAACACTAACACAAACAGCCTAACTTCACTGGTAGATAGCATTGTTTCACTGACCAATTAGGTGCAGTAAGATGGTATTATTTTTCTGACACAACTCATCAGCAAATTTGAAGATAAATTCATACAAATCATAGCATAGTAACTGGTCTTTTAAGGCACAGTCCACAAGGATCTTCAGACAAAGAAACGCCAAAATGTCTCGAACGACAGAAAGTAAACTCTATGCCCAGCGTCCAGAGTGGAGGAACTGATACCGTAATAACACGCATTTACCGCACATCACATTTAACTGACACTCCAACATGTGGTTCAACACACAAAGAAAAAGCCACGATTTACCACTTATGGACAAGAAGTGCACATGATGGGATACGCCTCTGCTACCACTCAGCTCATCCACAAACGATCAAATTATGGCTGAAATTCGACACATTATAGCTGTATTCAGGTGGCGAGTGGAACAAAACCATCTCTCAGAATCTCAGAACTACCCACTGTAAGGTTTTCAAAACAATGAGTCATCATAAAAATATAAGAAAGGCACACATTTCACTAACTAAAATAGTCATAATCATCTTGGGGTTGAAGCTCTTTTTTCCCGTGTTTGCTTTAGCAATACATATGTTTTTGAATAGGGTCCGCCTTTAGCAAAACACAATTTTGTTTCTTAAACTAAACCTCTGTACTTACTATTTCAAAAACCAATACTTACATGTATACAAACAGTAAAGAACATTCTTCATCTTTAACAGTCATAAAATAAAAGCCTACTGAAGATGCTGCAACTGCAGTGAAACGTGTTTGGGTTAAAAAACAAAATTGTGTGTTGCTAAAGGCGGACCTATCCAAAACATATGCAAAATAGTAATAGCTAAGATACGCAATATATTATTTTTCTGAAGGATACCTTCACGAACTGCGATGAAAAACACTCGAAATTAATACAACAGTCCGTTTTAAGTGACTTTAAATATATATTCTACATATTTACACAATCAGACATCACCGCTACTACAGGATTCACATGCTATGCCTATGCATTCAACCGAGTGGTGTGTCCAAGTGTCCTCTGTGCATCCCTCAGTCGGCAGTCCGAGCTGGTTGTATGTTAGTCCCTCGTTCGTAAAGGTTGCCATTTTCGCCAAAGGTATCATCCCTGTAACGGTTACTGCCAGCCCTGACTCACTGGTCAAATAATGATCGCAATTTCTCTGTCCAGCTATTGTGTGTGGAATCACAGAACCAGAGACGCGCCCGCAGCTCGTGGTCGTGCGGTGGCGTTCTCGCTTCCCGCGCCCGGGTTCGATTCCCGGCGGGATCAGGGATTTTCTCTGCCTCGTGATGGCAGGGTGTTGTGTAATGTCCTTAGGTTAATTAGGTTTAAGTAGTTCTAAGTTCAAGGGGCCTGATGACCATAGATGTTAAGTCCCATAGTGCTCAGAGCCATTTGAACCAGAGACGCAATGCACAGGTTCTTTGAAGCTACCGGAGAGATTCTTAAGATAGCTTAAAGGATCCTAACTACTGTTATTATATTGATACCGAAAATAACTTATTCAGATCGGCTAAATATCAGTTATTTCTTCGATCAGTTCAATCTGTTTTACTTTTAGGAGAGCTCAGCACTGATTAAAATATGTGTGGGTATGTGTGCAGCCGAATCAAGTCAACATTACACCAGTTACCGGAAATACATTTTGTAACACTCCAGCTTGATATTTATTTACTCTTTAGTGATTTAATAATCGATTCAAGGTACTCCTAGTTTGTTATTGTAGCTGCGTGAGGCATAATTTTCTCCAAATATCGGGTTTTATTAGGTATACATACTTCGTTTTAAAAAATTAAGCTTGATTAACGAGTCAACTACTGAGAAGAAATTGTTATTAATGTATTCCCTATTTTGATGTATCACTGGAAGATTTCTTCTCCCACAGAAGAGTTTTGATATGGTGAGCATCCAAATTCCGATATTACACTTTTTTTTTTTTTTTTTTTACAACTGCCAATATAATTTCAATTTTCTGCCTGAAACTTCTTTATCGTCTCAGAATAACGCTTTGTTTCAATCTGTCTGGCGTTGGTATCCAATATTACGCGATATTGTCTCTAGTGAAATTCCAAATGGTTCAAATGGCTCTGAGCACTATGGGACTTAACTGCTGAGGTCAACAGTCACCTAGAACTTAGAACTACTTAAACCTAACTAACCTAAAGACATCACACACATCCATGCCCGAGGCAGGATTCGAACCTGCGGCCGTAGCGGTCGCGCGGTTCCAGACTAGCGCCCAGAACCGCTCGGCCACACCGGTCGGCCTAGTGAAATTCTGTTGCGGACTTTGACTATGCTACTATTGTACAATTCCCATTTATCGCAACATGACTGTGTTTTTCGTAAAGCTTCGTTATTGTTACACTATACGCCGCATTAAGTTTAACGAAATTTTCTTCCATGTCTAGGTTATGAGTTAGCTTTCTAGCATTACACTCTTGCAAAAGTTTGAAACTACTGAAGTCTCAAAAACAGATTTAAACCTAGCTTCTAGAAACTACCTGTAACTCTCGGTAAGCAGATGTCCAAACATTATCCGTGTCGTGCTTCAAGCTATTGAAAAGATCAGTGACGTTTCTATCTGTCAGTCGTCGTTTGTTGCAAGAGGATGATCTCTGACATGTTCCTACCCCATCGACAAATTTCTAAAGTGTGGCCGTTGCTGTGGTTTGCAACGCTATTTCTTCAGCAAGTTTGAAACTCACGTAACCATTATCGTGGAATAAGAGTACTTCTGCACCCACACAGGATCGATTAACGTAATAGGTCTCATGTCCGAATCACGCTAAGCAGTCTAAATTAAGAACTCAGTGTAATTTGTCGCTATTCTTGGTAATGGAGAAATACGTTTAGCACTAGTCTTTCTTTCATAAAAATAAACACAGTGTTTTGTTTCTGTTAACCTCGATCTCTGTTCATGCGAGCATGTGTACAAAGTAAAAGCTTTACAGTTTCTTTAACACTCTTATTTGAAAACGGCAGGGAACGATTCTCGTTTCATTTAGTACCAAACTCCACCTGATTGATAAAGAAAAGCATTACATAATGACATCGGAAGAAATATGAAACTTGCGGTAATTGTGAGTGCAATAACGCAAACAAGGACTAGAGAGGTTGGACGTGAACGGATACCTCATAAATAATATCAAAGATGGCTATATAGACGTCTGTTTAAAGAAAAAAATTCGTAAAACACACAGCAACGAGTCACTCTTCCATTTAATTTAACCGCATAACATAAAACGATTTCAGTAACAACCACTGCAGATACGGGCTAATGTGTCCACAATGTCCATGTTACAACATTCTGCACTTTTTCCGTACTATTCTAGAGAAAACACACTTTCTCTTTTCGGTATTATAAGTGTGCAGTAAATACAATTTATATTATCACACACGAACTACATAATCATTTACAATGAAAGAGAAATACAGCTAACGTCTTTTGATAATTACACGCCATCAATCTGCAACAGTTAAATAATCAGTTGGTTTTATGGGACTGTGACTTCGCAAAGTTGCTCCACATTATTACATATAATCATTTATATGTAAAGTATTATGGATCCCTAGAACCATATACTAAACTGCTTTATTTATTTAATAAAATTGCAGCCAAATAGCCATATACAGTTAATGCCTGGTGCTGTGGAATCGAGAAGTCGATGGATGTTTAGCAGGACGTTGAGTTATCAAATGCCTCAGACGTGCACAAAGCTTATGGATTCAAAGTAAGAAATGGTAACTAAACCTTAAATAAACATACACGTTAAGGATTCACTGGCTCGCCGTATTTCGAAAAGAGACTGCGTAAGGTATCAGAATCAAAGGAAAGAAAGTAACAGGTTTATAAAATGTAAGAACAATGCTTACAAACAGGTTACCGATAATAAGACCTTTTCAGCCGAGAACTCAAAGTGAAACTCAAATAAATGAAATTCAAGAGAAAATATTTCAGTTTATTTGGAAGTTGACAATGTTCACTGCTGCATTTCACATCTAGCGGAAGATTCATCTCGGAATGTTCAATAAGGTAATAGGGTAGGACGTTTCTCGAACTCAGTGAAAGACAGTAGGTTTTTACTTATTGATCCGGAAAATTACTATAGATATTTCAGAAATCCAAAAACATCAGCAATAAGAGAACAGTAAAGAACAAGGTTTAAGTATATTTTCAATTGTAACACATAACATTCTACATACATCAAAAAAAGTTTTGCATCAGCCCGTTTCCCAGAACTCCTGAACATAGACGTTGACTGTGGATATTGTATCACAGACACAGTCCCTTTGACTATTCAGAGATGTCACTAAAACCGCCCAAAGATGTAAACAACCATGCATGAGCAGCTCCTATTAGACGGAGGGGGTCCGACAGCCTATCAGTTCCAGTCATTTCACCAGGAAGGACGTGTACGGCTCGTGTTGTCTGTAATTCAACCATGCCTAGACAGTCAACACCGCAATTCGAAAGCGTCCACATTATTACTTTGTGCGTGGAAGGGCTCTCAACAAGGGAAATGTCCAGGTGTCTCGGAGTGAACCAAAGCGATGTTGTTCGGTTACGGAGGAGATACAGAGAGACAGGAACTGTCGGTGACGTACCTCGATCAGGCAGCCGAAGGGCTACTACTGCGGAGGATGGCCGCTGACGACGGAGGAATCTTGAGAGCAACACCACCATGTTGAATAACGCTTTTCGTGCAGACACAGGACGTCGTGTTGCGACTCAAACTGTGCACAATAGGCTGCATGATGCGCCGACATCCATGGCGAGGTCCATCTTTGCAACCACGACACCACGGAGCGCAGTACATATGGGCCCAACAACATGCCGAGTGGACCGCTCAGGTATGGCATCACATTCTCTTCACCGATGAGTGTCGCATATGCCTTCAACTTGACAATCGTCGGAGACCTGTTTGAAGGCCATCCGGTCTGGCTGAACGCCTTAGACACACTGTCCAGCGAGTGCTGCAAGGTCGAAGTCCCCTGCTGTTTTGGAGTGGCATTCTGTGGGGCCGACGTACGCCGCTGGTGCTCATGGAAGGTACCGTAACGGCTGTACAATACGTGAATGCCAACCTCCGACGGCATATTGGCGAGGCATTCGTCTTCATGGACGAGAATTTGCTCCCCAATCGTGTACATCTTCAGAATGACTTCCTTGAGGATAATGAAATTGCTAGAGTGTCCAGGATGATCTCCAGACAAGAACCCTATCGAACATTCTTGGGATAGATTGCTAAGGGCTGTTTATGGACGACGTGACCCACCAACTACTCTGAGGGATCTACGCCGAATTGCCGTGGAGGAGTGGGACAATCTGGACAAATAGTGCATCTGGACAAGCAGTACCTAGATGAACTTGTGCATAGTACGTCGCGACGATTACAGGCATGCATCCATGCAAGAGGACGTGCTACTGGGTATTAGAGGTACCGATGTGTACAGCAATCCGGACCACCACCTGCAATGTGTGGTTTTCATTAGCAATAAAAAGGGCGGAAATGCTGTTCCTGTTGATCTCTATTCCAGTTTTCTGTAGAGATTCCGGAACTCTCGCAACCGAAGTGATGCAAAACTTTTTTGATGTGTGTATGTAGTCAACTGTAAATAGTCCAGGAGGCAATTGTAAAGATAATTTTGAATACAAAACCTCTTACAGAAATGCATCATAGTTTCAGTGTAGATTGATTTACAATGTAACTGCACTGATTAAGGCTACAAAATTAACAAAGTGAAGGAAATTACTGATGCAAAAATATATATCTATGTCACAACGCTTCTGTTTCAATTTTGTCATCAACAAACCTGCAACATTACGGGGAAACTCATCGGAGTACATCTATTATTATTTTTAAGAGACAAGCTCTGTTCATCATGCAGTCTACTAATTCATCTCTTGCGTTTCCTCTGCCTATGTCTATTTCATTCCTCGTCCAGTCCGACAGACAACAATCTAAAGCAATTACTCGTCGATACTGGTGATGAGTAAACATATAAACTGTACCTGCTATACCGTAATTAGGATTTTTACACAGAACGGAATGAATTGAAGTAATCTCTTCTTAGCATTAGTCTATCGACTGAAGCCCAAGTATCGACCTTAATGAAATTACTTGTGAATGTTGCACCGACTCACAATGAAAATAATATATTCCAAATTACTATACCACACTTTTGTGATGGGGAACTGCGATACGTGCTGAAGTTCTTTCTACGCTTGTAATTGAAAGAGGCTCTACTGTCATAAAGTGACTTATAATTCCTTAAATTGTTCCCATTTGCATATCCAGAGGAAATTATGTACTTGGAATTGCTCTAATCTTCAACATTATATAGGAAACATGATTTAACACTCTGAATTCGGTTATCTGTGGTTGGAAAATGATGTTTAGTGTTATATAATTGGCAAACAAAAGGAACATTCCCAGATCTCTAAAAACTGTAGCCATGCCAAGTGAGAAGACATGCCCTATCATTTTAAATATCTATAATACCACTTGCTAACAGCTTAGAACTGCAGCCTCGACTGAAGCAGACTGTTTGCTGTACAAAATCTCTATTCGAACATCTACATTGTGAAGTAGAGAACGGACTAAGGATTGTAGCTTATCCCTGATGTCATTCAGCTTGTAAACTATGCAGACAGTAAAGGATCCTAAAGAAAAATTTCGAAAGGAAATTAGTCAAGTAAATGAAATAAAGCTTTGAGGTTTGCCGATGACACAGTAATATTGTCAGAAACAGCAAAGGGACAGTTAAGGACAAACCGGGTAGTCTTGTACATTAGAATGAACACAAGAGTAAAAAAGGCTGCTGCAGAAAGAAGAATGAAATCTGTGAGGATGAACGCAAGAAAGACAATCAGTTCAGTGACTGGGGGAGGGGGGCGGGGGGGAAGAAGCACAAAAGTGGGGGCCACGCAACGTGGAAAATGTTTGCAGAACTGAGGAACGAAGCAAAAGAAAGAGTAAACTTGACGAATATCAGTCTGCCAAGAGGGGGGATCATTTTAAAGATCTGCTAACAGAAGAAAGGACTAACTACAAGGAAACAAAGTGGAAGAAGGTGGACAACAAGTAGTACAGAAAATATCGGTGAAACAGGTACTGAAGGCGGCTACACAAAAGCAATTGGGGAAATCATCAGCGCCTAGAAATGTACCAATAGTTAATGAGATACAGTCCAAGTATTCTTATAAATATAAAAGCAATTTGTTCAATCAGTGTTTGTAGTATTGGGAGGAAATTCCAGCAGAGTGGAACAGCTTATCTAAGCCCCACATATAAAAAGGGAAGGAAGAAAGAGTGTAGCAGATACCGAGGCAAAAGTGTCGGAAGTTGAGTTAGCGACCTGTACGGAGGATTTTAAAACCATTGACCGAGAAGATTATAAGTGAACAAGAACAACTTGGTTTCTAAGATAAGATAACATCTTTGCCATTATATGGATCATGGAGAAAGAATGGAAAATAATCTAACGCTTCGATGGCTCAACTGGAGATGACTGGCAGTAGAGATTGGTTGTTCACGAACTAATGGGTCCAAAGGAACGGTTCACCAAAATGAACAGAGGGAGCGAGGAACGAATTCTAGGGAACGGTCTTTCATAGTTCACTTCGGTAACGGCTTTCTACTTATTGTTCCTGGGTAAGGGAAACGGTCGGTCTCGTTCCCGCAACGGTACGTTGGCCGGTCCGGTTCCATCCTCGGTCCCGTTCCCGTCTGTCTCGGTCTCGGTCTCCCTCTGCCGGACTCGTCCTCCTTCGCGTGGCCACTCGTCGCAGTTCCACTGCCGTCTGCTCCCACTTAGTTCTGGATCGAGTTGTCGTTCGTTTCGTTCGTTGCTCACGCCCATTCTAGATCTGTTTCAAATCTTTTTTGAAGTCTGGACTTCTGGTTCTTTTCGTATTCTATTCAGCCTCCACGACCGGCAATTAAAACATATTTTATAATTACGTATATTACATAAAAATTACGGGGGATGTAACACACACATCTTTTCAGGTAACAAAATGACATATCAACTTACTTCACTATTTCCTTAAACAGTAGAAGACATACTTATAGAAAGGCAAGTTTTTCTGTTATTACACATGCAAAGAAATTCCGTACGGCACACTCGAGTGGCCATTTTCCATCTTTTTTTGATCCATAGTAAAACAGCATGTTCATTGTTATGGAAGGGAGATCGACTTACAACCGAATGAAGCCCGCGCTCCATAACCGAGTGTCTGGTGTCACATCTTGTAAAGAGGATACGACAGCTCCTACAACATTATTTCAGTGGTACAGGGTGGCGCACGAAAAATCGGTCCCGTGTACTAGACTGCTCATTTTCACCCACCAGTTGTCATCTGTTATTTCGTAGTTCATTGCGTTAGCTTAGTTGTTATTTTTTTACTGTCTAACTATTACATGTTTATCTAATCTGCTCGTAGCGGTCAACAATTCGTGCGTAATTGGCGAGCAGTCTGTACTCGGGACCCGTTTTTCGTGCGCCACCTTAAAAAACGGCTCTGAGCACTATGGGACTCAACTGCTGAGGTCATTAGTCCCCTAGAACTTAGAACTAGTTAAATCTAACTAACCTACGGACATCACAAACATCCATGCCCGAGGCAGGATTCGAACCTGCGACCGTAGCGGTCTTGCGGTTCCAGACTGCAGCGCCTTTAACCGCACGGCCACTTCGGCCTGCGCCACCTTATATTATTTCACTGCGATCAGCCTCATAACGCTACAGTTGGCTAAACCAGAGGTTTTGCGGAATCACGAAAATTACTTCTACAAGTTTGTGAGACTTCTGTAATGAGTAAAAACTCTGCTCAAGAGGGGAGGCAAGTGCCCCGTCTTGGCGCCTTCCATCTTCAGTCACCTATGCTACTAATTTTTAATCTTTCATAATAACCATATACCATGCACATATGAACGGTGAACGAGTAAGAATGAACGGTTCCCAAGAAAGAGCAATCACCAGTCATCTAGTTCCCAAGGATGAACGAGTTTGCCCATCTCTAACTGGCAATTGCCCAGTCCAAATAATGTGCAACGACCGGCTGGAAGCCAAAAATTTGTTTCAACATACGTGGAGCTGTACATCCCCCCCTACTACAGTAAGTCAGATAAAAGGAGCAGAAAGGCGACAGCACACCACTTCCAGTACGATCATGTCTAGTAAAGGACTCTGGTATTCAAGTAAATTTTGGTGTTAATGACGGCATTACTACTTAAATCTTGGGAGAGCACATGACTCAGTGCAACTATAGGGGATGTATCAAGAATGTACTGCACTGCCAGCCGGGGGGCCGGGGTGGCTGAGCGGTTCTAGGCGCTACAGTCTGGAACCGCGCGACCGCTACGGTCGCAGGATCGAATCCTGCCTCGGGCATAAATGTGTGTGATGTCCTTAGGTTAGTTAGGTGTAAGTAGTTCTAAGTCCTAGGGGACTGATGACCTCAGAAGTTAAGTCCCATAGTGCTCAGAGCCATTTGAACCATATATATATATTTTTTTTTTTTGTACTGCACTAATAGCAGGACACATTCCTCATACGTAGGCGAAGAAATTATGTTATATGAACATGAGTCTGTAAACACTTTTTTCTATGCTATAACTCATTTTCTACAACTCACTAACAAAACGCACCAGCATACCACATGCAACTCTTTCTTCCAGGAGATCTTCAATATGCCCTCCGTGGGGATTGATGCGTGCATCAACCCGCCGTCCTAGTGGCCGTGGATGCGTTGCTGCATCCCTAGAGTATTGCATACGTTTTCGCAGTCTTCCTGAATACGGGCACAGAGACTCTCAACATCTTGGTACTGGGGTTTCCATACACAAGAACACTCAAAGTCCCCCCACAAATAAAAGTCCAGCGGGTGTAGGTCCGGAGAGCTTGGAGGCCAGGCAATTATTGCATCTCTACCATTCCATCTGTCACCGAATCTGTTCTTTAGAAGCTCACGTTCATTAACTCTAAAATGAGGAGGTGCTCCATCGCGCTTATTTCGTAGCATAGATAAAAGGCGCATCTGCTAACAGATCAGCCAGAACATTCTCTAAGAAATGATGATAACCTCGTCTGTTGAGCATGGGTGGCAGTAAATGAGACCCCACCGAACAGTCACCAATAACGCCGGCCCAAACATTAACAGAAAATCTTCGTTGATGACTTGCTTCAAAAGGGTGGGTATTGAAGTCTGCCCACACATTCCAATTACGAAAATTTACAATGTGACCTCGTTGTGACGACGCCTCATTTGTGAACAGCGCCGTTGCACTAAAACTAGTGTTGTTACTTTGTTGAATAAAGCATTAGCCGAAGGGTATTCATGCAGGAAAATCAACTGCTGGTAGTGCCTGAACATGCTGTAAATGGTATGGATACAGCTGGTCCTAGTGTAGCACTCGCCAGACGGTCATGTAGTCAACATTCAGCTTTGCAGCTACATATCTTGTACTGACACCAGGGTCGTCGTCAACTGCATGAAAAATTACCACCTCCCGTTGGTGTGTCCTCATCCTTCTAGGCCTCCTCCGGTCACGAGTGTCAGCCTTAAACGTCCAATGTTATTTAAGACGACGATCAATTGATTCAAAATTTTTCCGGACGGGGCACCTTCGTCCTGGAAATCTCTCCCGGTACAAACGTTGAGCGTAGCGCCATTACCTTCAGCTAATCCATACATCAAATTGGCATCCGCCGTCACTGCGTTTGTGTGCACTGCCATTACACGAGCCAAGTCTGTGATTAACTATACGTAGCAACCCGTGTGCTTGCAGTGGTCATACTGATCGCTAGAACAGTTAATGTTACCTGTAAACAAGCAATGACCTACGTCGCATGGCAACAGGACGGCTTGGACACAAAGAAAGTGTTTTCAGACCCATATTCTTGTAACGTAATTTCTTCATCTACGTGTGAGGATTGTGTCAGCAATTTGTCCCGTACATTTTTGTTACACCCTGTAGGTATCGATCGTGATGCTGTGGTCAGTTTGATTACCAAAAACCTATATAAAGACAGTGATAAAACTTGCAAATGGATTGGACGTGTCATTAAAGTGGAAAATAAAATTTCTCGTGTGTGACTCCTTCCCTCTCCTTTCCCAACTGGGCTTGGGACAGGCGGAGTTATATATACGAGGGTGAGTCAAATGAAAACGTTAAATATTTTTTAAAATATTATTTGTTGTGCAGAAGTGGTACAGAGCTGTGTCACTTTTCGACATAATCTCCCCCACGCTCAAAGCAAGTCCTCCAGCGCTTACAAAGTGCTTAAATTTCTCTAGGAAATAATTCTTTTGGTAGTCCTCGCAACCACTCATGCACCGCGTGGAGTACCTCTTCATCAGAACAGAACTTCTTTCTCCCATTGCGTCTTTGAGTGGTGCAAACATATGGAAATCACTTGGGGCAAGGTGTGGTGAGTATTGTGGATGAGGAAGATACTCAGAATGCAGGTCTGCGATTGTTGCAACTGTTATACGGGCCTTGCATTGTCATGTTGCAAAAGGACACCTGCTGACAGCAATCCACGTCGCTTTGATTTCGTTGCAGGCCGCATATGATTTTTAGGAGATCAATAAGTGAAATGCAAAGAAGACAAGGATTTCTGGTCAGATGAGTATAGAGTAATATGAACAACAGCAGAAAATGGTATAACAGGAATAGGATTCGATATGAATAGGAAGGTAGGGCAGAGAGTGTGTTACTGTGAACAGTTTAGAGATAGGGTTGTTCTTATCGGAATCGACAGCAAACCAACACCGACAACGATAGTTGAGGTATATATCGACTTCGCAGGCTGAAGATGAAGAGGTAGAGAAATTATATGAGGATAATGAGAGGAGAATACAGTACGTAAAGGGAGACGAAAATCTAATAGTCATGGGAGACTGGAATGCAGTTGTATGGGAAGAAGTAGAAGAAAAGGTTACAGGAGAATATGGGCTTGGAACAAGGAATGAGAGGGGAGGAAGACTAATTGAGTTCTGTAATAAGTTTCAGCTAGTGACAGTGAATACTCTGTTCAAGAGTCACTATTATCTCTGCAGATCACTTACGTCTGTACATGGTGATCACCAAGCTGCAATATTTTTGCAAATTTGTAAATTGTTACATTCAAGACTTGCAAGTTGGACATTTACTTTACAGGTGTATAGTTTTAAGTTTGTATATGTTAGTGGAAATGAGAATGTAGTTGTCGATTCACTATCGTGATTGCCAGAGGGGATCAATCAGGAAACAGCTGTGGGAGAACAAACAGAAGATTTTACTGTTTTGCTAATGTAAGATCAATTGAATCGGGGGTACCACTAGGACTTATTCCATAGTATGGCTGGATTACAAGCACAAGATAATTGATAGTCAAAGGTTCAGCAGTTACTTCAGCGGCAACAGGATCACTGATCGCACAAGTTCTATAAAATAGTAGGCCAAGCGCTATTTCATAGGAGTGAAAATGCAAAGAATTTATGTGTTTGCATTTCTAGTGACTATGGAAAGAGGCTCATATGGAACATGAACCATGTTTGGGGCCCTTTTGTTCATAAGGTGTAAGGTGTTGAAAGAGATTCTCTACTGTCAATTATGACAAAAGAAAAAGTCAGACAATAAAAGTGGTAATGGTCTATTGCTTTCAATTATACCAGACAAGATCCTAGCCATCATTTGTGTGGATGTTGGTGGGCCAATGTCTAGAACTAGAAGTGGTTGTTAAGTATATAGTTGCTTTCTCTGATGTCTTCACGAAGTATGTAGAGGTGTATCCGTTAAAGACAGCAACCTAAAACGATTACTTGACGACTTCGTGCTGTGGGTGTGCGAGTCACATGCGGTACTGTCGGATAATGCTTTCAAATTTACTGTTTTGCTTGGAGAAATGTATTAACCAGAGTGGTTATTAAACGAATTCTTACCTCAAAGTACCATTCCAAACGGAATACTGTGGAACTGAGTTTTAGAGAGCTAAATAGATTAATGCATACCTATAGCCATGCCAGACAAACCATATGGATTGACTACCTGGGGAAGGCAAAGTACTGCCACGAATTTCACACCAGCAGAACTGACGTTCCGTCAAGAATAGAATGAGTGGGTAGATAAGATCCCCAAGTTACTGATAGTGACTCATCAATGGGAGGAAAAGGTTAGACGCACTGGTTAATCTCACAGAGAAGACGAGACTATACAAACAAGTATATGATAGAAAAAGTTTGCAGATGCAAAGTTTTAATATTGGAGAATAAGTACTCCTGTGTATACATCCTAAGTCTTTAAGGAATTCAATAATGGCGCGTTTTAAATCGAAAAACCGTTCCTTTAACTTAAAAATTTACTTTTCAGTAATACACAAGTTTTCCATTCTCGTCATTCAGGTTCATAGAAAATTATTGCAACTGACAGTGAAATAATGTGTGCGACTTCAGGAAATTTACTATTCGTATAACCTATTGCGTCACGTGATCCATGCCTTGCAAATTTAGCACATGTGCTCCTTGATGTACAGAGCAATGGGTCCCATATATCATCGTAATTTTTTGCTGTTTGATTGTTAACTAAATCTTTAAATTCTTTCTGCAAGCTGCTGTAATGTCTTTCCATAGCAAATTTGCTGTAGCCATCGATTCTGCCACTGCACATCGCATAATTCCCACTCATTTTAAGGGATTCTGACGATAGATCGCTAGGCTGCCTGTTTTTGTGGAAACAGCCACTGGACGTGCAAGCTTCTTGTTTACCACGAACATATAAACAGCTCTGACACCACGATATTGTGGAATAGAAGAAAGTCGTGCCGACTGAAGAATAAAGCACCATAATGCTAATTGAAATGTCGAGCTGTACCGAGTACATCCGAGAAGTTCCGAACTCAGCCGATGCGTGCTCTAGCATAGTTAGGTTTTATTAGTGACAGGCATTCTTTCATTTACTTACTACATAAAGCCCTTTTATTCATTTCGCAGATATAAATGAAAAGAGTTACACGCATTTAAACGAAATAAAAGGCTCGACGGAAAATAATTCAATGAAGATCCAGAGACGCGAAATGTTTAACTGTGAGAGCAATTCAGATATGCTGGAAATGTAATATAATTAATGTGTGTTGACAACTGAAAAAAATATAATTAATGTGTATTGACAACCGAAAAACCACACAGAGCTCTCACATCATAGGTGGAAACAGTGGCAATAAAATTTCAGCCAGCTCAGTTATGCTAAACGTCAAGGCGACAGGAAATCTGGGTTCGATGGCTAGTCTGTCACAAATTATCAGTTATCATTAGACATTCATACTGATACAAAGTCACCATGTGGCTTTCTGGATGAGCATAGAGTAGTAGATAACCGAAAGTGTAGTTAAATGTGATGTGGAGCATATAATGTCGACCTTACTTTTATTGTTTATAACACTGTATTAAGTAATATTAATAAATTACAGCTTTGTTTAACACAATAAAATAACAAATGCCTCTGAGCACTATGGGACTTAACTTCTGAGGTCATCAGTCCCCTAGGACTTAGAACTACTTAAACCTAACTAACCTAAGGACAGCACACACATCCATGCCCGAGGCAGGATTCGAACCTGCGACTGTAGCGGTCGCGCGGTTCCAGACTGTAGCGCCTAGAACCTCTCGGCCACTCCGGCAGGCAATAAAATAACAGGAAGTTCTTCTAACTGAAATGAACCCTTTTCGCCAGAGTCTCTACAAAGTGCGCTTTATCAAAACCTAATCCTTCTTCCAGATCAGTGGAAATTTCTTTGAGCGCCATATTCTTTGTAGCCATGTCCGTTTACGGTATATTGAAACAACGTTGCCTGCATTCATTTTTCAAACATACCTTGTCACTGTCTTCAATTAAGTAACGATTTATGCTCCCCAGGCCAGTTTAAATAAGATGTTGCAGCTATTTAGCAGCGCTAACATTCCCATGTCACCAAAGACTCATATTAATCATCGAGTCTGTTCTTAGCCACACGTCAATCGTTTCTAGGGGAAGTTGTGTCCTAGTTACTTTTGGGCTCCCTAAGACTTGTGGACGTGTGTGTTGGAAAAAAAAGTGAAACTGTGTCGCAACACTTCAGTAGAGAGACACCAGTGGCAATCCATTTTACCTTAATATGCAATAGTTCTGGTGGAAAGGAGTCTACTACTAGTATGAAACCAGGCATTAGTATGAGGAAGCCATTTCTGTGAATGTATGTTTCGCGCACAGCAATAATTATGGACCGTGGGTACACCATATGAGTAGTAAGGAATACATCTACATCTACGTAGATACTCCGCCATCCACAAGTTGTGATTTCCTTTCCTGTTCCATTCGCAAATAGAGTGAGGGAAAAACGACTGTCTATATGCCTCTGTATGAACCATAATTTCTTGTATCTTATATTCGTGGTCCTTACATTGGCGACATGTATATTGGCGGCAGCAGAGACGTTCGGCTGTCAGCTTCAAATGCCGGTTCTCTAAATTTTCTCAATAGATTTTCTTGAAAAGAACGTCGCCTTCCCTCCATGGATTCCCATTTGAGTCCCTGGGGCATCTCCATAATACTTATTTGTTGTTCGAATACCGGCAACAAATCTAGCAGCTCACCTCTGAGTTGTTTCGATGTCTTCCTTCAATCCGACTGTTTCGGATCCCAAGCACTCGAGCAGTACTCGAAAATAGCTCGCACCAGCATCGTATATGCGGCCGCCTTTGCAGGTGAAACATTTTCTAAAATGCTCCCAGTAAACTGCTGTCGACCATTCGCCCTTCCTACCACAGTTCTCACATGCTCTTTCCACCTCAAATCGCTTTGCAACGTTACGACCAGATATTTAAACTACTTGACTGTCAAGCAAGACACTAGTAACACGGCATCCGAACATTACAGGTTTGTTCTTCCGCATTAACTTACATTTAACCACATTTACGGCTAGCTGCCATTCATCACATCAACCGGAAATTTTGTCTAAGTCGTCTTGTATATTACTACAATCAGTCAATTTCAACACCTTACCATACACCATGGCATCATCAGCAAATAGCCACAGATTGATGCCCACTGTCTCCCAAATCATTTATATTTATAGAGAACAACAGCGGTGCTATCAGACTTCCCAGGACAACATATTATTTAAGATGTCTTCCCGCCACTCACATATCTGTGTACTTATTCCATATGGTCGTACCTTCGTTAAGAGCCTGTAATGGGGCATCATGTCAAACGCATGCCGTAAATTTAGAAATATGGAATCTACATGTTGCCCTTCGTCTACAATTCTCTGTATATCATGTGTGGAAAGGGTAAGCTGAGTTTCGCAGGAGAGAGAGTAAGTAGGCTGTTTAGGTTTTCATGTTGGTAACACCACGTAGCGCTCTGTATGAAAATCACTGGCTGTGCTGTGTGCAGTCTGTGGCTGGTTTGCATTGTTGGAATATTTGCTATTGTAGTGTTGGGCAGATGGATGTGAACAGCGTGTAGCGTAGCGTTGCGCAGTTGGAGGTGAGCCGCCAGCAATGGTGGATGTGGGAAGAGAGATGACAGACTTTTGAGAGCGGAAGATCTGGAGGTGTGTCCGTCAGAAAAAGGAAATTTGTAAGACTGGATGTCATGAACTGATATACATATATATTATGACTTTTGATCCCTATTAAGGTAAATATTGTTAGTCAGGGCCATTCTTTTCTAGGGATTATTGAAAGTCAGATTGCGTTGCGCTAAAAATAAAAAAAAATATATTGTGTGTCAATTTAGTGTTGATCAGAATAAGTAAAGAGAGAAATGTATAAGTACGTTCAGTTTCGCTCAGCTGTTTGTAAATCTAATAACATAAGAGGTTTACGAGCACCATCATTCTTAATTTTCCTAAGGGGATGTTTCAAGAGGCTTTCGAAAACCATGCTGATTAGTGGACTTAAGCTTCTCAGTCTCAAGAAAGTCTGTTATATTTGAACTGAGAATATGTTCTAGGATTCTGCAGCAAACAGAAGTTAGGTCTGTAACTTTCCGGGTCCGTTCTTTTCCCTTTCTTTTACACTGGAGTCACCTGCGCTTCTTTCCAGTCTCTTGCGACTCTCCGCACAATCGGCGAAGTACGGAACATTATGGAAAACACTGGTAAGAAGAAGGGACAGGGTGATAGGATAAGTGTTAAGACATATTGGCACTAAATTTCAAGACAGTTTTGCCCATTGTCACATTGGTCGTGCCACACATCGAGTAAGTCGTTACACCCCCACCCTCCCCTTTTACGCACGTTTGAGCCCTTCTTTTGACTCTTTTGCAGTAGAGGTCAGAACCACGAAACCAAGCGTAGAAATCACACGTTCTCTTATGTGTAGCCGAGGTAAACATTTTAGAGACACCGCTGCTCGGAATCGATACGAAAAGACCTGAGGAGGAGGCATAAAAGGCTCCAATGAAACCAAACCTTCCCATAGGGCGTTGTTTCCCACACATTTCCGTGGTCGGAAACGACAGTTCGCAGTATGATGAGGAACAGAACGACGATCTTCATAACCTTTGGACTGCTGACACCAACCAGACGAGGCAACTCTTCTCCAAGATCTTCACAGGCCTGGAATCTCACAGCAGAAAGAAACAAACGACATTCAGCAGATTATTGGTCACTCTTACAGAACCAGGCCTGTTTCAACACCGTCATATCAATATTAACAATTCAACGCAACTCGCTCTTTTCCCTATCATCTCTGGCCCTAAGCTGTTGATAGAGGCGGAACATACAGACAGATGTGTGGGTGCTCAGAAAACCAGTTTATTTTGTACCTAGGGATTTGTTTGTCGCAATGAAGAAAATGGTTCAAATGGCTCTGAGCACTATGGGACTTAATATCTGAGGTCATCAGTTCCCTAGAACTTAGACCTACTCAAACCTAACTAACCTCAGGACATCACACATATCCACGCCCGAGGCAGGATTCGAACCTGCGACCGTAGCGGTCGCGCGGTTCCAGACTGAAGCGCCTAGAACCGCTCGGCCACACCGGCCGGCTCTCGCAATGAAACCACGGATTTCACCCACGAGTGACGAGATGTCTGACAGATCTAAAGTTTACCTAAGGTGATTTATTTTGAACGCTGTGCTTGAATGATACTTCCACGTATCTTCAACAAAGAAAAATTTCTCGCTTATCGCAAATGCTACAACATCATCGGGATATGGATTTTCGTAAGCTTTCTTGTATCATCTGAAAGATTTGTTGCTGCAAATAAATCTAAGATGAAAACGTAGTGCAGCGTTTTCCTAAACACACTGATGACAGTTCAATATTAGCACGACGAATACTTTCTGAGTGTGGGCGAGGTGAATAAAATATAATCTTATGCCTGTGTTCGTTGTGAGATGTACCATCTCTTCGTGACATCCCCGCTCCGTGCCTTCACGTGCTCCAACGGAAGTGTAGATGCTGAAGTAATTTTGAACAGAGAGTAGTCGACGTGGCAGTCGATACAAAGCCACAGGGACTGGCGGGCAGCGTCAGTCAGTCTAATTGAGCTCCCATTGAAGGTGGTCTGTCGAGTGACCGGAAATACTAGCTCCCCTACATTGCTCCTCCGCGCTCCATTTCGAATCATTGTCTCTGACGTCGGAACCGGATGCCCGCATCGATGCGGAGCTGCGATTTCCCTGGAGACGGTGATTCACGACTAGCAGCGGGCGAAAAGCGGCAGAACCGCCGGTGGCTGCATCATCGCTGCGGTCTAAGTAGACGGCTGCTTTGCTCCAGAGGAACACCCGCGTGGAGACGGGACGGCGAATCCGCCGGAAATGCCACCAGTCGGTAATTACGCGACCGCTGATGGAGATCGGACGGAATGCCCGCGCTGTGTTTTAGCTGTCACACGGCCGGCCGCGCGGGAGGTATTCAGGGAACTCGATTGCGGCATCACCGATCTCGGCCATTAGACGTACGTCTTACGTCCGGCTAACTTTGCAAATGGCCTCGTGAAAGCTGTATTCTACAGGAGCGGGGGATAAAAACTGGAAATTATGTGGCAGATCACGTTGCAAATATTCACCAAAGGAAATCCGAAGGAGGGATAGTTCATTAGGCAATTTACCTCCTACGTTTCCCGAGAGATGACGTTGACTGCATGCAAATAATTCCGTAGGATATCACCGTAATTTCGTAGCGATTTACAGTGATACTCTAGCTCCGGTTGTCCCCGGAACTATTACCAAAATCTGACGTATTTCCAGCGGGGCTCTAAAACTGAAAAGTGACCAGCGCCTGAGTTAGAGCTAATTATAAAACGATCAACTGCAGATTTTAAGTTATTTTACCATCTATATTTACGAAAGGACAAAATTATGTTTGCACTATCCTGTTCATAGACAGTAGGCGAACCAAGCGACTAGTTGCGCCTTGAACAATCATGTCCGGTTAACAGGACATAAATTCGCGAATCATTTGTATTCAAATGCAGATCACTATACGGCTATATTTATAATTTGAAAAGAGTGTTCCATATTTAATTTCTTAACAATATTAAACTTCAACATTCATAAATTATTCACCTGTTTCAAATACACTCCTGGAAATTGAAATAAGAACACCGTGAATTCATTGTCCCAGGAAGGGGAAACTTTATTGACACATTCCTGGGGTCAGATACATCACATGATCACACTGACAGAACCACAGGCACATAGACACAGGCAACAGAGCATGCACAATGTCGGCACTAGTACAGTGTATATCCACCTTTCGCAGCAATGCAGGCTGCTATTCTCCCATGGAGACGATCGTAGAGATGCTGGATGTAGTCCTGTGGAACGGCTTGCCATGCCATTTCCACCTGGCGCCTCAGTTGGACCAGCGTTCGTGCTGGACGTGCAGACCGCGTGAGACGACGCTTCATCCAGTCCCAAACATGCTCAATGGGGGACAGATCCGGAGATCTTGCTGGCCAGGGTAGTTGACTTACACCTTCTAGAGCACGTTGGGTGGCACGGGATACATGCGGACGTGCATTGTCCTGTTGGAACAGCAAGTTCCCTTGCCGGTCTAGGAATGGTAGAACGATGGGTTCGATGACGGTTTGGATGTACCGTGCACTATTCAGTGTCCCCTCGACGATCACCAGTGGTGTACGGCCAGTGTAGGAGATCGCTCCCCACACCATGATGCCGGGTGTTGGCCCTGTGTGCCTCGGTCGTATGCAGTCCTGATTGTGGCGCTCACCTGCACGGCGCCAAACACGCATACGACCATCATTGGCACCAAGGCAGAAGCGACTCTCATCGCTGAAGACGACACGTCTCCATTCGTCCCTCCATTCACGCCTGTCGCGACACCACTGGAGGCGGGCTGCACGATGTTGGGGCGTGAGCGGAAGACTGCCTAACGGTGTGCGGGACCGTAGCCCAGCTTCATGGAGACGGTTGCGAATGGTCCTCGCCGATACCCCAGGAGCAACAGTGTCCCTAATTTGCTGGGAAGTGGCGGTGCGGTCCCCTACGGCACTGCGTAGGATCCTACGGTCTTGGCGTGCATCCGTGCGTCGCTGCGGTCCGGTCCCAGGTCGACGGGCACGTGCACCTTCCGCCGACCACTGGCGACAACATCGATGTACTGTGGAGACCTCACGCCCCACGTGTTGAGCAATTCGGCGGTACGTCCACCCGGCCTCCCGCATGCCCACTATACGCCCTCGCTCAAAGTCCGTCAACTGCACATACGGTTCACGTCCACGCTGTCGCGGCATGCTACCAGTGTTAAAGACTGCGATGGAGCTCCGTATGCCACGGCAAACTGGCTGACACTGACGGCGGCGGTGCACAAATGCTGCGCAGCTAGCGCCATTCGACGGCCAACACCGCGGTTCCTGGTGTGTCCGCTGTGCCGTGCGTGTGATCATTGCTTGTACAGCCCTCTCGCAGTGTCCGGAGCAAGTATGGTGGGTCTGACACACCGGTGTCAATGTGTTCTTTTTTCCATTTCCAGGAGTGTATGTGAAGAAAAAAAAAACAAGAAATCTCGCTTAAGAGCCAGTTAAAATGAAAAATGAAATGAAATAAATTTAGAACCAAGTTACTTGAAGTATAACCAATTCTACAGCATTCCACCACCACTCCATTACGAGAGTAATGAAAGGACATCAGGTTCGTTCACATGCGAACAGAGGCGTGCAAATGCGACTTTCACTCTAATGGTTCAAATGGCTCTGAGCACTATGAGTCTTAACATCTATGGTCATCAGTCCACTAGAACTTAGAACTACTTAAACCTAACTAACCTAAGGACAGCACACAACACCCAGTCATCACGAGGCAGAGAAAATCCCTGACCCCGCCGGGAATCGAACCCGGGAACCCGGGCGTGGGAAGCGAGAACGCTACCGCACGACCACGAGATGCGGACGACTTTCACTCTACATCTTGTTAAAATAATCCGCAGTATTTGTCAGTGTCGTCCTCCAACTTCCTGCAGAACATGCGAGCAGCGTCGTATTTCTGACACCGACACTCAGTACCGCCTGAAATATTTAGCCAGTATTTCTTAACTGATCCCACATTTCACTGGTTATTATGACAGTTGCATTTTCTTTTCTTAAAGGCGCACCTCTTGGCTCGTTCGCCGATGGTGCACATTCTAAGCCATTGTTTCCTGTTTACATACCAGTTTGGGTATTTTTGTTTGTCTTTAATTTTCACAACGTTCCTTGTAGGCTCACATAGCTTGACATACTCCATTTTCTCTTTTTTAACCTTCAATCAGTACTTCCGTTTTATTAATTCTACATCGTTCTGTCTTTGTAATGTAATTGTTTTTGAGAAGCGACAATGAACTCCTCAAAAGCTTCACAAATTCTTTTCCAATAGTGAAACACCAAATAAGTCACCTCATGTGTCTGACGTGATGTTTGAAACGCTTATTGGTCCTGATAAAGGGTATCTGATGCTTAGTACTGTTCTTATTTACACACTATTAATCACTCGTCGCTCACATAAGGGACTCCATTACTGATGAAGTGATAACCCGTTGACAGTAATCTGCTGCTTTCATTTACTGTGCATGCAAATACGAAATCTCCCACCACTGTGCACTGTAATGTGGTCGCCAACAGCCTCTACTACGATGAATCGTATTCTGCGCAAATTAACGGAGTCACACACAACATCGTTGTTGACCGCAGATCTGCGATTTCTGAGAACACTAGTCTGACGAAACAGGTTTCTCAAAATTTTTTAATTGGCCTAAACTCGGACTTGACTCTTTCCAGAATATTGTACGGAAATTGCAAGCACATTCCGCATACTTGAGTAGGAATGTCACCTGTTGCCAAAGTATACAAACGAAGCAGAGACAAAATATAGAACCATTCCAGGGGCGATACGGACCATGAGTGAGGAAACCCACTGACAAAGGACAGATTGAACGCGTAATCTGGGTTGTTATGCCGCGTCATGTTCCTACTGGTGGAATAGCTTACTGACTATGTTCACTGTTGAGAGCGGACTGTTTACTTGTAGTCTTGTACGGCGATACAAAAGCATTCCTTTGTGAGTCGTTTAATCTTCTGGTTATAAAAGTCCAGTCCAGTTAAGAAACTAAAATACAGTGTCAAAACCATTAAGTATGGCACCCAGTTGCACAAAAGAAATTTCATTCCTTTACCGGTATCAGGCATCTAGTACCATTCTTCAGAAGGATATAAATATCACATTATTTGTGAGCATCAAAAATAAGATGACTGCAAGAAACCAGACAACAAGTGCAAATATCTCATTGAAATTGGCTGATCTTCCGGTCGTCCGCGTATTCTCAACATGATACTTCGACGCCATACTGCTACATCTTTATCAGGTGCTCCCTAAGAACACCTGACGAAGACGAGTTCCGGCGTCGCAATGTGTTGGGAACAAGCGGTCGGCCGGCAGAACATTCGATCTCAGCAAGATGACAATGATTGCCGGCAAAGTCTGAGCTTTTTCAAGTGCTGACATCATACCTGAACAGGACCTAATCTGCTAATGATTAGCTGATTAGCCCCAGTTCTGTCATAATGTCTGCATTTGTCGTTTGCTTTCCTTATAGCATATTTGTATAAGCACTATGATCTACATGACCACAGAACTGTGCCACGTACACTTTTTGACGCTCACAAGTAGTGCGATAACTTTAACCTTCTGAAGTCGGCAGTAGGTGCCCGAAAAAATTTCTTTTACGCATCTCTCTGCTGATTATTTCAACAAATAGAAATACAGTTGCTGAAGATAGAAGAAGTACTCCAATCAAGTATGGGACACAACAAAGTGTGAACTGACTTCACTCCCGTTCTTTCCCTATTTAAATGTGCACCAATATGCCAAGCAAATTACAGATTCGATAGTAATATCGTTGGGTTTGGATTATTTTTAATTGTGGCCTTCAGAATATTTTTCCTTATGGAAAGTGACATATATACCACATTCGGTTGAAATTGTTACAGGTGTTACAATCATTTGGCTTAAATAATTTTTCCGCCTCTAGGCACAAGGTACTAGGTGTGTCTTATACGAGTGGTAACTGTCTGTTTCCACTAAGTCATATGTCTGGTTGATCGTGTTTCATGCGTTCCAGAGCTATGCCGAACACACACACACACACACACACACACACACAGACACACACACACACACACACACACACACAGACACACACAGACACACACACACACACACACACACACACACACACATACGCGCGCGCAATTCTCGAAACACACACAACAATGGTATAATGTTCCAGAATATTTATTATTTGTCACACGAATCGGTTTTCGACTATTACGCAATCATCAGGTACAAACATAAGTGTATAGTGAGGTGAAATTTTGTTGGATCAATGAATTTAAACTAGTGAATTCACAAATATCTCCATTTCCACAGAGGAAAGTGTTGATGTTAGAATTAGGAATAAAACAGGAGGCATTATTTCAGTGTAAATGCGATGTAAGACTAATTAACTAAGATAGCTATGTGACATATTAACTAGTGGACTGGCCGGCTGCGGTGGTCTAGCGGTTCTAGGCGCTGAGTCCGGAACCGCGCGACCGCTACGGTCGCAGGTTCGAATCCTGCTTCGGGCATGGATGTGTGTGATGTCCTTAGGTTAGTTAGGTTTAAGTAGTTCTAAGTTCTAGGGGACTGATGACCACAGATGTTAAGTCCCATAGTGCTCAGAGCCATTTTTGAACCAACTAGTGGACTACAGGCAAATTATAATAGTTGTACATAGAATAAAGCAACTGAATAATAAATTTTGGTGACATATTCCAAAGGTCAGACAGGCAGGGCAATATGTACCCCCTGAAAGGAACACCACAGAAATTCGAAACTTAGAAAAGGAGACTCTACTTGATTGTAGAAGGCCATAGTAACAAGGTGAAACATGAAGCATCACATCACATCACATCCATAGGGGAAGGAAGATGAACTATCTCGATATAATGGAAAGTGAGAAAACGTGTCCTTCAATCGAAGCTTCGTACTGAATGACCAGGGTTAATTCTCTTACTCGCCACTTATAACTGGAGGCTCTACTCATAATCCCATCCAGACCATGTTGCAAATTACTCCTCTTGTTCACATGCCCCATTTCCTTTATTCCAGTTGCTATAATTTGTCTCATTGTGTTAAAAAATTTCACTTTGTTTATCCAAAGCTGTTTCACTCACCTGCTTAATGTCACTATTACATCTTATCTATTTTTAATTTAGGGCCTATTAAAGGAAAGATTATTTTTTACAGCCACATCCTTGGAATATGTTACCAAAGTTTATTGTTCAATTGTTTTCTTCTATGTAGATCTATGATAATTTGTCTGTAGTCCATTAGTTAATGTGTCACATATTTATCTTGGCTAATTAATCTTATATCCCGTCTACACTGAAATAATCGATCTTATTCTATTCCTAATTCTGATATTAATATTTTCATCTCTGTAAATAGAGATGATACACGCAGTAGTTTAAAATGTTTGATCCAACAAAATTTGACTGCTTCACATACTTATCTTTGTACCTGATGATGGCAAAAAACTGAAAACCGGTTCGCGTAACAAATAATAAATATCGTAGAATTTTACAACATTGTTGTCTATGTTTCATTCATAATACGTGAAATATTCTACCAAGAAACGACCGAAGAGTCGTTCAATGTAATTCACGCTCCGTAGCGCCTCAAACGTGTTTAGTCGACGATTTTAGGGGTAAGGCAACTTGAGTTCAGAGTCATGTTCTTCGTATCACTGCAGCACTGCTCCGGCCATGGGAAAAGGACAGTCGCCCTGCTGGAAGATGCCATCACCGTCAAGGAAGACATCAAGTTCGAAGGGAAGCGGGAGTTACACAATGATGTTCATGTAATCCACAGGTACCACGGTGGCTTACAGTACTATCACAGGTGCCACAGAAGCCCGTTCGCCAGGATTACAGCATATTCGGACACGACTGTCAAGCTGCTGTAGCACGAAATTTGATTCACCGCAATCAGTGGCGCCTTGCATTGATTCACGGTCCAGTCCCGATAATCCCGTACCTACTGCAAACGCAACTGACGATGTAGGTCGAAATAGTGATGCGTAGGGGCCGTATGCTGCGGAGCCACGTGTCCGACAACGTCCGCTGAACGGTGTGCTTCGAAACAATTGGGCTGCACCAATTATCATGTCTGCCACTGATCACCGCTTATCATGCTTTACAGACGGGGCAAGCCTTCGAGCACCAAGTTCTTTTCTGAGGAGTGGACGTCCAACGGACTGTCGTCTGGACGACTGGTTTCGACGGAGCTATGCTGTCGTGATCGGATGATTTAAAATTGTTTACAGCATGTTGTCCATCAGTGTTGTAAGTGGCTTCATATTTCATATGGTAGTGGGAAATGCATAAGCAATGCGAAGCGACTTGCAACGCTGATGGACAATATGCTGTAAAAAAATTTTAAGCATAACATACGATGATGATAGTGAAGCTCTGTCAAAACCAGTCATCCGATTAAATACTTTCTTAGCGATCTTGGATGGTGAAGTTTTCTTCAGTTACCCTCTGCCGAAATAGCTTATGACAGAGTATTTACACATCTGCAGTTCATATATTTGCTAGAATGGGTTTCATCTCTGCTATGGTGACATTATTTGCCTCACCATTACGTAAACCGGCAATCACAAAGCAGAAGTAGCGATCCTGATGAAGACTGCTTACAACAGTAGCCACACCCTAGGAGTTTTATGGTATATGACGATGCCACACACCAAAGAATTTTATCGAAATTAGATTAATTACTATTCGGAAAGTAAGATCCGATCTATTGCGGAATGAAAATGGAAGCTAAAATCAGATGAAGCTTTGCACAGATGTTGGGTTGTGCGTCTAGTATGCCTGTAGTCACGTCACTCTATTCAGTTCTGAGCTCACAGAGAGCACGCAAAGATGCTGCCTGCACGTAAAGATAGTGCCTCCCCCCAAGTATAAGTGCCGGTGAGAGATTTCGCTTGATTTAATGCAGCCCACCCAACGTAACTTGTCTCACAATTCGTTCTTTATGACAGTTTTCAGCCGCACACTGCAGGGACAATGAGAACGGTATAGCAGCGTGCCCGATGGGAAGTGTTTGCACCCGCCATACAGCCCGGGCTTAGTTCCCATTTTCATCTCTGCTCTCATGAGCTGCTGACTACGAAGAGAAAATTTTAGCACAGACAACAACCTGCAGATCGAGGTAGAAAATTGGCAATGAATACAAGCGGCTACCTTCTATCACAAGTATACCTTCTATGACGAGGATATTGGAAAGTTGGCATAATGCTACGACAGATGTCTTAGTCGGAGCGGCGACTGCGTGGAAAAATAGCTGGAAGGTATAGTTAACAGGTGCAAATAAAACATTTTGGTTTGCACTGTGGTTTCCATTAGCAACCGATCGAATCTAACTTCCCGAATAGTCATCATATATAACAACAATTATCTGAGCTTAAGAGCGTCGTAATCAATATTCTTACAAATGAAATTTTATTAGTATTTTTTTATTACAAAAGCTAGTCGTAAATACTCTTTTTAAATGTTTCCATGATTTTCTAAGATAATGGTATTTTGTGTTTTCCACTGTCGAACTTCACGTGTTAGTTGGTTAAGTACAAGAATGATAAAAGGCGGAGGGTTTGTGTGTTAATGCTGTATAATGTATGTCATTAACTGAGGCTGTGTAATATTCGGGCCCCATATACGGGGTGAGTCACTAACTATTGCCACCTAGGATTACTCCAAAAGTATGATAGTAGCTGAAAAGTTTGTGGGACAAACGTTGCATCAGACAAAGGGGGGCCATAATATGGCGTTAATTTTTTGTTGCTAGGTGGGGTCGCGTCAGACTTACGAAGGTCAACTTTTTTTTTAATGGGATGCTATAGTTTGGCACTTATTTTCAGATAGCGGCTATCGAGACGAATCCAATGATGCTTAACAGTAAGGTCTTAGAAGGTCAACGAAGGTCACTAAGGTGGCATGAACGTCCATTTACAGAAGATGTTCGAAGTGATCACCATTGGTATCAATGCAGTGCTGCAATCTTCTTGTTATGGACTGAGTGGTATTCCTTATCACATCGGCACATGCTC
Source organism: Schistocerca nitens (assembly GCF_023898315.1). Taxonomy (NCBI): domain Eukaryota; kingdom Metazoa; phylum Arthropoda; class Insecta; order Orthoptera; family Acrididae; genus Schistocerca; species Schistocerca nitens. The sequence goes on from NC_064621.1 coordinate 372,577,070, forward strand.
TGACAATTTTCTCACTTATATGGTGCAAATAGTAAATATTCGCCGAATACAGAGTAGCCATCTAATGTGCCGGTGATACGTAAACACCATTCGACGGTTTGGCAATACAACAGGAAAGATAAGACTAGTATCGTCCAATCAAGCGAATGTGAAGAATATGTCGAAGAACAAGTCTACATGCTTCTCATTTGCGGAGAATGCCAACGAAATTCAGTGAGACCTAGAGACTTATACGCTGAAAGATATCCTCAACGTACTCACTCTAAACATCGCTCATTTTAATATGTGTATGATAAACTGAGAACAACTGGATCTTTAACGCACCGGAAACATATCCGGAATAGGAAAGTTACTAACGAGGAAACGTAAATTGGTACTCTTGCCACTGTGGTTCGAGATCCTTGTGTTAGTTCACGTCAAATCACAAGGGAATCTGGCATGGGTCAGAGTAGTGTACTTCGAGTTCTGCATCACCATAAATATCATCCTTACTATATCAGTCTCCTTCAAATATTAACTGGTATGGATTGTATGCATCGCATTGAATTTTGCTGATGGGCTGAATTTCAGATTCAGAGGGATGAAACATTTAATAATTTGATTTTATTTACTGACGAGGCTACTTTCACTAACCATGGAAATGTTAATTTGCATAACATGCGTTACTGGGCTACTGAAAATTCATGTTGGCTGCTGCAAGTTGCACACCAGCAACCGTGGTCGGTGAATGTATAGTGTGGGATTCTAGAGGACAGAAATTAGGCCCCTATTTCACTGAAGGTAATCTTAATGGTAGGAGGTACACCACATTCCTGCAAGAAACATAAGTCTGTTATTGGAAGAAATACCTTTAGGAACAAGGAACAGAATGTGGTATCAACACGATGGGTGTCCGGCACATTTTTCACTGATTGCTAGAAATGAGTTACAGAGACAATTCCCAGATCGTTGGATTGGGCGAGGAGGAGATGTGTCGTGGTAAGCTCGTTCGCCATAGTTATGAAGGTCAACTTTTTTTTAATGGGATGCCATAGTTTGGTACTTATTTTCAGATAGCGGCTATCGAGACAAATCCAATGATGCGTAACAGTAAGGTCTTTGAGTTTTTTCTTGTGGGGATTCGTAAAAGACATTGTTTATAAAGACGTTTCAACTATATCTGAAGATATGCGAGAGAGAACAGGCAGAGAATGTGCTTCGATAACCGCCGATGTGATAAGGAATACCACTCAATCCATGATAAGAAGATTGCAGCACTGCATTGATACCAATGGTCATCACTTCGAACGCCCTCTGTAAATGGACGTTCTTGCTACCTTTGTGACCTTCGTTGATCTTCAAAGATCTTACGGTTACACATTATTAGATTCTTCTCGATAACCGCTATCAGAAAATAAATACCAAACTGTAGCATCCCATTTAAAAAACAAAGTAGACCTTCACATTTGACGCGACACAACCTAGCAATAAAAAAACAACATCATATTATGGCTCCCGTTGCCCCATGCAACATTTGTCCGACAAACTTTTCAGTACCCATCATACTTTCGGAGTTACTCTTAGTGGCAATAGCTAGGCACTCACCTTTATATAAAACCTCAGTGATTTTACTGTGATTAACAGAATGTCGTACGTGAAACTGACACTTTTTTGTAATATTTCCAATTTTCAGTCGAATCGCGAATGATTGGGTTTTCCCATAGAAAAACTCTTTAAGTATGAGAATTCGGCAGAAACCAAATTAAATACACATGCGCAGCTTTATTCGTAGATGTCTTTGGTTTGCCATTGCGGTGGCAAAAAGTACATAATTTACAAGCACACGCTGGTTCGATATCATGATTTGATGCAGTTTCTCTAGGATTAATTGTGGTCAAGAATTAATTTTACTTGAGCGGTGAAATATAGATCACTATGAAACAGTTCGGCATACCGTGCTGTGAGATGCGTGTTTGGAGTCAGTTTGCTGCAGCTATAATGCTATGCTGAGGCAGAACTTCGCTGCGAGCTCATATTGAGGACGACTACTCGTCTTTGCATCACCTGAATGTCTTGTATTTTTTGCTTTGCAAGTTATTGGACTTTCCACGTAACGACTGAGGATTTGTAGTTGTTATCGAGCGACGGTCTTGTTCATTGGAGTGATGAGGGGAACGATTCATGACTAACTAAGTCAATTTAAGATGAAAACCTTTTAGCCCAGTTCGACTTTTGAGCTAGCAACTCTGACCGTTACTGGTGAGCATTATTTATTGTCTCGAGCATTCACTATGACCAACATCTCCAGTTTGTTGTTAACATGAATGGCTACATTACATTTTCCGAAACCGTTATTCCAATGATAATAGCTAGGTGTTAAGGGATTTTACTCCACGAAGACATAAAAGAAAATTTCGTTTAAGACGTATTGTCATTTACGAAGGTGGAACCAAAAGGGACATTTTGAAATATGTCTTTTCAAGCAGCGGTAAGAAAAGACTTCTGTACGCCTCAGAGAAGTTGCCAGCGAAGGAAGAGGGAGGAAACGCAACAACGTGTTAAAACCGTATACAGACAACCACAGACATTCTGTCTTATGCCTTCGTTGTAAGGGGATACATACGGTCACAATTTTCTGAACGTTTAAGCAAAACTCCTGAAACCGACAGAATCTATACAGCCTCTATCACTCACTATCAGTAGCTAAAAATTATACGGTTTAAAATATGCGCAAACAGAAGCGCAAACGCTCCATAAAAAGGTTCAGAAATGAGTAGTTCGCAAGGTATCTGCGAAAGTGGGGTTACGAGAGGTGCAGTATCTGCGAAAGTGGGGTTACGAGAGGTGCAGTGTCCCAAAAGTTTAGGACACCAGTTTATTTTTGCTGCCGACTTAATGTATCTTTTGATTTCTTGGGTGGTTATAATGGGAGAAGCTGTATGTGATTTGTGTCTGTTATTGTGATTGATGTTCGTGGATAGCTCTCTATCAATGGGCCTTACGTCACTGGATAATTGGGCCAAACCGCAGCGCGTCGCCGGAGCGAGCAGAGCAGCGTATATCTGGCCACCGCTGATGACAAGTGAAAGGCCATTGCGACTCCGGGACGTATTGAGGGTAGTATTTGTCTCACAAGACTTTCTGCAAACGTGACGTCGCTTGGGCTTCATGCAAGCACATTGCAATCTTTTTTAAAGAAAAAATAATGAAAAGAGAAAACGCCATTCTTGGTACAATTTATTGCACGAATAATTTTTGTTGTAATCGAACGTCTCATAATGATTTATCGACGGTTAATGCTTTCATTTAAGTATGATCTCACACGAGCGAGTTGTTACCGTCGATAATTTACAAAATCAGATAAACTCCTTCAAGACTTACTATGATAACCAAGACAGGAGGCTAATGTCACCTGACGAAGTGCTAGCGGCATAGATAATGGCGCGATGTATAGTCGATTTACATCCTGTTACATGAACTTTTTTTTCATTTTAGAGTTGTTAAAACATTCTGGGACTTTGTTATGAATGTAATACAAGTATGTTCTGCCGTATTCAATCTTATTTCCATTTCCGTGTGATTAGAGAACGAAGGATGAAACACGAGTATTTGGAGATTTCAGGAACCTAAGACAACTGAATTTGCTGAGAGCGAAACGAGTACCAATAACGTTTGTATTCCTCCGTGTCACAAATATTTCGCTGTTTATTTCTGAATACGTAGCGACTTCCGAGCGTGTGGTTAGATAGGAACCTAGGAGGACAGCGTTGCGAGTGAAGCTTTGTCGATATTACGTGTGACGTCAAAATGACGTTACGTTTGCAGAGATTATTGTGAAATTAGTGTCATCCCGTGCCCACATTGTCCACTGACCTTACACAAGATATCAGACATTGAAACTTTATTAATTTTGTCAAGAGATAAACGATTGGGCTAATGTTTGTCATACTTTTATTGGATGTGCAGGGTGTCCCAAAAAACATAAACAAACTGTGGGGACACGTTCCTTGAACCAAAACAATAAAAAATGTCTAGTAAACATGGGATCTGTACCAAAAATAAGAAAAAAGTATGTACTAAACATGGGGTACTAAACTGATACTTTAAGAAGCATGAGCACTCGTTCATCTTCGCTAAAGGGAAACACATCTCTTCTACTGAACATGTGCCCATAGCTCTTGAGATATGTGTTTTAGGGGTCATGTTTACCAGACATTTCTTTCTTATTTTGTTGCGTACTGTCTCCCATAAAATATGAAAAGCAAAGAGCTTCCAGCAGGAAAGATGTCTTTCATAGAATCGAAGACGAACAAGTGCTCATATCTCTTAATGTATGCGCTTTGGAGCCCCTGTTTAGTAGACTTTTTTACTTGTTTTTAGTGTAGGGAATCTGTTCCTATAGTTTGTTAGTGTTTCTTTGGAACCCTGTACATGGTCTGTGCGAACGACCTGTAATAAATACATGCTTGAAACTATAGTTCCCCAGTTCTGGTTGCAGTATATTGCTGTACAAGTTGCTTAAGCTAATTTGTTTTGAAGCTACCGAGGGTGATCGTAGACTTGGTCTAATTTGTAACGCAGATTGAAACTGGTCGAGATGAGTCCTCTGGGAGAAGAGTGAATGTGGCTGCTTTTACAGAATAAGAAGAAAATTGTCACAGTCAGGGAAGATATGGATTTTTTAAAAATGTGTGTATATTCTCTGTGGTAACTTTGCAGTTCCGTTGAAGGCGAGCTCTGACGGCAGATGTAAGGAGTTTTTCCTGCCCTACCGCGTTCCCTTCATCGTCCTTAAACAATTTTCCTTCTCGTGTTGAAAATGTCAAACCAGTGCCAGGCTTCATTAACACTCAAGCCAAGAAACGGAGTCCGGAATCCCACAGAAGTCACTGGCTTCGTTACGATGTATTCTCCTAGATATTACAAACGTAACGGAAATTTAATCCTTTCGCTCATGTCTCCATCTAAGTGGATTCCGACGTAACCCACGATCAACTGTTAGGGAATATAGTAGATGTACGGCATATTTTGCTGCACATGCATGACGACATCTAACGCACAGAAATAGTGAAAGATGGATACGTCGAAAGCGACCTGCTGCTTCGCCTCCAAGATCACTTCAGCTCAATTCCCTGAATTTTTCTATCTTGTGTAATCTCAAAGGAAAGTATAGATGATAATGTTGAAGAACTGGAGCCACAAATTGTACAGTTTGTCAAAATTCACGAAAGGATTCAGACGCTTTAGAAAGAATCGCTGCGAACATGAGAGCAGTACTGCTTCCAAGTACATCACCTCGAACATCTTTTTTAACAGATACGTGTGTGCAGTAAATTGTACGACTGAAGTTATAAAGTATAGTATTTCTTCTTAAGGTATGCCATAGATGAAATTGGAGCCTAATTAGATGGGACCTTAATCTAAAAGTTTACCTTTGAAACACATTTGTACTAATTATTACAGTATTTCATAAAGAACCCAGTAGCGGATTGTAGGTGCTCTGTATGTCGCAATAGGCTGGTTTTCGAATTCGTATTTACTAGAACGTTTTTGCTTATGTTATTTTATAATTTCAGTCGTGTAAGTTTTCACCATTAATTGCGTGACACCTTGTTGTTGTTGTGGTCGTTAAGTTCGAAAACTACGTTGCAAAAGCTGTTCATGGTAGTCTATTCAGTGCAAGCGTCTTCATCTCCGTATATCTGCTGCAAACTATACCAGTTTCAACTTGATTTCTGTATTCAAGCATTGGTTTTCGTCTTCAATTTTTATCCACAACACTCACCTGCATTTCCAAAATGATAATTTCTCGACGCTTCGGAATGTGTCCTATCAACAAATGCCTTCATTTGGCCCAAATGTGCAATAAATTTATTTTTTCCCCAATTCAACTGGGTACCACCTCATTAGTTACTCGTTTTTACTCAGCATTCTTCAGCAGTATCGTATTTCAAATGCGTCTATTCTGAATATAATCATTTGAAAGAATGAAAAAAGGCTATGTGGTTGTTTCAGAACAGTCGCTGCTTTCCTCTGAATTTGTTTATAAACTATCATGTCACGTTCTAGTTTAACCCATCATTTGATGACCTACTATAAACAGACAAAAGTAATAGATGGAATGTTATAAATATTACAAAACGCAGATTTCTTGTAAAAGTCAGTTCTAAACTAATGTTCTTATGTTGAAGGGCAGAACACTTTTTTGATACAGTAATTTTCGATTAAAAACGAATTAAACATTGACAGTTTGAAACTTTCTATAGACATTGTTTATTTTCAAGTAACATACAGGAGGATAAATATGTAGAAGAAAAATTTTACGTAGGTTATGCAGACCTTACTTGCTTTTTACACGATCTCTAAGGAATCTAGTGAGGCACTGGTGGAATACGTATACAAAGCGAGTGATATAAGGTACGGCCCAGTGGGTATACAACACACCTAAAGTACAAATAACGCTACTTAGACCTTAGCTGACCAAGGTTAATAGAAAAATCACTGTAGTAGGCCTTTGCTTACGACGATCTACGGTAGGCTACGGTAGTTTTACGAGGGCTATGTGGAGGTCGCGAAATGGAAACAACAGTGTAAATCCGATGAATATTTGCCCAGATGTACTGGGAGATATCTCTAGTATGCTTGTCGATCGCGTCACGTCGGTCTTTTCGTTTCTGAGCACGAGCTAACATCCCAAAGATGTTCGGGCTCACACGCAGTTCCTCTTCGTCGAAATTCCTTGGCTCAAACTCGTCTAGGAATTAAACCGCACCTGCCGGTGTGGAGGAGCGGTTCTCGGCTCTTTGGTCTGGAACCGCGCAACCGCTACAGTTACAGGTTCGAATCCTGACTCGAGCATGCATGGGTGTGATGTCCTTAGGTTAGTTAGGTTTAAGTAGTTCTAAGTTCCAGGGGACTGATGACCTCAGATGTTAAGTCCTATAGCGCTCAGAGCCGTTTTGATTGAACCGCAAGTGTCGTATTACACGCCCTAAATTAGACACTTGTGCCCCTTTGATTAAATTGTCTGGCTGATGGCAAGTTTTCGAAATACGAAGTTAACATAACATATAATAACAATAATAATAACATCGGGAACTAAATTAACGAGCCAAAAAAAGGCATAGGCTACACAGTTGCGATTCGGTTAGAATAATGTTTATTCAGAAAGCAAACTAAGAGCGAAAGTGGTCATATTTAGTGTACTGTTTGATACAGTACGATCATTCACAATCTCATCGCGAAAGACAAGTGCAACGCTCTGTGTCCTAAACTACACGAAAAGTTAGAGTTCATAGTAGGCGCGCGGCTGCTCGCCGCTCAGACACTAAGCCCGCGATAGCATACAACGTGAAATTTTTTTAACTTGTTTCAGCTCCTAGCTGCCTAAAGATCGACGGTCCGCTTTCGCGTCTCATTCCGAACTGTACCCTATTGTGTCTCCAGCCGAACTGTCCGCCTTTGCGTCTGCACCAGAACTGCCCTCTGCCCGTCTCCGGCCGCGTTTCCCGCGCGCCGAACCTCCTCGCTCAACTGACTAAGGCAGCTCCCTTTCCTGAAGCCGTCCATCTGATTGGCTACAGCTTATTCTACATTATTTTACATTTTAACACATTCAAATAATCAAAGCTTGACCTCTTTCACGTTCTAAAAAAAGTAACAATAATATCTTTTACATAATAAACGTTAAATTCTTTTACATACAATTTCCTTCTTAGCTTTGAGTGCGAAGGCCATTAGCCTTGCCTTCTGATAAATAAAGAACAAAAGTAACTATTATGCGCTGAACTTCAGAACAAATATTCTGTCACCTAATGATTCAATAAGGTGCCATGCTATCATCGTTCAGTGTGTTTTGTGTGGAGGAAATGATGATCTGATGCTTAACTGAAAATACTGATAATTTAAATTTACTATACCTTTTAAACAAATAAAGTTACATAGTTGACAATTGCAACGTTCGTCATTTTAATGATGGGCTTCCATATGAAATGTCGATCGTTAAGATAGACCAAAACGTTCAGATTTTAGCATTCGGGTCTTTGTTACAAAACTTGTTAATTTCACTTTAGCAGTAAATCCTAAACTATTATAGATATGATCAATATTCAAGTTTTATTGGGATTGCCATGTAAATTTATGCAGGATGGTAGATTAAAATAACTGGCTTAATTCGCTGCATTACTACTGAATTAAATTGTTTCCACAAATATTTCCCTTTGTAGCCCATCTTAGGTCCGCCATAATTAACGCTGCTACGTCTCCTCGGCCACAAACGGGTTCAACTGGGTTTCCCTATTACGTGGGTTCTCGTCTGTTTCACACGCACAATACAGCACTTAGGCCTCAACAGACAATAGGCGCCAATGAATTTCCCCATCTCGTGGTGAATCTGCGCCCTTTGTGGCACACCGTCCTCGACGACGGGTTAGTTTCACAATTCCTGTAGGCTGACTCTTTCGGCCATTTATTCAAATGAGAGCGCAATGCTCTTTAACTCATATGAGCATACAGTGAGCTCATGAAGATGCTTACAACAATAGTGTATCTTGCCAAGTTTGCGTACCTGCTGCGAGATTTCGATTGATTTTATGCAATCCCGCATAATGTACCTGTAATAGATTTCCTTCCTCATGACAGTTCTCGGCGGCTCACTGCAGGGACAATGATGGCGCACCTGTTACGTTTTCGATGGGAAGTGTTTGATCACCCACCACACCGCCCGGACTTCGTGCCTTCTGATGTTTATCTCTGTTGATTTAAACCGCTGGCTATCAAGACAACATTTTGGCAGAGACAGCGACCTGCAGACGTAGAGAACTGACGAAAAGCACAGGTGGCTGCCTATGACTAGAGTGTTGGAAGATTGATACAACGCTACGACAGTCGGAGTGGCGACTATGTAAGGAAGTAGCTTGAAGGTGTACCAAACTTTCTGCTTTGCACTGTGATTTCCATCTCGCGACCGACTGGACGTTACTTTCCGAAGAGTCCTCTTAGTACTCCACTTAGCACAAAGTATGGTCCGCTTTGCGACTTAGTGGATGATGTTTTCCCGGTTTGCTGTATAAACCTTCGACACGGTTCCTCTTGAAACACCAAACACTTCGACTACCTTGGTTACGGAAGCAGCAACCATACCAGCACAACCAATTTTCGAGCGTTCATATTCACTTATTTCAGAGATAATACACTCACAATCTCACTGATCCCGACTGACACTTCCAATATATTGTGGAAGTTACACAGGTGCCGTTCGCGGCTGAATGTAGCAGAGCAAGCTGAGGGTTTCGTTTATGTTCAAGCATGTAGTTCTCGCGGTGTTTCCATACTTTTGTCCAATTCCTGCACGTCTGCAAACATGTAAAGCACAGGAAGCTCCCGCAAATAAAATGTTTCATTACTTTATTACTGTGTATCAAAATCTGTACCGGGTCTGCCTCGGTGACAACACCGGAGCCCACGAGAAATACGGGCCACGCAACGAACCTTTGACGTCAGACCAGTCGGCTTGTCCACCACACTTCGCGAACTCTCGGCTCCGTGCAGGGAACACGTGAAACCAGTATTTGATTTGGAAGGTACCCCGTAAAGGCCTTAAGTTTTTGTGTGCTATTGCCATGTTGCGTGCGCTTAAAAGCGCAGTCAGGAATTATGAAACTCAGTTATTATTCTTTCTTTCGTCTCAAGCTTATTCCAATTTAATTGAAGAGAATTTTATACCAGATGCTTTTCACTTTTATTTATAAAGCATCTTCTGCGGTTATTCTGAAAATTGGATACCTATATTTGTATGTTTTGGATGTTTTAGATTAAAAACGGCGTTTGGCTTCTAAAGTAGGAGTGCAAATTACTTGATGTGTTTCTGCCTCTTGTTTACACATTTACCAAAACACTTCTTCTTCCATCCTTCTAAGCAGCGGCTGAAGTCCAGAGACTTCGTTTCACACAAGCAGTTAGCAATTTTTGTCTTTCTGCAGTATTTATTAGGCTGCATTTGTGTTACTTACACTTTCCTCAATTTTGTTAATCGAACTGAAGTGATGTGTGTTCTCATTCAGCACCGTATTGCAACGTTTATGACTGTTCGTAATAATGTTCTGATTGAGAACTCTTATAACTTCATTTAGATTTATAAAAGTGAGATGAAGTGTAAATAACGCAAATGCAAAGCAAGAAATACTGGAGAAGGGCAAAAACTGCCAATTGTAAATGTTAAACGAACTCTTTCGACATTAATAGCTGCTAATAAGGAAGGAAGATGTAGAGGTTTGGTGTATGTGTAGATAAGAGGCAGAAACACCGTATGTAATTTGCAGTCCATCTTTATAAACAATACGGCGTTTACAATAGATATCAACCAAAAATGGATAAATGTATGTATCCAGTTTACAGAACAAACGCGGTAGATGCTTCACAAATAAAAGTGAAACACCACGATGAAAAATTGTAAACTTATTTGTCCGTCGCTGACATAGAAGACCGCAAACCTTCTTTCCTCCCCGTCTGTGCAAGCTGTGCAGTGACTAGCGTACATGTAAAGCTTACTGGGACAGGGTAAATGCTAGCTACAATGAAGTCGATAGTTCTATGGTAATAGTGGCATTTCAATTTGATATCCCCCACAACTGACAAAATTTACAAAAAAAAAGTGAATTTCTTTGTCCTCCCACACACTCCTGACAATGGCATATTAACAATATGCAATTACGCGCCCCTAATACCGGCACCTACGTTAGTAAATACTCGGCACCTCGCAAGGATAACTACTGGATCAAGAATATTAGGTAAGTTGTTGGAAGTGGTTAAGCGTTGGTGGAAATCTCGCCTCTGAGCGCACAAAGAGCTCTAACCGCAGAACTCTGCACAGAACACGCGTTGGTGCAGTGCTGTGATACTGTCACTCAGTGACAGAAAATCGATTTTGCAATAGTAAAAAATATACGACCAATGCTGTCTCTTTTTTCAAGTATACCTGTTATCTGGTCGTAGTGCACAAGACAACATGGAGTCGCCAATCAACAGACCATATATCTCCCTTCTAAGACGATGGCCAAGACGCCATCTCCAAGTCCGTACCGCTCGATGGCTGAAGGCGAAGTCCTCTCTCGCCACAATTCTCCCGTCTCACACGCGTACGAAAACGCGGCGGAAGAATACCCTGTTTCGGCCAATGTCGAACGCTCTATCATCGCCGAAATCCCTCCAACGGCATTTCTGAGATCTACCCAATGATCGAGTAGGTCATATTGCCCCTAGGCAAACAAAATTCCCGTCTTCGCCACGTGTTGCCCAGCACAGGTGGCTCCGGATGCCGGGCTACCCCCAAAAGCACCGTATTGTCCCACGTTTCCGGTGACCGCTACCTGCCGCCCACGGCGGTCTGGCGAGCTACGGCCATCTGCAGATTTTATATTCCACAATTCTCAACCTCCGACACTTTTCACCAAGGCCAGTCGTGCAGACATGCAGGGAATACTGCTCGAGAGTGCCTCATATTTATCATAATTCAGTAGAGTCATGATCTAATGCCCTTGCTAGTAACTGTATGGCAAATTAAAACTGTGTGGCGGACCACAGCTCTAATTCCGCCAGTACTCGTCTCCTATCTTCCAAACTTCGCAGAAGCTCTCCTGCAGACCTTGCGGAAGTAGCCCTTCTGGAAGAAAGGATACTGTGGAGACGTGGCTTAACCACAGCCTGGGGGATGTTTCCAGCATGCAGGAGAGCTTCTGCGAAGTTTGGAAGGTAGGAGGCACGGTACTGGCAGAATTAAAGCTGTGAGGACGGGTCGTGAGTCGTACTTGGGTAGCTCAGATGGTAGAGTACCTGCGCGCGAGAGGGAAGGGTCCTGAGTTCGAGTCTCGGACCGGTACACAGCTTTAATCTGCCAGGAAGTTGCATATCAGCGCGCACTCCACTGCAGAGTGAAAATTTTAGTCTAGAAACATTATAAAACTCGTCTGAACTTTGTTTTTCACTTGTTGCTTGGCAAATAGGCCCTCTGCCTGTATAAAAAAGCGGGCTGTAATACTGCAGTTGGTCTCTTAGCCGTCACATCAGTAACTCAAGATCAAGAACAAGGGAAAATCCACATAGTAATGAACATACACCCATCAAAGCTACACATACTGAACTTGAGTTACTGATGTGCCGTTGCCTGTGTCCCGCCCCGTGGAGGCGGACAAGTACAGTGTAAGGTAATTTTAGTCAACTACTGAGCAGCATTTAATAATTAGCAAAGAAAAAGAAAATATGTACTTGTAGTTTTAAATATTAATAATACAAAAAGAATCTTTAATTGTAATTTGAAGTATAGCAACTCAAAATTACAAAAAGTAAATGATATTTACTAACGAAACTTCCTGGCAGATTCTGGATATTTACTAAGTATCCCTTCACCAACAAGGCCATGAGAAGAAAACCTCGGAACATTCCTCGAGCCTTACCACTCTTGGCCTCATGCTAAATACTATATCTCATATTGGGTATCTGTGGTGTGCGTACTGTGAGACCTTTGGTACACACACCATCAGATTATTTGACTTGTCGCTCTAACGAAGTAGGCGAGTGTCAGCAATATGTCTCGTGGGCTTATCGTGGCGTGTTTATCTTCTGCCGTTAGGTCAGACGATAGAAATGCCACTTGCACACTTAGAGTAGCAGATTGACGGTGACCAACTTTAAACAGAACTTGATTAATTTTCACACACATTTATTAAAATAATAGAAAGCATAAAATGACTTAACTTGATTCTGGATGCTGTTTACAACTGACAATCTAAAGTTCCTTTGGTCTTGGTACGTTAATCTTATTCTCACATATCTCTGATGCTTGACAAAGTGTCTTTTCATTTATCTTCATGGCTATGTACAGGAATATGGTAATCTTATTAGGCGCAGACTCAAACTTGACTATAGACTGGTACAGACTAATGGAGACTGGTACAGACAGGTGCAGATAAATGCAGACCGACTGATCAGAGGTCTGTACACTTGTTATAATACCTTTCGGGTTCAGGTAACACTGCGCGAGTGTGATCCCCGAGGAGAAAAGGTTCTACGTTAGCAGCAATCTCATTGGCTGCGTTACATATTAATACGCGCATCGGCGGAAGCATAATTTGGTCCGTCTCTAAGGCAGCGCCATCTAGTAGTGCGGAGACGGACGAGCGCTGCGCCTGCGCTGTTGTGCTTAGCGGGGCACGCTCTAGCGGGAAAGTTGTGTACGCGCTGACTACGCGGAACTATGTACACAACAGTATCCATATTCAACATCTATAGTGATTAATGCGATCTTGTTACAGTAATACATATTTCTGGTGGTGCTTGTGTGAGGGGCATAATTTGAAGTGTGAACTATGAAGTATGAACTATGAGAAGTAACTCGCTCCGCGTCGGATACGGCTGGTGGCACTCGTAAGACCTGCATTGTCACGTGCTGTGACGTACTCGCCACGGTCCGTCTTCCTCGTGGGCCTCGGACGGTAAAGAATGACGTCGTACGGAAGTGGCTGCATATGATTTACGACGGAGTCCCTCAGGATTCTATCACGGCTAAAGAGGAGCAATCAAGGTATTCCCCGGCAGTGATTGCTCCGAGACGCTGCTCCGTTGTCGTGCGCCACTGTGTTACGATTGCCGGGGATGGAGTTTGGGTGCCTCGAGACACGAGCAGTCCATTACTGGGGGCAGAAGCCGCTCCTGCTGCTCCGCCGATACGCCGGCGCCAGGGCCACTAAGCCGTCGAGGAAATGGGCCATCTAATAAGACCACTCTGCTCTAATCAGAGCCCGGGCGCGTGTGTGTGTGTGTGGCACAACAGGCCCGCTACTGGATGAAACACGGCCGTGTGTTTGAGCACGCGGGCTTATCTGAACTCGAGCGAGGCCCTCGGCGCGCCGCGTCGCATCGCGTCGTCTTTGGGAAGAACAAAGGACAAGGTGGGCCAGGGCGGCTATTATGCGCTGCTGATGGAGGACTGGGGTGCGTCCTTTAATCTCGGCGGCGGGCGGTTGTTAATTATCCGAATGCGGTGGGCGGCGCCGGCCGGGGCGCGCCCAGCTGAGGCCGCGGCGGCGCAGCTGGCGTGCCGCGGCGGTTCCCGGCCCTCGGTGGTTCCCGGCTGCGCTCTAGTGGCAGCTGAGCTGAGCGCCGTCGCGCTTCCTGGCCGCCCCCGGAGGGGGAGGTCCGGAGGTCCCGGCCCATTCGGCCCGGCCCGGCCCGGCCGGATGTTTATATCTGTCCCGAAGAGCGGTCGCCGCCGGATCCCACGACAAACTTCTCAGCCGCCCACAATAACAGGGGGGTATTCCACAGGAACAGCCAACCGCGCCGCTATTAGTCACTATAAAACAATAATTAAAAGTCGTAAACTAAATTTTTCCCTTTTGTTTACCAAGTGCGGGTCGGCGGGGGAGGGATGAGAGCTGGGAAGAGCAAGAATAAAACTTCCGCTCCTCTTACCGCAGGGAAGACTTCTTTTTTGACTTAATGAGGATGCTGAAAAGTCTAGAGTTATATTGAAAACAGCTCTGATTGCAGACTTCTGGTCTGATATCTTATCATCATTTTCCAACTCCAGTTTCCCGAGTGTGGTGTACAAACGCTCCCCATCTCCTTCTGCCTTCATACATCTTCTGTTCCAGGACAACTTCCCATTTATGTCCTTTCTCCTCCGCATCCGATCTTACAGTCTCTATTCAGTATTCTACATCTACATCTACATCCATTCTCCACAAGCCACCTGACGGTGTGTGGCGGAGGGTACCTTGAGTACCTTTATCGGTTCTTCCTTCTATTCGAGTCTCGTATTGTTCGTGGAAAGAAGGATTGTCGGTATGTTTCTGTGTGGGCTCTAATCCCTCTGATTTTATCCTCATGTTCTCTTCGCGAGATATACGTAGGAGGGAGCAATATACTGCTTGACTCTTCGGTGAAGGTACGTTCTCGAAACTTCAACAAAAGCCCGTACCGAGCTACTGAGCGTCTCTCTTGCAGAGTCTTCCACTGGAGTTTATCAATCATCTCCGTAACGCTTTCGCGATGACTAAATGATCCTGTAACGAAGCGCGCTGCTCTCCGTTGGATCTTATCTATCTCTTCTATCAACCCTCTCTGGTACGGATCCCACACTGCTGAGCAGTATTCAAGCAGTGGGCGAACAAGCATAGTGTAACCTACTTCCTTTGTTTTCGGATTGCATTTCCTTAGGATTATTGCAATGAATCTCAGTCTGGCATCTGCTTTACCGACGATCAACTTTATATGATCATTCCATTTTAAATCACTTCTAATGCATACTCCCAGATAATTTATGGAAGTAACTGCTTCCAGTTGCTGACCTGCTATTTTGTAGCTAAATGATACGGGATCTACCTTTCTATGTATTCGCAGCACATTACACTTGTCTACATTGAGATTGAATTGCCATTCCCTGCACCATGCGTCAATTCGCTGCAGATCCTCCTGCATTTCAGCACAATTTTCCAATACCCAGTTTTCATGGCCTTCCCCGTGGTCTTCTTCCTGTGAGGCTCAGGTTGAAATACCTGTCTCTATGCGACATTCTATCTCCTCATCTGATCTCCGGGGTACTTCAATCTCCGGGGTACTTCAATCTCCGGGGTACTTCAATCTCCGGGGTACTTCAATCTCTGGGGTACTTCAATCTCCGGGGTACTTAAACTTCCCTCCTCTTGGCTAGCGTATCGCGATGACAAAGGAGACAAAAACCAATGATTCTTTACGGCTGGACCGTGTAACATTGTTACCTTTCTTTCCTTAGTTGACGATACCTATTGTGCCCTGGCGTTCTGTCTCTTTTTCTGGCGGTACCTTCAAGTATTTCATGTACAATGAAAGGTCAGACTCTTTCTCCACCGTGATTTAACGGCGACAGAGAGGAATGCGGAGGAATGCCGTTAATCTGTGTCAGCCCCTAAAGACAGGATCGTTGACTGCACGTTAAACCGTAAACTTTTCTTCAGTTTCCAAACCACGACAGAGCAGGCGGATACAGCCAGGACTGTCAGGTGTCGTCTGACAAGGGCGACTCGCATCGCAGAGCCGGCCTTCCTCACACTTTCACATGTTTACCTAGTCAGATGTTCTCAAAAAGCAGACTATGTGAAGCTTTCGTACTGTAGCTATCTGGAGATCCTTCGAATGAAGCGGCCGTCCACACGATGGTCAGAATGGAATATTTCGAATAACGGCATCCGTATCAGTGGATGGGCATTGAAATCTAAGTGCCTCAGCAGTGACCATAGTGGCCGTCACGAAAATAAGCACCTCATGGCCATTTCACTGTCCTACAGGTATTGCCTGTTACTTATAAGTTTAAACGTTAGTAAAAATTCCGAAAAAATTACTAGACATCACTATTTTCAGTCTAGAATATGATGGACTCCTTTCCAAAAGAAAATTCCTGACAGCTGCTATGAATAAATAAATAAATAAATAAATGAAAACTAACGTTACAAGAAATTTTGAAAAAAAATATTTTTTACTTCAGCCCCATGAAAAAGACAGAACCAGTAATATATTTCGACCGAAAATGATGTATGATCACTGCGAAAGCTTATAGATGTTTGTGACACATATTTTGTCACGAGTATATAAAATTATTGTTAGATAATCTGCACCCGTCGTCTAGGGTGTACCGTCTTTAATTGGTAATCAAAACGTACTGGGTCACTGGTTCGAAATCCGCCACTGCTTACATTTTCATTAATAATAAACAATAGGGGCCGTGGACTTCCGACAATTCCAATTCCGTCAACTGCCTTGTCAAAGAGGGCCCAGGAACAGACAGAAGTTCCGGGCACTCTCTTGAGCTTGAGGTGGGAAACTGCTCCTAAAGGCGGAAGAGTCAGCACTGATCAAAGACATGAGGATGCGAGGGCAATGGAATCCATTGCATTAAGGACACGTAACATGTATCCACAGGACATGTGGCCTGTGATTGAAAAAGTGCCACGACGGTCTCTCCATTGGGAAAAGATTCCCGAATAGTCCCCCGTTCGGATCACCTGGAGGGGACTGCAAAGGGGGAGGTGAGGATGGAAAAAAGACTGAATCATCAACGAAAGGATAACGTTCTTCCAATCGGGGCGTGGAATGTCAGAAGCTTGAATGTTGTAGTGAAGCTAGATATCTGAAAAGGAAAATTCAAAGGCTCAATCTATTTATAGTAGGGGTGCATTTTAAACAGAATTTCGTTCTTATTGCTGCACCGTCTCGACATTTCATTAAAAATTTCTGAACCAAAAACTAAGCTAGCAGAGAAGACAAAGGAGCCAGGATAATCACTGAGTATTTTTAACTGTGGGTAATCTCCTGTCTCCTAGGATCGAAGTACAGTTCTATGCACTAACGCTTTGTCAAGATCGTCATATTCCGTTAATTTCCGTTTTCATTTATACCCTTTTCTTGGTGAATCAACATGTGCGCACAACTAGAGATTATGCCCATGTTACTGTACAGTTAATACAGAATACAGTCCATTCGTAAATACCATAAGTTTTTGTTGGCCATTAGGAAATATTGCGAAATTCATACTACTCCTGGTATCTTCTCTGTTGATCACATAAGCAAGAAACCTTCATTGCGTTCGGTATAACAATTTCAGATCGTTTCCTGAGGTCTTTCATCCTTTACGCTAACCGACACGAGTAGCACTGCACGTAGACCCTAGTCCCTGCGTTTCGCTTACTACCAAAGACGTCATTGCAGCGTTTCAAGGGAAGAAATTACATGTTAACATACGTATTGCACGGGAAGATTCAGCTGGCAATGTTAAGTGTACGTGAGGCAGCAAAAGTATGAACGGACTGCAGGGAGCGGATGTGACCTTGACATGCCTAAGTTCGTGGCGGCCACTCTAGTACAGAAAATGACACCGTGGTTAGTGAAGAATACGATACTTGCATTGTTCATAAACCAGAGCTTTGACTTTGCGGGAAAATTATATTTGAATGTGCTGATTGAGAGGTGGTTAACATACCTCAGTGTGGACATGTGGCTTTTTGTTATTTTCAAGCTCTTTTACATAAGTGTGCGAGTAAGTTTTGTTGGATAACAACACGCAAGTACAATACTCTTCATTGTTTTAAGCAAAACAGAACCTCGATTTCGTATGGAATTAGTGTGTTGGTAAAAAAAATTGTGTACACTATTTTGTTGAAAAAATATCAAAGTCGACATAAGTGAGAAGTTTTCTAAAGTAAGTATAATGTACAACTGAAAAGACACAATCAGACAATTTTACCAAAACACAACAAATTTGTAAAATATTAAAAAGTATGAAAACTTTAGAGTGAGGATTTTTGTGTAATATTTAGATAATAATGAATCATGAAATGTATTCGCAGTTGCGAAGACGAACAACCATCAGATGCATAAGGGAATGAGGACAAGGAAAAGTTGTTCCGTACCGGGACTCGAGCCCAGACTTTTCGTTTTACCCGAGCGGTAGGCTTAACACCTCTGGCTATATGTGGACGACCAACAGCCTTACTCAAACTTCCATGTTTCATCGTTCCTGCGCCACAACCTGTACTCAATAAACACATTATACAATTCCCGTACAGGGGAGAACACTTTTAATTGCAAGTAGCTGTCTGGTATCAGCGGTTGAATACGGTATTCCAAAATAAATTGCAACTGCTTTTGTAATAATGAGTAAGTTTGAGTTATCTGTCAAAAAACTCAAGTATTATGGTAGCTGTCGCTGGTACGTGTTAGTCTTTTGTCTTCGTCTTTGCCTCAGCATTTGTCAACCTTTTGTTGACGTTAATAATGTTTGTGCGTCATGCTTGCAATGTTACATTATGAACGCTGTAATTTTCGTAAGTTTGTTCACATTATTCTTTTTTTAATCGAACTTTGTATTAATCCTAGGGCTACATTATCAATCTTCCCGAGCGGGTCGTAGACTTAATTATACACACTGACAGGCACACATGCATAGACTAGGCGTTCAGCCGGGCGGAGTGGCCGAGCGGTTCTCGGCGCTTCAGTCTGGAACAGCGCTGCTGCTACGGTCGCAGGTTCGAATCCTGCCTCGGACATGGATGTGTGTGATGTCCTTAGGTTGGTTAGGTTTAAGTAGTTCTAAGTTCTAAGGGACTGATGACCTCGGATGTTAAGTCTCATAGTGCGCAGAGCCATTTGAACTAGGCGTTCAAATTAATGCCTGCGGCATACTTCTCCTGTTAGCTCACTAGGTTACGAATGAAGAGTGCATTTCGTTTTGATTTCAGGGCTTTTTTGTCACAGTACCTGCTTTCCACTGAAAACATCTGGGGAACAGTGGTAATGTCGATAGTATACGCTGTGTGCCTCGTTAGAAACAAATTTGTTTAGTTCATTCACGGTACATGCGGGTACCAAAGGCAATGCTCAGTTTACCCTCTGTCCTCAGCTTTGTATTCAGTATGCCTACTGCTAGCTTCCATCTTGGGTTTATTATTTTCGGCAATGTTAGTAATACGTTAGCAGTGAGAGACAGCGGTAAGGACAGGTCTGTTGACTGCACAGCAGGGACTTTTCTCTAGCCGGCTTTTCTGACGTTAGATTCAAACCATTCACAAATTTACCAGTACTTTTTTTTATATGTGACAAAGGTCAATCTGATAACATTAAGAAATTCGATGAAATTAATCGTCCATTAAACCGTATTAAACTAATTTTGCCGCGCGGGGTAGCCGCGTTGTCTAGGGGGCCTTGCCATGCTTCGTGCGGCTCCGCTCCATCGGGCATGGGTGTGCATGTTGTCGTTAGCGTAAGTTAGTTTAAATTGCATTAACTAGTGTGTACGCCTAGGGACCGATGACCTCAGGAATTTACCACCACGAAACAAAAAGAAAAAAAAAGGGAAAACTAGTTTTCCATGGCAGTCAGATATCACTGTAGGCATGCCTTACTAGAGGACCTAGAGGACTGTTGTCTCGTGCAGGTGGAGTAATTTCCGAGCCTTGATTTGAATATTCCCAGTAATTATCAATACGGTGAACAGACACAAAGTCTGTTCGAGCTCTAATTTGAATTCCAGACCACAGCTCCTTCGTGGCGGAGGAACAGGTCTGTCCTCCCCCTTTCGGTGAGTTGCCACCAATCCAGGAAACGCAACTTCGGAACTGTAGGACCAGGCCTGGTAGACCAAAACTAAACTTAACTGTCATTCTGGTTAAGTTGGCTACGGTCTCCTCTTTCTGCCGGCACACGCTTACTGGATTGCAATACTCTCGGTAACTCAACTGAAGAGAGAGGTCGTATCGTACTCACTTGCTTGCAGTTGTTACTGGACCATGTCCGTGGAGTTCAGTAGCGCAGAAGTTCCAGTTATTTATATGTGTTTGTGCTTTCTTATTGTTCTCAGTATCAGCCATGGATCTTACAGCTGCGGTTAGTACTGTTTCGCGCTAAAGGCAACGCAGCCGCGATTATTTCGTTCGTGAACCTTCAGCAAAGCAATGGTTTGCACCTCGATAAGTAGGCGAGACAACGAGCTTATACGGTATTGCTTTGTACTGCTCCTGCCTGGACTTCAGTTCATTCTTTGTCGTGGATAATAATCATTACAAATTGCCTCAAAGTGTACGCGTTCTCTCTCTCTTTGAGCAAGGGCGTGAGGAGTTAACAAAACTCTTGTTTATACTGCTAATTGTTCCATTTGCCTTGTCCTGCAGTAAGAAGTGCTATTGCTCTGTCTGTAGTATCTGATAATTTAATTGTAAGGGGTACCTCGCATTTCCAGTTGTTTAGTTATGGTATAGTGCATGATTCATCGAAAAAGTCATCAATTTTATTGCTCTCTCAAACACGTACACAAACAATAACGAATGACTCCAGTCTTCTGACCTCAAACAAAGGACATATCCTTTCGTTTTAATTCAAATGCGTCTCAATTCCTGATTTCTAGGGTTTGTGTGAAAATAAACGAGCACTGTAAAAAGTCAGATATTAAACATCAGCGAAGCAACAAAAAGAAGTGTTTAGTTGGAAACTTCTGGATCATTACGAATCAACTTCAGGCGTTATGGTTTTCAGTGCTGTAATTGCCACTTAAGAATTCTTGTAATGTGGTTACAACGAAACGTAAGTATCATATGCCTGTTACTGTTGACTGGTTTGATTCAGTTCTACACGTTTAGTGTCTTAACTTCCGACATCCATTTTAACCCGATTACTTCGTCTCCCTCTACAATATATACCCCTCGCTCTTCACTCCAATACCACATTAACCATTTTTTCAGGTCTAAGATGTGTCCTATGAACCGATTCCTTCTTTTGGCCAAATAGTTGATTAATTTCCTTTCGCACAATTCGGTTAAGTACCACCTCTTTAGTTACCCTGTTTACCCATCTAATCTCGATTATTCTGTAGAACCACGTTTCGTGTGCTTGTACGCTCTTCTTGTACAAAAGCTTTACCGTTCACGTATCACTTCCGTGTATCAATTCCGTATAAATCTGCACTACAGACAAACACCGTCATAAAACACTAAAATTTCTCTTAGATGTTAAACAGATGCCCCCTTTCCAGTAACGCTTTATGTGTTACAGCAAGTCTTCATTCTATATCCTCTCTGCTTCCGCTGTCATGAGAATGGAAAACATTCAAGTGTCATTTTTTCCCTAAACGCGTCTGCCGGGATAGTGCGTTCTCGGCGTTCTGTTGCATGTCTCTAGACTTGTTTCAGTACTCAATTCGTGGACAAAGTGTTTCAAACATGCGTTTGTAGAGGGTGCATGCTGATTGTGCCAAGCCTTACTTCCCTCTGGAACTAGAAAATTCAAAAGCTACGAGAAGTGTTTCTTGGTGACTAAAGGTCTATCAATTAAAAACCTAACGCTATAATTCTGGACTTGTATTATCACACGTAGTGCGTAGAGCGTGGGTGTGTACAAAATAGAAGTTGATTCTTGAAAAGAAGCAAACGGCACCCAGTCAATATTAATAATAACGCCGTTAGCAGTTTCGAAACGACACGTTCGTCTTCGGACGAATTTTCATGTGTGTTTTTCATTTGTCGTTGATTATATTAATTGTTGACAATTTTTTGCAAACAACTGATGTAAACAAGAAACAAATGTAATATAAACGTAAATGGCGGTCTCAAAAAGAATCTTTCCATTCGAAATCGAGTGCCATTTGAGTAAATAAAGATCATTATCAACAGTGGTTGGCTGCTGTTTTCTTACATCGAAGATTCAGCTTCTAAAACCTTTCTTTTTAGCGTTAAAAAATAGTCAGTTTCTTGATATGGTCTTTAAACGTTCTTGATAAGGTAATTTATTTATTTTATAATTTGTTTCAGTATTTTCTGCAGTGTTGCAGTGAGCAGAATAATAATGTGGTATCAGAATACCTACTCAATTTTTGGATATAAATCACTTAGGTATAAATACAGATCCATGATTTTTTCATTCTGGCAACAAAAGTGAAATTTGGCACTTAGAAAATTACAGTTTCCATGCTTCACACTACATATCTTGATAGTAAAACCCATCTACGACTTTTAGTGTCATATTTCCTTAATGTTATTTTTTCTGCATCGGTTTGTTTAATTCGGCTACTTTCCATTACATTTTTGAACTTTTATTAATATTTGTCTTATAGCCTCTTTTCAAAACGCTGTTCTTTCCACTCTTACAAGTTCTTTGCTGGCAAAATCATAATCTTATGCCTAAGTCCTCTCTACATGTGACCAAATGCCTACGTTCACATTTAGAGATTCACCCTGTTGTTAAGCTCCTCAGGACTATCGCCACCGACACCTAGGCTCAGGTATTTTGTAAGGATGCTGAGGGCTATGAAGACGTGACCGTAGGTAGAGATGAAAGCTCAGGAAATACCGTGTTTCCTCAGCGGCATTACTCAAAGTGGGAAAAGCGTGTTAGCGAATGAAATATAGTCGTAAGTTCGTGTTTAGAAAGTCCGGCGCATCACGTCAGAGAAGAGGGGTAATGAACGACGAGCTTGCGACGCGGGACAATCGCAGATAATTCAAAGGGCGAGCGCCGCCTTTGGCGCGGCAGGCAGAAGAGTCGTCGCCGGGGTCCTCCACGTCTGCTGGACAAATTGCGGCCGCCTCCAGCGCGCACACGCCTCCTGGACAGCCGCCGCGAATTGCCGGGAAAGGACGGCATTGTGGGGGCGCTCTGTGCGGCCAAATGGATTTCTCGCACTGCGGCCGGCCCTTTGGAGAGGAGACGAGAGGAGAGCTGCTGCTTTCACGGGACTCCCTGTGGGGGAACCCCCTCCCTGTCCAGTACCACTAGGCGACGGGAGGCTGGAAGCGTCCCCAGCTTTGTGACGGACCGCCTCCCACACCTATCGACGTGGACCACCGACCACGTTCCACGGATATGTTAGATTCTCAGAACTGTTTAGTGCTAGCCATTAGTTTTCTGTGGAAACTTTCACTGCCACCTAATTCCGACACTAAGGATGCGTCTATGCTACAATCACACAACTCGCTCCTCGCCGACATTGTGCGGCCATTATGAAACAAGTAACCCTTACCGGTGCATTTAACATTCAAGGGTCTAGGGGTAGCGTCTTTGATTCATAATCCGTCTTCGGTCCCGGGTTCGAATCCCGCAGCTGCTTAAATTTTGATGAATAATCAGCATTGGTGCCTGAAGACTTTCGGCATAAGAAGTCACTCTCCTTCTGACAACGACCATGTCAAAGAGGGAGGAGGGGTGGACAGAGGTTCGCTGCACTCTCTTGTCCACTGGATGGGAAAATGCTCCTAAACGCGGAAGAATCAGCAATGGTCAACGGCATGAGGATGCAGAAGGCAATGAAAATTACTGCATTAAAGACACGTAACGTGTACCCACAGGACATGTGGCCTCTAATTGAAGAAGTGTCATGATGATCTCTCCATTGGCAAAACATACCGAAATAGCCTCCTATTCGGATCTCCAGGAGGGGACTGCCAAGGAGGAGGTTACCATGAGAAAAAGACAGAATAATCAACGGAAGGATAACGTTCTACGAGTCGGTCTTGGGATGTCAGAAGCTTGAACGTGGTAAGGAAACTAGAAAATCTGAAGAGGGAAGTACAAAGGCTCAATGTAGATATAGCAGGGTTCAGTGAAGTGAAGTGGAAAGAACATAAGGATTTCTAGTCAGATGAGTATCGGGTAATATCAACAGCAGCAGAAAATGGTATAACAGGAATAGGATTCTTTATGAATGGGAAGGTAGGGCAGAGAGTGTGTTATCGTGAACAGTCCAGTGACACGGTTGTTCTCATTATAATCGACAGCAAACCAACACCGACAACGATAGTTTAGGTATATATGCCGACGTCGCAAGCTGAAGATGAAGAGATAGAGAAAGTGTATGAGGATATTGAAAGCGTAATACAGTATGTAACGGGGACGAAAATCTAATAGTCATGGGAGACTGGACGCAGTTGTAGGCGAAGGAGTAAAAGAAAATCTTACAGGAGCATATATGCTTGGGACAAGGAATGATAGAGGAGAAAGACTAATAGAGTTCTGTAACAATTTTCGGCTAGTAGTAGCGAATAACCTGTTCAAGAAACACAGGAGGAGGAGGTATACTTGGAAAAGGCCGGGAGTTACGGAAAAATTTTAGTTAGATTACATCATGGTCAGACAGAGATTCCGAAATCAGAGACTAGATTGTAAGGCATACTCAGGAGCAGATATAGACTCATATCACAATGTGGCAGTGATGAAGAGTAGGCTGAAGTTTAAGACACTAGACACGAAGAATCAATATGGAAAGAAGTGTGATACGGAAGTACTAGGGAATGACGAGAGACGCTTGAAGTTTTTCTAAGGCTATAGATACAGCAATAATTAATAGCTCACTAGGCAGTACAGTTGAAGAGGGATGTACATCTCTGAAAAGGGTCATCTCATAGGTACAAAGCGGGTAACTGCGAAGAAAGCTTTTGTAACAGAAGAAATACTTCAGTTGATTGACAAAAAGAGGAAGTACAAAAATGGTCCGGGGAAACTCAGGAATACAGACATACAAGTTGCTGATGAATGAAAGAAGTGGGAATTGCAGGGAAGCTAAGACGAAATGGCTGCAGGAAAAATGTGAAGACATCGGAAAAGAAATGATTGTCGGAAGGACAGACTCTGCCTACAGGAAAGTCAAAACAACCTTCGGTGACATTAAAAGCAAGGTTGGTAACATTA
Source organism: Schistocerca nitens (assembly GCF_023898315.1). Classification (NCBI taxonomy): domain Eukaryota; kingdom Metazoa; phylum Arthropoda; class Insecta; order Orthoptera; family Acrididae; genus Schistocerca; species Schistocerca nitens. The sequence continues at coordinate 372,602,246 of NC_064621.1, forward strand.
AGAGTGCAACGGGAATTCCACTGTTAAATGCAGACAAGAGAGCGGGTAGGAGGAAAGAATACATTGAAAGCCTCTATGAGGGCGAAGATTTGTCTGATGTGCTAGAAGAAGAAACTAGATTCGATTTAGGAGAGATAGGGGATCTACTATTAGAATCAGAATTTGAAAGAGCTTTGGATGGCTTAAAGGTCAAATTAGGCAGAAGGGATAGATAACATTCCATCAGCATTTCTAAAATCATTGGAGGATGCGATAACAAAACGACTTTTTGCGTTGGTGTGTAGAATATATGAGTCTGGCGACATATCATCTGACTTTCGGAAAAGCATCATCCACACAATTCCGAAGACGGCAAGAGCTGCCAAGTGCGACAATTATCGCACAATCATCTTAACAGCTCATGCATCCAAGTTGCTTACAAGAGTAATATACAGAAGAATGGAACGAAAATAGAGGATGTGCTAGATGACGATCAGTTTGGCTTTAGGAAATGTAAAAGCACGAGAGAGGTAATGCTGACGTTGCGGTTAGTAATGGAAAAAAGACTAAAGAAAAATTGAGACACATTCATAGCATTTGTCGACCTGTAAAAAGCGTTCGACAATATAAAATGGTTCAATAGGTTCGAAATTCTGAAAAAAAGTTGGGGTAAGCTATAGGGAGACAGGTCATATACAATGTATACAACAACCAAGAGGGAATAATAAGTGTGGACGATCAAAAACGAAGTGTTCGTACTAAGAAGGGTGTAAGACAACGATGTAGCCTTTCGCCCCTACTGTTCAATCTGTACATCGAGGAAGCAATGATGTAAATAAAAGAAAGCTTCAGCAGTGGAATTAAAATGCAAGGTGGAAGGAATCAATGATACGATTCGCTGATGACATTGCTATCCTGAGTGAAAGTGAAGAAGAATTACATGATGCGCTGAACGGAATGAAAAGTCTAATAAGTACTCAGTATGTACTGAGAGTAACTCGAAGATAGATGAAGGTAATGAGAAGTAGTAGAAGAACCGCGAGGAACTTAATATTAGGATTGATGGTCACGAAGTAGATGAAGTTAAGGCAGTAAATTAACCAGTGACAGACGGAGCAAGGAAGACATCAAAAGCAGACTAGCAATGGCAAAAAGGCATTCCTGGCCAAGAAAAGTCTACTAATATCAAATACCGGCCTTAATTTAAAGAGGAAATTTCTGAGAATGTACGTCTGGAGTACAGCATTGTATGGTAGTGAACCATGGACTGTAGGAAACTGGAACAAGAGAGAATCGAAGCATTTGAGACGTGGTTCTCCAGACGAATGTTGAAAATTAGGTGCACTGATAAGGTGGGCAATGAGGAGGTTCTACGCAGAAACGGAGAGGAAAGGAATATGTGGAAAACACTGATAAGGGGAAGGGACAGGATGATTGGACATCTGTTAAGACACGAGGGAGTGAATTCTATGGTACTAGAGCGAGCTGTAGAGAGCAACAACTGTAGAGGAAGACAGACATTGGAATACATTCAGCAAATAATTGAGGACGTAGGTTGCAAGTGCGACTCTCAGATGAAGAGGTTAGCAAAGGAGAGGAATCCGTGGAGGGCCGCATCAAACCAATCAGAAAAAAAAAAAAAATTGCTTAGCCCTTCCGTCGGCAGTCGAAGATATCATCTAATTTTGTTTCAAGCTACAATCATTGCCGGCTATGCTGAAACTTCATCTGCGATGAGTCGCTTCCAGTCGTTGCCATCATTAAGACGAGTGTGTCCAATTGCAAATAACTTCCACTAGTAGCTTCTACAATTACGTGCTGAGATGTTAACAGCAAAAATTGCACAGTTATACTACTCCAATTCGTTTGGGTGACGGAAAGTCGTTGAGAAAAACAACAGTGATATCTGTCACTTGCTAAAGAAGTGTTATAGATCCTCAGCAGTTCATACTCTTCATATAAGATTTAGGAAACAATCTGAGCAGCACTCGTGCGTCGTTTGCACATGATGTCGCCATTTTCGATGTAGTAAAGTCATCAGAAGAACAAAATGACTTAGACACGATATCTCATGTTGAGAAAAGTGGCAGTTGACTTTGAATACGGAAAAAGCGCCAAGACATCCACATTAGTATCAAAAGATGTCCGTTAAATTTCGTTTCCAGATGAATCACACCAACCTTAAGGCTATCTGTTCAACTGAATACCCAGGAATTAAAATTACGATGACCTTACATTGGAAAGATGAAATAGATTTCGTGAGAAAGGCAAACTAAAGATTAGGTTTTATTGGCAGAACATTTACAATACGATTATTTATCACTCCTGCTAAAGAGACTGCCCACATCACGCTTGTCCGTTCTGTTCTAGTGCATTGCTGTGCGGGATGGGATCCTTATGAGACAGTACTGGTGGAGGACACAGAAAAAGTCCTAAGATGGGCAGCTCGTTTTGCACTGTTGCGAAATAGGGGGATTGGTATCACGGATATGATAAGCGAGTTAGGGTGACAATCATTTTTGTTGCGGCGAGAATTTTTTACGAAATTTCAATCAGTAACTTTCTTTTCTGAACGGGAAAATATGTTTTCGCTGTCAACCTACATAGAGAGGAATCTTCATTTTTCTCTCGCCCTGTCAGAGATTGGGACGGTGGAGAAATAGTTTGAAGGTGGTTCGAAGAGTCCTTCGACAGACGCTTAAGTGTGATTTGCAGAGAAGGCATGCAGGAACTTGTTGCAAGCACTCGCAGAAGTGGTTCCACTAGAACCGTGTTGAGTGGTAGGCAACTAGAAATTCACACGAAGTTCACAGTGTCGTTTTTAAAACACAGAGTAGCCACCACTGTTTCTGCATTTTTATCACTGCGGAAAAATCGTGACGCAGAACAAGACGTTAAGAAAAAAAAAGCAATTTTTTGGTGGAGAAATGGATACTTAGGCGTACTTATTTACGTTATCAAGAAACGTTTCTTAACTAACTACAATTGAAGGAGTTCGTCTGTACTGGAAATGTCGTATGCGAGTTCGGACATATTTATTGTGCATCCAAATATTCGAAAATTGGATACAAAAATGAGGAAAGCTGTATCACCAAGATATTATACTTCTATTCTTTCAAATATTATTTATTATTTTTATTATAAATGTAATTCGTTTACATACACACTAACATTAAACATCATTTAAAACTAATGTACGTCTACTTCGCTACTCACCTCTCCTGTGACGAAACAGAATAATAGGTAAATTCATTTCTCATTTTCTTAGTTCACGGTGGTCAGTTATATATCTTTAGGGATTCCAGTGATACATTTGGTTCGGCCTATGTCTTTATGCTATTCTCCTTTTTAACGCTGTCATTTCCGTACCCTTATGGAACACACAAATGTTTCTCGAGTTTGAGAAAAACTTACAGCAACGGACAACTTCGGCGGGTGTTAGAAGCAAGAAGTTAGTGATTGTTTCCAGCAACCTGCTGAAGCTACTTCTGTCAGTTGACATAACTTTCGGAATATGACTTGCTGGGCGTGTTTCCACATCCAAGAATTTTCTTACGACGATTCTGAAAGCGATTTGCAAAATTTGACTTGTTAGTGGACACAGACCTCTCGTTCTTGCCGTTTCTCCATCACACATCCACTCTGTAAACCACTGTGAAGTGCATGGCAGGGGGTATTTTCTATTGTATCACATGTTGTAACTTTTTTCCCTTTCCATTCGCGTATGGAAGCGAGAAAAATGACTGCTTTAAAGCTCTGGCCCCGCTTTAGTTTGTCTAGCTTTGCCTACGCCATTCCTACGGAAGACGTGTAGAAAGTCTTTGGATACTCTTAGATTCCTCGGTATTAGTTGCTGAAATATTGTAAGTTAGCTTTGGGTATGGAATAGTTGGCATCTATCTTCTAGCGCTTGACAGTTCAGTATTCAAGAGAGGGTCAAACTGGCACCAATTTCAGCGGTTTTTGAAGTCCCCGCTGTCTGGGACCAGAAACATGCAGATCATCACGACCACTTACTACGGAATAAAATTAAGTGTAATAATTTTTAGAAATTAGTTCCTCTTGTTCAGTAAACTTATCTGTTATAAGGGTGTTTCACGAGGGGCTATAGAGGGGACTTGGTTAGTAGATAGAGGTCAGGTGAAAAACCATCCCCGAAAATTTTTTTATGTCCATCCTTTTGGTCGACGGCCGTTTACTACTGCGAGAAAATAAAACGCCTACAGACGTTCTTATGATTTTATTTATTTAGCTGCAGCCAGTTTCGGCGATTTAATGCGCCATCTTCAGGCTGTAGTTGATGCGGAACGGGTTGATACGATCCCTCTATATAAATCGCATCAGTGGCCAGCATAACTGGATACGCAGATAATCTGAAAACTTAGGTGTTAGCAGTTGATGGTTAGAGTACTGACACTTGAGTTTACATATTATCTACGTATCCAGTGAGAATGATGCGATATATAGGGATCGTATCAACCCATTCCACATCAACTACAGCCTGAAGATGGCGCATTGAAGCGCCAAACTGGTTGCTACAAAATAAATAAAAACATTAGGACGGCTGTAGGCGTTTTATTTTCTCACAATCTCCGAAAATGTACCGTTTGGACGTAAAAAGGTCCGAATATAGAATCATGTTCACATTTTTTTCTTTACTCCATTTGAGCTAATAATAATGTTTATTCTCGATAACCGGTTTCTGTAACCAGTGTTACCATATTCAGATGGTACCACTGATTACCGAAACCGATTGTGAAGAATAAAGGTTATTATTAGCGATCTTGGGAAAGAATTTTATCTTCTCTAATCTACTTTCAAAAATATTTCAAACTTCATGGTACGCACCCAGCCGATATAACGAGTTCCGACTGGTCTGTTCTGCAGGAGCCCATGGTGACGCCAATGTTTCGAGTACTCGTGGTCGGGTTCTCTACTACGTGATGAAGTAAGTCACCTTCAAAGCCGTGAATGCTCCGCAACTTAGCCCACTGGCTAGGTTGCGAACTTGGGACGTTTTTGACAGCCATTGTTTTCCTCGGACGACAATGCTGAGTTTTATAATAATTACAGAAGTCTCTGATAACGGTACCCTCTTCTCAGTCTGTGTGCGTACCGCGAAGTGCGAGATTTCAGAGCCATCCCATCTTCAAACTTATTTTGTATCCAGACGATACATTTTCAGGCATGGGTCCCTCATCAAAACTTTATCTAGTAAGTCCCCTCTTCAACCTCTATAACCCTGTAACGAGAAGTGTGAAACACTCTGTATTCGGCAAAATATCAGGACACAAGGCGTCATATCTGCGGCAGATGTGATACATGAAGAGCATTAAAAACTGACGAAATATTATCTCAGAAGGAGTAGTCTTACCAATCGCGAAAAAACTACTATTACTCTCAGTATTTTAAACATAGCTGCGCTACAGCAACAGTTCCACGTCATAAGAATAAATAACAGCCAACCAGTTGCGAAAGATAAAGTAATCTTTACCTAGGTTTCAATAGTTATAAAACTATCTTCTTCAGAAGATGGCCTGGAGACAATGAACATCATTAGTATCTTAAAGGTATGAAACGTGAGTCAAGAATAAAATGTAACATATATTAGGAGAGTCTTGTATTATAACATGTGAGAAGAACTGCTGATACTTACAGTGTTAAATTGACATGGAGTATTATATCTTAGTCGTTTTTACAACCATCTACGTAACTCAGTTAATATATATAAAACATAGCCCTGAGTACAGGGTTAGTCAGACACACAAATAAGAACATAGTGGCTAAAGAGCGTACGGCCGACTGAGTAAAATCGGCCGGCGTAGTAGCACTGCAGCCAGGGCAGGTGTCGCTCAAGTCGCGAACTATGTGCCGAATGGCGTACTGAAATAACATGTAAGATATCAAATTAAATGCATCCTTAGATAGAGTACCAAAAATAATGGAAATCAATTATCACTCCCGTTATGACATTGTGGGAGTTATAGGAGCAATATCATAGAGACGATCATCAAAAAGACATGTGGCGCTTCCGCCGTGAATAACATGCAGTGGCCTGTACGGCCAGAATATAAAAGTTGTATTATCATAATAGTGAAGCGCATAAGTAGTATATAAGTCAGAAAAATTGTAAGAAAAACAGTGATGGCTCTTAAATTATAATTACGAAACCTGGGTGACAGTCCAGTTAATACACATTTAAGAAAAGAGAAAATTTACATTAGGGCCAATGTAGTGGCAACCATACATCGTGAGATAGACACATTATATAACTGGTAGTGAGCTAGAGGAGTAGAAAGTGCATTATAGCTTCCTGAGGAAACAGACTACCGAGGTTACTAGCGACAATGTTATATATTAAACAGTACGGGTTTAAAGCCTTCAAAAAATTGTCTACAGGCGAGGTTCAACTGATCATTCAGTATATTGCCGTCTTTAAGCTCTAGATGTTTGAAAATAAATAACTCTTCCCACAGATCTAGTCTACGTCCTTTGGCTTGTCTGTGTAGGATAACCGTGTCTTCTAATTGTTTAGGCGTATGGCCGGCGATCAAGAGGTGCTCAGCAAAAGTAGAGTTGCGAATATTCGTTCCTTTTTTACCTAATAAATGTTCTTTATATCGTGTTTTCACGGCTCTGCCTGTTTGACCAATGTAGTATGAGGGGCAGTTGTTACAGGTTAGTTTGTAAATACCTGAATTAGAAAACCAATCCCTTGCGATCTCTATTGACTGTACAAGATTTCTTTTTAAACTGTTACCTGTAGAGAAAGAGACGTTACAGTTATATTTTTTATTTAGAAGACGTTTGATCCTATAAGATATGTTACCTAAGAAGGGGATGGAAATAAATTTTTTAGTTTCTAAGACATCTGTGGGGAGGTTATTTCTCAAGGTCGAACAATTTTTGGAAATTTTCTTATTGAGCAGGTAATCGATCATATTCGGGTTGTACCCATTATTGACCGCAATAGTTTTAATGACATTCAATTCCTTTTTTTGGGCCTCAGGCGATAAAGGAGTGGTTACCATTCGATGAATGGCGGAATGAAAAAATGCCAGTTTATGAGCTTTTGGATGAGTTGAGTCAGCAGGAATGATATTATCTGAAAAAGTTTCTTTACGGAAGATATTGAAATGGAAGGTGTTATCTTGTATAAAAATTGTTAAATCTAGAAAATTTAGTTCGCGTTTATCATTTTGAACCTCTTTAGTGAAGGAAATTTTTTCATGAAAACCGTTGAAAGTGTTAAAGAGATGCTCTAGCTCAAGATCAGTGCCATCAAAAGCAATGAAAATGTCGTCAACATAACGTGCATAATAGCGGATTTTTTGGCGTAATTCTGAATTAGAATTGAAGAACGTTGTTTCAAGGGCGTTGATGAAAATTTCTGCTAGAATACCGGCAAGGGGGCTACCCATTGCTAGACCATCCGGTTGTATATACATTTTCCCATTAAATGTGAAATAATTGTAGATCCTACTGCTGAGCTGCAGGATGAAATCCGGCGTACTTTAACTAATTCCGTCAGCCTGTTTAATAAGTTTCAAAAGAAAGAGCTTATAAATATGAACCCGAAACCACCCGTACTGAGAAGCCAGTTTAAACTGCATAAACGAAACCACCCTATCCGCCCCATAGTGAATGGTATAGGCAGTCCACATCATACACTTGCAAGACGCCTTCATTATAAAATTAAAGATGCTTTCATATTTGAAAATAATTTTTCTATAAAAAACAGTAAGGAATTAATTAACAATATTCAGCCGGTACATTGTACATCTGACACTAGACTGGTGTCCTTTGACATCGTCAGTCTTTACACAAATGTTCCGGTGGATGAAACCATAGACCTTATAAAAGGTAATCTTCTAAAGCATAAAAAATTAAGTGAAACACAGATTGCGGAACTCATTAGTTTGCTTAGGGTCGTTTTAAAATACAATTATTTCACATTTAATGGGTAAATGTATATACAACCGGATGGTCTAGCAATGGGTAGCCCCCTTGCCGGTATTCTAGCAGAAATTTTCATCAACGCCCTTGAAACAACGTTCTTCAATTCTAATTCAGAATTACGCCAAAAAATCCGCTATTATGCACGTTATGTTGACGACATTTTCATTGCTTTTGATGGCACTGATCTTGAGCTAGAGCATCTCTTTAACACTTTCAACGGTTTTCATGAAAAAATTTCCTTCACTAAAGAGGTTCAAAATGATAAACGCGAACTAAATTTTCTAGATTTAACAATTTTTATACAAGATAACACCTTCCATTTCAATATCTTCCGTAAAGAAACTTTTTCAGATAATATCATTCCTGCTGACTCAACTCATCCAAAAGCTCATAAACTGGCATTTTTTCATTCCGCCATTCATCGAATGGTAACCACTCCTTTATCGCCTGAGGCCCAAAAAAAGGAATTGAATGTCATTAAAACTATTGCGGTCAATAATGGGTACAACCCGAATATGATCGATTACCTGCTCAATAAGAAAATTTCCAAAAATTGTTCGACCTTGAGAAATAACCTCCCCACAGATGTCTTAGAAACTAAAAAATTTATTTCCATCCCCTTCTTAGGTAACATATCTTATAGGATCAAACGTCTTCTAAATAAAAAATATAACTGTAACGTCTCTTTCTCTACAGGTAACAGTTTAAAAAGAAATCTTGTACAGTCAATAGAGATCGCAAGGGATTGGTTTTCTAATTCAGGTATTTACAAACTAACCTGTAACAACTGCCCCTCATACTACATTGGTCAAACAGGCAGAGCCGTGAAAACACGATATAAAGAACATTTATTAGGTAAAAAAGGAACGAATATTCGCAACTCTACTTTTGCTGAGCACCTCTTGATCGCCGGCCATACGCCTAAACAATTAGAAGACACGGTTATCCTACACAGACAAGCCAAAGGACGTAGACTAGATCTGTGGGAAGAGTTATTTATTTTCAAACATCTAGAGCTTAAAGACGGCAATATACTGAATGATCAGTTGAACCTCGCCTGTAGACAATTTTTTGAAGGCTTTAAACCCGTACTGTTTAATATATAACATTGTCGCTAGTAACCTCGGTAGTCTGTTTCCTCAGGAAGCTATAATGCACTTTCTACTCCTCTAGCTCACTACCAGTTATATAATGTGTCTATCTCACGATGTATGGTTGCCACTACATTGGCCCTAATGTAAATTTTCTCTTTTCTTAAATGTGTATTAACTGGACTGTCACCCAGGTTTCGTAATTATAATTTAAGAGCCATCACTGTTTTTCTTACTATTTTTCTGACTTATATACTACTTATGCGCTTCACTATTTTTTTTTTTTTTTTACTTTATTGTTATTTTAATACTTGTACAAAGCAAGTAGGCTGGCAGCGGCACACTACGCCGCTCTTCAGCCACAGCGTTTCACAAAAGTAGAAAAACGGAGAAAGACAATGAAACAAAGTGACGGGCAAAAGAAAGATGTCACATAGACACAAAAAACACGGAGTCGTTCACACGTGACGATAACAACACTGAGAACACATTGGCACGGCGCACACAACACTGACGAATCCGACGGCACAAGTGAACGTAGTAGTGGGACGGCGGACACCAAAAACACTAAACGGCGGCACACACACGAGACACAGAAGGCGATGATCTCCGGCGCGCGAATGTTCACTAAGCGTGTGCGAGTCCGGGGACCTGCCAAGAGAGGAGGAGGAGGAAGTGGAGAGGGAGAGCGAGAGGGGAGAGCAGGGATGCCATGGGCAAAGGAGAGAGGGGGAGGGAGGGAGGGGGTGGGGAAGCCCAGGGGAGAGGGGAGGAGGGAGGGGGGAAAGGAAAGAGAAGGGAGGGGATAGGAGGGAGGGAGGGTGCCTAAAGGATAGGACACAGGAGGAGGGGGGGATCAAAGTTGATAGGAGGGGTAGATGGAGGGGAGGAGGACATCATCAGGGAGAGGGAGCTGGCGGAAGCCACCTCGGGAGAGGGTAAGGAGGGTGGAGAGATGGAGACCGGGTGGGACATGGGAGTACAGGCGCGGCAGCGGGCGGGGGTGGGAGAGGATCGGGGAGACGAGCGGGTGAGGAGGATCGAGTTTACGGGAGGTGTAGAGGATTCGTATCCTTTCGAGGAAGAGGAGGAGGTGGGGGAAGGGGATAAGGTCATACAGGATCCGCGTGGGGGAGGGGAGACGGATGCGATAGGCAAGGCGGAGAGCATGGCGTTCAAGGATTTGGAGGGATTTATAAAAGGAAGGGGGGGCGGAGATCCAGGCTGGATGGGCGTAACAGAGGATAGGGCGGATGAGGGACTTATAGGTGTGGAGGATGGTGGAGGGGTCCAGACCCCACGTACGGCCAGAAAGGAGCTTAAGGAGACGGAGTCGGGAACGTGCCTTGGCTTGGATTGTCTGGAGATGGGGAGTCCAGGAGAGACGACGGTCGAGGGTGACGCCAAGGTACTTAAGGGTGGGGGTGAGAGCGATGGGACGGCCATAAACGGTGAGATAGAAATCAAGGAGGCGGAAGGAAGGAGTGGTTTTGCCTACAATGATCGCCTGGGTTTTGGAAGGATTGACCTTGAGCAACCACTGGTTGCACCAAGCGGTGAACCGGTCAAGATGGGATTGGAGAAGGTGTTGGGAGCGTTGCAGGGTGGGGGCAAGGGCAAGGAAGGCGGTGTCATCGGCAAACTGGAGAAGGTGGACGGGGGGTGGCGGCGGCGGCATGTCCGCCGTGTACAACAAGTACAGAAGGGGGGAGAGGACGGAGCCTTGGGGCACACCGGCGGAGGGGAAAAAGGTGTAGGAATCGGTGTTATGGATGGTGACATGGGAAGGACGGCGGGAGAGAAAGGAACCGATCAGACGAACGTAGTTAATGGGAAGGGCGAAGGTTTGGAGCTTGAAGAGGAGACCGGAATGCCATACGCGGTCATATGCGCGTTCGAGGTCAAGAGAGAGGAAGATTGCGGAGCGACGGGAATTGAGCTGTTCGGAAAGGAGATGAGTGAGGTGAAGGAGAAGATCGTCGGAAGAGAAGGACGGCCGAAAGCCACACTGGGTAACGGGGAGGAGGCGGTGCTGGCGGAGATGCTGGTGGATGCGGCGGGTGAGGATGGATTCCAGGACCTTGCTGAAGACCGAGGTAAGGCTGATGGGACGGTAGGAGGAGACGGCGGACGGCGGTTTGCCAGGTTTGAGGAACATGAGGATACGAGAGGTTTTCCACAGGTCGGGGTAGTAACCAGTGGACAGGACTACATTGTAGAGCCTGGCCAGGGTGGAGAGGAAAGAGACAGGAGCTTCACGAAGGTGACGGTAGGTGACACGATCGTGACCAGGAGCGGTGTTGCGTTTGGTGCGGAGTGTAGTAATGAGATCCTGTGTAGTGATGGGGGCATTAAGTTCCGTGTGTGGAATGTTGTCCAAGTACTGGAAACCAGGAGCGAGGGGAGGGACAGAGGTGTCAGTTCGATCGCGGATATCGGGGAAGAGGGAGTAATCGAACCGGGGATCATCAGGGATGGAAAACACATCGGACAGGTAGGAGGCAAAGTGGTTGGCCTTACTAAGGGCGTCAGGGAATGGGTGGTCATCGTGGAGAAGAGGATAGTAGGGGGAGGGCTTTGTTCCGGTAAGGCGACGGAAGGCGGTCCAGAACTTGGACGAGTTTATAGGAAGGGTAGCATTTAAACGGGTGCATGTCTGTCGCCAGTCCCGGCGTTTCTTAGCCGCGAGCAAATTTCGAATGTGTCGCTGTAGTTGCCGGTGGCGTCGTAGGGTGTCCGGGTCACGCGTGCGGAGGAAGGCACGGTAGAGACGACGGGATTCACGGAGGAGGAGGACGGCCTGCGGTGGCAAGGTAGGACGGTGGGGGTGGATGGCAACAGTAGGGACGTGGGCCTCCACGGCCTCAGACAAGGTCTGCTGGAGAAAGGAGGCGGCATGGGAGACATCATCGGGACGGCGGTAGGCGAGAGGGTGGCTGTCGACCTGAGTGGAGAGGGTATCCCGGTAGGCATTCCAGTCGGCACGGGAATAGTCATGGATGTACTTGGGGGGAGGGTCATTACGAGGGTCGGGGCGGGGGCGACGACCGTCTGAAACGGTGAGGAGGACAGGGAGATGGTCACTACCAATAGGCTCCAGGACATCCACCGTAATGCGACCAAGGAGGTTGGGGGAGGAAAGAATAACATCGGGAGTGGAATTGGATTCGGGGCGGGTATGCTGGGGGATGGGGATGAGGTCGCCTTGAAGGGAGGAGAGGAACCGATGCCACCGCCGTAACTGGGCAGCGGAGCGACTATGGATGTTGAGGTCGGCGGCGATCACGTAGGAGGAGAAGGTACGGTCGATGTGGGAGAGGAAGTCGAAAGGAAGAGGGGCGTTAGGGCGGACATAGATGGTGGCACAGGTAACGGTAAGGCCGGGGAAGAAGAGACTAAGGATCAGGTGTTCGGTGGGGTCTGGAAGGAGAGGTTGGAGCCGAACGGGGATCTGGCGGTGGTGGCCAATAGCAACGCCGCCACGCGCCACTGGGAGGGGATTATCGGATCGGTGGAGGAGATAGGGGGAGGTGTGAATGGAGTGGTGGGGTTGGAGAAAGGTTTCATTGAGGAGGAAGGCATCCACACGGTGGGTAGCAAGGGTGTGCAGGAAGAGGTTCTTGTTGGCGGGAAGGGAGCGGATATTGTTGAAAAGGATACGATGCTGTCGCGCCATGATAGGATTTAGACGAGGGTGTCAAGGCGGGAGAAGGTGAAATGGGCCTGGTTATTGGAATAGGTGGCGTACATTTTAAGGTGGAATATGGAACGGGCGGCGAGGGAGATCTGTTGGAGGGTGTGGGGGCGCTGGAAGGGATGGACGTTTTGGAGGACAATAGTGAGGAACCTGATGATGTCCTCAGCAGTGGGGGGGGGACGAAGGGAATTGCCAGGAGGGGTGGGGGCGTCCAGGGGACGGACAGGTACGGTGAGTTCAGGGGAGGTGGGAGGGGGCCGGGCTTTACACTTTTGGGAGTAGGTAGGGTGGGGGAGGCTGCAAGTATTACAGGAGGGAGGGGATTGGAGGTTGGGGCACTGCCGGAGAAAGTGCGCTTGGCGACAATGCGGGCAGGTGGGGGCCTCGCGGCACTCGGCTGTTGTATGTGCATTATAGCGCAGACATCTCTGGCAGCGCAGGGATTGAGGGGGGGAACGGGAGGGGTCGACCTTGTACCGCTGATTGAAGAGGAGGGCACCCTCCTTCAGGAGGCGGTCAATGGAGGGGGCGTCCTCAGAGAACACCCGCATAAGGCGGGTGGGGCCGGTCGCGTTAAAAATGCGGCGGACTGCCCGCACCTCCAGGGTGGGATGGGCCTTCAGCTCCGCCAACACCTCCTCCTCCGTGATCGACGGACTAAGCCGAGTGATCACGGCGGTGAGGGTCGGCGGGCGACGCGGGGGTTGGGGTTGGCGGGTAGGAGAAGGAGAGGGAGCAGGGGTGAGGGAGGCGTTAGGACCAAAACGGGTGATGGGGAGGCGGGAGAGGATGTCAGTATGGAGGGTCGGGCTGGGGGAGGAGATAAGAACAGAGTCCCGTCTGGGAGTAAGGAGAGATATGGGGGCGCCAGGGAAATGGCGGCGGAGGAGGAGGGAGAGATTCCGGGCCTCGAGGAAGGAAGGATCGGGACGGGACAGGAGATATTTGTAGAGACCGGGTGGGGAGGAGGAGGGGGAGGAGGAGGGAGCAGGGCCAGGTGGGGAGACGTCCATGGCATTTTGGGGTGGGGATGGGGGGCGGGGTGGAGCCTTTTTAGGAGCAGAGGAAGTGGGGGCGCCACTAGGGCGTTTGACAGCTGCAGATGGGCGGGTGGTGATAAGAGGGACGGGAAAGATGGGGAGGTGGTGGGAAGGGGCAGGTCCCGGCACGGACGCAACAGTCGGCGCCGGAGATGACTGTGACGGTGCAGGCGAAGGTGGCAGTGATGGTGACGGCGACGAAGATGGCGGTGGTGGTGGTGGTGGCGGCGGAGATGGCGATGGCGACGGGGAAAGCTGGGCGTGGGCAGTGGCCCGACGGGCCACCACCCGAGCCGGAGCTGCAGTGACAGGCTGGGGGAGTGGGGGGAAGGGATCAGAACGAGAGGAAGAAGCGGAAGAGGGGGGGACAAAGAGCGAGGGCGAAGGGATAGAGAGGAGGGGAGGGATGGAAGGAGGGGGGTGGGACTGGGCACACCAAGTGATAGTGGTGGAGGCGGCAGAAGGGGACGTATACACGATGACGGTGGTGGTAGTAGTGACGGTGGTGGTGGGGGCGGACATGATGACAAGGAGAAGAAAATACACAGCACGAAAGGACAGGACACACACTGGGGGACGGCGGACGGCGGACGGCGGACGGCGGACGGCGGACGGCGGACGGCGGACGGCGGACGGCGGACGGCGGACGGCGGACGGCGGACGGCGGACGGCGGACGGCGGACGGCGGACGGCGGACGGCGGACGGCGGACGGCGGACGGCGGACGGCGGACGGCGGACGGCGGACGGCGGGAACGCTGCTGCCGCGGACGGGGCCGGGGCGGCGGCGGCGGCTGCTGCTGCTGCTGCTGCTGCTGCTGCTGCTGCTGGCTGGACGGCGAGAGGCAGGAACGCTGCTGCCGCGGACGGGGCCGGGGCGGCGGCTGCTGCTGCTGCTGCTGCTGCTGCTGCTGCTGCTGCTGCCACCGGAGGGCTGGCTGGCTGGCTGGCTGGCTGCCCGACCACTGCTGCAGGCCGGGACCGGGAACTGCTGCTGCTGCTGCTGCTGCTGCTGCTGCTTCTGGGCTGGCTGGCTGGCTGGCTGGCTGGCTGGCTGGCTGGCTGGCACCTGGAACACCTAACACTTCGATAAGCGCTAGAAGGGCACTATCGAAGGGCGGTAACCTTGCGGTGTACCGCCGGAGATGCGCTTCACTATTATGATAATACAACTTTTATATTCTGGCCGTACAGGCCACTGCATGTTATTCACGGCGGAAGCGCCACATGTCTTTTTGATGATCGTCTCTATGATATTGCTCCTATAACTCCCACAATGTCATAACGGGAGTGATAATTGATTTCCATTATTTTTGGTACTCTATCTAAGGATGCATTTAATTTGATATCTTACATGTTATTTCAGTACGCCATTCGGCACATAGTTCGCGACTTGAGCGACACCTGCCCTGGCTGCAGTGCTACTACGCCGGCCGATTTTACTCAGTCGGCCGTACGCTCTTTAGCCACTATGTTCTTATTTGTGTGTCTGACTAACCCTGTACTCAGGGCTATGTTTTATATATATTAACTGAGTTACGTAGATGGTTGTAAAAACGACTAAGATATAATACTCCATGTCAATTTAACACTGTAAGTATCAGCAGTTCTTCTCACATGTTATAATACAAGACTCTCCTAATATATGTTACATTTTATTCTTGACTCACGTTTCATACTTTTAAGATACTAATGATGTTCATTGTCTCCAGGCCATCTTCTGAAGAAGATAGTTTTATAACTATTGAAACCTAGGTAAAGATTACTTTATCTTTCGCAACTGGTTGGCTGTTATTTATTCTTACTATTACTCTCGTCAGACGATCCAGGGAATATTGTTATCGCTTCACGCCAATGCAAATATGCACTCAGCTAGCTATGAGGACAGCTGAACGGTGAGGGTTCCCGGTGGAAGCGATGTTTTAGCAGCGATTTATCAGCAGCGAGGAACGATGTGCGAACAGTGATATGCTAGCAGCGAGGTTGTAAGATAGCATATCCACATTTCGTGTAAACGGACCAATGTTTCGTGTTAACGCATACCAGGGTCTACATCTACAAGTATACAATGAGGTGACAAAGGTCATAGGATACCTCCTAATATCGTGTCGCACGTCCTTTTGCGCCGGCCGCTGTGGCCGAGCGGTTCTAGGCACTTCAGTCTGGAACCGCGCTGCTGCTACGATCGCAGGTTCGAATCCTGCCGCGGTCATGGATGTTTGTGATGTCCTTAGTTTAGTTAGGGGACTGATGACGTCAGATGTTAAGTCCCATAGTGCTTAGAGCCATATGAACCAATTTGAGCGTCCTTTTGCCCGGCGTAATGCAGCAACTGGACGCGACACTGATTCAAACTGGTTAGAAGTGCCCTGCAGAAATACTGATCCATGCTGCCTCTATACCCATCCATAACTGCGAAAGTGTTGCCGGTGCAGGATTTTGTGGATTTTTATGTTCCATAAACGTTCGACAGAATTCATTCGGGTGACTGGGGTGGCCAAATTATTCTCTTAAATTGTCCAGAATGGTCTCAAAGTAATGGCGAGGAATTGTGGCTCGATGACCAGGTGCATTGTCATCCGTAAAAATTCCATAGTTTTTGGGAACATGAAGTCAATAGATGGCTGTAAAGGGTCTCCGAAGAATTGTTATTGGAGCAATAGGAGGTTTAAACCAAACATTAGTACGACAGATTCTAGCATATTCACACACCTGCAATGAATAATTAGGTAATTAACTGTTAGAGAAAACACTTGAGAACTATGTCTACAGGCAAATTATTTTAACCATTTCCAATCAATTAATGGTTCAGTTGGATATGAGGACCCAATCCATTAATTACAAACACACCCCACTCCATTATGGAACCACCACCAGCTTGCACAGTGCCTCGTTGACAACTTGGGCCAATGCCTTTGTGGGGTGTGCGCTTCACTCGAACCGTAACATCAGCTCTTACCAGCTGAAATCGGGACCCATCTGACAAGGCCACAGTTTTCCAGTCATCTACGGTCCAACCGATGTGGTCACGAGCCCAGGAGAGGGGTTGCAGCCGATGTTGTGCTGTTAGCAAAGGCACTTGCGTCGACTTCTGCTGCCATCACCCATTAACGCCATATTTCGCCGTACTGTCATAATGGATACGTTCGTCGTCTGTCCCACATTGAATTTTACTGTTATTTCACAGAGTGTTGGGTGTCTGTTAGCAGTAATAAATCTACGCAAACTGTGCTGCTCTCCGACGTTAAGTGAGGGCCGTCAGCCACTGCTTTGCCCGTTGTGAGAGGTAATACATGTAATCTGATGTTCTCAGCACGATTTTGACACTGTAGATCTCGAAGTACAGGACTCCCTAACGATTTCCGTAATGTCATGTCCCGTGCGTGTAGCTCAATTACCATTCCGAGTTCAAATTCTATTCATTCCCGTCGTGTGTCCATAGTCACGTCGGAAACCTTTTCACGTGAATCACTGGCATAAATATGACAGGTCCGCCAATTCAATGCCCTTTTATGCCTCATGTACCCTATACTACCGCCATCTTTATACGTATATATCTTTACCCCATGACTTTTGTCATCTCACTGTATGCTATCTTACGGTGCAGCAAAGACAAAAGCGTCCGAGTTGATGCAGTGTTCCTTAAGTGAGGCATTCGATATAGATCCGTACTGTGAGCTAAGCGAGTATCGAGCAAGATTTATTAGTGGATTCAGGACTTGCTAGCAAACGGAAACCTATACGTCAATCTTAACACTACGAAACAAACAAAAGTTACCGTTCCTAAATTACCACTTGTCCCGCTTTCGAATGTAATTATTGTATATTTTACATTACTGGTCAGTTTCGGCTATTGTGCCATTTCAAATTTCTATAGAAGTTCTGTCTTGAATTTTTCTTGATCGCTACAGATTTACGACCTTCCATCCGATGGAGACTGATCTTTTCCACATTTAAATATGGAGTGAAGACATCACATCTTTTTATTCTAATTTTTGCCACTTTTTTCTGAGAGTTCTACAACATTTCGATACCCTGATCTACTTCACATCTTTCATGCGGTCTGATACGCGTATTTTAGAGAAAAAAATGTGTGTGAAATCTTATGGGACTTAACTGCTAAGGTCATCAGTCCCTAAGCTTACACACTATTTAACCTAAATTATCCTAAGGACAAACACACACACCCATGCCCGAGGGAGGACTCGAACCTCCGCCGGGGCCAGCCGCACAGTCCCTGACTGCGGCGCCTAAGACCGCTCGGCTAATCCCGCGCGTCGTGTATTTTAGAGCTCTAAACATTAACACTCATGTGATGGGCGACTTCTGTAGAAACGTAATAGCAATATGTTATTTCGATACCGAAATATTCTCTTACGTAATGAAAAGGTGATTTTTAATCACTTTAAATTAACATAATCACTTAAATGTTAAAAAGTGCTGAAATTTTTGAATTATTGGCTAAATAGTGTAATCCCTGGACGCTAGTTATCGTACCTGTTGTTATCTAAATAGTGCACCTATGGTAAAGACCAAACAAAAAAAGTATTCGTGTCTTTCTTACTAGCCTGAGAAGGCAGTTCACAGGTTGCAGGAAAGCAAGTATGTAGCACCTCAAATACGATGACGGCTAATAAAGTATGACTGTGTTCAAGCGAACATTTAAGCTGAGGACTGCTTCACTACAACAGCGATTACAGAATTCAGTGTATAACGAACAGATCACTGCAAGTCTGAGCCGGCCGAAGTGGCCGTGCGGTTAAAGGCGCTGCAGTCTGGAACCGCAAGACCGCTACGGTCGCAGGTTCGAATCCTGCCTCGGGCATGGATGTTTGTGATGTCCTTAGGTTAGTTAGGTTTAACTAGTTCTAAGTTCTAGGGGACTAATGACCTCAGCAGTTGAGTCCCATAGTGCTCAGAGCCATTTGAACCATTTTGCAAGTCTGAGACGCACGTCTGTCTCCTCCGAGCCGGGCGCAGTGCCGTCGTCTTCTGAAGCCACGGGCTGGCCAGCGAGCTACACAGCTACAGGACCAGGCGATGTCCTCGGCTCCAGCGTAAGCACGTTGTCGGAGGACGGGGCGTCACCCGCCCAGCTGACCTTGGGCGCGGGTCACGAGGAGTACCGCTAGGGCCCAAGGGCTGAGGTCTGTGGGTGGGAGGGGTACGCCGCCACGCCCGGGCATAAATCTGAGGGGCGAAGCTCTCGGCGCGAGTTTCCCACGGCGTGCTGCATCCTAACGCGCTCACTCCGCTTCCAAGCGCCTCACAGCGCGTCGATACTGTAGGTGATTTTTACACATGTTACGTAGTTGTGGTGTTGTCCGAAGACTGGTTTGGAGCTGTCGGTCCTGTGCAAGCCTCTTCACCTCTCTGCACAACTGCTGCAGCGAACATCTATTTGAAGCTGCTTCCAGTAGTCAATGGTTGGTCTACCTAAACAATTTTTGACTGCCCCTACTCACCTCCATTACCAAATGGACAATATCTTGATTCCTCAGGATGTCTCCCATTAAATAATCCCTTCTTTTATTCAAGTTGTACTATAAATTTCATTCCTGCCCATTTATGTTCAGTACTATGAAATTAGTTGTTACTGTCACATGGGGGTAGTTCGATTACAAGCCGGGACGGAGATTTTATCTGCTCTGGTCTGGATGATTTGCTAACCTTCTCATCATTTCATCATCGTTGAGGGGCAACTCACCAAAGAGGCGTAAAATAAAAAAGACTCATAGTAACCAACCTAACCCAGATGGGTCGCCGCCCGTTGTGACCGAGTGGTTCTAGGCGCTTCAGTCTGGAACCGCGCGACCGCTACGGTCGCAGGTTCGAATCCTGCCTGGGCATGGATGTGTGTGATGTCCTTAGGTTAGATAGGTTTAAGTAGTTCTAAGTTCTAGGGGACCGATAACCTCAGATGTTAAGTCCCATAGTGCTCAGAGCCGTTTGAACCATTTGAACCAGATGGGTTCTCCCGATCAATCATGCCACACAATCATTTCAGTTTTCTGTAGGATCACGTCTGAAAAGCTAGTATCCTCTTCTTCTCTGTATCATTTCTCGTCCGCGTTCCGTTTCGTTACGAAGGACAACGCCTGACAATCACAGGGGCGTAACAAGGCTGCAGCTCTGGGGACCCTAAAACTTGGAACCACCTAGGCCCAGAAGAGAGAAATTAGGAAAAGTTCAAAATAAAAGAAAAAGTAGCAAAAAATACATGCACTGATTTCAACAGAAGTTCATAACTAATCCTTTGAATGTGAGCTAAATGCACTTCGAACCTTTCAGCCTGTACCACTTGCTCAAAGATACAGTAACTGGGCAAAAACATGGAAATACCGCGAAAATACTTACTTCAGCATATATGCAGACGAAGCCGAGCTTGCAGGTTGCGGTGGTATTTGGCCACGAATAGCACCTGCGAAATGTCCCCAGCACGTTGCAAGTGTCATTAGTGGTCAGAACTTTGTCCTGTGTGGTTCTGAGTTCGTTGTGTAGCTGCTCGCAGACTTCGAACGTGGAAGGATTGTTGTTGCTCTTATGGGAGATGCTTCAGTAACTGAGACATACGAAATTTTTGGTATTTCAAGAGATACCTTACCGAAAATGTATACCGCATACGGAAAGAAAACGGAAGAACATCATCCGCTAAGTCACAACGCGAACTAAAGTATGTGTTCAGTGAGCGGGACAGACGGTCGTTGGAGATTGTCACTAAAATTAAGAGAACAAAAGCTGCAAAAGTCACAGAAGAACTGAATGTTACACTTGCGAACCCTCTCAGCACCAAAACAACAGGAAGAGAGCTTCATAAACAGGAAATTACAGGGCGAGCCAGCATTCCAAAAACATTCATCACTGAAGCAAATTTTCGTGAGACGAATCTATGGTGCCGAACCCGCAATACCCGGACTATGGAGCATCTAAAGAATGTCATTTGGTAGGATGGGTCTTGTTTAATACTTTTTGCGACTTTTGAGCGAGTTCACATCCTAAACATGGCGGGGGTTTGATGATCATTTGGGCAGCCACATCGTGGTATTCTATGGGCCCTGTGTTTCCACTGCGAGCTCGTATTACTGCCAAGAAATATATATTATGGATCATCAGGTCCGCGCAATGGTACACTGTTCTTTCCCCATGTTGATACTATGTTCTAACACAACAGGATACCTGTCCATATGGCTCGCGTCTACCAGGACTGGTTTTGTGAACACGAAGGTGAATTGGCGTATCTCCCCTGGCCACCGCGGTCGCCAGATCTTAATACTATTGAGCCTGTTTTGTCTACGTTGGAGAGAAGCGTGAGTGATCTCTACCCACCTCCATCATAGCCACCTGAACTTGCTTCTATTTTCCAGGAAAAAATGGCATAACATTCCGTTGAAAACCAGGCACGACCTGTATTTATCCATTCCGATATGAATGTAAGCTGTTCTGTATGCTAAAAGATTTTCTGCACCGTACTAGGCCTGGTAATGTGTCGTATACAACGAGCGTCGAATTTCACCCGCAAACCAAATCAGGAGAAAACAATTACGGCAGTTCTTCGATGGAAAATTTAACTCGACGGAAACCTCCAACCAGCAGAGTGTCTTAAGCTACTTATGTAGCAGTCAGTGCTTAGACTTGCAACTGAAGACGTCTAGTGGTGTGTTACTAGTTACGATCTGTTTCTTTCCTGACAGATGAGCTGCCCTTCGTCATATTCCATGACCCCTGAGAATTATGTATAATGGAAATGAATTTAAGTACTGTGGTAGACAACAATGCTTGATTTACCATCGCTGCGGTGTTCTCGAGTATCGGGAGCAGGGCAAAAAGTATCGACCACATCAGAGATACTGAACAGCAAAGTGGTATCACGAGGAGCCAATGAGATGCTTGGAAGAAGCTGTACCTCCCATAGTTCCAAGGCTTCACCGCCACGCCTCTGCCCCAAAATAGCATCGCCAGAAGTCAGGAAGTAGTTATGGCCGAGGTCGGATCCCGCCCACTTCCAGGGAGATCCTGTCGGAATGACGTAGTTGTGCTGCCTGCTGTCCGCGACACAGTCCGTGTGTAACGCCTGGGAGTGACGAGACTTCCGTCTCCTCAGAACCGCGCCTGCGCGCCAACGCTGTCAGAACTTTGTCAACAAACGTCTACGGACATGTGTTTTGTAGTGACTGTAGTGAAGCCACAGTACAGCCATTCGGAACCTGTATCAACTCGCCACTCAGTAAACGAGGATCATTTAGTGGGTTCTGAATCCCATGTCGACCTGAGCAGTTTCGTAGCTACAGCGCAGCCTGGTGAGGAAAGATAAGTTTTGTTGTAATTAATAAAGTATTACTTATTCAGAGTCTTCGAATTAACTTTATTATTACTAGCGATCTCAGTGTCGAAGAAGAGGAACGAAACAATCGCCACCTGTCAAACCCAGATTGTCGGGAAGGCTGTTCATACATTAAAAAATCTAAGAGATAATTTGGGGGCTGTAAGCTATGAGACACGAACTTCGACATTTTAATGAGTAGGAAAAGGGCGGAGGGGTAGTCGTGGGGGAGAAGTTACTTTCTTAAGGTATTTGCCGCGGGGCTCTCTTACCTCCCTGGACAAACACCTCAAGTTGAGACTTTCTAACAAATTATGTACTATTTTCACAAATTACTCTTTCTCAGAAATTCTTTTCTTGCTATTGCCGGTCAGCACTTCATATCCTATTTACTTCTGCCATTATTAGTTATTTAGCTGCCAAAACCACTGCTGCTCCTTCGTGTCCTTTGGATCACGTAACTGCGTTGTATTTTCTGTATAAGTTGAAGACAACCTTTCGCTTCCACTGAAAGAGTAAATGGATCGTAGCTATAGCTCCAATAATAAATGGTGATTCAAAATGTTTTGTCCCTCTTACCTTCAGAATTTCAGTGTGTTCCAGCCAACATAATCGAAAGCTTTTCTAAACCTACAAATGCTGTAAACGTTGGATCAGTTTTCTTCAACCTGTCTTGTAAGTCAAGACGGCAGTAACTACGAGTATTCCGAAAATAAGGTCCTATCGGTTGCGAAATGGAAACCACCGTGAAAATTCGATAAAGCTTTGCATAGGTGTGTTGGACAGTACCCCTAGTATGGCCGTTGACCGCGTCACGTCTGTTCAAATGGCAATAAGCACTATGGAACTTAACATTTGAGGTCATCAGACCTCTAGACTTGGAACTACTTAAACCTAACTTAAGGACATCACACACATCCATGCCTGAGGCAGGATTCGGAACTGCAATCGTAGCAGCAGCACGGTTCCGGACAGAAGCGCCTAGAACCGCTCGGCCACAACGGCCGGCGCGCCACGTCTGTCTTTTCAGTTCTGAGCGCAGAGTGAGCACGTAAAGATACCTAGAAAACAGTTCTACCGCAAAGTATGAGTGCCCGTGAGAGATTTCGCCTGATTTTATGCAGCCCACCCAACATAACTGTCATGCATTTCCTTCTTCGTGACAGCTCTTGGCCGCACTCAGCTGCGTTTTCTATTGGAAGAGTTTGACCGTTCTCCATACAGCCCGGACATTATTCCCTGTGAGTTTCATCTCTGCTGACATGAACCACTGGCTATGAAGTCAACGTTTTGACACAGACAACGGACTGGAAATCAGCATAGAGAACGGACGAAAAGTGCAGGCGGCTGTCTTCTATGAAGAGGGTATTCGAAAGTTGGTACAACGCTATGACAGATGTTTCAGACTGAGCGTGGACTATGTAGAGACGTTGCTGGAAGGCGTGGCTAACTATTACAAACAAAACACTTTTGATTTTCACTGTGGTTTCAATTTCGCGACCGATCGGACCTTACCTTCGGAATGCACCTCATAATTCGTGTCAATATTTTACAGCCTACGCTTATGAAACAGGGGGTTCGATTATATTAATTTCTGTTAACATCCGCCTTCTTTGAAACTCGAATTATTATCTTATTCTTGTAATATGAGGGTATTTCACCTATCTGATGAGGAATTTTAAAAGGCTGAAAAGCAAACCGATGTGAAGGTGGCGGTGGACACGTTGGTACTGGGGACGATGAAAAGGATTTGTGAGTACCTTGATATAATACGAACCTTTGTCCTCCTGTTCAAGTGGAGAGTATTGGAATTTGTATTTGAATGGTTGTGTATAGAAAACATGTAAGAGGAGATTGGAATTGCATATATGTTGGCGCCCCTGAATGCTATTTTGAAGAGGTTAGTTTCTCGGTCCAGTGCGCTGTTTTAATTTGGAAGTGGCTTCAGAATTAACGCGCCGGTTGGTCCGCCGCCCCGATCCTCGCCGAGGCAATACCCTGCCCGTCCGAGGGTGGCGGGATAGTGGTCCGTAGCGATAAGGGCGGGGGTGGGAAGGGGCGGCGCCTTGTGCTCCACAGGGAGGCGGCGGGGCGCTTCCAGGGCGACTTATCGACCCGCCCCCAGCCGAGGGAACCTGGCTTGTATAGGCCTCCCATCGGGACACGCCTGGTCAACGCAACTCAGCTACTACACCGGATATATTGTCTCCTGGGTGGGGGATGGTCATCACCCCGGTCTACCGTCGGACTAATGTGCCACCTTCTCAGATTTCGACAGACGATGAACTCACTCACAAGTAGGCAATAGACGCCGGGGACCACGCTGACGCCGTGTTCCTCGAATTTAGGGAGGCGATCGATACAGTTCCGCGCTGTGCGCTAATGAACAAAATATCATACCAGATTTTAGACTGGTCTGAATATCATTCCGAACAGAGCAATATTTTCAGAAGTAACTCAAAAATGGTTCAAATGGATCTGAGCATTATTGGACTTAAATTCTGAGGTCATCAGTCCCCTAGAACTTAGAACTAATTAAACCAAAAACCTAAGGACACCACACACATCCATGCCCGAGGCAGGATTCGAACCTGCGACCGTAGCGGTCGCGCAATTCCAGACTGTAGTGCCTAGAACCGCTCGGCCACTCCGGCCGACTCAGAAGGAACTTTGCGCATACAAAAAGGGAGTATTACAGGACTATCGGCAGTCAAAATAAATGACCTACTTGATAATGTTGGAAGCTCCATGAACCTGTTCGTGGATGAAGCTGTTGTATAAAGAGAGGTCGCAACGCTAGAAAATTATAGCAAAATGCAGGAGCATTTGCAGAAGATTGACTGTTGTGCAGGGATTGGCAGTTGGTCCTCACTATAAGAAATGTTACAACTTACAAATAAAATTCATACATACGGTTACATAGCAGAAAGCATGGTGAGTAGAATGTATTGTAGTAAGTGGTATGGAAGTGAGGACGGGGAACCTTGTTTCACAAGTGACGAAATATGCGTGTCTACAGAAAACCTTCGCCAGCCGGAGTGGCCGAGCGGTTCTAGGCGCTACAGTCTGGAACCGCGCTGCTGCTACGGTCGCAGGTTCGAATCCTGCCGCCTCGGGCATGGATGTGTATGATGTCCGTAGGGTAGTTAGGTTTAATTAGTTCTAAGTTCTAGGGGACTGATGACCTCAAAAGTTAAGTCCCATAGTGCTCAGAGCCATTTGAACCATTTGAACAGAAAACCTTCTGTAGGTTCATCTTTGATTTCGGGGTAGTGAAGATATAGGTTTGTGTGAAAACAAGATTTCATTTGCCGAACTGAGTACTTACATGGGATGCCACCTGTCACTTGATGATCAATTGGCATTGAAGTCTAGTATGATCGCTTTACTGAAAATGCTGAATGGCTTAGCCCACAGAAACAAAACTAAACTCATGCTCGTATTTTAAGGATAACTGCAGAATGTGGTGCCACACAACGTGGCCCTAGTATATCACCCCTTGATCCATTTGCAACACACAGTCACCATTAGCACGTATGAGAACGTCAGGTTCGCAGACTTACTCCCTGCACCGTACTCTGACATGCACCAACAAACCTCTGAGTATGTGGACTGCTGCCAGCGCCACCATTCGACGGCCGCACGTCAAATGCACCGCATGATCATTCCCCGAGGAGATTTAAACCCGCAAACCGCCCACCAGAGCGTTGTTTCACCATGTATCAGCATTATCCTTCATTTATGTGCATTAGTCTAGCTGCAAATACACAAGCCCAAATATCTTTGAAGGCCACTCAACTAGATTACGCACGAGGTAAATGACAAAACGTCATTTTTTCGGATGAATCCAGGTTCTGTTTACAGCATCACGATGGTCGCATCCGTGTTTGGCGACATCGCGGAGAACGCACATTGGAAGCGTGTATTCGTCATCGCCACACTCGTATATCACCTGGCGTGATGGTATGCGGTGCCACTGGTTACACGTATAGGTCACCTCTTGTTCGCATTGACGGCACTTTGAACAGTGGACGCTACATTTCAGATGTGTTACGACCCGGGGCTCTACCCTTCATTCGATCCCTGCGAAACCCTACATTTCAGTAGGATAGTGCACGACCGCATGTTGCAGGTCCTGTACGGGCCTTCCTGGATACAAAAAATGTTCGACTGCTGCCCTGGCCAGCACATTCTCCAGATCTCTCACCAACTGAAAACGTCTGGTCAATGGTGGCCGAGCAACAGGCGCGTCACAATACTCCAGTCACTACTCTCGATGAATTGTGGTATGGTGTTGAAGCTGCATCGGCAGCTGTACCTGTACACGCCATCCAAGCTCTGTTTGACTCAATGCCCAGGCGTATCAAGGCCGTTATTACGGCCAGAGGTGGTTGTTCTGGGTACTGATTTCTCAGGATCTATGCACCCATATTGCGCGAAAATGTAATCACATTGCCGGCCGGAGTGGCCGAGCGGTTTCAAGGCGCTACAGTCTGGAACCGCACGACCGCTACGGCCGCATGTTCGAATCCTGCCTCGGGCATGGATGTGTGTGATGTCCTTAGGTTAGTTAGCTTTAAGTAGTTCTAAGTTCTAGGGGACTAATGACCAAAGAAGTTAAGTCCCATAGTGTTCAGAATCATTTTAACCATTTTTTGTAATCACATGTCAGATATAGTATAATATATTAGCCCAATGAATACCCGTTTATCATCTGCATTTCTTCTTGGTGTAGCAATTTTAATGGTCGGTAGTGTATTTACATATAGATTATTTATAATATTAATAAGATATTTAGAAAAACCTTTTATTTCCATCATTTTCCACAAAAGAGATCCTTTTAGCATACCATTGGCCTTCTCAAAACTCAATAAATACTTCATGCACTACTAAGCCGTTTTCCTGACATTTTTCAATACTGTCTTATAATAAATATATTATCATGGAACGAAAGCCCCTTTCTGAACCCTGATTGTTATTCTGTGATTACCGAATCAGCGAAAGTTTGTAGCCTTTGATTAATAATTTTTCCACAAATAGTTCAAAAGGCTCTGAGCACTATGCGACTTAACTTCTGAGGTCATCAGTCGCCTAGAACTTAGAACTAATTAAACCTAACTAACCTAAGGACATCACACACATCCATTCCCGAGGAAGGATTCGAACCTGCGACCGTAGCGGTCGCTCGGATCCAGACTGTAGCGCCTATAACAGCACGGCCAATTTTTCCACAGATTTTATATCCTGCATTTAGTTAACTTATTCTTCTTTAACTTTCTGTGTTTGAATCTGTGCTGTTTTCAGTATTAGAATTGTTCTGCTCATTCTTCTTAATTTATTAATTATATTTATATCGTAAGCATACGGGACATCACAGCCGAAGTAATGGAAATCTTCTGCATTTTCTAAGATTCTGTTGTCCAAATAATTTTTGCTCTTGGTGGATGTCTGCCGTGGAATGCGATGGCTACTGATGTTGATCAGAAATTTTAAATTTATATTCTTTAGAAATGTTGGGCAGTAAATAGTTCGTTGAAGATTATATTTCAACATCTGGTACAATCACTAAATCATCAGCCTAAGTTTGTACATTTAAAATCGTCCTTTCTAACATAATCCCATGTGGTGCCTGTTCCTTCAATCTATGTGGGATTTTGTCCATGTGGAAAACATGGCTGAAATCCACACACTTGTCTTACTCCCTGAATAATGTTTGCCCCACTGTAATTGCGTAAGTTGAGTCTAAAGCAGGCGCCACTACATAGAGTTTTCATTGATCTTATTACGTGTTCAGGGTAGCCTCGTTTAGCTTTTACATTCCTCAATTTGTGCCTGTCTACCTTACCGAAGGCAAACTCTAGATTTACAATTGCCATATGGGTGGGAAAATTGTATTCCCTTCTTTTATCTGTTAGCTATTTCATAGTGAATACATTATCAATATAAGCCCTCCCTTGTCTAAAACTATTCTGTTATTCTTGCAAGAGTGACTGTACTATTGGCTTTAATCATTTATTTAATGCACCAGGCTATACTTTGTAGGTTGAATTTAATATACTTACACCTCTCCAGTTTCTGAATTTATTTATTTGCCGTTTCAGAAATACAGGAGAGACAGTGGTTGTGAACAGTGTATCAGGGATCCTCATTGTAGGCCAGTAGGTGTTCAGTAGATGAAGGAGACGGAGGCTGAGAGAAAATTCTCCGTTCTTTATGAATTCTACATTTATGACCTCTGGTACTGCTGACTTTTTATTCTTTTTTATTGCCTCTAACTCTCCCACAGTAAGAAAGTCAATATTTTTTACAGTATCTCCGGTCCTATCTTCAGGATTAGTAGAAATGTTTTCCTAGGGTTTTTATGATATTCAGTCCACACTTCGTGTGTCACCACATCTACTTGTGTGTGATCTCTTTCTGGTTTACTTAAATTTCTTGGTAATTTACAGTGGAAGTCTTGTTTCTCATATCCATCATGATCCACATCAGTCACGAATTTTTCCTAACTTCCTCCCTGCGCTCTTCTTGTTAGTGATTTATCGGTATTTCTAGCACCTATACAGGGAGGTCCATCGATCGTGACCGGGCCAAATATCTCACGAAATAAGCGTCAAACGAAAAAACTACAAAGCCCGAAACTTGTCTAGCTTGAAGGAGGAAACCAGATGGCGCTATGGCTTGCCCTCTATATGGCGCTGCCATAGGTCAAACGGATATCAACTAGGTTTTTTTAAATGGGAACCCCCATTTTTTATTACATATTCGTCTAGTACGTAAAGAAATGTGAATGTTTCAGTTTGACCACTTTTTTCGCTTTGTGATAGATGGCGCTGTAATAGACACCAACATATGGCTCTAAATTTTAAATTTTAGACGAACAATTGGTAACAGGTAGGTTTTCTAAATTAAAAATACAGAAAGTAGGTATGTTTGAACATTTTATTTCGGTTGTTCCAGTGTGAAACATGCAACTTCGTGAGCTTATCATTTCTGAGAACGCATGTTGTTGCAGCGTGATTACCTGTAAATACCACAATAATATAATAAATGCTCAAAATGATGTCCGTCAACCTCGATGCATTTAAAAATACGTGTAACGACATTCCTCTCAACAGCGAGTAGTTCGCCTTCCGCAATGTTCGCACATGCATTGACAATGCGCTGACGGTGTTGTCAGGCTTTGTCGGTCGATCACGATAGCAAATATCCTTCAACTTTCCCCACAGAAAGGAATCCGGTGACGCCAGATCCGGTGAACGAGCGGGCCATGAAGTGGTGCCTCGACGACCAATCCACCTATCATGAAAAACGCTATTCAATACCGCTTCAACCGAACGTCAGCTATGTGCCGGACATCCATCATGTTGGAAGTACATCGCCACTATGTCATGCAGTGAAACATCTTGTAGTAGCATCGGTAGAACATTACGTAGGAAATCAGCATACATTGCACCATTTAGATTGCCAGTGATAAAATGGGGGCCAATTATCCTTCCTCCCATAATGCCGCACCATACATTAACTCGCCGAGGTCGCTGATGTTCCACTTGTCGCAGCCATCGTGGATTTTCCGTTGCCCAACAGTGCATACTATGCCGCTTTACGTTACCGCTGTTGGTGAATGACGCTTCGTCGCTAAATAGAACGCGTGCAAAAAATCTGTCGTCGTCCCGTAATTTCTCTTGTGCCCAGTGGCAGAACTGTACACGACGTTTAAAGTCGTCGCCATTCAATTCCTGGTGCATGGAAATATGGTGCGGGTGCAATCGATGTTGATTTAGCATTCTCAACACCGACTTTTTTGAGATTCCCAATTCTCGTGCAATTTGTCTGCTACTGATGTGCGGATTAGCCGCGACAGCATCTGAAACACTTACTTGGGCATCATCATTTGTTGCAGGTCGTGGTTGACATTTCACATGTGACTGAACGCTTCCTGTTTCCTTAAATAACGTAACTATCCGGCGAACGGTCCGGACACTTGGATGACGTCGTCCGGGATACCGAGCAGCATATATAGCACACGCCCGTTGGGCATTTTGATCACAGTAGCCACACATCAACACGATATCGACCTTTTCCACAATTGGTAAACAGTACATTTAACACGGGTAATGTATCACGAAACAAATGCCGTCCGAACTGGCGGAATGTTACGTGACACCGCGTACTTATACGTTTGTGACTATTACAGCGCAGTCCATCACAAAGCGAAAAAAGTGGTCCAACTAAAACATTCATATTTCTTTACGTACTAAACGAATATGTAATAAAAATGGTTCCTATTTAAGAAAACGTAGTTGATATCCCTTTGACCTATGGCAGCGCCATCTAGCGGGCCAACCATAGCGCCATCTGGTTTCGCCCTTCAAGCTAGACGAGTTTCGTTCTTTGTAGTTTTTTCGTTTGATGTTTATTTCGTGAGATATTTGGCCCGCTCACTATCAATGGACCACCCTGTATAATGTCGTCTAGCTTGATACGCTTTTAGCTGTAGTTACGTTCCATACGTTATTTTCCTTAGCACTGAGGGCTTTTCCTGTTTCGTAATTCCATTCATTTATCCATTCCGTCCGAAATAGTGCATGTCTCAGAGTGATTTTAGCAACAGATTAAGGGCCAAAATTATTTCATCAGCTATTTTTCCATTCAGATGTACAGTTCCACTGCTAAACTAGTGTCACTCAGTAACAGTCAAGTATTAGATCATCACTTTAATTTTCGTTATACATGATCATACTCATTCGATGTGGTAATGGTATAAACTTTCTTCATTTGAAACTTGGAAAATCGACAGATAAAGAAAATATTGTTCTAAATGCGTTCCACCACTTTCCGGGTTTGTTCGCGCCATTACATTTGGACGAAGCTGTATGGAGTGTGCCTTTCCTTAGCCGCTCGGCAGGGCCTCACAGTAGGTGTTTCCCGCGTGATACCGACTGAGGAAACAGCCGGATGCGTGCTTCCGCAAAGACGCTCCAAGCGAACAATAGGTAGCGAGCGCTGCTCAAGTGGTACCGTCACGCGGCTTCAGTGCTCTAGCAGCCACTCGTAGCTCCGATATGGCGTGACGCATATATGTCTCAGGTGTCACGTATACCGGTTTTGGTAAGAACGCTAGTCTCCGAATGGTGATATATTGACGTGTTGACGTGATGATGGCCCCTGACAGGTGAATGCTGAAGCAGTCGGTTGCAGCAATCTGCGGCGGCTATACGGACATCAGGAGTTACCCGCAAGAACTGGACAGCAATGTTACAGAACGAGTTAACTCTTCGTTCACCATAAACCCAGGTTCATTAAGGACAAAAACGTGTTCTCTTCTCTGTCTCTCGCACCGTATTCTGCCTCTCATTACTCTCGTTCAGTTTCCCTCCCTCTCTCCCTCCCTCCCTCTTCTCTCTCTCTCTCTCTCTCTCTCTCTCTCTCTCTGCCTCTCTCTCTCTCTCTCTCTCACACACACACACACACACACACACACACACACACACACACACACAGGCGGGTGTAACGGGTATATGTGCAGGTATTTTTATATGTGGTACCACATCATTGTTTGGTTGTTTTTTCTGTGCTTCAAACAGTCTTCTGAAAAACGCGTCAAAAACTTTATGATCTAATGTTTTCTGCACGGTTACATCGCAGAAGTAACTGGACTACGTTTGTCAACACAGACAAATTGTTTTTTATCCACACATCAATACTGACCTGTTGCCCAGTGGTATATAAGCAATAAGATTTGCTCTTGTCGCGTGTGCTTGGAGATACTAATGAATCTAAAAACATGCGACTTGTAATAGCTACAATTAATAGTCTGCAAATCACATAAGTATTGCTGTAATGTTGCTCATTACACTGTCCTTAGTCACCTACAGAAATATTTGTAGTTATAACCTTCAAATCATATACAGGGTGAGTCACCAAACACTAGGATCGCAGATATTTCGGACATGGAAGATACTATCGATATGCATTTTTCACAGAATTGGATTGTAGGCAAACTCAGGTATTTGCAGTCAATACACAGATATCGAGACGTTGCATGATGTGCAATTTCTCACAACATTTACAAATTTTTAAATAGGAAAGTGCCCATTGACTGTAAAATAGTAAAAGATGAGTAAACGAGAACTTTAATGGTGTTTGCTGCAGGAAGCTAGTACAATTAGTTTACGATCTATCGTATTGTGAATATTGTACACACCGACATTTGCTTGTTCAGTCGTATTCCTTAGATGGTATGTGACGACGTTGGCTTTGTTTATGTTGTGTTTCGTGTGCACCGCGATTGCACTGCGACGGTCCTGTCACTGTGTGAGAGGTGACTCGGTAAGACGTGCTTGGAAGGTCGTATTTCCCAATGCGAAAAAGCGGTCATGTTCATGGTTTATGGCGAATTTACTAAGTATGATGTCCGTTCGTGTAACGTGTATACCGAAAGAGATCGCAGTGGACTTCAACCTCTTCGAACAATTACAGATGATGTGAAACGGCGTATTACTGCTGCTTGCGCTGCTATTTCCCCTGAAATGCTAGTACGTATGCAGAAATTGTTGCATGGCAGACTGCAAGCTGTTACTGACGCTGGTGGTGGCCATTTTGAGCAGAGACTTTGAGGTTACATTTGTTCTTCGCTTGTCAGACCACACATTTACACTGCATTCATTTTTTTGTCTTTCGTTTATCCAAGGCAATGTCCCATTCAACACTAAGACACCACCGGAGACCTATTAACATCTGCGTAGGGCTGCACATACGCTCGTACGTGAAATTCACATTAGTTTGTGCCGCAACATGGAACAAATGCTCAAACTACGGTATCTCTTAAACTACTTGCACTAGACTCCTGCAGCAAACATGAAAGACGTTCTAATTAGTCTACTTTGTTTGTGGTACAATCAATAGGCATTGTTTGATTGAAATTTTTGTTCCTTTGTAAATAAAACACATTTGAAACTCACAACACCCAGAGTATTGGCTGGGAAGGTGTGCCCCTGGCTACCATTCCAATCTGTGAAATCCGCATATCAAACATGTTGTTACTGAATGTGCTGTTTTTTCTGCAAAATACAAGTAAAAAAATTCTGAAGAATGCTCTGATACAGTTCACAAAACTATTGCTCTACAAGAGGGCAGAAAATTAATTCTCATGTGCGAGACGTGTGAAATCGTAATCAATGAAATACGCGCGTGTATGCTAAATAACCCCACGTAAGCGTAATTTTAAATCAAAATTAGACCTTTCGCAGCACAGTGTCAGTGGTAGTGAAAAACCGTTAGTGAATTTAATGAGAGCTGTCAAGCCGGAGAGCACGTGCGCCATTAGTTGGAAAGCTGGGAACCAATTAATACTTTTTTCGCAGTTGTCACAAATGTCTTGCGATCCTACATTAAAAATGAAAAGGCTGAATGCATTTGTGTTCAGGCTGTGAGAATTACAGAGATAAATATGCTGATATAATGAGTTACATAAAACTGCGATTTTTCTTGCTAAACTGTAAATTTTAATCCATATATAGACGTAACTGAAAATTTTAGCTGTGATCCTAGGTTGCATATAATTTCTAGTTCTGTTAGCAAGTGACTTAACTTATAAAATGCCTCATTTTGAAGTTTTGTCATTCTACAAGATGAAGTTCACAGATAACATTCTGATAGTAAATGTTAAATGGTTTAACAACACACAAGTCTTACTGTGTATTGCTGCAGTAAGCATTTTGTTGTCCGTTTTAAGTGACACAGTGACACTGATAAAGCTATTTCTTTTCCTGGTCGAGTTTTCATACATTGGAGTCTTTATTGTTTTAACACGGTTCATTCAGTATATGACTAGCCACCCTACTCGGCAGTACTATCGACATGCTGATTAGAAGAATCATAAAATTACAGCAGTCAACTACTAGTCTACCGTTATGCATGCAGTCTACGATTACGATAAAACTTGTATGTCCATAACAGTGGTAATGGCGGTAGATGTAATGTACATGTACAGATTGGCAAATGATTACACTTCCAGAGAGAATGGATGATTTATTAAAGAACTTCACAAACCGAGAAAGTCAATAGCGCTCTGGCAAGCAGTTGTTCAGCTACTCTTCTCATTATGGCTCCAGTCGAAGCGGGACTCATCACTGAAGACAGTGCTACTCCAATGAGATTCCACACTGATGACATGTCTGGAGACGCCACGAAGTGTGGTAGGATAGCAACCTGATTGTCGCCAACATTAGGCCCTACAACCGGAAGTGATGGCCTGGGGTGCCATTTCTTTTCATAGCAGGACCTCTTTGATTGCCATCAGCGGCACTCTTGCAGCACAGCGGAAGGTCGACGATATTGTACGTCCCATTCTGTTGCCCTTGGTGGCAAGCCATCCTGCACTTGCACTTCAGCAAGATAATGCCCGCCCACACACGGCGGCAATCTCTGCAGCTAGTCTTCGTGCTTGCGAAATCTTATCTTGGCCAGCGAGGTCGCCCGATCTCTTAACTGAGAACTTGAGAGCATAATGGGCAGGTCCCTCCAAACAACTCGGGCTTTTGGTGATCCAGAACGCCAATTGGACAAAAATTTGGCACGATATCCCCCAGGAGGACACCCAGTAACTTTGCCAATCAATGGCAATTGCTTGCAAAGAGCCAAAGGTGGATCAACGCATTACTGACATGCTCAGTTTGTGAAGCTCATTATATTGAATAAATTATACAGTTTCTTTGAAACTGTAATCGTTTGTCATTTTTTGTCCGTCCCATTTGGATAATTCCATCATGGTGCGTTGATTTTTTTGTTTTGTTTAGGACTGTTTTTGCTAACGAGCTTGATTTGATTCTGAAACTTGTTTTTTCATCGTTGAATTTGACTACTTTGCCTATTCTGATTTTCACTGACGTTTAGTTGCTTTTCTAAACAAGAATCAGTAATAATTTCTAGCAGAGGTATCTGCCCCTTTTTATACATTCCGGGCATACAGCCGAGTTGTTGCATATTATTTCGATCGAGTCGGGAGTCGAACATACATCATCAGTAAGATGACTAGATGGGTCATCGAAATATTGTGCATAAAATAGAAACAACATTTCAGTTGTATAGCCCCAAGCACACCATTCATCAATCACTGCATCATTAAGTACATAGAAATGCATGCTGTCGAACACCGTCACAGGTGATGGAACACGGGTTCACCACTTTGAATCAGAAAGAAAACTGTAATCCATGGAGTGGCGTCACACCACCTCTTCTCAAAAAAAAAAAAAAAAAAAAAAAAAAAAAAAATGTTCAAAGCCGCACCCTCACCGGGTAAAGTCATGTCGACGGTCTTTCGGGATTATTCTGTTTGATTTTCTACCTCAAGATTTAACGATCAACTCCATTGTGTACTGTGATACCGTCAGGAAATCGTGGAAACAACTTCAGTAGGTTCGTTGCCACAAAGATACAAATCAACTTCTCCTTCTCCTTGGCAACGTACGGCCTTACACAAGTTAGCGCACCCGAGAGGAGCTCACTAAACTTCATAGGACCGTTCAGCCTCATCCACCCTACAGAACGGATCTCGCACCTTCCGACTTTCATCGGTTTAGCCCAGTGATGATGGGGAGGTTATTGATGCTGGAACATTTTGTCTCCGAAGTCGACCGTCAGAGCAGTATCATGCGGGCATACCTGCTCTCCCAGTGAGGTGGGGTAAGGCAATCGCACTGAACGGAGATTATGCTGAAAAACAGGGTTTCATAGCCAAAACATTAGCGAATAATAGGACGTGTTGGAATCTTGAATAAAACCAACTTGATTTCAGAAAAAAACTACTGCATTTCTTATTGAATGCCCCCTCGTAGTATCGTCCAAACAATTCACAACATCTACATTTATTTACCAGCGAAACTACATGCATAGGCCTACAAAGACGTCGCACAATGAAGGTAACATATAGGGTCTGTCTATCTTATTTTCTCCCAGTTACGAACTAAAATCAAATACAATTCTGTTTCTCTCCCTCAATAGAGCTGACTTTCTAAAATTTAAGCGAAAAGATATTTAATTAAAAGTGCTTCACCAATCTGTATTCTTACTTTGGTTGTATGTTACACATTATTGCATCAGATCAATGAATGCTGCAGCACACTTTATAGTGACACAGATCCAGTGCAGTCAAGTCTCTGTGAACGACAGTACCAATGTGATACAATTCGTAAGATACAAATCCGCTACTTGCTGTTGTTGCCATTCGAGAACCGCTGTTGAACCTTCTCATCGCCGAATTATCTGCGGTTGCTGCGAATCACTTCTTCGATTGCTTGGACGTTGACGTCTGCGGTCGACTCTGATAGACTTTGTTCCCGATTAGCAAAATGGTTCAAATGGCTCTGAGCACTATGGGACTTAACGTCTGTGGTCATCAGTCCCCTAGAACTTAGAACTACTTAAACCTAACTAATCTAAGGACATCACACACATCCATGCCCGAGGCAGGATTCGAACCTGTGACCGTAGCAGTCGCGCGGTTCCGGACTGAGCGCCTAGAACCGCTAGACCACCGCGGCCGGCCCCCGATTAGCATCTCTACGCCCTTGATGAAATTGTTGACAACGTTTCACTTAGGCAACGCAACATTGCATTTCGCCCACACGTCACGTGTAACTTATTTTTTGAAATTCCATTGTAAAACATATTTCACTTTCAGATATCTATCCTCTCTTGTGGAAGAATGCTCAATATAAAAAAATACCCAAGTTCTCACGGGACATTTCTATCGCGGATCATCTCCATCATATCACGAAAATAAACTAAACCAATAAAAAAAGTAAAAAATCATAAAATCACGTAATACGTTACTACAAAATCAATGAAAGCAGCGAAAATAGCTGATTTACGATGTTAGTGGATAATGTTAGTGGATGATAACACCACTCACCCCCGCTTCCGAAACCCCCAAAAATTTTCTTCCCGAGGAAGACAGCCTGTGCGGACGCCTTGTGCAATGTTTTGACGTTCCGTTCTGTCCCATTTCGTTCGACCTTTTCCCGATTGATTTCTTCAACAGTTTTAATGCTGATATTGGCAGGCAAAACTTGTTTTGGACTGATAATTTCCTAACTAAACTAACTACTCTTACTAACGTAACTGAGTTTTGATACATTCGTCTTCAATGTAAATATACACATCTTCAAGTGGTTAAGCTGGTTTCAGTGATGTATGACAATCGGCAGCAGCATGTTATCTGTTGCTGTTCT
Source organism: Schistocerca nitens (assembly GCF_023898315.1). Taxonomy (NCBI): domain Eukaryota; kingdom Metazoa; phylum Arthropoda; class Insecta; order Orthoptera; family Acrididae; genus Schistocerca; species Schistocerca nitens. The sequence goes on from NC_064621.1 coordinate 372,639,560, forward strand.
ACACTGGTTTACATGCTGCGTGGCTGGCTTGTGTGATATGGAAAAATGTGCTTATACACTCCTGGAAATGGAAAAAAGAACACATTGACACCGGTGTGTCAGACCCACCATACTTGCTCCGGACACTGCGAGAGGGCTGTACAAGCAATGATCACACGCACGGCATAGCGGACACACCAGGAACCGCGGTGTTGGCCGTCGAATGGCGCTAGCTGCGCAGCATTTGTGCACCGCCGCCGTCAGTGTCAGCCAGTTTGCCGTGGCATACGGAGCTCCATCGCAGTCTTTAACACTGGTAGCATGCCGCGACAGCGTGGACGTGAACCGTATGTGCAGTTGACGGACTTTGAGCGAGGGCGTACAGTGGGCATGCGGGAGGCCGGGTGGACGTACCGCCGAATTGCTCAACACGTGGGGCGTGAGGTCTCCACAGTACATCGATGTTGTCGCCAGTGGTCGGCGGAAGGTGCACGTGCCCGTCGACCTGGGACCGGACCGCAGCGACGCACGGATGCACGCCAAGACCGTAGGATCCTACGCAGTGCCGTAGGGGACCGCACCGCCACTTCCCAGCAAATTAGGGACACTGTTGCTCATGGGGTATCGGCGAGGACCATTCGCAACCGTCTCCATGAAGCTGGGCTACGGTCCCGCACACCGTTAGGCCGTCTTCCGCTCACGCCCCAACATCGTGCAGCCCGCCTCCAGTGGTGTCGCGACAGGCGTGAATGGAGGGACGAATGGAGACGTGTCGTCTTCAGCGATGAGAGTCGCTTCTGCCTTGGTGCCAATGATGGTCGTATGCGTGTTTGGCGCCGTGCAGGTGAGCGCCACAATCAGGACTGCATACGACCGAGGCACACAGGGCCAACACCCGGCATCTTGGTGTGGGGAGCGATCTCCTACACTGGCCGTACACCACTGGTGATCGTCGAGGGGACACTGAATAGTGCACGGTACATCCAAACCGTCATCGAACCCATCGTTCTACCATTCCTAGACCGGCAAGGGAACTTGCTGTTCCAACAGGACAATGCACGTCCGCATGTATCCCGTGCCACCCAACGTGCTCTAGAAGGTGTAAGTCAACTACCCTGGCCAGCAAGATCTCCGGATCTGTCCCCCATTGAGAATGTTTGGGACTGGATGAAGCGTCGTCTCACGCGGTCTGCACGTCCAGCACGAACGCTGGTCCAACTGAGGCGCCAGGTGGAAATGGCATGGCAAGCCGTTCCACAGGACTACATCCAGCATCTCTACGATCGTCTCCATGGGAGAATAGCAGCCTGCATTGCTGCGAAAGGTGGATATACACTGTACTAGTGCCGACATTGTGCATGCTCTGTTGCCTGTGTCTATGTGCCTGTGGTTCTGTCAGTGTGATCATGTGATGTATCTGACCCCAGGAATGTGTCAATAAAGTTTCCCCTTCCTGGGACAATGAATTCACGGTGTTCTTATTTCAATTTCCAGGAGTGTACACATGCAGTTGAGTACATACAAAGTGACTGAGCTATGCAGCATCTGCTTTTGTTCTGTTGTACGATGTTTTCTCTCTTGGGACCTATCGCATATCTGGAGAGAAGAATACAGTGCACAAATGTTAACCCCTCTCACGTATTGCCGAATTCACCCCATGATGATTAAACTGATATATTTCTGTGCCTTAATTTGATTGTGTGACATATGTTGTGAAACGGTGTGTAACAATTTATCATGTAATAAGTTTATGCTGTTAACATTAGAAAGCTTTGTGCTTAGTGCAAAAGCACCCAAATAACTGACTCACGTCATTTGTTTTCGGTTGAAATCACACTAGAACATTTTTCCGTATTAGACAAGTCATGCACACAGCACATCAAGTGGCTGTAATGCTTGGATATTATTACGCAGTACAGCATCAGATAACATGCTGACCGTGCACTTAAGCAAGTGTAATCACCTTAATACGAATATAATGGCCTGTAACCGCCCGTGACAATAAAATATTACTATTTGAAAGTACTTTTAGTCGCTAGCGTTCTCTCTAAATGATTATTAATAAGATTACTGGAACATTATAACGACATTTCCCTGAACTTTGGTTAGTTTTGCGTCCTTACTCCTAGAAATGGGAATAAATATAGCGGGTGCCTATAATAAAATGGAGCTACTTGCATAAGTCCAGTTATGGCAGCGAAACGTGCTAGATATTCTAATGCATTAATGCGGAACCGATTAAGGCTGGAAAAAATCTTCCAGTTTTGGCCTACAGCTACAGGTCTGCGATGTACAGCATCTCGTCGACTTCTCCGGCGCTCATATTGAACAGATCGTGTAAACGGTGGCTTATGCAAGTAATAACATCAGTTTGTTTGACTTTCTTTCTGCAGCTCTTCATCCATTACATATGGAAGCACATCTAAACGTCTTTTTTGCATTCACAGCGCCAGACTTGCACGTGGTGACCAAAATTGGAACTAATTTTTTTCCATCTTTAAGCAATCCCGCATTAACACGTTAGAATATCTACTAAGTTTCGCTGTAGTCCGATAAATAAAGCCCACACTGGACCTCTGTGACTAGTTGTACCTTAATTATAATCACTCAGCATATACTACAAGGATTTAGATCTACAGAGACATAAGTAGAATTTACCTGTTTAAAGCTGATCACCGATTCATGTAATTTCATCTTATTCTCAATACACACACACACGCACACACACACACACACACACACACACACACACACACACACACACGCGCGCGCGCGCGCGCACACACACACACATGCACATAATGCATTTCTATGTATCCTCAACGTATTGTAGATAACATCAAAGTTCAGGAAAAGTTCTCTCCAGAATGTAGTACGTATATTGCAGTGACCCTAGTTGTCAGATATTTCAATGTTACTTGTAATTTAATGCAGGCTGGCATCGTAACTCATACACGAAGACAGAAATACGTCTCAAAAAGGTTTCATAATTGATTTTATTCATTCTAAAATGATTTTAGAACGAAACCTCGTCCTCGGCAGATAACTCCCTTATTAGTGTATTGGGCATCCAGGAACGATTCCTAGAAGATACCCATTTTCGTCCCCAACATTTGTGGTCTTTTCTTCGTCGACATCACTAAAAGCTCTTGGCTACGACTTGCGCAACACTCGTGGGAACCCCACAAACAACACAGATATTACAGCACACACCGAAACACAAAGCGGTAATATTTTCTACATGACTGACAAAAAGGTATCATACACTTTAACCTACAAACGCAGGTCGACCTACAGATTGGAAATATATATGAGAAACAAGGATTACATATTGCTTACAGAGAAAGACACTCACTGCAGTCGCATTTACATACAACAATAGACAAACAAGATAAATATCGAGATATACCAATTGCAATACCAAGAGTGTGAATGAGGCAAGAATTTCAAAACTAGGCGTAAAAAAAAATTAGTATCTGGAAAAATCAAAATAGTCATTCTGTCTTTACTGAATACCTGATGGAATGTGTACGTGAACCATCCAACATGGAAGAGGACATGAAAATTATTAAAGTGAACAATTACAACAACAAAAAAACGCCCATATCAACAAAGGCAATAGCCCCACGCACTAACTATGTTTGTCACTAATACAATTACAGAAATGTGAAAACATAACCAGACTAAATAATTTATTAATTCCCTCCCTCCCCCCCATCTCTCTCTCTCTCTCTCTCTCTCTCTCTCTTTTGTCTCTCTCTCACACATACAGACACACACACACACAAACGCACGCGCACATAAAAGTACTCACACGCAAAGAACAACATTCTCGCACAAAACAAAAGCCACACACACATGGGCGCGCACTAGCGTGCGAGCACACGCGCGCATACACACAAACACACACACATACACACACACACACACACACACACAATGAATGAGCAAATATCAAACCACTCATACATAACACATGTTTTGGTTGGCAGGAGAGCCAACACCGTGTTACTAGAAGGAGGCCGAAAGGCACGCGTTTTAGCTCACGCAGGCTGGCATGAGGTCTGGAACAGGACAAGGAAATTAGAATTTAGAAAAACGGACGTAGCTGGTGGAATACTTAACTTTAATCCATTAATGGTGAACGTCGGTCTGACGGTACAAGATTCACAAGATCAATAGTAACTGATAATTGCGCCTTGCTAGGTCGTAGCAAATGACGTAGCTGAAGGCTATGCTAAACTATCGTCTCGGCAAATGAGAGCGTATTTTGTCAGTGAACCATCGCTAGCAAAGTCGGTTGTACAACTGGGCGAGTGCTAGGAAGTCTCTCTAGACCTGCCGTGTGGCGGCGCTCGGTCTGCAATCACTGATAGTGGCGACACGCGGGTCTGACGTATACTAACGGACCGCGGCCGATTTAAATGTTACCACCTAGCAAGTGTGGTGTCTGGCGGTGACACCACAACACAAGCAAAATACGAAAGAAAAACACAGTAATAGTTGGTAATGCTACACACTTGAAATATACACACGTTCAACACACAGTGAGAAGTAGAAGTGAAGTGTTGTAATAAATTTAGGTGAAGATACGTTGAGAACTTGTCATCTGAAGGGTAGAGACCGAGTAAAAATCTATCTAGGATTGCAATTCCTCTTCAGGATTGCTGTTCCTTTCCAAAATGCCACACATAAACTATAAATCAACCACAATATTATTGCATATGGGAGTGACGGCACTTCGGTCGGGTTATTGTGAGTTTTTATTGCGATATTTCACGAGGACACGCTGAAGCGCTTGGTGGTATATGCACAACTGTCCTGTAATCACTCACAATTCAGTGGTTTTCCTTAGTCACGACTGTACTCGTTTACTATAACGTTTCCATAGGTTTTCCGATCACGGTCACAGGAGGCCAACTACAATAATATCGTGGTCGGGTAATGACAACATGAGAAATAGTAAATAACGCCAAATAGTACGTTAACCTTGTGAAACGTCTGCTACAAAAGTTATTTGCAATACGAAAAACAAGAGAGTGCAATAGGAAAGGCAACAGTAACTACTACATAATTATATGTATTACTGAATATGTGTATATTACTGAAGATATTTCATAGCCAAAAGAAGCAAAACGCGTGTGACAAAAAACAAACTGCCTTTCATTTAACTGCTCCGATGAAACATAGTTCCACGAATAACTTGCCTAGATCTTGAAGGTCCGTTGATGGTGCGGGTGAGGGCGGGGGGAAGGGAGGGGAACTGAAAGAAATTCACGCCCGTGAAAACCCCGCTGTACACGTCCTGTGACTGTGAATCGGATGCAGGTCGCCGGCCTGGTGACGGCAGGACGTTGAACCGGCAGAGCAACGGTACCGGGGCTGACAGAGAGCCGACATCCTTCTCGAGGGCCGTAGGGGGGTTCTCACAACGGATCCCAGCAATCGGCGAGGGAGGTCTCCAGGGGCGGTCGCAGCGGGCGACGCAGCCTCGGCGTGCCAAATTCCGGGCTGGTGCAGCCCTTCGGTCACGCACGCGTGCTGCTCAGAAAGGGTGCGTCGTCCGGCACCCTACCTCGTTGTTGCAGTCTCTGTCGCCTGTGAACCGTTCTCTTCCCAGCACACTCGTCGCAGCAGGTGACGCTAACAAAGGGGCGACGGCCGCGAGCGTCTGTGGGCCAGAGCAAGGCACGCAGGCCTGTTTACCTCGAGAGCGTCAGACAGCTGGAACTAATCCCGCCTTGTTGGCAAGACAGGTCAGTGAATCTGGAACTGCCCGGCCGGAAGGGCGAACTGACTCTCAGACTGTAGCTTTATGCAAATGCGTTGGGGATCAAAACCTACCTGAAGGAAAGCATTTTGACAATAAAAGTACAAACAAAACAATTATCTGCGGCACTCACTCTTTTTATCTCATCCCACGACGCGTTTGGAGAGTTTATACTTTCATTTTCAGGTGGAACAATGATACTGTGTTACATTATTTACTAGCTAGAAGCAGCCAGCTAGCAAATATCTACCGGGATATCGTTGTTCCGTGTAAATTCTCGAAACGCGTCGAGAGATGAAATAATAAGATTGACTGTCGCAGATAATTGTATTGTTTGTTCTTTTATTGTCATAAACTGTCTCAACATGGACAACATTAGGTTAAAGCATTTTAAGCAACTAGCCGTAGATATACAATTTTTTTCTAAACCGGTTTCAATTTTAGCAACCGTCGTCACGTGAGACTATAAAATAAAGAAACAGACAAACGTACGTTGTGTGCACGGAGAAGCTATTAAAATAAGGAAACTCATGTGTGACGAACTTTCACCGGCAAAGTACTTAACAAGATTATATCAATGGATCTGTCCAACAGAAAAACAGGACTAATATTGTACTTCATTATCTCAATAATGTTATTATACAGGGTAATTCAAAAATAACTGTACACATTTCGTGGATGTAACGTATGGATCAAAACAAGAATAAAACATCAAATCATGTTCTATTTGAAACTGCTTTAAGCAGTAGTGTAGCGATCACAAGTGCAACACAAACTTAATTCTTCTCGGAAAGCAACGAAACAAAGGAACTAGAAACTCAACTCCACTACGTATTGTATGCTTACCCCAGGACATGTTAAAAATTATGTCCAAGTAGAAGAAGACAGTGACGTGCTCGACTTCTTACCTCTCTCCGAACGTTGAAAGCCCCTTTCATCTCATTCTGCACAGTTGTACAGCTGTTTTCTGTTCGCTGCTGTAGTTGTGTTTCATTCTCAGTTGCATACTATGCACCAGATCTTGAGATGACCCCAGAGGTAGAAGTCCACGGGTTAAGATTTGGAGATCTGGCGGGCCAACCAACTGGTCCTGCACGACCTGTCCACTCGTCGGTATTAGCAACTTCGAGATACTATCTTGCCTCCCGACTGAAATGCACAAGGTCGCCGTTGACAAAGCAACATTAGTCGATATGAAAGCGAACTTAACACGCCAAAAACCTGGCCTATGATGTAATGCCTACCACGATGACATTATGCATCATAAATCGGAAATAAAGGAGTTTTAGATTAAACTTTATTTAACATTTTACTGTTATTTTGATCCATACATTACACCCATGTAGCGTGTACAGTTAATTTTGAATCACACTGTATTTACCAGCCATGCCTTCATGATTTAACGCCTGTTCAACATACCATTTGATTCACAGATTATTCTGTTAATCCCATTTCGATAGTCTTACATGATATGGTTTATCATGCAACAATTCGATAGTATTGCATGATATACTTTATTATGATCAGACCCAATCTCACTACGGACTTCTGTAATATATCGCTATTCTTGGCACTATTTGTTGACAATATTGACGAGTATTGCCAACTATGACCAAAGCATACATCCTACATTCTTTGGCTGTAGGTCTTCATATCTTCTTGTAATCTTCGACAGTATTGCCTTTGATAGTCTGCAATATGAGCTTCTGTAGCCCTGAACTTACTAGTTGTTAACAGCTGTGAGTTATCTAGTATACACTATGGTGTTTCTGTGGTAAGTACTGTCTTAACGGTTATAGAGCTTCTGTGTGTTATTATAGGGGCAAATTTGTACTGGACATGCAGTTGTACCCTTTTTGATACGTGGATATACAGCTTTGTAGCTGCAGTCATGGACTGTGTGGCCGGTCCTGGCGGAGGTTTGGATCCTCCCTCGGGCATGGGTGTGTGTGTGTTTGTCCTTAGGATAATTTAGGTTAAGTAGTGTGTAAGCTTAGGGACTGATGACCTTAGCAGTTAAGTCCCATAAGATTTCACACACACATACACAGCTTTGTAAGTCCTTTACAGATGATTGTTCGTCGCACATTTGGGTCGTTATTTTAAGAGTTTGTATGTGTATACTACATGTTTCCCGTTTCTTTGTGTTATATTTCTACGTGATGATGTTTGCTAAAATTGAAAAAAGTATAGAAAAAAGGTTTGTATGTACAGCTGGTGGTTCCAAAAACGGTTAGCTACAAAAAGCTTTACTTACGTGGACTAATATAAATATAAAGAATAAAAAAAATTGCGACAGTCACTTTTTCGAAATATTCGTTTTTTCCATCACCTACCTATTCAAGCTTAACGTCAGCAGGTGCAAACATCCTTTTTTTTTCATGGCATGATGCTGAGTACTGCCTCTGAGACAAGCAAATAAATGAAACGGCTAATGTATGGCGATGAGCAATGTTTATAAGGTGAATTGTGTCGAAAAATGAGTTACGTTACCTACAGAGACAATATGGGCAGCTCTGTAAATGGTATACAACTGTCAGGTTCCATTGTAGTTGCCAGTGGGTCACAGATCACTGACTTTTCACTACAAGGATACATGTGTGCTGCTTGCAATGAATCTGCCACCACCCAGAGTGCTCTGTACAGTTACTACATGACACAAAGATCTTTACGCAAACATACGATGTACTTCACTCAGAGACAATTATTTCTTCTTGTATGCCTATACTACTGTCACAATGTGGCCAAACACTTTAGTCAGAACTGGTCTAACGTGAATGCTGAAATACATACCAGGCGTCCCAGCTAAGAATCGTCAGATGCATTTTCATTTTCTCTAGCCTTTCGGTAAATATTTGCAATTACGATTTTACAGTGTGTAGCTTGTGTCAGCCCAGACAGACACTTCTCATCGCGTTTTCAATGCAGCGTCCAACGTTGGCGGAAAGCTTTGCTTTGTTTCCCAGACAAGATATTTTTTAAAGCGGAATTTTATGTGCCCATCCGACAGAGTGGTCTCTAAATTAATCTAAAGCGATATTCGTCTTCTCTACATGTGTCAACACGAATATTAAACGCGATGAGTAACCAGTACTCCAGCAGCTACTCAGAAGTGCATCGTGTGTTAATGTTCGTGTCTGGGCTAGGTGTATAAATAAAGGAATCCTAATAAAGAAAGAACTTGACATTTTATAACGTTGGATAAATACCCAATCGACAGAGACACTCTCCAAGACGTGATCCTCACCATATCTTAAGCAACACTGATTTGCAGGGCGCATGCGTGCCAGTGACAGGACGCATCTGTCTCAACATGTTGTCAACTATGCAGTTTCACACATAGCTCTCGATGTTATTTTCCAGCAGGTTGGTTCCCACGCCCCCTCCCATCCCTCCCACTATAATGGGAATGCTACCACATTTCTCCATGAAACTTTCCAGCGATGTCCCATTGTCTGGCCTCCTCAGTCTCTCGATTAAAATCCAGTGGATTTCGGTGCATAGGGGTTTATTAAGGACACTGTTTGCAAAATTAAGTTCTAAATCTGGGAGATTTAAGACAACGGATGTACTTCGCAATAGAGGCCATAACGCCTGTCATGCATATGTACACTCTTTGACATAAAACTTGACCGGCGGCCGGCCGCTGCATAGGCTAAGTCCGCTCCGATCGCGACATGGGACAAATAAATTGACCAACTCGCTAATTCTCTAAGCCCGGCTATCTGCACAGTCTGGCAACACTGTAGACTGCGGCACTTCCAGGAGGAAGTCTTTTCCCATGTTAGAGAAAACATAGGTTGTTTACGCCCGTGGTCTAGCGGTAGCATGCGTTCTTTCTGTCGATAATGTCTGTGGATTGAGACCATCTGGTGCAAAACATTTTTATAGCCTCTTCTCTTTGAATGCTGAAGACGTGAATTAAGTGGTAGCGCAGATTCAATCTATTTCACTTTCTGAGACACCGATATAGAAATTTTATCCAGTAACCATTTTGCGGCAGATTTCTCGCAGACTGTCCTCCTTTGGACGCCGTATGCGGTAAAGCTCCGGGATCCACTTCCCAGCTACCGGCAGCGGCTGTGGCGACAGCAGCGGCGCTGCACTCCCCCGTTCTTTATCGAAAACTCCTGCTACCGCTCATAGCTTTTGATAATTTAAAACTCTTTATTATTATTATTAAATGTTGCTCCACAGAAAATTTCTACGATTTCCATTCACGCTCGAAAGCAACGGCGATTACTGTATTAGATAACTCGACAAGAGCTGAGTACAGCCCGAAATTAATTTTATAGACTGGGACGAAATTAAACCACCTCACTACATTCGACGAATTTATAAATGCTTCATACCTCATTTCTTTTCTTTCAAATTCATTCGGATGTTTTCGTCAAGGCAGAGTGAGCGTCTGTGGTGTAAAGTGTATTACAGTTTTTCTTACATTCCTTGTGGTAAGTCTATGCGATAAACTGTGTGAATAACTTGCAATGCATGCTCTGTAGCAGTGCAGGAAGACTGCACATTTGGAGTTCCATGTATGGATTGATGAAGTATTTAAAGTTGATCGGAAGTAATAGTAAAGGTCATCAGATTTAAACCAGAAAAAGTTATCGTTTTTGACGTTTCAGAGAAAGAAAAGGAATTGCTAACGCCGTTGTCAGAAAACCTCTACAGTTAAATGCTGTTGCAAATATTTAGAGGAGAGGAAGTATATTAATCAACATGTTCACTTCATAAGCAACCTCCATGACATATTAGACCTATGTGACGAACAAAGCTCAAATTTGTATCGTTGACAGTCGGTTTCAATCTTTTCTGAAACTAGTTTACAGTGATGCACCTCGGCAGTTGCAAAGCAGTCATCCGTGATATTAACATAATTTACTAATTCGAAATTGCACAAAGGTTTGTGGGTAAAGGCATTCTTCAGCTTTCGTATAAGGAAGTTTTACTAGCAGTTTGCAACTCCATTAATTAAAATGGAAAATAAAAGGTCGCATTCTGCAGCTTTCACCAAGATTGGAACTGCCACCTCACATAGCATCAGCATCGCAACACGTAAGGGAACCACCGAGCTAACGACACGCTAGCGATAAGAGGCGGCCTATAGTCATTGAGATATTGACTGAGCCTCAAAACGCGACGTTAAAAACACAAACAGGTGTTACTTATGTGAAGAACACCGTTCTTGGAGTCCACAAATTAAATATACTTTCTAAGTGTCTCATCCTATAGTGGATTATATCGTATGAGTCTTCGATGTGAAAAACGAATGCCAAGTGAATTTAGCGAGGTAATGCCGGGCTACACACGGAAGTAAATGAACTATCACAGTGTTGACAAATACTTGCTACGATGCTGCCAATTCTCAGCTCTCTTACGAGGCAGCTCTTCTGCGAAATGCTTGTCGCGATTGTCCGATACGGTTCTTCAGACGGGAGACGCGCGCGAACGTTTGCTTTTTTATGCGGCGTTCTCCCCTGAGAGTTTCTGACGTCACCTTGTGGGCTATGTATACATTTGACGCATTCAATAATCATTAATCCAGAATGATACAAGTTTCAGCTTCCGGCAAGGAAGAAGACTGTTGACGCCGACATTGTATCATTTCAAAGTAGGGAAATCAAAGCGGATGATTCAGTGTTTCTCCTTCAGCATAAACCAGGTGAAATAATTTTCCGTAACTTTCATAATCATCTCAAAATACAGGAGAAGTAAAAATACATCGAAATCTAATTTGAATGGAATACAGTGTAAGATATCAAACGCTTTCACTTCGATGTTGAATGTGTCCATGTTCAATCTTTGGCAGCATACATATAGAATGTCACGATTACCACGAGCATGAAGAAATATGTTGCTAGGGATGTAAGCAAGAAGAGACACAGTCAACAAATATTCGATTCCTCATGGCATTCATTTCATTTGAGATTTAAGAAAAGGTAAAGCGGGATATTACTTTCGTTAACACGAAAGATATGCCGCACATATGGATGATAATGAGGAAGTCTGCGCCTTCATACGTTTAATCGTTAAATCTGTATGTTCTGTTATATACTAAGTAGCCTGATCATTGTTTCCATATGTTACCCTCTTGTTTGGCCCCTACACGGTCAATAGATTCAAAATGCATGTCTATGAATGAAAGCAGTTGTTCGAACCCTTCCTCTGTTGTTTTTTGTGATTTTTTGCTTGGAATTCATGAAGCAGACCCCCCACTCTCGAGGGTTAGTTCTTAAAACTAAACCATTTTTTTATCCACGGGCATATTTTATTCAGGCTGAATCAGCACAAGACTATCAAACAAAGCCTTCCGTTTACAAAAAAATGGTTCAAATGGCTCTGAGCACTATGGGACTTAACATCTATGGTCATCAGTCCCCTTGAACTTAGAACTACTTAAACCTAACTAACCGAAGGACAGCACACAACACCCAGTCATCACGAGGCAGAGAAAATCCCTGACCCCGCCGGGAATCGAATCCGGGAACCCGGGCGCGGGAAGCGAGAACGCTACCGCACGACCACGAGCTGCGGACATTGATCACGAGGTGCCGAAGTAAAGGAGTGTATTCTGCATGACGTAACATTCAGTATTCCCTTCTTCCATAACCACTCTTCATGTGCTTCGATACGAAACAGGAATGTGAAAACTCTTCCGAATGAGTGAGTGACGGCAATAATGGTAATAAGAACAAGCAAATAATGAGTGAAGTTCATTGCAATGCAAACGAGAATAGTTGTGAAAATAAAAAACTATAAAAAATTGGTTTTTCGTTGAGTTGGCACAATGCAAATATCTTCTTAGCTTTTTATTACTGAATTTAGTTCTGGATGTTTGCAGAGAAGAAGAAAATTCAGTACATCTCGCTAGTGTCATATAATGAGAACCCGCAACTACCCTTTCCTTAGAACACGACTCAAGCAGGTCCCCAAGTAGCTACCAAGTCATTACTGCACTCTGCTCCCTGATATTATTCTGTTGACGGTTAATGCAGATAGTTCCGATTAAGAAATACATAACGTATTGCAGGTTAGTTCCTAGGATCGTAATATTAAATTTGCGATGCAGATGGCACATGAACGTGACGACTATCCAGATTACTGGTCAATGTAAAAAGACAATATTATGGGTATTGAACAGTGTTGCACGGCACCAATGCTGAAAGAGAGTGAATGACCACAGGCGATTCCAACACTTTCAAAAGGTCTGCCAAGTACCAAAGACAGTAGCAATATGAAGAAAGCAATGGACAGATCAGGAAAGCCTCACTGCTATCCACAGCCAGTTTGAAGTCAGCACTAGTGGAGTTGCGCTGCCAGACGCAAACCCGATAGCACATTACACCACTGAAATCTACGAATGAATTGTGTACTTATGCTGATCAGCTTCAGCGAAATTTGTTATACATCACTAGAATATCAGATGTTATTATGGATAGTAGTCCAACACATCGAAATCATTTGGTGGATACTGAAAGAAAAATGTAATGTGGGAGTACTGAAGAAGAAAGGAAACAATGGGAAAATGCGCTGATGTGCATTTTCAAACGTTTTTATGTTCATAGCTGCCATAGTTAATACATCAATAATAACCTCGTTTATTGCTTCAGTAACTGTTAACTTCTTGTTTGACACCGAGATGATATAAACAACACAAATTCGTGTTACTGACAGTTAATTCTAGTCTCTTCAGGGACTTAGTCTTGTTTTGTTGTTGATGTAAATTGTTATTCGCGAAGAATACTACTATCACAAATCCTGAAAGGTTTCCTGAACGCATATGAAACCGAGGGTTAAGAATAGTCTCTTAGTTGTGATCTTTAGAATCGCAGTTGCCGCGCGGCGTGGCCGCTCGGGCTGGGGCGCCGTGTCACAGATTTCGCGGCCGCTTCCGCCGGAGGTTCTAGTCCTCCCCCGGGCATGGATGTGTGTGTTGTCCTTAGAATAAGTCAGTTAATGTAAGGAGTTTCTACGTCTAGGGACTGATGACCCTAGTAGTTTGGTCCCTTAGGCATTAGAACTTAGAAAACAGTAGCGGAAGGAATTGATAAGATAAAGCTTTTGCAGAGAAACTGGAACTAATGTAAAAACAGCTACAGTTACGTAAATTGAACACTTTATTGTAGCAGTGCCTCGTTCTCACAGTAGTAAATACTGCCCTTACCATAATCGTAGCGCCGGCCGCGGTGGTCTAGCGGTTCTAGGCGCGCAGTCCGGAACCGCGCGACTGCTACGGTCGCAGGTTCGAATCCTGCCTCGGGCATGGATGTGTGTGATGTCCGTAGGTTAGTTAGGTTTAAGTAGTTCTAAGTTCTAGGGGACTGATGACCTCAGATGTTAAGTCCCATAGTGCTCAGAGCCATTTGAACCGTAATCGTAGCTCACTTATACAGCCCGCAACGTGAAACATGGGAGTATGGCCACATATTGCATGAAGCGACCATTTTGAACTAAAATACGTTTTCTAACTCAAGACCACTCCTTCTGTGGTAATTATTCACAATATTTGATCGACATGACAAGAAAATGTTAAATGGGTGTAGCAGATAAAACACAGTTCCACAGCCGCAAATCATTCTCATACTAAGACGGTTGCCAAATAAGGCGTACGACCTTGTGAGTCCTTGACTACGTTAGTGGCTAGAAGATTCCATTTTCTTAGCAGGAATTCTTCACGAACGGATGGGGATACAATGCAATCCGAATGACAGATATGGCTGTATGCCTACATGTCTAAAAAGAGCAGAAAACCTAATTGTTAATCATATGAGTAATATTCCCACGTCTGTGACTCGTATCATGGTTAAAGCCCATTTATTACCACTGTTCATGCTTACCGACTGTTACCTACAACATCAAATAACAGCAGGAAAGGAGAGAAATACTTTCGGAGTAGACGCCTTGATATTTGAATTAATTTTCGGATGTAGCGGGTTTTCTTTTTCAATAAAGCTATTGTTTATATTTCCAGACAACATTTCATATCCTTCTCACCTCTCCTGCAACAGTTATTTTGCTGCCCACATGGGAAACCACGCCTACGACTACCATCGTCTCATTTCCTCTGCTTAGCCTTACTTAACTTTAATACTGCTCATTACCCTTTTATTAAAGGCTATACACCAAGGAAAGAGAAATAACATCTACTTGTAATGTTTACCGTGATGCAATCAGGAAATTGTGCTTATAAAAGCGCTCAGAACAGCTGAACGAGCCTTTCAATTTGCAGCACCCTCCAGACCGAATTAAAGAAAATAATATTAAGACGAGCAAGTTGACCATAGGCAGCGTGGGGAGGGTTTGACGTAGTGCCGTGATGCTAGACCAGTTTCCGTTGAATTTAGTTCCTGATAGACCAAAATGTGATCTTGATACAAAAGCATCAGTGTACTTATACGGGAACTACTTCCACCTGGTCACGTTAGGTAGCGTTTCGCTTGCGGCCATCACTAATTTTAATTTCAGTCCGTTCCTTGATGACACACTGAAATGTTTTCTAACTTTTCTCATTGATTCCTACCATAGAGATTTCTTAGAGCGTTATATGGTGTGTTAGTCACACCGTAAGTTAGACAACCATAAAGCTCTGACTTGATGTAGAGCATCAAGTCATTTGAGCAGTGATTCGAAAATACAAAAGGCCACTTCTGAAGAAGGGCCTGTTGGCAGCATTTTTTACGTCACAAGATGCAGATGTGATTTATATGCTTTTCGAAAAACTCATTTCATGAATGCTTTCGAGTCTGGTAACGTATGGGACGGGTGCTTTCGTGATGATAAAAAGTTTGGCAGCACAGATTTCACTCGTTTCGTTGCATTTGAGAATGGGAGGCAGTTTTTGGATAGTAGACGGACGTGATGATGGTCAAGTCCGAGTGCTATTTCTACACCACAGTGGCTGCCGCAGCGATCCTGTTTCGTCAACACAAACACCACGTGGCTGGGCACACTGCTCACCACGTCACATGCTGCGAGTGGCCGTGTCAAGAGGGCGTAGTGTTTTTTCAACATGTTACTCAAGTAATAAGTCAAATGGATTACATGAATATTATAAGTGGGACAGAAACCTTAATTTACCTTTTCTTGCATATTTGTGGTCTGACAAAAATGAACAACAGCATCGTTTAATATCTTGCCTAATGATTGTCGTTTCTTTCTTAATAGTGATTCTTGAAAAAGCACTTTAACGGAGTTTATATTTTTGTGTGTCAGATAACTGAAAAAAGATACTCTTTTATTTTGTCAATCTTCGTTTCTCCACTGGTACTCTATATAAAACGCATGGTAACCTCACAAGGGCGACAGTCGCAATGCAGTCGCTTCGGAATCGAGGGAGTAGTGTGCGTGTGCTTGCAATGATTGACCATGGTAACTACTCGGCATCAGAATCTGGAGAAAAGTGTGGAGTACCGAAAAGAACAGCTAGACGCTGGCGGAAAGAATACCATCAAAGGGGCTATAACGAGTGGAAAAGAGGAAGTGGCTGCGGGATCATGCTAAATTCCAATAATATTCTCTTTTTATATTGACGAGTAATCAGGATAGTCTCCACATCGCAAATTTAATATTACGATCCTAGAAACTAACCTCAATACGTTTTGTATTTCGGAATCGGTACTATCAGCATTAAACGTCATCAGAGCAATGTCAGGGAACAGAATGCAGCAATGCCTTGGTAGCTACTAGAGGACCTGCTTGAGTCGCGGTCTAAGGACAGGGTAGTTGCTGGTTCACAATGTACCGAATTTTCCTTTTTCTCTGCAAACATTCAGAACTAAATTCAGTAATAAAAAGCTAAGAAGATATTTGCGTTGTGCCAACTCAACGATCAAACAATTTTTATAGATTTTTTATTTTCACAACCATTCTCGTTTGCATTGCAATGAACTTCACTCATTATTTGCTTGTTCTTATTACGATTATTGCTGTCACTCTCTCACTCGCAAGAGTTTTCACATCCCTGTTTGGTATCGAAGCACATGAAGAGTGGCTATGGAAGAAGGGAATACTGAATGTTACGTCATGCAGAATACACTCCTTTACTTCGGCACCTCGTGATCAACGCTACAGTAGAAGTGAGATACATAAAGTTGACAATGGGAGGACATATACGCTGGCACAACTCTGGAACTTGCCACAGTAGCAGAGATCTCCTAATTTCGGACCATGACCGTGAATTACCCTTGGGTCAGCTGCTGGTCAGAGTGTTGCAACTGTAAACGGAAGGCTTTGTTTGATAGTCTTGTGCTGATTCAGCCTGAATAAAATATGCCCGTGAGTAAAAAATTGGTTTAGATTTAAGAACTAACCCTCGAGAGTGGGGGGTCTGCTTCATGAATTCCAAGCAAAGATCACAAAAAACAACATAGGAAGGGTTCAAACAACTACTTTCATTCACAGACATGCATTTGGAATCTATTGACCGTGTAGGGGCCAAACAAGAGGGTAACATATGGAAACAATGATCAGGCTACTTAGTATATAATAGAACATACAGATTTAACGATTGAACGTATGAAGGCGCAGACTTCCTCATTATCATCCATATGTGCGGCATATCTTTCGTGTTAACGAAAGTAATATCCCGCTTTACCTTTTCTTAAATCTCAAATGAAATGAATGCCATGAGGAATCGAATATTTGTTGACTGTGTCTCTTCTTGCTTCCATCCCTACCAACATATTTCTTCATTCTCGTGCTAATCGTGACATTCTCTATGTATGCTGCAAAAGATTGCACATGGACACATTCAACATCGAAGTGAAAGCGTTTGATATCTTACATTATATTCAATTCAAATTAGATTTCGATGTATTTTTACTTCTCCTGTATTTTGAGATGATTATGAAAGTTACGGAAAATTATTTCACATGGTTTATGCTGAATGAGAAACACTGAATCATCCGTTTTGATTTCCCTACTTTGAAATGATACAATGTCGGCGTCAACAGTCTTCTTCCCTGCCGGAAGCTGAAACTTGTATCATTTGGATTAATGATTATTGAAAGCGTCAAATGTATACATAGCCCACAAGGTGACGTCAGAAACAATCAGGGGAGAACGCCGCATAAAAACCAAACGTTCGCGCGCGTCTCCCGTCTGAAGAACCGTATCGGACAATCGCGACAAGCATTTCGCAGAAGAGCTGCCTCGTAAGAGAGCTGAGAATCGGCAGCATCGTAGCAAGTATTTCTCAACACTGTGATAGTTCATTCACTTCCGTGTGTAGCCCGGCATAACCTCGCTAAATTCACTTGGCATTCGTTTTTCACATCGAAGACTCATACGATATAATCCACTATAAGATGAGACACTTAGAAAGTATATTTAATTTCTGGACTCCAAGAACGGTGTTCTTCACATAAGTAACACCTGTTCGTGTTTTTAACGTCGCGTTTTGAGGCTCAGTCAATATCTCAATGACTATAGGCCGCCTCTTATCGCTAGTGTGTCGTTAGCCCGGTGGTTCCCTTACGTGTTGCGATGCTTATGCTATATGAGGTGGCAGTTCCAATCTTGGTGAAAGCTGCAGAATACGACCGTTTATTTTCCATTTTAATTGGTTCAAATGGTTCAAATGGCTCTGAGCACTATGGGACTCCACTGCTGTGGTCATCAGTCCCCTAGAACTTAGAACTACTTAAACCTAACTAACCTAAGGACATCACACACATCCATGCCCGAGGCAGGATTCGAACCTGCGACCGTAGCAGTCGCACGGTTCCGGACTGCGCGCCTAAAACCGCGAGACCACCGCGGCCGGCTCCATTTTAATTAACGGAGTTGCAAACTGCTAGTAAAAATTCCTTATACGAAAGCCGAAGAATGCCTTTACTTACAAATCTTTGTGCAATTTCGAATTAGTAAATTATGTTAATATCACGGATGACTGCTTTGCAACTGCCGAGGTGCATCACTGTAAACTAGTTTCTGAAAAGATTCAAACCGACTGTCAACGATACGAATTTGAACTTTGTTCGTCATATAGGACTAATATGTCATGGAGATTGCTTATGAAGTGAACATGTTGATTAATATACTTCCTCTCCTCTAAATATTTGCAACAGCATTTAACTGTAGAGGTTTTCTGACAGCGGCGTTAGCAATTCCTTTTAGTTCTCTGAAACGTCAAAAACGATAACTTTTTCTGGTTTAAATCCGATGACCTTTACTATCACTTCCGATCAACTTTAAATACTTAATGAATCCATACATGGAACTCCAAATGTGCAGTCTTCCTGCACTGCTACAGAGCATGCATTGCAAGGTATTCACACAGTTTATCGCATAGACTTACCACAAGGAATGTAAGAAAAACTGTAATACACTTTACACCACAGACGCTCACTCTGCCTTGACGAAAACATCCGAATGAATTTCAAAGAAAAAGAAACGAGGTATGAAGCATTTATAAATTCGTCGAATGTAGTGAGGTGGTTTAATTTCGTCCTAGTCTATAACATTAATTTCGGGCCGTACTCAGCTCTTGCCGAGTTATGTAATACAGTAATCTCCGTTGCTTTCGAGCGTGAATGGAAATCGTAGAAATTTTTTGTGGAGCAACATTTAATAATAATAATAATAAAGAGTTTTAAATTATCAAAAGCGACGAGCGGTAGCAGGAGTTTTCGATAAAGAACGGGGGAGTGCAGCGCCGCTGCTGTCGCCACAGCCGCTGCCGGTAGCTGGGAAGTGGATCCCGGAGCTTTACCGCATACGGCGTCCAAAGGAGGACAGTCTGCGAGAAATCTGCCGCAAAATGGTTACTGGATAAAATTATGATATCGGTGTGTCAGAAAGTGAAATAGATTGTATCTGCGCTACCACTTAATTCACGTCTTCAGCAATCAAAGAGAAGAGGCTATCAAAATGTTTTGCACCAGTTGGTCTCAATCCATAGACATTATCGACAGAAAGAACGCATGCTACCGCTAGACCACGGGCGTTTTCTCTAACATGGGACAAGACTTCCTCCTGGAAGTGCCGTAGTCTACAGTGTTGCCAGATTGTGCAGATAGCCGGGCTTAGAGAATTAGCGAGTTGGTCAGTTTATTTGTCCCATGTCGCGATCGGCGCGGACTTAGCCTCTGCAGCGGCCTGCCGCCGGTCAAGTTTTATGTCAAAAAGTGTACATGTGGCGAGTAATGGAGTACTGTTTCGATATCTGTCGAGCTACAAACGGTGCCAACACTAAACTGCACCAACACGCGTAAATATGTATAAGCTCCTGTGCACAATGCTGGAGAAACAAATTTATAAACCTTAATACGCAGCAAATGCAAGAAGAAAAATGTTTTTCTGTACCTTTATTCTGGACGCCATGTATATCGATAATACGAACATCGCAGTAGAGTAATTTCACTTAACAGTCATTTGATTTGTAACGAAAAACAAACCGATGCTTACCATTGTTCGGGGACGTCGCATGAAAGACGTGATGAGCTGTACATGTTTGAACTGAGTTCAGCAACACATCACAAAAACGAATTGCCATTGTCTGCAAAAATATCAGAGAAATCGCGTCTGACTTCTATTAAAAGGGACAAACTACATATAAAATTTTAAATTGAGCCGCGTGGTTTGAAGCGCCATGTCACGGTCCGTGCGGCTTCCCCACCGTCGGATGTTCGAGTCCTCCCTCGGGCATGTGTGTGTATGTGTATGTGTGTGTGTATGTGTGTGTGTGTGTGTGTGTGTGTGTGTGTATTGTTCTTACCGCTAGTTAGATTAAGTTGGATTAAGTAGTTTGTAAGCCTAGGGACTGATGGCCTTAGCGGTTTCGTTCCATAGGAACTCGGTTCTAGGCGCTTCACTCCGGAACCACGCTGCTGCTACAGTCGTAGACTCGAATCCTGCCTCGGGCACGGATGTGTCTGATGTCCTTAGGTTAGTTAGGTTTAAGTACTAAGTCTAGGGGACTGATGACCTCAGATGTTAAGTCACATAGTGCGTAGAGCCATCTATACCATAGGAATGTACCACAAATTTCCCAAATTTTCTCTAAATTGAACTGCTGCCTTATTTCTGTTTTCATGTTACTGTGGTCTGGAATATTTGGCTTATAGTAGATGCAAATGTGGTATGTTGCAGCTGATGTGATAATATGTACATGAAGATTAAATTATTTTAGTAGTAGGACGCTTAGTTGTTAGCTACATAGTACATGAACTATTTTCTGATGGGTTATTGGCACATATTTATAGGGGAAAGATAAGGAGCCCATGGAGAGGGCGTGGTCGACTGATTAGCTCTTTCAATCGAGCAAGTAAGTCTTCGAAGTTCAGAAGGATAAATTTGTTTACCTGTTCAATCCGGTCAGTGAGAAGGTCGCCAGGAGGTAATATGTATATTCATAAACATTTCAGTTTCTTCAAGGTTAACGTTTTGTCTGTATTAGAAAGATGAGATATCTTAATGTTCTGTTGTGCGCTGTTTGCAGATTGTAATGGGTGAGATGTGGCGGAAAGGAGATTGGTTGAAGTTGTTAAGATGGAGTGCATCCATACGTTCTTTGAATCTTGACGTGAAACTTGCATGAGTTTGTCTAATGTAGAAACATAGGCATCAGTTGCAAATGACTTTCTACACGCCTGATTTTTGATATTACTGCATAGTAGTTTTGGTACGGTGGGTGATGGTATTTTATTTATTGTGAAGAAGCTTATTCTTATGTCCTAACATGATCTGTAATTTGATAGGAGGTCTTCCTAGTAAATGGTAGGCTTACAAATGTGGTTTTCTTGTTTTTGGGTCGTTATTCAGTAATTGGCTGATTTCATTTTGATGTATGGATTAGTTTATCTATTATAGCGGAACTTCATCAGTTGCTGAAGGCAATTAATTTTATAATTTTTGTTTTTTGTTTGTATGAGAAGACAGAGACTGGAATATGTAGGAGGTATCGTATAATTGCATTAAAAAAACTGAAATGTAGTTGAATTCCTAAACTTATCACTGATTTGACTATTGTATTTTTGTTGAGTTTTTTTTATAAATAAACGTTTCTAGACGAACGTATACGTCTTAACATTCAGTAAAGGATGGTTCAATGACTGTATTGTGATAGTCTTTGTACCTTTTAACGGATACTGCATACTTTTCTCCGGTAAATATTGTGGAATACCGTTGCAGCCTGCAATTTTTCTGAGGCAAACGGAAGATATCGCAATATGCACTACAACTTTCCTGATTTTTCTTTTCGAATGTCTTGCCTACTTCAAACTCTCTCTCTCTTTCTCTCACTCTCTCTCTCTGTGTGTGTGTGTGTGTGTGTGTGTGTGTGTGTGTGTGTGTGCGTTTGTGTGTGTGTATGTGGTGCGTCCTTCCTTCTCTTCAGTCCTTTCTCTCAGCATCGGAGGTAGTGAAAGGGACATTTATATTACGGTTACACTGTTTGATTGAGCGATTCATCAATTTGAACGCAGTGCTTTCAACATCCCCGCAATTTTTCATTCCGTCTTGTGCGAGATACTTATTCGGTCACTGTCAAATGCTGATCGAGTGACACAGTAGTTTTGCTGCTATCTGTAAGATACGCCACAGGCGCACGGAAAAGCTTCTAGGGCCTCAGATGCAGCGGGAACATAGGCGCACGTTTCGTATTACTCTGCCTCGCGTCCTGTGTCAAGTCTTTGTTGCTGTCGCTCTGTCGACGGCACGAGCGGAATTCTGCCTCAGCCGAGATTTTCATTATGGACAACGCATGGGAACGATGAACAGACAGTAAGCAGAGAACTGATACCATTGTGAGCTAACAGAGGGCAAACGATACGTAGTTTATTTTAACTCTCCATAAGATATATCTAAGGTATGTGAATGGTATGGAAGAACGAATATCGATTCAACAAGTAAATGATGTAAACTGAAACAGAAGCTCAAACGCTACTGATAATGTAGAGATATCGTAAGCTATGTAACGATTCCAATTAACAAGAAACTATTCTGTAAATACAACGGCAGTCAACATCAAACGAAAACTAGCAAGAAAAGTCATCTTCAAATTCATGAGGGTCCGTTGAGGATAAACCTTATTGCAATGGCGCATGATGTCAGAAATGATCGTCTAGTACACTGCAGTGTGGATACCACTAGACCTGCTACAGCGGAACAGATCGCCGTTGAAGTAAGCCCACACTCAAAACAACTAGATCTTCGTCTAGCGCAGCAATTCAGCAATCCTGGTAGGCGTAAAAGTGGTAAATAACTGTGCCCGAGACCATGCAAACGGTAGTGCATAGACGACAAAGACAAACGTAAGTTTTATGAGCGATGTTGAAACTGAATTGCTTTTGGCTCGCGGTGGATAGCTCTCTCTCAGAACTGTCTCGCTTTCATAGGACTGAAAGACGTTGGTGTGCCCGTTGAGAAATGTCAGAGAACCAAATGTAGTGGAACGAATGCTGAAGAAACACAGGGCGTTGTTTAAGAGTTTCAAGGTATCTTAATTTCCATAAAGATTATGTAGAAGAAGG
The DNA here is from genome assembly GCF_023898315.1 of Schistocerca nitens. Taxonomy (NCBI): domain Eukaryota; kingdom Metazoa; phylum Arthropoda; class Insecta; order Orthoptera; family Acrididae; genus Schistocerca; species Schistocerca nitens. The sequence goes on from NC_064621.1 coordinate 372,662,783, forward strand.
CCGTGTATTCTCATATATGATTGTCTTGCGTGTGGAGGACGGGATCTGTCGACAAACTGAAACGTCTTATCACTTCTAAGAAAGTATCCTTAAGATTACAGTACTGCATTTTCTTGATGGCAAAATCTGCGGAATATATAAACCCATTTGGACGTATGCTCGACTCCGTCGGTCTTGACAACATTCTTCTCTTCCACGCGCCTTTCAGAATTTATAGAAAGCACACCATCAGATGATTTCGAAAATCTCCCATCTCGCAGAGAGACTAAGGGTGCCGTAAATTATATTTCATTCAACAGCTCATGTCATCAGTAGACTAGGGAATCTCGAAGAGGTTTATATCTATTTCTACCTGAGTTGGATCTCCATAGTTCTTCGTGTTTTCAAAGAAAGAGATACAGGTAATTCTTAGACTGCTATTAGGAAAAACTGGGTAATTCATATGGACGCATTAAGATGTGGATGTCATTCAGTGGTAGATTAGGAAGTAAACAACATTTGTCAAACTATATTTGCAAAGAGAATATGTCATAGGATAACTGAGACACTGAGACTTGATAACAGGTAATAACCATCAATATCAATGTGCAAATACAAATTTAAGTGTTACGACGTATTTTCTGAAAGTATTTTCTAGAGTGTGCCCTTGCAAGAAGGTGAAACATGTACGATAAACAGTTCAGACGGTAAGAGAATAACTTTTGACATGTGGCGTTGCAGAAGGTTGCTGAAGAATTGGTGGCACATCTAAAAACAAATGAAGCAATACTGAATCAAAATGATGAGGAAAACTTGACTGAAAGAAGGAACCGGTTGACAGGACACCTTATGAAGTATTAATAGATAGTTAATTTGGTAGTGGAGGTAAGTGTAGGGAGTAAAATTTGTAGACGGAGCCTTCACTGTAGTAGGCAGTGTAGGGAATTCACATCAGTCTTTTCACTGTGTGCTAGCCAGTCCGCTGTAACTAGCTCTGACGTCATAAATGTTGCGCAATATTTTAAAAATCAAGTAAATAACCTGAAACGTTTCTAGCATGTCAGGAGTAATACTAAATCAATGTGTGTTGAATATCAGTTCAATAACTTTAACCATTTTCGAAATTTGGATGTCTCTCTGTAAAAATCATTGGCGCAACAGAAAAGAGCTAGAAACTTAAAAATTTATATTTAGATTCCTTTTTCATAATAATTTAGTAGAAACAATATCCTGGATCTCACAAATTAAAATTTTAGTTGAAATTCATGATTTTCTGGTTTTTGTCTTAAAAATTAAGGAAGCAAGACAGATTAAGTAGGCGAATAAATAAAGCAAGGATGTTTAAATTTAAGTAGAAGGGAGATCCGCTATAATCATAAAGATATGAGAAGTTTCAACTGAATAACTATAAAACTATAGTGATAGCGTATCTCCAAAGGGCAAGTTCAGAGCTCATCTACTGCGTGTAGAGTAATTAAATTAATTCTCTCGCCCAAAATATTTGACTTAGCCACGTCAGACTTTTATTATGATTACTTACCTGTATGCTGAATGCACATTTAAATTGAGAGCTCCATCAGCCATCAGCAAAGGAAGCAATGATTTATTCATTAACTTAAAGTGGTGCATTACTAGCCCAGCGGCTAGTCGGGAGAGCGGATTTAATCAGGCGTTCCCTTAGCCGTCCGCACCGCGGCTTTATATATAAGAATGCTGCGCGAGAGAAGAAAGGTCCCAGTTCTCTCCAGACGCTGATTAGCGCACCACCTGTGCCGGGAGTCGCGTCGCATCGGTATCATTGCTATAAACAGCCTCGGATGCCGTAATAAATTACTCGGGATACGCGTAACCATGAAATCGTTTTCGAGTGAAGTGTTAATTCTGGGATGACTTTAATGATCTATCTTCAGTTTGCGTATGTCGTATTTTCACGTGCCGCCGCGGCACAGACATTCTATCATTATTTAGCGTGGCATTTGATGAACATTATCATCAAATTATGGCGAGCATTCACTTAAACCTTTAATTTGAACAGTTATAGTTGCATCAGCGCATTAGACTCTGAACTGCTCTGGTAGTTGGATTGTGTGGATGCTTTTTTGGTCTGTGACTTTCAGAATATAGTGAACATTTTAGAGAGAATCGTTTTTGATTATGAATCCCAGACAATCTCCTAATTCCTCAGAGCCATAAGCTGTAGCTATAAATTTATTTCTGAGATGAAGTGGGTACTAGGAACTCTAATTACAGGCTTCACGTTTTGCTAATCACTTTCTGGTTGCCAATATTGTAGTTAGAGAGCCAGTGTTGAGAACGGCAAACAACAACAACAGCATTAAATAAATAATAGGAACATTTTATATAATAACAATTATTCCACCTGCCGCCCCACATATGTTGCTAATCGGCCGGGAAATGCATCTTTTCTACATTACATTCTACATTATATGACAACTACTCCACCCGCCGCCCCACATATGGTGCATCGGCCGGGAAATAAACAAAACATATATATTCTACTATAATTCCACCCGCCGCCCCACATATGGCTAATCGGACATTTTATATAAACAAATAATTCCACCTGCCGCCCCACAGCAGGTTCAGCTGAAAGTCGGATGCAGAGCTGAAGAGGCTTGCACAGCGTAGCGTAGGATCGAGAGCTTCTTCAAACTTCGAACTGAAAAACACAACAATAACAAAAACAGGTAAATCCTACTCTTTCGTCAAATTTTTGTATATTTTCGTAACAATAGAACAAACCACCCACTGTGTGACGTGTACGGGATGATACACAGAGTATTGCTACCTTTGGATTCCATTATCATTCCGCGAATGGTGCCCTGAAAGACGATCCGCCAGTCGAAGAGTCTGAAGGCATGTATGCATAGCGACCACATACGAATATTTCTGCAGGGATGTTGCTGAAAATGTCGTCCGTTTACATTAACTCACAACTGGCATATGCGGGCTAATGGTGGTCTAATACGCTTAAAACAACCAGACGTTTCACGACTGATAGCTGTAGCTTCCGCCAAACGCGCAACCAGCTCTTCTGAAATGAAAACCCATCGGTCAACAACTTTTACAGAACAACATTCATCAGACCGCAGTTTGAACATCGTCTCTGAAAATCACTTGCTTCAAAATCTTCACGGACCCTTAGTGTCGAAACGGTGCACCTGTGACATTTTAGGCACACTTAAAAATGTTTCATTTTATCTCATCTAAACACTAAAAAATTTTGTATGCGTAACTTTTTTTTTACAACCTCTATATTGCGTTGTATTTCTTATATTGCATAGACGATTTCACCTTATTGGGAATGATGTATTGTTTTCTATCAGCCTCTAAACGCCTATAATACAGTCACAAAGTTGATGAGACATTCTGTAAATCATTCCTTTCTCCCAAAATTTTTAAATTTCTTGCGACCTTCTGTTGCTCCATCGACCCTGTGACAAAGTTTTGATGCATAGAAATGGAGCAGATCCTTCAACCTTCGTCTGCTGAGTCTTGTCAGTTTTCCATTCTGCCATTATTTATTTCGACGTCTGTCTTTTCGGCGTTCGCTTGATGAATTAAAAGGAAAATATTACGATCTTTCACAGTGAATTCACTATTATGGCCTTCTCTGTATCATTCGTCGATTTGAGACTATATCGAGTGCTTCATTTCCGACAAGAAGTGACACCAACATGTCTCATACGATTTTTCGTCAGACCGGTAGTCAGAGTTTTACCTTAGAACTCAGGGAACTCGTCTCCAACTACGCTCTTCATACCCGGTTTTCCTACCGTCATTGTTTGCTTCAGGCTTTAACTTCGTTCGAATTCACGTTGAACCTTTCTTCAGATTGGCAGCAATTTTCGAAAACGAACTTTGAAGCGCAGGTGGTTTGTCCTGTTTTTCACAATTTTACTTAGTTCATAAATGTCGAAAGCTTATTGTACAATATACTCTTTTAATGTTATCGGTACGTATGCGAGGTAGCATGCACTACCAGTATTTTACAAAAGCCTGTGCGTAAATACGTGACATTTTCGGGACTCATACCTCGGGTTCTATTGATGATAGAAATGTAGGAACAAATCTTTTGGATAGGGACCATTTTATATCCAATGGAAGAATCATCTTACCGATTATCACTCAGTACAGGGTGAAAAATTTGAATATTACACACTTTCTCCACCTTAGACAAATGGATCAAATCAATCGGTTCTATCTCAGATGTGGTCTATACTGCCCCATAAGGGCTTATGGTTTCACCCCGTAGCCCATGGACGGTTCCTGGGAAAACTCGAAAAAAGCGTATTTTGCCATTTTCTCGCCGTCAGCAGCTGATACCTACATAATTAACAGTAGCAAACTGCTTAAATTTCAGAGGTGTATTCACTAGGCAATATATAGAAGTGCCATCATCACGTTTTCAGAAATAATGATCCGTTACCTAGAACCACGAAAAACGTTAATTTAGGACGCCAAAACCGAGCCGTGTATTCCGAGACTGCTATGCGCAGCAAAAGGCAGAATCTCAATATTTTTTTGCTAACTTTATCTGTTCCCGAGAGGCAGAGGTTCAAAATTAGCCTAGTTCCACACGTTCATCTATAATATGCATGTAAAATCCGGTTTGAGGCGAAAACGTGGTTCATAATGTGACGTAGCACGCAGACTTATCTGTAAAGCGTCTCCGTTTTATCACAAGGATTCTGCTAACCCCATTTTGTTGTCCGAAGCACATGCCAAATTTTTGTTCATGTAAAATCCGGTCTGGGGTGTAGAATTAGTTCTGTGTTATTTCAGTTTCATTCAGGTAAACTATCAAAGTTTTACTGACCCATAAACATCTTTTCGTTTGAGTGACATGTCCTGCTGTAGCATGGGAAAAAAGGGAACTAGCGGCAAATTGCTCCGATCGGAACACGAAAGGCGAGTAAGCTCCTGTTTAAAAGACTCTGACTGAGATGTGAGGTACCCGCTGCCTTATTCTACAGTCCTTAACACCTAAAAAATTTTTCCCAAATATTTCGGCATGCGGACGTATTCGTGCTTTTGTATGCTCAGAGGGAACGAGACAGTGGCAATGAGAAAGAGAAGGAAAAGAAGTTAATATTGGAAGATAGTTGACAGTGGTCGTGACATAGAAAGAACGAAGGGGACAATGGCAGTATGAGAGAAATAAAGGGACACAGTGGCGGTGGAATACAGTTGACAGTGACGGAAAGTTATTAGGAAAAGAGTGAATGAGACAGTACTGGTGGGAGAGGAATAAAGAGAAGAGCAAGGTGGAGGTGGGTGGGAGCCAGTGATGAGAGACCGTGTAGCGCAGTAACAACGAGGAAGGAAGAGATAATGACAATGTGGAGAGACACCAGCAGTGGGAAGGAATGAATGAGATAGAAGCAGTAAGAGAGAGTAAGACAGTGACGCTGAGAGGAGACAATAGTAGTGGGACAGAACGAAGGAGAGTGTTGCTGTGCGACGGGAGACAGTGACAGAGTGTCACAAAGGGATAATGGCAATTAGTTGAGTTGAGTGAGTGAGCGAGAGTGGATGAGCATGGGCAACTTACAGGTATGGGTAAGTGGGTCAGAGCGAGTTACTGTTAGGAGTGCTTGCGGGAGTGGGAAGTGAGTTGCGTGTTACAAAAGCGCAAATATGTTCGCATGCCAAAACGTTTGGGAAAGGTTTTGAAGGCGCTCAGGAAGGTAGAGCCTTTTAAAGAGGAGCACATTCGTCCTTTTTGTGCTCCGATAGGAGTATTTTCCTCTAGTGTATTGATACTCCACATTTTGATCTTAAGAGATGAGTGGTTGTTGCTCACTCAGAATTTTCCTTATTCCACTTGTTAAGCACAGTTATCACTAATCCATTTCACACCTGTAGTTACTGATGTTATATCAACCTTTTGGGCACTGATTTTCATCTCTTCGATAACTGAATGGAAAAATTAGCTTCTGTTAGTTACGAGGAGATCTAAAATATTACCCTCACGAGTCCGCTCTCCAACTAAATGCTCGGGTAATTGTCAGAAAAAAATTAGAACAATACCGGACCAAACCATGTCTCTGGGAAATTTCTGATCATCTACGTCTCCAGGTCTATAGCTTTCAAGTTCGAAACTTAATTACAAATATAACTTTCTCATGAAGTGTTACTATGAGGTAACCAAGCCCGAAGAAACTTGTACCACACACAGAAGGAACTGCTACATCGCAGTGCAGAAGGTAATTGAAAGACACGCCCTTTGAGACCATCAAAAATAAGACATCTATTCAAAGAGAATAATTACACTGACTTCACCACGATGTGTGATGGCCCCCTAGACATCACAAAAGTCGTTACATATTCGTAATAGGGTGTAGGATGTATCATAGTCATTGGCACTAACGAATGCTCTGTAACTTTATCCCACGCTCGCCACGATTTTGGTAAGGAGCTCTTGACGTAAGGCGTCCGATTCCACCACCAACGTGGGCGACAGCTCCTGTTGAAGCAATGGACGTGCTGCAATACGTTTCCCTACGGATACCACACGTGCAAGAATGGATTTAAGCCACGCGAATGGACAGGTCAGACCATTCGCAAACTATCTTCTCATTACAAGAGATCCTTCTGCAACTTTCGATGCTGTCGTGTGTTCTCATATATTAAAATGAAGGCAGGACCAATACACAGCTGAAATATGTACATGGGAAGGAGTACAGTGTCACAATAACTTTGACCATGGATGTACAATACCCATAAATTTGGTTGTCAGCTCATCTACATATGCATATATACTCCGATAGCCACCAAGCGGTTTCAGGTGGAGGGCGCTATTCGCGGCAAAGTCACATTCCCCACCCCCCCCACCCCCCTTTTTTTCCACTTGCGGATCGCGAGATTGAAAAAGGACTGTCTGGACGCCTCAGTACGAGCCCTAATTCCCCTTATCTTTGAATGGTGATTTAAATGCGCGACTTGAAAGTTGGTGGTAATGTATGCTCTACATCCACGCAGAGGTTCGGTTTTTGGAATTTAGCGAACAGCCCCTTCCGTTTAGCACGTCATCTATCAGCAAGTGTGTCCCACTTCAAACTTTGAATTACATCTGTAACGCTCTCGCGGTGGCAAAATGTACCAGTCACGAATCTTACTCTCTTCTTTGGACCTTCACAATCTCTTGATAGTTCAAATGGTTCTGAGCACTATGGTTCAAATGGCTCTGAGCACTATGGGACGTAACTTCTAAGGTCATCAGTCCCCTAGAACTTAGAACTACGTAAACCTAACTAACTTAAGGACATCACACACATCCATGCCCGAGGCAGGATTCGAACCTGTGACCGTAGTGGTCGCGCGGGTCCAGACTCAAGTGCCTAGAACCGCTCGGCCACCCCGGCCGGCCAATCTCTTGAATCATACCCTACTGGTAAGGGTTCTATACAGACGAACAATACTCTACGACTGATCGAACTAAAGTTTTGTAAGCAATTTCCTTCGTTGAAGGACTGCATCGCTTCAGGATTCTACCAATAAACCGCAATCTAGAGTTCGCCTTACTCGTTACTTGTGTAATCTGATCGTTCCATTTGAGATCATTACGAATAGCCATACCCAGATATTTGAAGGATGTTACCGCTTCCAATGACTGGGCATTTATTTTGTACTCGTACATTAATGTGGATATTCGCTTTGTTATACGTAGTAGGTTACACTTACTAATATTGAGCCTGTAACTGTCAGTCATTATACCACGCATTTATTTTCTGCAAATCCTCATTGATTTGTTCACAACTTTCGTGTGATACTACTTTCCTGTAGACTACAGCATCATCGGCAAAAAGTCTAATGCCGCTGTGAATATCAACACCCAGATCGTTTATGTAAATCGTAAAAAGCAGCGGACCTATTACGCTGCCCTGGGGCGCACCTGATCTTACGCTAGTTTCTGCTGAAGTCTCCCCATTCAGGACGACATACTGCTCTCTGTCTGTTAGAAAACTTTCTATCCAACAGCATATGTCATCGGATAAACCGTAAGCGCGCACGTTTTGGTGCAAACGACAGTGCGGGACTGATTCGAACGCCTTTCGATATTCGAGAAGCCGGCCGTTGTTGCCGAGCGGTTCTAGGCGCTTCAGTCTGGAACAGCGCGACCGCTACGGTCGGTGTTTCGAATTCTGCCTCGGGTATGGATGTGTGTGATGTCCTTAGGTTAGTTACGTTTAAGTAGTTCTAAGTTCTAGGGGACTGATGACCTAAGATGTTAAATCCCATACAGTGCTCAGAGCCATTTGAAACTTTTTTTTTTTTAAATTCGAGGAATATGGCATCAACCTGGGAGCCAATATCTAGAGCATGTTGTATATCATGCACCGAAGAGGGCCAGCTGTGTCTCGCATGACCGCTGTTTCCTAAAACCGTGCTGGTTTCTGGAGATGAGCATCTTAAAGTCTAGATAGGTCATTATGTCTGAACACAAAATATGTTCCATGATTCTACAACAAATCGATGTCGGTGAAATTCCGGTAATTATGTGCATCCCATTTTCTACCGTTTTTATAGATTATGACCTGGGCCTTCTTTCAGTCCAGTACAACCACGAAACATTATAGTGGGACACACCATAACACATGGACCAACAAAACGATCATGTTCGAAAATTTTTCTGGGTATAGTCATATGGCGAGAGGTGGCTACATGTAATACACCCAGTCAAATTGTCGAACACGATCGGTTTGGTGGTCCAGGTGTTAGGGTGTGGGGAGGCATAATGCTGTAAGGACCTTTGTAAGGATCTACTGGTCTCCATATCTTTGAACGCAGTACACTCAATTGTCAACGTTATAATGATACTGAACGTCTTGCCCTGTTCGTATTTTCAGGATTGCGTTAGGCTTTGACTTCATATTCATAGAAGACAATGACCGCATCGGACAGAGGAAGTGGAGGAATTCTTGGAAGGAAAGGATTTTCGGCGAATGGACTGGCTTGCTCTTTACCCTGAATCGTATCCCATCGAACACATGTGGGGTGCGTTTGGGCGACGTACAGCAGCTAGTCCACACGCATAAACGAACCATCCAGCAGTTGTCAAACGAACTCGTGCGAGAATAGAACGCAGAACCACAGGTACTCATTGTCAGCCCTAAGGCCAGCGAGGGAGCACATTGCAGAGCACGGATTACCTTCCATGGTGATGGCACACCCTACTAATAACCATGTCCCGCCTTCTGTAATGTCCAGGGGACCATCATGAAACGCGATGATTTCGTTAGCGTCTTTGAATAAAAGTGTTATTTCTGTTTGTCTCTATGCGCGTTTCTTTCGTTATTCTCTGCACCATAGTTATATCACTAGGGGTAAGATAGATACTGCTTAGAGGAAAATAAAAGAGACCTTTGGAGAAAAGAGATCCACTTGTATTAATATCAAGAGCTCAGATGGAAACCGAGTTCTTAGCAAAGAAGGGAAAGCAGAAAGGTGGAAGGAGTATATAGAGGGTCTATACAAGAGTGCTGTACTTGAGGACAATATTATGGATATTGAAGAGGACGTAGTTGAAGATGAAATGGGAGATAAGATGCTGCTTGAAGAGTTTGACAGAGCCCTGAAAGACCTAAGTCGAAACAAGGCCCCGGGAGTAGACATTCCATAAGTAACTACTGACAGCCTTGGGAGAGCCAGACCTGACAAAACTCTACCATCTGGTGAGCAAGATGTATGAGACAGGCGAAATGCTGTCAGACTTCAAGAAGAATATAATAATTCCAATCTCAAAGAAAGAGATGTTGGCAGATGTGAAAATTACCGAACGATCAGTTTAATAACTCATGGCTGCAAAATACTAACACGAATTGTTTTCAGACGAATGGAAAAACTGGTAGAAGCCGACCTCGGGGAAGATCATTTTGGATTCCATAGAAATGTTGGAACACTAATCTTAGAAGATAGATTAAGGAAAGGCAAACCTACGTTTCTAGCATTTGTAGACTTACATAAAGCTTTTGACAATGTTGACTGGAATACTCTCTTTCAAATCCTGAAGGTGGCCGGGGTCAAACACAGCGTGCAAAAGGCTATTTACAATTTGTACAGAAACCAGGTGGCAGTTATAAGAGTCGAGGGCCATGAAACGGAAGCAGTGGTTGGGAAGGGAGTGAGACAGGGTTGTAGCCTATCCCCGATGTTATTCAATCTGTATACTGAGCAAGCAGTAAAGGAAACAAAAGAAGGATGTAGGAATTAAAATCCATTGAGAAGAAATAAAACTTTGAGGTTTGCCGATGACATCGTAATTCTGTCAAAGACAGCAAAGGACCTGGAAGAGCAGTTGAACGTAATGGACAGTGTCTTGAAAGGAGGATATGAGATGAACATCATCAAAAGCAAATTAAATCGAAATAGGGTGTTGCTGAGGGAATTAGATTAGGAAATGAGACACTTACAGTAGTAGATGAGTTTTGATACTTGGGGAGCAAAATAACTGATGATGGTTGAAGTAGAGAGGGTATAAAATGACAAGGAAAGCGTTTCTGAAGAGAAGAAATTTGTTAATATCGGTTGTAGGTTTAAGTGTCAGGAAGTCTTTTCTGAAAGCATTTGTATTGGAGTGTAGCCATGTATGAAAGCTAAACATGGGCGATAAATAGTTTAGGCAAGAAGAGAATAGAAGATTTCGAAATGTAGTGCTACAGAAAAATGCTGAAGATTAGATGGGTAGATCACATAACTAATGAAGAAGTATTGAATGGAATTGGTGAGAAGAGAAATTTGTGGCACAACTTGACTAGAAGAAGGGATCGGTTGGTAGGACATGTTCTAAGCCATCAAGGGATCACCACTTTAGTATTGGCGGGCAGCGTGGTGGGTAAAAATCGTAGAGGGAGACCAAGAGATAAATACACTAAGCAAATTCAGAAGGATGTAGGTTTCAGTAGGTACTGGGAGATTAAGAAGCTTGCACAGGATAGAGTAGCACAGAGAGCTGTATGAAACCAGTCTCTGGACTGAAGATCGCAACAACAACAACAACTGAAGTAATTCATTCTACGTATGGTAGACGTTTCCACGAGCTAAGTTAATTGGCAGGGGCTAAGGTTTTGCATACTAGTGTATTATCCAGTCTGAATTTAAAGATTCGATGCTACTGGTCTATTGTGTCACCCAGTTTCCTCTTCTTGGTAATATGTGAGTATTGTTACCTTTACATTTGGGCCTAGGAGTGGGACTATATAGTGAGTGCATGCGCCATTAACTATGTGGGCGCAGTGAAGAATAATGCCTGCAAATTTTTTGTGTGAAAACTTTTTCAATGAAACGAACGATATTAACATACCACATCTTTATTCTTCATGCCTACATACTTGTTTCTCAGTACAGTTATCCTGGTGACGAACATATTTTACCCAAGGAGAAACCATTTTGTTGATACCGTCAAAGTAGAATATTTAACTTTGTTGACAGAGCATGAGCCTCATCTCTGCTCGGACCTCTTCATCAATATCGAAGTAAAGCCGGCGAAGATGTTCTTTAAGTTTTAAAACTGCTGAATATCGGATGGGGCCGAGTCGGAGCTGTATGGAGCATGATCGATGACAGTGATCCTAAGACTGCAGATATCACAGCGCTCGTGTGTAGTCTGGCATTGTCAAGTTCAAGAAAACAGTGTTCCGTGTGTGGACGAACTCTTCTAATTCGAAACATGATTACAGCACGCTGTTTCTCACGCACCGACAATTTTACGTTACACACGGTCATGTTAGATGCTGCAATTCGGAGCTCACTAGCAGCACAGGGTTGCGAATATGTAGACGTGAAGAATAAAGGTACAGAAAATAACGTCTGCATTAAAAAAAACTGAAAGAGTTTTCATATAAAAATTCGGAGGTATTGCTTTCTGTGGTGTCACAGCCAGACACCACACGTGCTAGGTGGTAGCTTAAATCGGCCGCGGTCCTGTAGTACATGTCGGACCCGTGTGTCGCCACTGTGTGATCGCAAACCTAGCGCCACCACAAGGCAGGTCTCGAGAGACTGACTCGAACTCAGCCCAGTTGTACGGACGACAGAGCTAGCGACTAGACGTACGAAGCCTTTCTCTCTCATTAGCCGAGAGACAGAATAGCCTTCAGCTAAGTTAATGGCTACGAACTAACAAGGCGCCATTAGCCTTACAGTGATTGTAATTAAAGTCTCCTTTGTGCGATGTACCACAATGATTGATTAAAGATAAGTATTATACCAGCTACGTACTTTTCTTCATAGCATTAATTACGTATCCTGTTCCAGTACTTCACGCCCGTCTGCGTTAGTCTAGCGTGCCTTTTAAGCCACCTCTATCTACAAGGTGTTGGCCCAGCTGCCGACACATCACTTTCAGCAAAAATGGCTTGGCTCTGAGCACTATGGGACTCAACTGCTGTGGTCATTAGTCCCCTAGAACTTAGAACTACTTAAACCTAACTAACCTAAGGACATCACACACACCCATGCCCGAGGCAGGATCGAACCTGCGACCGTAGCAGCAGCGCGGCTCCGGACTGGAGCGCCTAGAACCGCACGGCCACCGCGGCCGGCTTGCTTTCAGCTCATACTCGTAATACAGTATCAAAGGCTTCTCTTTTCGGCCTGAGAAGAATAACCCTCTCAGCCGTATGTTGGCCCTACCCAAGACCAGTGGGCGTAGCTAGGCCCCCTACTGCTGGACTACTGTGCATCATAATAACTCACACAGGGGTGTCCAGCAGGAGACGGCTGACCGCCACCGAGCATTTACCCCCTGACATCAGCAGCGCGTTTGTTTACGCATCGGCTGTGTCCCCATGAATATTGTATGGTCTCGTGTGAGAAGCGATATGCGCACTGTTCGTGTTTATGGGCTATAAATCCCGAAGAAAGCGACACAGCACAGACATCCGAATTGCAATTCAGTAGTCGGTGGGGTATTACCGGTAACTTGTCTGAATATTGATGTTCGTATTAGATTACCTGGCTTTAACGAATGTCCTGTGCTCGTAAGATATCCGGTATAAAGAGGAAACAAGACCAGGCAATAAAGGCATCAGATAATAGTCTAGAAGTAATACAAAAACAAATTTAAAAAAAAATTGAGAGACAACTAATAATTACTGTGAAGGTTTTGGAACTGTGAATGGGAATTTTACGTACACAACTAAAAAGGAAATAGTGTGATCGATTAGAAGATTAAAAAACGTTTTACCCATTATGGATGAGGATCACTGCGACTGTCACGAATAAAGGTTTCTTGAAATTAAAGCACCAGTCACGTTTTATTTCGTTCTTCAATTTCTATTTTCCCATTAAGGTTTCGAACAGCCTAGCAATTCATCATCAGATTGTACATATTTATTGATCGTTTGCAGCAGTGCGGAAGTTGTGTATTGTTGCAAGATGTGTGCTTACATGTTACGTTTACGCTTCTTGCCACAGCTTCAAAAGTCCCACGCTGCTGCAAAGATTCAATAAATATGTTCTATTTGATGATGAATTGCTAGGCCGTTCGAAACTGGTATTCGGACAATAAAAACTGAAAGACAAAACAAAATGCGACTGGTTGCAGTAATTTCAAGAAACCCTTAATTGGAAGCCTTGTTTGAGCACAGCAGCAATTTACTAGGCATGGCCGGTCGGTGTGGCCGTGCGTTCTAGGCGCTTCAGTCTGGAACCGCGTGACCGCTACGGTCGCAGGTTCGAATCCTGCCTCGGGCATGGATGAGTGTGATGTCCTTAGGTTAGTTAGGTTTAAGTAGTTCTAAGTTCTAGGGGACTGATGACCACAGATGTTAAGTCCCATAGTGCTCAGAACCATTTGGACCATACTAGGCATGATCTTGTTGGACGCAGTATACTATTCCTTCCTTCGACCTTAAACTGACTTGTCCTGCTATGAATAATCCGGACTATGGTATAAACACGTACTCCGAACTGTGGTGTAACTTTTTCAGTTTTTGCATTAACAGATTAATGAAAGAAGCTCTAAGTAACAGAAAAAATTTACGAGACTGATTTGGGAAAAAGGCTGTTATAACTGCACTGGCTACAAGTGTAACATGGAATATTAAAGAGATTGGAAAATATTTTTATTTATCAAGTATGATAGGAAACAAGTTGCAAAGTATATGAGCAGTCAACATAAAATATTCAACTCTGAGGACAAAAATGTGGAGCAAAACTGTATGAAAATCTGAAGCATTCTACACTAAGCCTTAGCTATTTCAGCTTTGAGTCTGCATGTTCTGTTTCAGTTCCATTGTGATCAATGATAGACTGAGTATATGATTCCTAATCGCTTACTGATTTTAAGTAAGACAAAAGCTTCTTTGAATTTTTAGTCCGATGGGATGGCGAAATTATACTTTCGAATTCACTGTACGCTTCTGGTACCTACCATTCTTCCTGAGCTCACTTTCGCTTCGTTCAGCTTTAGCTTGTGAACTTGACTGTGTTTAAACAATCTATGGTGAAGTTTTCTTTGTGTTTGAACAGCTTTACGACACAGAAAAGTTTTACCATTCCTCACAACCTCCATCGGCACAGGATCATTGATTATTGTATTTGATTCTCATGATGGTTGATATCAAGTTGTTTTCTTAACATTTATTAGTCAAAAAGTTAGAAATGTAGATGAGTCAGCTTCAACAGATTGTTGAGGCGTGCACACACTAAAACATACAAGGTAAGTGCGGAAAATGCTTTTGTGTTTGGCAATAGTGGTAACACACACACACACACACACACACACACACACACACACACACACACACACACATACACAGTAATGGAAGGCATCCCGCTTCCACCGAAACTACACAAAAGAGAACTCGATCTGCACGTCAAATCAAAATGAACTGTTTAGTGTTAGTGAATGTTACGTGTGCTAAAATGTACCACGTACGAGTAGCAGAACGTCAGTAATAAAGTAAGAAAAAAAAAAAAAAAGAAAACTTCAGTGACGATAGTAATTAATAGATTTCACTGCCGTAAGTTAAAGGATCAGAAATGTTCATGATCCTAGTGAAACGCCCCACTTAACCCGGAGGACAGGACAGATAGTATAAATTGTGGAAAGGGGTCAAAATATGGGGCTGTCAGTTACACTCGAACATGCAATTTTATTATTTGATCAAACATTACAAGAGCCCGAAAAATTTTTTTTTTAAACGGACAGCTTTAATCTCTGGGACTTACTTACCAGCTGAAAGCCACTTAATTTGAAAACGGCTAAAGACCAATAATTTAAAACGCAAGCATAATCAAAAACTTAAAAGGCAAGCCTTATCTTGAAACAGTTCTTTAGTTAGGCTGAAGTAAACAAGTTAAATTCAAATCGGCTGAAGGCCTAACACTTATCACTCAAAAAAAAATTTTTTTAAATGCCAAAGTCCTCACGTGAAACAGTTCTTTAATTTAAACTGAAGGCCTTAAGAACAAACAACTGAACCTCAAATCAGCTGAAGGCCGAAGACTTAAAAATTCAACAACATTAAAACTTTTAAAATGCCAAAGGGCTTAAACTAGGCTGAAGGACTTAAGAGGAAAACAACTAATTTAAAACAAAATCAGCTAGAAGCCATACAAGTACAAACAACAAGAATAAATTTTAAAAAACCAGGGTAATTCACACAAGGGCGCCCAGATGTTCGAGGGTCGACCTATAATTCAAACAGTACGCTCGCTTAGGTGAGACAGGCAGTCGGTCCCACCATTCACTAACCGACGATAACCCAACAGACCGGCAGTCAGCGGACCAATGATCAAGATCAGTTCCGCTCCACACTTGCACCAAAACTCTAACGATGCTAACAGCGGAGACTGGAGCAACAAGCAGAACGGATCACAGACAATCCATAAGCGGTGGACGACCCTAGAACACGTCGTCTAATCAGACGACCGACCAAACGGCCAAGCAAGGTCGTTACCACTCAAACGTGTGTGTCGGCAATCGTCAGGTGATTGATGGCTCTCCTGCCCTTCCTCGCTACTCCACGCCAACCGGCCAATTCAGAGAAAAAAAACTTGTCAGTCAAAACCACATAAGCTAGACAGTTTCACGAGCACTTGCACGAAGAACTAGACAATACTAATGGCACTGACTGAGCAAAACAAGGACGAATCACGAGCTGGCACACACAGCCAACCCCTAAGTAATCGCCGGCCAAATGTACGTCGTCCGACAAGACGACAGACTGACGATCAACCAAAGTCGTTATAACTGGGCAGTGAACATCACAGGCTACGCACAATTTCATAAACACTTGGACGAAGAACGCGACAAATGCTAAAAGCAGTGACTGTGCAATCACCAGGAGGAACCACGAGTTGAGACACACACCACCAATCCATAAGCGATCGGCTATCAAATACACGTCGTCTCGTAAGACGACCAACCTAGGATCAACCAAGACCGCCCCCACTCAAACCATGTGTTCCGGCAACAATCGGGCGAGTCATGGCTATCCGAACCTCACTGCCGCTCCAACCCGCCCGAACTTCTGCCTTGTCCCAACTGTCTGACTGCCAGGTCCGAACTCCACTGCTGGCGCGTTCCAACTCGATCCCCGACACACGACGACCAGGAAGTAATAACAGTCCAGTGAGGATAATACGGCAAGGCCTCTATTGATAAGCGCTGCTGCTGCCGCTCACGGGCAGGCAAGGCAGCAACTCAGTGACACCAGTAATTGAAAATTAACATAACGAGGCGGCAGTACGGTAAAAACAGGGTGTTAAATGAGAGATGGCACAAACACAAGCCACGCACAGCTCACCTAGCAAACAAAAAAGTAAGAAATCTATATTGTCACAGCATCTTCTGAAGACGGTTTAAAATAAAGTGAAACGCTTTGGGTCTTGATTAGACTTTACTGCAGCCGTAAAATACAGTACTTAACCCATGTAAATTGTATTTCTAGTTAAGTCTGTAAGCCGACGCGACTCCCAACTAGACAAACATTGCTATAGCTTAGAGATCCATGGACAACTGCAAACGCTCGACTGTGGCTAATGTTCATCTCACGCTCAGTATCATCCGCTCTGGTACAAAGATTATCACGAACCATTCCCTGAGCTATGTCAGTGTTCCAACAACTTCACAGTGGTTGACCTATCCGAACGCTCTTTCTTGTACACATACAGGGTGAGTCACTAACTATTTCCACCAAGAGTACCTCCGAAAGTGTGATAGGAGCTGAAATGTTTGTGGGACAAAATCCATAGGACAACGGGGGCCATAATATAACGTTGGCTTTTGTTGCTAGGTGGGGTCGTTTCATAGAAAATGGTTCGAATGGCTCTGAGCACTATGGGACTTAACATCTGAGGTCATCAGTCCCCCAGACTTAGAACTACGTAAACCTAATTAACCTAAGGACATTACACACATCCATGCCCGAGGCAGGATTCGAACCTGCGTCCGTAGCAGCTGCGTGGTTCCGCACTGAAACGCCTAGAACCGCTCGACCACAGCGTCCGGCGTCGTTTCATAAATATGAAGGTCAACTTTTATTTTTCTTTTTAATGGGATGTTATAGTTTGGTACTTATTTTCTTATAGCGGCTATCGAGACGAATCCAATGATGTGTAAGAGTAAAGTCTTTAAAGGGCAACGAAGGTCACAAAGGTGGCATGAACGTTAATTTACAGAAGGTGTTCGAAGTGATGACCATTGGTATCAACGCGGTGCAGCAATCTTCTTATCATGGATTGAGTGGTATTCTTTATCACGTCGACAGTTATCGAAGCACATGCTCTGCCAATTCCCTCTAGCATATCTCCAGGTATAGTTGGAACGTCTTTACAGACAATGTCCTTTACGAATTTCCATAAGAAAGAATCCAGAGGCGAGAAGTCTGGCGAACGAGGCGGCCACGAGACGTCTCCTCTGCGTCCAATCCAACGATTTGTGAATTGTCTCTGCAACTCATTTCTAGCCATCAGCGAAAAATGTGCCGGACAGCCAACGTGTCGATACCACATTCTGTTCCTTGTTCCTAAAGTTATTTCTTGCAGTAACAGACCTAATGTTTCTTGCAGGAGTTTGGTGTACTTCCTACCATTGAGATTTCCTTCGGTGAAATAGGGGCCTATAATTCTGTCCTCCAGAATCCCACGCCATACATTCAGCGACTGCGGTTTTTGGTGTGCAACTTGCCGCTGCCAACATGGATTTTCAGTTGACCAATAAAGCACGTTATACAAGTTAACATTTCCATGGTTCGTGAATGTAGCCTCGTCAGTAAATAAAATCAAATTAATAAACGTGTCATCCCTCTGAATCTGAAGCTGAGCCCATCGGCAGAATTCAGTGCGACAGATACAATCTGTATAAGTTAATTCTTTGTGGAGACTGATATGATAAGGGTGATATTTATGGCGATGCAGAACACGAACCACACTGCTCTGGCTCATGCCAGATTCCCTTGCGACTTGAAGCGATCGAACACAAGGATCTCGAACCACAGTGGCAAGAGTACCAGTTTCCGTTTCCTCGTTAGTAACTTTCCTTTTCCGGATATGTTTCCGATGCATTACAGATCTAGTTGTTCTCAACTTATTTTACACATATTTAAATGTATGAGGTGTAGGGTGACTACGTTGAGGATATCTTTCAGCGTATAAATGTTTACCTCTCACTGAATTTCGTTGGCATGCTCCGTAAATGAGAAGCATATCGACTTGTTCATCGAAGGAATACATCATTCACATTCGCTTGATTCGACGATACTTCGCTTACCGTTCCTATTAGTGTTGTATTGCGAAACCGTCGAATGGTGTTTTCATGTCAATGGCACATTAGATGGATACGACGTATTCGGCGAATATTTACTATTTGCACGATATACGAGAGAGAATTGTCAGAGCATGTGATTCGGTAACTGCCATTGTGATAACGAATACCACTGTGTCCATGATAAGGACATTGCAGCACTGCATCGATACCAATGGTTATCACTTCGAACACCTTCTGTAAATGGACGTTCATGCGCTCATTTTGACCCTTCAAAGACGTTCAAAGACCTTACTGTTACACATCACAGGATTCGTCTCGATAGCAGCTGTCAGAAAATAAGTACCTAACTACAGAATTCCATAAAAAATGACCTACATATCTCTGACGCTAGGTGGGGACCTAGCAACACAAAAAAACAATGTCATATTATGGTCCCAGTTGTCCCATGCAACATTTGTCTCATGAACTTTTCAGCTGATATCATATGTTCGGAGTTATTCTAGGTGCCAATAGTTAGTGACTCACTGACTCACCCTGTATATACGCCCACTTCTACAGCGATTTATCCACTCCAGCACTTTTCATTCAGCAAGTGAAGTGACAGGTAACGTTGAGTTAGGTGAAAGGGTACAGTACCGCCCGACATGGAAAATAGGTACAACATACTTCATTATTTTTGTCAGAACAACACATTTTTTTGTAAAATAACTCAATTTCAATTAATACAGCGAAGCCGGATACCAGTGTGGGAAAGAATGACAATTTATTTATTTCATTGATCACATGTGCACTCCCACAAAGTAAATCCCTACATCCAGTTTGGGGAGATCTGTGAAATGAATGAATGTATGGTCATCTGCTAACCGCAGATAGTGAATGTGAATATATCATCATCTTTGAGACGATCCTTTGTCCACCTTTGGTGGGACCAAAGAGATTAAATTTACCTGAGCTTTGAGCGCCTGAAATGTGGCTGACCAATACGGTAGCAAGGTGCTCCCCCACTTCAGCAGAGGTGCGAGAGGACCTGAAGAACGGCCATGTTTCACCACTCTGCCGCTGGATCTTGTGCTGTTAAGACCCGTCTTAGTTGTGCTCCGTAAAGACAAAAGAGTGGAGACATGGTATGCATGTGGAATATTTAAGAGTAGTTTGAAATAATAATTTCTCTATTTCAGGAACTTTTGTGGGGAGAATTAAATGTCAGGCAGGTAATATTATTGGGATCGTAGTAATCTTCGAAAGTGACCAATGGTCACAATGAAACCACGTGTAGCAATAAGTTGAAATACTTCCGTGTGCTTAAGTTAAGCTGAATTACTAGCGTGTGTACAATAAGTTGAAATATTTAAGAAATAGCGTGTGTACCATAAGTTGAAATATTTAAGAAATGGCGTGTGCAGGACTTGAAATTAGAGACGAGTACTTCCACGTGGTGAGTATTGTGTGAGTCTCAATCTGTGTATGAGACAAAGGATAAAGAGAAGTACTCATCCATGGTATCAGTTGAGGACTCGCGTGTGTGATGAATATGTTCTTAATATTACTTTGCGTGATTTGATTCCGTGTGACGCTAGATTCAAACTCTGAGAGAGAAGCAAGGTGAGTCAGCCGTCTATCCAGCAACACCACTTGGCTTGCATTGCACAAGAAGACGTGCATATTTCTCCAGAGTTCATAGTAGGAAAGTAGAATTACAAAGTGGGGCAGTGTCGTGTGAAACTGGGATAAATACTAATTGAAGTGGGAAAGCTGAAAGTGATAGTATTGTGACTATTTATTGTATTGTATTCCATGTTGTAGTGTGGTGTATGTCATGTAATTTGGGTATGTGTGGTTTGCATGAGAGAGTAGCAAGGTAGTTTCAAAAGATTAGTGGGTTATCCTTGTTCCTTCTGTACCGCTAGATCTGGAGGAAAGTTTCGTGATGATGATTGTGAGAGTCGAGGTGTGAGATATAATAAAAGATCCACCATCCTATCCATAAAGTGCACTGTAGCGTTAAATAATTACGAGACCATAAGGTGGGGAATCACCAATGTAAAGCCATGCCCCCTGGGCGGAATTTCTCATGTGTTATTATTGTAGGTTATAGAATTTGTGTGTTTAGGTTACAGAATTTATCGGAATAAATAAGATAGTGAAAAGAAAAAGATTGGTGGACTTTTCCTTCGAATTGTATGTTGTCATGATGTCCCGAATTTATAATGTGTGCGCCATTCATATTCAGTGCGGTGGCCACGTGTTGATAAAAGCCGTTAAATAAAAGACAAAAAGAAAATGTGGTATTGCCAGTGCGTACTGAACAGTCAGAGTTCTGTAAATCACTGATAGTCAGATGTGCGTTTCCGTTGCGTATTATTCATTCAGGAGGATAATTTGTAACTTAATTGTGAGTACGAGAGTTCATGTTACTCGATAAATAAGAATGAATCCACTCGCTTGGCAGACCACTCATCTTGCAGGCCTGACTGCTTGATGCCACAGTATGAGCGAGGCATGTGGGTGCCTCTCATAATTTCGACCCTGCCAGGACTCTGCTGTTAGGGTTTACGGTTTAGATTTTTTTTTTGTGGAATGTATTGTGATAACGCTAAGAAGTAAAATTTTTTTTATTTGCAATTTCTTTCTGGATTGGTGAGGATCTTTTATTTTTTTTATGTAATCGCTTGCTACGTCATCTAAGGTTGGAAGATCGTTGTATAATTTTTTTTTGCGTAATGTCCGTAGTACCTAGTCCGCAGTCGAAAAGTGTAGTCACCATGGAGAATAGTGATTCTGGCGTGAACGTAGCAGTGCGGGAGGAGTAGCTGTCGACCATGGGTTAATGAGCGAGAACGGCAAACACTTGGAAGGGGCTGAATTGGTCAGCAGACCGCAGCGAGTTGATCCTTTAAGCGGCGGGCTTTGTCCGCAACCGGGGGCTTTTCCCGACGACGCGGGCGAGCCCGGACTGGGTCAGGTATGCAGTGACAGTGTAGCTACCCTTAGCAAAGCTACTGCTTCTCAGGCGAATGAGGTGACCGCATCGAAAGTAGCAAATGACAATGTGCTACTGCAGTATTTACAGAGGATGGATAAAGATAATAAGGAAAGATTGGAAGCGATGGATAGAGATAATAAGGAAAGATTGGAAGCGATGGATAAAGATAGTAAGGAAAGATTGGAAGCGATGGATAAAGATAATAAGGAAAGAGATAGGGAGACTAAGGAAAGATTGGAGGCAATGGATAAGGGAAATAAAGAGGCAGTGAGGAAGCTACACACAGTTATCGATGAGCGTCTGTCCACAGTTAATAATCGGTTAGATGAGGGAGAAAAAAATCTGGATGCATTGAAGCAAGTATGTGATGCCGTGAAAGAAAAAGCCAATAATTTGGAGGTACGAATGAGTGAAATAGAGAGTGATATTACAGAACGTAGGGACGTGTTGCTGGATGAGAGAATCAAAGAGATAGGGGAGGACTTACTTGCAGATAAACAAGGGGCATTAGAAAGCGTGGAAGCTCAAGTCACCCGGCAGGAAGTGGCGCTAAATAAACACAGGGATGAAGTTGCGGAGGTAGTGGTCAGAATGAATACGATTAGCGCAGATGTAGAAAAGATCAGTAGAAGAGGCGAAACAGGCTCTGTCAGTACGCAGCGAGAGGTTTATGCCGACCAGGAGGAGATACAATCACTATTACCGTTTAAAGAGGCACAATTAGAAACAAATAGGAAACATAGGGAAGATGTAGCACAGTTGCAATTAGCGTGCAGAAGCGAAGGTGAAACACCACCAGGTAGATTGTAGAGGGAGAGTGAGATAAATTCAAAAAACGAAAATAGGCAGAAAGAGGAAGACGAACTCAGAGAGTTAGAAGAACGGTTGTGTCGGATAAAACAGGTGGCAAACCCAACTGGATAGTTTGTGTGTAACCATTTGAGGGACGTGGCTAGATCGAAAATGCAGGAAGTTATTAAAGACTGTAGCAGCTATTTAAAAGAATTCTGGTCGAAAAGTAAGCAGGACCAGGTTACGCAAAGCATATTGATGATGCCAAATTGTAACGAAGGTGGTATAAGAGATCCAGTGTCATGCTATCAGGAAATCCTGAGACGAAATAGGTATTTGGATGTGACATACGAACCTGGGGGAGCTCATTAGGATCTGTGTAGCGAAGTTGCCAGTGAAATTGCGCAGAGATATAGCGATAGCAGGCAGAGGCGTAGACGATTCTGCGTCATTTCAGCACTTGTTACAAGGTTTGGGTAATGAGAGCAACATCGTGAACGGAGACACGACTCATAGGTCAGACAGTGTCGGGGATAGGAACGGCAGAAACTATCAGAATGACAGGAGAGCATGGAATCCTGGCATTTCTTTCTTTTCGTAATAGATTGATGGATCCAACATATCAACATATCAGCCCTTAGCATGCTGCCTTAAAACACTTGCCGCTGGCACTGAAAATTGTCTATGTAGCAGACATACTCTACTGATATGTAGGAGTGCAAATACCATACTTCAGATCACAGAATAAAACACCAGTAATGGAATCTGTTAGGCTGGTCTCTCAGAGCAAAATTTGCAAATTTTGTTTTGGAACACTAAAGTAAAAGGACAGTTTCCTCAAAAAAAAAAAGTTGCTAAAAATGTTATGTAATAATGCCAATGAGTCCAGTTTAATTAGTGCAATTTGACAATTGCAGGTACTTAACACGTAATGTAAAAAGTCAACATTGTGACCGAAGTTTTTAGAGTAGCTGCCACCTGATCGGTAGTATGTCATTCTCATAGTGACAGTTATGTGGTGCTGCGTATGGTTGTTCGGAATCTGGTGTTAGGGAAAGAGGCCACTAGCACCAAAGTTTCTAACACTTGGGCTGTCCTACTTCTCCCAGCTTGTATATTCTCTGCACACATTTAATTTTCATGTAAGCACAGATTCCTAACTAGCAAATTCTTTGCTGTATATAGTGGACCATTGAGAGTGAGGCGAATTGTCCAGGAAAATACTGTACTGATTGAGACGATCAAGGGAAAACAATCGTGTGGGCTTCATCACATTTCTAACATCAAATTATGGAAAAGTTAAGGATAGATCGAAAGTAGGCAATTTATGGTAGATAGTCAGTGTATTTATTTGTGGTGTGTAACGTTGTGCAGGGTCAAATCGAACATAAGAATTTTCAGGCGGGATGTCAGGAAGTATGACGGAATAGACTGGTCGAATGAGTCATGAACAGGAGTCTACAGAGTGGTGTATGTACGTATTTTTTGTCATATGAATAAGGATCAAGCAGAAACGACGTGATGAGTAATGAGTGGATAAAGATGGTAGATAATGAGGGAAGCGACTTAATAAATAGTAGTAGATAAAGATGATATTTAAGGAGAGAAGCGACGTGAAGCAGTGTGATTAATAAAGAGAGATTCGACGTGATGAAACAGTGGTGAATAAAGGTGAGTAGAATTAATGATGTGGAGATGTCTTAGATGTATGTTACAGAGAGAGGCCTGTGTATGCTGCAATCGAGATTGATGCCAATGGCGAAGGAAGACCAGGAAATGATGGAGTAATGGACGGATGGAGAGCCGAAATACGAATGAAGAGAGGAGGACAACTGCACAACGTGAAAGGACATAAAGGGAGTATGAGATCCAGATGGTGAACGTTCTGGAATACTGACGTAAGATGTAATATAAGTGTGAATCTAATTCTTACCATAACATTTGCTATATGAAAAAAATAATTTTTGTTGTTGTTGTTGTTGAGGCCTGGTACCAGTATAACTAATCAAAACGGTACCAAGAATGTGTACAGTTATTTTGCTGGATGAATAATTTGTGTATTTTTTGTTCTTAGATGAAATGTCGCAATTCTAAGTTGATATTTAGCAGGATGAATAATCGGTTAAGTGAATGCAGAGGTAAGCCGATGGAGAGAGGTGCCAGAGTGAAAGGACGAATTCGGAGACTGGAAAGCTATCTCCGAAACAGCTTCATGTGTTATGTGGTTGAGTATAAGGGCAAAGGTATGGTATGTTGTCGTGAGTGTGGTGGTGTTAAGGTTAGCTGACTTCTAGACCTATTCTGTTAGTGTATTAATGGGTTGAATGAGAAGGAAAATGTGATGTCTGGTGAGTGAGAGTCGTAGAGTAGTGTGATCAATGCGCACACTCCTGTAAAGGGAATGCTACCGATCCATAACTAAAACATTATTGTGTTTTATTGTTTGATTGGGATGAACCTCGATGGCAGGTCAGGATCTGACATGTGGATGGTACATATGTGTCCTAGAAATGTTGTTATATATAATAAAATGTAAAATATATAAAGAGATACTAATTTCAGTCTGTCACAAGCACAAAGGTGCATTGTATGTTGTAGATTTAGAGTCATCAGTTTCTAAAATGTTTATGGTGTTAGGATGTTAAAGTAGTTTGCTATTTAATAGCATGTGGTGGGTAATTGTGAGCTGTATAGATTATTTCTTATTTTTTTGTTAGAACACTTTCAAGGGGTATTAATTTCAGTCTGTCACAAGCACAAAGGTTCACCGTATATTGTAGTTTTAGAATAAACAGTTTCTAATATTTTCACTGTGATAGGATGTTAGAGTAGTCTACTATTTAATATTGTAATTATGAGCTGTATAGAGTGTTTCTTATTCCATTTTTTTTTTCTTTTTACACTTTCATGTTTTGTGTGAGGGACGACAGGTAAAATCAATAGCACAAGTGTGGGCTGTATATAGAAAAGGGATAAATGTTGATGTTGTATGTGTAGAAAACTAGGGTGTATGATTTTATGTTTTTTAGAACAAAGATTCTTTTATTACCAATGTATCTAATAGATCATACATGTAATCAATGAGTATTTAAATACTGTAAGAATATCCTTTTGTCTATAATGTTGCGAGATGCACGGAAGGGTCTGACTGATTGGGTGTCGTAGCGCAGAGGTGCTCATGCAGAATGCGCCCGTACCTGCATAAGAAGGCGGGAGGCCGAGCTGACGTCGGCATGGGAGAGGCGACAGAACCGCGGCACTCCCCACTCCACTGCCAGTCGGGGTACACTCCACGCACCCGCTACAGGGGGTCAATGGCCTGGGCGACACGCACGTCCCACTGGCCATTCATAAGTTCCGCCACCCTTACGACTGGGGAAAGTATCCCGCGGAGACAACAGCGGGTGGTTTCTTCTGCTCAACAGCTCGTGCGGCGGCGCAACGGCAGAATGAACGACGCGGGGCAGAGTCCCGTGGGCATTTGTTACCAGCAACTATTAACTAGTACTGGACTGTGGAGCCGTGAAGCAAGATGACTGCTCGTATGTCTCCATAAGGTGGAAAGTGAAGGACTGGTGTTTCCACGTTGTGAGTGGTGGAAAAGATTTTGTCTTTAGCAGACAGAACGATCGTTTTGTTTTGTCTTGACCACTGAACGGTGGGATCCATAAGCTTTTGGCAGTAACTTGTTAAGTGTGCTTTGTGAATTTCATGTGGGACGCTTGGTATACTTATAGAGGACAGTTGTCGTTTGGTGACTAATTATTGTATGAACGCAAGAAACTAAAGTGGGACATTGTCATTTGCATTTGTAGTAGGAGACATTTCTTTAATTGGTGCGGGACTTGAAATTAGAGACGAGTACTTCCATGTGGTGAGTACTGTGTGTCTCAATCTGTGTATGAGACAAAGGATAAAGAGAAGTACTCGTCCATGGTATTAGTTGAGGACTCACGTGTGTGATGAATATGTTCTTAATATTACTTTGCGTGATATGATTCCGTGTGACGCTAGATTCAAACTCTGAGAGAGAAGCAAGGTGAGTCGGCCGTCTATCCAGCAACGCCACTTGGCTTGCATTGCACAGGAAGACGTGCATATATCTCCAGAGTTCATAGTAGGAAAGTAGAATTACAAAGTGGGGCAGTGTCGTGTGAAACTGGGATAAATACTAATTGAAGTGGGACAGCTGAAAGTGTTAGTTCAAAATGGTTCAAATGGCTCTGAGCACTATGGGACTCAACTGCTGTGGTCATAAGTCCCCTAGAACTTAGAACTACTTAAACCTAACTAACCTAAGGACAGCACACAACACCCAGCCATCACGAGGCAGAGAAAATCCCTGACCCCGCCGGGAATCGAAACCGGGAACCCGGGCGTGGGAAGCGAGAACGCTACCGCACGACCACGAGATGCGGGCTGAAAGTGATAGTATTGTGACTATTTATTGTATTGTATTCCATGTTGTAGTGTGGTGTCATGTAATTTGGGTATGTGTGGTTTGCAAGGGAGAGTAGCAAGGTAGTTTCAAAAGATTAGTGGGTTATGCTTGTTCCTTCTGTACCGCTCGATCTGGAGGAAAGTTTCGTGATGATGATTGTGAGAGTCGAAGTGTGAGATACAATAAAAGATCCACCATCCTATCCAGAAAGTGCACTGTAGCGTTAAATAATTACGAGACCATAAGGTAGAGAATCACCAATGTAAAGCCATGACCACTGGGCGGAATTTCTCATGTGTTATTGTTGTAGGTTATAGAATTTCTGTGTTTAGGTTATAGAATTTATTGGAATAAATAAGATAGTGAAATGAAAAAGATTGGTGGACTTTTCCTTCGAACTGTATGTTGTCATGATGTCCCGAATTTATAATGTGTGCGCCATTCATATTCAGTGCGGTGGCCACGTGTTGATAAAAGCCGTTAAATAAAAGACAAAAAGAAAATGTGGTATTGCCAGTGCGCACTGAACAGTCAGAGTTCTGTAAATCACTGATAGTCAGATGTGCGTTTCCGTTGCGTATTATTCATACAGGAGGATAATTTGTAACTTAATTGTGAGTACGAGAGTTCATGTTACTCGATAAATAAGAATGAATCCACTCGCTTGGCAGACCACTCATCTTGCAGGCCTGACTGCTTGATGCCACAGTATGAGCAAGGCATGTGGGTGCCTCTCATAGGAATAGTAACTGCTCAGCCCAAAGTAACTAGAAGAAGGAACAAAAATTACAGCATTTATTCACTTCAGTGATTTTCGAACAAGAATGAGAATCACACAATAAAAACGAAACTTTAAGTTCTTCTTTTTAAACAATTAATATTTTAAAATTTTGTATATATGAAGTTTAAAATCTAAGAGGCAGCGAGAAAATTAATATTAAATGAATTTCCAAGTTTCATAACAATAGAAAGCACAATTCAAATAACTCAAGACAAGTAGATTTATTTAATGAACAGGTGTTGGCATAAGACAACCAGTTTGAGATTAGCCCAGACATCACTCGGTCCATACGTTCAGCTCAAATGGATAATTTAAAATTCACACAAGATAACAAAAACCAAGTAGGCAGAAGGTGACAACAACAGAAATTTATTACAAATCGCATGCTGAAATAGCTTATAAAGCCCTTTCAGTGTTTAACAGTGAACAATGTAAGTTTTTACACTTGGGCTCTGCAATCATGAGAACAACTGTGACAACATAACACATGATTGTTACCAAGGAAACGAACAATTTAAAACATAAATCTTTCATAAGAGTTTTAACACGTGAGCCTTTAAAAAGTAACACACAATTTAAAATGAAAACCTCTTAATGTCCAACTATAATTGCATCAAACAGAAGAAAAGTTTCAGTTTGACAGGATACTGCCTCTTTCAAGTAGGCTTAAGAATAATTCAGGCATGGTCTTGTAACCTAGAACGCTGATCCACACTTCGTACTAAGATCATTGTGCAAATCACTATTGAAAGTTAGAGAGCGTTGTACGAGAGAACAGAAAATAAATTACCATAAGCAGGTCAAAGAAGAAGTGTTTTCGCGTATAACAACCACTACTTCAGTTACACATAACAAACTGGTGCGCACCGTTCGTTCCCTACACTGGTCCTTGGTTGTAGTAAATATTGGCAGTTCAACATCCACAAACGGAAGCAATAGAATAAGGAACGCGAACCCGCGATAATGAAGGCCTTGGGAATCCGTAATTCTTGGAATGTTCTGGACACACTAGTCACAGTTAAGGATTACCATTTATAAGTAACCGTACCTCAGTCCTCGATGATCAACCCCAGTTACCACGTGGAACATCAAGTAAATATTGACACTAGGTATCAATATTAACGAATGCGTGGCTCACTGAGACTGCTATCACTACAATGCAGCTACATTCTGAGAATTATCTCTGCAGCCTCAGTCTGTTCCGAGTACAAACAATCGAAGAACTCTCTTATTTCATTGTTGGTGTATGCACTGTGTGGGACACTAGTAATAAAACGTTCTGAATTCACTAAGAACAGAAACATTCACAGAGCCAACACACAATTCTTAATGACCAACTATAATTGCATCAAACAGAAGAAAAGTTTCATTTTGACAGGGTACTGCCTTTTACAAGTGGGCTTAAGAATAATTCGGGCACATCCTTGTAACCTTGAACGCTGATCCACACTTCGGAATAAGATCGTCAATAAGGTTAAGGCATGATATAGCTGAATCAGTGCGTTTAGTCTGTAGAACAGAAAGAAAGGTCTTCAGTTATTGAGTTACCTCTTCAGTTACTGAGTTACCCCTATAGTTCTCTTCGCTTAACGACTTGGCAGTTCGCCTCGCTAATGGAAGATGCTTCGGAGTAGAGCTACTACAGGGCACTGTGAGAAAAAAATGTTTGTATCTCCAATTGGTACACTTGTTGAAACGTAACCAGTGCACCTCATGACAATTTTTATTCATCTATAAGGGACTTAGTCAAAAGGCAAGGCCTGAACAGAGCCGCTGACATTACAACATGCACAATCTACGATGAATTCATACGAAGAACCAGACAGGTAATCTTCTGAGATAATTTTAAGCATGGATAGTATTCAGCACAGAACATAACGAAAATACATACTTTTACAATGGCAGTTCATAGTTAATGAGCGACACGCAGGAAGAAATAAAATCACATTAGCAGTATTGTACAAATAGTATCAGCAGATCTGAAATTCTGCCAAGCAGGTCATGGATACAGTAGTGACGGCTGTCCCAGGTAACACTTGCAATATACGTGTTAAATCGAATACAGACAGAAATGAAACACGCTATATTCACATGTAGGACAACATAAGAATTTATATTACATTAGAATCAAATACAAAAAATTAGAATCCAACAGCATAGTAGACAGGCTCCACAATAATTAGGTGCTGCTTCCTGATAGTAGATAATCACTAAGATTATAAATCACTATCCCATGCAGAATTTAGCGACTCGATATGTATTTGCGAGACCCTGCCTCTGTGATGTAATTGGGGGGCGATCTTACACATTCTTTCCTATCATTGTCGTTTTTTAACTTCATAATCAAATGGTTTTCAGTTAAATTCTTACAATATCTGAATCTAATATTATTTTAGAATTTTTATTTATTTGTTAAGATTGTAACTGTGTATTAATATTCTAACAAACTGCAATTAAAATACGAGAGTTGTCCAGAAAGTATGTTCCGATCGGTAGCGAAATGGGAACCACAGTGAAAACCAAAAATTTTTAATTTGCAACAGTTAGGTACACCTTCCACCTACTTCTCTACATAGTCACAGCTTCAGCTTCGAGTTTTGTCGTAGTGTCGTATAAACTTTCCAATATCTTCGTCATAGAAAGCAGCCGCTTGTACTTTCGGCCAGTTATCAGCACTGCTCTGCAGCTCATTGTCCGCGGAAAAATTTTGTCTTCATAGCCAGCGGTTTTTGTGAGCAGAGATCACACTCAGGGGGAGCCAATTACGGACTGTATTGTGGGTGATCAAACACTTCTCATCGGAAACGCTGCAGGAGCGCCTACATTGACCCTGTAGTCTGCGGCCGAGAATTGGCATGACGAAGGAACTGCTCGATGGTTGTGTTACGTGGGCTGCATGACACAGGCGAAATCTCTAACCAGGCCCACATACTTGGCGGAAGACGCTATTCCCTACGCATCTTTACGTGCTCACTGTTCATTTAAAACTGAAAAGAGCGGCTCGACAGGATCGACTGGCATACTAGAGACACAGCCCAACACATTTGTGCAAAGCTTTACCGGATTTTCCCAGTGGTTTCCATTTCGCGGCAGATCGGAACTTACTTTCTGGACAACCCTCGTATCTTTCTGTTGCATTGATACAAAAATGTAATGGGAAACGACCCAGTTGGTTAGCTGGGTGATTAGCCATCAAGCGAGGCTTTTATCCATATCGAATGGCTCTGAGCACTATGGGACTTAACAGCTGAGGTCATCAGTCCCCTAGAACTTAGAACTACTTAAACGTGACTAACATAAGGACATCACACATATCCATACCCGAGGCAGGATTCGAACCTGCGACCTTAGCGGTCGCGTGGTTCCAGGATGAAGCGCCTAGAACCGCTCGGCCACTCCGTCCGGCCTTTTATCCATATCCGTCGATGTTAATAACATACTACTTTAATGGATTCTCTACACTGGATCTATGATGATACGCTCGCGACTGGCCCGAGGTATCTATTGAGCTCGGACATCGTAATTTCCATTCCATAGGCTAAGAAGGCAACGGCCTTGCCACAGTGGTAGCACCGGTTCCCTTCAGATCACCGAAGTTAAGCGCTGTCGGGCTGGGCTAACACTTGAATGGGTGACCATCCGGTCTGCCGAGCACTGTTGGCAGGCGGGGCGCACTCAGCCCTTCTGAGGCAAACGGA
Organism: Schistocerca nitens; assembly: GCF_023898315.1. Classification (NCBI taxonomy): domain Eukaryota; kingdom Metazoa; phylum Arthropoda; class Insecta; order Orthoptera; family Acrididae; genus Schistocerca; species Schistocerca nitens. The sequence continues at coordinate 372,694,196 of NC_064621.1, forward strand.
GAAGCTACTTGACTTAGAAGTAGGTGCTTCAGTCTCGTAAACTGACATTCAGCCGGGAGAGCGGTGTGCTGACTACATGCCCCCTCCATATCTCCATCCAGTGACGCATTCGGGCTGAGGATGACAAGGCGGCCGATCGGTACCGTAGGACCTTAATCGCCTGTTCTGTCGGTGTTTTAAAATAAGCTAAGAATGTAGCTAAGGACCGCGTCTTAATAAAATGTAGCCTGCCCTATTGTGTTGCGTTGTATTAAAAAGTGGTCATCACCACCATCTCCATCCTTACGAGGTCCGACTTCAGCAGACAACCATTTCCGACTTCAGCAGACAATTGAGACCAGTCGTAAGCACGTCAGAGATCCAGTGAACCAACGAGTTAAAGTGGTTTACTGTTTTAACATCCGCAGATACGGATGAAAGACTTGCTAGATGGTCTCCTAGCTAACTAAATGGACAGTTTTTAACATTACTTTTCTGTAACAAGTTGTGCGAAAGATTATTTTATTCTTCAAAATAATTACTATGGTTCTATTCGTCTTAAGCGTGCTGCAATAATTTAAACATAATATTACACCATTTGCGTTTCGCTTCTCCTCATTCTGCAAATTGGATACATATGTTTGTAAATCTTGGTTGTTTTACATTATAAACAGCATTTTGTTTATAAAGTTGGTGCGTAGTATACTTACGGTGCTTCTGCCTCTTGTCTACATATTCTCCAAACCAGTACTTGTTCCCCCTTTCTTGCCAGAGTTTGATGTCGAAAGAACCTTAGTTACACATATACATTTGGCATTTAGACAAAAGCAGAAAAAAAGATGGCACACAATGGCATACAACCACAAATACACACAGAATATCCAGTATTTACAAAAAAAGCAAAAATAGCCGACCAAACCAATAGTCTAATTTAAGAATACTTTCCAAAAACAGTAGGAAAAACTGACCTTATATCAGAAATCTGAACTACATGAACTGAAATGTGATGGAAGATACAAAGGTTAAACCGGGAGGACATTTGACACCACATTCTAAGAACATGTACGAGTATGGAAGTATAGGACAAATCATTAAACTTTTACCGGGAGAGACACAGGCATGGAAATCGTCAGGATAAACCACAACAAAGAACACCTCCTCACCTTACAACAAAACTACCGCGTTCCGGAAACCGTAATAGAAGAGAAAGAAAATCATAAACGATCAGATCAATCTGGCAACCCACACACTTCTTAAACATACTAATCTCTTAATATAACACTAAATGACGCATGTAACCATTGGTTCCATTTACCACTAGCATCTCCTCTCAGTTTCTTTCCTATAGTTAACTTCAGTTCTATTTCCAAAAATGAGATGAAGTGTAAATAACGCAAATGCAGTGTAAGAAAAAGTGCAAAAAGACAAAAACTGTGGGGTATACATTCATAACGAAGTTCCTTTCGACATGAACCTCTGCTAAGAGAGAGGGACGAAGCAGTGGTTTGAAAAATATATAAACAAGAAGAAGATACACTGTACGTAAATATCTCACCAGCTTTATAAATAAATTCTGTTTTTAATATAAAACAAACTGAAATTTACAAACATTTCCAGTTTGAAAACAAAGGATGGTTTTAAACAAAAGTGAAACGCATATAGTGTAAAATTCTCTTTAAATTATTGCAGTAAGCTTAAGACGAACGAGTAACTAATTTTAACACCTGCTGTTGAAGATGGCCATGTAATCAAACATTACAATTTTACTATTATTTCTTGAAATATCTACAGGGTGTTTCTAAAATGACCGGTATATTTGAAACGGCAAAAAAAAAAAAAAAACCTAAACGAGCAGCGATAGAAACACACCGTTTGTTGCAACATGCTTGGGACAACAGTACATTTTCAGGCGGACAAACTTTCGAAATTACAGTAGTTACAATTTTCAACAACAGATGGCGCTGCAAGTGATGTGAAAGATATAGAAGACAACGCAGTCTCTGGGTGCGCCATTCTGTACGTCGTCTTTCTGCTGTAAGCGTGTGCTGTTCACAACGTGCAAGTGTGCTGTAGACAACATGGTTTATTCCTTAGAACAGAGGATTTTTCTGGTGTTGGAATTGCACCGCCTAGAACACAGTGTTGTTGCAACAAGACGAAGTTTTCAACGGAGGTTTAATTTAAGCAAAGGACCGAAAAGCGATACAATGAAGGATCTGTTTGAAAAATTTCAACGGACTGGGAACGTGACGGATGAACGTGCTGGAAAGGTAGGGCGACCGCGTACGGCAACCACAGAGGGCAACGCGCAGCTAGTGCAGCAGGTGATCCAACAGCGGCCTCGGGTTTCCGTTCGCCGTGTTGCAGCTGCGGTCCAAATGACGCCAACGTCCACGTATCGTCTCATGCGCCAGAGTTTACACCTCTATCCATACAAAATTCAAACGCGGCAACCCCTAAGCGCCGCTACCATTGCTGCACTAGACACATTCGCTAACGATATAGTGCACAGGATTGATGACGGCGATATGCATGTGGGCAGCATTTGGTTTACTGACGAAGCTTATTTTCACCTGGACGGCTTCGTCAATAAACAGAACTGGCGCATATGGGGAACCGAAAAGCCCCATGTTGCATTCCCATCGTCCCTGCATCCTCAAAAAGTACTGGTCAGGGCCGCCATTTCTTCCAAAGGAATCATTGGCCCATTTTTCAGATCCGAAACGATTACTGCATCACGCTATCTGGACATTCTTCGTGCATTTGTGGCGGTACAAACTGCCTTAGACGACACTGCGAACACCTCGTGGTTTATGCAAGATGGTGCCCGGCCACATCGCACGGCCGACGTCTTTAATTTCCTGAATGAATATTTTGATGATCGTGTGATTGCTTTGGGCTATCCGAAACATACATGAGGCGGCGTGGATTGGCCTCCCTATTCGCCAGACATGAACCCCTGTGACTTCTTTCTGTGGGGACACTTGAAAGACCAGGTGTACCGCCAGAATCCAGAAACAATTGAACAGCTGAAGCAGTACATCTCATCTGCATGTGAAGCCATTCCGCCAGACACGTTGTCAAAGGTTTCGGGTAATTTCATTCAGAGACTACGCCATATTATTGCTACGCATGGTGGATATGTGGAAAATATCGTACTATAGAGTTTCCCAGACCGCAGCGCCATCTGTTGTTGAAAATTGTAACTACTGTAATTTCGAAAGTTTGTCTGCCTGAAAATGTACTGTTGTCCCAAGCATATTGCAACAGACGGTGTATTTCTATCGCTGCTCGTTTAGTTTTTATTGCCGTTTCAAATATACCGGTCATTTTTGAAACACCCTGTATTACATGCTCACGACCTAATGACATTGTTTTGTTGTAGGGATCCACGCATCCTCATGAGGTCAAATGAGGAACTGTCTGAATATAGAATCTGCGACACCATCAGGACCGATCTGCTCGCAGAAACTGCTGCAGGAATTGGAGACACGACCATCACATGTATCGTGACTGTAAATCGCTACTCATACTATCTTGTAGGCAGCAGTCGGACAGTCAGACACGAGTTTCCATCTACAGTTTATTTCTTTGCTGGGACCCTCTAAACAGTGTTTATCGGTATACAGGAGAAAACCTTCATCCACAAAGGCAACAGAACGCCGCATACACAGGAGACGAGGTCTCTCTACGCAGCAGTAATACCATCTTCTCCCTGTCGATCGTGGCAATTAGTCGTCATCACTGAATAACAAACAACAGTGGGAAACGTTCCTCCCGCAGTCAGCCAGCGTAAAAAGTAACGTTTGCTGCCGAGGGGGTGGTCTAGTTGCAGCCGCCGGCGCTTGTAACTCGGACGCTCTGTGCCGTCGTTGGATGTTTCCGAGCATGGGCTCCTATCCTCGATTTGTTCCTGAAGACACCTTCTACAGTTCTTCGAAGTTTGCCTCAACATTTCTGGGATGTCCTGTATAACTGTAAATTTGTTTAATAGAAACGTTGATAGAAAAGGTGATTTTGTGCAGAACACTATCTACGATGTGTATGGCACACAGAAAAATGTGAGGTCATGAATCAAAGATTCCAGTGGGTAGATTGACCTAGAGCAGCTTTCATGTCGCCTTATGAAAGCTTTCTGTAACGAAATAAGCGTTTGTACCATGGAAGCAGACTGTACAGGTAATGCGACACAAAATCAGGAAGATCGCCATGTTGCCATCTTCAGCTGTCGGAGATGTCAACATTGCTTATACCCAATTGAGGCTATGGGCGCTGAGGCCACTGAAATGACACTGACTCTAGAATAATGATAATGACTTAAAGAATAATTATCGTTACTATCTATCACCAGTATTACAAAAATTGTCGAAAATCCTAACAATTAAAACGTCCTATAATTTAATTATAGGTTGCGCAAACACAATGTAGAGACGATTTTAAAACCGAGAAGGAGGCTGCTGGCCGCGGTGGTCTAGCGGTTCTGGCGCTGCAGTCCGGAACCGCGGGACTGCTACGGTCGCAGGTTCGAATCCTGCCTCGGGCATGGGTGTGTGTGATGTCCTTAGGTTAGTTAGGTTTAAGTAGTTCTAAGTTCTAGGGGACTTATGACCTAAGATGTTGAGTCCCATAGTGCTCAGAGCCATTTGAACCATTTTTTAGAAGGAGGCTCAAAGAGTGTCTTAGATCGGCAAAGGAGGAAACTGACCCACTTGCAACGTCAGAAATATACCGCATACCATGCACATGCGGAAACGTTTATGTCGGAATGACCGGACGATCAATCAACACCAGTATCTAAGAACATAAGCGACATTGCAGGTTGAGGCAGGTGAATAAATCGGCCGTGGTAGAGCACGTACTGAGTGAGACCGACCACGTAATAAAATTCGCCGACACAGAATTTCTGGCTCTCGAGAAGCACTATCACACCCGCGTGTTCAGAGAAGCTGTGCAAATACAAAACCACGCGAATCACTTCAACAGGAAAGCCTTAAAGTAAACGGATCCTGGCTTCCCGTGCTGCAGTGAACGACCGTCGCAGATAGCAAGAGGAGCACGGCACCGGAAATGACCGCGGAGAAGCCCTCGGACGTTGGCACGCCAGGTACCTATAGTCTGCGGCCGCGAGCTCGGGTCCAGTTCACCACCGGCAATGGAGGATGAAGCTTTGACAATACCAGCCTTTCGTGCAGGCAAAACGTCGGTAAAATTATCAGACGAACGTCGGCCGAAGAATCCGAGACAGAAGCCAATAGGCAGTTTGTCAAAGTAATTATTACTGCGGATATTCACTACTAGGATTTTTATCTGTGAGTTGTCACTTCTGTCACCTCCGTTAGTATGTGCTAATGTGAAAAATGTCGAGTTGTGTAATCGTACGGTGTCATCAGTAAACTGTAGGCCAATCTATAACTTTCTGATAAGTGTACGCAAAGCAGGGAGGAGGGTACAAGTATGCTACATGACTAATAAAACACTTATTCAAACCAACGTTCGGCTTGATGATAGCTTTATACCACTGATATCCACCTCGGTGCAGGCTTTTATCCATTCAAACCAATGTTGCTTCGGGTACATCGACGGATATCAGCAGCCGCGCAGACCTCTAGCCGTAGTTGTCTTGTCAGCTGTTAGCTCCGATTATCGCCAGGTGAGCGATCCGTCACCTGGCGGTGTATCGACGTGTCGGCCGTGGCATTTCGGGGTGAGAGGGGGTTGGGGGTGGCGGCCGCAGGCAATTACCGCTGCTAATAATGCCCGCACCTCTGCCGCGGCTTCTGCGACCTGCTACACCGGCAGGGCGATGGAGGGGTGGCTGTGGCAGGATGGGCAGTGGCGAGTGTACGAGTAGTAAACGGCAACCCGAGGGCAAAGCATTAGTGTGGGACCCAGCAGACGCGGGGTAGCGATCACGATACTTGTTGTACCTGTGATGATCACTGCTGAGGTCATTCTTTACAGTTTTTAGTGCGTTAAAAGCAATGTAAGTGTTGAACAATAGCCAAAAATTGCTAGCGTACTAAATATTTTTTTTGATGCTTTACCGAAATTAAAATCATGTGACCTAAGTGCTGGCTATTACACTACTGGCTATTAAAATTGCTACTCCAAGAAGAAATGCAGATGATAAACGGGTATTCATTGGACAAATATACACTCCTGGAAATTGAAATAAGAACACCGTGAATTCATTGTCCCAGGAAGGGGAAACTTTATTGACACATTCCTGGGGTCAGATACATCACATGATCACACTTACAGAACCACAGGCACATAGACACAGGCAACAGAGCATGCACAATGTCGGCACTAGTACAGTGTACATCCACCTTTCGCAGCAATGCAGGCTGCTATTCTCCCATGGAGACGATCGTAGAGATACTGGATGTAGTCCTGTGGAACGGCTTGCCATGCCATTTCCACCTGGCGCCTCAGTTGGACCAGCGTTCGTGCTGGACGTGCAGACCGCGTGAGACGACGCTTCATCCAGTCCCAAACATGCTCAATGGGGGACAGATCCGGAGATCTTGCTGGCCAGGGTAGTTGACTTACACCTTCTAGAGCACGTTGGGTGGCACGGGATACATGCGGACGTGCATTGTCCTGTTGGAACAGCAAGTTCCCTTGCCGGTCTAGGAATGGTAGAACGATGGGTTCGATGACGGTTTGGATGTACCGTGCGCTATTCAGTGTCCCCTCGACGATCACCAGTGGTGTACGGCCAGTGTAGGAAATCGCTCCCCACACCATGATTCCGGGTGTTGGCCCTGTGTGCCTCGGTCGTATGCAGTCCTGATTGTGGCGCTCACCTGCACGGCGCCAAACACGCATACGACCATCATTGGCACCAAGGCAGAAGCGACTCTCATCGCTGAAGACGACACGTCTCCATTCGTCCCTCCATTCACGCCTGTCGCGACACCACTGGAGGCGGGCTGCACGATGTTGGGGCGTGAGCGGAAGACGGCCTAACGGTGTGCGGGACCGTAGCCCAGCTTCATGGAGACGGTTGCGAATGGTCCTCGCCGATACCCCAGGAGCAACAGTGTCCCTAATTTGCTGGGAAGTGGCGGTGCGGTCCCCTACGGCACTGCGTAGGATCCTACGGTCTTGGCGTGCATCCGTGCGTCGCTGCGGTCCGGTCCCAGGTCGACGGGCACGTGCACCTTCCGCCGACCACTGGCGACAACATCGATGTACTGTGGAGACCTCACGCCCCACGTGTTGAGCAATTCGGCGGTACGTCCACCCTGCCTCCCGCATGCCCACTATACGCCCTCGCTCAAAGTCCGTCAACTGCACATACGGTTCACGTCCACGCTGTCGCGGCATGCTACCAGTGTTAAAGACTGCGATGGAGCTCCGTATGCCACGGCAAACTGGCTGACACTGACGGCGGCGGTGCACAAATGCTGCGCAGCTAGCGCCATTCGACGGCCAACACCGCGGTTCCTGGTGTGTCCGCTGTGCCGTGCGTGTGATCATTGCTTGTACAGCCCTCTCGCAGTGTCCGGAGCAAGTATGGTGGGTCTGACGCACCGGTGTCAATGTGTTCTTTTTTCCATTTCCAGGAGTGTATTATACTAGAACTGAAATGTGATTACATTTCCTCGCAATTTTGGTGCGTAGATCCTGAGAAATCATTAACCAGAACAACCACCTCTGGCTGTAATAACGGCCTTGATACGCCTGAGCATTGAGTCAGACAGAGCTTGGATGGCGTGTACAGGTACAGCCGCCCATGCAGCTTCAACACGATACCACAGTTCATCAGGAGTAGTGACTGGCGTATTGTGATGAGCTAGTTGCTCGGCCACCATTGACCAGACGTTTTCAGTTGGTGAGAGGTCTGGAGAATGTGCTGGCCAGGGCAGCAGTCGAACATTTTCTGTATCCAGAAAGGCCCGTACAGGACCTGCAACATGCGGTCGAGCATTATCCTGCTGAAATGCAGGGTTTCACAGGGATCGAATGAAGGGTAGAGCCACGCGTCGTATCACATCTGAGATGTAACGTCCACTGTTCAAAGTGCCGTCAATGCGAACAAGAGGTCACCGAGACGTGTAACCAATGGCAGCCCATACCATCACGTCGGGTGATACGCCAGTATGGAGATGACGAATACACGCTTCCAATGTGCGTTCACTGCGATGTCGCCAAACACTGATGCGACCATCATGATGCTGTAAACAGAACCTGGATTCGTCCGAAAAAATGACATTTTGCCTTTCGTGCACCCAGGTTCGTCGTTGAGTACACCATCGCAGGCGCTCCTGTCTGTGATGCAGCGTCAAGGGTAACCACAGCCATGGTCTCCGAGCTGATAGTCCATGTTGCTGCAAACGTCGTCGAACTGTTCGTGCAGATGGTTGTGGTCTTGCAAACGTCCCCATCTGTTGACTCAGGGATCGAGACGTGGCTGCACGACCCGTTTCAGCCATGCGGATAAGATGCCTGTCATCTCGACTGCTAGTGATACGAGGCCTTTGGGATCCAGCATGGCGTTCCGTATTACCCTCCTGAACCCACCGAATCCATATTCTGCTAACAGTCATTGGATCTCGGCCAACGTGAACAGCAATGTCGCGATACGATAAACCGCATTCGCGATAGGCTACAATCCGACCTTTACCAAAGTCGGAAATGTGATGGTACGAATTTCTCCTCCTTACACGAGGCATCACAACAACGTTTCACCAGGCAACGCTGGTCAACTGCTGTTTGTGTATGAGAAATCGGTTAGAAACTTTTCTCATGCCAACACGTTGTAGGTGTCGCCACCGGCGCCCACCTTGTGTGAATGATCTGAAAAGCTAATCATTTGCATATCACAGCATCTTCTTCCTGTTGGATAGATTTGGCGTCTGTAGCACGTCTTCTTGGTGGTGTAGCAATTTTAATGGCCAGTAGTGTATTAAAGGCAGCTGGTTAGTTTTCTTTTTAATCGTCAACGTATCACGAAATTATACTCTCGTCAGCCGGCCGGGGTGGCCGAGCGGTTCTAGGCGCTACAGTCTGGAACCGCGTGACCGCTACGGTCGCAGGTTCGAATCCTGCCTCGGGCATGGATGTGTGTGATGTCCTTAGGTTAGTTAGGTTTAAGTAGTTCTAAGTTCTAGGGGACTGATGACTTTAGAAGTTAAGTCCCATAGTGCTCAGAGCCATTTGAACCATATACTTTCGTCACTTACACCAGCGATATTACTGTGTAGAGCGGCAACAATATTCCAGTTTACTCCGTTCTTATTAAAATACTACACCAGAAATCATCTTCCGATTATACTCTTCTGTACGTCATAACAGCTTTCTAGTCCTGACCGCCCAGTGAACAGTCGGCCTGAGAAAAACGCGGCCGGCAGAGAATTTTTGAGTATCAAAACATGTTTTCTAAATGGCCTTGTATTTTGGTTCCTTTCACCTAGCTTATATTTATGACACCGCCAAGTAACTATATAGCTTAGCACGTGACATAGATTGCAGTTTGATGCATCTACCTGTTCCTGAAGAAAAGGTTGACGTAACAGACGGACGGGCAGACAGTGTGACAACAAATTACAGAAAAATTGTTTTCGTGTGATATAATTAAAAATAGGAATTTTTGGATTTTTTACTTCGGTTATACTGTAAAACCTTGCTTGTTGCTGAATTTCATTCTTCTAGACCAACGGGAAGTGATGGGTTAGTTTGCGAGTGCCCAAATGTGACATGAAGGACCGTATCTTTTGACTGCATAGACGTAGAAGCCTCAAGTTTTTACACCACCAGGTAGCTGTAGACCCTAACGTGTGATATAAATTTGAACTGCATACGTCTATCCGTTCCAGATAAAAAGGGTTTTTTACCGTCGGGCAGACAGACAGACTGTCAAAACCCTAAAAATTAATGAAAAGTATTGGACTATAAATTTCAGTGTTCTCATTACACACTACTCTAAAAAAATTGATAACCGGTTTCGGCTTCCCGGAGATCATCAGATGCACAATTATGGCAGTGACACGTAGGCACGTAGCCTTTCAGGTTTTCTTACATCTGGAAGAGCAATGTTAGGCGGGTGGTAGAGCGTAGTTACCGAGACAGATTGAAAGCAGCCTGTCAGAATTCTTGCAATGACTGAGAAATTTACGATATTCTTGTGGGCTAATGCTTGTCAAACAAGTTATTCATGTTCATCTGTAGTAATATTGATGGCAATTATAAGTAGATAATCTTTTTCGGTATTTTATTCAACGTGTTGCTCTTTGCTCGGAATGATTGTTGTAAGAGAGGACATCATCGGGTTTCGTAGGAAGATATTTCGTGCTGTGATATGACTCGGGTCTCCTCTCTCAAAGATGATACTATACTGCTGGTCATTAGAACAGTATCTGCCGCCAGGAGGAGGCATGTAATAAACGTCAGACTGGCGTGAAGTGCACTACATCTTTGCTTGTGCAAATAATTAGCCCCCGTCACCGTCGTATGGGCACAGTACCAGGTGTGATGGAACGGGGTGCCATTGGGTGCACGGTCTCCTCTCTCAAAGATGACACTATACTGCTGGTCGTTAGAACAGTATCTGCCGGCAGGAGGCTTCATGTAATAAATGTCAGACTGGCGTGAAGTGCACTACATCTTTGCTTGTGCAAATAATTAGCTTTCGTCATCGTCATATGGACACAGTACCTGGTGTGATGGAACGGGGTGCTATTGGGTGCACGACACCATCACCTTTACTTTTCAGAGCCAATAATGATGACAGCAGAATTACTTTTCCAGTGTGTTATCACCAGTGGCATTGAACTATCGTCGCCTACCTCGCGGCGTCAGCTTTCAACAAGATAATGTCAGACCGCATACAGCGCGTGCTGTCCTGACTTACCTCTTCACCTTGAGTGTCTGGCTCCTTTGTACGGTATTTCAATGCCTGTGTTGTTAACAACTACGGTAAAATATCGTTTTCATCAACTGATACCAGACAGCGGATTCCTATTAAAATACCATCTCTTGTTCGGAAAACACGCAATGTTTACGAGTGCAGGTTATGACGCTTAAACGACGACGTATGAAAGTTTGGGTCTCACCGTGAGCTGTGCACGGGTAGCCAATGTAGTTATGGATAACGCACGCGTAAAGCCAGAAATTCGGTTTCTAGTCCCGATCCGGCACAATATTTCCATTGTTGTCGTACAGGCCGAGCGGTTCTAGGCGCTACAGTCTGGGACCGCGTGACCGCTACGGTCGCAGGTTCGAATCCTGTCTCGGGCCTGGATGTGTGTGATGTCCTTAGGTTGGTTAGGTTTTAGTAGTTCTAAGTTCTAGGGGACTGATGACCTCAGAAGTCAAGTCCCATAGTGCTAAGAGCCATTTTTTTTTCATTGTCGTCATTCCATTGTACAGGTGATGGTTTTCCGCATGCATATACGCAACTGCGAACACATTTCATGTAACTCTTGTTATGGCCAATATATTCTCTTGATCTCTCAAATCGCAACGTACGATAGTCAGTAACGTTGCTTGTTACTTCTACGAATTTTGAAGCAGGTATTAAATCAAGTTTCTATTCGAATCGCTGTCGGGTGTCGTGGGCTAAAGGTAAAGCGCTTGCCTAGATTCCACGTGCTTGTTGGGTCTAATCACGACTGGACTAAGGAAATTTTTAATCAGCGTTTAATTTAGCCGTTAGCTGTCTACGATCTGAGGAGTCACTAGTAATTACACGTTGCTTGGGTTCCACGTGAAACTGTATGTTCCCTTGGCTAACCGGGATAGATAAGGGGCACACAAGTCGCCAAAGAGTATGCAGTCGAAAGAATTACTGAGCCACTCAACGAGATTTGTATCGAAGAAGAATTGGAGACAAGAACATGAAATCGAACCCGAGGAGTGGCAAGAATCTTTTAATATTGGATTAGGCGTACCCTACTCAAAGCGATTAGTCACGATTAAGCAATGAGGATTCCGCAGTCTGTGAGAGGGAAGATGAGCAAGTGACATTCAGGGTGACTCACGAGGTGGGCGGCGAGTGCGTGACCGATGGAGCGGGGACAGCGCCTGTGTGTGACTCAGAGCTCCGCGTGCTGGCAGGGGTCGCGACCGGTGGCGTACTTGCGGTTCAGTTTACGGCCACACTTTATTGCTTCCGACAGACCTCGATCCTTATCACCGTAGCACGGTTCCTGTTCCGTGTCACCCGTCATGAATTCTTAGTTCCTCCCAGTTTAGCTAATCGACTGCGGTGTTCAGTGCGTCCCGCGTTCGGTGCTAAACCTGTGTCCCGTGTTGCGCTAACTCCAGTACTTCAGTACTCAGGCCCCGATCGCCGCAAACCATCTTGGGGCTTCCCCCGCTTTTAGCTGAACTAGGCGAATTCGGAGCGGTCTTGCAAAGAGGTGCGAGAATATTATTGCGCAATTTAGCATCTTCAGGCTGCTGTGCATCTGATCCAAAGAGATCTGGAGAGATTTCAAATGAAATATTCAGGACGCTGTTTAAGCACGACAAAGGAAACCATACCACAAAATTAAGAGTTACTAAATATCTGCTCTTTTTCTTCTCTTCTTCTTCTTCTTCCTCCATCTTTGAACTAATTGGCTCGTTGCGACTGCTTCGGGTTACCAAGATCACTGATTTCTACATTAACAAAAATCAGAAAATAGGTCATCCCCAATTCTGTTTTCGTTAAATGAAGTAGGCCCCTAAAATCATTAATCAAGTTCAATGAGGATCAAACGTATATTTATTTTATTTTACTTTTATCCATATTTTGCAGCTTCAAACGCGACTGTATTCAATACACTGGAATTACGAATTAAAAAACATCTACAGTCACAAATTCTCGTATTTTATTAAGTACACGACGCATTTCGGACCTAAGAGTCCATCATCAGGTGTGCTTTGTCTTAATACACACTTTATTTTTGTCTCTTGAATGAAGTGAAATGCATATTCTTGTCATGAAAACGCGAAAAATATGTGCGAAATAGTGGAAATGATGAACAGTGTAAACTTACCACTTAATCCAAGAAAAGCATTTTTAATATTTTAGGACATCATACATTCTATTCTTCATCTTGTTCGTACATATCACTTCACTCAAGAGGCATATTTGCATATACATGCTTGTAAACACTTCACAGATGTCTTTGTACATGGAGTGATCAAAGCTGAATTTATTCGAATACAGTGCTTCCGGTATTCGTGGAGACGGGCTGGCCCAGGATTTAATTCTGAATGTGGTTTTTAGGCGATTTCTCACATCCAAATACATGAATACCGCGCTGGTACCAAGGTCCTAGCTCAGTTACACTGGTCGCAAACATTCAGAAAACGTTCACACAGTTTCGAACTAGACACAGGCAGTTGAGGTACACAAATTCCGCCTTGGGAGGGTAAAAGGGTGGATCGGGAAGGTGGGGCGTCCGTCCACCCTCTACCATTAACATTTCCAAATCCAATATTTACGTGCCGTCCTCGTAAAAATAAGGGTTAGCGGTCAGGAGAAAGAGGCTGGATGTGAAATACCATTGCACCTTTCTACGTTCCACATCACGGGATCAAACGAGCAGCACTAAAAGCTATCAATCACAATCAGAACATGACGAACGACACAGCGCGCTGACGTCTCCTGAACTGTACTCCATCTATTACTGGAAGTATTTTAAAACAATCTCTACAATTACAAGAAAGTACTTATTTTTGTCACCAAACAAGTTTCGTTGTATTTACTGCGACGGGGGTACTTACTGGAATTAAGGGAAACATGGAAGGGAGGATCCACCAATATAATTTTCTTTTTACGCAACCTGTATATTTAACAATATATAGCCATACATTTTTTGTTCTTTTCTTTTTTTTACAAAATGAACAAATTTGCAGTATTCTTTTGACCTTAAACGGTGAGAAGAATGAACTTTTGCAAAAAAAAAACCAGCAAACAATATGACAATGATTACAAGACTGCCGGACCTGCAGCCCTTCCGTTATCGGGTGAAACAGCGGTTTGACTACCGCGCTGGACCCAGTCTGTCTTATTAAATGCGTTTGTGCAACACATGAAAACTATATAAGCGCCACTGATGACACGAGTGATTCGATTAATCAAAACAGATGACGTAACATTTAATTTGAAAGCTGTATGTCGAAAGGTTCGGGGTTACGATGCTCAACTGTGCCTAAAAGTTAAGCAGTGTAGGAAACAATATGACAATGATAAGGCTTACCAACCTTTTAATTTCAATCGGCAACCAAAGTGCGACTGGATCCCAACCCGTCCCTCTTGACAGTCTTATTTTGACTAATGACCTGGTAACATTTAATTTTAAGACCAGTCTGAAGGAACGTCTTAAAACATTTCTTGTGAACACTTATTACAAGAGAACTCACTCGGCGGAACCAGAAGATCCAGCTAAAATTCACCAATAATGACCTGGTCTTTCAAACACAGCAACGCACGGCTTAGTACAACAGGTAGTTCAGATTATAACTAATGACTGAGAAATACAATTACAATAAAAAAATTGAACCGGTTAACATCTAAATCTAACCACAAGGCTGCTGTTTCGTTAACAGCAACCTGTGCTCTACCAACTGAGCTACTCAAGCACGATTCTCTCCCCGTCCTCACAGCTTTAATTGCGCCAGTACCTCGTCTCCTACCTTCCAAACTTCACAGTGGCTCTTCTGCGAACCTTGCAGAACTAGCACTCCTGGAAGAAATGATATTGCGGGGACATGACTTAGCCACAGCCTGGAGAATGTTTCTAGAATTAAATTTTCACTCTACAGCGGAGTGTGCGCTGATATGAAACTTCCTGGCAGATTAAAACTGTGTGCCGGATCGAGACTCGAACTCGGGAGTTCGAGTCTCGGTCCGGCACACAGTTTTAATCTGCCAGGAAGTTTAATATGGTGGCAGTTCGCAACATTGACAAGGGTTTCGCAAGACTGAACATTCACTCTGAACAGCACTACAGAGGCAAGACAGTGGCAAATGGGGGCTGGGTGAGGACCCAGACCGATGAGGGGGGAAAAGGGGTGGGGAGGCAAGGAAAAGAAGAAAATGGGGGAGCCGATCGAGGGAGAGGACATAGAAAAAAGGGGTCAGGGCGGACGTGAGAAGGAGTGGGGAAGGCAGTGGAGGCGAAAGCAAAAGGAGAGAGGGCAAGTGGGGAAGAAACAGGATGGAAGAGTGGGGAGAGGGAGCCTAGGAAAAGGACAGATGGAGGGAGGAGGAGGTGAGGATCAGAGTTGATAGGAGGGAAAAACGGAGGGAGAGAGGGTATCATCCAGGAGGGGATGGAAGCCACCTTGTGAAAGGAGATTAACAGTGTAGAGGTGGGGGGGGGGAGTGGGGAACAATGGTGAAGGTGTAACAGAGGGTGGGGGTTGGAGAGGAGAGGAGCAACCAGGGGATGATGGGGATCAACTCTGCAGGAGGTGTAGAGGACACGGATATGTTCGAGGAAAAGGAGGAGATGGGAGAAAGGAATCAGGTCATAAAGGATCTGCATGGAATACAGAAGGCGTATACGGAAGGCGAGGCAGAGTGCATGGTACTCGAAGATCTGGAAGGACTTATAGAATTTGGGGGAGGGGCAGATATCCAGGTGGGACTGGCAAAAAAAGGGGATGGAACAGATTAAGGATTTGTAGATGTGGAGGATGGAAGAGGGTTTCAAGCCCCATGTCCAACCAGAGAGGAGTTTAAGGAGTTGGAGGCAGTTGTGGGCTTTGGATTGAATAGAGTGGAGATGAGGGATCCAGGTGAGATAACCCGGCAATGGTGATGCCAAGGTAGGTGAGGGTGGGTGAGAGGCGGATAGGACAGGTGCAGATGTTAAGGGAAAAATGAAGGAGCTGGAAGGAGCGAGTGGTGCAACGTACGAAGATTGCCTGTGTCATGAAAGGATTGATTTTAAGGAGCCACTGGTTACACCATGGGGCAAAAAGGTCAAGGTGATTCTGGAGAAGGCACTGGGACCGTTGAAGGGTAGGAGCAAGTGCAAGGAAGGCGGTGTAATCAGCATACTGCAGGAGGTGGACCAGTGGTTGTGGTGGTGATGGTGTGGGGTGGGGCATATTTGCCATGTACAAGAAGTAGAAGAGAGGACAGAGCACTGGGGCACACCCGCGGAGGGGTAGAAGGTGCCGGAATCGACGTTATGGCGTTATTGCGGGAGAGGGAATCAGACAGACAAAGTTGAGAGGAAGGGCATATGTACGGATTTTAAACAGGAGACTTGGATGCCATACACGGTCGTAGGCCTTTTCGAGGTGTAGGGAGACAAAAATGGCGGAGCAACGGAATTTAGGCAGGAGGGAGAGGAGATGAGTGAGGCGTAGGAGCTGGTCATTGGCAGAGAAGGAAGGTCGAAAGCCACATTGGGTGTTGGCGATGGATGCGCTGGGTAAGGATGGATTCCACGAGCTTGCTGAACAACAAGGTTAGTCTCTCGGACCAGCGCTCCCGGTATATATATATCGGCAAGAACAGACCTTCTTAGGGCACAACCCACAGATACCAATATTCGGAATGAGGCCGCAAGAGGGATAGTCGATACTACCCTCGATCCAGTTGCGCCAGACAAAACAGTTTACTAAATGGCACCACAGCTCAGTTACACTCATATTCAGGAAAAACAAAGCATCTTGAACGACTACAGATAGGACGTTCACACGCACAGGATATGTACATTAGTATGTTCTGCAGAAACGATTAGCATTAGAACCATGTCGGCCCGTGGATTCAAGGTCAACATCGATATCGCGGCGCAACACCACCTATCGGGAAAATGAGCCTGCGGCTCTCGTTGTTGCTATAAACCTAAAGTAATGCATCAGTGTGACCTGAGCAGAAGTGCAGGATGCCTCGCAGACTTATGCGAGAATCGTATCGTCAGAGGGCCGGCCGTTGTGGCCGTGCGGTTCTAGGCGCTTCAGCCTGGAACCGCGTGACCGCTACGGTCGCAGGTTCGAATCCTGCCTCGAGCATGGATGTGTGTGATGTCGTTAGGTTAGTTAGGTTTAAGTAGTTCTAAGTTCTAGGGGACTGATGACCACAGATGTTAAGTCCCATAGTGCTCAGAGCCATTTTCGTATCGTCAGATCAGTGGGCGCATTATTGGCATCAGTTAATATGATGCATCCATCCGGAAAATTGCTGCTCATGTGGGATGAAATGTTTTGGCAGTGCAAGTGATGTGTGCAGAATGGTTCACGGAAGGCCGTAGAACAAGACGTGATGGGTCAGGTCACACCACCCAGACGATTCCCCGAGAAGACAAACATCTCATCCGACAGACATTGCAGTACAGACCTGCATCCTCCTCGGCTCTGGAGCGATAATGTAACAGTGTAACACATCGTACACTATCATGGATGACAGTCCGCCGCCTTTTACTGCGTCGTCCACTTCTCCCTCTACTTTTGATGAATGTACACAAAATCCGGCCGAAGTGGCCGTGCGGTTAAAGGCGCTGCAGTCTGGAACCGCGAGACCGCTACGGTCGCAGGTTCGAATCCTGCCTCGGGCATGGATGTTTGTGATGTCCTTAGGTTAGTTAGGTTTAACTAGTTCTAAGTTCTAGGGGACTAATGACCTCAGCAGTCGAGTCCCATAGTGCTCAGAGCCAATGTACACAAACATGTGTAACGATGGCAGACCAATGCAGTAAGGAAATGAGGCGCCCAATAGCATAGCGTTACCGTCAAGCACACGGCGGTAACCACGCCACAACACATAGGCACGTTAGTCCACAACAGCACCCGAGCCGGCGCAGTCGACAGCATATTTGGTAGCTATGGGACGGCCATCGACCTGCGTCAACAACTTTAATATAAGACGAGGACCCACAGTCCAATATACTTTTAATTCTTTTTTACTCTATGGACCCACCAACTATTGGTGATGGTATTTTGTCTTTTTAGTACGTTTAATTTCGCGACATAGATTTTACAACCTGATGATGAGAGCATTGTCTCTCGAAACGCGTTGTTAAAATATATATAAAAAATCGCGGTTGAATGCTAAATGTGATAACCACAAACATGTTAGATGGAAATAGTGTACGGAAAGACGTCACTGGGGATAGGAATGGCATCAGCTAGTGTTTTCGAAAGATTTCATGTTTTGTTTGTTTCAAAATGATTTCCGCATTTTTTCGTTGCAGACAGGGAGGCGCGGCTTCACGCTGACTGCATTCACATAAGACATACAGCGCCACCTCAAGGAATTATGGTGTAGCGTGCTATTGGATGAAACAACAAATCTCAGTTGGTGTGGGTCTGGACACTGTGATCATTGTGACCTATGTGAATGATATACTGCGACCCGTAGCCGTACTCTTTCTGCATAAAATTTCAGATGCCATTTTCTAGCAAGACAATGCATGACCACATGTTGCTACACGAACACATGTCTTCTGGTTGCGCAGGACGTCAGCCTTTAACCATAACCCGCCAGACCACCAGACTTGTCGTCGATCTAAAGTGGGTGGGATATGTTGAAACGAAGAGCGCAATGTTGTGATCTAATGCCAACCACCATAGATGAAGTTTGGAAACAGGTGAATGTAGCAAGGGTGGCTACACGTGTCAGTGCCATCACGCATGGAGCAAGTTATCGGAGAGCATGGCCGACTCTGTACAGGATAGTTGCTCGAGGTGACTGAAATGCTTATCACCTCTGCAGAACATATTAATTTACATGTCCTGATAATATGAACGTCCTATCGCTAGTCGTTGAAGGTGTCCTGTTTTCCTCTGAACATGTGTGTATATAGGACATCATTAGTGGTTTGTTGTGTAACATATCTGCTCCCTAGATCAACATTCCGTTGCAAGTAATATTGTGCTGTGATATTAATTACATAACTTTTATTGCTGTATTTTACGTCCGATTCTCGCTCGTATAAGCAAATGTTGTCTGCTTGTACATTTTGAAGTATTCCCTTTTTCTTGACAAATGTTTTCCTTTTTCCGCTCTGTTTCTCACTGTCTCTCAAACTCCGCTCCCTGTCATCTCTATTACTGGCAAAGAAATTGAAGACCTGTGTGTCTGATATTATCCAGATATGGGTGCAATCTAGAACAATACGAAGTAGAAAAAAAACAACTTCAAACAGCCAATATCGATAAATAAAACTTTATTTCGACGACCGGTCATCAAAATATAGTTATATTTAGCGATCATACCTGTTCGATGTTTTTACACCTAAATTTCATAACAGTGAAGAAAGCAACATGAATGGAACGAGTACGCACGATCAGCTGCAGGGAAGGTGAGTGGTCGATTTCGGTTTACTGGGAGAATTCTAGGAAAAGTGTAGCTCATCTGTAAAGGAGACAGCATGCAGAACACTTATGGGACCCAATCTTGAGTGCTGTTCGAGTGTTTCACACCAGCATAAGGTCGGATTGAGGGAAAACATCGAAGAAATTGAAAGAAGTGCTCTTGAATCTGTTAATTGTTCGTCTGACTAAAATTTCAGTACTACCAGAGCCAAGATAATGAGTCACAAAATTCTAGTTTATCACAGTAAGTTTTATTTATTTATTTATTTACTTTTTGTTTTTTGTAACCGCTATTGCACCACTGCCAAGCGACTGGCATTTAGCCTGTAAGTACACCGCGAAATGTTTGCATATTGCATATGTGGGATATAAAAACATGTTAAAAACCCGAATAAGGTCATATTTTACAGCAAATTATGCCGCTGTAAATTATAGCGATAATGAAAGATATCTCCAAGTCGTGTCAAGTTCTCAGTACATTAAAATTGGTTTGAAATCCGCAAATAGTCTGGTGAAGCGAACTACAGTTAGTGCAAACCACCAGAAAGTGCATGCAAAGCCCATGGATATACTGGTAATCAGTTCCTTTGGAACTGTAACACATCAGGTCACAGTTCATGTCCCGTCTTAAAGGAGTTTCGATGATGCGATTACGGCTCTACTACTGTGAACCTTGTATATTGCACTGCAATGAGATACCATTACTATATGTTGTCATTGACAGAACATGGAATATCGCTTTGATTACATTTTAGTTTACGTATTGCAAAAGTCACCGCCACGTATAGTGACTGTGAAAAAGTATCATAATTAACAATAGTAAGTTCCCCGTTTCCAGCACACCATTCTTCCGTTACTAGACAGCAGCTACTCAGACAGCTATCATCGCTTCAGCTGTCAAAACTTTCGGCAGCTGGAGCGACGCTAGTGTTCCAAGTGGCTGGCGTGTAGTGACTTGACTCAAAAGGTTGCATTTCTTTGGCCTATAGAATTTTGTGACTGTTTGCCGACGACTGTTATATTACGGAAATGTTCCTTGAACTCAAACTGGAATCCTGGAGAGTAGAAACTGGATTCGACAAGCACTAATGAGAACATTTATAAAACCTCATTTGCGATAGACTGCAGAAAGATCCTAATCCCACCAACATAAATTTCGCCTATGACAAGATAAGAGAAATCAGCATATAAATAGTAGTTGTTTCTCCCTCTCTCCACCTGTAAGCGGGTCAGGAAACAGAATGACTAGCAGTGGTACAACATAGCTTCCGCCATGCACCGTGTGATAGCTTGAGGAGCATGGCGACACAGAATATAACTCCTACGGTGTTTGTGTGTATGTATGTGTGTGTGTGTGTGTGTGTGTGTGTGTTTGTGTGTGTGTCTGAAAGAGAGAGATAGAGAGAGAGAAATAGCATCCAAGTTACGGAATCTTTTACAATCCGAAAAAACAACATCTGATCAGGAAAACTGAGCCGTTCACAAGAAATTCAGCCTGCCGGAAATTACAGCGGTGTAGCCACTTAGGTCTCTCATTTGAAGGAGGCGGAGCTTAAGGCTAGTAGTGCAAGTTTAGAGCTTCGTCAGTTCCGGAAGGAATGTAGCGAAATAAGTTTCCTGAGCAGGTGCTTACGGCGCGGAAATGCCGGTGGGGCTTAATAACCGCTGGGCTGACGCGACTCGGTTCGTTTTCTGGTCCGCGCTACGGCCTGGGAACGACCCGGCCAGCTGTCAGAGCCCAGAGGTAGGCCTAGCGCGGGGGCGGAGGGCGTGGTGGCGGAGGGCGGGGGCGGGGGCGGGAGGCGGGTCCGGCCGAAGAGGGATAACCCCAGCCACAGGTAGTCTGTTCCCAACTGGCACTGTAACTGTGTGTTCAGGTACGAACAGCTCTGTCTGTACCAACATGTGGCGAGAGTCAATATCGAAAGCAGCAATAAGGATTGGTGAAGAAACGAAACTTGAGAAGTAATTGGAAAAATGCACGAGTCATTCCACTACTGAAGAAGGGTCGTCAAACAGACGTAAACTACTATATCGCCTATACCTCAGCCTGCTGTAAAACTTTGGAGCACTGCTTATCGTCGCGTACATTCTTTACGTAGACCAAAAACCTTCTCTGTAAGGATCAACACTGACCCCGAAAACAATGATCGTGTGAAATTTAGCTGAATCTCTTTGTTCAAGGGGCCCACAAGATAGTCGATAGCGACGCCTAGATCGATACCGTTTTACTTGAATACCGGCAGTCGTTTAGTACACTATCATACTGTCTCCTACTGAACAAAATAAGGAATATCAGACGAACCTTGTGATTGGATTGAAGGGTTCCCAGGAAATAGCATGTTATTCTTGACGGAAAGAGATCATAAGATGTAGCAGCAACTTCGGACATACCCCAAGAGAGTCCCTCATCAGACAGGGCTTACGAAATACGGAAGATACAAAGAAGAGCAGTGCGTTTCGTCACCAGTAGGATTAGCTGCAGCGAAAACATCACCACCACACTTACCGAATTCCAATATCAGACGCTACAAAGAGGCGTTGTAGAACACGGTGTGATTTACTGTTGACATTTCGAAAGCGTAAATACCTAGAATTGACAAAAAATATATTGCTTCCACCCCTGTACATTTCGTGAAATACAGTGTAGGCAAAATCAGAGAGGTTCGAGCTTAGACGGAAGCATTACAACAACCGTTCTACCAGCGCACCATTCGTGACTGGAGCAGGAAAGAGAGCAAGTGACAGTTGTAACGAAGTACCCTCCAACGCAAACCATCAGGTGGCTTGTGAAGTGTGGATTTAGATTTAGGATATTTTGAGAGTTTCAGACTCTCATCACCTCACAATGACATCTCGAGGATGCAGAAATATCTGTACTGTGGGCATCCCCAGCTACAGAAATGTGTAATGAAAAAGACGGCTTCAGCTGTGTGGTAATTATTTATTTACGACCAAATCAATTCCATAGCGTTAGAGCCACATCTCCAGGGATACATATTTATTTCATAACTTAGTTCAAAATATAACCAGTCGACGACCCAACATTCTCTGTCCAATTGTAAAAATAATGTTCAGCTGCACTACCGACATCTTGGACGGCTGGACATTTTTATTACAATTGGACAGAGACTGTTGAGTGGTCTACTGGTTATTACCTGAACGAAATTATCAAATAAATATTACCCCTCAAGATGTGGCATTAACGGAATGAAACTTGTTGGATCATAAATAAATTTCGGAGGGTGTTTTGTTCCGTCGTTAAAATTACAAGAAAATGCATGTTTTTCTCACCAGGTGCGTTTCGCTTTATTGAAGTAAATCATCAGCAGTGGGATGTAATTAAAGATACTACAATTTCATTTGTTTTAAAGATCGAAAAACAGTTTGTTAATAATCTATTGGTTTCTATTTACTGTGACCTGTGCTTGGTTCTTTGCGTACACTAGGAAATGCTATCTGCGGCTGGTCCCGGCGGAGGTTCGAGTCCTCCCTCGGGCATGGGTGCGTGTGTTTGTCCTTAGGATAATTTAGGTTAAGTAGTGTGTAAGCTTAGGGACTGATGACCTAAGGAGTTAAGTCCCATAAGATTTCACACACGTTTGAACATTTTTGAAATGCCATCTTGTAGCACTTCTTTGGTTTCTTTCTTCAATAGAGATTGACACTTGTAGTCTAATTTTTCGCTGCTTTGCAGAACTGTGTATCTTGAAGTTTCACGCACCACACTTTTTCGTGAATCACCGTTTGCCGCTTATTAGAATACTTCTAAATGTGTATATTATAGTGTTGCTAACTTTGCCAGTAGTTTGCTTTGACCTATTTTTTTTTCTTTTTATCTGCAATTAATTATATCTGTGTTGTTCTATTTCATTATGTTGCTGTGTATTTACATACTGTGCAAGAGTAATGACGGAATAGTGCTGGAGGTTTTTCTTGTTATGAGTAGGTGGGAGAGAGAGGAACAAAGTCGAATGTGCATAAATGCATAGTAGTGTGATGGAGAGTGAGTTTGACGAAAAGGTAAAGAGCAAGAAGTAAAACGCAATTGAGGTCGCGGCTAGTGGGTGTTGACTGTGAGTGGGTGCAGGATGGAAGAGGTCCTCTTCTTTTTCAAGTGATTTCTTCAATTATTTTTGTAATGTGTAATGGTAGTGACACACCAAAATCTCAATAGTAATCCGTTGTAGTTGCTACATATTTTATTACAATCAAAAGCATTATAAAATCACACACACTATAATACAAGAGACTGCCTTACAAGGCCAGATCACTTGGACAAATAACAAATAAATTTCTTTATCCGGAACAAGACCCATAAAAATTGAAATTTGAATATGAATAGGTAAATATACTCAGATAAAGCTTTACTTAAATAGTACAGAACACACATCTTTAAAGGTTAGGCTAGCCAACTTTCCTAAACGAAACTATATACAAATGACTAAAACAATTAAGGAGGTGCTTTAATTTTGACCAAATCTATCTTCTGATTTACTTTCTCAGTTGATTAATCAACAATATTCTTAGAATGATTACAACTGCATCATGATCATACGACAGTACCCCTAAAATGAGGTTGCTTCAACATTGCGTGTGAATTAACGATAGAAGCGAGCAGACCAAGGATTCAAATCAATACGAGACAGGAAATGACATAGAAATGTACTCAACTTCGCACTGCAAATGAACTTCAGATGCTACAATTCTTCACCGGAAAGATGCAATTACGCAACAGTGACAACATAACCCAAGATGTAAAGGAGAGGACAGAGCCTTAAATATCTCTCTGCTCCCTAGGTGCTCTGTTCCCAGTATGCTTGCGTCGACCGCTGCCAATTATCTGTAACACAGCACACATCAACGGCAGACAATATTCTGAGACATAAGCTACACAATCTTATCTAGAGAACAGGTGATCAATACAACTGAATTGAAAGAAATTAGCCTCCGTGAGTTAACTTGGCTAGCGCCAGCCCTTAAACTTTGATTGATAATTTCGCTAAAAATCATGCCCTAAAGTTAAGATGACAAGAATTATCTCGGCGCACATTTACACGCCAAACTACCTAATGAATTAAAAGGCAGAATAGAGGACGTATCTCGGCGTGTATTAAAACGCCAGAGCCGGATTTACTCACTACTCGTTGCCCTTCTAGATACGTCTTTAGCCACGCTTCATGTCGGTTGGTTGGGCGTAGCCACACTTCCTCAACGACACCGAGGTAAGTGGTAAACAACTAAAACAATTCCAAAGGATTTTTAGTACACTGGCATATTCAATTAAGCCGCACGCAACGCATCGAAGCAACTCGGCGACTCCAATTCAATCGGCCGGCGTAGCTTATAACAGACTCGAAGGAGCTTGTCTTTCCGACCTCTAGCAAAACCGAATTACCATGGGCGGTGGATCTGCCCTCACGACTCAACACGCCGTAGCCGCTGGCGCCGCTCCTTCGTTGTACGACTCGTCCTCTTGCCGTCCTGCCTAAGTACACAGTCCCACGTGACTCTTGCTCACCACCGATCCCGAAACACCTTCCCAGCAGAGCGCACGCGCTGCCGTTAAATCCGCGCCGACAAAGATGAGCAGAAGACAAATAAGCATCGAAGTCGACTCAAAGATCGAAATGACGATCGATGGAAACTGGCGCCAGAAACGCACCAGCTCAATTTTATACAGCGCCTGGCTTTCGGTATTTATTTGGTCATTGAGCGACGGTTAATTTTTTGTAAATACGTTCTATATGCGGAAATTTTCTTTGAAAGGAAGAAGGTGTCTGTCTTTACTGATTCTTATTATGTTCATAACTTTTTCAAGTGCTTGGTCTGTGGTTCTCCTGTTTTACGTGATCTGTAAATGTTGAATGTTTTGTACCGTATTTTAATGCTCTAATGTGTTCTTTAGGTCTTGTGTTAAATGTTTTGCTAGTTATCCCAATGTATAGTTTTTAACAATCTCTGCAACTGAGCAGCGAAAAATTAGACTGTAAGTATCAGTACCTAACGAAAAAAAAAAAAAAAAAATCAAAGACGTGCTAGCAGACTGCACTTCCTGTGTTATCGAAAAACCAAGTAGAGATTACTGTAAGTAAAACCCACAAATTGTTAACGAATTGTTTTTAGGTCTTAAAAACAACTCAAATTGTACATATCTTTAATTATAGGCCACTGCTGAGGCTTATTTCAATAAAGCGAAACGCTTCTGGTGAAAAAAACACACATTTACTTGTATTGTAACGACAGAACCAAAACCCCACGACTTGTAAAGCAACTATGTGCAATACGGCCACAAAAATGAAGAAAAATTACCCTTCAGCTGAGAGTAGATTAGATTAATACTTGTTCCATAGATCATGAATACGACACTTCGTAATGATGTGGAACGTGTCCGGTTAATAAAAGATGTCTGTACAAGATATTACATTACACAAAATACTGCATGACACTAATGTTTAACTTGTTTTTTTTCTTTTTTGCCCCCCTTAATTTATATCTAAAAATTCAGCCAATGAGTAGAAGGAGTTGTCATCTAGAAATTCTTTTAATTTATTTTTAAATGTTAGTTGGCTATCTGTCAGGCTTCTGATGCTGTTTGGTAGGTGACCAAATATTTTTGTGGCTGCATAATTTACCCCTTTCTGTGCCAATGTCAGATTTAACCCTGCATAGTGGAGATCATCCTTTCTCCTGGTGTTATAGCTATGCACACTGCTATTACTTTTGAACTGGGCTGCATTATTAACAACAAATTTCATAAGTGAATATATATACTGTGAGGTTACTGTGAGGATCCCTAGATCCTTAAATAGATGTCTGCAGGATGACCGTGGGTGGGCTCCAGCAATTATTCTGATTACACGTTTTTGAGCAATGAATACTTTTCTACTCAACGATGAATTACCCCAGAATATGATGCCATACGAAAGCAGTGAATGAAAGTAGGCATAGTAAGCTAATTTACTGAGATTCCTATCACCAAAATTTGCAACAACCCTTTTCAATAACAGCCTTTTCAATCGTGACCTCAAGAACGGTTGTCCAGAGTGGAAAATGTAAACTGTTAGTATACGCATAACACTGGCTAGAGGGCAGCCGCCTCAGCCGCCTGTTTAATATAACGAAATTAAGAATTTCATTCACGCATGCCTCAGTGAAAATATTCTTTTCCAATCAAGCATGCAGTCCCTTTTTCCACTCCTTTCATCACAGTAAACAGTTATTCGCTGGTCTAGAAACCATACACTTTTGCAGTTCCTCTGCTTTGGCCCATTTGCGCAAAAACCACATGTTGGCTGATATCGTACGATGTTACAGCCAGGTGGTACTCCTAATGAAATCAGTTGGGCCTGACAGTGAGTCGGCAGGTTCTCCTCGTCAGCGAAACACGAATGGAGTGTGGAACTGGCAGCGCTCACTGTATTGCAGCTTCAGCCGCATAACGCATTGTACGTGCTAGTTCCCAAGAAGAAAAATTTTCCGGGTGCTAAAATTACACTTATTTCAAGAAAAAAGTTTCTGCCTTAGTTAAAATTAAGAACTGATGTTTTGTGTGCTTAGAGACAGTATAGATGTACTGGATGTAGTAATTACAGAATTTTTACGAGATTTTTGGACATAGAAATAAACTTAGATTTATTATTGAATAAACACTGACGAAAATGTAGAAAAAAAAAGAAAAAAATCGCTGTTTTCCGAAGGCTATACATGCAAAGGTAGCACCGTATGACGTTTTGGAAACATCCGTTGTCGACCGAGATATTTTGGTAAATGTTGAGAACAAAGCATTCCAGTGATTTCAGTAGCTTTCGTGATACGGCGTTATAAGACTAAAACTGCTTATCGAAGAGGAAGATCTCATTAAAAAAATAAATAACTCCAAAATCAATTAAAATTAAGGATACGTGTTTGTTTGACATACTTAGGGACACTTCAGGGATCTACATCATGATGAACCTCATTTACATACAAACTAACGCCATTTATTATAAAGTAATCCCTCTGTATTTTCTGCTGCTCCGTATCCACTACTTAAAGAACTAACCAGAAGTTCGCCTAACATCTTACACAGGTAAAACGGGTGTAGGAAGCGTACGAGGCTTCAGTTAGGTTGGTGACGATTCGCACTGAGGTCGCTTCTCATACTGTAATGAGAATTCAGATATGATGCACTCAGAGTGTGACGAGTTCCACAATCGACAATCTATGTTAAATTATTACACGGAGATTTTAGGCATCCATCTTACTATTTATTTTATGACTTTTTAAATATCTGGTTGACAAGAAATTTGGTCGGTTACAATATACTCGTACCTTCAAATATGACTTTCCCTTGGCCAGTTAACATTTTACAGCTCGTTATCTTGTTGTCAGGTCCGTTGGGTAAATATTAAGATGACAGAGAGCGTCAGTACTAAACGCTGTTGTTGATATTGTATTCTTTTGTACAATGCTTACATAGAAGGTCGACTGAATAAAGCTTGTGCGCATGGTTGCTAGTAGCATAGAAATTACTGAGACTGGAAAGGCATCGCGGAATAAATTATCCAACATGGCCACAGGTAAGAATTTATTTATTTATTTATTTACTTTTGCAATGCACTAACCAGTTTGGTCACTTATTCTCGAGATGTTATGAATAATTCCTTCAGCCATCTCGGCGCACGCCAAGTAACGCCAGAGCTTGTCGGGTTTCATATCCAAGTAGTTATCGACGGCAAGATGTCGAACTGACTATTTTACTCTCCTTGCCATGGAATCTCATGTTGTTGTTACGGATTTTAGTTTCTAATAAGACTCTGATACATTGTCCTTTGCATGTGTGCCAAATTTTAGCAATATTTGTAGAGCGATGTAAGTCATTACCTCTCTACATTTTTCATAACATCTATCGCAACACACGGCACGGTAGGTTTTGAAGATAGGTTCGTGTATTTGAGACAGTCCATACACGGCGTCATTAACGTTACACACTGAGCAAGCTCTAAAGGAAACCAATGGGTACATTTGATAATAAAATTGAAGTTAAAGGGAAATTAATAAAAAATTGAAATTGGTTTATGACATTGCAATTGAGTCAGAAACGTTGAAGGACTTGGAAAAGAAGTTGAGCGGAATGGATATCCTTTTGGAAATATTTCATAAGATGAACAATGAATATAAAGCTGTCTCCAACCAAAAGGATGATTTCAGCACCTAAGCAACGTCTTATTGGAAGTGGTGTGTTAGATTTCTCCAGCCTTTCACCTGTCTTGCCTAGCCAGTGATAGGGTGATCTGCGATTAAGCTAGTCTTCGAACCGCTGTGCAACACGAAGTTTATTAGAACGACAAATATCTGTAGAAGTGAAAGAGGTAGTAAAAGTTAAAAATCTTTGGACTGATTAGGGATCAAACCCAAGACACTTGGGTCTGTTTCCGCCATTTAACCTGTTCCAACAAGGCATAAAAAAGCGTATTTGCTATTTGGTCAGAGAGATAACTAGAAACATATATAAAACGCAGAGTGCAAAACCATGGAAAGCTATTCCGCAAATGAGTAGTTTGTGAACTTAGAATACAAATTTAGGACGTGGATAACTTTTTAGACGGTAAAAGATGAAATGCTTTTGAAATACCCTGTTACAGAAGAATGCTGCTATTTAATTGGTAGATAGAGCTAATGAACAAGTATGGAATCGTAATGGGGAGAAAAGAAATTCATAGCCATCTCGAGTAAAAGAAGCGAACAATTGACAAGCACATCCTGAGACTTCAGGAAACAGTCAACTTGATAATGGAGTGAAGTGCCGGTGGTAAAAACTGTTGTGGGAAATGAAGGCTTTACTACAGTAAACCAGTTCAGATGTATGTGGGTTGTAATAGTTATGCAGAAATGAAGAGGCTTGCACTGGGCAGACTAGCGTGAAGTGCTGCGTCAAATCAACCTTCAGAATTAAAAAAAAATACTACAGCAGCAACGTTCTTGTGACAGCTCATTGTAATAACTGATATCTTATAGGTCATTGCACAGTACGACTTATTCTAGCAGACAATGTAGCCATTGAGCTCCATTGATTCAGCTGCTCCTTCCAGTTGGATTTATGCAACCTGCAACGTCTTCAAATACCACTCGCTAGATTTTCATATTCTCTCGCTTGCAATGCGGAAATTATTATTCTTATAGAAAAAATGAACGGGACGTTTTTCTCAGAAATTTAATATAATTAAATTTTATACTGGAATACGTTTTCGCTGGAGGCCACAGTTTTCGAGTTACTCAACAAAAACGCGATTGAAGATCACTTTTTTTCTTCAATAATTCGAAAACTGCGGCCTCTAGTGAAAACGCATTCCAGTGCAAAATTCAGCTGCATTAAATTTCCTACAAAAAATTCCTGTTCGCTCTATCTGTAGGCATAACGATTTGTCTGTGACCCGCCAGGGTAGCCTAGAGCGGTAACGCGCTACTTCGTGGACTCGGGTAGGCGTGCCGGCCCTGGATCGAATCCGCCCGACGGATTAACAACGACGGCCGGTGTGTCGGGCAGCCTGAATGTGGTTTTTAGGCGGTTTTGCACATCCTACTAGGTGAATATCGGGCTGGTCCCCACGTCGCGCCTCAGTTACACGACCCGCAGACATTTGCAAGACATTCACACTATTTCACGATTTACACTAGACGCAGACAGCTGGGGTACACTACTTCCGTCCCGGGCGTTATGGTGTGGCGGCAGGAAGGGCATCCGGCCACCCCTTAAACTTAACCATGCCAGTTCCGTACTTAACTCAGCCGATCCTGCGCACAATGCTGGATAAAGGCAGTAGAAGAAGAAGATAACGATTAGTGTGTAGCGAGTGACAGAATACGAAAATCTTGCACATGGTACTTGAAGGTGTTTCAGGTTGTACAAAGTCCAGTGGTAGCGGCAGCTGAATCACGCTGTATACAGCACATCCTCAAATCATCCTAGATGGTTTACTGACAGTTTTTTCATTAATGCTCTCAGCATGGAAGTGGTAATATTTAATAGTACCCTGAATTAATAACATAGTTGCTGTATGCGGCACAGTTCATCTGCTTCCCTTTTTTTTATGTGACGGTTAAAAATTTATGTCCTAAAATGATGGTACTTGGACTAAAACCCTGAGATAGCCCTTCTTCACACAAGCCGGCCGGTGTGGCCGAGCGGTTCTAGGCGCTTCAGTCTGGAACCGCGTGACCGCTACGGTCGCAGGTTCGAATCCTGTCTTGGGCATGGATGTGTGTGATGTCCTTAGGTTAGTTAGGTTTAAGTAGTTCTAAGCTCTAGGGGACTGATGACCTCAGATGTTGAGTCCCATAGTGCTCAGAGCCATTTGAACCATTTTTTTTTCTTCACACATATCTCTCGAGTGAACAGGTAGCTCTCTTTAACCCATTGTACGGTATTTCTAGTGGAATGGATGCAGAGAGCGTGGCTCAGCGCCATGCGTGTTAGACCAGCCGCAGGCCTCAGAGGCCGGCCGGTTCCAGGGAGGCAGCGAGGCGGGGAGGCGGCGCGTGCGGCCATGCGTCATAAAACCGCCTCCGCCTACGCGGGCCGGTCGCAGCGCGCCGACAGACCACGCACTAAATCAGCGCTGCGCCGCCTAATTGGATGTTCGCGTCGCGGCCCGGCCGGCGGTTGAGAATTAAGCAGCCAGCCATGCGCCGGGCACCGGCAGGTCGTCTGCCGACGCAAGGACAGCGTGTTTACAGCAGTGCGCACCAGCTGTCTAGCCGCTCTGACCTGCACACGGTGTGTTCAGCGTGGGACGTGGCCTCATGCGTTCTTAACTCATTTCGTGGGGGGCTGGAAAAGTTCAGTCGCTCTCTATCTTTGTCCCTCCCTGTGTGTGCGTGCGTCTCTTTCTCCATTTCTCTCTCTCCCTCTCTCTTTGTGTGTTTGTGTGTGTGTGTGTGTGTGTGAGAGAGAGAGAGAGGGGGGGGGGGAGAAGGACACACAGAGAGAGAGCGAGAGAGAGAGGGACTACTGGAGCCTTTGCTACACTGTCTGTTGTGCTGAATTCTTCTGTCCTGAAAAGCAGTCATTAACTGGTCATTAACTGTATCACGATGAGGAAAACCTCTCAGATGTAAAGTAATGTCGTATGACTAGGGCCTCCCGTCGGATAGACCGTTCGCTGGATGCGAGTCTGTCGATCTGACTTGCTCGTCGATGGGGATGAAGTGATGATGATTAGGACAATACAACACCCACTCCCTGAGCGGAGAAAAATTTCCGACCCAACTGGGAATCGAACCTGTGCCCTTCGGATTGACATTCTGTCGCGCTGACCACTCAGCTACCGGGGGCGGACACCTCTGATGTGACAAACGCGGATGTTCAGTAGCAACGAAGGGAGGACAGGAACCTTCCTTAGCCTAGCGGTTGCCAGTGAAGAAGCTCTTAATGTTGACAACAGCTTTGCGGGCTGCATAAAACGAAGTGGTAGGGTCAGCTAAATTACCCGGTATATCAGATGGTAGGAAATGTAATGGAGCTCAATGGAAACATTGGCTGCTAGAACATATCGTACTGTGCAGTGACCTGTAAGGTATTAATGTCTTACAGACTTAAAATATGCGTTTGACCATGTCAGCTGTGGACAAGCGGAACAACGAATGAATAGTATTATCTTGGTTTTGGAGCCAGGTTTCGATCAGTTTCTTACATGTCACGTTCTAGCTAAAGACACTTGTTAAAACGTCGCTCCGAAAGAAATATGTTACTCCGCTTCTTTCCCGGGGAGACTGATACATCGAAAACTTTGGCAAGGAATGACAAGGACATTGAGGGAAAAGTCAGTAAATTTTAAGCAGCATGTAGAACACTTTAAAGCACTTTCAAAAATAAATTTAATACTAAAACGAAAGTGAAACTGTATAAGGCGGTCGCTTTACCCACATTCCTTTCTAACAGTGAAGTCTACATACTGACCGAAAAACAACTGAGTAAAATACAATCGGCAGAAAAACTTTTGAAACCACCTCAGAGAAAAGTAGTTCATACACGAAGTAGGTGGCTTACCGTTTTTTGAGTAGTGTTGAATAGTCTAGAAATCTAAACCGGTTTTATTAATTGTGTATATACACTGAAGAGCCAAAGCAACTGGTACATCTGCCTAAAATCCTATAGGGCGCCCGCGAGCACGCAGAAGTGCCACAACAAGATGTGGCATGGACTCGACTAATGTCTGAAGTAGAGCTGGAGGAAAATGACACCATGAATCATGCAGGGCTGTCCATAAATCCGTAAGAGTACGAGAGGGTGCAGATCTCTTCTGAAGAGCACGTTGCAAGGCATCCCAGATGTGCTCAATAATGTTCATGTCTGGGGAGTTTGGTGACAAGTGGAAGTGTTTAAACTCAGAAAGGTGTTTCTGGAGCCACTCTGTAGCAGTTCTGGACATTTGGAGCGTCGCATTGTCCTATGGAACTGCCCAAGTCCGTCGGAATGCACAATGAACATGAATCGATGCAGATGATCAGACAGTATGCTTTCGTACGTGTCACCTGTCAGGGTCGTAACTAGACGTATCAGGGGTCCTATATCACTCCAAATGCATACGCCCCACATCATTACAGAGAATCAACCAGCTTGAACAGTCCCCTGCTGACATGTAGAGTCCATGGACTCATGAGGTTGTCTCCACACCCATACACATCCATTCGCTTGATTTGGAACGAGACTCGTCCGACCAATGAACATGTTTCCAGTCATCAACAGTCAATGTCGGTGTTGACGCGGACAGGCGGGCGGAGTGGGGGTGGGGGTAGGGTGGGGGTGGGGGGTGGGGGGTAAACCACTGTGTCATGCAGTCATCAAGGGTACACGAGTGGGCCCTCGGCTCCGAAAGCCCATACTGACCGTGTTTCGTTGAATGGTTCTCACACTGACACTTGTTGATGGCCCAGCATGGAAACCAGCAGCAATTTGCAGAAGGGTTGCACTTCTGTCACTTTGAACGATTCCCTTTAGTCGTCGTTGGTCCCGTTCTTGCAGGATCTTTTTCCGGCCGCATTCATGTCGGAGATTTGTTATTTTACCGGATTCCTGATATTCACGGTACACTCGTGAAATGGTCGTAAGGGAAAATCCTCACTTCATCGCTACCTCGGAGATGCTGTGTCCCATAGCTCGTGCGCCGGCTATAACACCACGTTAAAACACACTTAAATCATGATAACCTGCCATTGTAGCAGCAGTAACCTCTCTAACAACTGCGCCAGAAACTTATTGTCTTACATAGGCGTGGCTGACAGCAGCGCCGTATTCTGCTGGTTTATATATCTTTGTATTTGAATACTCATACCTACATCAGTTTATTTTGCTTTTCAGTGTAGTTAATATCTTTAGAATAAAATTCTATTGACAGACAGACCAAGAAGCATTAGGAGTCGCTGAGAGATTTCTTTATAGAATTTCAAGGGATAAGTCACCTTCATAAATATCTGGTAAAACGAATATGTCGATAAAATCAGGGAATTCTAACTACACGGCTTACGCACGACAATTCTTCCAGCACATCAAGCGCGATTGAAACAATAATGTGAGGGAACGATAGAGGGGCCTCAAGTACATCCTCCATCGGTAAGGTGGCATCTCGAATATAGTTATCTGTTTGTTGCTGTGTACTGAGGAAATGATCTATCTGCGCTAATGTCCACAGCACAAAGTACAGCGAAGACGTACGACACTCAGCTGAAAGTGTCTGAGGCTCCGCAAGGGTAGATAGAGCTGACATTTCCCACGAAACACACCACCACATCAGGTGTACGAGCTACTACTTAATACGCCGCGTCGTAAATCTCCGATGACGTTTCCGAGAAGCCTTTCGTAATTGCAGTGAAAAATGGAAGTTATGAATTGCGCTAATAGCCCTGTGACGGTATGTCAGCCACGACTGCTATCACAAAATGTAATTGCTGTTTTGATGGAAACAGCCGTCAGCTGCAAGATATGGCAACGACGATTAGTTCTTTGAAGTGAAAGCGCCCAGCGAGGGATATTATCGCACTATTATTTGAATACCAGCCTCTGTATAACACTAATATGAGAAGGAGAAAGTCTTCATTGTTTTTCGCAGTGGTTAACGTACTATACTCGCACTGGGGAGGATGTGGTTTAAGCCGCAGTCCGGAAGTCCCGATTTAAATTTTCCGTGATTCCCCTAAATTACTTAGGACAAATGTCAGTATGGTTCCGTACCCGAAGCTTGTGCTCCGATGACCTAAATGCCGAAGGAATGGTAACAGTAATCTTCCTTCCTTTGAATGCAAACAAGATATTAGAATGCTTTGATTCCGTGGTAGATGATACATGCGCCAATCATGGACAGTCTATAAGCAGTACCCGGGACAAAGCAGTTTTATTTTCTTTATACATTACTTATAACTGGTCTCCAGGCCTTTTCTTACGAGTACTTAGCCATCCATAGGTATTCACGTTACAGCTAACAGTGTACAATGGTTAGTACTTGTAAATGGAGTTCTCATACTAGCAGTAGTAGTCTAAATAATAATAATAATAATAATAATAATAATAATAATAACAGGTAGTGGTAATGATAATCAGTCAATAAAGCTGAGTAGCTGATGTTGCTAAATACAACCATCTCGCGGGTGAGATATGAGCCACTTGGAAAGTATCTGCACACGAAGCTAGTGGTAAACTACGTAGAGGCTGCACGTTGAAAAGTTACCTCCTTTTATGGAGGGTAGCTGCGCTAAATACATACAACTGAAAATAGCTCTTTAATTGATTTTTTTTTTTTACTAAACACTGACCTACAGAATTTTCCTTGACGAAGACAACTCAAACTTAACCTATTTATTTATTACCCACAATATACAGTCCCAGCTCAATCTGACTGCTACACATTGATAAAATGACATCCAAGAATTAACACAAAATAATGGCCAAGAATTGCAAAAATTCCTAAAAATAATATAAATCCAAAAAATTTGAAACTAAAGAAATATGAAAGTACCTCCAAATCTGTTAACTGCCTAAACTCATTTCAGCCACGAATCCCGATAGTGGAAAGCCCATTCTTTTTCATAAGTCACCTAGCTCACAAAAAATCTTCATGACGCGAACTAGAGCAATTACAGCAAGTAGCAACAACAGCCAGCTAAATAAAAAGATTCTAACTACTGTAGATTCTAACTACTAGGAAGCATATGGTTAGTAAAAGAATGATTTTGTTGAAGAGCAAACACTGTATTTGGAAAATTTATCTTATTCATGTGACATCCAGTTCCAAAAATTATATAGTTGTGAATAGTTTCACTACCCAAACATCCATCCCCATACATTTCCTTGCGTATTTTCTTATAAACACATAATTTTATCTCAGTTTACAATGCATGTCCTACCGACACAGAATCTCCACTACGAATAACATGTCCCTACACTTCCTATCCTCTCGCTAACTGCTAGTTCGTCCAACCACAGAATCTCTTGCCGAGGGCGCAGAGTGCTGTCAGCGACATTAACACAGTCTGTAGCGCTGCCAACATACAATCTGGTTACTTACACAATGTACCATAGTTCATCTAGGAAAATAAAGTAACTTAGTGAAAAATAGTTGTATAAACCGTTGTCATCAGATCAGTACATTGTAAAAATAAGTTATCGCATAAATATTGAAAGCAGTACTGATGGTAAGATCATAGCGTCTGTATCCACGCGAGAGTCTTATCATCTGTGAGAACTGTTTATTAGCGAAATTAGAAAGGTAGAAAGTTTTTACACAGTACAGTGGGTACAAGCTTGTAAAATGCGATCTACAGAAGAGCCGAGAAAAAAGACATATATTCCAAGTTAAGGAACATACGAGCGCAAGTATTAGAGACGACTTGCAGGTTCATATGATATGAATGAATGGTTCCAAGTGAAATGAACACATTTTCAATACATTCCACTCCAAACCGAAAACAATAATGCCACGATACACGAACGTCAAGAAAGACTAAAAGAAAATAAGCATTCAACTCGTAGACAAGCAATATCGAGAGAACTTCGGAGCAGCTGAGTGTCAGGGGTATGCCTGACCCTCGATTTATCTCAGACTCAGATATATTTCACGTTTATCTCAAACATGAGGATTTTCACAGGTGCTAATTATCAGATGGAAGTCGAGGTAGACACAATCCGTTGATCCAATATATCTGGCTTGAGCAACACATGTCACAATGGCTAGTCTCTTAAGAAGAAATTTAATTTTTTAAAGTTAGTTGTTTTTATTTAATTTTTTTAAGTGTAACCCTGTCGTGGTCTTCACAAGGCCGACTAACAAAATAAACAAAATAATAATAATAATGATAAAAGCAACGGTACTAGTAATAATAATAATAAAAGCTTGAGTGTGGTTGCTAGTCCGTCACGGATTTCATCCCTAGCTGGAAGATATAACGATACCTAAGAGCTATGGACGGTATCAGGAAAATAAAATGCGGGGCGCCCCACATGTAACTAAGGGAAGGAAAACTGGCCGGCCCACATGTTGCCACGGTTGTTTTGACTACGCTGCAGAAGTTTCGCTGAGAAACCTTTACACGTTCTCCATAAAGTCTCCGTTTCTCGCAGTGCGGTTTCCATATTTTTCGAGCCTTGAAAAGAGATCCTCGTGGTCGTCGATTTGATTCGGACGAAGAGGTGCACGCCTGAGTACAGTCACGTTTTCGTAGGCGCCGGAAACAGTTTTCCATGAAGGCGCTGACCGTCTTGCCAAGTGGGGTAAATTTATTAATAGTTCTGGCTGTTACTTTTGGAATAACTTACTGCTTTTCAATCTTTCTTGTTTTCATTTGACTGCCCCTCATATTTTTACAAAAATGGTGTGGGAGTAAGATTCCTCACTAACCCTAAGGGTCGTGTTATGGATGAGAAGAGGTGACTAAAAAAGTTGAAAACGTTCTATTGGTATTTATTTCCTTTGTTCGGTTGATCTGGAATACTTCTTAAACCATGAAATGCAATCTCAATATATCAATCAGATCGCAAAATTGAGCATAGCAGCGTTTTAATAATTTTGTCAACGCGTTGCGGGAACTAAAATCATGCCACATGCCTGAATACCACAGAGACAGGGCGGCAGCTAAAAATACCGAAACATCAAAATAACAACACATTGTCATGTCTCATACGATGTAGGAAAATCATTGACGTTCAAAAGGGCTGGCGATAGTCTCAAATTATATAAATACAGGTCGTGCACGGTTTGCAAGGGAATATTATGCCATTATTCCTGGAAAATAGCAGAAACTTCAGATAACGATAATGGTGGATAGCGATCACGCACCTTTAAAAGCTCAATAACACTAAGATCTGGCAAGTGCGGGGCCAATTCATCCTCCTGCTAACAAAACCGTTTCTGGACGACGCCAGTTTTGTGAACAGGGCATTTCGCCTCGGAACACAACATCACATTGGGGAACAAACGTTATACCATGGTACTGACGTGATCAGCCAAAACGGTCATACAATCCTTGGTAGTAATGGGACCTTCCACAGTAATCACGGGTCCCATGGAATTCCACTACACAGGTGCCCCAAACCCCCAACCATATTTTACTCTTGGCTGCGTCGCAGTCTTGGAACTGCTTGTATCTGAGGTAAACTCTGCCTGAAATAGGAAAACGGGTAAAAGAAGACTCATCCGCCCAGATGATTTTCTTCCATTGCTTCATAGTCAGGGCTTTATTATTTCGGTATCACATTTCCCGTTACGGGCATTTGCATTGCTGATGTTTGGTTTTGTAATATCGGCTTGACTTGCTGTTCCCAGCTTATGGTGCTCTTCGTTTTGTTTTTGTGCTGACAATCTATTGGTTATTACCTGTAGATTAAAACTGAAGAAACTGCAAAAAGGTGGGAATTTAAGGATATCGGACCTGGATAAACTGAAAGAACCAAAGGTTGTACAGAGTTTCATGGAGAGCATAAGGGAACAATTGACAGGAATGGGGGAAAGAAATACAGTAGAAGAAGAATGGGTAGCTTTGAGGGATGAAGTAGTGAAGGCAGCAGAGGATCAAGTGGGTAAAAATACGAGGGCTAGTAGAAATCCTTGGGTAACAGAAGAAATATTGAATTTAATTGATGAAAGGAGAAAATATAAAAATGCAGTAAATGAAGCAGGCAAAAAGGAATACAAACGTCTCAAAAATGAGATCGACAGGAAGTGCAAAATGGCTAAGCAGGGATGGCTAGAGGACAAATGTAAGGATGTAGAGGCTTGTCTCACTAGGGGTAAGATAGATACTGCCTACAGGAAAATTAAAGAGACCTTTGGAGAGAAGAGAACCACTTGTATGAATATCAAGAGCTCAGATGGCAACCCAGTTCTAAGCAAAGAAGGGAAGGCAGAAAGGTGGAAGGAGTATATAGAGGGTTTATACAAGAGCGATGTACTTGAGGACAATATTATGGAAATGGACGAGGATGTAGATGAAGATGAAATGGGAGATACGATACTGCGTGAAGAGTTTGACAGAGCACTGAAAGACCTGAGTCGGAACAAGGCCCCGGGAGTAGACAACATTCCATTGGAACTACTGACGGCCTTGGGAGAGCCAGTCATGACAAAACTCTACCATCTGGTGAGCAAGATGTATGAAACAGGCGAAATACCCTCAGACTTCAAGAAGAATATAATAATTCCAATCCCAAAGAAAGCAGGTGTTGACAGATGTGAAAATTACCGAACTATCAGTTTAATAAGCCACAGCTGCAAAATGCTAACACGAATTCTTTACAGTCGAATGGAAAAACTGGTAGAAGCCGACCTCGGGGAAGATCAGTTTGGATTTCGTAGAAATACTGGAACACGTGAGGCAATACTGACCTTACGACTTATCTTAGAAGAAAGATTAAGGAAAGGCAAAACTACGTTTCTAGCATTTGTAGACTTAGAGAAAGCTTTTGACAATGTTGACTGGAATACTCTCTTTCAAATTCTAAAGGTGGCAGGGGTAAAATACAGGGAGCGAAAGGCTATTTACAATTTGTACAGAAACCAGATGGCAGTTATAAGAGTTGAGGGACATGAAAGGGAAGCAGTGGTTGGTAAGGGAGTAAGACAGGGTTGTAGCCTCTCCCCGATGTTATTCAATCTGTATATTGAGCAAGCAGTAAAGGAAACAAAAGAAAAATTCGGAGTAGGTATTAAAATCCATGGAGAAGAAATAAAAACTTTGAGGTTCGCCGCTGACGTTGTAATTCTGTCAGAGACAGCAAAGGACTTGGAAGAGCAGTTGAACGGAATGGATGGTGTCTTGAAGGGAGGATATAAGATGAACATCAACAAAAGCAAAACGAGGATAATGGAATGTAGTCGAATTAAGTCGGGTGATGTTGAGGGTATTGGATTAGGAAATGAGACACTTAAAGTAGTAAAGGAGTTTTGCTATTTGGGGAGCAATATAACTGATGATGGTCGAAGTAGAGAGGATATAAAATGGAGACTGGCAATGGAAAGGAAAGCGTTTCTGAAGAAGAAAAATTTGTTAACATCGAGTATAGATTTAAGTGTCAGGAAGTCACTTCTGAAAGTATTTGTATGGAGTGTAGCCATGTATGGAAGTGAAACATGGACGGTAAATAGTTTGGACAAGAAGAGAATAGAAGCTTTCGAAATGTGGTGCTACAGAAGAATGCTGAAGATTAGATGGGTAGATCACATAACTAATGAGGAGGTACTGAATACGATTGGGGAGAAGAGGAGTTTGTGGCACAACTTGACCAGAAGAAGGGATCGGTTGGTAGGACATGTTCTGAGGCATCAAGGGATCACCAATTTAGAATTGGAGGGCAGCGTGGAGGGTAAAAATCGTAGGGGGAGACCAAGAGATGAATACACTAAACAGAGTCAGAAGGATGTAGGTTCAAGTAGGTACTGGGAGATGAAGAAGCTTGCACAGGATAGAGTAGCATGGAGAGCTGCATCAAACCAGTCTCAGGACTGAAGACCACAACAACAACAACAACGGTTAGAGACCGCGAAGTACGATTCTACTGCGAATATTCAGCTTTAGTCCTCTCATTTTTCATCACAATCCTATTCTACGAACTCCTGTCGCGATCACTCAACACACATTTTCCACCGCGTTGTTACTTAGCAGATGATCTTTCTCCGCTTTCCCGGTATGTGGTAGATATCTTCGATACAGCGACTCTTAGAAAGCCAAACTCCTAGGCTACGTTAGTTGGCGATGCATCCACAATACGAGCACCAACAATTTGACTCTGTCGATTTCACTTGGATGGTTACAAACCGTCTGGCTTGCCTTCTTCCACTTATAATAAATTAGATAGGAATGGTACAGTTGCCACAGCTCCACTAAACACGTCTCATTCCTTAGTTTAGTTTGATGTGGTGTTAAGTCGACCACTGGAAATTCTATATTAATCGTTGAGCAGTACTAGATTAATGATTTAATGTGCAGCAAAGGCATAGTAACCATCGCTCCTTTTGCCTGACTTTTTAGTTGTAGTTAGCAATTAACTTTACATTAAGAGAATTTTGAAGCCAATTCTTTGTAATTGTTTAACGTAATACATAATCGGCTTGTGTTTCATTCGCATTTTTATTTGAAAAATCACGTAACTACCTTCAATTCACTGATTTATTCTGCTGATTGAACGGGTAGTTATGTAGTAGGATACTGCATTTTCTCACTTTATGATCCTGTGTTAGGGCATTTCAAGATAGTAACTCCGTAGCGGAATTTACAGTTAACATTGAGTTCTAAGTGGAGTCTGGATAGGTCCATTCCTGTGTTAGGTTACACAGTCTCACACACTGAGGGATGTTGCACACTTAGTTCTTACATAACGCATTCACATCGACACAGAACACTGTTTGAGCATCATTGACGTTTGCACTATATTGAAGGCATTACACACGTGCCATTGGTCAAATACAACACTGCCCCCTGCAGGCTTCTCTAGCATCTGCATTCATCTTCAAGTATGCATTTCTCACCGTGTTTACACATTTTTGTCCAAGCCTTGCGAGTCGTATAGTGTAAAACAGCAGCGAGTCAGGTATATATACATATACGTGCTATATATGTCAGACACACACCGCTTCCTAAGCACCTGAATCGATTTCAGCCACACTTGCTTACTATGTGGAAACAAATACTTCGGGTGAAAGAGGGGGAGGTGGAGATGAACAGAGAAAGAAGGTAGAATGAAAGGGAGTAATAGAAGACAGGAATAAACAAAAGTGTCTGAAATGCTTACTGAGTCAGTAGGGAGTACCCAGAATGAGAAATAAACACTGTTAGATGTGTTTCAGTGATTTATTCCCATAATATATATTACAATAAATGTTTAAATGAGCATTGTTAACTTAAGTGAAGATTTCGTCTGGATGTAATAAGGCATCGAGGGGCTTGATGGAAAAGGTATGACGAGTTCTATGTGTGTGTTGTCGCTGCAAGAAATGTTGCCACTACTTTCTCCGCAGAGTTCTCAGTGGTAGAACACACTTCAGTTTTCATGTATTACCAGAGAAAAATTCTAATGGAGTGCACGACACTTTTTTCTCCATGTGTAGCCTTCCATGTTATGTACTGCGACTGTTAAGCAGGTACTCCGGCACTACACGCTGTTTGCTGGCTCAATATGAACGTCAGGACAATACTATGTATTTTAAATCGATCTTAGTGTTCTCAATCAACGTGCATTTCCGGCACCTAATTTCTCCGTCGTAATATCCTTCAATTTGAGCATTGAATATTTGAACACCCTGTGTACATATATGACACCGTTCGCTCATAGTGATGCTGTGTAGAGAGGAACTGTAACCCTAGAAAATTGTAGCGAACTGCAGGAAGTGCTGCAGAAGATTAACGCTTTCTGCAGGGCTTGGGAGCTGACCCTAAAATTAAAAATAATCCATTATTTACATGAGAGAATGCCTATAGTGAAATTTAAAATGGAGCGACCACGTAAAAATAATCGTAATAACACACTAAGATTTATCGATAGAATCCTGTGTTGAGCCAAAAAGGGGGTAGCTTGCAAAACACAAGTTCGACCGAAATTTGACTATTTTTCGATACTCAAGGATTGACAAGGATGATGCAAAGAACGTCAGCGCGTTTCGTCACAGATTCGTTTAATTCTGCTACTTCAACGTTGGTGTAATTGCATCAGCGACTGCTTCGTAGCGATGGTCTGTATTTGCCTTTGACACATATGTTGTGTTGTTTTCTTTTCACTTTTAATCTACGAATTCATAGCTCGATTTTGTACGTTGTAAACTTCAGATTTCCTGCTATTTGGGGAGCCCAAAATGCTGGTTTACTTACTTGCGTATCACAGGTTATCCGCTCAGGCGAATTTTTTCCCATGCTTCCAGCTTGCAAATTTCCTGCGTAGTGGTATTTTCTGTTTCCGATGACACTCCATGACCAGAGTTACACGAGTCTTGGGGTGCTTTCTGTATCCATAGTGAAGATACTGTTGTAGAGGCTGAGCAGCTATCTGGATTGAATATACCACAGCGTCGAATTTACTCTGTACGGGAAAAAATGCTGGAAGTGCCAGTAATGTATATATTGAGTCGACATTATTTTAATACTTTCGGAGTAACACATGGCTAGAACTTGTTTTTAATATGTTCTAGGCACGGTTTGCCGAAAAATGGGGGGCAATTACGTTGCCGGTCAACCTCGAATGCGTAACAATTTCCAGCGTACAGAGCTAGACGGTTGAAACTACTGATACGAAAAGACTGAAGTGTCAAGTCATAAAAAACTTAACAGCGAATAACGCAGAGCTCCGTTCGCCCATTCTTGTAACCGTGGGAATATACAGCTCTTACTTGGCGAATGTAGGCTGCCTGGCCTACGCTTCGGATGAGCGGGCAAGTATACACTCTGAAACTGCAGGCGAGTTACGCCAGTGTGTTTAACCTCAGTGGACAAATTATTAGGTAACCCCTTACAAGAGCACAGGGATCGGTTTGGATCTCTGTAGATAGTGTAGAAATGATAACAGGCAGCCACGTGACTATTACTGCTAGCGTGACTCATGGTAGCGAAGGGGCATGTGTTCACCAGTGTGTTGTGTGGAATCAGCATAGACTGAGTGACATTTACCGGAAGCCCACACCTGCGGATGTCATCCATCGTTCCTCTACCCATCTACTATCCAAGAAAAGGCGACCTTCACGTCACTTCTGAATAGAATGCTGAACGGCCCTCTTCCTAAAATCATACGTCATAAGATGACTGCCCAGTAAGATCTAGTGGCCAGACGGGCTGAAGTT
Source organism: Schistocerca nitens (assembly GCF_023898315.1). Lineage (NCBI taxonomy): Eukaryota > Metazoa > Arthropoda > Insecta > Orthoptera > Acrididae > Schistocerca > Schistocerca nitens. The sequence goes on from NC_064621.1 coordinate 372,737,734, forward strand.
TTGATGTACAGTCGGTGTCACAAGAAAGTGTACGTCACAATTTTAAATGTAACGTCCGCAGCGACACCTCTGGTAGAGGTCTCGAATCTGTAATCATTGAGTTTTAGCACCGTGTAAACAGCATGAGAGTTGAAAGTTTTGTTTTGTCGGCTGCAGTTTAAAATGAGTGCCAAATATCTGAATAAATATATTTATCAAAAATGACTTCTGCGGTCCGTTAAGAAGCTATTTGGTTCGAACGAGGCAAACTGGGTGCTTCAAGAGGAATTGATCCCAAACGTCTCAGCAACCTCTGTACAACGTGGGAACAAGTCATAGGGTGTCCACGATGGATTGGCCTGAAATGTCTCCGAATGCCAATGGATCTTTGCGCCTTGCTACCTTTCGTTTTATTATATGTTGCACTACCTTGTATCATCTTGGAAAACTCTGTTTATCTACTTGTATGCAAACTTCTCTACAGCCTCGATTCAATCAGTTCGTGTAGAGCAACCAGTTAATTCCACTTTTGTTCTGGTTCCATTTTTTTAAGAAACTTAAATAAGCTTGTCTCTTTAATTTTTTATCCTTCTTACTGAATTTTCAATCAATTACGATTTCAGCAAAACACACCCCATTAGTGTAGACCCTTTTACTAATTACTTTTGCAAATCATCGTTGTATATCCTAGTTTATAATTTTTAATTTGCTATATTAAATCCACTTTACTACCGTCACGTGCTGATTTCCATTGGACAACATTGGTGCTAATACAAATTTTTACGAATTTATCTCTCTCTCCAAGTCCGCAGTTACCGTAGGTCTTAACACGCCGCCTGTTGGTACACAATAAAGTGCGCTGTCGTGCTATGAGTAAGTTCAGCCTATTGGCATCTGAGTTCGCAATACACTGCTTTCTGCCAAATTAGTTGTATAGGTACGATAAGATATTCACCTTGATTCACTTCGTGTAAGTTTTGTGCTAAGCTTTTAAAATAGTTTTATACTGGATTTTGGAAAGACTGAATAAGCGCGTCTTTACCAGAACGTTTTTCAATACATTTTAGGCACATGAGGGACCGTTAGTTGCTCAAATTTCACATTATTCCGTAAATGACCATGTCAGGCTGTGCTTTGATCACTGTTTCAGTATATAAGGACCCCGCTAATTCACCAGATACTGTTGCTTGCGGTGAGTCGGATTTACTAATATTTTCCCTAAATGATGCTAACGGCATTGCCATACTGGCAACACCGGTTCACATGAGGTCACCGAAGTCAAGCGCTGTGGCCCAAGTTATCATCTTTTTTGAAAACAAGTACATCAAAGAAATTCTATCTTCTGCCGTCGGGCTTGGCTGTAACTTGGATGGGGGCCAGGTATTTTTTTGTGATCTGACGAAGGCTCACATATTATCGCACCTGAAGGGGCCCGTTGCATCAGCAACATTAAAGCAATGGATAATGTGTGGACCTCCTTAGAACAGCAGGTGACACGTACCAGATAACGGCCCCATAATTTGATAGCTGTGCGGAATGTTATTATTAAAGCGTGGTTCCAGCTTGATATGGTTTACCTGAAAAAAAAATAAAGACTCACTTTCTACCGAGATGAAGCCATTATTAATGCTAGCGACGGTGTTATGTATACGGTCCAGTCACATTAATGTGAGCACCACCTATATTCGATATCAATGAACAATTGCCATTTGCAGACGGTATATGACACTGTTGGCAGTCGAGGGTACATAAGGTTTCTCAAAATAGCATGATCTTTGGCATTCAGGCCAAGAGTAGAAGCACTTACGAAAGTGATAATTCTGTAAACTGTGCACAGTGAAATGGTGCTATGCAAAAGTGATACCGAGGTAACTACGCCGCAGCACGGCCCACGGATAACAGGGTTGGACAACAGGTATAGAGATTTGTACAGGCGGACAAACTTGCGACTAATGTGCAGCTGACCACCCTGATTAACCAAGCGGCTATCAACAGTGTCTCCTCAACGACCTTTTAGCGAACGTTGTTGCGTACGGGCATCTGAGCGGGCACGTGGTTCGTGCACCAATGCTAAGTGTTGTTATTCGGCAACAATGGCTGGAATTTATATGCCAATATCACCACTGGAGGTCCACTGAACTGAATGGTGACAGGTGGCCTTTTCAGATGAATCGCTTTTTATGCTACACCTAATAGACGGCCGTAAGACTGTACGATGCTAAACTTCAGAAATCAAACTCCCTGCTATGGTAACACAACAACTCTGTAGGCTATCAAATCTTTTTCTTGCAATTCTAATGTCCAATTTATATTTTTACGTGAATCAAAGTTTGTAAACAAGTCTCCTAATGTTTGTATGATGTAAAGGAATGTTTCCTCATTGCAAAGTTAAATAAGTGTTACTTGTAACCTAATTGTAAGTACACACGTTGGTTTAGCCAGGGCGGTGCGATATTGTCAGAGAAAATTGGGAGCTGGCAGTTTCATTATCGCTGGGTACGCAAGAGCACCAACACTTGAGTTCAGTGAGAGCAAAACGTGTGAGAGTGTTGAGACGGAGAGAGATAGAGAGAGAGAGAGTCGAGCAAATCTCGCTGCGATTCTTGTGTTGAGAAGTGGCTGTATTGCATTAGTGCTAAAGTATGTAATGGCGTGGCGAATATTTGAATCGGTTATAACTGCACCTACATTTCACGGATTTCGTTTATTCTTCGGAGTAGATAGATGTGTTACCACGCAACAGGGAGTTTTAAATACATCGTCCATTTAAGACCTAATTACTTGGAAGTGTACTGAGTGGTCATAAGTCCAAGCCGGAGAGGGGAGCGATGTGGTCTAGGGATTGTTATAGTGGCCTTCCTGGGTGATCTCGTCATTGTGGAAGGCACAGTGAATCAGCACAAGTATGCATCTATCCTTGGGGACCTTGATGCCCCTATATGCAGTTTGTGTTTCGTCGGCACTATACCATCCACCAGCAGGACAATGCAACGTGCCATACTGTGACTAGCACCAAGATAAGTTTACTGTACTCCTCTTGGCACCAACTATCTATCACTACGGAAGAAGGCTGCGGGTTCCAGGCAACAACACACACCACTTGTTATCACACGTGTCAACGGCTGAGGAAAGAACAATCCACCAAAACGAAGAAACCGTAACAGTCGAGTCTTAAGAACAGGCAACTAATTACTCAACTTGAGGATCCTGCTTCGGAAGAAAGCGAAAAGTCGCTCACATAGCTAGCGCCTCCAAATGCAACAGCGCGTGCCCGCGACCAACAGCCCCGGCCTGGTTTCGCGCTGTGGATACTACGTCGCTGCTCAGTTTTAACGAACCTACAAGGTCCAACCACATCCCGATTCAGAAAATGGTGTTCGTCCTGAGGATCCAAGACGTCGTCGAGAGAGACGACCAACGGCAGCCAACTTTCGCCAACAGCGGTCCCGGCGAATACTAACACCATACGGACCCGGCCGTTGCCGTCTGCCAACTCTTCCTCTACTGATACTGGTGTCAGTGATCAGCAGACCACATGGCGCCATCCCACGACCAGTCGACCGACCGACCAACGTCCTTCCATCAGCGCCGACCATGGTCCCGGCGCACACTTGCACCATGAGGTGAGGACCTGTCTGCTACTGACTGCAACTCGTCCAACATCCGAGTAACGACGAACCCAACTCAGTCCACAACCCAAAGGGGACTGAGACTCAAGGCCGACTGACTAACATGCGATTGTCTGCCTTCCGAGTAACTCTGCCTACTCACTGCACCGACTCACTCCACCGACTCCGTCACATCGCCTCAGAGCAGAACCCGGAAAATACTCGCGATCGCTCCACAGATAGTAACACGAACCTACTATCGATAACGCTGGTACTGTCACTGAAGACACTAATACAAAACTAAAAAAAAAATTCTCGCCATTTCAGGAATGCAGGAAGGACAGGTCTCAATCATGAACCACGCACGGCTCAATTCTCTTTTCTGTCAAGGTCTCTTCAACTTTCGAAAGTGTGGCAACGATCTCTTCCCTAGTTATGCAAGTTTCTATAGCCTTTCATTTATAGTGTAGCCGTCCCTGTTTGGCAGTTTTGTGCTTTTAGTTGATCTTATTTCTTTGATGTCTGCATGTCCTCTTCGTCTGTCTCATTTACTGCACTATCATATTTTCCCCTTCAGTTCAACATCTCTTGTGATATCCAAGGGTTTCTACTAGGACTTGAACCGTTACCTAGTCGATCTCCTTTTTCCGTCAGTTGTTGTTTAGATCTCTCTCTGAAACTCTCAACAGCCTATGATTCTTTCAGTTTATCCAAGCTACACTTTCTTAATCTCCTTCAATTTTAATTTCTTATGTTTTGAGCTGCAGTTTCCACCCCATAAATTATAGTCAGAGTCCACATCTCGCCTGGAAACAAATTACAATTTGAAGAAATCTGCCCCTGTAAACGTATTACAGTTTGAAATTTGGTTTAGAAGTGTCTTGTCTTACCACTACATAACGAGTCTCAAACCTTCTAGAGTCTCCATGTCTCTTATACGTTTACAGTCTTCTTATGTGACTCTTAACCCATGTGTCAGCGTCGAATACAGTGTGTTCTGTGCAAACGCCACCAGACTGCTTCCTCTTTCATTCCTCACCCCCCCCCCCCCCCCCTCCTTCATCACTCCCACTCTCTCCACCAGACCTAATACTTTTCCTTTCATTTCTTCTCCTACTATCCGATTCCAGTCTCTATCACAATTGAATTTTCTTTTCCTTCAACTATCTGAATATATTGTTTTATTTCATCACATTTCCCATCACCATTTGCGCAACTAGTTTGCATATAAACTTGTACTATTTTGATGCGCGCTGGTTTCGTGTCTGTCGTTGTTCTTAGTAATTTACCTTCTATCCTTTTTCCTTATTCATTAATATATCTATTCCTGTATTATCCCTATTTGATTTTATGTTGATAATCCTGTACCGACCTGAGAATAAGTCCTGATCTTTCTGGAACCACACTGCACTACTTCAGTCTACATGTAACTTCAACATATCCACTAAATTTTCTGATCTACGATAGGCTCTATCATTATAAGCACCACTCCGTGGACTGCTCATTTTGTTTCTCCTGATGAAATCCTCCTCAGAAGTCACCCCCGACATCCGAAGTAAGTGCTATTTTACCTCCGAAATTTTTTACTCAGAATGGTGCCATCATCATTAATCCATAGAGTAGAGCTGCATGTCCCCACGAAAACAAACAGCTTTAGTTTCCTCTTGTTTTCAGCTGTATGAGCGCAGTAAGGACATGTAGGCTACAGTTAGGAGAACAAGTGAGTCATCCAGACTGTTATCCTGCAACAATTGCAAAGGCGGCTGCCCTTCTTCAGGACCCATTGGTTAATCTGGCGTCTCCACAGATACCGTTTATTTGTGGTTGCGCCTGCAGTATGGCTAGCTCTGTCGCTGAGAAAGGCTAGCCACTCCACATCGGGGGAAGGGGGGGGGGCTATTTACGTAACTGATATTAATATTATATTCTCAAAATATTTACGACTTATGGGTCACCATCTTCTGAAAATAGATTAAACTTTCATTGAATTTGAAACTGCTTCTGCCATCAATATCAGAGTAAGTTGTGAGCTCAGTGTGCACGAATAGATTCACGTATACGTTGAGACCTGGATGCAAACAGCTTCCGCATCTCTTATTAAGGAATTTACTGCCATGCACGAGACCCATGATGCATGCCAGACAGGTTATACGGCAGACAAATTAGAGGTCTTTCCAGGTCTGTCTCCTGTATAAACACCACAAGCAGAAGCAAGCCATAGAATGCGACTCAATGGCCCAGTTGACTGTAGCTCTGCGCAAAGCACGTCCATGTTGTCTGTGGTATGGTGTCATTGGTAAACAATACTTCGCAACTCGAATTCACAGCCTAGATTCCAGTAATCTGTCCCCGACTATTTGTTGTAGCACTCTGCATGAAGCTTCTGCCCGGGTTTCTGTGGTCGTCCGTCTATTCGTTAGAGCCAGTAGAACAATCCTACGATCTTCTCGTGGTGCAGTCCTTCTGGAAGCACTGTGTCTGCTCTTTTCGCCACACTGCTGCCCTGAGTCAGTCTCGTCGTTACGTGTTATGATTTCCTTCCACTGCAGTTATTGGTGTGAACCGTCTGCTCCCATGTCCCTGACACCAATGACTGAGTTGTTCTCAGAATAGAAAATTTTAAAAATTTGACTTACTTTAGACACATCCGACAGCGATATTGGACTCACTGCATTCTTCAACCGTGGGGATGGCTTTTTCTGTACTGAAAATAAGCTGAAGTAAGAAGGAAATTTTTATCAACATTTCCCTTAGACGTGAATGTGTTGGAGTATGTCTGGTAGCGCTCGATCAAGGTGTTCATGGTATAATACTTTTCATTTCCGTCAGTTTATTATCAGACGGACAGACGGAGCAACGAGAACATAAGAAACAGATCAGCACAAGCAGAAAGGGAATTCCTGCCTAAAAGAAATGTACTTATATCAACCGTAGGCCTTATTCTCAAGAAGAAATTTCTGATAATATATGTTCGCACCACAGCATTGTATGGCAGTGAAACATGCACTGTGGGGAAACTGGAGCTGAAGAGAACCAAAGCGTTTGAGATGTGGTGCTACGGAAGTATAATGAAAATTCGATAGACTTGTAAGGCAAGGAATGAGGAAGTGGAGAACCTCCTCATTCCTTACTTACCAGTCCACCATCGGCGAGGAAAGCAGTATATTGAAAATATTGACAAGAAGAAAGGACTGGTTGACAGAACATTTGTTTCGACATCAGGGAATGATTTCCATGCTGTAGAGGCTAAAAACTGTAGAGCAAGACAGAGATTGGAATACATCCAGCAAATAAATGAGGATATACGTTGTAAGCTACATTGAGATGAAAATATTGGCACAGGAGAGGAATTCGTGGCAGGCCACGCCAAGCTAGTCAGAAGACTGGTGACTCAAGGAAAAAAACAGGTATGCATATGCAAAAATATTCTCTGAAAGAATGGAAAAGATTATAAACTTCTACATTTGTTGTGTGTCTTCTGTGGTAACAGCTGATTGCTGCTTTAGTCTCGCTCTTTGAATTTACCTTTAGCCTCACAATCTAGCATTCACAGTTTTTGTTTATCTTATTATACGTTATCGAGTTCTTCACTGCAATACTGTTGATGTCCTGTCTGTTTTCTCCATGTACAATACTTCACAAGTTTAATGAGTAACTGGTATTTAATTTTAGTTTAAACCACCAAATGGCTCTAAGCACTATGAGACTTAACTTTAAACAATCATCCTATTCCAAATATAATATTTCTGCTGTTATCGTTAATGAGTAATATTAATTCTGGGATCTTACACCTCTACAGCTAATTAACGATAGGTTAAATTTCCTTTATATCATTACTCGCACATGGTTCGTTGTTTTACTGCGCTCACATACATTGTGTCCCAATTACCTTGACCGCCCTAATAACTGTTTGTCCAGATGCAAGTTACAAAATTTTTCAAGCAAATGTTCTTTAGACGTCAGGCGGACATCAATCAGCATGATTGCCTTCGTTGTAGCTTTGTTTTTTTACAAAGATATGAACAGAGGTATGACTTTTTGAAATGGGACCCTGTATTTTTTATTCGGTAATTCATTTCCTCTCCTAAAGACCTATTCAAAAATATATCACAGTGTACCATTCAATGAAACACAACCTTATTAATTACATAACACAACATTGACTTTGAACCCAGGATCACGGACTCGTCAACTTGCTGGAGTTGTCAGAAAACAAATGAAAACCAAGTAAAAACATAACATAAAATTGACTTTGACTATCCTGTACCAATGCCCAGGAGTAGAACATTCAAAGGTGCTCAAAATGGTGTCCCTGGGCACCGATAGACTGGTGCACTCGTTGAATGAAAGAATTATTCACTGCTTCCTGTGTTGCCTGCTGAAGAGAATTACAAGCAAGCACGATTCATTCCTGCATGTCCTTTGGAGTTGTTAGAATATCGCAATAGACAACGTCTTCAATGCATCCCCAAAGAAAAAAGTCCAGAGGATTTAAACCAGGAGACTAGCAGGCAAGTAACTGTTCCTCCTCGACCAACCTGTCTGGCATGATACCTTCGATTCAGAACACGACGTGCACGCAAGGCATTATGTGCTGGACATCCATCGTGTTGATACCACATAAGCATTTTAGTTCTTAGCGGCACTTCATCCAGAAGAGGTGGAAGAATTCGTCTGAAGAAGCTGGCATACGCTGTACCGTTTAGACTACCATTGATGAAATAAGGGCCTATAATTGTAGTACCAAGCATCCCACACCAGACGTTAACTCTCCATTGACACCGTCTAAGCCATCGCAGGTTGACTCTGGAACAATAATGCATGTTCCTTGTATTTGCCTGTCCTTTGTTTGAGGAGGAACATTCATCGGTAAATACGAGAACATTGGAGAAGTTTGGGTTGGCGGGGATTTGCTGCTGTGCCCACTGACAGAACTGTACACGATTCTGGAAGTCATTCCCATGCAATTCTTGATGTAGATGTACGTGGTAAGGATGGAACCGGTGACGTGTAAGAATACGATGTACACTCTCGTGTTCAAGCTGTCGTGTGCCCGCATGTGGAATCATAGCAACGGAAGCAGAACAGTAACTTCGGCAGCTTGGTCTGTGCGAGTGCTACGACGATTGCGTTGTCGTGGGTTTAAACATTCCGTTTCCCGAAGCGTCGCAACAAGACGAGAAAACGTCCGTATGGAAGGTGGGTTCTTTTCAGGATATCGCTCTCTGTACAGTTCCGCTGCCTGCGTAGCATTTCGCGTACCTTCAACAACAAGAATAACAGAAAAGTTATGTCGATGCAGTTTGTAGGAGGGTCAGCCTTTACTGTATGCCTACTCTACACAACAGCATTTAAAAGTACTAAACTACTGTACTAAATGAACCTGTACATGGGAAAACAGTATAGCAATTACTGTTCTGCTAACTTACATTCCCCATAGGTGAGTAGCATTTCTACCTTCTCTTCGTTGGTGTACGTTCTACTCACACAATTCTTCCACTGACGGTGGTTGAAGGAATGACGGGTGTGCATTCTACTTATGTTTACATTTGCCCTCTGTCAACGTCAGCACGTGGATGTGTTCCGTTACCCCGAGTACCTGCACTAAGCGCTGAGAGCGTCAACGTCAGTGTTGTGTTATGTAATTAACAACGTTGTGTTTCAGTGAATGGTACACTGCGATATATTTTTGAATAGCTCTTTAGGAGAGGAAATGAATTACCGAATAAAAAATACGGGGTGCCATTTAAAAAAGTCATACCGCTGTTCACATCTTTGTAAAAAGCAAATCTACAATGAAGGCAATCATGCTGATTGATGCCCCTCTGACGGGTAAAGAACATTTGCTTGAAACATTTTGTAATTTGCTTCTGGACGAACAGTTATTTAGGGTGGTCAAGATAAATGGGGCACCCTTTATATGGGTCATAAAGGCTATGATGGCAGATAATTTTATGTGTGGTAGTTTAATATGTACACACATTAATGGTTTTGTTGTTTTTTTTTATTTTTATCGAACAATCATCCCACAAACACGTCACGAACTTTACGATCTGATATTTTCTGCACGATTATACTGTCCGCAGCTCGTGGTCTAGGGTCTAGCGTTGCTGCCTCTGGATCACGGGGTCCCAGGTTCCATTCCGAGCCGGGTTGGAGATTTTCTCTGCCTGGAGACTGGGTGTTTGTGTTGTCCTCATCATTTCATCATCATCATAATTTGCGAGAGTCACTCGATTCCCTTGCGAAAAGAAAATGACAGTGTAGTTGCGCGTCCCACAAAACCAAACATCATCATCATCATGGTCGTATTGCATCAGTAATTGTAAGTGAAATGCTCCTGTCGGTACAGACTAACTGTTTCACTTCCATATTCCAACACCTGACCTGCTGCCGAGGAGACAATAAGCAAGAATCCCTTCATTTGCCACATGTACTTGGAGGTACTAACCAACCTAAAAACAAACTGTGATCTAGCAGTAGTGGACACCAGACGATCCTGAGGAAGATACCAGCAGAGGGGTCGAAACGTCGAACATTTTAAAAGAAATATGACACGGCCTAATATCCCATAAGATTTTAATTTCAGTAAAAACAAATAACTTGTAATGGCTATAATTACTAGTGTGAAAGTAATGTACGAGACTGATGCTGTTAGTAGTGGGGCAACAGGGGTATCGCCCCATATTGTGGGTTGCCAACATCAGGGGCAATTATACACTCAGGGTAAAACCTGTTGTTATCCTCTGATTGACAGGTCATTAACCTGTTGTTCTGCTATTACTCTTCCTTTTGACTGACAGGTCATTAACCTATTGTTCTGTTAAGATCCTTCCTTTTGGTTAACAGGTTCTTAATCTATTGTTCCCCTGCACCACTCCTCCCCCCCCCCCCCCCCCCCAACTCCTAAGGAAACCTTCAACACTCCTGTCCTATCCCTCATTGGTATAAGCACACTTCTGAAATCAACTTGTCAATTTAATTGACTTAATTAATTAAATCGCTCAATTAATTAAATTTTCCCTCTGGGAAACATCCCAGTCCTTCCCCTTCCCCACCCCATCCCGGATATAGGCGGGAAAAAGACTCAGTTGCTCGGTTATTTCGCCAGAATTCGATTGCAGTGTATGGAATATTTTTTAAACAATTTGTATAAATGGCCCAGCGAGATGTTGGCATAGCGGCTCACCCTCACAGGCGCAGCTAAAAGGTTGTCAATTTTATACTGATGTCATATGTCTATGTAAATAACAGCCAAGTCTCCCTCTGGACGCGCTATATAAACCTGTTGCATTGCTTTCGGAAACTGCTTATGAAAACATCCCAGAATAACACAGGATGCATTCTTCCTAGCAATACTAATGGGACAGCTCATCCGTCACGTGTTACGTCTTGCTTTCGATATATGTCTCAGAAACGGTAATCGTTCGCCCTTGTTCTCACCGCTAAAAGCCTTCATAATGTTTGTGCATGCTTCCAAAAACCCTGTTAATCATAAAAGCATTCTTGTTACTGGGAAAGAGAGCACTGTCTAAGAAATGACGGGAAAATTAGATCAATTACACAAACATATTTCGAAGCACTGTCCTGCAGAAGAGAAAAATGGCTGGAATTTTGGGTGTCCTACAGCTGCTGGTCTATATATGTGTTAACGACACAATGGCAGATGAAGGACAGCATCATGCCAGAGACAGATGGGCTGCTTCAACTTGACTTTGAACACGTGAACAAAGAAATCACGTTACTCTCAGAACTTCCCATGGATACACTATGTGGTCAAAAGTATACGGACAACCCCAGAAACATACGTTTTTCATAATAGGTGCATTGTGCCGTCACTTACTGCCAGGTACTCCATATCAGAGACCTCAGTAGCCATAGAACATCGTGAGGGGGCAGAATGGCGTGCTACGCAGAACTTCGAACGTGGTCAGGTGATTGAGTGTCACTTGTGTCATACGTCTGTATGCGAGATTTCCACACTGCTAAACATCCCTAGGTCCACTGTTTCCGATGTCATACTGAAATGGAAACGGGAAGGGACACGTACAGCACAAAAGGGTACAAGCCGATCTCGTCTTTGACTGCCAGAGACTGCCGACAGTTGAAGAGGGTCGTAATGTCTAATAGGCAGACATCTAACCAGACCATCACACAGGAATTCCAAACTGCATCAGAATCCACGGTAATCTTTCTGTGGATCATTACTCTTCCACTAGAACGTAGTGGGTACAGTCAGTAAGATAATCATCGAAGTAATTCCGTATGTTTGAAGGTGCTTCTTATGACCGTGCTTTGGTTCGTGCTCGACGATATGTTACAGTTTCGCAAATCTTGCGAAAATGTAGGGTTACGGAATTTGCCGATACATCATTCTTTGCAAGGAGTAGTTTTTTGAATCCGTACTGATTCTCTGAGAGAAGCTTGTACGTCATAATGTTTGAGTTCAGAATACCCTCTAGGATCTTGAAACAGTCGGCCTTCCTGAACAGTGCTGAATATTGTGACCTGCAGCTTTAAGCCGCGAGCGACGGTGGTGGTGCTCTGCAGTTCAGCTACCCGGTGAGAGGAACCGGAGCCAGCGTCTGAATCTAGGCCACAGACCACGATCAGCAGTCGTCTCCACGCGTTGCTTTCAGTAGTTTCGGAAAGAACCCTTTGCATGTACCAGGCTAGACCCTGGCAACGATGACACAGCTATTTCCGTGACGGGTTTTGTGATCAGACTAACAGTGGAGCTCACAACAATGAGGAGGATGCAGAACAAGTCTTGACAAAAGCATGCACGTTCAAATGGATCTAAGATGCAGTAGTGATGTAGAGGTGTAGACACTTGCACAGGAAAGAGTTGCGTGGAGAGCTACATTAAATCAGTCTTCAGATGACGAGGAACTAATAAGTCAAAATAATAAACAAGCTTAATAAGACACGTCTTTTTGTGTAAACATGCATCGCATTTTTCCGATAACATCGTACTAACATAGCTACATAACTACAGTACAGTCAAAGTAATAACAGAAGGACGCCGGAACTTGTTTGGCTTATCTTATCGACTACCATATTTACACATGTTGCCTCTATCTCACTGAAAATCTTTTCCTACTCAGATCCGAAGATGGTAATCATAAATCTAAATTTATTACCTAGTTCGTATCTGAAATAAATAAACAGGATTATCAGAAACAGTGCGAAAAGATTGCAGTGGCGTTGTAGGCTAAACAGTCCTGAGAATAATTGTTAAGGGAAAAATTCGATACGTTGACCCGTTTCCGAGTTAATAAGCACTGGAGTTAGCCAATTAGGCAGTTGCGTGTGCGCATTCAGGGAGATCACCGGATAGATTTATTGTCAGTTGTTCTCATACCGTAGTTGATAGCGCACGAGGTTGCACAGCTGGTTCGATTCTTACTATTGTCTCAATTTTTTTATCGCTCTCTTGTCCGGTTTTAGAAAATCAAACGAAGAATAAGTTTGGCGTCAAACGTCTCTGGCGGGAAACTTAAATTTTGCGAGCTTTACGATCTGATTGGCTGACTTCAATAATAACTAACTAGGAAACTGTGTAGTGTATTGATATTTTTCTTAACACTTGTTTCTCAGCACAGCCTGCCCTGAAACATCCGTGCAAGCTTATCAGACTGTTTCTCACACCCTAAATGAATTCTGTCATGGATCACTGAGAAATTTGGCTGCGAAAATATCGCAAATCCTGAAAGAATCTTTCGTTGTCAAAATGTATTTTACGAGGGTCAGTCAAAATGTGATGGATCCTTTTTTTCTCGTTAAATAAATTTTGTTAGTGAAAAAGTTCACGCTATTCCACGAAGCTCCTTCTCTAGTCTACCGAAGTAGTAACTTCATGCGACACGAGATGCAAGTAATGAAGTCATTTGCAAAATGGCCGACATCGATGTCGACTCGCATTCATGGAAGACTGAAAAATGTGCACGGTACTGCAGCAGTTGATGTCAGCACTGTTAGACGTTGGGTTTGTTGCTGTAACGCAGCTGAAGGGTAAACAACGTCGGCAGTCGAATCTGGGAGCGGCAGGCTGGTGACTGCATTGGTTCCACACAACTTTCAGCGAGTCGATGACGTCATTCGTGGTAACCACCGGGACACTTCAGATGATATGTGTCGCATTACCTCCCTCAGTAAACACCCAATGATGATGGTTATTCAACAACTTTTCTTTCCTTTCCTTTTTGAGTCATGAGTCATCTGCCTGATTCGATACGGTTCATCAATAGTTCTTCTCCTGTGCCAAAATTTTCATCACACAGTAGCAACAGCAACCTTTCTACTCAATTATTTGCTGGATGTTTTCCAATCTCTGTTTCCCTCAAAATTTTTTACGGTCTTAAAGTCCCTCTAGTGAAATAGAAGTTACTCCCCGATGTCTTAACAGATGTGTTATCGTCTTGTCCCTTCTTGTCAGTATTTTCCATATAGCCCTTTCCTCGTTGATTTTGCGGAGAGCTTCCTCAATCTTATCTTATCCGTCCACCTAAATTTCATTATTCGCTGTAGTACCGCATGCTTCGAGCGAGCGTGGTGGCACAGTGGTTACCACACTGGGCTCGCATAATGGAGGACAACGGGTAAATTCCGCGTCCGGTCATCCTCATTTAGGTTTCCAGTGGTTTCCCTAAATCCCTTCAGGAAAATGTCGGTATTGTTCCTTTGAAAGGGCACGGCCGACCTCCTTCCCTAATCCGACGAGACCGATGACCTCGACGTTTGGTCTCCTCCCCCGAATCAACCCAATTCTCTTAAAAGCTTCGATTCCCTTGTGTTCCGTTTTCCCCACAGTCTATGCACTTCCTGAGAAATTTCTTGCTCAAATCAAGGCTTATGTTTAATACCAGTAGACTTCTCTTGAACAGGAATACCCTCTTTGCCTTTGCTAATCTGATTTTATGCCCTCCTGCTTCGTTCGCCATGAGTTGTGTTGGTGCCAAGGTAGCAGAATTCTTTAAATTCGTCTACTTTCAATCCGTATTCTGTAATCATTAGACGGTTCATTACAGTCAGCAGAGCCTGTATTTCTTCTTCACTTTCTCTGACGGTAGCAATGTCATCAGCGGGTCTCATCATCGAAATCCTTTCGTCCTGAATTTTAATCACATTCTGGAACATTTATTTTCGTCATTAGAGACAGTAGAGGCGCAACACTACATCCATGTCTAACATCCTTTTTAATTCGAGCGGTTCGTTCTAGGTCTTCCATTCTTATTGTTCCCTTTTTTTTATATATATATATAAATATTGTATATTACCTGTCTTTCCCTATAACCTACCACTTTGTCGCAAGGATTTCGAACATCTTGCGCCATTTACCACTGTCCAACGCTGTTTTCAGTCCTACAAATCCTACGAATGTGTCTCGATTTTTCTTCAGTCTTTCTTCCATTATCAGCCGCAATGTCAGAATGACCTCTCTGCTGTCGTTACCTTTTCGAAAGCCAGACTGATCGTCGTCTATTACGTCCTCAATTTTCCTTTACATTCTTCTATATGTTATTCTTGTCAGCAACTCAGCAATTTGCTGAGCTGTTAATCTGACTGTGCTATAATTCTCGCACTCGTCGGCTCTTGCCATGTTTGCAATAGCGTGGATTACGTTTACCGCGAGTCTGATGGTATTCGCCAGTATCATGCATTGTACAGACCAACGTGAACAGTGGTTTTGAAGTAGTCCAAACCATTTAAAATTCTGATTCTAATTCTGTATCTCCTCTTACCTGTCTATTCCTGTTGCTTCTTTCGTCACCTCATCAGAGAAGTTCTCGCAAGCATAGAGGCCTTCAATGTGCCGTTTCCATCTACCCTCTCTTTCCTCTGCATTTAACAGTGGAATTTCGATTGCATGCTTAAAGTTACCGCCCTTGCTTTCAATTGCTCGAATTTTTTTTTTATTTTTACTTTTATGCATGTTGAGTCAGTCAGCAGTTACGAAACGGAAAGGTGTGTGGCACTTGGCTACCAAGAAGTGCAACTGACCAGAATAAAGGGACGAGAAAAACAATTGCCTTTCAACTCTCACAGCGCTTAAGTCTAGAAGGAGAGATGTTTCTGGAAAAAAAATTGTGACCGGAGACGAAACATGGGTCCATTTTTAGAACCAGAATCGAGGACTGAGCCAAGTGAATGACAGCATAAAAACTCACAGACAAAGAAAAAGTCAAAACCGTGCGATCGGCAGGGAAGTTTACGGTTACGTTGTTCTGGTTTGCAGAGAGTATAATTATGATAAATTTTTTGAAGCGGGGATACAAAATAAATTCTCTCCGATACAATCCTCAACGTTTTCAGGGAGTTTGTGCAGCAAAAGTTACGGCGAATGTTCTTCTTTTGCATGACAGTGTAAGACCACACGCCAATTCTCACACCACTGAACCAACAGTTCGGGCCGCTAAAAGACGCTCATTCACTTTGAAGATTAGGAGGTCATGAGAACGTACATGCGTCAATGGCTTCAGAAGCAGGACCGTGCGTTTTACCACACTGGAATACATGTCCATGTTAAAAAATAGACCAAAATAGTGGAAATGAATGGTGACTATATAGAAAAGTTATAAATTAATTGTCACAGATGTGGTTTTCAAGCTATTTAGTTGCATTTGAAATTCCTGACAAATACTAATAATAATAAAAGAGGAAACAGTTATTTTCGACTGTTCCTCGTAGATGTAAAGTACCCCTCGCTATCCCCAACCCCCCTCCCAAGACACACATACTAAAATGGTTCAAATGGCTCTGAGCACTGTGGGACTTAACAGCTGTGGTCATCAGTCCCCTATAACTTAGAACTACTTAAACCTAACTAACCTAAGGACATCACACACATCCATGCCCGAGGCAGGATTCGAACCTGCGACCGTAGCAGTCGCGCGATTCCGGACTGCGCGCCTAGAACCGCGAGACCACCGCGGCCGCGACACACATACTCCGTTAATTTTTTCGGACCTTATTATATAATTAGTTGCATAGATCAATAACGAGGAGAGCCTCAGTCCTGCAGAACTTACCACAAAAAGAAAAACACGTCATAAATAATTACAAAATATACGTCAATAGATCATCCTCAGAGCTTGAATGAAATATTCCAAAGGTTGTGGAATAAGTAAGAAACATGAAACACATACCCAATTAAAAAGTAGTAGCTAACTTGGAAATGCTGAAATGCATACGATAATTCTTAGGTTATATAAAAGAGGAACTTTTAGTTACACGTACTGCATTACCGAAGGGAATTTATGCAAAAGTCAGACTTCATGCTCCGTTCATATCACTTAATATTACTAATAGAACGTACAGAAAACTGATTACTAAATTGTTTAATGAAATGGTGGACAGTAATAAATCCTTTAGCCTAGTCTTAATTTGTATTTCATTTGTAGCTGAACCTTTTATGGCTGCTGGCAAGTTATTTAAAAATCTGTTTTCGTGAATAATGGGCGTCTTTCAGGGCTAGTGTAAGTAATTTTTAAGTATTCATGCAAATTAATTTTTTTAGCGTTGTTTCCATGAAATACGCTTTTGGTTTAAAAGACAGCTATGCTGTTTATGAAAAGTATCATTGCCACACCATCATTTCCAGTTTTTCATTAACGAGTGAGTATACTAGAAACCTGCAGTTAGTATTCCGCAGTTCATTAATGAGGCTTCTGCTGGACGCTGTTGAGTTCACATCGCCAATAATTCGTATTACACGCTTTTGGACTCGAAACTCTTGAACTTGTCCCCATGGGTAACCGCAAAAGAATATCGCTTATGATATTACGAATGAAAGTAAACGAACTCTGCCAGCTTCTTTCAATTTTCAGATCAGCCATATCTGACATCATCCGATTATAAATAAAGATTTGTTGAGGCGTTCCAGCAATTCTATGTGACACTGCACATAAATTCCGTATTATACAAGGTGTCTGACGGGGGGAGGGGGGCGCGTTGGTAGTATGAAAGTGGTGATACTTTTTACTTTATGCATCTGATTTGCTGAGCGTAGTTCGTATTTTTATCTTAAACTTAAACAAATGTAAGTAACTTGCTGAACTTTTATCTCGTATAATACCTGTACCTTACGTTTCTGAATTCTACTGAAGATAGTCTGATTCTCACAGAAAAATCAGTTAAAAGTTCATAACTTAGGTCCTAGTTTGACGCATTGAACACATTCATTGAAAACAAAATGAAATTAATCGAAACCCTCAGCTGCCGACAGGTGTTATTGAAATATCTCAATGGGGACAGCTGAAAATGTGTGCTCCGACCGTGACTCGAACCCGGGATCTCCTGATACATGGGAGACGCTCTAATCATAATAATAGGTCCCAGCGGTCGCGCTGTCCTCTGTGCCCTCGTTGGCTCACATGGATAGAGCGTCTGCCATTTATCAGGATATCCCGGATTTGAGTCACGGTCGGAGCACACATTTTCAGGTGTCCCCATTATTTCAACAACACCTGTCGGCAGCTGAGGGTTTCGATTAATTTCATTTCATTCTAGAGAAGCTGCACAGTAATCATCGATATTTGTTCTTTCGACAACAGTTACTATTTTCATACAGTTAAAGGCTACGTGGCGAATGCGCTCACTTTGCCCTAACTCTTACGGGAATCGTCACCTTAGCTGGTGCGAGTAATGAGTGAATGGGGGTATAGTCTTTCGAAACATTTGATAATCACATGGTTTACAGACAGAATCAGCCCTGAAAATCTCACACAGAGGAAAAGCATAAGAGGCTACAAAGAAAGAATACGAGGTGCAAGAACATACAAGCGGCGTTCAATAAGTAATGTAACACATTTTTTTTCTGGAAGCCAGTTTTTTTTTGTTTAAGATTCCAATACACCATGTTTTTCCACACTCTCTTGGCTACAGAACCCCATTTTTCGACATTTCGGTGCGACGGCCTGGCGCCAGCTTACTCGGAGGGCGCCCGTGATACTACTCTACTGGTCGACGTCAGAACCAACGACTTGCTGCATTAGTAACTTCCCTTCATCCAGGTACGGTTTCCCGCGGAATGCATCCTTCATTGGGCCAATGGATAAGGAAACCTTGTTGCGATGATGACAGCCGCCTCGTCCAATGATCACCGTGCTAATGTTCACTACTAGGTCTCCCTAGATATTCCGCTATCGCCTATGAGTTTCTGTGATGTTCTGGTTCTTCGCCAGTAGAAACTCACTGACAGATCTGTTTGGAACGCACCTCAGACGCCATCTTGAAGGCTGCGTATAGCACCGCTATAGCTCCAGTGTGTCTAGCACGCAAACAGGTTGGTTGCAAGCTCTCAACCCTACCTCCTTGTAACTAACACAGGGCATCACGGCACCGAGGCAGAACCAGCCGCCATTAAAAAAGCCAACAGACCTCCACCTTGCCCTCCAATGAGATATCATGTGACACTATTAAATTCGCAAACGGCGTTGGTTTAGGGTCAGTGGAATGCACGATACAGGGTGTCTGGCTCGGAACTTTCCTTGAAGTAACCAGTTTGTAACAGTTTCGTTGTGTGGCCGTGGTGACAACTACTACTCAGATTGCTGCTGAAGATGCGGTACGTTGCGCCAGAGTGGCGAACAGGATGGTCATCCCTCTCGTAGGCGGCCGTTTAGAGGACGGTCATCTTGAGACCGTACAGTCTCGTGAACACCGCTGCCCGGAATCACATACAGCGGTTACATCCCACCAAGTCTTTTTGCAGTGTCGCTGAAGGAACATCTAGCTTCTCGTAGCTCTGTTAGACGACCCCACTGAAACTTACTGAGGCGTTGATAATGCGTCTTTGTAGCCTACAAAGCATTCTTGGCTAATATCAACTTGCCACGTTCAGTCTCAAAGGTAACTACGTAACACTCACGTTCATTGCAGCTGCTATTTAAAGCAAACTTTATTTGCATCCTCATAGTGGCGCCACTAGTGCCACTCTACGCGGCTCGACCAAAAATTGAACAAACATCATCTTCCAGATGCGGTAACCCGCCTAACAATTTTCGTTTATGGAAATTTGGAAATTTGTTTTAAGTTCCTATGGGACCAAACTGCTAAGGTCATCGGTCCCTAGGTTTACACACTACTTAATCTACCTTAAACTAACTTACGCTAAGGACAACACAAACACCCATGCTCGAGGGAGGACTCGAACCTCCGACTGGGCGAGCCGCGCGAACCGTGGCAAGGCGCCCCCAAATCGTTCGGCTACCCCGCGCGGCTTCGTTTATGTCGCACAGCTTGGTGCAGCGATTTTTTTTTCTTTCACCATTGTATTTCGTCTGCGCTGGCGTCACTCGAGTAACGTGATAAAAACTGGGGTGATGAATTTCTATTTCCGAGCACGCAGGCGACTTAGCCAACTTCCAAACAGAGTGTGTATTTTCGATTGTAATTCATTAAATAAAACCTTAGTACTAGCTTACGGTTGTCCGCGGCACATAAAGAAACTGAAACGCAGCCACGATTTTCCTAGCATAGGCACGGGCTGAAATTGCACCCCATCCCCGTAACTCGCAGCGCCTGTGTTATGTAAAGCGGCAGCTGTGGCGGCGGCCGCAGCGATCGAGGAATTCCGCCGGACTACGGCCCAGCCGAGTCGTCCGTCCATATTCCCCAGCGGTGACTAAAAATTACTCAGCGGATCAGAGCGGATTACTGGAATGGCAGGGAGGAGGGGTGGGGACGGGCACCCCAATCCATTTAGCGAATTGGATGGCCGGCAACGGCTTGTCGCTATGGCAACCACGGGCGTCCTTCGGCAATTGTCCTTTAGTGCTTCAAGCTGGCAGATGCCAACTTGGCGTGACCACAACGCGCTGTTGTGTAACAAATATTGTAGCACGCTTGCTACTACAGGCTGTGAAACTATATGTTTGTGACGTAACATTGGGAACACTTTAAATCTCTCTCTCTCTTTCTCTCTCTCTCTCTCAAACACACACACACATACATACACACACACACATACATACACACACACAAAATTCTTTTCGTAATTTTTTATGTTCTCAGATTTACGTAATTTTCTACATCTACATCGTACTCCGCAAGCCACTTACACGGTGTGTGGCTAAGTGTACTTCTAGTACCACTAACTGTTCCCCCTACCCTATTCCATTCGCAAATGATGCGCGGGGAAGAATAATTGTCGGTAAGCCTCTGCATTCATAAATTTTGGCGACATACTCTACGGAGAGCAGCGACCTGATGTTCCCGTTAAAATGAATAGTCGAGATGCAGTAATATATCTTTATTGACCGGTTTCAGCTTATATACAAGCCCTCTTTGGAATTTTTTGGTCCACTATGGCTGGTGCTGACGGCTCCTCTGATTTCTCGTGGTACCACGAGAAACCGTCACTATCAGCCATAGGGGGCCAAAAACTTCTGAAGATGGCTTGTATATAAGCCGAAACCGGTCAATAAAGATATATTATTGCTATCTCGGCTGTTCATTTTGACGTAACAGTCTCTGCAGTTCCTCTAATATTCTCATGGTGGTCATTATGCGAGATGTATGTGGGAGGAAGTAAAATTTGTCTGCTAATCCTGGAAAGTGGGCTCTCAAAATTTCAATAGTAAACCTCTCGTGATGCTCAATGCCTCTCTTGTAACGTCTGCTGATGGAGTTTGCTGGGCATATCCGTAACGCTCTCGAGCCGACTAAACGATCCCGTGACAAAACGCGCCGCTCTTCATTAGATATTCTCTCTCTCTCTTCTATCAGTCCTACATGGTAGTGATCCAATATCGATGAAAAACACTCAAGAATCGGTTGAAAAAGTGCCTAATAAGCCACTTCCTTGGTGGCTGAGTTATATTTCCTTAAGATTTTTGGTATGTTGTCATTCTGGCATTTATGTGGCCATTCCATTTAAGGTCGCTGTGGATAGTTACTCCCACATAGATTAATATAGATAGTCTTTTCGGCAGATTCTCATTAATTCTGTAGTTGTGTAGATATGGCTTTCTTCTCCTACGTATGCGCAATATTTTGCGTTTATTTACGTTCAGGGTCAACTGCCAGAGCCAGCACCGTTCATTAACCTCCTACAGGTCATTCTGCAAGTCGATACTGTCTTCCGGCTTTGTTACTTTGTTATAGAAAACTGCATAATCTACCAACAGTGTTAAAGAGCATCCGATGCTTTCTATTAGATCATTTATATACATTGTAAATAATAACGGTCTTATCACTCTGCCTTGGGATTATCCGAAAATTACCTTTGCACCTGTCGATTTTGTTCCATTAACAACTACGTGTAGAGCTGTATCTGCAAGGAAGTCTTTAATCTAGGCGCAAATGTTGTCCAATACTAGATAGGTTCGTAACTTTTTTAAAAGTAAATGGCAGAGTGGGACTGTGTCAAAAGCCTTTCTGAAGTCAAGACAGGGCATCAACATGTTAACCAGAGCCCTGTTTTCTACAGAACTATGGCCCTCTTAGAACAGAACAACTTGATTTCCCTAAGACCTCAGTTTGCGTGATCCATGTGGGTTTTTTAAGACGAGATTTTCATCCTCGAAAAACGTCAAAATTCTTGAGGATAAAACATGTTCAATAACTCGACAACAGATTAACGAAAACGACATGGGTCTGTAATTGTGCTCATCTGTCCTGCTGCCATTCATCAAAACAGGAATAACCTGCGCTTTTTCCAATCCATTCATTGCTCCATCGATCTAGAATAAGGCTAGAAGGCAAGCAAGTTCTGTCGCATAATCCTTATAGAATACTGTAGGGATCTCACCTGGCCCTGATGCATTTCCACTACGAAGCGAATGTAGTTCATTTTCTATTCTGTGATCGGTTCAAGATCTGCCATTTCGACGTTAGTACGGCGACTGAAAGGAGGGACCGTGCTACAACCTTTCGTGGGACAATTTCGGAAGACCGAATTAATTATTTCTGCCTTCAATCCATTATCTTCTGTTTAGGTGACTGTATTGTGTCTGAGTGAAACATCAGATAATTTCGAAGCGCTTACTGATTTTACATAAGACCAAACCATCATCAGCGGTTTTACTCAGAGCGGCTGATAAAAGTTTTCCTTCGAAGTCAGCCGGCCGCAGTGGCCGAGCATTTCTAGGCGCTTCAGTCCAGAACCGCGCGACTGCTACGGTGGGAGGTTCGAACCCTGCCTCGGGCCTGGATGTGTGTAATGTCCTTAGGTTAATAAGGTTTAAGTAGTTCTAAGTTACAGGGGACTGATGACCTCAGATATTAAGTCCCATAGTGCTCAGAGCCATTTTCAGCCTTCGAAGTCACTGAACGCTTCTCTCATTTCTCTCGTTACACTCATTTTCGCGTTTCTCTTCGAGGTTTTGACTTCTCTTGAGTCTTAGATGAAGTTCTTATTGTTTACGAACCAGTTTCTTATGCGACTATTATAACATTTCCCATCCCTTAAAACCTTGCTCTGAATATACCTATCTAAGGCATACTGAATGATGCTTTTGAATATTTTCCATTCGTCCTACACATCTTTGTCCTCATCACTGAGTACTTAATACTGACTTGTCGTATACTCCGCAATTTGCATCCTGTCACACTTGCTACGCAAATACATCTTCCTTGTAAAATCTGTTTACTGAGTATTATGAAGTCTGTGTTCTTTCGTTCATTAAGTGTATGGATTTACTATGTAATAGAGCTGATTCATACTTAGGGCCTTTAGAAATGTAAATGACAGTAAAAAGTGGAGGTAAGTCTCTCTATGCCTGCGAGATACCCCCTTGAATTGAAAAGGTGGGAGAGCACATATCTAGCGCAGCATTACTGGAATAAAGAGACAGTCTGTGGGACCAGCGATTGATATTGAAGCAGATAGAGAGGAGAGGAAGATAAAAATGTAGTTGAACTGTATGAATGAGACTCAGATGGAGCTTGAAATTTCTTTATAGCAACGTGGCAAATAGTGGTACGGTCTGATTTATAAGTGCGTCGCCCAGAAGAGGTTTCGCAGGGTAGGTTATATGAAGAGCCACGGTTCCATAATTCTGGCTAGCGCCACAGCCACAGCAGCTTTTCGACCGCATCCATGAATTGTAGTGCATTAGAATTGTAATATTGTGCTAGAAATTGTTTTTCAGGACATTGTCTCAGTATAATTACTTATTGAAATTACAAGCGTCGTGGTACATGTTTTACTTCTAACATTTCTCCTATGTTAGGACCCTAATCATAATCCACAAATTGTTTCTAATGTCCATTAATGTGATTAAGTTCATTTAACACCAAATTATATTTGTTTAATTTGGCCTTGAGATTTAATACTGGGTATATTTCATTCAACAGACAAATTTTGAACTGCAAAGTGTTTTCTAATGTAAGTTCTGATCCATACCAGTTTAAGGGCCTCATTCATGTATTATACTAGTATTATGGAGGTTTGTAACCAGCGAACTGTATTACAAACTAATAGGTGTATGTACTGCAGAATATGTAATAAGTTGTAACACTCTAAGAGTCCACTCTAGACTGCGTGTACATTATTAACCAATCAGATTACATTAAAGAACATCCTGATTAAGCTTTGCGTGGTCATATATAGTGAAGATTTGACTAGAAGTGCATTATTGTATCATAACAGGTTGAGACCCTCATATTAATAGCTGTATGACTTAATGATCAGTTAACTTTCACATAGTAGTACCTAGGCTACTCTATATGTTTTTATATGTTAAAAGTTTGTTCAAAAGTGCAGTGGTACACCATAATAGGTTCTGGGATCCCATATGACAAAACTGTACTTCTCATTAGTCAATTGATGCTAACTAAAGAAGGTAAATGCTACATAATTTATCACCTAGTGCACGCTAGTGTGAACTAGTTTACTCCTTTATTTACGCTTATCAATGGACCAACACAAGGTGATAACAAACGATTCAGCTTGCTATAGTGTTCGTGGCGGACCGCAATCAAACCAGTCAGTGGCCTCTCATTATCACGCTAAAGGAGAGGGTGCTCCTTGTGTGGAAGAACTTTCCGAATTCGAAATTCGTTTACGGCACGCTGTTTCTCACGCACCGACGTAGTTACGTCACATTCCGCGATATTAGACGCTTCAATTCAGAGCCCTTTAGCGGCAGAATTCTGCAAATACGTAGACATGAAGAATAAAGATGTATAATGTGGATAACGTTTATTTTATACAAAAAGCTGTAGAAGTTTTCACATAAAAAAAATCCACTTTCAACACCGGCCGGAATTCAACTGATTAAGTCAGTAATACCTACCGAATATTACGGAGAGCAACATCCAGTTAAATTTAAGTGCATTAACGAACAAACAAACAATGTAAGTTCATCGCAGGACAACCTCTTCGGAAACAAATGGAAGCACATTTATTCCTTGCTGCTGTTTGACGTGTGAGATGGTACGTTAAGTGTGCACTAAAGACTACTTTCAATAAAGGTGGTTTGTGGACCAGTGTAAGCATTTTCATGAAGACTGTAAGGGCACGTACGGAGTAACCAGAACTCGACCTACAAAATTTCTTAGGTTGTTCAGGCTTATTTTTCAAGTACTTTGATACAGAATAGGGAACCCATTGTCTCCAGTGGCTCTTTACAGAGTAATTAAATTTCATTTCATTTCTTATCCTTTGTATTGGCGTTGCATTAAAAATACCAACACAACACTACAAATGTCGACTGTGTGTGCTGTGTCTTGTTTGGAAACAACCTTGTTGGTTTCAAACATGGTACTCGCTGTTGACGAAAGTAAGACCTACGTTACACTTTAGAATTATGTTAATACATTCAGCTTCTAACGGGCCTTGATATATCAACGGGGGCAGGTGGAAAGTGCTACATAATTTATCACCTAGTGCACGCTAGTGTGAACTAGTTTACTCCTTTATTTACGCTTATCAATGGACCAACACAAGGTGATAACAAACGATTCAGCTTGCTATAGTGTTCGTGGCGGATCTCCTGCTTACACGGCAGACGCTCTATCCATCTGAACCATCGAGGGCACAGAGGATAGCGTGACTGCAGGGACTACCTCGCGCATGCCTCCCGCGAGACCCACATTCTCACATTGTATCTCCACACACTACATTCGTAGTGTCCCACCCCAACACACTCATTACTGGTCGAAGACATTTTTACCAAGGCCCGTGAGAGTTCGGGGAATATGTGTGCATCTGCACAGAAGAAGAAGGTTATGTCCGGTGTTGCCAGAGCTATATACTTACATGGATATGGTGTTTGTTCTTTCGGACATGTCCGAAAGAACAGACACCTTATCCATATAAGTATACGTTACACTTGGTTCTGAAATTTGACGTTGGGTACTGCCTTGTCCTCTCTCGATTTAGTTTCTTTAGCGGCGTTATTTGTACGTTAACAGTGATACACAGTGACGTGGGAACAGCTGATGGGACGCTGTCGGTTAAGCACCCCGTGTATGGGTTCACTGATTGCAATGGAAAAGCGGGTTGACGATGCTGTGGTCAACTGTCCCCGCCGTGAATGCAACCCCATCACAGCTGTTTTCCATCTGTACAAAGGAGACAACGAAGAAGTGGATCCTTACGTGTCACTACGTTTTGGTAATCACGTATTTTCACAGAAACAAAGATAGTTCTGGTAACGAAAAAATCATAAATGCATTAATACTATGTAACGAGTCACCGAAGACCGTCGTTCCACCGTACCAAAATACACAGAAGGTATCCGTGAACTGCCTCTGAAAGTTTGTCGGTGGATGTGATTAATTTCTAATAATAGCAAGACAGAAGCTTATAGCTGAAAGTAAAAATGTTACCACCCGTGCTACTAATAACTTCTGTGCAAAGATGTAATGCCAACAGCTGTTCTCATTGTGTTATACTGACCTGTCGTGTTCTCTAAAAGTCTAGCCGTTGCTGGAAAAGGCGGCACACCGCTATTGACAGACACTCCTATTGAAAACTCTCTGGTGAAAGAAAGAGCTGAATGACTTAAAGTGCTGCTTTAGCCTTAAAGGCTATAAACTTTGAAACTAAAAATAAAAGAAGAAGGGATAAAGAAGTATCATAAGGAAATCATTCAGAACTGACAGAATCCGAAGTGATATAACGGATTTCATAGGCTAAGCTGATTTCGGGATTAGCCTCGGTTTGCTGCTAGGCAATGACAATGTACAGCATGCTAACGCCAGAATAAAATGAGAACACACGCAGTTTGGGGGGGATAGTTTGGAGCAGTGTCTAGAGAACGTCTTAGTGATTGCGAGCAGCAATGCCCGGCTATTACTTGAACGGAAATGAAAAGCGGTAGTGACAAATTATTTGTTTTGACTATGGTGAAAAAAAGTAAATTTTGGAGAAGTTCAGAAATTCCTGGCGCAATTCGTTATGACAGTTGTGAAACTGTGTCAAAATTAAAGCTGCCAGTTCAAATAAGAGATCGATCTGTTTTCCTGGTGTAAATCAAGTTCCGCTTGCTGACTTCGTTGTTGGTATTAATTTTGTATGAAATTATTTTCAAATTATTTTCTGCTATATATAATATTGATATCTAAGCTTAACGTGCATATTATTTTTCAGTTTTTTGTATTGAAAGCAAAGCAATTACAACAAAAATTTAAATGGTATTTTCATAATTAATCATTAGCCAGAGAGTAACACTATTAGCAGTAACAGTCACGTAAGCAGTAAGTATTACAGTGAAAACCACAAAAACTGTAAGTCAAAAACTATTAGCTAGGGTCCGTGTTTGTTTTTCCATTACTCGTGTCTTTATTAAGTTAGAATCTGTCGCACTATGCGCACTTCCATCCAGACAAAAGATGGTTCAAATGGTTCTGAGCACTACCGTAGAACTTGGAACTACTTAAACCTAACTAACCTAAGGACATCATACACATCCATGCTCGAGGCAGGATTCGAACCTGCGACCGTAGCGGTCGCGCGGTTCCAGACTGTAGCGCCTACAACCGCTCGGCCACCCCTGCCGTCTCCATCCAGAAGTTACATGTTAGTGTAGCTTTCAGGGTCCTTTGGAGGAGCCAGTTTTTTCTCCTGAACATATGTGTTCTTGACGGTAGATGTCTTAACACATTCGTTTAAAAACTAATTTATTTCACATTCGTGTGTCACTTGGCTGGCGGTAGTGTCACTTCGTTTGATGTTGGCCACGGTGGCACAGTTTGTTTAAGATATTTACAAAAAGCCCTCTGTCGTTTTGCACTCGAATTTACAACTTTTAGATTTGTGTGATTTATTGTGTAAGCAAAATGTAGCGGATATCTATTAGTAGGGTCTACTCGTGTTGTTGACGTCACACTTCCCATTATTTAGAGTCGATTTCCACTTTTCGCATACACATATCATGTCTAAATCACTTTGTGATTTGTTTTTATCATCTGCTGACTTTATAACACGTTAAATGACAACTTTATCTGCAAACAATCCAAGACGTCTACTCAGATTGCCTCCTAAATCGTTTCGTAGATAAGGATCAGCCTGGGGGCTATAATACATCCTTGGGGAACCCCAGCTATTTATTTTGTTTTTACTCGGCGACTTTCCATCATTTACTGCGATCTGAGAATTTTCTGATAAAAAATCACGAATGTAGTCGCACAGCTGAGACGATACTCCATAGGCAGGCAATTTTATTACGAGGTACGGTGTCAAAAACCTTCTGGAAATCTAAAAATAAGGAATAAATGTGACATCTGTTATCATTGGGACTCACTACTTCGTGAGAATAGTGTGCATGCTACATTCCACAAAAGCGATATTATCTGAATCCGTGTTGGCTGTACGTAAATACATCGTTTAAAGAGGCAGTATCGGTGACTATACAGTGATTCTGCTGTCTTCATCGTATATATTGCAGAAGCCCTCAGGAAAAGGGCGATGGACAATACAGCTTGTAGGAGCATACCTACAGATTTTCTATGCGCCATTCGTTAGCGAAACGGGACTAATAGGAGTAAATAACGAGGGTCTCTCCGCCAAGCGCTGTACCTGGATTCTTAATAATTTATATAGTGGTAGATGTACACGTTCCTCACACAGAATTCTCTATCAAGAACACCACATTCGACATTTAACGGAACAAATCCCACGCGCCCGTGCGCCACTGCCAGGCGGGGCAGCTGCCTACACACAAAGATACCTCCAGGACAAGTGAGCTTCGGCTCTCTTACTCACTTGTTTTTTCCGCCAGTTGGTCTGCGCGTGTGGCACGCTCTGTCTGCAGCGCCCGTTTATGCTCTCGTACGAGCCTTTTACTGCCCTCCTCGGGACCACATTCATGGACGACAAGTGGCCCTGTTCCACCTCGCGTGCTGAGTCGTTGTGGATATTACTGCTTCCATAGCAGCAGACAATACGCCCTCACCCACCCTCCACTGCTGCGTCGGCGGACGGCCGTCCCGTGCATCTGCGGGGGGAGAAGTACGAGGAGCAAAAATAAGAGGAGCGCGACGTTATGATACGATGGAGGAGTCTCTCCGAGGACTCTCGATCAAAAGAGCGGGGGGCGTGGCCGAGGACTATGGGCCAGACTGGGTGGAAAGGGGCTCTCGGAAAATGGATCGGCAGCGGCCCATACCTCCGTATTATTGGCCACAGCCGTGAGCAGTAACAGCCACCCGGTGGATTTCAGCCTGTGTCCTCTGCAGGGCACATAGAAAAGACAGTTCGCGGGAACACAGCCTTACAGTAGCCATTCTCCCACACCCTGAGCATTAAAAGCGTACCAATTTTTCTGCTTATATATTAACTACACGTTACGGAGAGCTGTTAACTTGAGAGGCACCCACATGCCTTGCTCATACTGTGGCATCAAGCAGTCAGGCCTGCAAGATGCGTGGTCTGCCAAGCGAGTGGATTCATTCTTATTTATCGAGTAACATGAACTCTCGTACTCACAATTAAGTTACAGATTATCCTCCTGTATGAATAATACGCAACGGAAACGCACATCTGACTATCAGTAATTTACAGAACTCTGACTGTTCACTACGCACTGGCAATACCACATTTTTTTTTTTTTATTTAACGGCTTTATCAACACGTGGCCATCGCACTGAATGTGAGTGGCGCACACATTATAAATTCTGGATATCATGACAACATACAATTCGAAGGAAAAGGCCACCAATCTTTTTCTTTTCACTATCTTATTTATTCCGATAAATTCTATAACCTAAACACACAAATTCTATGACCTACAACAATAACACATGAGAAATTCCGCCCAGTGGGCATGGCTTTACATTGGTGAATCTCTATCTCATGGTCTCGTAATTATTTAACGCTACAGTGCACTTTCTGGATAGGATGGTGGATCTTTTATTATATCTCACACTTCGACTCTCACAATCATCATCACGAAACTTTCCTCCAGACCGAGCAGTACAAAAGGAACACGCATAACCCACTACCTCTGAAACTACCTTGCTACTCTCCCATGCAAACCACACATACTTAAATTACGTGACATACACCACACTACAACATGATATAATACACAGGGAATAGTCACAACATTATCACTTTCAGCTTTCCCACTTCAATTAATATTTATCCCAGTTTCACACGACACTGCCCCACTTCGTAATTCTACTTTCCTACTATGAACTCTGGAGATATATGCACGTCTTCCTATGCAATGCAAGCCAAGTGGTATTGCTGGATAGACGGCTGACTCACCTTGTTTCTGTCTCAGAGTATTATAGTTTGAATCTAGCGTCACACGGAAACATATCTCGCAAAGTAATATTAAGAACATATTCATCACACACATGAGTCCTCAACTGATACCATGGACGAGTACTTCTCTTTATCCTTTGTCTCATACACAGATTGAGACTCACACAGTACTCACCACGTGGAAGTACTCGCCTCTAATTTCAAGTCCTGCACACGCTATTTCTTAAATATTTCAACTTATAGTACACAAGCTAGTAATTCAGCTTAACTTAAGCACATGGAAGTATTTCAACTTATTGCTACACGTGGTTCCATTGTTACTGTTGGTCACTTCCGAAGATTACTACGATCCCATTAATATTACCTGCCTGACATTTAATTCTCCCCACAAAAGTTCCTGAAATAGAGAAATTATTATTTCAAACTACTCTTAAATATTCCACATGCATACCATGCCTCCACTCTTTTTTCATTACGGAGCACACCTAAGACATGTCTTAACAGCACAAGATCCAGCGGCAGAGTGCTGAAACGTGGCCGTTCTTCAGGTCCTCTCGCACGTCTGCCAAAGTGGGGGAGCACCTTGCTACTGTATTGGTCAGCCACATTTCAGGCGCTCAAATCTCAGGTAAATTTCATCTCTTTGGTCCCACTAAAGGTGGCCAAAGGATCGTTTCAAAGATGATCATCTATTCACATTCACTATCTGCGGTTAGCAGACGACCATACATTCATTCATTTCACTGATCTCACCAAACTGGATGTAGGCATTTATTTTGTGGGAGTGCACATGTGATCAATTAAATAAATAAATTGTCATTCTTTCCCACACTAGTATCCGGCTTCTCTGTATTAATTGAAATTGAGTTATTTTTTTAAAAAAATACGTTGTTCTGAAAAGAATTTCGAAGAATGTTGTACCTATTTTCAATGTCGGCCGTACTGTACCCTTTCAAACTTCCCAGTGCTAGTTGTAATATAAATATAACGTCTCAACTTTCAGGCGTCATTTGCGAGTAAATGACAGCTTGCTAAATTCAATAATGACACAGAGTATGCTGTACAGGTGTATGACTAAACTGAGGACTTCATTAAATACTATATTCAGAACAGACTCATCGTCAGGTA
Organism: Schistocerca nitens; assembly: GCF_023898315.1. Lineage (NCBI taxonomy): Eukaryota > Metazoa > Arthropoda > Insecta > Orthoptera > Acrididae > Schistocerca > Schistocerca nitens. The sequence continues at coordinate 372,769,111 of NC_064621.1, forward strand.
TAGTAAAATTATCATTCAAGTTAACTATGGTAAGACCGTCGTCAGCAGCAGCTTATGCATCACAGCCGGCCGCGGTGGTCTAGCGGTTCTAGGCGCTCAGTCCGGGACCGCGCGACTGCTACGGTCGCAGGTTCGAATCCTGCCTCCGTCATGGATGTGTGTGATGTCCTTAGGTTGGTTAGGTTTAAGTAGTTCTAAGTTCTAGGGGACTGATGACCGCAGATGTTAAGTCCCATAGTGTTCAGAGCCATTTTGAACTTATGCATCACATCGTCGAAGTGGCAGTCTCTGTGTATGTTGCACCACTAACTGCGGCAGAATGTTACTGCGTCCAAACTCATGCTTGCAATTCTAGGTACTACTTTCGCCTACAGAAAACATTGGCTTATCAATTAAAAGTTAAAAATGGAAGTAGCACTTCATTTTTAAAAAAAAAGTTGTAAACTTTTGATAGTCGGTAAATACAAGTGTATTTGTTCATTAACACGGAAAATTTCAGGTGTCGTATTGCGTTTTAACTAAATTCACCGATAATTTCCAGTAACCATTTTGATGCAGTCGATCTCCTGTACAGTATCGATGTGTAAAATTTTGTGCTTTGAACATCTTTATATAATTATTGTTTAGGTATTGTTTTCATTACTTGTTTTGAACACAATGAAACACTTTTCCATTCTTTTCTCAAACTAGTACATTCCTGGAAATGGAAAAAAGAACACATTGACACCGGTGTGTCAGACCCACCATACTTGCTCCGGACACTGCGAGAGGGCTGTACAAGCAATGATCACACGCACGGCACAGCGGACACACCAGGAACCGCGGTGTTGGCCGTCGAATGGCGCTAGCTGCGCAGCATTTGTGCACCGCCGCCGTCAGTGTCAGCCAGTTTGCCGTGGCATACGGAGCTCCATCGCAGTCTTTAACACTGGTAGCATGCCGCGACAGCGTGGACGTGAACCGTATGTGCAGCTGACGGACTTTGAGCGAGGGCGTATAGTGGGCATGCGGGAGGCCGGGTGGACGTACCGCCGAATTGCTCAACACGTGGGGCGTGAGGTCTCCACAGTACATCGATGTTGTCGCCAGTGGTCGGCGGAAGGTGCACGTGCCCGTCGACCTGGGACCGGACCGCAGCGACGCACGGATGCACGCCAAGACCGTAGGATCCTACGCAGTGCCGTAGGGGACCGCACCGCCACTTGCCAGCAAATTAGGGACACTGTTGCTCCTGGGGTATCGGCGAGGACCATTCGCAACCGTCTCCATGAAGCTGGGCTACGGTCCCGCACACCGTTAGGCCGTCTTCCGCTCACGCCCCAACATCGTGCAGCCCGCCTCCAGTGGTGTCGCGACAGGCGTGAATGGAGGGACGAATGGAGACGTGTCGTCTTCAGCGATGAGAGTCGCTTCTGCCTTGGTGCCAATGATGGTCGTATGCGTGTTTGGCGCCGTGCAGGTGAGCGCCACAATCAGGACTGCATACGACCGAGGCACACAGGGCCAACACCCGGCATCATGGTGTGGGGAGCGATCTCCTACACTGGCCGTACACCACTGGTGATCGTCGAGGGGACACTGAATAGTGCACGGTACATCCAAACCGTCATCGAACCCATCGTTCTACCATTCCTAGATCGGCAAGGGAACTTGCTGTTCCAACAGGACAATGCACGTCCGCATGTATCCCGTGCCACCCAACGTGCTCTAGAAGGTGTAAGTCAACTACCCTGGCCAGCAAGATCTCCGGATCTGTCCCCCATTGAGCATGTTTGGGACTGGATGAAGCGTCGTCTCACGCGGTCTGCACGTCCAGCACGAACGCTGGTCCAACTGAGGCGCCAGGTGGAAATGGCATGGCAAGCCGTTCCACAGGACTACATCCAGCATCTCTACGATCGTCTCCATGGGAGAATAGCAGCCTGCATTGCTGCGAAAGGTGGATATACACTGTACTAGTGCCGACATTGTGCATGCTCTGTTGCCTGTGTCTATGTGCCTGTGGTTCTGTCAGTGTGATCATGTGATGTATCTGACCCCAGGAATGTGTCAATAAAGTTTCCCCTTCCTGGGACAATGAATTCACGGTGTTCTTATTTCAATTTCCAAGAGTGTAATACAGAAAGGAATGAAAACCAACACTTTCCTTATAAGCTAAGAAACCTATTAACGATCGAAAACCTAATTTTATATTAAATGCTTAGTAATTCAATGTATCTATATGTCATCATTTACCCAAGAAATGGTTTCTAGATTTTCATACAATCGATCGTATTTGAAATCTCATTTATTGATACGAGCCAGCCAGTTACCACACAGAAACGTAAGTGGCAGATAAATGGTGGCAGATACCCTGTTTGAGGACGAAATGGGGCGTCGACGTTGACCGCATTCTGTACAGACTTCGTTGATTAAGTTTGTAGATAATAGTGATAAGTTATTAGTGTAGGTTTCAGTCGTTTCAGAGAGGAATAGAAAACACGTTAATGATACCCACAACTGACAAACAGCCTGTTGGCTTCTGTCTTGGGTTCTTCGGCCAACAGTTGTTCTACGATTTTTCTGACGTTTCGCCAGCATGACTGGCTGGCACTGTCAAAATTCCGCTTCCCATTGTTCGTGAAAATAGCTCTGACAATGCCAGACACTCAGGCTGGCGAAACTTCAGAAGTATCATCGAACCTTGGCCGAAGATCCTGAGAGAGAAACCAAGAGGCAGTTTGTCATGAATTTTACACGAAAGCCTTCAAAATATTTTATCTTAACAATTTTTTTCGTTAATACAAAGCGTGGACATCTGCCAGTGATGGTGACTGCGAAATAATTTAGGTGAGATTTAGACGGTTTAGAACTAGAACCAGGCAACCATAAGACACTTCACCGCTGACGTAAGTCATAGCGGTGAAGTGGTGTGTGTATAGCGGTTGTATGGAATCAGCTTAGTGACATGTAAGGCATGAACAGAAATATGGAAACTCCAAAAACACCACACATTATAATGATTTATATGCTTTAGGAAAACCGTTAGCATTCAGAACAGCGGCCAGTCGTCACGGAATCGATAAATTCAAGACATGTGTGGTTTTTTAGCGAATCTTACACCATTCTTCCAAAGAAACAGTAGCAGGTTCAGGTAATGAATGATAACGGAGGTGGATTGCTATATTTCTCGAGCTCACAAGTCCAGTGCTCGAGATGCGAGCTGTGTGAACCGAGGCTTGTTCATTATGGGACAAAGCCTTTCAATTGGCGAAAAAAAAAAAACATTCTACTAGAGGATGGACTTGATCTCCTACCAAAACGGTCACATAATCATTGACAGTGATACGAGCTTGCTGAGTAACCATGGGGCCTATGGAATACGACGATATGTCTGCACAAATCGTCACCGAACCCCTGCAATACTTCTTCAGTCTTGGAACATCCCATCCAGAAGTTAATGTGAAATGAGGACTCACTCGAACGAATTTCTTTCTTCCGTTGCTTCATAGCCCACGTTTTATGGCTTCGGCACTATGTTTGCCTGCTACGGGCGTTTGCTTTGCTGTATTTATGTTCAAGCATGCATTTCTCTCGGGGTCTCCGTGTTTTTGTCGAACCGTGATGATCGACGTGGAGACGTAACAGAATATTAAAAAGCGTCTACACTGATGAGCCAAAACGTCATGACACCTCCTTAATACCTTGTTTGTCCGTCTTTGGGACGAAATACGTCACTGATTCTGCGTATCAGAAATCCGACAGTTTGTTGGTAGTTTTGTGAAAGTATGCGGCATTAGATGTCTACCCACAAGTTACGTGGTTCGCGTAAATAACGGGCCTATAGTCTGGTTCTATTCGATTTACATCAGGCGAACTTGGTCTCCGAGACATCAACGTGAGTTCTCTCGAATGCTCCTGAAATCACTGCAGTACTGAAAGATGACATCGCCATGGGGAAAACATCAGCCATGAAGTAAAGCTGTCAGCGTGTCTTCGATTACCACCACAGGTCCCATGCAAGCGCAGGAGAATGTCTCCGGTAGCATAATACTGCTTCCACCAGCCTGCGTCCATGGCGCACTGCAAGTTTCGCTCAGCCGGTAACCTCGAAGACGACGTTTTTGAAGACGACCAGCGACCTAGTGTAGCAGAAATGTGATTTACCCTAAGAGTCGACACATTTACACTGATCAGCGATGGAATCCCGATGATCTCATGGCCACTGCAATCATTAATGGTCATATCGTTGGGTGAACATGTGAGCACGTAGAGGTGGTCTGCTGCGGAGTTCCATGTTCAACAATGAAACACTTGTGCGTGCACCAATATTGGGGTCTTTAGGCAGAGATATCACAGATCACAATCTACCCTATTTTTCAGAGCAGACAAGCGCTCGAACACCACATTCTGTGCAGAGTCGTGGACGTTCAGCCGTTTAGCCGCTAGGGGTACTTTCACTGTCTCACCTCTTTCCATAGATGCTGACGGCAGTAGCACGTGAACATTGGATCACCTTCGCCATTTTCGAGATATTCGTTTACAGGCTGTGCGTAATAATAATCTGCCCTGTGTCAAAGTCGCTTATCTCAATAGATATCGAAATTTGTGGCCCATATCTTCGCTGGGCGATCCCCCAGCCGTGATCTGCTTCGCGTAGATTACTTTTGTTACCGCATTACGTACCCGCAACGGCACCAGGCGTCATTCAATGTCGCAGTGGGCAGTAATCGTAATGTTTTGGCTTATCAGTGTTGTTTAGATGTGCCCTTGACCACACCGTTGATGTGAATGGCCGATGTATTGGCGCACCCTTTTCTAACATAAACTTATTTTTCTATAAAAGTAGCCGATACCAGGATTAATCCCGAATCTGGTACAGGTGAACATTCTCGGCTGCTTCACTGAAAGAATTTAATTTGATTTTGTATACTATGCGTTATATTTAAAGCTATAATGTATAAAAAGAACTGTTACACTCGGTATGTACTAACGGTCCAAATTATTCTCGATTTAGAAATATTTGAAATTAGGAACTGTAGCATACTTAAAATTCATATTATCGATTGCATTATCTAAAGCCAATTATTAAATTTATTTCAGGATTCATTTATAAAATAATGATGTTGCTTAGTAAAGATTCTTCTTGTATGAAGATAGTTTGAACATGTTTGCTTCGTAAACTCTTTGGAATGGCTCTGAGCACTATGGGACTTAACTTCTGAGGTCATCTGTCCCATAGAACTTAGAACTCCTTAAACCTAACTAACCTAAGGACATCACACACATCCATGCCCGAGGCAAGATTCGAACCTGCGACTGTAGCGGTCGCGCGGTTCCAGACTGTAGCGCCTAGAACCGCTCGGCCACTTCGGCCGGCTAACTCTTCGGAATATTGTGAGTACCGCAGAATGTTAAGAGTAGTGGGAATGCCTCTGATGGAAATGAGCATGTTTTTTTTTTTTAATTTTTTCTACAACAATGTAGTTGAAGGCTTTATGACGATGGAGATTGTGAAGTCAGTATGATACAGAATAATGGGGTAAAATATAAAAAAATCATAGCAACAGATAACACTTCATCAGTTATTTGGTCACCTGGAACACAGGGAGTCTAAATTTCTGCATCAAGAGTGTACCCCTAAACCCAAGACCTGAAGGCAACAACTACAACAAGAGAAAATGAAGATAAGTAAAAAGGTTTTCTTTTGTATATCTTACGCCTCTCGAAGCGTTTGAAACTAATGAAGAGACTAAGATAAATTTAGTAGTGATGTGTGGGAGCGTAAGATAACAGTGTCTACAAGAAATGGTGTACCTCTCGCAGCCGTGTGTAACAGGGCGTACGGACCGTGGTCGTAGAATTTCACAATGGACGCGACCGGCATTGAGTGTCACACCCTGTTAAAGACAGTCGGCTTCAGATCTGACAGGAATCGCTGCTGTAAGTAAATGAAGGCGCATCTCAACCAGTTTCCGGGAGAACATTGTGAAAAGATCTGCCCTCAATGGACATTTGGTGTAATAGAAAAGCAAAATTTCATCACCAACAACATTATAATGAACATCCTGGTTCGTATTCTCGGGAACATCAGAGAATGGGCCCTACGCATGGTACGAGAAACACCCCGTAAACTTCACAGAAGGGCCTAATCGAGACTAGGAAAATGCTAAGCGCCGTCATTCAGCTGCTGACTTTTCTGTGTTGTTTGGGCCATTGTAGACGTGCAGTATAAGTACCGCTATTAGCAATGATATTCTGCGGACTTCACTGTGGTATGGTACATCACCCTACTCTTCTCCAAATTGAGCTAAATATGTGTGAAACTGTCAATGTGTAAGCACGTGGGATCTCAAATAATTATCTGTCCGAATAACCACTTGCATGACGTCCCACAGTTTTGCTGCTTTTGCACAGAGTACTTCTTGGTGCAAAATGCAGTGGATGCTGTACAATGGTTCTTCTGTACGCTGTAGCTTTTTTCTCAGTAATCCAACAAAAACCAGTGGGTCCTCTTTCATTGCAGGTTCTCCGTCTGCTGTCACTGACACCAGTTTAAGCTAGCTGAATCGACAGCTTCTTCAACGGCTTTTACAGGGTGTTTAAAAAATGACCGGTATATTTGAAACGGCAATAAAAACCAAACGAGCAGCGATAGAAATACACCGTTTGTTGCAATATGCTTGGGACAACAGTACATTTTCAGGCAGACAAACTTTCGAAATTACAGTAGTTACAATTTTCAACAACAGATGGCGCTGCGGTCTGGGAAACTCTATAGTACGATATTTTCCACATATCCACCATGCGTAGCAATAATATGGCGTAGTCTCTGAATGAAATTACCCGAAACCTTTGACAACGTGTCTGGCGGAATGGCTTCACATGCAGATGAGATGTACTGCTTCAGCTGTTCAATTTTTTCTGGATTCTGGCGGTACACCTGGTCTTTCAAGTGTCCCCACAGAAAGAAGTCACAGGGGTTCATGTCTGGCGAATAGGGAGGCCAATCCACGCCGCCTCCTGTATGTTTCGGGTAGCCCAAAGCAATCACACGATCATCGAAATATTCATTCAGGAAATTAAAGACGTCGGCCGTGCGATGTGGCGGGGCACCATCTTGCATAAACCACGAGGTGTTCGCAGTGTCGTCTAAGGCAGTTTGTACCGCCACAAATTCACGAAGAACGTCCAGATAGCGTGATGCAGTAATCGTTTCGGATCTGAAAAATGGGCCAATGATTCCTTTGGAAGAAATGGCGGCCCAGACCAGTACTTTTTGAGGATGCAGGGACGATGGGACTGCAACATGGAGCTTTTCGGTTCCCCATTTGCGCCAGTTCTGTTTATTGACGAAGCCGTCCAGGTAAAAACAAGCTTCGTCAGTGAACCAAATGCTGCCCACATGCATATCGCCGTCATCAATCCTGTGCACTATATCGTTAGCGAATGTCTCTCGTGCAGCAATGGTAGCGGCGCTGAGGGGTTGCCGCGTTTGAATTTTGTATGGATAGAGGTGTAAACTCTGGCGCATGAGACGATACGTGGACGTTGGCGTCATTTGGACCGCAGCTGCAACACGGCGAACGGAAACCCGAGGCCGCTGTTGGATCACCTGCTGCACTAGCTGCGCGTTGCCCTCTGTGGTTGCCGTACGCGGTCGCCCTACCTTTCCAGCACGTTCATCCGTCACGTTCCCAGTCCGTTGAAATTTTTCAAACAGATCCTTTATTGTATCGCTTTTCGGTCCTTTGGTTACATTAAACCTCCGTTGAAAACTTCGTCTCGTTGCAACAACACTGTGTTCTAGGAGGTGGAATTCCAACACCAGAAAAATCCTCTGTTCTAAGGAATAAACCATGTTGTCTACAGCACACTTGCACGTTGTGAACAGCACACGCTTACAGCAGAAAGACGACGTACAGAATGGCGCACCCACAGACTGCGTTGTCTTCTATATCTTTCACATCACTTGCAGCGCCATCTGTTGTGGAAAATTGTAACTACTGTAATTTCGAAAGTTTGTCCGCCTGAAAATGTACTGTTGTCCCAAGCATATTGCAACAAACGGTGTATTTCTATCGCTGCTCGTTTAGTTTTTATTGCCGTTTCTAATATACCGGTCATTTTTGAAACACCCTGTAAGATGTCCGTGCCGGGGGTCGTGCTTTTTAAAGATATCATATCTAAAAAATCCTCCGTTATGTGTCAGTGACAACAGACGGAGGACCTGCAATGAAAGGGGAACAAATGGGATTTGTTGGATTACTAAGAAAAAAGCTACAGCGTACAGAAGAATCATTGTACAGGATCCACTGCATTTTGCACCAAGAAGTACTCTGTGCAAAAGCAGCAAAACTGTGGGACGTCATGCAAGTGGTTATTCGGGCAGTTAATTATGTGAGATCCCACGTGCTTACACATTGACAGTTTCACACATATTTAACTGAAATTGGGGAAGAATACGGTGATATACCATACCACAGTGAAGTCCGCAGAATACCATTGCTCACAGCGGTACTTATACTGCACGTCTACAATGGCCCAAACAACACAGAAAAGTCAGCAGCTGAATGACGGCGCTTAGCATTTTCCTAGCCTCGATTAGGCCCTTCTGTGAAGTTTACGGGGTGTTTCTCGTACCACGTGTAGGGTCCATTCTCTGATGTTCCCGAGAATACGAACCAGGATGTTTATTACAAAGTTCTTGGTAATCAAATGTTGCTTTTCTATGACATCTTGTTGATGGTTGTGCTGTGGGTACTTCCAGGGCGACAGCAGCAGCGTTGCCTGGTTTGCACGCATACGTTCCTGGTTTGAAAACACACAGCAACCCAGGCTCACGTTAACTAGCCACTTAAATCACCCATTCTTGACCCCATCGTGTTCGGATTTGTTTGGAACAGCGAGTAAAACGCAGCAATGAACATTCCCGCAGTTTGATAGCTCTAAACGATTTCGTGGTTGTTTTAGCTCGATACAAAATACCTCAAAAAACTTGTGGGCTTCGTTCTTTGGCGAAATGAGGCAATTACCAAGGGAAAGAGATGAATTCGTGGCACGCTATAGCAGACGATTCAGAGGACTGATGACACGAAAAATCAAAGCAAGAGGATGCCTCCTGGCAAAACGAATTTTATGTCCGGTGTGCCTACAAAGAAGATCTTTGCATATATAAATAACAGTATGAGACTAGCTTCTGTGAGTGGAATGATTCAGAAAGTTAACGCCAAAGAAATATTATGCTATATAAAAAACTGTGCTAAAGGTATTCTTGTGACAGTAAATATACTGCACTTTAGATATACTTTAAACCGGCAGTCTCAGAGCGTACGAGCAGCAGTCGTACTATAGGCTAACCGGTACTGGAAGGAAATCTGAGTAGGATGTGGTGAGCCTGCTCTGGGGCGTTAGCGACGCTGCTTGCATGAAATATGAATGCAGCATCGGAAAATACACCCAATAAAAAGAAGAAATACTAAAAAGCAATGCAGTTAAGATGACACTGTGCCGTATTCCCTTGAAGTATAAAACGACACTGCTAGCGAGTTAATACGTTATGTTCTACCAAAGTACCTGTCGAAGAACAGGCGACGGGCGGCGGCTGTAAATTGCAGCTTACGCCTATAGACTTTCTTGACTTTACGTTCCTTCTAACAAATTACCGCTCGTGTCTTTTTCGAAATCTTTCTTTTAAAAGCAGACTGCTTGACACTCACGAACATTACCTCTGTCGCAATTTATTTCCTAAGGTATTAGCAAACAGTCCCAGCACGTATTTTCTCGTTTACGGCTTCTCCGACAACACTGTTTGTTTATTCTTAGCTTAAGATTTCCTACAAGTACATAAAATTTATTTTTCTTATTACCTGAAAGTCAAAGAAATACACCATCAGCTACTGACCATAGTATCTCTGCTTTTAGTTACGATTGACATTGAACATTACCCAGAAATACATTCGTATGCCGTAAATAAGGTAGATTCTGTTTGTTTTACTGTAATAATGAAGTAGGTAACATATGAGACTGACTTTGTTCAGAAGACTTATGATACAAAATTTGTGACTACGCTGTCGACAAGAATTTTGGGACACCGTAAAAAATGGTTTAAATGGCTATGAGCACTATGGGCCTCAACATCTGAGGTCATCAGTCCTCTAAACTTAGAACTACTTAAACCTAACTAACCTAAGGACATCACACACATCCATGCCCGAGGCATGATTCGAACCTGCGATCATAGTAGCCGCGTGGTTCCGGACTGAAGCGCCTAGAACCACTCGGCCACCGCGGCCGGCTGACACCGTAAAGAAACTGAACCTAAATCACCTTGTGACCAAACGGTTGAAGGTTTCAACTGCAAAGTGTGTCTGGACAGATAGGTGAATGTTTTCTGAAAATAAAGGAAAGAAGAATTACCAACTAAATATCTCTATTAGGCTTCAAACTAATCGCCATTAGGTGCAACACACTTCTGACATCTGTTATAAAGTTGTTGGAAACTGCCAGCAAACTCTTTTTGTGAAATCGCTCGAAGCACAGTGGTAAGCCTTTGCTGGATATCAGCGGCATCTCCGTGCTCAACTTTCTCGCTAAGCGTAAGATGAGTGTGATTCAGGATCTTTCTTAGTCTCCAAATTTGGTGCCGGCACACCTTTATTTATTTCCCCGCATTAAATTACCCTTCGTATATGTTGCGTGTGACCACGTTGCTTTGTGCGAAGAAGCGGTTGCTGACAGTTCCCAATAACTTTACAAGAGATTGGAGAAGTGTGTTGTGGCCTATGGTGACTACTTAGAAGGCAGTGAAGGTATTTTGTTTGTAACACTTGTTTCCTTTATTTTGTGAGACCATTCACCAAACTTTTAAGACGCACGTTGTATTTCAGTTGTTGTTGTTGTTGTTGCTGTCTTCAGTCCGAAAACTAGTCTGTTGCCAGCACTCCATGTTAGTCTATTCCATGCAAGTCTCTTCATTATTATGTAACTACCCCAAACTCCATACACACCTAGCTTCTTGCTGTCTTCAAGCCTTAGACTCCCTCTGCAAATTTTACTCTCCTTGTGGAGACAAATTCTTGATACGTTAGGAAGTGTCTTATCAATCATCAAGCTGCGTCATCAATTTCTTTTTTCCTCAGTTATATTCAGTAGCTCCTCATTTGTTATTAAATATACCCATACATCCTTCAGAATTATTGTAGGCCACAAAACGAGGTAATAAGAGAGTAGCGTTTGTCCACAGCATACTATCTATAACCGCAATGAATTTTCGTGTTTTTATCTAAATGTCAACTTCCGGTTCGAACGCACATTTTGAACTGCTGTCGGAATGAGACGGCATGTCCAGCCGTTCATCACAGACTCAAAGAAGAATCTAGTCATCCCATATCATTCTGTCAAGTTTTCCAACTACTGTGCAGTCCTGTTACCTACCTTGCTCAATTATGTAAATTCTCTATTTTTCAATGAACAGCTCAGTAATCAAAATTGGTCCATTACCCAAAACTGTAAGGATTATAGCACGTTATGTAACAGAAATCAACGCAACAAAATTGGATTACTGTAAGACGATGATATTCATAGTTTAAAATTAGTTATAATTCTTTATACATCATTATCATGAAGTATGATTCTCTGATTATCGGTATTACAAAAACAATTATCTTCAAAGACCTTTTTCATGAAAAAAATCTCTATGTTTATGAAAACTCAACATCATATAAAGGATATAGTGATTATCATCGAGAATTAAATCCTCTATCCATGAACTCTCATGCACAACTTCTTGTTGTTTCCTTAGCCCGGAGCTGTGCCATCTTTGCTTCTTCGCCTTTCACCAGCTCTACCAACATCTTCCTTTAATTAATCAATTAAACCTGTGGCTAATTTCCTATTTTTTATTAGTATTGCCTCCAACGGCAAGCTTCTCTGCTGTACGTTCCTAAAAAGAGATCTTCCATTTAGTTCTGTTAGTACTTTTCCAATAAATTATCTGTGCTCATTTAGAAATGGGAGTGATAATGAATTTTTAAATCGGAGCAAAATGTACAAAATAATTTCTCTTACCCCCATACAGATTTGCATCCCCATACAGATAGTCCTGAGAATTTGGGAGTGTGAACTTTTAACAGCTGTGAAAATACTTGTACGATTTAACGGTAGAGTCATGGGGTGCATGCAGCAGGTAACGGTAACGAAGTTAGTAATAGTGAAGCACGGCATGCAATTCTGCATCTGTTTTAATCAAAATTAGAGTGTGGCCTCAGAAACTGACAACAGGACAAATCGGAATGAGACCGTTTATTGACGATATGGAATCACGGTAACTGGCAGTTTGGTGCTGTACGTAATTATCATTTCTTACCTTAATTAACACGGTGATGGGTTCACTGGTTTGTAAATGTTTTTGATGGATATGCGAATATGCAGGGTGTTGCATTTGAGACAAGCGAGTGGGGAATGCTACGGCCAAACGGTACTGGCGAAGATTAAAGACTGGAGATCTGGGTGATGCATTCTTAGAACTGAGACGGGCTCGCCGGCTCCAAGGGGTGACGAGTTTTTGTCCACTTAAACAGAAGTTTGAAAAAAGGCATAGCTACAGAGAAGATAACTGCGATGAAATTATGGGTAGCAGAACAAACACTTCAGCGGAGCAATGAACCAAACTGTTCATGGTAATTCGGGACTACAGAAATTAAATTCGCTGAGGAGTGAAATAAGTAGGAAGTGCAGGGAAGCTAAGACGAAATGGCTGCATGAAAAATGTGAAGTAATCGAAAAAGAAATGACTGCCGGAAGGAGTGACTCAACATAAGTGAAAACAACCTTCGGTGAAATTGAAGGCAAACGTTGTAACGCTAAGAGCACAATGGAAATTCCACTGGTACATGCACAGTACAGAGCGGATAGGTGGAAACAGTACACTGAAGGTCCCTGTAAGAGAGAAGACTTCCTCTGATGACTTGATACAAGAAGAAACAATCGCCGATACAGAACAGATCCGCGATCAGTTATTAAAATCAGAATTAAAAGAGATTTGTAAGACTTTAAGATCAAATAAGGCAGAAGGGACAGATAACATTCCGTCGGAATTTCTAAAATAATTGGGGGAACGGGCGGCAGAATGACTATTCACGTAGGTGTGTAGAATGTTTGACACTGGCGATATATCATCTGACTTTCGGAAAAAGTATCAGCCGCACAATTCCGAGGACTGCAATAGCTGACAAATGCGAGAATTATGGAACATTCAGCTTAACAGAACATGCATCCGAGTTGCTGATGAGAATAAAATACACAGGAATGTAAAATAAAATTGACGATGTGTTCGATGACCATCGGTTTGGCTCCAGAAAAGGTTAAGGGCACCAGAGAGACAAATCTGACGTTGTTGTTGATATTGGAACAAAGATCAAAGTAAAATCAAGACACTTTCATTTTATTTGCCGACCTGGAAAAAGAGTTCGACGATGTGAAATGGCGCAAGGTATCCGAAATCCTGAGAAAAAGATTGTTATAGGGACAGACGGGTAATATACGAGAACCAAGACAGAATGATAAGAGTGGAAGGCCAAGAACGAAGTGCTTTGATTAAGTGACTGTCAGACAGGACTGTAGTGTTTCGCCCCTGCTGTTCAATCTGTACGTAGAAAAGCAATGACAGATATAAAAGATGGGCTCACGAAAGGAACAAAAATTCGAGTTGAAAGGATATCAATGATAAGATTAGCTGATGATGTTGCTACCCTCCATTAAAGGGAATTACAGAATGTGCTGAATTGAATGAACAGTCTAATGAGTACAGAATGTGGACTGAGAATAAATCGAAGAAATACGACCTTAATGAGGAATAGCAGAAATGAGAACAGCGAGAAACTTAACAACAGCCTTGATGGTCATGAAGTAGATGAAGCTAAGAAATTCTGATACCTAGGCATCAAAATAGGCAATAACTGTCGGATCAACGAGCACATAACAATTAGACTAACACTGGAAAGAAGGACATTCCTGGCCAAGAGAAGTCTAGGCCTCAATTTGAGAAAGAAATTTCTAAGATTGTACCGTCTAGAGCACATGATTGTATGGTAATGACACATGGACTGTAAAAAAACCGGAACAGAAGATAATCGAAGACTTTAAGACGTGGTGTTACATAAGAATTTTGAAAATAAGGTGGACTGATAAGTAAGAAATTAGCAGTTTTTCCGCAGAATCGACTAGAAAGGAATACATGGAAAACAAACACTGATAAGAATAAGGGGCAGGATTATAGAGCATATATTAAGACATCAGGGAGTAACTTCAATGGTACTAGAGGGAGCTGCAGAGAGTAAAATTTGTGGAAGAAGACGGGGATTGGAATACATCGAGGAAATAGCTGACGACGTACGTTGAAAGTGCTATTCTGAGATGAAAAGTTTGGCACAGGAGAGGAATTCGTGGCGGACAGCATCAAGCTTGTCAGAAGTCGGATGACTCAAAAAAGAAAAAAAAAGAGTGCATAGTCGTCTACTGGCTGTAGAAAGCGTGTACTACAGGAAACAGTGTAACCTCGTAGTGCTCTTCCTTTGTTACTCGAATCCACAGTTGCAAGGATAATGGCATAGGCGGGTAAATCTGCGATTAGCGTAATTGTGTGCGATGTGAAGAGCACAGCGCTGAAGTTAATGTTTTGTTTTGGTAGTAGGGGAAATTTTCATGTTGTGATTGGTATCTGAAGGGGGTGTGCTACTTTGGCGAGATTCGCGATTGGGCTGCCGAGCTTCTTAATTTTACAATTGGGAATTTGCGCTGCTTGTTGGAAAGGAATTAACAGGACCAAGTGAACACCAGAAGAGAGGCAGCTGAGGTTATATCGCAGAGGTATCTGCATTCACTTCCGTTCAGGAAAAGGAGACGTCCGCATTGACCTGCGTTTTGACCGCAGCCGTGTCTGCGTCGCATCCGGCTACGTTTGCAAAAGACAATTTTACGTGGCGTTGCATCACAGTGGAGCCACAACATCTTCGAGCTGCGTCAATGTACTAACGACATTGTCCTCACGAAGGGCCCCATATATCTGATGCGTACAGCTCGGTGCACCACAGTCATATTTACATTGAGCGTAATTCGCAGCACCAGCAGAGTAGCTCAATTCGATTCCACACATTTGGAATCCGGGACGATCGTCTGTCTCAGGTTCATCGGACTTGTACTGAATGTGTGAACATCAGAGAATCGTCCATAGCTTCCCGTCACTGCTTTGGTGGAGAATTTGCAAGCTATATAATTTCAATTATCGTTGTCCTTTATTAGAGCGCATTTTCTCTACTGGGCAAGCAGTAAAGTCAACGCTGCAGCAGTAATACCGCTATCCACTTAATCTTCCACCTGAATTTCGATAAACAGAGTTGTTACAGTTTTAAATTGAATTTCTTGTTGTTTAATATACGAGTTTGTGAATAAATTTGAACATTTAAATAAGCAGTTGTTCTATGTAGTACCCACACTTACGGTATGCAGTCAACCAGAGTTGAGGTAGATACTTTCAGTCTTATTAAATCACTTTCGTCGTCGTCGTCATCATCATCATCATCATCATTGTGTCTCACTGTTCAGAGGCACAAAACGCGTGGGTGTTTTCAGCTCGTTGCTAAATGCAAATAAGTAGGAGGCCGAGTTGATAGGAGCTGAAGGAGTCCAGGTTGCAATAATATGCGGTATGGCACACTGGTAGAGAGAAGGATATAGTACCATGAAATTACTTATCCTCAGTAGTTTAGAGGACTGCAGCTGCGGCTGCAACTAAATCTCGAAATATAGAATACCGTGAACTAATACAACATATTCTTAGAGACTAAGCCTGATGGGCCCTGATCAGAGAATCAATGCAAACAGAACTGGCTGAGAGCCGATTATGAAAGAGCGTCTGCTTAAGTTGAAATCTAGCTAAGAAGTGAATGAGGTACACTCCAGTTCCGTTGAGCTGCACAGCCCGCTAGAGTGGACTGTACTCGGCAGACGATGGGCTGCTAACCTTGTGTTGGCGCGGCGTTGTAGTAGTATCTGTGGCAATGATACTACAATCATCATCATTATATCCAGTTTTGGTTTAGTCATCGTCACTTGCTTTAATACCATACGGAATGCAACTGACCTCTCCATTTCTTCTTAAGTTTACAGCTAGTGAGCATGTTTAGATAGCGTTTTGCAAGCACTACTTTGACTATTTACGAGTTTTTATCGTGTCTGTACATTAGTGTATTGCATTATTTCGGTGATTTACGAGTGGTTTGCAGTCTGTAGGCTATTTATTGTGAAGCCAAGCACGTCAGAGTGAGTGTTTTGTATCAGTGGAAAAAAAGAACTACATGGAATACATCCCTAAGTAAATTGTTCCAAAGTAGATAAAGTACACTCCTTCCTACCTTCAGCAGCTGGACTCAGGCTGAGTGCTTTTCGCGCCATTTTTCGCCAGACCGCCATGGCACGACCGCGCCCTCTGGTGGCAGTAGGGTGTACTCGATTCTCGCGGTTCTAGGCGCGCAGTCCGGAACTGTGCGACTGCTACGGTCGCAGGTTCGAATCCTGCCTCAGGCATGGATGTGTGTGATGTCCTTTGGTTAGTTAGGTTTAAGTAGTTCTAAGTTCTAGGGAACTAATGACCACAGCAGTTAAGTCCCATAGTGCTCAGAGCCATTTGAACCATTTTTTTGTACTCGATTAGTTGGACTGTGGGTCTCTTGGTGAACACACTGGATGGAGTGACTGCATATGACAATTCAAATTGTTCGAATAAAAATTGCATGCAAAATAAAGAGGTATGTCCATCCTATCCAGCATCCCAGCACAGGCTGAATGCTTTTCCCAGCAGTTCCAAGGAAGCGGTGGTGGTCAGATGACTTAGGTTAGTGGACTTAGCCCCAGTGACCTATTTTCCCGCCATTTTCTTAGGTTAGTGGACGTGGCCCAATTGACTTCTTTTCCACCAATATTTGAACTTCCCTCTATTTTCTGGGGGACGGGAGGGGGAAGGGAGGGAGAGAGGGGGTTTGGCTAGTGGAGGTAGCTTAATTGAATTATTTTACCACCAATATTTTGACCTTCCTGGCATCATGTCATAGCGATGTTGCCACATATATCGCTGCCATCGTTGATTCGCCATGCTGAATAAATTTGGTAACAAAGCAGTTAGGGGCGACATTAGCGTTGTCCCACTACTGTGCTCGATCTATCTAGCATCCATTTTCCAAAATATTGTTTAGCAACTAAATATGCAGGAACATGTAGAGCAAACAGCTAATACATTCTCAACAGAAAATAAGCGGTCCAGTTACATTAATGTGATCACCACTTATGCTCGACATAACCACTCTCAGATGGCAGTTGGCAGCTCTACCAGTGGAAGGTATATAAAGCGTGTCATCGAGACTCGGAAAGCAGTATCACAACGCTGAAATGAAGCAGTTCGTCTGATGGCCAAAGTTCATGATCATGTGCTTTCATGGAAGCCTTTCCATAACGACTAAGTTTGTAAACTATTTGCTTACCTTTATGCGCTGCAAAATGGCACTATCCAAAAGAGGTGTTGAGACAAGTGTGGTGAACTGCAGGTCATTGATGACAGGTGTGAATGGTGCCTGCAGGTGCATATGAGCGAATAAATGTGCAACTGTTGAACAATTGACCACCCTTATGAGACGAAGGGCTATCAACGGTGTCTCCTCAACCACCATTCAGCGAATGTTGCTGCGTATGGGCCTCTGCAGTAGGGCCTGGTTCAAGCGACCATGTCTACTGCTTTTCATTGGCAAGAAAGGTTGGTATTTGCACAGTAACACCTCAAATGGACGTACATTGAGTGAATCTCGTTTTCCAAAGAACAGAAATGGAACATCTTGAAAGAATCGCTGAAACGATCCTGGTCGGAGGAGAGAGTTTTATGGTCTGGGCAGTGGTTTCATAGCATTAATTGGGTGATGACGTCGTTCTGGGAGCCATAGTTGACCAAGACAATTATGCACCCATCTTTGGGGACGGCGTCCACATCCACATGCAATCGGTTTTTCCTCGGCACTGTGGCATCTACCGACAAGACACTGCAACCCATCTCACATTTCGAAGTGTATGAACGTAGTTCGAAGGGCATCAGGATGAGTTCATCATATTTCGCTGAGCACAAACTTTTTCAGGTTTAAACGCAGCCCGCATCTCGTGGTCGTGCGGTAGCGTTCTCGCTTCCCACGCTCGGGTTCCCGGGTTCGATTCCCGGCGGGGTCAGGGATTTTCTCTGCCTCGTGATGGCTGGGTGTTGTATGATGTCCTTAGGTTAGTTAGGTTTAAGTAGTTCTAAGTTCTAGGGGACTGATGACCATAGATGTTTAGTCCCATAGTGCTCAGAGCCATTTGAACCATTTGAACCATTTAAACGCAATCGAGAATCTGTGGGACCACCTCGATCTGGCTGGTCGCGCCATGGATGCTGAACTGAGAAACCTAGTACAGCTGCCACGGAAATTGGAGTCGGCATGGCTTCACATCCTTGTCGGTACCTTCTTGAACCTCATTGACTCTCTTCCTGTATGTCTCGCAGCGGTCTGCGCTGAAAAAGATGGATATTGAGGCTTTTGGCAGGTGGTCACATTAACCTGACAGGACAGTGCAGGTGAAGTCTGTGGCGCTCAACCCGTGAGCGGGCTTGTAGTCTGGCTGCTTGTAGGGTGCAGCGTTTCGTTCGCCACGGCACCAGGAGGAGGAGGCGGATGGTAGGACTATCGCCCTGGTCGCTTTTTACCTCCGGGAGAGATCGCCGCTACTCGGTTTGAGAACAGGACGAGTGGATCTGGGCCATTCTGGAGGAAGTTGAGCTAGGATAACTCCCCGCTTGTACCTAAAATTGAACCCATTACCTCCAGAGCCAGAGTCTAGCGCTGCTGACGCTAGACTACCATCGCACCTTCCTGGGAATATAATTCATGTTCGGGGTGTCCAACATAAAAAAGCTGGTACACCTCATGAATTGTGACTAGTATCTGATTTTCTTCAATATTACTCTTTCAAGAAAGAGACACGGAGTTCTACAGACTCCATAACCGATAAAAATAACTTTTTTTTTCATTTTTACACTTCTATTTTGAAATACCCAAGTTACAGTGGCAACATGAATTAACTAAAGAAGAATAGATAATAGAAACGTTAAGAAATATGTATTTGCCTGTTTCCAAGAGGGGCTGGAAGTGGAGGCCATGGGCATCCAGACATCGCTGACTTTGTGTGATGACACCAGCAACACGCTGTAATTCTGTATGTGTGATGCTGTTAATCTGTGTAGTAATGTTCCGTTTAAGATCTCTGTTGTGTGAGGATTGTCAGCATAAACTTTGCTTTTTAGTGTGCCCCATAAATATAAATCACGTGATGGTAATAAGTCCAGGAACCTTGTTGACCGGGGGCCTCTACTGAAAAGTCTCCTTCAGAGAACACGTTGGTGATGTGGTCCGTACTTTGGTTTTGTTGGAATACTGCACGCAATTGCTCAACATCTTTACCGGTGCATAGAGTCAAAGATATCTAGATACCTGACACTGTTTAAGGAGTAATTGAAAAATATGTGACTAATAATGTGCATGCCAGAAAACGTACACAAATAATCTATCTACTCTGAATGGAGAGATTCTTCAAGCAAAATATGTGGGTTGTCCTGCGACCTGTAGCTGCAGTTGTGGGAGTATGCATAACCTTACAAACGAAACCAGGCCACATCTGACATGAAATAAAGCAAGGGGTCTAAATAACAATTAGCAGCTGATGTTGGCAGCCAGTTATAATAATGAACTCTTTCCTCCTGGTCCTTAAATTTCGACTCATGCACCACACTCGAGTGGTGGGAAATTCGTATCTCTTAGTACACGATGACACTATGTACGAGTTGCACCAACCTGCTGTGACAACCTCCTCACTGATTTGCGGGGACTTGTAATGTCCGTGAGAAATCTGTATATAGTTTCAGGGGTCGCTTATTCCTCTACACATTCTGAACGGATCCTACAGCCCTCTATTTCTTGTACAGATATTGAATAGTGCTCGCCGTAGTGAGTTCTCTACCAGGATACTCTGCCTAAAACATTTCTTTACATTCATTGATGGTGCCCGTTTTATGTAACACTCAACAATATTAATTAGCTGTTCTAATGTAAAGTGCCCTATTTCTGTAACATCTCAACAATACGAGCTCCTCACAACTGATGCACGAACACATAGCTGCACTCAACTTCTGTTAAAATGTGTAGATAGCTTTCGAGAGAGTGTTGTCACTTCCCAAACAATTCGACTAGAGATGATTAACCGGTACGTGAGCCGTACTGGTTTTCTTTGGAACATCCTATATACAGACTACACACATTTAGCTGAAGATTTTACCAAATGAAACTTAAGACGTTCCAGATTATAAGGCTTAGGATTTTTCTTCGGTGACACTAACTTTTATTTTCTCAACTGTAATTCAAGACCTATGGTTCTTCCAGTTCCTACTGAAACGTCCCCTTTTGCAAAATTATAGAAGACTGTGCTTATCATGACACACAATATTTTTAGCGCAACGCAATCTGACTTTCAAAAATCCCTACAAAAGAATGGCCCTGACTAACATTAACCTATACGTTTCACAAACCACTTACCTCACAAAAATCTTGGTTACTCGAATTACTGCAATACAGCGAGCGCCACTACTGCCAGCTAAATAAAAGATTCAAACTACTGAAGGCACTAACTACTGATAGGCACAGTTAGCAAAAGAAAGATTTTGATAACGAACAAACAATGTATTTACCTTAATAGTGTTCAAAAGTCATAATATATATAGCAGCAGTTCATGACATCCATTCTCACAAATTTACTGTCTCTGTCCAGATCATCCGCTCTCAAAAATCTGCCATCTCACTTCCCCACATCCACCACTGCTGGCGGCTCACCTCCAACTGCGCAACGCTACGCGCTGTTAACATCCAGCTGCCCAACACTACAATGGCAGACAACAATGCAAACTAGCCACAGACTGCACACAGCACAGCCAGTGATTTTCATACAGAGCGCTACGTGGCGTTACCAATAAGAAAACCTAAACAGCCTACTTACACTACTAGATTCCCAAAAGTATGGTGTGCATCATTTGGTTCGTATTGCCTAAGCGATTTTATCCACAAAAATTTTAATTACTTTTCTTTTTTGCATGGCTTTGAAATTCAACCTTAAAGCCATACCAAAGAAAGAGGAACTGATCTAAATTTGGCTTTTCATTTACTTTTTAAGATACAACTCGCCTTCTGTGGAAAATAAATTAAAGAATGTTGCAGTAAACAATACTTTCAAGCATTAAAACGTTATTGGGAAATGAAGCGTAGTCTCAATGTTCTATGGATCTCAGAAAATATCAGCAAGTTGACACAACTTAGACGCGTTGGTTAAATTTGGGATAGCCGTAAAAATATTTAGATATCACTAGAAACGTTCTATAAGGTACTTGGAAAATAATATGGCATATTCGTAATTTTAAATCAACATGATTTATAAAACAAAATGTGATCACATAATGGGAAACATTCTATTCTCTTGACGAAAGTTACAAATATAAATACTTTTAGCAGCTTTGCACTTTGTTTGTGTGCCCACATATTACACATGACACACATAACACACTACTCTTAATGCACTTCATCAGAAAACTTTCCCTTAGCAAAAATACGTTCTGTGTTATCAGCGTTTGCCATGTGTTTTCTAGCAGGAAGTCTAACTCGCTCGTCATCAACGAGCGTGGCCTGTTCATCTATCTGCCACTCATATGGACTATCCCCATGCCCTGTTTGTCCATTTGCATTTGTATTTTTTACTTTTCTCCGCCTTCACTTTTTTGGATGAGATTTCACACACTATTTGAAACTATACCATTTTTTTAGATCGTTATTTTGAGTGGATTATTAGACATTTTTACTTTAGGAGCATCCTTTTGTAACGTTGCTTTTGAGAAGTTCCAGTTATCACGACAAATTCTACGGCTTTTCCTCCATTGTTGCATTTTACTTTGTTTGTCGTAGGAAGAGGAGCCATGTCGTAAGGACCAACAACAACCGATGAGGTAGATCAGTTTGGATGAGGTTAATAGCTAAAGGGGCTGACACACCACTTTTATCTGTAGTGGATGATAGACCATGAGAGTGTTGTCTCTAGAGTTTTATCTCCGACAGCCCGAATCGCCTTGGTCGTACTGGTCTCGCTCGATTAATTTCTCTTGCCTGAGGGATATTTCTGCCAAGAGCTAAGGTTACTCTTATCATAGCATACTACAGAGAAGACTAGTTTTAAAAACAGAAACTGTGCGAAAAAATAATAAATACGTACCTGCGAAATTTGAAAATGGTCGAAATTGAGTTTATGTTGAGTATAATCGCATGCGTCAATGAATCACCATGATAAATTTTCCATGTTTTCGATCCATAGTCGTGTAATACTGTTTGAGTGATATTTAAACCATATGATTGTACACAATTCCTTATTTTATATTAGTGTCATGGTTTCTGCCTTACGTTATTATCAAGTACAACAATGTTTGGGTATAATTAGATCCTGTTAAGCGAAGTCATCGTCAAACTCTATGGAACTGAGTAGGTAAGTACATACTACGGAAATATATGGCAAACAGGTAGCAAAATATGTTTTCCAGCCATAGAACAACTGCACAAGTAACGTTTATACTGGTGTTCATTCTGTGGCTCAGTTGTTCTAGGGCTGGAAAACATGTTTGCTTCCTGTCTGCCACTCAGTTCGGTGTTTCTGTACTTACATACACGTTGGGACACTCAGTTCTAGACGTTTCGACGATAACGTCACTTAACAGAGTCTAATTATACCCTAACAATTTAGTACCTGATAATGGCATAAAATGCTGAATTAAAGACACTAATATAAAGTAAAGAATTTCGTATAGCCAAATGGCAAATATATCAATCAAACAAAGAACTATCATGGGAGTTTTACAAAAAAACTGACGTGACCTGAAGCGCTGTTGTACGTAGTTTCCGTTGGGCTGCATAACTAGCCAGTACCACATATGTAGCTAGCCCAATATTAGACACTAGCCAATACATGAACCGCTTCTTCTAAGTGTAACAGTTTTTAGTTCAATGAACGCAGGAATCTTGACTGCCCTTTTCGGACACAGCCTTCGTGCGGGCAGATGAGGAACCCATCGCATTTGCTGTTAAATAAAGAGGAGAGAGCGAATATGTGGAAGCAGTGTAATGAAATCGCCAATAGGGGGACGACTTGTCTCATCTGATAGAAGAAGAAACGGGAGTCGATAATAGAAGAAGAAACGGGAGTCGATAATAGAAGAAGAAACGGGAGTCGATAATAGAAGAAGAAACGGGAGTCGATATAGAAGAAATAGGGGATACAGTATTAGAATGAGAATTTAAAAGAGCTTTGGAAGACATAAGATCGAGGAAGTCAGAAGGAATAGACAATATACAGAGGAATGGAAAACAAAAGAAAAGAACATTGAGGATGTGTTAGGTGACCATCAGTTTGGCTTTAGGAAAGATAGAGCAACCAGAGAAGCAGTTCTGACGTTGTGGTTCATAATGGAAGCAAGACTAAAGAAAAATCAAGTCTCGTTCACAGTATGGTTTGACCTGTAAAAAGCGTTCAGCAATGTCAATTGGGGCAAGATGTTCGAAAATCTGAAGAAAGTAGGGGTAAGTTATAGCAGAAACCGGTGATATACAACTTGTACAAGAGCCAAGAGGGAATAATACGAGTAGAAGACTGTCAACGAGGTACTCGGATTAAAAAGGGTGTAAGATAGGCATGTAGTCTTCCACCGCTACTGTTCAATCGGTACGTCGAAGAGGCATTGATGGGAGCAATAGGGAGGTTAAAGAGTCGAATTAAAATTCGAGATGAAAGAATGTCAGTGATAAGCTACGGTGATGATGTTGCTATCCTCAGTGGAAGTGAAGAAGACTTACATGGTCTTCTGTATGGAATGAACAGTCCACTGACTGCAAATTATGGAATATGGACTGGGAGAAAACTGAAGAAAGACGAAAGTAATGAGAAGTAGCAGAAATGAGAACTGCGAGAAGGTAAACGTCAGGACTGATGATCAAGTAGTACATGAAATGAAGGATTTCTGCTACCTAAGAGACCGCACCTCGCTTCCCACGCCCGGGTTCCCGGGTTCGATTCCCGGCGGGGTCAGGGATTTTCTCTGCCTCGTGATGACTGGGTGTTGCGTGATGTCCTTAGGTTAGTTAGGTTTAAGTAATTCTAAGTTGTAGGAGACTGATGACCATAGATGTTAAGTCCCATAGTGCTCAGAGCCATTTGAACCATTTGTTACCTAAGCAGCAAAATGCTCCATGACGGACGGAGCAAGAACTACAAGAAAAACAGACTAGCACTGGTAAAAGGGGCATTCCTGGCCAAGAGAAGTCTAATAGTTAGGTAGACTTTAAAGGTAAGGAATGAAGAGGTTCTGCGCAGAATCGGAGAGAAAAGGAAAATATGGAAAACTAGCCAGAAGAAGAGGCAGGATGATAGCACGTCTGTTAAGACTTCAAGGAATGCGTTGTAAGACGTCCATGACTAAGGAATTTATTGCTAGGGCACTCGAGCAGATGTAATTTCGATGGATTGCTCACGCGCTGCCTGCGATATGTAAGCTATAAGAGAATCTCAGACCAGAGAGCAGTGTTGGCTGCAGTAAGAGCAGTGTGGGTAGGAGTAAGTAGTAGCTAGCAGTCGGGTGTATGGAGTTGGCGGGGCCAGTCGTGGGGAGCGATGGCGGTGCCTGAGCGATGTATAGTATAAGGTAAAAGCAGCCGCACGCATATGTAGTTTGTTAGAACTAAATTTGTACTATTGTTGTATCACGTCCCATGTAAATGATTTAAAATTTTTTTAATAATAATGTTTCTGATAAAATTAACTTTTGACAATCATTCAAGTGAATTTAAAGATTTTACTAATGTCTCCTATCGATGGTCATCCCGATTAGCATAAAAAATCTATTCTTTATTTTTATACATGACAAATCTAGTGGCCTGCATTGTACCGGGCTGTGCCAGAAAAATTTGTTATAAGAGCAGATATATACGTGTTATCCGGCGACTTCATTGAGGTAAAAATTTTCAATTTATTCAGAATGATCTTTCAGGGTCATGAATCAGCACTGCTGACGTCCAAATTTACCAGTTTAGATTCTTAGTCAGTTAATTATTGAAAGGTTATATATGAGTCACATTTTTTATTGGGAGGTTAGTCACGTTATTATTGCGAAGTTACTGTAAATAAACTGTTGTATAAACTGTTGGGAGGTTACACTGAATGTGAATGCTATAATTATTTTTTCTGTTGGGAGGTTACAACCTTTAGTGGTCCTAGAGGGAGCTGTAGATGGTAAAAACTGAAGAGGAAGGCAGAAAGACAGAGACTGGAATTCATACAGCAAATAATGGAGGACGTAGGGTGCAAGTGCTAGTCCGAAGAAGTGGGGCAGTGGAAGGCACGCTGGACACAGTTCAGAAAGATGGTGGTTCAAATCTGCGTGTGGCCATCCAGATTTAGGGTGTCATTTCTCTCAATCGCTTCACGCCAACGCCGGGATGATTCTTTCGAAATCGCGCGGCCGACTTCCTTGACGATTTTTGACATATTCCGAGCTTGTACGCCGATGAACAAGATTTCGACGGGTCGTTAAACCTAATTATTTCTTATTTTTTAGACAAGGCTAGACATTTCTTTACCAGGTCTCTTTTCAAGCCAAAGAATATCCATTCTGCTAGGTAGTAACTCCACTTATAAATGGTACGTATAAATAGCATAACGTATTTAACTGTTTTCTGGAATTCAAATTTCTACAACCCTGCAGTAGTTCGCGCTGAGAGTTCGCGTACAGAAATGTCTCGAATTTTAGTAACAAGGCTTTCGCGACTCTTGTAATGGCAGGTGTAAAGCGGCTCTTGTATTTTTACCTGCAGAATTCCACTGAAAGAAATTTCACGTAGGTTTATTTGCATAGCCTGTTTGCGAGTTGTGAGACCAGATTCACGAGACATTATACGGAGCCCCAAGTCAAGAACGCAATTTGTCTGGTGGCAAGCGCGAGATATTTGTGTGGTTGCTCCTTGGAGACTAGCTATGTAGGGGAGGACACGCAGTTGGCACTCGCAATCCATTACTGGTAACCGGAAAGACATTAGGAGTCGGATTATTCGCAAAACGAAAGCAAGTGAACTGCCGACTTTTTGCTACCTCTCGGACTTGACACATGGCTGCGTGATGTCAGGATTTTATGAAACATTAGTATTATTTCAAGGTCTCCGATAGTATCTCACCAGGAAGACGGACAAAACAACCACAAGAAATTGAGACATCTCGCAGCTTGTGGACTTGAGGAAAGAAAAGGCTAGCAAGTCTGTGAATCATTTTCTGCAGGTTCTTGTAATTTACACTCGAGAATTCATGCTGCTTCGTCTGCCGCGACAGCTTAAATTAACAGACCCTCTGGGAATGTTTGCTGTAAGAAAATGTTTAGAGAGAATAAATGGAAATTACACTATAATTAACGAATTATAGCCTGTACTAAATATACGTTATACCTGTGGCAGATTTAAAAGCTACCGCCACTGGCTACAGCTGAAGCATTCGTAAAATCCTGTTTTAAGTTGTTACCCTTGTCAAGCGCAAAACTGCCGGACTGTCCGTTAAGTCAACGTGTAGCACTATATTCCGCCGCAAGCTTCTTTTCTTTGTAGCGTTCCCACTTCGCAGAGAAATATGGGCTATATGTTGAAGTTTAGCCCTGTTTATTGATGTACCACGAGGTGCAAGGTGGTACATTAGAAAGAACCTCTACTGCATTGATGGAAATCTTGTATTGATAATTCTGTAACTTGTAACCACACTAAAAAAACACCAAACTCAGTTTCATGACACCAGAACTTCAGTATACAACACCTGAAACACGTGCCTTGTAGGGTTTACTCTACACTGGTGTAGTTGCGTGCTTCGACTTCTTTGTTAATTACGTACGTGGATGCTAAGAGAGTACCGCTACAATCGTCGAAAGTATAAACTCATATTGGAGATACAGGTTCTGTTCACTTGTGGGTCTTTCAAGGCTTAATAGTTATTGTTTTATTAGCAGCGAAGAAACTTGACTTTCTGATCGTTTAAAGATATGTATTGATCCGTCGTTACAGCAATCTGGAGACGCTACTTTTCGATGTACAGAAAAAGGCCTTTGACTGTAAGTAATATACCCTAAAAAATTCAAGTACCTTTTTTTACTTTACGTACTTCTGGTCACTATTCCTAAGACTAGTGAATAACTGTCTCGATCTTCACTTTCAAATAATACAGAAATTATTACTTTAGTCTCAAGAAACGAGTTTAAATCAGTTTCGGCGTTCTGTTAGTCCACCAGAGATGCTGCTAATATAATCAACATTCGTAATTATTGTATTTCATGTTAATCAAATATTAATAATAGTATTTGGTTTGGAATCCATTTAAAATATAGTAATTTGTTTCAGGTATCTTCAACAAATTCGCCAAAATAAAAATGTAATCAAATATGTTCAGTTCTTCAAATCTTAGTGCAGTTCGCAGCACACTTATGACAGCCACTTAATGAAGAACTTCACGTTATATGAGTTTATTGTGAAAGCTTTCGCGACATGACTAGAACTACACACAGGACAATTCCAGCATTCGTCATTTTATTTTATCAACATTTCTTCACACGTCTTCATAGTCATCATAGGAACTGTATTACTGAATAGAGCTTATTTCTGAGACTAACGGGTGTCGAATAGTGAACATTGGCATCCAGCCACGCTAGCTACCGCTCGACACAAGGGTTTTTCCCTCCGATTCCCCATGTTTCTACGATGACCATCAGTCAAAAACATACATTTGTAGTCCTACATATTAATAGGAAAATTCGTGAATAATGCTTTTAATACTTAACACTACTTACTGTACCATCAATCAAGTAGCGGAAAAGATTAAGGGTGTTACAACAGACATAAATACTATATTATTATAGCCCGTTGTTTACAAAATCAATGATTTGAAAGAGTCCAACTGCTATTCCATAATTCATTTGTCAGATGGCTGCTTAATGTTCTCATCTTTTTCTCGAGTGCATGATATAAGTCATCTATGTTGTAAAATCTGTGACAGGAAACAATTGTTTAAGGGTCCCAATAAAAAGCTATTGTGCTCGCTAAAGGAAGCCTAGTGCCAAACTTCTAAGGTTGCAGGAACCGAACCTCCTACCACAGAAAAATTGTTTCTGTAAAAGGTAACTGGCTTGCACGATTTTTAACGGATTTGAATACAGTGCGTTCTCTCTCAAACAATTACTATGGGCAACATAATATGCAGCGTGTTAGCGAATGTTTGTGTACAATAGTCAATCTTCAGTACTGATATTTGAGTAGCATTGTAGTTCGAGTCTTATCCTCTAACTAACCTAACACATTAAAAGTTAACTATCTAATCTATATAGTTATGCTTGGACTCCTGGCTGTGACAGTTATTAACTTAAATCTTATAACATAAGTTTCGCTAGACACTAGACATTTAACTGTCCGATGACCACTCGTAAATAGCGCCTTGCCATTATGGTGGCAGCGGATGATCAGCATCCTCCGGAACTGTAAACTGGAACTGTAGCACGGGAGGACTGAACAGCGTCAACTGGATCTGCAACTGTAGCATCTGGATGAGTATGGTCGGTCGATTGCATTAATTATCTGCGACCAGCGGAATGATCTCGCATCTGAGATCTCGTTGGTGAAAGCCAAGAAGCAGTTCTGGGTTACAGCGCCCCCTGTTGTGACCGACAGAGCTAGTGGCGGCCGGATTTGATGCTTTGAGGGACTCGTAGTGAAAGCAGAAATTGGTTTCACATTATGAGCGCCATCTTTCCGACGACAGGTAGGGACTCAGCGTGGCGTCACGGCGTGAAGAGTGTGGCGTCCTCTCGTGTTATTCATGCGTACCATGTGCATACCTACTCGCAGAAGTAATACGGGACACCGAGGCGACTGCATGGGATATAATCGAAACTACACCTTACATTTGCTGTGGAAAATACACTAAATATCTTAATATTCTGACGAGCTGTATGTGCTGTGCAGCCATTGTGTTGGTGTCGTACTTTTTGTATCTAATTCTCTCGTGATTTCTCGTGTACCAGTTACAAAAAGAGAAAAAAATCTTGCGTACACATTGTAAAAGATGCTAGCGCTACAGAAACAGTTAAATATGCAGTCATAAGAAAGGTTAGATCACTCGCCCCGTAATGCAAAATGTATAAATGTAGTACAGTAATTAACTTTGTCTTTCACTTGCAACATGATTAATGACAAGGCATAACGTGTTCACGTCTACAAAATTCAAGGAAGGAAAATCGCTACTTGTTGTCGTTGTCGATATTAATGATGATACGGATCGGATGACGAAGAAATGGCCGAAATACTTGTCTGTATCTGTTTCACAGGAGAAGATCTCACTGTAGTGACTGCTTTCAATCGTCACACGAACGACAAAATGGCTGATATCGAAATATGTGATGAGACGGTACCTAACGGTTAATGTTGCTGAGATGCTCTTCCTAAGAGAATCTCATACCAACAAATCAGTTGTGTCCTTACCTGTGGTTACTTGTACTGTAGGTACTTGGGCTATGCACGGCTCTGTTTAAAAGGAATAGGTCATAGGGTCGAGTTGTGCACATCTGGTTTCATACCCCACAGCTCATTCGCTGCAGATAATAACCTGTAGCTCTGATCCTCCAGTAACATAGTCTATGCATTGGCTAGGACTGCGAGCTAATAAAATACACAGAAATACAAAATATAAGTTACATGAATCATTTAATAACAAGGGTTCCATGCTAAGATATGTAATTGACGTAGGCGGCAGTGAATTAATTTACACAATGTTTACTCAAGAAAGAACATATCACATAAATGGGAAGTGGTCCTCCGATATTCGTTTAAAATACCGAGAGAAAGGCGCGCAGTCTGGGGCGCCTTGTCACGGTCCGCCTGGCTTCCCGGTCGGAGTTTCGAGTCCTCCATCTGGCATGGGTTTGTATGTCATCCTCAGCATAAGTTAGTTTAAGTTACATTAAGAAGTGTGTAAGCTTAGGGGCCGATGATGTCAGCAGTTTGGTCCATAAGACATTACCACAAATTTCCAATTTTACAGACAGAAAATGCCGTTACAAATGCAGTAAAGTTACATTGATAGTGCTACGAGATTGGTAGCACAATCCACAAAGTAAATGGTAATCAAAGATATACAAAAGCTAAGTCCATTTCGTGATCACAATACATGAAATATTCATCATCTCTAAACAGTTCAGAGTTGATCATGATGAATCAGTAATTGAAACAAGTGATACAATGAAGAGTAGCTCATACTCTGTTCATCCTCAGTTCGTTAACAGGAGCGGAAGAAGATACAGTCCTATTCCAGAGCACATTCAGACGTGACGAAATATAAAGTCCCTTCAGGAGTTTGAATAATATAGCGTCCATTCATCGCCCAGAATCAGTCACCTATACGACTGCATCATGCACGTTAGAACAGGCGGATCTACCTTCTTCCAGCATTCAGCATGAAGTCCCGGATAGCTCCACTGACCTCGTCACTCGAGAAGGCCAAGTCTCCACTTGACTCCTGTAGTGATCTGCTACTGTCTAATTTTTCACTGGCTGAAGGCCGTCCCCACCAAAAATATATCTCTCTTAAGCTCTGAGTAGACTCATAATTCCCGCACTAAACCAAAATATAACAATAATATTTAAATAAAAGAAGTGGTATAAGCATTTGGTCATACTCATCCGTGTACAATGACTGCAAATAAAGGTTCTTTAAGAAATAAATAAGTAAGTATTCTTGCTCAAGTGCACTCACGTTAAATGACAAAGAAGTGTCGTTAAATTTTGTTTAAGCTGTTATCTATGCCTTCTTGACAGAAGCGCCTTTTGGTTCTCTGTCTCCTAACACATACAACTGACTATCTTTAAATTAGCACAGTTTTCTAATAGCACTTGCAAACAACAATTAAATTAAGTAACCGGCTAAGTAGTTAACTTTCATTAAAAAGCTATACAAGTATGACAGTATTGTACTGTATTCATTATCTGCGTAAATGTGGGCAATGTGATGTTCTGACAAACATTTGTCTAACGAAACAGGTATAAAAGAGTACGTAAATCAATGAATAAAATAGATACAGACACATAGTTTTCAGGGATCATAGCTATAGTGCCATGCTACCATCTGAGACACCGTTTGTTGAAATCGCATGAAGCGATGAAATGGTGTTAGTTCAGAAGATCAGTATGTAAATGTTTATTCACTGCGAAAAGACACTGAAATACTGTTTTGTCACTGCATGCTGCTCATTTATCTCAGATCGCCGATTATACAGATTTACATTAATAAGTAACTGTGAGTTATTGTCGAATTTCAGAGAGCTGTAACTTAGCTATCTTTAAAATTGTCTGACGCTCCGTCATTTCCTAAGCTACCCTCCGTCACCAATGATGTTGCTGTTGTTGTTGTTGTTGTTGTTGTGGTCTTCAGAATGGTTCAAATGGCTCTGAGCACTATAAGACTTAACTTCTGAGGTTATCAGGCCCCTAAAACTTAGAACTACTTAAACCTAACTAACCTAAGGACATCACACACATCCATGCCCGACGCAGGATTCGAACCTGGGACCGTAGCAGTCGCGCGGTTCCAGACTGTAGCGCCTAGAACCGCTCGGCGTTGTGGTCTTCAGGCCAGAGATTGGTTTGATGCAGCTCTCCAAACTACTCTATCCTGTGCAAGGTTCTTCATCTCTCAGTACCTGCTGCAACCTACATCCTTCTGAATCTGTTTAGTGTATTCATCTCTTGGTCTCCCTCTGCGATTTTTACCCTCCACGCTGCCCTCAAATACTAAATTGGTAATCCCTTGACGCCTCAGGACATGTCCTGCCAACCGATCCCTTCTTTTAGTCAAGTTGCACCACAAATTTCTCTTCTCTCCAATTCTACTCAATACCTCCTCATTAGTTATGTGATCTGCCCATCTAATCTTCAGCATTCTTCTGTAGCACCACATTTCGAAAGCTTCTATTCTCTTCTATTCTAAACTATTTGTCGTCCACGTTTCACTTCCATACATGGCTACACTCCATACAAATACTTTCAGAAATGGCTTCCTGACACTTAAAACTGTACTCGATTTTAACGAATTTTTCTTCTTAAGAAATTTTTACCTTGCCATTGCCAGTCTACATTTTATATCCTCTCTACTTCGACCGTCATGAGTTATTTTGCTCCCCAAATAGTAAAACTCATTTACTACTTTAAGCATCTCATTTTCTAATCTAATTCCCGCAGCATCACCGGATTTAATTCGACTACACTCCATTATTCTCGTTTTGCTTTTGTCGATGTTCATCTTATATCCTCCTTTCAAGACACTGTCTATTCCGTTCAGCTGCTGTTCCTGGTCCTTTGCTGCCTCTGACAGAATTACAATGTCATCGAAGAACCTCAAAGTTTTTATTTCTTCTCCATGGATTTTAATTCCTACTCCGAGTTTTTCTTTTGTTTTTCCTTTACTGGTTGCTCAATATACAACCCTGTCTCACTCCATTCGCAACCACTGCTTCCCTTTCATGCCCCTCGACTCTCCTGGCTCGCCCGGAGAGGTCGCGACATCTCGCCGGGCTGCCACGCGCCCTCGGCCCTGGGGCTGCACTGCTTCGCAGGCAGTTTCATTTTACCTCGCACCAACTCTAGGGGACCTGTTAACTCACCTACACACTCGTAATGTTACGGTGGCTATACGTTATAAAACCAACTAAAATCGCTGAGCACAGGAAAGCAACTGGACTGGACGGGATGCTAGTGCCAATCGACATAATGGGAAAGAACTTGGCCCCCTTTTAACAGCAGTGTACTGTACATATCTGAAGGAACGAACTGTTCCTGATAGTTGCAGGAAGACATAGGTCATTTAAATTTTCAAAGGGGGTCGTCGAATGGACACATGAACCTACAGACCTATTTCTCTGAGGTCTGCTGGCTGTTGAAATTCGGAATATGGTTTATGCTCGCGTTTTATGACATTACTGGGGACCTAAAATCTCCTCTGTAGGAACTAATTTTTAAAACATAGTACATAAAGGGCAAGCCACTATGGGCTCCTCACACTCGTTGAGCTACGGTGTGCACGACGCGTGTGAGCAGCCCATAGGACCCTTTATGTACTATGTTTTTAAAAAAAAATTGTGACTAAAGCTTTATCGCATGATATGTAAGTTTATACGCTACATACCAATTTGAGAGATTTACTTCTGATGAAGACACTCATAGCAGTGCCGTGACCTATGTCAAAAGCCCCTTTTTTATAACCGAGGGCTGCTATTGCTTTAAGTTTATTTTGTAAACGTTCACTGGCTATGCAGCCATGTTCAAAGCTTTAAGGCGGAAGTGCCAATAGTTTACTTGCGCTCATGTTAAATACCCTGGCCGAGACGCGGTTCATTCTCTTCAAATGACATACCAACTCTTTTCCATCGGCAGACCTCTTGACGTTTTTATTTTCTCTCCCTGTACTTTATCTTCTCCAATTTTTTCTTTGTTTCCTTTGCTCCTTGCTCGATGTACAGGGCTGAGGGCTCGACAAGAACGCTATCTCATTCGGTACTTAATTATTCGTCAGCATTTCACATCGAGCAGTAGGATTGTATTCTGTGTTCTGTACTAGTTGTTGACAACATTTTGCTCCGTGTAATTAATCCCTGATAACTTCTGAAGCCATAACAGTGTGTTGTAGTCACTAGCGGCAGCTGCCAATCTGTGAACAGGTAGCATGCTGCCATACAAGGAAAATTACCTTTAGAATGTAAATTAGCCTCCATCCATATCGTTTAGGCGTAATTCTTAGAAATAACATGCGGAAAATGTGTCTCACTGCCTACCACACATCCGCCGAAGCATACATTCAGTTCAGGAATTATTTCTCTACGTGCCATATTCATTGGTATAAGCCCCTTGTCTTCTTCCTCCTCCCCAAGATGAAAATAAAATTGAAAGGCTGATCATTTGATGCTTTACAAGAGACTGAAGCAGAATCGTAGAGTGTAAAGAAGACATATATAACCAGCGGAAAGATAGATACCACCTACAGCTACGGTCGCGGGTTCGAATCCTGCCTCGGGCATGGATGTGTGTGATGTCCTTAGGTTAGTTAGGTTTGATTAGTTCTAAGTTCTAGGCGACTGATGACCTCAGAAGTTAAGTCGCATAGTGCTCAGAGCCATTTGAACCACCTACAGGAAAATTAAAGATGCTTTTGGAGAAAAGACGAGCAACAGCATGGATATCACTAGCTCTGGAGGAAAACGAGTCCTAACGAAACGAGAGAAAGCTCAAACGTGAAAGGAGTATATAGTGAATCTATACAAGGGAGCTGAAATTGCAGGCAACATTATGGAAATAGAAGATGAAGTAGTGGAAGAGGAGATGAGACGAGCGGTTCTAGGCACTACAGTCCGGAACCGCACGACCGCATATTAGAATCCTGCCTCGGGCATGGATGTGTGTGATGTCCTTAGGTTAGTTAGGTTTAAGTAGTTCTAAGTTCTAGGGGTTCAAAAAATGGTTCAAATGGCTCTGAGCACTATGGGACTTAACATCTATGGTCATCAGTCCCCTAGAACTTAGAACTACTTAAAACTAACTAACCTAAGGACAGCACACAACACCCAGTCATCACGAGGCAAAGAAAATCCCTGACCCCGCCGGGAATCGAACCCGGGAACCCGGGCATGGGAAGCGAAAACGCTACCGCACGACCACGAGATGCGGACTGCGTTCTAGGGGACTTATGACCTCAGCAGTTGAGCCCCATAGTGCTCAGAGCCATTTGAACCATTTTTAGAAGAGATGAGAGACATGACATTGCGTGGAGAAGTGACACAGCACTGAAAGACCTAAGACGAAACAAGGCCCCGAAAGTAGATGACATTCCATCCGATGTATTTATAGCATTAGGGGAGCCAGCCATGAAAAAACTCTTCCATCTGGTGTGCAAAATATATGTGAGAGGAGAAATACCCTCAGACTTCAGAAAGAATGTAGTAATTCCAGTTCCAAAGAAAGCAAGCGCCGATTGGTGAGAATATTACAGAATTATCAGTTTAATAAGTCATGGTAGCAAAATATGAACGAGAATTCTATACAAAAGAATGGGGAAATTGGTAGAAGCCGACCTCGGGGAACATCAAGTTTGTATTTCATAGAAATATCGGCATACGCGATGCAGTAATGACACTAAGAGGTCTAGTCATAGAAGACACGTTAAGGAAAGACAATCCTACGTTTATAAAATTCGTAAACGCAGAGAAATCTTTCGACAGTGTTGACTGGAATATTCTCTTTCAAATTTTGAGCATATCGGGGCTAAAATGCAGGAAGCGAAATGATATTTACAACCTGCACAGAAACCAGGCGGCAGTTATAAGAGTCGAGGGTCTTGGACTGTCAGCAGTGGTCGAGAAGGGAGTGAGACTGTGTTATAGCCCATCCCCGATGTTGTTCAATCCGTACATTGATCAGCCAGTAAAAGGAACTAAAGAAAAATTTCGACAAGGAAATAAAGTTCAGGGAGAAGAATTATAAACGTTTAGGTTTCTCGATGGCATTATAATTCTGTCAGAGGTAGCAAAGGACTTGGCACAGCAGTTGAATGGAATGGACAGTGTCTTGGAAGGAGAATACAGGAGGAAAATAAACAAAAGCAAAGCGTGGGTAATGAAATGCAGTCAAATTAGAACAGGTGAAGGTGAGGCAAATGGATTAAGAAACCAGACACTTAAAGTAGTAGATGATTTTTTTCTGTTTGTGCAGCAAAATAACTGATGAAGGCCGAAGTATAGAGCACATAAAATCTAGACTGGCACTGGCAAGAAAAGAATTTCGGAAGAAGAGAAATCTGTTCACAACGAATATAGATTTAAGTGTTGTGAAGTATTTTCTCAAAGCGTTTCTATGGGGTGTAGCCATGTATGGAAGTGAAATACGGACGATAACCAGTTTAGACAAGACAAGAATAGAATATTTCGAAACGTGGTGCTAAAAAAGAATGCTGAAGATTGGATGGGTAGATCACATAACTAATGAGGAGGTATTGAACAGAATTGTGGAGAAGAGAAATTTGTGGCGCAACTTGACTAAAAGAAGGGATCGGTTGGCAGGACATGTTCTGAGGCATCAAGGGATCACCAGTTTAGTATTGGAGAGTAGCAAATGGTTCAAATGGCTCTGAGCACAATGGGACTTAACATCTGAGGTCGTCAGTCCCCTAGAGCTTAGAACTACTTAAACCTGACTAACCTAAGGACATCACACACATCCATGCCCGAGGCAGGATTCGAACCAGCGACCTTAGCAGTCGAGTGGTTCCAGATTGAAGCCCCTAGAACTGCTCGGCCACCGCGGCCGGCTGGAGGGAGCGTGGAGGGTAAAAATCGTACAGGGAGACCAAGAGATGAATACACTAAGCAGATTCAGAAAGATGTAGGTTGCAGTAGGTACTGGGAGATGAAGAAACTTGCACAGGATAGAGTAGCATGGAGAACTGCATCAAACCAGTCTCTGGAGTAAAGACCACAACAACAACAACAACAACAACAACCTTTATAATCCTGTACTCACCTGACCAGAGGACTTGTTCCTCCTGCCACAGAACTTCACTCATTCCCACGTTACAAGTATCTAGCATTAACCTATCCATTTCCATTTTTAAATGTTCTAACCTACTTACGCGATTAAGGGATCTGACATTCCACGCTCTGATCGGTAAAATGGCAGTTTTCTTTCTCCTGATAACGACGTCCTCCTGAGTGGTACCTGCTCGCAGATCCGAATGGGGGACTACTTTACCTCGGGAATATTTTACCCAAGAGGAAGCTATCATCATTTAACGATACAGTAAAGCGGCATGCCCTCGGGAAGAATTACGCCTGTAGTTTCCCCTTGCTTTCAACCGTTCGCAGTACCAGCACAGCAAAGCCGTTTTGGTTATTGTTGCAAGGCCAGATCAATCAATCATCCAGACTGTTGCCCCTGCAGCTACTGAAAAGGCTGCTGCCCCTCATCAGGAACCACACGTTTATCTGGCCCCTGAAGAGATACCCCTCCGTTGTGGTTGCACCTACGGTACGGCTATCTGTATCGCTGAGGCCCCACCAGCGGCAATGTCCATGGTTCATGGTTATTTCGTATAGTTCAATAATTGTCATCGTGGCATATTCGAGGGAAGTGTGGACGGTAAAAATCGTAAATGGAGACAAGAGATGAATACAGCAAGCAGGATCAGAAGGATTGAAATGCAGTAGTAATTCGGAGATGAAGAGTCTTGCGTGAAGAGCTGCATCAAACCTGTCTTCGGACTGGAGACCACAGCAGCAACGCTGAAGACCCTGATAAAAAGAAAAGGCTTCCTGGATCCATTATGGATATGGCAGACACGATGGGTTTAGTGTATTCGTTAGCATGGGGCAGGGGGGAGGGGGTGTTCCTTGCAGGTGTTGGTGTAGGGAAAAGATCTGGATAAGACGTAACAATATTAATTAACACACACCGCAAACCTTTCGACGCTATCGATGTTACACTACCGGCAATTAAAATTGCTACACCAAGAAGGTGACGTGCTACAGACGCGAAATATAAGTGATAGAAAGAAGATGCTGTGATATGCAAATGCTTAGTATTTCAGAGCATTCACACAAGGTTGGCGCCGGTGGCGACACCTACAACGTGCTGACATGAGGAAAGTTTCCAGCCGGTTTCTCATACACAAACAGCAGTTGACCGGCCTTGCCTGGTGAAACGTTGTTGTGATGCCTCGTGTAAGGGGGAGAAATGGGTACCATCACGTTTCCGACTTCGATAAAGGTCGGATTGTAGCCTATCGCGATTGAGGTTTATCGTATCGTGACAATGCTGCTCGTGTTGGTCGAGATCCAATGGCTGTTAGCAGATTATGGAATCGGTGGGTTCAGGAGGGTAATACGGAACGCCGTGTTGGATCCCAACGGCCTCGTTTCACTAGCAGTAACGGATCGTGCAGCCACGTCTAGATCCATGAGTTAACAGATGGGGAGGTTTGCCAGACAACAACCATCTGCACGAACAGTTCGACGACGTTTGCAGCAGCATGGACTATCAGCTCGGACACCATGGCTGCGGTTATCCTTGACGCTGCATCATAGACAGGAGCGCCTGCGATGGTGTACTGAACGACGAACCTGAGTGCACGAATGGTAAAACGTCATTTTTTCAGATGAATCCAGGTTCTGTTTACGGCATGATGATGGTCGCATCCATGTTTGGCGACATGGCGGTGAACGCACATTGGAAGTGTGTATTCGTCATCGCCATACTGGCGAGTCACCCGGCGTGATGGTATAGGGTGCCATTGGTTACACGTCTCGGTCACCTCTTGTTCGCATTGACGGCCCTTTGAACAGTGGACGTTACATTTCAGATGTGTTACGACCAGTGGCTCTACCCTTCAGCCGGCCTTTGTGGCCGAGCGGTTCTAGGCGCTACAGTCTGGAACCGCGCAACCGCTACGGTCGCAGGTTCGAATCCTGCCTCGGGCATGGATGTGTGTGATCTCCTTAGGTTAGTTAGGTTCAAGTAGTTCTAAGTTCTAGGGGACTGATGACCTCAGAAGTTAAGTCCCATAGTGCTCAGAGCCATTTGAACCATTTTTTTCTATCCTTCATTCGATCGCTGCGAAACCCTACATTTCAGCAGGATAATGCACGACCGCATGTTGCAGATACTGTAAGGGCCTTTCTGGATACAGAAAATGTGCGACTGCTGCCCTGACCAGCACATTCTCGAGATCCCTCACCAATTGAAAACCTCTGGTCAATGGTGGGCGAGCAACTGACTCGTCACAAAGCGCCAGTCACTACTCTTGATGAACTGTGGTATCGTGTTGAAGGTGCATGGGCAGCTGTACCTGTACACGCCATCCAAGCTCTGTTTCACTCAACGCCCAGGCGTATCAAGGCTGTTATTACGGTCAGAGGTGGTTGTTCTAGGTACTGATTTCTCAGCATCTATGCACTCAAATTGCGTGAAAATGTAATCACATGTCAGTTCTAGTATAATATATTTGTCAAATGAATACCCGTTTATCATCTGCATTTCTTCTTGGTGTAGCAATTTTAATGTCCAGTAGTGTATCTAAAATGTTGTAAAACACTATGGTGTGAGAACCAGCGTTGCTATTTGTGTACGTAGAGCTCTATTTGTTTTGTGCTGGGAATAGATGTACTTGTTGTGTCGTGACCAACGCGACGTGGCAGGCCCTCATTTCGCGCGGCTGCGGCGGCCGGCCGGGTTCCCGCGGCGCCCCTGACAGTGGGTGGCGGGCGGCCTGAAGCATCGGGCCGGCGTTTCGGCGAGGCAGCCGGCCACGCCCTCAGAGCCGCAAATCCGGTTGTGCCGCCCACGTCGCAGCTCGACGCCCGCCGTCCCTTAGCGCTACAATATGGCGGATGCCGATACCGGGGCGTAATTACCGGGATTACGCTCCACCTGACGTACGTTCACGGTTATTTACAAGTAGACCTGCAGCTATGGTAATAACAGGCTCTTACGACGCCATTCATAACTCTTAGGGGGGAGGCAGCGTTTATCCGTGTTGCACTACTCGTGTAATTGCTTTGGACATCTAAAATCTGAATTCCCGCACAGTTGTTTGGACAAGTAGTGCCGTCACTCTTGATCTTGCTATCAAACAAATTTCGCGAGTCTCTCGAATTGCCGTGTATTTATCTTCTCAGCTAATTGATTTACATGAGCCCCCATCATGCAATTATCCTCAAGAGAGCAGCTACCTTCATTGTCCTCGGTAGTAAGAGATAAATCCCGTAAATACGTCTTCTGCGTTCGTCTAAACTGCTGAGATGTTTCGGAACTTAGACTTCCTCTGTACCAAAATACGTTATAAACGTTTGAAACATTTACCTGCGCCACCGTAACACTCTCAAAAATAATAAACTACAATTAAGGAAATGGACGTATCTAAGCCGTTGGATCGGTGCGTGATAGTGAAAAAGTGCACGAGGTTCTAAGTAGGAGAGGTACAGCAATCAGACGCAAATGATAATTAATGCGTATCTAGATTTCGGTCACAGTGTGGCCATCTTCAGCGCTAAAGAACATATGAGAAAGGTATCATGCATGCCTCATTGAACGTTGTAATGGTCCTTTATTTACGTGACCATTACGGCACTCCAACCCCAGTTCTCGATACCAGTAACATCGTACTACTTTTCTGCGAAGTAACACACATATTTTTGTGACAATATTCACATTTGTTTTTATTAATGTGTAGGTACTCCGATGTATCGATATATTATAGTGATATGGTTTTTGTGTGTATTCATTTCTGTGAGACTGTCATAATCTTTGACTTACTTGTAACCGTTTTGGCGCGAATGCGCACAGAGCAGTCTTTGTTTCACTTTGCAGAAGTTAAGTTGTTATTTCGCTTTGTAAAAGAACAGTCAAGTCTTGTGTTTGGTTAAAGTGGAAATTAAATATATGAAGATTGATACAAAACTGTTTTCTTGATGATGTGACAATTGAGAAGAAGTATATGTGAATTTACAAGAAGTTTAATAAAAATGTGGATCGTGAGAACCAAGTCAAAAATTATTTCTACCATACCATTGATCTGATCTGTGTTTCTTTGATCATTAAGAATTTCCTGAAAAACGCATTTTTTAGGTCTTCAAATATTGCTAAAATACCTTCTAGCAGTCAAAGTGGAATCACCCTAGAATCAACAAGATGAGCCATAACAACTTCGACGAAATCTACGTGGGAATCCATTCAAGATAAGTGCCAAATTAATGACTTTTTTAGTGACTTCATTATTTCCATTCTGGCGATACCATCCACAGTCAATAACTTTGTTGTTGCCCGATAAAGCGAACATATGCTGCGGGAGCAACATTATTAATCTGATTTCTAACCTACTTTGCAAGTGGTGGTATTGTTAGAACGTATATGCTTGAAAAGTAAGTCAATCGAAAAATACATGCCAGTAGATGTAAGATAAAATATTAAAAACAGTCGTTGACAGTTTATTGATTTTAACAGCAAACTCTGTAAATTATAATGGGTATTTTTAGGAAACTCTTAAGCGAGGACATCGTAAAGCAGAAAGATTTCTGGCCTTTCTAGATAGTGCTGATGGTATGACGACTTCAGCACCACTCTCGTCTTTTCTAACCCCTTTAGCTGTATTTGTACAAATGTAATGTATTGCGAATACATAGAAAGAAGGGTCCTTTTTTTATGATTATATGATAGCGGAACAAACACTGGTAGCAGTTACATCTGTAAAAATCTGGGAGTATGCGTACGGAACGATTTGAAGTGGAATGATCATATCAAATTAATTGTTGGTAACGCGGGTGTCAGGTTGAGATTCATTGGGAGAGTCCTTAGAAAATGTAGTCCATCAACAAAGGAGGTGGCTTACAAGACACTCGTTCGACCTATACATGAGTATTGCTCATCAGTGTGGGATCCGTACCAAGTCGAGTTGACAGAGGATATAGAGAAAATCCAAAGAAGAGCGGCGCGTTTCGTCACAGGGTTGTTTGGTAAGCGTAATAGCGTTACGGAGATGTTTAGCAAACCCAAGTGGCAGACTCTGCAAGAGAGGCGCTCTGCATCGCGGTGTAGCTTGCTGTCCAGGTTTCGAGAGGGTGCGTTTTTGGATGAGGTATCGAATATATTGCTTCACCCTACTTATACCTTCACCCTACTTATACCTCCCGAGGAGCTCACGAACGTAAAATTAGATTCGAGCGCGCATGGAGGCTTTCCGGCAGTCGTTCTTCCCGCGAACCATGTGCGACTGGAACAGGAAAGGGAGGTAATGATAGTGGCACGTAAAGCGCCCTCCGCTTTCTATTAGCAAAAT
This sequence comes from Schistocerca nitens, assembly GCF_023898315.1. Taxonomy (NCBI): domain Eukaryota; kingdom Metazoa; phylum Arthropoda; class Insecta; order Orthoptera; family Acrididae; genus Schistocerca; species Schistocerca nitens. The sequence continues at coordinate 372,811,177 of NC_064621.1, forward strand.
AATTTATATGTTCAAATACGAAAGGACATGAAATATTGACAAAAGTAAGAAAAGTGTCTCTGAAAAACAGAAAGTTATTATTATGGAAAACCAAGTTAAGCAATATTTTGTGTGGGTGGTGTTGAAAAGCTCTTCTAAAGTTTATGAACTGCATTATGCATTTGCACCTGCGCTTATTTTATTTTGGGAGTTAATTTCTGTCACAGTATGATCATTCTCGAGCCATAAAAGAATTATTTATCTGTGCATTCCACAACTGCACTAACTAATATAATCCTTGAAATGGTATAATCGACCATATCACAGTCATATAATAATGTATCCAGAGCTACCACCTAACTTGGAACAACCCTAGCGCCTTGTCAATATGTACAGTTCGAGAGCCAGTTAGTACAGTTGCAGACTGTAGAGCTAAATACGCGTGATAACTTTAAGAGTCCAAAGAGATTTCTACTGTTAAATGCAGACGATAGAGCAGGTAGATGGAAAGAGCACGATGAACGGCTCTATGTGGGGGAAGACTTGTCTGATGACGTTATAGGAGAAGAGGAAGAAACAGGAGTCGACATAAAAGGTCGATGTAAAAGAGACAGACGATCCAGTATTAGAATTTGAAAGAGCTCTGGAATACTTACGATTACATAAGGGATGGATACCAGTCAAACAGAATTTCTAAAACCGTCAGGAGGAAGTTAAAACAAAAGGACTATACACGTCGGTGTGTAGAATGTATGAGACTGGCGATATACCGCCAGACTTCCCGAAAACATCATCCACACAATTCCGAAGATAGCAAGAACTGACAAGTGCGAGAGCTATCGAACAATCAGCTTAACAGCTCACGCACTCAAGTTGCTGACAAGAAGAATATACTGAAGAATCGAAAAGAAAATTGAGGATGTGTTAGATGATGGTCAGTTTGGCTATAGGAAGAGAAAAGGCCCTGACGTTGTGTTTGATAATGGAATCAAGACTAAAGAAAAGTCAAGATACGTTCATAACCTGGAAAAAGCGTTCGACAATATCGGATGGTGCAAGATGTTCGAAAACCTGAGAAGAATGGGGGAGTAAGCTCCAGGGAAGGACGTGTAATATACAGTACGTACAAGAGCCAAGAGGGAACGATAAGAGCTGAATAATAAGAACGAAGTGCTCGAATTAAGAAATGCATTAGACAGGAATGTAGTCTTTAGCCCCTATTGGTCAATCAATGATGGAAATAAAGATTCAAGAGTGGAAATGAAACTTAAGTGAAACGATATCCACGATAAGATTAGCTGATGAGAATATTATCCTCAGCGAAAGTGAAGAATCCTTACAAAATATATTGAATGGAATGAATGAGTACAGAATACGAGTTAAGAGAAAATCGAAGAAAGGTGAAGTGATGAGAAGTAGCGGAAGTGAGAACAACAAGAAACTTAACATCGGATTTGGGGATCATAAAGCAGACGAAGGTAAGGGTTTGTGCAGTCTAGGCAGCAAAATAAACAATGACGGATGGGGTAAGGAGGACATCAAAAGCACACTAGCACTGGCGAATAGGGGATTCCTGTGAAAGAGATGTCTGCTAATATCAAACATAAGTCTAAATTTGAGTAAGAATTTTCTGAGAATGTTCATTTGGAGCACAGCATTGTATGGTAGTGAGACATGTACTGTGGGGAAGGTGGAACAGAAGAGAATCCAAACCTTTGGGATTTGGGTCTACATGAGAATGTCGAAAATAAGGTGGACTGGCAAGGTAAGGAATGAGCAGATTTTCCGCAGAATCGGCGAGGAAAGGAATGTTTGGGAAACTAACACTGGTAAGAAAAAGGGAAAGGATGATAGGACACGTGTGAAGACGTCAGGGAATAACGTCAGTGGTACTAGAGGTAGCTGTAGAGTGTAAGAATGGTATAGGATCGCAGAAATTGAAATACATCTAGGAACTATTGAGGACGTATGTTGCAAGTGCTATTCCGAGGTGAAAAGATTGTCACAGGAGAGGAATTCGTGATGGGCCAATCAAACCAGTCAAAAAAATGTTTTCTGAGGCTATCTGTCTGGAGGGTAGCCTCGTTCGGGGAAGTCTCCTCTGAAAGTTAAAATTTGGTTCTATAGGAGAATGCTGTAGTTGAAACGCGTGGATGAGAAAATGAATAAAATAACTTTATGAGACTATTTGACTAGAAGAAGGTACTGATTGTTAGGACATTTAGTGGAAAATGCGGGGGAGGGGGGACAAATTGAAGGGAGAAACTGAGGCACGAGTATAGTAGGCAGATTCAGATGGATGTTTTTTACAGCAATTATGTAGAGATGAAAATCCTTGTACAGGCCAGACAAGTGCGGAGAACTGCATCTAATGAGCCTACCGATTAAATCCCACACCAGCAGCACTGTATAAACACGGAAGAGTGAAACGCACCATTGATGGGAGTCTCTCGCCGCGGGGGCGTCTTGAGGTCGGTGTGGCGCTGCCGCGTTCCCTGCTCCCCTGGCCCGGGTTGACAGATGGCGGTGCGCGTGGGAGGGACGCATTCCCCTCGTCCGAAGCCTCAGGTTTTAAGGCGTCTGCCATTACTATCTGGGGAGACATCAGGGTCGCGAGGCAGCGCCGCGGGGGTCCGCTATCACTGCCACCATCGCCGCCGGGGCTGCCTCCTAAAGACGGCTCGCCAGTCGCGACTCGTAAATCCCATGTCGGCAGGGGGTGCCGCGCCGCCTCTGACGAGAGAATCTCAAAGGCTTCCGCTCTGCGAGTGCATTCGTTCACAGCCATTCTGAGTCCAGGGCGAAATCAGGACCACGTTAGATTAAGAAAAATCTATTACAGTGACATTCCCACCTGAGTGGCAGTTTGATGGTATCAAAAAATTTGGCACATCAAAAGCTAGGAAACATCAGTGTAATGACATCCACGCGGGACACGTACCACAGGGACTTCACAGGAAGCTGCGAGTTTTGTTAGCAGCAGCGGAGCTACCTACAAAGCTATAAAGGACACAGCCAATGTAGCAAACAAAGTGAATAGCAGCTTTTTCATTACATACTTCCATTCTTAATAGCCATTCTTTTATTGCTAATCTCTTTGAAATTCTGGATGTAGCAGGTATAAAAAAGGGGAACAATACGTTATTTACGGCTTAAACAGAAACCAGACTGCAGGTGCCAGAGTCGAAGGACGTGAAAGGGAAATCAGTAGTGGAGAAGAGAGTGAGGCAGGGTCGTAATCTACCACGGATGTTAATCGATGCAGATTCAGCAAGCAGTACAGAAAATCCAGGAAGGGAATTAGAGTTCAGGGGAAAAAAATAAAAAACTTGAAGACAACATTGTTTATGTGCGGGACTACAGCCTCTTTACATGGTTGTCACAAAGAGTCTGAAAAGCCTGTGATGGTGTTGCCAGATGGTTGTACTGAGAAACAATTGTTGAGGAAAAAATTTGACATGTTGCACCGTTTACGAGTTATTCAGCACTGGACTTCAATAATCAGGTCCTTGGGTGCGCAAATTCAAGTACTTGCTCGTGCTAAAATGCAGTAATGCACAGACATCTGTGGGTCTGTGAGTTACCGCCTGTTTAAATGCTTATTACCAGTTAAAATGTGCCTTTTTCGGAAGTGGTAAGTTTAGGGTAGGAGAGCAAAAGCTACGTTTGTTCGGTGGGAGAAAACCAACTGAAGAACAAGTTCGGCGACACTGTCTCCGGCAGGGTGTGCGAGTTTGCGCGTGACACAACCCGACTGGTTAATTTCAGAACTAAATACGTCGTATTCAATTCTTTTATTAACAATCATTTATCAGCACAATCTCATTTGCAACACGCTTAAAAGCTTTTCAGACTGGCCGGCCGCGGTGGCCGAGCGGTTCTAGGCGCTTCAGTCCGGAACCGTGCGACTGCTACTGTCGCAGGTTCGAATCCAGCCTCGGGCATGGATGTGTGTGATATCTTTAGGTTAGTCAGGTTTACGTAGTTCTAAGTTCTGGGGGACTGATGACCTCAGATGTTAAGTCCCATAGTGCTCAGAGCGATTTGAACCATTTTTCAGGTTGTTTCTCAGTTATCGAAAGAAAACATTACTGACAACTTTATCTTGGAATTATTACATTCTGTCCCTGTTTGCACATCAAACCACCAACATGGGAATTGTGAGTCCACCTTGATGCAAAACACTTGGTTATTTTTTTTTTTCAAACTAGTTTCAGCCACAAATATAGCCATCATCAATGCGTTATTTAAAACATGTAGAAAGTAGCATAGGTTTACAAACACTGTAACACGTTATTACATTTTTACTGTTGGTTTTTTGAAATAGAGTTGTCTGTGGACACTTTCATACTACCCTATTTATTGTACGTCATGGCTTGTTTTTAAGAGTGTTGTCGCTGTTTGCTCCATATTTTCTGCGCTTTTTCTGTTGCCGTTTCTCTCCGTACATCATGTCATCTGCAACTGTGTGAGCGACGTTCCTAAACAAATACTTAAAGGTGAACTTACCTAGGTCAGCGTTATACACTTGGGGTGTAATCACTTTCGATATTAGTGGGACTGCGAACCAGGACAGCTTCTGTGAAGTTTGGAACGTAGGAGACGAGATACTGGAGTAAGTAAACCTGTGAGGACGGGGCGTGAGTCGTGCTTGGGTAGCTCAGATGGTGCCGGCATGGTAAATCAGCGTGTTTGGTTAGAGAGCTGGTTGGTCTCTGTAATAAAAAAACTGAGTGAAAGGACCATCTACGAACTTCAACGGATGTCATATAACGCCCGCAACGACCAAATACAACGATCAGACACGAAAAAAGAAAAGAAAGAGAGATGGTAGAGCACATACCCACGAAAGGAAAAGGTCCCGAGTTCGAGTCTCGGTCCGGCACACAGTTTTAATCTGCCAGGACGTTTCAGCAACAGTCTATAACGACAACTAACAATAAAAAAAATTACGACATACAAAACACTATAGTGGAAGGGAAAAAAGTAATAAACGAAAACACAACACAGCAACAACACATTTTTTATTGCTCTGGCGCAACTGACCCAGGACACTGAACAGAAAGAACACACACAAAAGGAACAAAATAAGGAACAGAAGTGGCCATAACTCCCGTTACAATATTTCATACCCTTCTCGCAACTTGCGATACATCTCTCGTGACACACGCGAACAGCAAGATGGCGTAATACATTGGATCATAAGCAAGGTGTGAAAGTTTTGTTTTTTCTGTGTACAGAATTAGCTGCATGCCGTCCAACGAAAGTGAGTACACGAAAAACTAAATAACAGACCAGTACACAAAACTGTATCCACAACACTACCGCAACCTCAAGTGTATAACGCTGACATAACGCAAAGTCACCTGTTAGTATTTGTTTACTAACAGGCGCTTACACAGCTGCAGATGAGATGATGTGCGCTGACAAAAGCGGCCACAGATAAAGCATAGAAAATATGCCACAGACTGCAACAATAATTCTTAATAAAAAAAACATATCATAGCTTGTAATAAAAAAGGTAGTACGAAAGTATCCTCAGACAACTATAGTTCAAAAAACGGACAGCAAAAATGTAATAATGTGTTACAGTGTTTGTTTAATTACGCTATTTTCTGCATGCTTTACATTTAAAGAACCCGCTGATGATGACTATATTATACCACAGAAGTACACGTTTATATGCCAATTAGCTTCGCAAATGAGGAAGTGATTGAGGAAATGTATGATGAGATAAAAGACATTATTCAGATAGCTAAGGGAGACGAAAGTTTAACGATCATGGAGGACTGGAACTCGATAGTAGGAAAAGGAAGAGAGGGAAGAGTGGCAGCTGAATATGGACTGGCGGAAAGGACCTAATCAGAAAGCTGTCTGGTACAAATTTTGTACAGAGCATAATTTAAACATAGCTAACACTTGCATTAAGAATCATAAAACAAGGTTGAGTACATGGAAGAAACCTGCAAACGCCGGAAGGTTTCATGTTGATTATATAATACTAAGAAGGAGATTTCGGAATCAGGCTTTAAACTCTAAAACATTTCCAGGGACAGATGAGAACCTCTGACCACAATTTATTGGTTATGAACTGCAGATTACAACTGAAGAAACTGCAAAATGGCATTAATTTAAGGAGATAGGACGTGGATAAATTGAAAGAACCAGAGGTTGTACAAAGTTTCAGAAGGAGCTTTAGGGAACGACTGACAAAAACAGGGGCAAGAAATACAGTAGAAGAAGAATGGATAGATTTTGGAGACTAAATAGTGAAGGCAGCTTAGGACCAAATAGGTAAAAAGAAGAGGGCTAGTAGAAATCCTTGGGTAACAGAAGAGATAGTGAATCTAATCGATGAAAGGAGAAAATATAAAAATGCAATAAATGAAGTAGGTGGAAAGGAATACAAACGTCTAAAAAACAGAAAATGCAAAAAGGATAAGCAGGAATGTCTAGAGAACAAATGTAAAGATGTAGATGCATGTATCACTAGTGGTAAGGTGGATGCTGCATAAACGAAAATTAAAGAGAATTTCGGAGGAAAGAGCGCCACCTGCATGAATGTGAAGAGCTCAGAATGAAAAGTAGTCCCAAGCGAAGAAGGGAAAGCAGGAAGGTGGAAGGAATATACAGAGCGTCTATACCAGGGAGATGTACTTCAGGGCAACTTTATGGAAACTGAAGAGGATGTAGATGAAAATAAGAAGGGAGATACGATACTGCGTGAAGAATTTAACACAGAACTGAAAGATTTCAGTCCAAACAAGGCCCCGGGAATAAAAAAAATTCCGTTAGGGCCACAAGTAGCCGTGGGGTAGCCAGCCATGCCACATTTCTTCCATCTGGTGAGCAAGAGGTAAGAAACAGGTGAAATACCCATACCAACAAGGATCCGTTACAGAAGCATAAAAAAAGCTGGTAGAAGCCGAACTCGGAGAGGATCAGTTTGGACTCTGGATTTAAACACAATTGAGAATCAGTGAGACCACCTGCATCGGTCTGTTCGCGCCAAGGAACCTGAGCTGAGAAACTAAATGCACTGGTTACAGCATCCGAGTCTCCATGGCTCCAATACTCTGTTGGTACCTTCTGCAAACTTATTGACTCTCTTCCTACACGTCTCGCACAGGTCCCCGCTGCAAATGGCTCTGAGCACTATGCGACTTAACTTCTGAGGTCATCAGTCGCCTAGAACTTAGAACTAATTAAACCTAACTAACCTAAGGACATCACACACATCCATACCCGAGGCAGGATTCGAACCTGCGACCTTAGCGGTCGCTCGGATCCAGACTGTAGCGCCTAGAACCGCACGGCCACTCAGGCCGGCCTCTCCGCTGCAAAAGGTGTTTATTCAGGTTTTTCAGGGGTTATCTCATTAATGTGACTCTACAATGTATTTACTTTGTGTCAGCCAATGTCCTTCTCGATTCCTCTCGGTCGCTGTAAAGAAACATATACCGTTCTATACTGCACAGTACCAGTCATAGAATAAGTACTCCTCACCCTCACCCGCGTCAAAGTTTCCCCGCACGCCTTCAAATGGTTCAAATGGTTCTAAGCACTATGGGACTTAACATCCTAGGTCATCAGTCCCCTAGACTTAGAACTACTTAAACCTAACTAACCTAAGGACATCACACACATCCATGCCCGAGGCAGGATTAGAACATACGATCGTAACAGCAGTGCGGTTCCGGACTGAATCGCCTAGAACCACTCGGCCACAGCGGCCGGCGTTAAGTGCCATGGTAAGCCCCAAAAATTCACTATATTCTCTTGCCCACAGGGTAGCCCCGTGCTACCAGTGATCTTACGTCTAGCAAAGCTGTATAGCGGTAAGAGTCGATTTATCTAGCGCACTGATGTTTGTACCCTTTATGTGTATAGTCCATTCCTTGAGGCCCGAGCCTAGATTTCCAGAAAGTTCTTGACGCTGTTACTCACAAGCAGCTTCTAAAAAAAATTGCGTGCCTGAGGTGTATCGTGGAAGTTGTGCTCTTGGATCCGTGACTGCCTTACATAAAAGCCACAGTTCGTAGCAACTGACGGAAAGTCATCGAGTGGAACAGAAGTGATACATGGGATTGCACAAGGAAGTGTTACGATTGTCTGTTCTTTCTATCTAATATAAACGGATTAGGTTTCAGATGATGCTGTCGCATGCCGTTTACTTCAGTTACCAGAAGATGGGAACCAATAGCAGAACGACTTTAGACTTCTTTATAGGCCGAAATGTGGGAGCTGACGCTAAACAATAAAAGATGTGAGTGCCTCCACATGAGTACTAAAATAGTATGCCTCCACATGAGTACTAAAATAGTCTGCTTGACCCAGGGATTAGAACTACGGAAAATATAAATTGAACCTTCGGAAAGAAAATGTTGTAGGGAAGAAATCGTTTTATTAGCTGAACACTTGAAATATGTAACAAATCTACTAGACTGCCTACACAACACTTGTTCGTCCTTTTCTGGAGTATTAGTGCGCAGTGTGGGATCCTTACCTCATACGACTGACGGAGCAAAAAATGGTTCAAATGGCTCTGAGCACTATGGGACTCAACTGCTGAGGTCATTAGTCCCCTAGAACTTAGAACTAGTTAAACCTAACTAACCTAAGGACATCACAAACATCCATGCCCGAGGCAGGATTCGAACCTGCGACCGTAGCGGTCTTGCGGTTCCAGACTGCAGCGCCTTTAACCGCACGGCCACTTCGGCCGGCTGACGGAGCACATCCAAAAGTTTCAGAGAACGGCAGCTCGTTTTGTACAAGGGGCGTCCAATACGTAATGCAAAACATTTTTTAAAGCAGTTTGGTTTTATTCATGATTCCAGTACACTGTATTATTTCCCACTCTTTTGGCTACAATACCGTATTTTTCAACATAATCTTAGGTTCATACGACAGCCTTACTCCACCTTATTGGGACGGCATGTACTTGCGTGCCCACATGATACCTCTCTAGTGGTCGACAATAGAGCTTACGTCTTGCTGCTTCAGTAACCTCTACGATCAGTTTCGTAACGCGAAAGTAATTCAGCACAAATTGTCCTTCATTGTTGTTTATGGTCTTCTGTTAGCCGGCAAGGAAACCAGCGGTCATTGAGTATCCCAGCCGGTGGACGAGTGTGTCAGTACTACCAGCGTAAACATCCAGTTGAGCAGTGAAGTGTTTGATTGTGATCCGTCGATCACGTGGCATGAGTGTGTCCGCACGTTCCAACACCACAGTAGTCACGGCTGCATTCGTCAGGCCGACACGCGGGAGAACGGACAGGTTAGCGTTGCCTCGTTGCGATAAACACACCTCGCCCAACGACTCATAGTGCTCTTGTTTACTGCCCGGTCTTCGAAGACATTCTGAAAGCGCCTATAGATATCATAGATGTTCTGGTTTCCAGACACAAGAAACTGAGTAATAATTCTCTGCTTGGAACGCAACCCCGTTACAGAATCAAATGTGAAGGCTACGTACAGCGCTGCCACAAATCAGAAGTTCATGGAACTGTAGGGGCTGAAGCGGGATTATTCGACGATGTCGCACAAAAAATTCCGCATCCTTTCAACCGACACTGGCCGTCAGTAAAAATGTGTTGTATTAGTTAGTGAACGCCCCTCATATTATCGTGAAATGGGGAAAAGACTGTCACGGATTTAATGTTGGATGTAATACGCAATTTGGGGTGGTCGAGAAAGGGGGGAGGGGGAATCATTAAAACAAAGCCGTATTTCATTGCGGCGAGTCTGAACGGAACAGGTGTAAGACTCAATCCATGAATAATAATAATCGTCACCTTCGGTATTTACAAGCATTACTTTTACACTACATCCACATTGTTAATGCATAGTAATATACGTTTATGTATTGGTTCGAATCGTCAACTTCAACAGCACCATCACTACCAGCACCATCACCACCACCATCAGACCTTTGACATCCATTGCTGGATAGAGGTGCCCTGATGCAACATTCTTTTTTCGTCAGTCGTCTGTCTGGTTTGGTGAGGCCCGCCAGAAATTCCTCTCCCGTGCCGACCTTTTTAGCACAGGGAAGCACTTGCAGCCGACATCCTCAGCTATTTGTTGGACGTATTCCACGCTCTGTCTTCCCCTGCAATTTTTACGCTCTACAGCTTCCTCAAGAACCATGAATATTATTACTAGAAGTTTTAATACAAGTCCTGTCATCCTGCCATTTCTTCTTGTCGACGTTTTCCACAAATGCATCTCCTTATCTCCTTTTCAATTCTGTGAAGACCTTATTTCTCATATCATAAGTCCACCAAATTATCTACATCCTTCTATAACACCATATCTCAAACGCTTCTATTTTCTTCTTCTTCGGTTTTCCTTTAGGCCCTGGTTCAAATGGCTCTGAGCACTATGGGACTCAACTGCTGAGGTCATTAGTCCCCTAGAACTTAGAACTAGTTAAACCTAACTAACCTAAGGACGTCACAAACATCCATGCCCGAGGCAGGATTCGAACCTGCGACCATAGCGGTCTTGCGGTTCCAGACTGCAGCGCCTTTAACCGCACGGCCACTTCGGCCGGCCCTTAGGCCATGATTCACATCCTTACAGTGCTGTGTTTCAAACGAACATTCTCTGAAATTTATTTCTCAAATTAAAGTCGATGTTTAGTAGTAATAGACCTCTTTCGCGTGGAATGCCCACTTTGTCTATGCTTGTCTGCTCCTACTTTCTTCCTCGCTTCATCCGTTGAGTAGAATTTTTTTCTACGATAGCAGACTTTCTGTACTTTGTCAACTTTGTGGCTCCAAAATTCGATGTCAAAATTTATCACTAATCTCATTTCTGTCTTTCCGTATTACTTCTGCCTTTCTTCGCTTTACTATCAAACCATATCGTGTGCTCGTTGGACTGTCCGTTCCTGTGCTTCTTCCTCGCTTTTTCTCATCAGGACAGTAATTCATCGGCGAAACTTATTGATATTTTACCTTCAACTTATCTCAGTATTGATCTTTCTTTCGTTTCCGTCATTCCTTCTTCCATGTATATATGAGCAGCAGGCGTGAAAGACTTCAGGTGTTTTACACCCTTTTTAATGTGAGCACTTCATTCAAGGTCTTCCACATTCTCCTTCGAATGCGAAAATATTTTCCTGACTGCCACCTAAACAGGGGGAAATGACCATCATAATAAAGTAACAGTAATCAGAGCCCACACGGAAAGACTTAGATGTCTGCTTTTACCAAGTGCTGTTAGATAGTGGAACAGTAGAGAAATGGTCCGAAAGCGGTTCGATAAGTCCTCTGCGATGTGTGATTTGTACAACAGTCATGCAGTCACGTAGTCGAAAGATTCTACAAGTACTGCGCCGTAGTATGATCGTCGGAGGCTATAGTGTTCTCTCACACTGTGATAACATCCGCAAACAGGGCTTTCCGAGAGGCGAGGAGCACAAGGCGGAACAACGGGCGCTGAACAGGAAGCAGTCCGACTGGGCGGGGGACCTCGGACGCAGCTCGCTCTCCACACCTCTCGATTAGCTCACTCGAGGGCTGGCCAGCCCTTCAAGTGGAGTGGACGGGCGGAGAGCGCTCGGGGGGAATTAGGCGGCGGGCATCAGAGGTCGCCGCCATTGTGCTCCGACTGCGCAAGACGATCCGCGGCCCGCCTTGAATACCGGCCGCCAAACAAATACCCCTTCCTCCCGGACGAACACGATGCAATTAAGGCCCCTTCAGTGTGGCCGGACGGGCCGCGGCGGCCTATTGAGCGGCCGATTACACTACAAACAAGAGCCGCGGATGCGCGGGCCACCAGGCGCGCCCACAAAGGACGCCCGCCGATTGGGCAGCTCTCGCGCGGCTCCGGCAGCGGCCCGTGGGAGCCTCCCGGCTGCTCATCGCCTGCAGTTATTGGCGGGCTCTCTCACGCGCTTTTGCCGTCTTTCCGCTGTCACGCTCCGGCCACAGCGCTCAGAAACCACCTCATACTGGCGCCACGAATCTGAGCCAGGAAACATACAAAGAGATGTAGGGAAGTAGGGGTCGTGCGTGTTATGGGAAACTTTGAATAAGTAAGCTATGTAACGAATGCTTGACACTTGTTTCAGTAAGTTGTATAACACAGACTTGGCAGCATTGGCAGTCAGATGAAAACGGAGGAATACATAATAAATTTCTAAATTTTTCGACTTCCAGCTGCGTCAGATGATCACAATCTCACGAGCTTTCGACCGAACTCACCTCGGTCGTGGTCAGATAGTAAATGACTGCCGTGTCGCCGTGGCCACTACATAACTTTGCTGCTGGCTATGACCCCACTGATTTCTCTTCCTCGCCAAATATGGATGTTTTACCTTATCTGTCCAGGAAAAGAGCACCAGGGACTTCAGAGTTCAAAATGGTTCAAATGGCTCTGAGCACTATTGGACTTAACTTCTGAGGTCATCAGTCCCCTAGAACTTAGAACTACTTAAACCTAACTAACCTAAGGACATAACACACATCCATGCCCGAGGCAGGATTCGAACCTGCGACCGTAGTGGTCGCGTGGTTCCAGACTGTAGCGCCTAGAACCTCTCGGCCACAACGGCCGGCTGGAGGGCAGCGTGGAGGGTAAAATTCGTAGAGGGAGACCAAGAAATTCACAAGATTGTAGGCTGCACTAGGTACTGGAAGATGAAGAAGCTTGCGCAGGACAGAGTAGCATGGAGAGCTGCATCAAACCAGTCTCTGGACTGAAGACCACAACAACAACAACATTTATAATCATGTATTCCCCTTGACCAGAGGTCTTGCTCCTCATGCCACAGAACTTCACTAATTCCCACTTTACAAGTATCTAGCTTTAAGCTATCCATTTCCCTTTTTAAATTTTCTAATCTACCAAACCGATTAAGGGATCTGACATTCCACGCTCCGATCCATAAAATGCCAGTTTTCTTTCTCCTGATAGGGACGTCCACCTGAGTGGTCCCCACCCGGAGATCCAATGGCCGAGGAGAGCTCGGTCTAAAGCTCATGGGATTTTAACCATCTGAAATAGCCAGATGCCCTTTTTCTTGCGTCATTGGTCTTCTGATTGACGTGACGCTGCCCGCCACGAATTCCCCTCCAATCCCTGTCTTCGTCCACAGTTCGTGCCTTCTACAGCTCCCTCTAGTACCGTGGAAGTCATTTAATCATGTTTTAACAGATGTCCTGTCATCCTGTCCCTTCTCCTTATCAGTGTTTTCCACATTTTCCCCTCCTCTCCGATTCTGTGCAGAACCTCCTCATTCCTTACCTTATCAGTCCACCTAATTTTCAACATTCGTCTGTAGCACCACATCTCATATGCTTCGATTCTCTTCTGTTCCGATTTTCCCACAGTCAATATTTCTCTACCTTACAATGCTGTACCCCAGACGTATATTCGCAGAAATTTCTTCCTCAAATTACGGCTGATATTTCATATTAATAGACTTCTCTTAACCAGGAATGCCCTTTTTACCAGTGCTAGTGTGCTTTAGAAGTCTTCCTTGCTCCGTCCGTCACTCTTTGTTTTACTGCCTAGGTAGCAGAATTTCTTAACTTAATCTACTTCGTGACCGTCGATCCTGATATTAAATTTCTCGTTGTTATCATTTCTACTACTTCTCATTACCTTCTTCTTTCTTTGATTTACTCTCGATCCATACTCTGTACTCATTAGACTTTTCATTCCATTCAGCAGATCATGTAATTCTTCTTCACTTTCAATCAGGATAGCAATGCCATCAGCGAATCGTATCATTGGTATCCTTTCACCTTGAATTTTAATTTCACTCCTGAACATTTCTTTTATTTCCTTCATTGCTTCCTCGATGTACAGATTGAACAGTGGGGGCGAAAGACTACATCCCTGTCTTACACCCTTTTTAATACCAGCACTTCGTTCTTGGTCGTCCACTCTTATTATTCCGTATTGGCTGTTGTAAATATTGTGTAATACCCGTCTCTCCCTATAGCTTCCCCTTACATTTTTTAGAATTTCGAACATCTTGCAGCATTTACATTGTTGAACGCTTTTTCCAGGTCGACAAATCGTATGAAAGTGTCTTGATTTTTCTTTAGTCTTGCTTCCATTACTAACCGCAACGTCAGAATTGCCTCTCGTGCTTTTACCTTTTCTAAAGACAAACTGATCGTCATCTAGCACATCCGCAATATTGTTTTCCATTCTTCTGTATTTTATTCTTGTCAGCAACTTGGCTGTATGAGCGATAATTAAAAAAAATGGTTGAAATGACTCTGAGCGCTATGGGACTTAACATCTATGGTCATCAGTCCCCTAGAACTTAGAACTACTTAAACCTAACTAACCTAAGAACATCACACAACACCCAGTCATCACGAGGCAGAGAAAATCCCTGACCCCGCCGGGAACCGAACCCGGGAACCCGGGTGCGGGAAGCGAGAACGCTACCGCACGACCACGAGCTGCGCACAGAATTGTGTGGATGACGTTTTTACGAAAGTCAGATGGTATGTCGCCAGACTCATACAGTCTACACGCCAACGTGATTAGACTTTTTGTTGCCACTTCCCCCAACGATTTTAGAAGTTCTCATGCAATGGTTCAAATGGTTCTGAGCACTATTGGACTTATTTTCTAAGGTCATCAGTCCCCTAGAACTTAGAACTACTTAAACCTAACTAAACTAAGGACATCACACACATCCATGCCCGAGGCAGGATTCGAACCTCGACCGTAGCGGTAGCGCGGTTCCAGACTGCAGCGCCTAGAACCGCTCGGCCACTTCGGCCGGCCCTCATGGAATATTATATTCCCTTCTACCTTATTTGATCTTAAGTTCTCCAAAGCTCTTTTAAATTCTGATTCTAATACCGGGTCCCCTATCTCTTCTAAAAGGACTACTATTTCTTCTTCTATCACATCAGACAAATCTTCCCCCTCATAGAGGCTTTCAATACATTCTTTCCACGTATCCGCTCTCTCCTCTGCATTTAACAGTGGAGCTCTCGTTGTATGCTTAATGTTATCGACCTTCCCTTTAATGTCCTCTGAGGTTGTTTTGACTTTCCTGGATGTTGAGTCAGCCCCACTCACAACCGTTTCTCTTTCAATTTCTTCACCTTTTTCCTGCATTCATTTCGTCCTAGCTTCCCTGCACATTCTTCCGCGACTTGTATTTCTGTACTCCTGAGTCTACCCGAACATTTTTTATACTTCCTCCTTCCATCGATCAATTGAAACATTTCCTCTGCTACCCATGGTTTCTTCGTAGTTACCTTCTTTGTACCTATGTTTTCCTTCACAACTTCTGATATCGCCCTTTTCAGGGATGTCCATATAAGAGATTATTAATTCTTATCGCCCGCCAGACCATGCATTCATGCAAATTATATTCATTATATTTTCGAAAAAGACAGTTAAAAATGTTACGAAGTTCAGGAAGGCACACGAAAACAAAAATCCCCTCCAAATCGATGAGAGTTTATCGAAAACAGCACAAGAAGCGTCTGCAGAACTATAAAGCAAAAACTTTCAAAACTCGAAGCACCAGACCCTCAGTATCGAGAATCTAACTGTAACATTGCTCACAACTACAACAACAAAAAATGCAGGATATCAGCAGAATACCTCGAGAATCTCTTGAACTATGAATCCATCTTGAAAGGTTTGAATTCAAATAATGATGATAAACCAGTTTGAGAACCATCAATAATTGAAGAATTACAAAAAAAAAAACATTTCACAACTAAAAAATACTAAAACTAAACGCCCCGCGAATTGTCCATGAAGGCCCAACGGTACCGATCGGCCGCCGTGTCATCCTCAACCCACAGGTGTCACAGGAGGCGAATATCGATGGGCATGTGGTCAGCACACCGCTCTCCATGCTGTATGTCAGTTTATGAGACCGGAGCTGCTACCTCTCATCCAAGTAGCTTCTCAGTTTGCCTCACAAGGGCTGAGTGCATCCGGCTTGCCAACAGCACTCGGCAAATTGGTTGGTCATACATCCAAGTCTAGCCCAGCTCGACAGCGCTTAACTTCGGTGATCTGACGGGAACCGGTGTCACCATGTCGGCAAGGCATTGGGGAAGCGTTGGGTAAAAATAAAATAGTGGATGGGTTATGAAAAGGAGCCGTTCAATCTCTTCAATGTGCCTTCAATAAAAATTTGGGCGATAAAGAGATCTCGGTAGAGTGTAAAATATCTCTCATCCACTCGAAAAACAATTACGAAGGAATGCCATTGCTGTATGTAACTTGTGAAACTCCTTTTAAACAGAGCAGAGCCGTAATTGGACCCTCAACTAGGGTAGCACCAAGAGGTTTCAGAAAAGGTAGATCATGCTCTGAACAAATTCTGAACCCCGAAAACAGTATGGCATACTTAAAATCTAGAACAAAATCATACATAATTTCCTTCATTTATTTCAAAATGACATGCGATTCATTTACAGAGACTCGCTAACAGCAGCAGTAGAAGAACTTCGTTCGCGTAAGAAAACAATTAACAAAATAGAACCCACTATCAGAAATACGTTTCCAAAATGTAATTCATTGGAGGAGTATTAGATCCATTTGATATGAAAACTTAAATAACACAAGGAAATGGGCTTTCCTCGTTACGGTTTAATGGCGCACTTACAATGGTCCAAAAATATAGAAGAATGGAATAAAACTGCATTGCAAAAAGAAGAATCTTAAAATCTATTGCATTGCCTTTGCGGTTGATAAGGCCCCGGAGAAAGCAAAGGAATAAATCCTTGAAGTAGATGAACAAGCAGATAAAATAGTTCACAAAATTTTCTTTGAATAAATTAAAATCATAAATACCTACAAGTCCAAGAACAAGAAAAAGATATAGGAAACGATTTCAGATATCTGGGGGAATGGTTTAGTTGGAATACAGCAGAACGAAAGACAACAGAATCCAGGAAAAACGAACTTGAATCGCCTTCTAACTGACAAAAGGGACATGAAACAGGAAATCCCTTTTATGGGAGTCCCAAAATTAAGCATAACAAAACAATGACAAAGCTAGAAGTATAATATGACACGGACACCATAACCACGAATCTAACAGGCAAGACAAGACAGAACTATAGGAAAGAAAAAATTTAAGATAAATCATATTAACAAACTATCAGAATAATAACATACTGTATTCCAAAAAGAAGCTAAAATTCTCAGAATAAACTCTACTAGAGTAACTAAACAAATTTTTGATTTCTTCCATAACTGAACAACAGAACCTAATCTGTTTACTGAAATTGAAAAAGACATAAGAGGATATAAAATTGCACAGAAGCCATTACTCTATAGAGCAGGTCAGATAAGCACTGAAGTCAAAAACGTAAGTATCCAAAACAAATTTAAAATAATGTCGAGACCCATATCTCTGAAAAGGAGGGAAGAAGGACAAAAAGAATGAAGATATACTAGGCAAAAAGGAACAAAGAACAGGCAAAGAAATAAATGATTTATCGCACTCCAAAAAATTGAATTTCACGGATGTAAGCCCAATATATAAGTTAGATAGTAGGGACGTATTTGACTCTATTGGCAGGTTGTTTGATGGTGTGATTAGAGTTGATAAATGTTGAGAAGGCATGCAACACATCGTTGCTGAAGACGTTGAAATCCTGAGAGGGAATAGAATTGAAAAGACATAGGTTAGATATACGAGTATATAAAACCTACACTGATTAAACCGAACATTATGGCCACCGACTTACTGTGGATCTAAACCCCTCCACACCGTAGCAGCGTCACCTGGCGAGGAATGATAAATAGATACACAGTGTGCACAGTGTGGTGGAGCGGGGGGGGGGGGGGGGTTCAAATGGCTCTGAGCACTATGGGACTTAACTGCTGAGGTCATCAGTCCCCTAGAACTTAGAACTACTTAAACCTAACTAACCTAAGGACATCACACACATCCATGCCAGAGGCAGGATTCGAACCTGCAACCGTAGCGGTCGCGAGGTTCCAGACTGAAGCGCCTAGAACCGCTCGGCCATACAGGCCGACGGGGCGGGGGTG
Organism: Schistocerca nitens; assembly: GCF_023898315.1. Lineage (NCBI taxonomy): Eukaryota > Metazoa > Arthropoda > Insecta > Orthoptera > Acrididae > Schistocerca > Schistocerca nitens. The sequence continues at coordinate 372,829,174 of NC_064621.1, forward strand.
CAAACCGGGGTCACTACTCGAGGCGCTAATTTCAGATTGCGTCAAATATATGTTCTTAAAGGATGAACGTTTCCTGTTTCACAAAACACCTAATACCTAGCGCACGTTGGTCTATCGAGTATTCGTACGATTTTGAAACGCATCCTTAATCTTTCTTGGTTTTTGAACATGTTTGGGCACGTTCTAAATTAATTTCTGAAAGAATCATTAGTTGATTTTTGAATCTGTGCATAGTGTACGTGATGACTCTGCCAGGGGACTTCCCGGCAGACAAAAGAGGACGGCAACCGGCCGGTGTGGCCGAGCGGTTCTAGGCGCTACAGTCTGGAACCGCGCGAGCGCTACGGTCGCCGGTTCGAATCCTGCCTCGGGCATAGATGTGTGTGATTTCCTTCGGTTAGTTAGGTTTAAGTAGTTCTAAGTTCTAGGGGACTGATGACCTCAGAAGTTAAGTCCGATGGTGCTCAGAGCCATTTGAATCAAAGAGGACGGTGCTATATGAGCTGAGACGAAGAAACCATAACGGGTGAATACCAATCGCTGTTTATGTGGTTGACTGGGTGTACAAATGATGAGCGCTGTTATAATTACTAGCGAAGCCATATATTCAGATTACCAGAGTGAAAATAACAGGTAAGAAAGATTTCATATTATCTTCTCGGTGAATCCAAGAAGACAGAAAAATTTTTGCCAGAGCACTACACTTCTAGTAGTACAGTCCCCGGTTAGAAGCAGCTTGAAGTTCTTTCCTTGGAATAGCGCGGGAAACGTGATAACGCCTAACCGGAGAATAAACGTGGACGTAACTGTACCTGTCATCCAGGCATGATTAGTGAAGTTAGCTGGACGATAAGTTTTGACAATGGCAGGAATAGTTTTAGAATTAGTGATGACGACATTGTTTGTTGGAACGAGGAATGGAGAAGAAACAGGGACGTCACACAAATTATATGGAAGAAATCGATGATTTGAAATATATACAAAAATGTCATACTACTACTTTTCGATCTGATGTTTGAGAAACTGGAGCGTATGAATGAAATATGGAACTGTTTCCTAACATAAAACTTGCTGCTCGTAGTAGGCCTAATAGTCATTAGATATTGGTACTTCGTGAATTATTTCTGTCGTGTTATTTATGTAAATTAGGTACATAAAAGTGATGCCTAAACGGTCTCGTTTATTTGGTGGGTGCTACAATTGCTGCTGCAATATTAGAAAAGCCTATTTCGTTTTATCAAGCAGACAGTGACAAAATAGACGTAATCATATCGAGAAACCACACCAGTCTTGAGTACTATCCGTATTAACAGCGCTTTCAGTAGTAGATGACATTTTGATTTTTGACATTGCAAAACTTTTGACGAACTTTGATGGGGAATAGATTCTTTTGCAGAATGGAAAGCACGCCGTGTAAAGCTGTAGCAAGAGCAGAGAGAAAAAAGTGCTGGGACCTAAGGATTGAGGAAATGTGAACTGTCTCGCTTGGCTCTTGTCTTCACTGGTTTTATGTTTCCCATATTTAATTTCACGTCACACAACAAAAAAAAAAATTGTTAGCTAACAGGCAAGAAATAGTGCTAATTTTCTGAGGAGGTCTTACCCTAGTCACAAATAATCAAACCCAGTATTAATTGTTAGCTTATTTTAAGTGGATAGGATGTCAAACCGACTGACCGGGAGCAGGAGAAGCACCACAGGACATTTTAATTTCCACCGTCCTTAATATAGGTTTCATGGCTTCCATTACAAAACATACACATTTGAAATTCACAGAGCGAAATACGGCGATGTGCAATAGAAGAATATTGTGTGAAGAGGCTTGGCACTGCACTTTGTCACGCTTAAAACCGAATAACATGTCTCGCACTTCCTCGAACATATATGTTTTATATACCATAGTCTTCAGAAGGATGTGCTATATAAAATGAACATATCTTTAAAAAATCGATTTTCTAAAAATTTTTGACATCATATCTCAAACACTCGATGGGGGTGTGAGGGGCGGGGGGTGTGTGTAACAAGTTTTCCCCGGTTCCGAAATATCTTAGATCCGGGGCTGCAGGCATACGCACGGTGCATGTGGTATTAGCGAACATGCTGTCCATGTGTTGAACGGGGAAGGCGCGCGGTCTACCTGAGTTTGACCGAGGGCAGATTCCGGAGGCCCGGAGGCTCAGCACGAGCCTGTTTGAAACTGCTCGAGTTGTCAGGTGTTCGACGAGTGCTGTGGTGAGTGTCTTCAACCCATGGCGAAACCAAGGTGAAACCACGTCTAGACCTCGTCTTGGGCGGCCACCCCTCGTTACAGATGTCGAACGTCGTAGGCGGGCAGACTGTTAAAACAAGACAGAGGAACTAACATCAGCCGTTAATGTAGGGCAGAGTGCAAATGCACCAAACACTTCTATCGATGGGTTTCGTTGATGGCGATCCATACATGTACCAAAGTCAACACAAAATCAGAAACTACAAATGAAATGGGCCAGGATCATCGACACTGAACATAAGCGCAGCACAGAGCATTGCTTTGTCTGATGAATCCCGATACCTTCTTCATCATGCCAACGGGAGGGCGAGAATCCATCGTCTGCCAGGGGAACAGCTCCTGAACACCGGTACGGAAACAAAATAGCGGGTTAGCCATTATGCTCAGGGAACGTTCACAAGGGCACCATGGCCCCAGTGGAGCTCGTGGTAGGGACCATGACGGGCAGGGAGTACCATACACTGGTGGCAGCCACGTACACTATTTCATGACAGTCGTGTTTCCGGACGGCAGTGGAATATTTCAACAAGATAATGCGCCGTATCGTCAGACCAGGAGTGTGATGGAGTGTTTCGAGGAACACAGTGGCGAGTTCCAATTGATGTGCTGGCCCCCACACTCGCCAGATGTGAACCCGATTGAACACATCTGTGATGTGACTGAACGTGGCATGAGAGCTCATCGCCACCCCCCCCCCCCCCCCGCCGCCCTTCTTTTCCGCGGAACTTACTGAAATCAAGTGATTTGTGTGTGCAGATGTAGTGCCAACTCCCTCCTGCGATGTATCAACGTCTCACTGCCTCCATGCCATGACGCGTTGCCGCTCCTATTCGTGTCGAATAATCATCTTACGACAACCGGTGGTATATATATATATATATATATATATATATATATATATATATATATATATATATATAAATAGAATTTAAATGAAAAGAAACAAATCAGTTTATATTTAGACATTTATTTCAACATTGATCATTGTACCTGTTAGGTAGATGGCTATAATGTTCTAGGGTGCAGTGTGTAACGAAAGTGGGGAACAAAATTTTGTCACAACCTATCAAAATTACAAAAGGTTCAAGAAGGGATACTGCTTGCCTCCTACGTTGTTTAAAATATACATTCAGAAAGTCTTAGACCTGTGCAACTGGAAATGTGCAGGAATGTGTATTCAGATAAAATAGATAGATGTATGTACACCTTGTTCTTCGCAGATGGTCAGGTAGTGGTGGCTAGTAAAGAGAATATTATCTGCTTTACGCTAAGAAAAATTATGATAATGTTGGAAGCTGAAGATATTAAGCAAAATCTGTGCCGCGGCACAGTGTAACGGTCAGCATTTCTGCCTTGTAAGCAAGAAGACTGTTTTGGTTGGCAGGAGAGCCAACACCGTGTTACTAGAGGAGGCCGAAAGGCACGTGTTTTAGCTCACGCAGGCTGGCGTGAGGTCTGGATCAGGACAAGGAAATTAGAATTTAGAAAAACGGACGTAACTGGTGGAATACTTAACTTTAATCCGTTAATGAAGAACGTCGGTCTTGACGGTACATGAATCAATATCAATAGTAACTGATAATGGCGCCTTGCTAGGTCGTAGCAAATGATGTAGCTGAAGGCCATGCTAAACTATCGTCTCGGCAACTGAGAGCGTATTTTGTCAGTGAACCATCGCTAGCAAAGTCGGTTGTACAACTGGGGCGAGTGCTGGGAAGTCTCTCTAGACCTGCCGTGTGGCGTCGCTTGGTCTGCAATCACTGATAGTGGCGACACGCGGGTCCGACGTATACTAACGGACCGCGGCCAATTTAAACGCTACCACCTAGCAAGTGTGGTGTCTGGCGGTGACACCACAAAGACCCAAGTTCGAGTGTATGCCCCTGCACAGATTTTAATTCATATCTTCAGCTGCAATGTTGATGCATTAAGTTGTTCTGAAAGCGGTGGTGATATTCAAGATAATAAAAGTAGGTTAAAAGCTGTGAGCTATCTGGGGAAGTTATCCTTGCATTACTGAGCAACTGTTTCACCAGGTATCCAGTCTAGTTCACCAAATTGCCAACCAGACTAACATTAATTATAATCTTTTAATAGTCATCTTACGACCACCGGTGATATATATATATATATATATATATATATATATATATATATATATATATATATATATATATATATATATAGGATTTAAATGAAAAGAAACAAATCAGTTTATATTTAGACATTTATTTTAACAATGATCATTGTACCGTTAAAATTTCAGCATATTAAACTTTATTCATAACTAAACTGGTGCCTTATTTACGGTTGTGAAAATGTGCGTTTGTAATCTTACGGAACACATCAAATATGGAGCCAAGATTAGGAGACCGTATACAGCACTGCATTCATAAAATAACACATGAAGAGCCTTCAAACATATGCAAGAGGAAATTAACCACAACCAACCGATTCAATTTTCACCCAAAGAAGTAAATATTCATAGCGAAATCCTGTCCATTATGAAATTACCACACACTGGTATACTAAATTTATACTAAGTCTCTGTGAAATCTTCTCGAAAAGAATAGCTGAGGGCTACTTTGATGATAACACCACATGCTTCAGGTGGTCAACTTGGTTTACACAAAGAGTGTAACTCAAGAATAATGTTGAGATTTAAAGTGAATTACATCGAAAAGAGAAACCTCGAACTGGTTACTATCGTCTTACTATCAACCTGATGGGTCAAACAATTATATAAGCATGTGGTACTGGTCTCACAAAGGACATCCCACGTGGGCTAAACATAAAGAAAAGTTACTATATTGACAAATATTGTCAAGACAAGACGTTATAATCTCACACATATTAGCATTTATGATTGATGATCTTAGTTAGAGTTACGAATCATCAAAACGTGGTTCCACTTTACTCACAAAGTAGTGACAAAGCAACTACTGGAAGATATTCTGAACTTCACATTCGAATTACACTGCGTTGCAGTTTAATATAACATAAGATATTTTAGATCTAAACCTAAAAAAAGGTGATTAAAATTTCAGTTAGGCTGAACTTAGGAAATTCGTTGTCCTACGGACTTACCAGAGACGCGCTTAGCCGGAGATCTTACCACTTCAGACGCTCGCCGCGCACAGACTGGCGTGGGCCCCTACCAAGGGTGCTTCACAGATACAAACGGAAGTGACCAGAGAGGTAGCTTCCTATACCAACATGACAAGGGACGGACAGGACCATACCAAGAATAGAAACCTCTTTGATTTTAGAAATCGTAGCTACCTGTTGTGGGTTGGTCCTACTGTTCTCTAGCAGACAGGCTTGTCTGCTACCATCAAGCACGCAACTAGAAATATATTTGCTCATTCACCCTTTCACACGGAAGGGGAGGGGGATGACAGTATCTTATCATATACAGTATATAAAAGAAAGTGTATGTAGGTACCCTATGAGACTGTGTGACTTGAATTAGATATGTGTTTTAAAGTGTAGTAGTGTGACAGATCGTTCTTGTTTATGTATAAAAAGTAACATGTTCCATTGCTCATTCTCCTCCCAGATAGAGTCAGAAATACCACAGTAAATTTAGAATGTATGCTGTAAATGACAAAGATTTAAGAAATTTGAAATGTCCCCTTAGAAAAATTATACATTACTGTGCTTAAACTGACACACAATATTTTTTAGGGCAACGCAATCTGAGTTCAATAATCCCTACAAGAGAATGGCCCTGACTAAATTAACCTATACGTTTCACAAATCACTTACTTCACAAAAATCTTCGTTACTCGAACTACTCAATACAGCGAGCGCCACTACTGCCAGCTAAATAAAAGATTCAAACTACTGAAGGCACTAACTACTGATAGGCATAGTTAGCAAAAGAACGATTTTATAGAGAACAAACAATGTATTTACCTTAATAATGTTCAAAAGTCATAATATATATATCAGTCCATGATATCCAATATTACAAATTTACTCTTCCTGATGGACACAAGTCCAGATCATCCTCTCTCAAAATTCCGCCATCTCTCTCCCCACATCCACCACTGCTGGCGGCTCACCTCCAACTGCGCAACGCTACGCGCTGTTAACAGCCAACTGCCCAACACTACAATAGCCAACAACAAGGCAAACCAGCCACAGACTGCACGCAGCACAGCCAGTGATTTTCATGAAAACCTAAACAGCCTACTTACAAAGCCCCCATGCTCCCCACAAAAAAATTTACAAATTGTTTTGGGAAGTGGCAAATACATATTTGAAAAAAATTTTCATAATTACTATAACAAAGAAATCATATTCACATACTTATTCATACAATGTTGGTCAAAAGCTAAGATTTTCTCACAGTCCATAAAGACAGTCCTGATCATTCATCACAGTAAAGTTGCAGTGCTTTTATTCTCAAAGTCTGAGCAGTAAAAGAAAATGCACACGGAAGTAGTGGATTTCCATGTAGTCTTGAAGAAGTAGTGTTGTCCTTCCAATGGAAAGACAGTGCTGACTCTTGACATGCAGACAGGTAATGGGCCACAACAGAGCAAACCCACAGCAGAGTCAGTCGAAGTTGAAGAATATTGGTAGGTAGGTCATCACAGAGCAGACCCACTGTAGTCCTGGTAGAGATTATGGTATTCGTGGGCCATCAGAGGTGCAGACCCACTGCAGTCCTTGTAGCAATAATGGTATTGTTGGGTCATCAAAGGTGCAGACCCATGGCAGTCCTTGTAGAGACAGCCAGAAGCCATCTGTTGCGTCTGTGCAGGTGCACCATCATCATTGAAGAGTCTTGCAAACAATATCGCAAGTCCATAAACCACCACTTGTGCACTCACAAAGATTTTGGAAATGTCCTTAGAACCAGCAATGCTGTCAACCAGTCCCTTGCTGAATTGTCAACACATGTGCAAACACTAACGGTCCCAACTTCTCACATATTGTGCACATACTATGACGAACAGAAACGTGTGCACTGAAATGAATGCTTACAAGTTACTTAATTTGCTGAATTGGTGTCCATTACAATTTTATAACATGAGAATACAATTACAAAGATACAGAAAACATGATTAAAACATAATAATACAGATAACATTTGCAGTATTACAGGCCTTACAGAAGAATAGAAATAAACATATACATCAGTGTTACAGGAATTATGACATAAGTAAATATATAAAATAATGAGAATAGTTTTCGAAACATTAATTTCACACATGAGCATTAAAACAGAACAGAATAAACAATGTCTAAACATCTTCACAAAGTAAATAACATAGTATTAATGCAAATTATATTTGAGAATAACAGTATTCCTCATCATAGTGACATGTAGCTTAGTATTAGAAAATAAAAAATTTCTATGAAACAGTACACAGAGACAGGAAGAAGACAAATACACAAGGGTACACAAACACATAGCAAGATAACACAAAAGGAATGGATAGTTTTTGTTTTACTGTGGTAGTTGTAATATTTGATTTGCAAATAAAATTTTCTTGGAGCTCTCCCTTAGTTCTTCATTATTCCCAAAAGGTCCTATCTATACCTGTTGTCCCTAAACCCTACTGTTTTGTTCATATTCTCTTTCTAAATAAATTTTTCTCGTTGTACAATACTCATTTTTGCCCAAATATTTTTCATATAACTTCTCAATGCATTCTTTCCCTATTCTTCATAGTTAGTTTCTTATATAGTCTACCCCCTCTTAAGCTAACTTAAATCTACTGATCTCAGATGTATATACTAAGGGACGAGGCAATGCAGCAGTACAAAACCATTAACACAAACAGCAATGACAAAAAAATGCAAATTGGCAAAACAAGCAGCAGTATATCTAAATTATCAGAGAAAATGCAACATTACACTAATATGATCCAATGTGCAGCAACAAGAAAAATAAATCAGTAGTAAAATTGGCTTAACAGAGTAATACAAAGTCAAATTCAGTAACACTATGCCTGGCAAACAGCAGCAGCAAATGCTATAACTTATACCTAAACATGGCAAAGCTCAAGCAGAAAAAATATTACAGTAAAGATGGCCATGTCTATTACCTATGTCACATCTTAACACTAGGGTGATGCATCACTATAACTTACTCTAGCAGACAAGTTACCAACTCACTGACAAAAATTATGTATGCAATTCCTGTGAAAAGGAAATGTCTTTTTGTGCTCCCTCGTTTTTTTGGAAGTAGATCATAAAATTATTATTTACTGGATCTGTAGGCATAAAATATCTATATTACTACATCTATTAAATTTTGTTTTAACCAATTGCAGCTAGAAACTAGATATTAAACGAAATGAGCAAATACATGCAAGGCAATGTGTGAAACATCATTCACTAGCGTAGCGTTGCTCTTGGGGGACGAAAAGAAAAAGAATTGTTATTATATATTTTTTTTGAAAAATGTCGAAAAAGTGAATATTTTGATGGGCCACTTGGCAACAGAATCAGGGATTGATTACACTATTGTAATAACATACATTAAGCACTAAATACCTGAATAAGAGAAACATTATCATTTCTGTGCATTTTGTATTCGCGATGTAGTCATACCCGGAACAATACTAAGGGACCAGAGTCCGCAGCTCGTGGTCGTGCGGTAGCGTTCTCGCTTCCCACGCCCGGGTTCCCGGGTTCGATTCCCGGCGGGGTCAGGGATTTTCTCTGCCTCGTGATGACTGGATGTTGTGTGATGTCCTTAGATTAGTTAGGTTTAAGTAGTTCTAAGTTCTAGGGGACTGATGACCATAGATGTTAAGTCCCATAGTGCTCAGAGCCATTTCAACCATTTTTTTTAAGGGACCAGAAGATTAACAGACTTTAAAAGAAATGCAACACTACACAAGTAAAAAAAATTGGCTCAGAAATAATAGGAAAACGATAATATTCCTTCTGCCTCATGCTGCGTTCGGCCCATCAGCGTGATCGTAATTTCTGGTGATGAACTAACACAAATTGATTATCAACTGATCGAATGAGGAGATGGAAATAATCAAGGTTAATTTACTAAAATAAGCACACTTATCTGTAACACACCTTTTTTTTAATGTTACGTACCTTTTCATATTAAATTACAATAGATGACCATTGTGGTTAAGTACTTTATACATAACAGTCGAAATGTCCTCTTGATGCAGTCTGTTCGTAATCAGTTACAAGAAACTACATGTTTCCCGATTGAAAAAAAAAATTAGCATATTCACTCAATATTTTCACATAAAATATAAAATACGGTTGAGGACCGCAGCAAGTCCGCGTCCGCCTTCCATAGAATACAAACAATAAAAAGGTGAGGCGCCAAAAGCCTCATTTGTCTTGAAACAACAGAATTCTTTTTTATACCATTAATCGATACATGTACATAGAGATTTACAGGCACCGCGCAAGAACGGCAAAGATAAAGAATAATAGACTCTGTCGCTGCTATGCGATGGTTCATTTCTTTTACTTTACAATTTTTCGATAACTTTAGGCCATCAGGCATTTACTATTGAGCGTATGTTAATGTTTGTGAGGCGAAAATTACTATTATTACACTGCCTCCCATGAGCAGGGAAGGAATACCGAAGGTATTACTTTCATCCTCATGCCCATTGGAATATTTGTAATTTTCGGGTGTAACATACAGGTTATTAAAATTTTCATTTCACATTAATTCCATAATAAAAGAATTAACATTTCAATTTGTAATTACTGACGGTGGATCATTGTGAATTTGTTCTGTGTTTCTATCAGTGTTTGCATGGATTCAGTCTTTCTTGATGATTCTTAAAATTAAGGCTATAAGTACACATATTTACAAAATTTATAAGGAAATAGAGTCATCGTTGCAAAAGTAATTTGACTATCACAACAGGTACAAAACTTTCTGTTTTGACTGTATTCATTATATTGTCATCGTGTTGCCAATTGATTGGCTTGTCCGTTATCGCACTTAATTATACATTTATTTTCGTCGCACATACACTATTTATGATAGACTTGGATTGTAGAGCGGCCACTGGAGATGGCTTCTATAAGGGAGTCCATATCTTTCACTTTCAGGGCTCGAATGTGGCTCTCCGAATTATTTCACATATGAAACTGATAAAATATCTTATATTAGAATAGCTTACAAAACTAATTTTATATACATGTGGGATGGGATATAGGAAGGATCGGATCCTTTGACGTATTTTCGTGTGCTTCTTTTCATTCGTACCGTGACCTCTAGTTAAAGTTTACATTTCAACAGTGTTCAGAGGTGAACTTGTGACTTATTTCTGTGTACAATCAGTCATTATACTAATTACGCTAACTTCTCTATCTTAGAGTCTCTCAGAAGGTTTATGATACATACAAAAATGTTTTCAGTACTGGATGAGAATGTTTTTGCTGCTGTTGGCGGTTGAACGTTTACATTATTTCGTCACATGGTGGCTGTCCGCCTCTACTGCTGCGAGCAATCTTGAAATTCAGTCTGTGCGCGCGCACGTGACCGGAGCTTTCTTGCAGAGCGTTGATTTCGCGTTTGAGATGCCGTGCGTCGCTTTTGTTCGGCGGATCATGGCTTTGTGCTTTTTAGATTGCTGGAGGGAGCTTCTGCCACCGAAACTGCCTCACATCACTTCCTGTCCACTATCCAATTACGGATTCACAGGTAAGTGGTAGCTACCGCTGCAACTGCATGTGTGGAATGACACAGATTATTATACACTGCACACATCAATGAATTTTTCACACACATGGTGCAGTAGAATACTGCCACTGAAAATCGTCGAACTTTAAAACTTCACTTGCACTGTGGTGAGCGTCTGCGTGAACGGTGTATTAAAAGAAATTCTCGCTTCATAACATCACACGGTGTTTACAAGTTGATTTACATACTAATATTTACAAGAGTTCATTTAAATCAAGAAATAATCTAATTGACCACTTTGAATCACAACAATTGTTTCTTAATTAGTCTTTTTTTTTACTATTTATGCCTACGGTCACAGGTAAGCTATTATAAGTCCTTTTTCTTTGACCAAATTCATTCCAATCTCCTTTACAAATTAATTTCATTCATAGTAATCTTTATCACGCTTGCTTATTCATTTTGTAGGCCCAATACATTTTTTAATGCTCATCTTATTTAGTGACTTGTGAGGGGAGCTTCATTTATGTCAAAGTTTCTCTCGTATGTGCTTGTCTTTAAAGAAAGTTCGAGGACAGATTTGAAAATAGCAATTCCGCCTCTGGATTTCGTGTAGAAATACAAACAGTCGAAAAAGAAAAGTGGGCAAAGCGGGCCTACTCGCGGATCGTCGACAGAATTTAAATCACTCCTCAACCAGGTCGAAAATTTAATTTACACTGCGCATTACAAAAGCAATTTGCGCGTCGCGAACCAACTCATTTTTAAACGTAGTGCCTCACTTCCCAAGCACATGTGCATCTTTACAAGTTGATCCTGCGGAGTGGATAGGATCAAGGATCTTAAAGGATTTGCACTTAGGAAAGGGATTCAATAATCACATAATCACAGAGAAAACAATAAATATTGCAGTACGCACTTAAAATAAAATCTATCACTTCAAGCATGTATATCTAATATGTATCTTGCTGCAGCTTGCTTACTACTCTTTGTTCATTTCTTAGACTAAGTCAAGGTTATGCATTACGCAGTTGGGTATTAATTATCATTTGTATATATAAGCCTCTCACTAGAGTGTTGTTTGCTGATGTCGCGACCTGTGAAGCTTGGGCGAGATTCTTATTCTATTTGGTGCTAGCTTGTGAATTTGCAGTATCGCTAATGCTCAATAGTACCGTGAAGTTGCCATAATAAACCATGTTACTCATATGTTCCTTTACTCAGCTTGTTTATAGTCTGGACTCGTCTTACTTTGCGTTATATAATAACTTCCTTTTTATTCCGTCACGCTTTTACTTAAGGTTAACGTCAGGTCTTTTCAGAACAATTGCACTGCGTTTTCAATCTGTTCATGCCTAATCCTAGGTATCTGTTTACTTCAAAGAGATGTTATTTTATCGCTGGCACAGCACCGTGCTGGAATTTACAAGTTAAATTTACCGACTGTTTTGCGCTAACAGGTGGTGCCTTATTTACGTCACATTTGAAAACAGAGAATAACCTCATGGAATCGAATCTTCTCACACTACTTTCCTCTTTTGTCTGGACGTTAAGTATTTCCTTTCAAAACAGGTCATTAATTTGTCCTCGATTAAATTTCACTAACTAATACTAAGCACATATAATCATCATTTTCATATTACTGTTTACCGAAAGAAGTGCATTATTCGCTCCTTCCTGCTCATTTTCTAATTACTATTTAGCGAGAGAAGTGCATTATTCGCTCCTTCCTCTTTCCTCATTGTAGTACCTCGGGGCTAATTAATACCTCTCGAGTACATCATTGTCCTTACATACTAACTTATAACTAAAATTGAAAATCGCCTCTACGACATGTCCTCCTGTTTACATAAAGATTATTCATGTAAATAATTGTCTACAACTTGTTCTGTATTTTATTTTCCAGGCGCGTTGTTTTAATACATAAGGTCTCCTTTTAGCACCGGTTAACGTCCGTAGTCAGTTCGGTTCAGTTCTTGTCACTCATTGGTTAATCCTGATCTCCAATACCTTAGAATTTTTTTACAGCTTAAATTAAATTAATCCCTGGCGTTATAAAATTTTCTTAAATCATGATGGTGGAACAATCCTTTGATTTTATTCGTGGCAGGGTCAGATAACAAATAGCTACTAATGTGTGGTTTCCTCATTAACACAAAGGGACCTTCATAAATGTGTTGCCACTTATGATTCTTCTTTAACAACAGGGATGGTTTAAAGTGAGTCCTGACTAATACCTTTTGTCCTTCTTTGAAATCCACAACTCTGTTTACCTTCTTATCAAATGACTTTTTTCGGAGGTTAGCATACGTTGTCAATGATATGAGAGCTTGCCTGATTTTTGCGTCTAGGTCCAATTCATTGTCTTGTAACTTTGGAAGGGGGTTTATCCATTCATTCCTTTCTTTTGATCTTGACATTAACTCATGTGGCGTGAATCCGGTCGACAGATGAGGAAGGTGGTTTACAATCTATTCGAAAGGTGTTACGAAGTCTACCCACTTAGATTGCTTATTCGGAATGCACGTCCTTATAAATCCGTTAAATTCTTTGAAGATTCATTGCTGTCGGATTCGATTGCGGTCGAAACAGGGATATCAAAATTTGTTTGATTCCATGGCGAGCAAGAAATGCACGCCACGGGCGTGATGTGAAATTTGAAGCATTATCGGACAAGATTGATTCTGGAACCCCGAATCGTGGGAAATAATCATTTTCAATGCGACGAATTATCGGATTTGCACAAGAAGATTTCATTGAGTACAGTCTTATGTGCTTAGAAAAATTTTCCAGCATTGCTACTAAGTATTTGGCGCCTCCCCTACCGGTGGGTAGTGGACCTGCCAGATCAATACTAAGAAGCTGGTTTGGCCTTTCAGCAATTATTGGATTTAGTGGGATTGAAGTGGAAATGTTTAAGGATTTTGCCTTTTGACAGATGACACAGTTTCTCAATAATTTATGGATTCTCTGATATAGATTCGGAACATAACAGTAAGTCGAGATTTTCCTTTTACATTTTTCTGGTCTGTAGTGACCCCATGAAATGTGAGTGTACCACAGAAGATGTTCAATGAAATTTCGAGGGATGCAAACACACCACCTCGAAGATGACTCAGACATCTTATAAAATAGCACTTGGTTATGAACTTTATAAAACTTGGACAACTTGTGGGCTGGATTTTCGTGAAGAATTTGTCTAAGATTTTTCCATTTTGGATCTGTATTTTGAAGAATATGAATCTGCCTACATAACTTACGAAACCTCCATCATGAACCATGGACCTTGCCGTTGGTGGGGAGGCTTGCGTGCCTCAGCGATACAGATGGCCGTACCGTAGGTGCAACCACAACGGAGGGGTATCTGTTGAGAGGCCAGACAAACATGTGGTTCCTGAAGAGGGGCAGCAGCCTTTTCAGTAGTTGCAGGGGCAACAGTCTGGATGATTGACTGATCTGGCCTTGTAACATTAACCAAAACGGCCTTGCTGTGCTGGTACTGCGAACGGCTGAAAGCAAGGGGAAACTACAGCCGTAATTTTTCCCGAGGACATGCAGCTTTACTGTATGATTAAATGATGATGGCGTCCTCTTGGGTAAAATATTCCGGAGGTAAAATAGTCCCCCATTCGGATCTCCGGGTGGGGACTACTCAAGAGGACGTCGTTATCAGGAGAAAGAAAACTGGCATTCTACGGATCGGAGCGTGGAATGTCAGATCCCTTAATCGGGCAGGTAGGTTAGAAAATTTAAAAAGGGAAATGGATAGGTTAAAGTTAGATATAGTGGGAATTAGTGAAGTTCGGTGGCAGGAGGAACAAGACTTTTGGTCAGGTGATTACAGGGTTATAAATACAAAATCAAATAGGGGTAATGCAGGAGTAGGTTTAATAATGAATAAAAAAATAGGAGTGCGGGTTAGCTACTACAAACAGCATAGTGAACGCATTATTGTGGCCAAGATAGACACAAAGCCCATGCCTACTACAGTAGTACAAGTTTATATGCCAACTAGCTCTGCAGATGATGAAGAAATTGATGAAATGTATGACGGGATAAAAGAAATTATTCAGGTAGTGAAGGGAGATGAAAATTTAATAGTCATGGGTGACTGGAATTCGTCAGTAGGAAAAGGGAGAGAAGGAAACATAGTAGGTGAATATGGATTGGGGGGAAGAAATGAAAGAGGAAGCCGCCTCGTAGAATTTTGCACCGAGCATAACTTAATCATAGCTAACACTTGGTTCAAGAATCATAAAAGAAGGTTGTATACCTGGAAGAATCCTGGAGATACTAATAGGTATCAGATAGATTATATAATGGTAAGACAGAGATTTAGGAACCAGGTTTTAAATTGTAAGACATTTCCAGGGGCAGATGTGGATTCTGACCACAATCTATTGGTTATGAACTGCAGATTCAAACTGAAGAAACTGCAAAAAGGTGGGAATTTAAGGAGATGGGACCTGGATAAACTGAAAGAACCAGAGGTTGTACAGAGTTTCAGGGAGAGCATAAGGGAACAATTGACAGGAATGGGGGAAAGAAATACAGTAGAAGAAGAATGGGTACCTTTGAGGGATGAAGTAGTGAAGGCAGCAGAGGATCAAGTAGGTAAAAAGACGAGGGCTAGTAGAAATCCTTGGGTAACAGAAGAAATATTGAATTTAATTGATGAAAGGAGAAAACATAAAAATGCAGTAAATGAAGCAGGCAAAAGGGAATACAAACGTCTCAAAAATGAGATCAACAGAAAGTGCAAAACGGCTAAGCAGGGATGGCTAGAGGACAAATGTAAGGATGTAGAGGCTTGTCTCACTAGGGGTAAGATAGATACTGCCTACAGGAAAATTAAAGAGGCCTTTGGAGAGAAGAGAACCACTTGTATGAATATCAAGAGCTCAGATCGCAACCCAGTTCTAAGCAAAGAAGGGAAGGCAGAAAGGTGGAAGGAGTATATAGAGGGTTTATACAAGGGCGATGTACTTGATGACAGTATTATGGAAATGGAAGAGGATGAAGATGAAATGGGAGATAAGATACTGCGTGAAGAGTTTGACAGAGCACTGAAAGATCTGAGTCGAAACAAGGCCCCGGGAGTAGACAACATTCCATTAGAACTACTGATGGCCTTGGGAGAGCCAGTCATGACAAAACTCTATCATCTGGTGAGCAAGATGTATGAGACAGGCGAAATACCCACAGACTTCAAGAAGAATATGATAATTCCAATCCCAAAGAAAGCAGGTGTTGACAAATGTGAAAATTACCGAACTATCAGTTTAATAAGTCACAGCTGCAAAATACTAAAGCGAATTCTTTACAGACGAATGGAAAAACTGGTAGAAGCGAACCTCGGGAAAGATCAGTTTGGATTCCGTAGAAATGTTGGAACTCGTGGGGCAATACTAACCTTACGACTTATCTTAGAAGAAAGATTAAGAAAAGGCAAACCTACGTTTCTAGCATTTGTAGACTTAGAGAAAGCTTTTGACAACGTTAACTGGAATACTCTCTTTCAAATTCTGAAGGTGGCAGGGGTAAAATACAGGGAGCGAAAGGCTATTTACAACTTGTACAGAAACCAGATGGCAGTTATAAGAGTCGAGGGGCATGAAAGGGAAGCAGGGGTTGGGAAAGGAGTGAGACAGGGTTGTAGCCTCTCCCTGATGTTATTCAATCTGGATATTGAGCACGCAGTAAAGGAAACAAAAGAAAAATTCGGAGTAGGTATTAAAATTCATGGAGAAGAAGTAAAAACTTTGAGGTTCGCCGATGACATTGTAATTCTGTCAGAGACAGCAAAGGACTTGGAAGAACAGTTGAACGGAATGGACAGTGTCTTGAAAGGAGGATATAAGATGAACATCAACAAAAACAAAACGAGGATAATGGAATGTAGTCAAATTAAATCGGGGGATGATGAGGGGATTAGATTAGGAAATGAGACACTTAAAGTAGTAAAGGAGTTTTGCTATTTGGGGAGCAAAATAATTGATGATGGTCGAAGTAGACAGGATATAAAATGTAGACTGGCAATGGCAAGGAAAGCGTTTCTGAAGGAGAGAAATTTGTTAACATCGAGTATAGATTTAAGTGTCAGGAAGTCGTTTCTGAAAGTATTTGTATGGAGTGTAGCCATGTATGGAAGTGAAACATGGACGATAACCAGTTTGGACAAGAAGAGAATAGAAGCTTTCGAAATGTGGTGCTATAGAAGAATGCTGAAGATAAGGTGGGTAGATCACGTAACTAATGAGGAGGTATTGAATAGGATTGGGGAGAAGAGAAGTTTGTGGCACAACTTGACCAGAAGAAGGGATCGGTTGGTAGGACATGTTTTGAGGCATCAAGGGATCACAAATTTAGCATTGGAGGGCAGCGTGGAGGGTAAAAATCGTAGAGGGAGACCAAGAGATCAATACACTAAGCAGATTCAGAAGGATGTAGGTTGCAATAGGTACTGGGAGATGAAGAAGCTTGCACAGGATAGAGTAGCATGGAGAGCTGCATCAAACCAGTCTCAGGACTGAAGACCACAACAACAACAACTTACGAAAATACTTTCTGTGAATTGGATCTTTCATTAACAAAACTTTGTAATTAGACATTTGTTCCACCAGTTCGCTGGTTTCTGGTAAGCCCTCAGGTAAACGAGAAAGTGCGTCTGCTATAACATTATCTTTACCTTTTATATATATAATGTCAAAGTCATATTCCTGCAGGAATAAGCACCATCGAGTAAGACGAGGATGTTGCAACTTGCATGAAAGGAGGAATGATAAGGCTTGATGGTCTGAATAGACTTTAATTTTTCTTCCATAGATATAATAGTTAAATCGCCTAAAAGCCCATACTATGGCGAGTGCCTCCAACTCCGTAACCGAATAAGACTTTTCACACTCAGATAACACTCGACTCGCAAAGCTGATCACTTGGATTTGCACGTGTCCATTTACTAATTGAATCTGGAAAAGACAAGCGCCGATACCCACAAAGGAAGCGTCTGCAGTAATACAAAATTCCTTATCCATCTGAGGATGATGGAGAATGTTACTGTTAACCAGACTGTCTTTAATTTTCTGAAATCCGTCTTGGCATTCTGGCGTCCAATTCCAATGTGAATTCTTTTTTAAAAGGTTGTGAAGAGCGGGATTGTTCAATACCTGATTGGGAGCAAAGCGTCTGAATAATGACGTAAGACCGATAAATCCTATCAGTTGCCTTTTTATAACAGGGGTTGGAAAGTTTCTTATAGCAGATAATTTTTCCGGGTCAGGTTTAATTCCTTCAGGGGTGATGATGTGTCATAAAATTTTAATTTCACTTTTTCAAAACTTGGATTTCTTAAGATTTGCTGTAACACCATACTCTCTGAATCGTTGAAATACCATTTGCAGAAGGGCCACATGATCTTCCCAATTTTTCGATGCTACAAGAACGTCATCCACATAGACTGTTACCACATCTAAAAGTTCAGGACCTAGTACATAGTCAAGGGCAGAAATAATAATTCCGGAACTCACATTTAGTCCAAACGGTACAACTTTGAAATGGTAAGATCTACCTGCAAATATAAACGCAGTGTACTTCCTAGACTCCTGCGCAAGTTTTACCTGCCTGTAACTGCTTTTCAAATCAAGGGTGCTCAAATACTTAACTCCATGAAACTTCTGCAGATGCTCTTCAAGAGCCTCTGGTCTCGTTTTTATGGGTACTATAATTTTATTGATTAATCTTGCATCTAGGACTAGCCTTACACTACCATCTGATTTTAGTACAGACAATAAAGGACTCGAATAAGGTGAATGAGATACCTCTATCACATTCCGGCGTAACATTTTCCTGATCTCGCACTTGACAGCTTCGCGTCTCGCATATGGAATGGAATAGCTTGTTCTACAGTAGGTTGAATGGGGCAGGACATCCATTCGATATTCAAAGCCTTTTATTAGTCCAGGTTTCTTAGAAAATACTTGAACGTAATCTGTTAACAAATTGTAAAGCTCATTCTTCTGTTGTTTGGATAATTCAGTGGACTCACTAGCTTTACTGTATAATTCATTCTGACCGGGAATTAGGTCTTTAAACTCATCGTCATTAACACTTTCAAGATCTGTCATGTCTTCTGTCTGACTGTACTGTTGTCTTTTAGTCCATGGCCGTACTGCTATTTGAAGCACCCCAAAGTTTGTCTTCACCTTACTTCTTAACAAATTTACATTTTCCAGAATGAGATTTTCACTCTGCAGCGGAGTGTGCGCTGATAATGAAACTTCCTGGCAGATTAAAACTGTGTACCCGACCGAGACTCGAACTCGGGACCTTTGCCTTTCGCGGGAAAGTGCTCTACCAACTGCGCTACCGAAGCACGACTCACGGCCGGTACTCACAGCTTTACTTCTGCCAGTACCTCGTCTCCTACCTTCCAAACTTTACAGAAGCTCTCCTGCGAACCTTACAGAACTAGCACTCCTGAAAGAAAGGATATTGGGGAGACATGGCATAGCCACAGCCTGTGGGATGTTTCCAGAATGAGATTTTCACTCTGTAGCGGAGTGTGCGCTGATATGAAACTTCCTGGCAGATTAAAACTGTGTGCCCGACCGAGACTCGATCTCGGGAGTCCCGAGTCCCGAGTCCCGAGTTCGAGTCTCGGTCGGGCACACAGTTTTAATCTGCCAGTAAGTTTCAAATTTACAGTTACTTGTTGCTGGCTCGCTACTAGAGTACAGATTCCACACTCGATATCAATTTCAGCTTTCGTCTGCCTCAAGAATTCCATACTCAGGATACATGGCACTGATAGGTTTTTAACAATAAGAAAAATGCACGTTACTGAAATAGACTCTATCTGGATTTGAAGCTGAGTCTGAAGATTTACATGTTGTGTTAATGGACCAATTGCTCCCGAAACGGTGCAACCTTGAATTGGAAGTGATAAAACTTTGCATACAGAGGATATTTGCTTAAATAGACATAAAGATAACACATTTATATTAGCTCCTGTATCTACAATGGCTGTTACTGGTATGTTGGCAATTGATACTCTTATGGAAGCTTGAACTTGTTCGTCCCATACGTCATCATTGTCTTTCGTCTCAGTGTCTACTACTAGATCATCCCGTAAGTTTGTCTCTTTGTCATACCTAATTGCTTTAATTTCGTGTGGGCTAAGGGACAGGGTGCCCCCATTCAAACCTGCAGCATCCTCTAGGAGGTTCAAAGGTGCTGCTTTTAATTTTCCGCTCGACGCTTACTTTCCTGCTGATTTATATTTCTTAAAGTTTCTTCCGTCTGGAACTGGTGTTGGTTTTGTGGTACGAACTCGGTTGGAAATGGATCTTGTTGTCCTGGCGTATTCGCTTGCGCATAATAAATTTGCGTATTATGCGGGCGTTTAGGCTTCAGACTTCCCGAAGGTCCGTTCGCTTGTTGCGTGAAGTGTATATTTTGTGGCTGAAAGGTATTTTGTTGTGGCTTGTGTTGATTGTAACCGTTACTGAAAGGTGTACGTTGGTCTCCACCTTGATTATGCCATTTATTTCCTTTCCAATGACGATTTGAATCGTAATACTGATCGTTTTGATAATTACCGTTGATCGGTTGCGTGTTTCAATATTGCTGGGGCTGTGTATTATAAAGTGCATTTCCGTACGGAGGTGGTGACGAAATATATATTGGATTGTATCTCTGGCCGTTATTGTACATATTTTTGTATTTACTGTTGGAGTACGTAGTGTGTTTATTTTTGAAACCGTTGTGGGGTTGGTACTGTCCGTCGCTGTGACGCGCTTTCGCTCGGCCACCATTGTTGCCTGCGTATTCTATATTGTGCTGGCCGCCTGCACTGAAGTGGGCGTTGCCAACATCAACTCTAGCGTCCTCGTAAATCAGATCTAACGAGTCTAACACAGGAAAGTGTCCGTATCGTCCTCAGACACGTTTACTAACTTTTCTCTGATCGCAATCGGTAGCTTAGTTTTTAGAATCATAATAACGTCTTTGGCGGTGATCGGCGAATCCCAGAACTTGATTTTCGCTAAATACTTTTCAAAATATCTTCTCAAACTACCGCGCTTACTGTTAAACACTTCGGCGTTGTAAACCTCTTTTCTCAGGCGCTGCTGCACACCAGAACTCCAGAATTTAGCTAAAAACATCTGTTCAAACTCTTTGTAACTTTTACAAGAGTCGACCATTTCGGTTCCCCATAAGGCAGCATCGCCTACGATAAATCCCGTAACGAATTGAATTCGCTGGCGGTCACTCCAGCTATTCGGGAAAATTCCTGAAAAATTTCGGAGGAACACTATAGGATGAATTTCTCTTTTCTGTGGGTGATAGGTCGGAAAAACACGACGTTTGATCACGCTTTCCTCCTGCATCAAACTAACAAAAGTGGGCGGGCTGGTACTCTGGTTAAATTGTGCTTCTATAGAACTATGAGTTTGAGCGTTATCGAATGGTGAACGGTATTCTACCTGCTGTTGTTCATTACAT
The DNA here is from genome assembly GCF_023898315.1 of Schistocerca nitens. NCBI lineage: Eukaryota > Metazoa > Arthropoda > Insecta > Orthoptera > Acrididae > Schistocerca > Schistocerca nitens. The sequence continues at coordinate 372,850,581 of NC_064621.1, forward strand.
CGTGGTGAATTATTCCACTCTCCTGACACGCGAGGTGGGGAATTTTCAACTTGACATTTTAGTGTACGAACTTCATCAACTATCTGTTGACGCCATTCAGGTAAATCTTGAGCTAACGTTCGTCTTATCTGGCCTCATTGTGACATCACCGTGTCTCCTGTTTTTCCAGGGGCTGCCAATATTTCAAAGGTCACGTTTTTGACAGTTTCCCTGAGTTCCTTCTTGACCTTGTTTTCTATGAATCCGTCTTTGTTTTTAATCCACTCTTGGTAGTGGTCGGACAATGCTTCAGCATGTGCCTTAACAGTATTCTTTATTTGATCCTCTATATTAAGAGTCTCAATCTGTTTGGAAAGATCATCAACAACATTCTCGATCGTGTCTACTGCGGTTTTAACTCCTTTGACCTCATCAGAGATTGCAGTATAATCTTCTTTTAAGGTCGCAGCTTGTTTTTGATATTCCATTACATTTGAATTTCTCTCTCCCTTGGCTGCTTCGATTTTTTCATCTAACCGTTTTGAAATATCCTCTATTTTTGACTCTACTTGTGTGTCAATTTCTAGCCTCATGGTCGTGATCTGACTACTGATTTGGCTTTGGACATTACCCAACAGGGTATTTAAATCAGCTGTTCTGTCTGCCTTTAGTTCGGCCTTTACCGAATTTAATCATGTATTTAGGTCATTTATCTCCGTTTGCAGATCTGTTTTTACTGAATTTATGTCTGCTTTCACTGAATTTATTTCTGTTTTTACTGAATTGCACAGATTTGTAAGGACCTGATTTTTATTATGCCGTCTTTTGGCCTTCTCTTTTTCTTCGCGGGCCTTTTCATCTAATTTTTCCTGCTTTTCACGTTCCTGTCCTTGCCCTTCTCTCTGTCTTTGACTTTCGAACTTGCGTTCCATTATTGCTTCGATCATTGTGGCCAAGTAATTTTTTTCAAAAGCGGGAATAGTTTGCACACTAGGAACAGCTTCTAAAACTTCGGTCGAGGCTGCTTCTGCCTCCGCTCGTGTACCTATCGCGCGTGATCGTAATGGATAGTGAGGTCCATTCGCATCACCACTGTCGTCTGCTTTTGTTTGTGTCCGCTGTTTACCGTCATCCATGTTCATGAATTATTTGTCAAACGTCAAAATCCTACAGATATTGTCACTGCCGTCAGTCGTTTGTCTGCGACGTAGTGCTATGTCTTACTGGGACCTAAGATGAAATTTTAACTCTGGGTAACAACTGACGTTCATGTACGACAAGAAGACAAGATGGTTCCTACTAATTACAAACAAATGAAATATCACACGTTTTACCAGTTTTGAGCGTAATTATCCGCCATATCGTAATTTTTTTTTTTTTTTTTGCACTGACAACAATGGTACACTTTTACTGAATTTAACTACATAAGAATGGGCTATGGACAAATTGAAATAAAGCTGTTTCAAGGCAAGGAAAGACAGGTTTACGTTCTGATCAACTCGAAAGACGCAACGTCGCGACGAAAGCTCGGCTACTGCGTATAAAAATTTCACTTACTATGGCTGTCTTGATGGTGATACAGTAGGATACTCACGTTTTTTGGTAATGTCATCAATCGTTCTTCTGAATTAATTAAAAGGTTTTCCTACTTCTCTTTCTCGGTTGAATTGCATCCACATGAAAAATGAAACAATTATTAGAACAAGCACTGAAAAATTTTTAAATACATACATGAAATGATTTTTGATCAAGTCCCTGTTCGGGCGCCAAGTGTAGCGTTGCTCTTGGGGGACGAAAAGAAAAAGAATTCTTATTCTATATTTTTTTTGAAAAATGTCGAAAAAGTGAATATTTTGGTGGGCCCCTTTCAACAGAATCATGGATTGATTACACTATTATAATAACATTATCGTTTCTGTGCATTTTTATATTCGCGATGTAGTCATACCCAGAACAACACTAAGGGACCAGAAGATTAATAGACTTTAAAAGAAATGCAACACTACACAAGTAAAAAAAAGATTGGCTCAGAAAGAATAGGAAAACGATAATGTTCCTTCTGCCTCATGCTGCGTTCGGCCCATCAGCGTGATCGTAATTTCTAGTTATGAACTAACACAAATTGATTATCAACTGATTGAATGAGGAGATGGAAATAATCAAGGTTAATTTACTAAAATAAGCACACTTACCTGTAACACACCTTTTTTTTTAATGCTACATACCTTTTCATATTAAATTACAATAGATGACCATTGTGGTTAAATACTTTATACATAACAGTCGAAGTGTCCTCTTGATGCAGTCTGTTCGTAATCAGTTACAAGAAACTACATGTTTTCTGATTGAAAAAAAAATAACAATTAGCATATTCACTCAATATTTTCACATAAAATAGAAAATACAGTTGTGGAACGCAGCAAGTCCGCGTCCGCCTTTCATAGAATACAAACAGTAAAAAGGTGAGGCGCCAAAAGCCTCATTTGTCTTGAAACAACAGAATTCTTTTTTATACCATTAATCGATACATGTACATAGAGATTTACAGGCACCGCACAAGAACGGCAAAGATAAAGAATAATAGACTCTGTCGCTGCTATGCGATGGTTCATTTCTCTTACTTTACAATTTTTCGATAAATTTAGGCCATCAGGCATTTACTATTGAGCGTATATTAATGTTTGTGAGGCGAAAATTACTAACATTACACTAGGCAAATGGCGTCTCCAAAGGCAGTAAAAGTCTCTCAACTAGAAAGACAATAGATGTAAAAATGTTTCTCATCATTTCATTAGGCAATTTAATAAATATCATAAATTAAGAGTTCCACAGTGTAATCATATGTTTTCAAGTTTGAGAGTGTCGTATTTCCGATGCTTTCTACAACGAAATGTCAATAGCGAGGATAATGGCCTCTTTTTTTTTTTCTCTCTACATAATGGCTTTCTTTTTTCAGGCGTCCACAACGCATTACGTCAATGGTCAATGTTACTTAGCTTTCTTACCGAAATATTTACAACAGCAGTTTGCGCCACTGTGACAGTCTCATAAAAAAAAAGAAAAATTCACAGGTCGAGAATTTTCGTTACAAATGTGTAGAAACAAAATCCTATAAATATAACAGTGACCAAAACTTTTCGCCGGCACTGTGAAACATTCACGCATGTACACACGTTTCATAACTCTTAAAGTACGATTCTTGGTTTCCAACATCCGTTTTCACAAATCTGAGTCCCTAACTACTATTCATTATTCCTTACCTTATACACATATACATATTCGTCAACACTTCTTCCATATTTCATCATAATAAATTCCTCATATAGCATCAGCTTATTGATCATAAACATACCTCAACAGCATAATACACATCGTCATCGTAATAATAATATCATAACACCTCAGTCAAATCTCAAAAACGTCGTAGCTTTCTGCAATAATTTCAAAACCTTCAATAAAGTCATCCATCTCAAACGTACATACTTAAAACATCAGTCAAAGCTCTCATAGTATCACAATGGTTCTGAAACATATATGAACAGTTCACAAAGTACAGACAAAATACAATTTCATAAGTGTGAAGTTATCCAACTGTGTAATTGCGTAAACATGTGTCACTGACGTAGTAAAAAAAAAGTTTGTCTCTCTCAGTTAAATGATCAGATAGCTGTGTAATTTATGTGTTAGGGAAATATGGTACCGATGTGTAAAGTTGTATAAGCAAATACCATATCAGCTAGGGCTCCTTGTGCTTGCGAAACACGTGGTACACAAAGTAAGCATGTATCCCCTTGAGGATTAATGTAATTATAACCTCAGGTGTTACAGATTACAGCAATGCAATGAAATATAACACGGAAAACCTTTGTATCATTGTAATTCAAAAATCTTTAAAAATAAATGTTTTAAGTACAAAATTAATCACTCAAATGCGTGTCCTGTAGCGATAAATGTGCGTCTTGCTGTAAGATAATTCTGTGAAACTGTCGTAGTTATCGTTCTTTGTAAGCAAAGTTCTGCTGAAGTCAATGTACTCACCTCTTCATATACAAAAGTGAAATGCTTTGCGTATATATATCTTAGTTATTACGCTTATTGCCGTGATGAAGAAAGTACTGTGCTGTAACGTATTGTTGTGCTACGGAAAAGGCTGTCTCATTGTAGCTATACCACAAAAGTTACTACTAAAACATGTTTTGCTTTCCAGAAGAATTCAGAAAAACTGTGCAAATATAAACAGATACAGCGCAAAGCAATAATATAAATTGTGTCCCTCATTAGTAGCGTCGTTATATAATAGTGTAGCTGTCAAATAAACTAACTGCAGTGTCATCTGGTATTTCTCAGAAAGTACTTTAAATCCAGAATGTATTTTCAAGTAAACCAAAATGTTGCATTAAAATCTCATTAGCAGTACCGGTACATGTTCTAAGTATGTGTACCTTATAGTCGTTACGTAATCGTGCAACTAACAAGCAAGAATGTACACACACAATAACAATGTGTCGTCTGTTCACTATAGCAATGCACTCGTAAATACTGTCTAAATATGTTCCCTAGGTTCCAGACTGGATAGTTAACTTCAAAACATTGTTGCATGTTAAGATTTTCTCAGTGTGACAAATTGTAATAGTAGCGTGAAGTGAAAAATGTTATGGCAAAGACTAAGTTAAAAAGCAGATTATCTCTCAATAAACGGTTTTACATGTGAAATGTGGTGCAAACCTTTACTCTTCCTAGTACGCAGAGTTTCAACTTCAACGCAATTATCATGTGGTATATGTCGGATTCCGTAAGGTCCATTGTAAATCAGAAAGAATTTGTGACTCAAGTGTTTCTTCTTATGTGACAATGAAAGAGCTTTAATGAGAACTTTCTGACCAATATATAATTTCTTGACATTTGTTTTACAGTGTAGTTCTCTCCTATTGTCTGCTGCAGATTTTATATTTTTAATAGCCAAATCAATTATGTCTTTGTGTCGAAGTTTACGAGTATTCGGGAAAGGTACAAGCTCTCTGATTCTGTTCGGTGGTTCTTCATTCTTCAGTACAAGAATAGGTGGTAAAGCAGTGGAGTCATGAAGCATTTCATTCAGCACGTTTTGAAATAAGTGTAAATATCTGTCCCAATGCTGAAGCTTTCTGCAGCAATAAAGTCAGCAAAGCTCGTTGATTTCTTTCATAATCCGTTCAGACGGGTTACAATGTGGTGAGTACAATGAAATAAAAACAGGTTTGATTTTATGATTCCGAAGCATACGTGACCAAACAGCAGACCTGAATTGCGGTCCGTTATCTGAAATGACTTTATTGACGTGTCCAACTTCACGCAAGAAATTTTTAACAAAGGCGTTGGATACAGACCACCCAGTGGCTTTACGTAACAGTGTGAAACAAAAAAATTTTGAAGTAATTTCAACAGCGACTAGATCGTAAGAAAATTCATTAGATGTTCTGACAAGGGGTCCCAAGAGATCGACACCAGCAAATTCTTTTGATTTAGAAGGAATGATAGGAAACTATGGAGCACGATGTAAGACAGTAGATGGTTTAGCGTTTTGACAAAGTTTACAAATAGACAAGACTCTTCGAATTCTCTTTTCCATATTGTTAAAATAACAAGTCGTCCGAAGAATGTGATAACATTTTCGTGGACCAAAATGTGCGTAGCTGAAATGAATGTACCAAATGAGCTTATTAACAAAATCGTCTGGAATGCGGAGTACCCATAGCTTGTCATCAACGGTGCAACGTTTGAAGAGTATGTTGTTTCTAACCAGATAATAATGCCGAATCTGAGTGTGTGTCAAAGAATATTGAAATTTTTCTCGAGGTTACCTTCTGTGTTACTTTTCTCAAGCCCAGCCGGTGCGCGTGACAGTGCGTCCGCAACAATGTTCTCCTTGCCAGGAATGTAGACTATTGTGAAGTTAATTCTTGCAGAAACAATGCCCAACGTTTTAACCTGTCATAATTTAATTTTGAAGACATAAGAAATTGTAATGCACGGTGATCACTGTATACTTTTACGTGCTTAAACAGAAAGAAAGAAATGGAATTTGTTAAATGCCCAAACGATAGCTAAAGCTTCTAATTCATTAACGGAATATTTTTTTTCAGATTTTGTTAGCACTCGGCTAGCCAAAGCAATGGTTTTCTGAATAGTAGTTTCATTTTCTATGGCTTCTTGAAATAAATGGGCACCAAGACCGACTTTCGAAGAATCCGTGCTAAGGCAGAAATCTTGTGACAGATCTGGATGAGCTAGTATTGGCGCGTTAAGTAGCGATTCTTTCAATGAATTGAATTCCAACTGTGCTTGTTCGTCCCAGTTCCTAATTGTATTTTTTTCCAGTGAGAGAACAAAGTTTAGGTGTAACTAGAATTTGCATATTCAGAAAACGACGGTAAAAATTTACGAGACCTAGAAAACTGCGGATATGTATTTTTGTGGATGGAACTGGAATGGCTCTGATTGCTTCTAACTTTTCAGGATCTGGCTGAATGCCTTCAGAAGAAATAATATGTCCCAAAAACCTCACCTTTGACCTACCGAATTCAGGCTTTTCCAAGTTAACTGTAATTCCAGATTCTTCAAAAATACGTAACGAATGCGATTATGTTGTTCCCATGAGGCTTCTGCTATTAGAATATCATCTACATATAAGGTGATGTGACGTTTTAAGAAATCAGGTAATATGGAATTTAGCCTGCGAATGAATGCTGCCGAAGAAATGTTCCAAACAAAAGTTTCCGAAACTGATAACAAACGCCGAAATAAAGAAAAGCTGTGTATTTTCTACATTCTGGATGAAGTTCGATCTGATAAAAGCTGGATCTGAGATCAATAGAAGGCAACACTTTTACACCATTAATATTTTGAAGAAGTTCTTCCAACGTTTACGGCATGTCTGTTTCAGGAATGATGATAGTATTGATTTGTCTCGAATCTAAGACAAGCCTGATCGATCCATTTTTATTCTCAACAACATGTAATGGATTGTTGTATGAGCTAACTGCAGGCTCATTAATGCCCTCGTCAACCATAGATCGTATTTCTGTTCTAACACGGTCCCTATAATGTGCCGGAATTACGTATGGTCTAAAACAAAATTTAGTATGCTCACGAACACGAAATTGGTATTGAAATCCCTTGATTGTTCCTGTTTTGTGAGTAAAAACTGTGAAATGTTCTTGTAAAATCTCAAAAAGGTCCTGCCTATCAGTGTCATTACAGTACTCAATTGTTTGAATTTTATTCTGAATTAACTCATTAGTATCAAATATGCCATCGATATCATCCCTGTCAGTACTTTCAGAGTGATTGTTAGTGTCTAGTTCCGTCTAAAATTCCGAACTGTTGTATAACAGAAGGTAAAGCCGATTAATATCCTCGCCATGGTTTGAGAGCCAATCTTCAAATTTCAAAGCTATTGACTTACCTTCTTTCTCTAAACTTATTCCAGCATCGTGAAAGTTTAAGATTGCTTTGTATTCATTCAAAAAGTCTACTCCCAATATAATTTCCGCCGACAATAATGGAACAATAAAAAAGTTCATAGAGCAGCTGTGGCTTTGACAAAAGAATTCTAAGTTGCTTTGTTGGCGTACGTCTACACTTTTTCCAACGATTGCACCTTGTAATTTAATCTAATGTAACGGAAGAGTGGGGCAATCGTGCGATTTGTTGCTTTTGCTAAAGACTGTTTCACTGATTACTGAAATGGGACTGCCAGAGTCAAGTACTGCCGTAAATTTTACATCATTTACTGTAATGTGAATCACAGGATATGCAATGTTGTTATGTTTTACGTCACGTTCCTGGAGTAAGATGTCCCTAAAGTCTTCTATTTTTATGTAATTACTAGCCACGGCAGCTATGTCGTCAGCTTCATAAGTACGTTTTGTGACTGCCAGCGGTGTGTCATTGCCTACTGTCTCTTTGTTGGCGCGCGTCGTTCACTTGTTCACCTTGTCGAGAGGGCCCTGCCCTGTTTGAATCCCGCCAGTTCTGATGAAATTCAGGTCTGTCGTTTTGTCGGTAGTTTAAATACACTCCTGGAAATGGAAAAAAGAACACATTGACACCGGTGTGTCAGACCCACCATACTTGCTCCGGACACTGCGAGAGGGCTGTACAAGCAATGATCACACGCACGACACAGCGGACACACGAGGAACCGCGGTGTTGGCCGTCGAATGGCGCTAGCTGCGCAGCATTTGTGCACCGCCGCCGTCAGTGTCAGCCAGTTTGCCGTGGCATACGGAGCTCCATCGCAGTCTTTAACACTGGTAGCATGCCGCAACAGCGTGGACGTGAACCGTATGTGCAGTTGACGGACTTTGAACGAGGGCGTATAGTGGGCATGCGGGAGGCCGGGTGGACGTACCGCCGAATTGCTCAACACGTGGGGCGTGAGGTCTCCACAGTACATCGATGTTGTCGCCAGTGGTCGGCGGAAGGTGCACGTGCCCGTCGACCTGGGACCGGACCGCAGCGACGCACGGATGCACGCCAAGACCGTAGGATCCTACGCAGTGCCGTAGGGGACCGCACCGCCACTTCCCAGCAAATTAGGGACACTGTTGCTCCTGGGGTATCGGCGAGGACCATTCGCAACCGTCTCCATGAATCTGGGCTACGGTCCCGCACACCGTTAGGCCGTCTTCCGCTCACGCCCCAACATCGTGCAGCCCGCCTCCAGTGGTGTCGCGACAGGCGTGAATGGAGGGACGAATGGAGACGTGTCGTCTTCAGCGATGAGAGTCGCTTCTGCCTTGGTGCCAATGTTGGTCGTATGCGTGTTTGGCGCCGTGCAGGTGAGCGCCACAATCAGGACTGCATACGACCGAGGCACACAGGGCCAACACCCGGCATCATGGTGTGGGGAGCGATCTCCTACACTGGCCGTACACCACTGGTGATCGTCGAGGGGACACTGAATAGTGCACGGTACATCCAAACCGTCATCGAACCCATCGTTCTACCAATCCTAGACCGGCAAGGGAACTTGCTGTTCCAACAGGACAATGCACGTCCGCATGTATCCCGTGCCACCCAACGTGCTCTAGAAGGTGTAAGTCAACTACCCTGGCCAGCAAGATCTCCGGATCTGTCCCCCATTGAGCATGTTTGGTACTGGATGAAGCGTCGTCTCACGCGGTCTGCACGTCCAGCACGAACGCTGGTCCAACTGAGGCGCCAGGTGGAAATGGCATGGCAAGCCGTTCCACAGGACTACATCCAGCATCTCTACGATCGTCTCCATTGGAGAATAGCAGCCTGCATTGCTGCGAAAGGTGGATATACACTGTACTAGTGCCGACATTGTGCATGCTCTGTTGCCTGTGTCTATGTGCCTGTGGTTCTGTCAGTGTGATCATGTGATGTATCTGACCCCAGGAATGTGTCAATAAAGTTTTCCCTTCCTGGGACAATGAATTCACGGTGTTCTTATTTCAATTTCCAGGAGTGTAGTTTCTTTTTTGTCGGTCATGTGGTGGAGAATTTCTCCCGGAATCGTAACTGCGCACTGGACCGTTGCGTCTGACGTTATTCTGTCTCCCTTGATAATAATTATTTTGGTTTCCATATTGTCGGTTTCTCTGATTGTCTCTGTGATAGTCATTACCGCAGAGAGGTGATCTTTCCCTGTAATTATTACTACTCCGCCAACGGTTGTCATACGGGTGGTGTCTGTTTTGGTCACGATTTACGTTGTAAGAATAGCCTTGTCGTGTCCAGTTATTACTTCTTTCCTCGCAGAATTGTGACGGATGTGACCTGTAATTGTTGTGCTCCTGTTTTCGCGTTCCGCGATTGTCAGTGTCAATTTCCAGTTCTTGTAACAGCCCCTGAAAAGCTTCAATGTCGTCTTTGCAACGTCCTGCCAAAATAATATGTCGTAAATGTTCAGGCAATTTGATTAAGCAAATGCGGACGAGTTCTGAGGAGCTGTATGGGTTTGACAGGTACTGATTCTTGTGCAACATGTCTTCAAAATATTTCACAAGACTGGAAAATTCAGATTTTTCGAAATGTTTCATCATTATGATGCTATGTTTTACTCGGTCTTCTGTAGCTTGAGACCAATATCCTGAGAGGAAGGTATGATAAAATTCTCCTTCACTGTGACAATCGTGAATGACCGATCGCCTTCTTACAGCAGGTTCATTCTCTAAATAGCCACACATAAATTCTAATCTGTGCTCTAATGACCAGTTGGGAGGAAAACAATGAGAGAATTGATGAAGCCACGCTTGTGGATGAATGTCGTTGCCGGAATTCTTAAATGTTTTGAATTTACGTGTAGTAATAAACAGCTTATAGACAAAATAATCATGTTGGCAAGTCGCATATCGGTCATTGTTACTTCGTTTCGGCGGTTCCATCTCAAAATTCGGTGTACCTTGCCAATTTCTTTCATAATTTCCGAAGTGCCTCGTGTTATTATTTTGTGGCTGTTCCGCATTTCTATGTACCTCTTCCCGTATTGGAGCGCGAGTGTCCTCTGAAACATGTAATTCTTGTATTACCTGCGTCAACTGACCTTGTACTTCCCGGATTTCTCTTTTGTACTGTGTATTGATTTGATTTTGATTTTGTTTGAATTTTCTAATTTGTTCATACTCTTCTGTGTCAGTGAAGGCTATGGGTCTGGTGTCATTTAGATCATCATCTACCTTTGTAGATAAGTTAGTGAACTGATCCAAGTTCGGCTACTTTCTCCGACAGTGAACAGATTTCCTCAGTGTGTTTTTCTGAACCAAGTTTCAGAGTGTCCATTTGTGTTAAAATCGTATCTATTGTGTACTTTAAGTTTTCCTGAGTTTTAGCAAGTTGCGTAACTGAATCGGTAAATGCAACTGAGTCAATTTTAGCTTGCAAGGTGTCGTGATTTTCATGAACAATAGTTTGCAGTTCTTTTATGGCTGCTTCGTGATTCTGTAATGCATTTTCATGGCGTAAAAAAATAGGTTGAAAATGCTCACAAATTTGTGTTTTTACGTCATTACAGACTTTTTGACATTTCGATTCGATTTTAAGTAACTCAGCAGTTAAACCTTCACGGGTTTGTTCAAGCGTTTGTTCCAATGAGTCTAACTTTTGAAGCTGTTGCTGTGTTTGTCTCTGATTTTGTTCCATCTTGTCTAACTTTTGAAGATTTTGTCCCATTTGTTTCTGATTTTGTTCAAGCGTTGTGTCTAACTTTTGTAGCCTTTGTCCCATTTGTTGCATTAACTGTAATAACAATGCACTGGTGTCTGAAACATGTTCCTCAGTGCTATTCGGCAGTGCATTTGAACCGGCAATATTCGCATTTTGAAAAGCATGAAATGTGTCTTGACTTATTTGAGAAAACTGTGAGGACGCAAAACCTGAATCTACAGTATTTGCAAGATCGTGTCCTGTCATTTCGGATTCCTGAGGCGAGCTGTTCCGACCGATCGATCGATAATGCTTCCCTGTTCACTAATTGTTTCACTGTCTACGCCATTATTTGCAGCCCGCTCCATTTCCCTATGCACGGTTACCAAATTACTACTTTGAACATTAGTTAATTCATTAGACGGTGGCGCTAACTCACTGCTTTCGTCTTCACTGTCATTTCTTAGTTTACTTTGGAGCCTAGTATCACGTTTTTCACACGCCATTATTGTCACAATATTTCACACGATAAAACAGAAAAGCACAATTTGAAGAGCAAAATAAGAAAAAACATTAGCATAGCACTGAAAATAATAACTAGTTAATTGCAAGTGCAGCTGCGAAATACTTGGTGCAAATCTGCATGCGTGCCACAACTGTTTTACTGTACAACAATGAAAAACTACAACTGCAAAGAAGATTCTCTCTACAATTACGCGCTAGCAATAAACAATAGCTACACTAATTACACAAACTACACAAACTACAAGAAAAAATCAGAAGATTCCAGTGAGGTATCCTCGGCTAAGGGTCGACATATGAAATGTCTCCTTAGAAAAATTATACATGACTGTGCTTAAACTGACACACAATATTTTTTAGCGCAACGCAATCTGACTTTCTATAATCCCTACAAGAGAATGGCCCTGACTAAATTAACCTATACGTTTCACAAATCACTTACCTCACAAAAATCTTCGTTACTCGAACTACTCAATACAGCGAGCGCCACTACTGCCAGCTAAATAAAAGATTCAAACTACTGAAGGCACTAACTACTGATAGGCATAATTAGCAAATGAAAGATTTTGATAGAGAACAAACAATGTTCAAAAGTCATTATATATATATATATATATATATATATATATATATATATATATATATATATATATATATATATATATCTGTCCATGATATCCAGTATTACAAATTTACTCTTTCTGATGGACACACGTCCAGATCGTCCGCTCTCAAAATTCCGCCATCTCTCTCCCCACATCCACCACTGCTGGCGGCTCACCTCCAACTGCGCAACGCTACGCGCTGTTAACAGCCAACTGCCCAACAGTACAATAGCCAACAACAATGCAAACCAGCCACAGACTGCACGCAGCACAGCCAGTGATTTTCATAAAAACCTAAACAGCCCACTTACAAATTAACATGAAAGGAATCCAATAGAGACCTTTCACAGCTTCCAACATTATCGTAGAAAAAGATGAGACTTAAATGTGTCGGGGAAGATTTGGTTATAAGAGCTAAGAAAATTATTAGAAGAACTTGATAAATGGGGCTTCAGAGAAAATTTTCAAAGGACTGAATACTTATGCAGTGGAGAAAATGTAAGAAGCGTAACAGTAGATGGGCAGCATGTCAACATATAAAGAATTCGAGGCAGGAGAGGAATTAATAATTGGGAAACACACACACGACTAACGCATGGGTAAATATCAGCCAGTAGGTAAGTCGTCTGTTATGGACGTCGAATATGAGGTAGACTATAAACAAAATGCCCAACAGAGGAACTGTTAAGCCTATCAAAACTTAAGGACTCAAGTGCTGTGAGATTCCTGGAAAAAATTTTAAAATATAAGAGTTGTTCAAAAGGCTCTATGCACTATGGGACTTAACATTTGAGGTCATCAGTCCCCTAGACTAAGAAACTACTTAAACCTAACTAACCTAAAGACATCATACACATCTATGCCCGAGGCAGGATTCGATACTGCGACCGTAGCAACAGCGTGGTTCCGGATTGAACCACTTAGAACCGATCGGCGACAGCGGCCGGCTATAAGAGTTGTAAAAATGTACTATTTCAGAAGAACTTGAAGAATTTCTCGGCGAGACCACGTAAGAAATAAGATTGCGGAAATTACCTAGCCGGCCGGAGTGGCCGTGCGGTTCTAGGAGCTACAGCCGGGAACCGAGCGACCGCTACGGTCGCAGGTTCGAATCCTGTCTTGGGCGTGGATGTGTGTGATGTCCTTAGGTTAGTTAGCTTTAATTAGTTCTAAGTTCTAGGCGACTGATGACCTCAGAAGTTAAGTCGCATAGTGCTCAGAGCCATTTTGAAATCATCTAGACTCAAGAAAGCATCAAAGATAGGAGTGCACCTGATAAGGATGCCAGACTGACGATCAATATTCAAGCATTAGTCGAACGAGAGCTTTGTAAGCTACCTCTTTCGTCAGTCGACGTCGCTTCCTGAAGGTTCTTGCAATTAATCTCAGTCTGGTATCTGCCTTACCTACTGTTAGTTTTGCGTGATCGTCCCACTCGAAAAGCGCTCCGTTTGCGTGCTCCTGGATATTAAATCATGTGACGGCTTCTAATGATTGTTCTGCAACGATGTAATCATACGACAATGGATCTTTCTGTCTATTAACGCGCAGTACTTTATGTCTGCCCTATACATAAGAAAGTATCACGCATACAGTATAAGAACTACCGAGGAATACCTCTGCTTAGTATCGTCTACAAAACCCTTTCTACGGTTATAACAAGTAGAGTAAGTAAGAGATCAGAAAAGATTGTAGGCGAATAATGTTGTGTCTAGTTCCTACAGCATAGACACAATGAGGTAGCTAGGTGCACGCTAAACTAACGCAGACGGGCTTGAAGTTCTGGAACATGAGACTTATCAATGAATAAGAAGAAAAGTACGTAGATGTTACTTAACTTTTATTCTCTTGTTGGAATACATCTCTCTTGAATTTTAGTAAGCTATAAGCACTGATACAAATGGCGCCTTGCTAGGTAATAGCTATGGACTAAGCTGAAGGCTATTCTATCTGTCTCTCGGCAAATGAGGGAAGACTTGTACGTCTGGTCGCAAGCTATGTCGTCCGTACAACTGGGGCGAGGTCCAGTCCGTGTCTTGTGACCTGCCATGTGGTGGCGCTAGGTTTGCGATTACACAGTGGCGACACGCGGGTCCGACATGTACTACAGGACCGCGGCCGATTTAAGTTACCACCTAGCAAGTGTGGTGTCTAGCGGTGACACCACATTCCTCCCCCGCAAATCGGCGAACGGTCGTGAGATAAGGCTTCCGCCCGCCGTGGGGAGGACCCCATGTTGACGTATGCGATGAGGTGGGGAGCCTAACAACAGGCGAGGCTGTGCCACCCGCACCCGGCCATTCGGTCCGAGGGGAGCTAGGAAACGCCTGCAAACCTAGTCCAGGGTGCACGTCAACATGAGGTGTATGCGCACGTAATGAGACAAAAGGGGCCGAAGGGTTGACCTCCATGTGGTCGGAGCACCCGACGGGCGAAGACGACATCTGGTCCGGAGCGGGCAAGAGGTCCTTGGCGGAGGACGGCTGGTCACGGGAAGCGAGCGGCGGCGCGTGACCCAGGGAGGCGCCAGGCGGTTGCAGCGACGCGTCCACTGCGGGCGGCGCCGGCGGCGGCTGCGGCGGCTGCTGCGGCGGCGCGACGCCATGGGGCAAAATGGAAGGCAGCGTCGGTAACACCTGGGGATGAGGCGAGCCAGTAGATGGGTCCCCAGGGCGCTGACCTGACGGCACCGTCGCTGAAAGCAGACGGGGAGCGGCAGAACCCAGGCGACGACAGAGGCGCAGCTGATTGAGATGCCGACGCACCTCACCAGAGGCCCCCAATACCAAATACATCGCGCGGCCGAGGCAGCGAAGAAGGCGCCCTGCGAGCCAACGCTGTGAACCGCTATAGTTGCGATAATAGACAACGTCGCCAGGAGCAAAAGCAGGAGTCTGCCGCTGCACAGGAACCTGATGCGGCGGATGCAGCAAAGACATCATGGTGCGATGAGATCGACCATGGAGCAATTCAGCCGGCGAGCGGCCATCGCGGGGCTGAGAGCGATACGAAGACAAAAAGAGCAACAAAGCGTCCTCCCGAGAATGCGACTCTTTCAATTTCAACATCTGGGACTTGAAAGTCCGGACCAATCGTTCAGCGGCACCGTTGGACTGAGGCGAAAACGGCGCGGACGTCAGATGTTGAATACCATTGGCCTTGCAGAATGACTGAAATTCTGCGGACATGAATTGTGGGCCATTGTCGGAAACAATAGTCTGCGGAAGACCCTCAATGCAAAAGATAGCAGACAAGGCTTGGATCGTGGCAGAAGACGTCGTGGAAGACATCCGGACAACAAAAGGAAAATTACTGAAAGCATCGACCACAACCAACCATCGAGCATTCCAGAATGGACCAGCAAAATCGATGTGCAAGCGTTGCCAAGGGGAAGTGGCTTTCGGCCATGCAAAGAATTTCCGCGGCGGTGCGGATTGTTGTTCGGCACACGCCACGCAAGAGGAGCACATATTCGCAATCGCAGCATCGATTCCGAACCAAGTACAGTGCTGACGAGCAAGTAGTTTCGTACGCACCATACCCCAATGACCTTGGTGAAGAAGCTTTAAGACAGAGGACTGCAACGAACGTGGGACCACGACTCGGGATTGATCATTATCCGAACGCAACAACAAAACACCACGTCGTACAAAAAGTCTCTCCTTGTGAGCAAAAAAACGACGAACCAAAGGATCTTCGATCCGCGACTTTGACAAGGGCCATTGCGTAGCAACAAAACGCAAAACAGTAGCAAGGACAGGGTCAGCAGCTGAGGCTGTAGCTACACGACGAAAATCAATCGGAAACGATGCGACCACGTCATCGGCTTCCGAATCAATGAACATGCAAGCAAGTTCGGAAGAATCGAATGCTTTATCCTCAGCAACAGGCAAACGGGACAACGCATCAGCGTTTCCGTGCTTAGCAGTGGACCGATACAAGATATCGTAGCGGTACTGCGAGAGAAAAAGCGACCAGCGAATGAATTTCTGCGCCGTACGTGGAGGTACAGGCTTGTTCGGATGAAAAAGCGATGTCAAAGGTTTGTGGTCCGTGATGATTGTAAAGTGACGACCATACAAGAAGTCATGGAACTTGGTAACACCAAACACGAGAGCTAAAGCTTCTTTCTCTATTTGTGAATAATTTCTTTGCGCAGATGAGAGCAATTTTGACGCAAAGGCAATAGGGCGATCATGCGAGCCATCCTTGTGCGCAAGCACAGCACCGATCCCGAAATCCGATGCATCTACCATCAACAAAAGGGGTTTCTGGGGATCGAATGGCGTAAGGCAAGTATTTGAAAGTAACGCCGATTTCAACTGGCGAAAGGCGCGTTCGCATTCCGACGTCCAGACGAACGGAACACCTTTACGGCGTAAGCGATGAAGCGGAGCTGAAATGGAAGAAGCATTGCGCAAAAATTTATGATAATAATTTATTTTACCCAACACAGTCTGTAGCTGTTTCAAATCTTGCGGAGCAGGTAAGTCCTGTATGGCACGGAGGTGCTCTGGACCCGGATGTATACCTTGGGCATTTATGACATGCCCCAGGTAGGGTAAGTCCCGAGCAAAAAACACACATTTGTCCTTCCTCAAGCGAAGACCATTTTGACGCAAGACCTGAAATAATGTTCGGAGATTTTGCAAATGTTCGGCTTCTGTCTTTCCTGAGATCACAATGTCGTCCAGATAGTTCGCAGCAGTAGGGACCGACGCACAAATAGTTTGTAAATATTGCTGAAACAAAGCAGGGGCGGATGCACACCCGAATGGCAGTCGTTTGAAGCGATACAAGCCAAGATGCGTGTTTACCACCAAGACGCGCTGGGATTCTTCGTCCACAGGTATCTGCAAGTACGCATCTGCTAGGTCCAATTTTGAAAAATATTTTCCCGGGCACAGTTTGTCAAAAAGATCTTCCGGGCGGGGCAAAGGAAAAGTTGCAGTCACAAGTTGTGGATTCACAGTTGCCTTGAAGTCCACACAAAATCTCAGTTTTCCGGAAGGTTTTGGCAAAATTACTAAGGGTGAGGTCCAGAGAGAAGCCTGCACACGTTCAATTACACCTTGAGATTCTAAATCGTGCAATGTTCTTGCGACCTCATCACGCAATGCGTGGGGAACATTGCGCGCTCTGAAAAATTTCGGTTGCGCGTTGTCTTTCAATTCCAAATGTGCTGCATAGTTCTTAGCGCAACCAAGGCCCGGTGCAAAAATGTCTGCAAATTCGTCACAAAGACTAGAAACACTGGCGGAAGGCACAGTCTGATTCACTGATAGGACCTGATTTACTATAGACAAATTAAACAATTGAAACAAATCTAAACCAAACAAGTTCACTGCACTAGAAGAACGAAGAACGTAAAATGACACAAGTTTTGTTTGTCCCTTGTATGTTGCAAGAAGGCTGCACTGTCCTAACACAGGGATCGGCTGTCCTGAATAACTATGTAACTGAACATTTGCGGCACGCAATGGCGGTTGGCCCAGTTGTTTGTACGTGTCGTGATTAATCAATGAAACTGCAGCTCCGGTATCGAGCTGGAATGGGATCACTTTGCCGTCAAAGTCTAAGTCCACAAAAAGTTTATTGTCCTGTTGACGACAAGAGCGACCGTCACGTGCAATTTGAACTGATACAGGTACAGAAGCACTTGCGACTTTACGTGATTTTCGGCGACGTCGACGCACATTTGTGGTGGGACGAACACAGTCACTGTTAGCTAAAGTGTCACTGGACGGGTGGGAATGAACCACATGAATGTCCATGGGCGAAGGTCCACGAGCCTGATTGTCCTGGGGTCGACTCCGGCGCGAAGCAAAAGGCCTGGAATTTGTGTGATTGTCTGATCGAAGCTTTTTCTGGCAAACACTTTGAACATGTCCTTTCTTTTGACAGTAAAAGCAAATAGCTTGGCGTGACGGGCAATTTTCACGCGAATGTCTAGTTGCACACCGCGGGCATGATTTCACTGCAGTTGCTTGCTTACGCGGCGCACGTGTTTGCAAGGTAGGCTGCCGCGATGGGCGCGAGGGCCGCTTAGCGTCCCGTGCAGCGGGCCCGGCTGGCCGGGTAATGTGACACACTGCTGGCGAAGTTTCAAATGATGCCTGAGCAAAGTCAAGTGTGTCTTGCCTATCCAATATGTCTATCACTTGTTGAAGGGAGGGATTAACTAGTTTCAAAATCTGTACCCTTATGCGAACATCAGAAACGTTCTGTGCTATTGCATCACGCACCATAGTGTCTGAATAAGGGAGGCCACAGTCACATTCAAAGGCACACTCCCTAGTAAGTCCTTGCAAAGTTGCTACCCACTCCCTATTAGTCTGACCGGCCGTACGTTTTGTACGAAAGAACGTATACCGTTTTGCAACTACATTTACTGTTTCTTTGAAATAGGCATCTAAAGCAGACAAAATTTCTTCGTAGGACAGAGTTGCTACGTCGCGTCGGGGAAACAATTTCACTATCACACGGTAGGTAGACACACCGACACAAGAAAGCAAAAACGGCTGCCGCTCTTTACCTTGAATTCTGTAGGCTGCTAGGTGAAAGTTGAACTGGCGAGACCACTCGTGCCAGGTCTCTTCGGCCGCCACGTATGGCCGAAAGGGAGGTGCAACAGCGTTTTGTGGCAGCGGTAGCGAAGAAGCAGCGGCTGCCGCATCGTTTTGCAGCGTACGTTGACCCTGGACGAGCTGTCCAAGGGCTTCCAATAACGCCTGCGTCTGCTGATTCTGCAAGCGAAAAAATTCGGACAGTACATCTGGAGATGGTGGCGAAGCCATGACACAAGCAAATCAGAGCAAAGTACAATCAATTTATGCAACGTGGGCGCGGCACCACTCCTCGGCGCCAAATAATGTTGTGTCTAGTTCCTACAGCATAGACACAATGAGGTAGCTAGGTGCACGCTAAACTAACGCAGACGGGCTTGAAGTTCTGGAACATGAGACTTATCAATGAATAAGAAGAAAAGTACGTAGATGTTACTTAACTTTTATTCTCTTGTTGGAATACATCTCTCTTGAATTTTAGTAAGCTATAAGCACTGATACAAATGGCGCCTTGCTAGGTAATAGCTATGGACTAAGCTGAAGGCTATTCTATCTGTCTCTCGGCAAATGAGAGGAAGACTTGTACGTCTGGTCGCAAGCTATGTCGTCCGTACAACTGGGGCGAGGTCCAGTCCGTGTCTTGTGACCTGCCATGTGGTGGCGCTAGGTTTGCGATTACACAGTGGCGACACGCGGGTCCGACATGTACTACAGGACCGCGGCCGATTTAAGTTACCACCTAGCAAGTGTGGTGTCTAGCGGTGACACCACAAATACCAGGCAGGTTTTAGATCTGGGAGGTCTGCAGCTGGCCATATTTTTACAGTACGTACGATGCTGGACCAGCACAATGTAAGATTAGAACATCTCTTTATAGACTTTAAACAGGCCTATGGCAGAGCTAAAAGATCAGCAGTGTGTAAACAATGCAGAAATTAAAATTTCCTAAGAAGCCAGTAAAATTAACTAAGATGACCCTGGAAAAGAGCAAAAGCCAGGTTTATGTTCAGGGATGTCTGTCTGTTGAAAACGACACGACATTTTCTCTTTGCTGGGACATGCTTCTTCTTTATTTGGGCACTGCAAATCGTGTTGCTACACCGCAATGTCGTCTGATATAGTTAATGTTTTCCACATAAGGTGCGGGTGAATACCGTTTCGGTAACTAAAGACGAAGCGATGAAAGTGTCTGTAATCGATTGTAAATAAAGTCAACAACAAATCCATTTCAGTGGAAAGTTAATA
The DNA here is from genome assembly GCF_023898315.1 of Schistocerca nitens. Classification (NCBI taxonomy): domain Eukaryota; kingdom Metazoa; phylum Arthropoda; class Insecta; order Orthoptera; family Acrididae; genus Schistocerca; species Schistocerca nitens. The sequence goes on from NC_064621.1 coordinate 372,870,649, forward strand.
AAAAACTAACCTGTGTGACCCATAAAAAAATCACAACTGAAATGCCCAATGTGCACCGTTATGGAAGCAACCAGAGGACGAGATTTAGATTTTCTGTGATTTCCCAAAACCGTTTGCGGCAAATTTCCCCGAAAGTACCTTTGATATGGCACAGCCGATTGACTTCAGACCATGTGCTTCTTTTCTAATGAATGTCAGACACGAGATGCTAAACTTAATCTTTCCTCCTTCCTTCTTTGAATATATTCATCATAGCTATCAGTAAACGAATTAAAATGTGTTAACCTGCGTACTGCACCTGGAGAAAAAACTCTATTAAATACTGATGAATGGCAGACACGCAGCAGGAGTAGAGTGAAGGTCGGTATAATGGAGCGGAATCGTCGCCAAATGTAGAAGAGGAGCAGCAGGAGGAGGAGGAAGAGACGGTAGATGTGGAATAAATAGGTGAGCCGGCAATGCGGTCAAAGCCTCACTCAGCACTAAACATTCTGAAGTTGAACAGTTCACCAGGTATGAATGACGTACATCCGGAGTCACAGAAAACACCTAAACATTGCACTGGCACTTTTGGGACCTATATAGAAGATTATCTTCAATAGATTTCTTTGTTCACTATCAGCCGCAAAGGCTGCCTTCAACGCATTATTTGTTAATCAAAAATTGACGCCGAATACCAAAACGCCTACATTAAGGTAGCAGAGTGCTGGCAGGTTGTTTGTGGAAGTCCAGCTCTGAAAACTCCGTGCAGCAAACATTTTTGCTCCAGCCCAATCTGGGCACGTATTAATACGAGGTGCATCAAGTTCTAAGGCCTCCGATTTTTTTTCTCCGGACTGGAAAGAGATAGAAACATGCGCATTGTCTTAAAATGAGGCCACGTTCATTGTCAATACGTCCCAGAGATGGCAGCACCGTACGGCACATGGAATTTTACCGCCAGCGGCGAGAATGACAACTGTTTTAAATACTTAAAATGGCGACGTTTTCCTTACTTGAACAGCGTGCAATCATTCGTTTTCTGAATTTGCGTGGTGTGAAACCAATTGACATTCATCGACAGTTGAAGGAGACATGTGGTGATGGAGTTATAGATGTGTCGAAAGTGCTTTCGTGGGTGCGACGGTTTAATGAAGGCAGAACATCGTGTGACAACAAACCGAAACAACCTCGGGCTCGCAGAAGCCGGTCTGACGACATGATCGAGAAAGTGGAGAGAATTGTTTTGGGGGATCGCCGAATGACTGTTGAACAGATCGCCTCTAGAGTTGGCATTTCTGTGGGTTCTGTGCACACAATCCTGCATGACGACCTGAAAATGCGAAAAGTGTCATCCAGGTGGGTGCCACGAATGCTGATGGACGACCACATGGCTCCCAGTGTGGCATGTTGCCAAGCAATGTTGACGCGCAACGACAGCATGAATGGGACTTTCTTTTCGTCGGTTGTGACAATGGATGAGACGTGGATGCCATTTTTCAATCCAGAAACAAAGCGCCAGTCAGCTCAATGGAAGCACACAGATTCACCGCCACCAAAAATATTTCAGGTAACCGCCAGTGCTGAAAAAATGATGGTGTAAATGTTCTGGGACAGCGAGGGCGTAATCCTTACCCATTGCGTTCCAAAGGGCACTACGGTAACAGGTACATACTACGAAAATGTTTTGAAGAACAATTTCTTTCCTGCACTGCAACAAAAACGTCCGGGAAGGGCTGCGCGTGTGCTGCTTCACCAAGACAACGCACCCGCACATCGAGCTAACGTTACGCAACAGTTTCTTCGTGATAACAACTTTGAAGTGATTCCTCATGCTCCCTACTCACCTGACCTGGCTCCTAGTGACTTTTGGCTTTTCCAACAATGAAAGACACTCTCCGTGGCTGCACATTCACCAGCCGTGCTGCTATTGCCTCAGCGATTTTCCAGTGGTCAAAACAGACTCCTAAAGAAGCCTTCGCCGCTGCCATGGAATCACGGCGTCAGCGTTGTGAAAAATGTGTGCGTCTGCAGGGCGATTACGTCGAGAAGTAACGCCAGTTTCATCGATTTCGGGTGAGTAGTTATTAGAAAAAAAAATCGGAGGCCTTAGAACTTGAATGCACCTCGTAGTGCCAGCAAATTTCTTGAGTCTTCGCTACGTTGCATAACTGTCCCATTATTTTTTAAACTCTCTTAACATTACACAATGTCGGGAGAAATAGTTTATTTTATACCGTGCTGCTATTCAGAAAATTAATTACTAGTCGACTCCACACATACACACAAGTGTAGAGCTGCAGTGACGCAGTAGGAAGCATAAACGAGTGAAAGCCAAGGCTGTCTTACGAGAAATTCCTATGAGTAGCATGAGTCAGGAGAGCAGCTTAGCAGGAAGAATGGACGTTATTGCCTCAACACGACATTGATGATGTTATTCATAGCATGCTCCGTCGTTGTCAGCCTGTATTGGTATCATCTCGACACCTGCCACGCGTTTTAGTTAACGTTACGGGCAGCACAAAAACGGTTAGTTCCGTGAAATCTAAGAGATCCACGATGGTGTACAATCATCAGCGAGTTAAGTTCCTGCTTTTACCGAAAACGCATTCAATTGATATCTCGGTGCGAAGTGTGTTCTATCATCTTTGTACTGATATACGGGCGCAGCAGACAGATACACGGAACAACTAGTACTGACCACCCTAGACACAGGTAGACGTCTCGAAAGGGCTCCGTTCTCGGAAACATATTAATTAACAGCTCCGTCGTTTAACAATTTACAGTCTTCTTAATATGTATAGAAATAGAGCTAAGTTTTCTTTAGTTACTTAGAAAGTTTTAGCTCGACTACATTTAAACTTTGCCGGACAGAATATTTAGAACGGAACTGACAGTAGAACATGAACGGCCTCCTTAATATTCCTTGTAACCATTATTATTTACCGTACATTCTTGATTTTGGCACATCTGAATTATTTCATGAATGTAATCGAGTGCTGTCATTAGCACTTTCTATTACAAATACAAATGATACTTAATCTACGATGAATGAGGACGTTTTCGTTCCAAATTTGATTTTAGTAAATAATTTGAAACCTGATAGAGGTCGCTTACTTTGTCACAAATTTAACGTTTTTACACGATAGGGAGGCTGCACACGAATTTTCAGCTTCCTACGTCTAATATTTAGCGGCTTAAATTTTTCGTAAAATAGCCAAATTTAACCAAAATTGTAACTATTAATTGTGACATACATTGCCACGTTCTGAACAGTTTCTAATTTCATTATTCAGTGGCACTTTCTTTTCTGAAGGTCGTACAGTCTGCGTAACGCATCCATTTGATCATTCAGACACCTAAGCGTTAATATTGATGTACTTACGCATACACTGACGAAGTTTTTAAAAGTTATTTTAATTTTTAATTTCACTCTTAAATTGTGGAGCAATCCCTTGCAGTGTAAATATAAATGTCGTGTGACTAGGGTCTCCTGTCGGGTAGACCGTTCGCCGCGTTCAAGTCTTTCCGTTTGACGCCACTTCGGCGACTTTCGCGTCGATGGGGATGAGACGACGCGGATTAGCACAACACAACACCGAGTCCCCGAGCGGAGAAAACCTCCGACCCAGCCGAGAATGGAACCGGGCCTTTAGGATTGAGAATCTGCCGCGCTGGCCATTCAACTACCAGGGGCGGAGAATCCCTTGTGATGTTAAGCACAGGCGCGCTATGATGACGTGGCGCTTCTAGTAGTGGACTGGGGTAAGCCCCGACACACTTGCTCGCCTCTGTACTTCTAACAGTGATACAGAAATTGTTTCGCCTCAAAATGTTGTCGTGGATAACCCACCATTCACTTAACGCTGTTGGAGATAAAGACAGTTAATTGTATCATCTTAATACTGGCTGAAGGACATTCCACCGATGTAACCTTGATTTAAGCCTTCATAACTTCTAACGCAGAAGCATGAATTTGCACCCTAACTCGGCGACTCTAGTTCCCTTGAGCAGTTGCGTAAACGTCCGGGTGGCGAGCATTTCAGCGACCGCAACAGTCCCACTGAATCCATGGTAGGCTGTTACTTGGAAGAGCTACAGTGAAAACTTGCCTTATCTGGTTGAAAATAAATATTTTCCTAACTGCTAATGAACTGCAAATATACACTCATGCTCATAAATTCAGGATAATGCTGATACATGGTGAAACAAGGGCTATGGTCGGCCGTTTACGGGTTAAATCACATCGGGGTATGACCATGCGGTCGACACACGGTGCCACTGGCAGCAATCCACACACGTAGAGGTGTGTTGGTGCATGTCAGAGTAAGGTGCAGCGAGTAGGTGTGTAGACGTTTTCAGAAGTGCTAATTGTGACTGTGTGTTGAAAACGGCTCAAAGAACACATATTGATGACATATGAGGGGTAGAATACTAGGGCGACTGGAGCCTGGTGAAACACTGCAGGACCTAGCACGGACCTTCCGTGTGCCACAAAGTGTGATCTCAAGAACATGGCAATGATTCCAGCAGACAAGAAACGTGTCCGGGCGCTACAGTACGGGACGTTCACAGTGTACAACACCACAAGAAAACCGATATCTCACCATCAGTGCCTGCAGACGGCCACGGAGTACTGCAGGTAACCTCGCTCAGGACCTTACCGCTGCCACTGGAACAGTTGTCTCCAGACGCACGATCTACAGACGACTGAACAGATATGGTTTATTCGCCCGCAGATCTGCAAGGTGCATTCCACTGACCCCTGGTCACAGGAGAGCCCGTGAAGCCTGGTGTCAAGAACACAGTACATGGTCATTGGAACAGTGGTCCCAGGTTATGTTCACGGACGAGTCCAGGTATAGTCTTAACAGCGATTCTCGCTAAGTTTTCATCTGGCGTGAACCCCTTAATGTCCTTGAAAGGGACCTGTATGGAGATCGTGGTTTGATGGTGTGGGATGGGATTATGATTGGGGCACGTACACCCCTGCATGTCATTGACAGAGGAACTGTAACAGGTCAGGTGTCTCGGGACGTCATTTTGCACCACTACGTCCACCTTTTCAGGGGTGCAGTGGGTCCCCACCTTCCTCCTGATGGATGATAATGCATCGTGGAGGAGTACCTTGAAACTGAAGATATCAGACGAATGGAGTGGCCTGCCTGATCTCCAGACCTAAACCCCATCGAGCACGTCTGGGATGCTCTCGGTCGACGTATCGCTGCACGTCTTCAAACCCCTACGACACTTCAGGAGATCCAACAGGCACTGGAGCAAGAATGGGAGGCTATACCCCAGCAGCTGCCAGACCACTTGATCCAGAGTATTCCAACCCGTTGTGCGGCCTGTGTACGTGAGCATGGTGATCATATCCCATATTGGTGTCGGGGTACATGCGTAGGAAAACAGTGGCGTTTTGTAGCACATGTGTTTCGGGACGGTTTTCTCAACTTATCACCAATATCATGGACTTACAGATCTTTGTCGTGTGTGTTTCCCATGTGCCTATGCCATAAGCGCCAGTTTTGTGTATTGGCACGTTGTGTGGCACCACATTCTGCAATTATCCTTAATTTATAAGCATGAGTGTATATCTCCGGTATTTCATTGACAGAGTTTCTTTAGTATTTCACATGGACTCAAGAGCGAGAGTTCAGTGGCTTTTTATTTTTTTTTTATTTTTTTAAAGGAGGCATTTCTTTTTGTGGAAACATAGCTCAAACAATGAATGTTATATATTGTGGCCCGATAGAATAAGATTGACTGTGGATAGTACTTGCAAATTAATTACTAACATTTTCCAACCTCAAGCCTCTGTTCTGTAAATCAAAAACTGATGAGCTGCACCGTACACGCTTTTCGTCGAGTTTTTGGGACATTAAAAGAGCGATTCTAGTGCATGGATGAATTTCTATCTATCCAGAATACAGAAATGCATACAAATTACAAGACTTACCTTCTTCCTCATCATCACTAGACGGCTTACGTTGACAGACGATTTTTTCATCTAAAGAACAATTATATAAACGTCTAAGTTGGACGCTCCTTCGTAACAGCAGCCATGAGAAAGCTGGAGAATAAGAATCCTCTAGACAGACGTGAACTACGCGTTTGATGACATTGGAAAACAGAAGAATGAGTATATCTTGGCCAATAACAATTATTAAGAGGACCTGACAACGAACTAGAATACTTATTACCACTGATGACTGTGCCACTAAAGTAGAGTTGTTAAACACGGTTTTCCGAAACTCCTTCACCAAAGAAGACAAAGTAAATATTCGTGAGTTCCAATTAAGAACAAGTGCCAAGCTGAGAAACATAGAAGCAGATATCCTCGGTGTAGCAAAGCAGATTAAATCACTTAATAAGGACAAGGCTTCCGGTCCAGATTGAATACCAGTCAGGTTTCTTTCAGAGTATGCTGATACAATAGCTCCATATTTAGCAATTGAATTCAACCACTCGCTCACTGAAAGATCCGTACCTAAAGACTGGAAAATTGCTCAAGTCACGCCAATACCCGAAAAGGGAAGTAGCAGTAACCCGCAGAATTACACGCTCATAAAACTAACGTCGTTTTGCAGCAGGGTTTTGGAACATGTACTATGTTCGAACATTATGAAGTACCTCTAAGAAAACGATTTATTGACACATAGTCAGCACAGATTCAGAAAATATCGTTCTTGTGAAACACAACTACCTCATTGTACACATGAAGTAATAAATGCTATCAACAGGGGATGTCAAATTGATTCCATATTTTTATATTTCCAGAAGGGTTTCTAAACCGTTCCTCACAAGCGTCTTCTAACCAAACTGCGTGCCTATGGAATATCGCCTCAGCTGTGCTACTGGATTCTTGATATCCTTTCAGAAAGGTCACAGTTCGTATAACTGACGGAAAGTCATCGATTATAACAGAAGTAATATCCGGCGTTCCCCAACGAGGTGTTACAGTCTCTCTATTGTTCCCAATCCATATTGGCAATGTAGGAGACAAGCTGAGTAGCTCTCTTAGATTGTTTGCAGATGATACGTCATTTACCGTATTATAATGTCATCAGATGACAAAAACGAATTGAAAAACGAATTAGATACTGTATCTGTACGGTGCGAAAAGTGGCAGTTGACCCCGAATAAAGAGAATTGTGGAGTAATTCGCATGAGTACTGAAAGAAATTCGCTAAATTTCGATTACGCTATGAGTCACAAAAACCTGAAGGCTGTAAATTCAACTAAATACCTAGGGATTACAATTAAAAATAACATGGAACGATCACATAGATAATGTTGTGGGTAGAGCAAACCATAGACTGCGATTCACTGGCGGATCACTTAGAAGGTACATCGGGTCTGCTTACACCACGCTTCTCCACCCTGTACTGGAGCACTGCTGTGCGGTGTGCGATACGCATCAGGTGGGACTGAAGGATGACATCGAAAAAGTTCATAGAAGGGCAGCTCGTTTTTTACTATCTCGAAATAGGGGAGATAGTGCCACAGACATGTTACGTGATTTGGAGTGGTAAATCATTAAAACAAAGGCGTTTTTCGTTCCGATGTGATCTTCTCATGAAATTTCAATCACCAGATTTCTCCTCTGATTGTGGTTCAAATGGTTCAAATGGCTCTGAGCACTATGCGACTCAACTTCTGAGGTCATCAGTCGCCTAGAACTTAGAACTAATTAAACCTAACTAACCTAAGGACATCACACACATCCATGCCCGAGGCAGGATTCGAACCTGCGACCGTAGCGGTCACGCGGTTCCAGACTGAAGCGCCTTTAACCGCACGGCCACACCGGCCGGCCCCCTCTGATTGTGGAAAAGTTCTGTTAGCACCCACCTACATAGGGATAAATGATCATCACGACAAAATAAATCAGGTCTAGCACAGAAAAATTTAAGTGCTCTTTTTTCCCGCGCGATTCGAGAGTGGAACGGTAGAGAGACAGCTTGGAGGTGGTTCATTGAACCCTCTGCCAGGCAGTTTATTGTGAATAGCACAGTAAACACGTAGCTGTGGATGAAAAAGTCGAAAATATACCAGTACACCTTTTGTGTTTGTTGATGTAGAATATTCTTTATCTACACTACAGGAAGAAAAATTAGTACAACCGTCTGGAGCTTTCCAGTTCACTAAAGATTTATTGTTGCAAGAATGCGTGTGAAGTACATGGAGTAATTACATTTCCAACTCAATAGCACAAGCGCTTCTAAGGAACCAGGTACAGACCCACGCTGAAGCATGCATATTAGTACGTAGTCTAGCCTTCACGGGCGGCAATGAGGTTGCTACTCTGGCATCCAGTCGATGGCAGAGATGGCGAATACTGTGCTGGGATAGGTCACGCCACGCCTGCTCGTCCTGTTCACGCAGTTACGCAAGAGTTGTCACTTCTCGCCACATCATACACCACACTTGCTAGACGGGAGACAAATCTGGAGATCATGCTGGACAGGGACACTAATGCACACCTTGCAGAGCACGGTGAGTTATACGGGAAGTGTGTTGGCGAGCATTATCCTGTTGGAACAACAAATCACCTTCCTGTTGCACGAATGACAAAATCACAGGTCTGACAGCATTCTGCACCTACCGAGTGCTCATTAGAGTCCCGTTCAGAAACATTAATGGTGCTTATTGCTCCCTGACCTGGGATGGTGCCAGCGTGTTTTGGACTATTGCACTCCACCAAACAGCCCTCACCAGGTTTACGTCATGTGCGTAAACGATCATAACTTGTGCGCAGGCAGAACCTGCTTTCATCGCTGAAGACCAGGGCGCGCCTCTTCATCTTCCAAATGATTGCTTGCCGCACCAGTCGGGCTGTGCACGTCGATGCTGGGACGTGAGTGGAAGACGGGCTAGAGGTGTGCGTTCCCATAGTCCCACTGCTAATAACCGGTCCGCCTCAGTTCGTATTGAGCTCACAAGCCCTCTTACCTGTGATGGTAACTGTACAATTTGACAGCTGCCCTTACAATACGACGCTCCTGGGGGGCGTCTGTGCTGTTTGGACGTCCAGGACCTCGACTACAGGCTTGAGAATGTTCACGTGACCACTCATACAAGCATTGTTGCACAAATGACGCAGCACGTTCAACTTCTGTGGTAATTCTCCGAAAGGACTGTCCCGCCATCGGCACTTGGAAGGAAATAATTTGACGCCTTTCAAACCAGCTCAGTTGGCTGTAGGAAGTGTTCGCCGTGGCATTGCTGCCTGCTTGCTTCACACGTTTGTTGCCACCACACTGAGCCATCTGGTTTCACGCATGAATGTGAAGACACAAATGGCATTTTAGTAGCTATGCTACTACGCTATCTGTTGGCGGACTACACTGAAACCATTCTCAGTAATTCCACTAACCGCAGGTGGCATACTGCATCGTCGATTCAAAATAGACTTCTTTTTAACAGGTTTACCAGCTTTTTACCGGCAGTGCATTTACGAATAATTTCTGTGATCACAGATGTAGTTTCACTCGAAAAAAATATTGGAATTGTGCACATTGTTTAACAAAAAATGGCTGTAAGCACTGTGGGACTAAACATCTGAGGTCATCAGTCCCCTAGACTTAGAACTACGTAAACCTAACTAACCTAAGGATTTCACACACATCCATGCCCGAGGCAGGATTCGAACCTGCGACCGTAGTAGCCGCGTGGTTCCGGACTGAAGCGCCTAGAACAACTCGACCACAGCGCCCGTCCATTATTTAACAGTTTTGTGAACGTGTGAGTAGTAGTTCAATGTGTTCGGTGATGTATTTCACTTCGTATTTCAGCGAAGCCTCTAAATTCTGTTTAACTCGTTATATGGATTTGTAATACGTATTTCTTCTGTACATAGCTCACGAGAGACCATTGTAATCTACAACATGCTGTTAGGTATAAAGGAAAATATTCCTTGCTTCTCGGGTCGGCGGATGAGACGGTGAATGCGAGATAATAAGCGTCCCTCAAATGTAAGAAACACGTGCGCTATCTTTTGGATATTCTCGTCGGCTTTCTGGCTCCTAACACCAGTGAGAGTTGGAGGCAGTTCGAAGGCAATCGGCTTCATTGATTTCAGGTCTGCAGCGACCACACGACTTCCGATAGCGAAAGATCAACGCGTTAGTCGTAAACTCGGCACTCCCACGTTAACGGGATGCGCTCTGGACCGGAAATTAACTTTCCAGCAGATTGCACTGGCAAATCGAACGCCGGATCGTGCTGTGGCTAGCTTTCCGGCAGATGACGTAATGGATCGGCACCGTGACCCACTTCAAGTTGAGCACCCTTTCTCACCACCCAGATAAACCTTAAAATATCATTTCAACTTCGCCACTCAAATGCATTTCTTGATTGTTCAGGAACATATAGGGAGCATCGCTAAACAATGTGTTTACGGTTTCCTGACTAGTGTGCAATATAAAATGTCATACAGTATGTTTTTCGATCCTCATGGAGTTCCTAGTGAAATAGGATTACATAATTGTTTTGTACATCACAACTTTATTAAGGCACTATTTGGTTTGTTAATTAGCTCACGAGCATATTGCGACGCTTTCTTAAGTAGGCCACAAGCCTTTTCGAACTGAAGGACACAACATTAAGCTGTCCTTTCTCTCGAAACAGACTCACTCCTATGCTTCTGATGTCAAATTCTTATTAGTATCATAGATTTCACCAGACATTATTCTTTAATTAATTCAAACTCCCATAATATCTGGTAATTTCGAAACCATGTAAAATATTGTCTTACATTGATTTGATTAATAGTTGACTGTCTCAAATGATTATCTATGGCATCTAGATGTGTAATCTGTGGATGAAGAAGATAGGCAAAGCATATGGAATACCGTGTAAAAGAAAGAAATCTAGCAGGTGACATGCTAACAGATACTTTATGGTCTCATTACAATAGGAGAAGGTCTGGTGGTACTGAACAGCTAATTATATCTGACAAGGGCTTTTTCTAATGTCTAGCGCTAGTGAAAGCTTCTGCCACGTCGCTGCAGTGTAGAATGTAGGGGTACACGATCAGTCTCCCTATTCTGATTCAACACAACATAGCATTTCGGAATGGCAATATACCTGTTCTTAGTGAGTTTCCGTTGCAAGAACTTAACTTTGGAGTGTTGTGTTTTGAGTACTGAAAAGTAATGTAACCTTTTTACTCTATCTTTCTGTATTTTGGAGTGTGACAGTGTATATCCTCAGTAATAACAATGCGAATTTCAGGCTGCCCCAGCGGTACGTTCGGATTATATCGGACAATACAATTTCGGGTTGTACAGGAAAAATAGATAGTATAAGCACTTAATTTTGTTCGATTGCTTTCTTTAACAGGCAGAGATGGAGAAGCCAGAACATAAAGGAGATGAAAATTACACGAAGAAGACGGCAGAAAAATTCAGACCTTTCGAAATGGCCATCAGGGAAGCGAGTGTGAAATACTGCGTACGTTAGATGACAGAGTTAAGAGGAATTCCGGGAAAACAAAGAGGTGGTCCTGAAACCTGTTTTAGGAAATATTAAGTTTTTCTGAAGACGTTAAGTGACGAACACATTAAAAATTATAACATTATGACAGTTATCACAGTTCGGGAACAAGAATGACAGTTGTACACATTACAGTTTCACGTCCGAAACAACAGTCAAAAAATAATTACCGAAATGCAGAGAGTGAAAAAGAATATTATAAACTTGAGTCTAATAATTCTATGTAAGTAACGTGTTGGAGTGTTGTGTAGTGTGAAGAACGTTCCATCACAACTGTCAGGAAATATTATCATTTCGGGAAGCTGACATTTCCGTTGCTATGTGACTCTCCTCTAATGCCGAAATCGTCGAGAAAACAATGCTTGATAATAATTTTGTGATGTCAGTCACAGAAGCCCTCGTAAAGCGCCATATAGCGAGTCTTGATGATGCTCGTCCCTCGGACACTACTTACAGCACCTTTATTCTTTATTAACTGTAACACCCCACCCGTCACTTATCTGCTTTTGGCGTGTGTTCACCCCAGCTAATTGACTAACAAATCAACAGAGAGTGCAAAACTGCCACAATATTGGATAACACAATGAAAGTAATAAGGCCCTGTGACTCCTGATTGAACTGCGGTGGCAGTGTTGACATTAATTGATTCAGAATTGATCACTTTTAATTAAAAATGGGTGCACATTGAAGTTATATTCAGCTATCGAACACCAGAATCTAATGTTGAACATAAAATAAATTAAGAAAGTGACTTGGGATTTCAACTACTTGACTGAAAACAGATGCAGTCGATTAGCACAAATTTACTTTAACTGCCGACCTTCAATCATCACATTACATGACTCTCCTATCAGGCAGTGGTAATAAATTGCGTTTACGTGGAGTAAAGCGCGATAAATCTAAAGTAATTCCTGTTGACTGACCCAGGCGTAATGCGAAGTGCGAGAAGAATTCCCCAATACATGGCCCACGAAACCCTCATGGAAACTTTGCCGACGTAATCCAACAAATTAATCAGTGGCCTAATTCAAGCCAGAGTGGGTGCAATACCACCGAATTCAGCGTGGCGGGGTGGTGTGGTTGTGAGGACGTCAACCGGCCTCATGGTGTTGCAAGGCTGCGCTCGTCTATTCACTTCTAGCTATCTTGCTCAGTACATAGCTGAACCAAAACTTTCTATCTCCAAGCCCAATCGTTCCGTTTACTATGTACTAAACTGCAGAGATGCTCACTCTCTCTCAGGCAAACTGAGTAAAGAACACCACGTCTACACTCTAGGCAAGCTGGGAATAGAAGATCACTACGGCGGCTTCTCCCAGTCCGCTCTTCACCTTGGTTTCCCCTCCAGCAAAATCATTTATGCCAATTGCAGCGCAAGTCGCATTAATTACACGTCGCTTCCCAGCGCCAAACAATGCCTGCTCTGGGAAGTGAACCAATTCCCACAAAATTTCCGTTCCTCTCAACTTCTACTATTTAGCTCCTCCCAGGCCACCCATCAAGGTTAACGTCTGCACAAAACACCAATTTTTCAGGAATTCTGACTCCTAGGAGAGTACTTCAAATTCCTTGGTCCTACGTTTGCATCGGAGGCCAGCGTATTTCATTCTGTCGTACTTCACTTGATTTACTTCAGACTCTGCAGACTGTGAATTCAGCGTGAAGTTGCTATAGTCACGAAGATCCATATTTTGGCCTCTGTTGACCGCTCCACCGTAGCTTTGTGCGGCTTTCTCGCATGTTTCACTGAAAACGGGACGATGGACATTTATCAACAGGTGTACAAGTTCTCCGTTTGCTTCCCGGTACACCAGAATGGAGTCAACCACCCACTCACTGTCACTCATCTTAAGGCAGCTGGAGGCCGCGCCCCATTACCGCTTTCTCAGAGCTTGAGCCGCCCTAAGCTGCCTATGGTCGCTTCCCTTCGCCGCTCCCCAGCTGGCAATGGTCAGCTCTGAATACTTCCCTGGGATAAACTAGCCTCCAGTAAATCGACGCATTTCCACAAAGTTCTCATGTCGTGTGAATTACTTTAAAACCATCACCCGACATTAATTATTCCAATATGTCCTTACTATACCTTCTACAAGATGCATTGTGCCTTGTCAGTCATTTTTGTTGAGCCCTACTGTTCGCTCAATGTGAGTTAGGTGATCTTTAATGACTTCATGTAAGGGGCATAGTTCTTGCCATCTTACATAACAATGGACTACATATTATAGTTCTTTACCGACTTTCTGTTCCACGATGATTAGTTATTAAAATGATACCAGAGGTTTATCTTACAGATATGTAATTTTGTTCGCTAATAAGAAAAGAATTGAAGATGCTGTGCAGACGTCAGTGATACAGGCCTCCAAGGGTGCCCATATGTCCGGTGACCTATGTGGAAAGCGAGAAGACTTACGCTTTTTTCTAGTCGCTAGGTATCCTTCGTTGCTCTAGCGACTTACGATAAATTTCACTAGAAAGGGAGCAAGTTCTTTTGCATTATGACTGAAGAACGTCTTCCAGTGTAGCAGCCTCTCCGCTGTTGAGCAGCTTCAGTTGATTTTCTACTCAACGACGTCTTATCTCACAGTATGGTCACTGACCGACTGAACAGACAATTTAGATCCACTTGCTGACTTTACATAATTATCTTAACATTTTTGGTAAGATCTTTTGGAAAAAGTTTACTTTCAAGATAATTCAATGCTTCTCGCTCGGCTCACGTTTGTTTTGACTTCGTTCAGCTTTTGTTAATCTACTACCTTTGATTTCTCTTAAACCATAGATGATGATCTCTTTGCTTTTGTATCACCTTTCTAAGGTGGCTATTGAACCGCGCAAGGCCTTTCCCATATCACTCATCCTTGCTTGACTCACACAAATAAGATGTGCTGTCCACTGCTTCTTAGTTATATCCAGTTGTACTACAAATCTTCGTCCTCAGAGTTGAAGATGTGATGTTTACGTACTCTGCTATTTATGTCCTACCATTTGTACTAACGAAAAATACTTCCCTACAACTATTAACACTCCTCATAACATCTGCAATGATTGACACTAGCACAGTGCTAATTTCTGTTGATAACAGTATTATTTGCAACAGTTGAAGAATCCAAGAGCCAACTGCTTCTGTAACTGCCGTAATAGTAGGCCAATTCGTGCCACTTTTAGTACCTCTAGTAACATAACTTATACAAATGGGTACTGCGACTTTTCATGTCCACATGTACGAAACTTAACAAAATTTATCCTTTACTTTTCAAGGCAATAATCTTTTTACGGGGAGGAAGTACTCATAATTTGGAACATTAACTACCAAAACGTTATCCCCCCACCCAACAGCTCAGGACAACATTGCAACCCAAAGTTTGAGATATGGAAAACAGAATTAAATTCAATTGTCAAAAGGTGGGCTGATCTAATGTTTCTGTGTGACACACAGACAGTCATAATAATGTTATAAATTTGCACAGTATTTTGGCATATTTTATCAATACACAGAAAAACATTTGACACAATGTTTGCCAATTCAGTGAGATTTATTTTTCCAATTTTCGTGAAATCCAAGTAAGTATAGTCCTATCCTCACTGAAACAAAATAAGAATGAAAGACATTAAATAATACAAATGAAGCCAGGTAATTAAACAAATATTTTTCACACTTATTTATACATCTTTTTAGTCAAACAGTGTGAGGAAAAAAACAAATCATAACACCTTCATTTAAAACAGCTGCCTCTAACATAGGTAGTTAGATCAAACTGTTAGACACTTACTGTGGTGTCACAGCCAGACACCACACTTGCTAGGTGGTAGCTTTAAATCGGCCGCGGTCCATTAGTACATGTCGGACCCGCGTGTCGCCACTGTCAGGATCGCAGACCGAGCGCCACCACACGGCAGGTCTCGAGAGACGTACTACGACTCGTCCCAGTTGTACGACGACGTTGCTAGCGACTACACTGACGAAGCCTTTCTCTCATTTGCCGAGAGACAGAATAGCCTTCAGCTAAGTTAATGGCTACGACCTAGCAAGGCGCCATTAGTAACTTCATGTATCTACAGAGTCGCATTTGTATCTTCAAGAGCGATGTACAACTATGATGGAATAAAGTTAAGTATTACTGCAGCTACGTACTTTTCTTTATAGCATTCATTACGTATCCTGTTTCAGACTTCACGCCATCCTTCGTGCGCTTATAGCGTGCATTTCGGCCCCCTCAAAAACACTGTGTCGGCACCTCTTGTCGACACAACACTTACTTACAATTTAAGCAACGAACAACGAAGTTGTGATATTTTGAATACAATATTCTAAGCAATTGTATGTTATATTTAGAAACAAGTTTATAATGCGCAATAAAAGTTTCATCTTTTTTACTAAACCATTCAAAAAGTCTCTAATTTCATTAACGAGACTTGTTTCCTACAATCTCAATTGCCGCACTTGTTTCTGCAGATACGTCAGCTGTCACAAAGCTACTCCTATAATCTACAGAAATAACGTTCGCCACTTTCTCATCGGTTAAGAAGTGTTTTGTAATATTAAACGCTTATGAAGAATGGTCTGCACGTATACACTGAAGAGCCAATGAAACTGATACACTTGCCTAAAATCGTGTAGGAGCCCCGCTAGCACACAGAAGTGCCGAAATAAGACGTGGCAGGGACTCGAATAATGCCTGAAGTAGTGCTGGAGGAAACTGACGCCATCAATCCTGCAGGGCTGTCCGCAAATCCGTAAGAGTAGGCGGGGATGGAGATGTCTTCTGAAGAGCACGTTGCAAAGCATCCCAGGTATGCTCAATAATGTTCATGTCTGGGGAGTTTGGTGGCCAGCGGAAGTGTTTAAGCTCAGAGGAGAGTTTCTGGAGCCACAAGACGTGTGAGGTGTGGCACTGTCCTGTTGGAATTGCCCAAGTCCGTCGGAATGTACAGTAGTAGTACCAGGGGTTCGACATCACTCCAACTGCACACGCCCATCACCATTAAAGAGCCTCCACCAGCTTGAACAGCCCCCTGCTGCCATGCAGGCTCTATAGATTCATGAGGTTGTGTCCATACCCGTAAAGGTCCATCCGCTCGATCCAATTTGAAACGAGACTCTTCCGACCAGGCAACATGTTTCCAGTCATCAACAGTTCCACGTCGGCGTTGACGGGTCCAGGCGACACGTGAGGCTTTGTGTCGTGCAGACATCAAGGGTACACGAGTGAGCCTTCGGCTCCGTAAGTCCATGTCGATTATGTTCGCACGCTGACACTTGTTGATGGCCCAGCGTTGAAATCTGCAGCAATTTGTTGAAGGGTTGCACTTTTGCCATGTTGAACGATTCTCTTCAGTCGTCGTTGCTCCCGTTCTTAATGGATCTTTTTACAGCCGCAACAGTGTCGGAGATTTGATGTTTTACCCGATTCCTGATATTCACGGTACACTCGTGAAATGGCCCTACGGGAACATCCCTTCTTCATCGCTACCTCGGAGATGCTGTATCCCACCACTCATGCACCACCTATAACACCACGTTGAAATCTTGATAACCTGCCATTGCAGGAGCAGTAAACGATTTAACAACTGCGCCAGGCACTTGTTGTCTTATATGGGCGTTGCCGACCGAAGAGCCGTATTCTGCCTGTTCACATATCTCTGTATTTGAATACGCCTGCCTATACCAGTTTCTATGGCACTTCCGTGTAATTTGTTTGTTTGATGATACATTCCGGTAGCAGGAAGTTTGCGAGAAATCTGCAGACAGGCATTTCCACCCTTGATCAAAGAGGATTTGTGATCACCTCATGCGTATTGTGTATATTGGTAGCTTCCATTCCTAACAGCATGAACAACTGCAGCAGAGCTTTATGTTGAATATTAACTCCAGTTACGGTATTTAAGAATTAAAAACTACAACGTGTTGTTGTCATAAAGTAATACAAAGTCACAAAGTTGCCCACTCTTACGGTGTTACCGATGTCCTTAATACATTAATCAAATTTTACACAGGCAATATGCCATATGTATAGCCTTTTCGAAAGGAGAAAAAAGATACTAGGTAAATGCACATTCGTATTGGTTGCTATATCATCTTATCCAGCAATATGTCTTATTTTATAATAGGCAGATAACTGTGAATTCCATCTGCTGTAAAGCTCAGAAACCGTTCTTGTGATTCCAGACAAACTTTATACATAAAGTAGCTTATGAAATTAGGATTAATTGGGCTCATGCTCATATTGCAGGTAATTTTCCTAATGAATCTGAATGCTGGAGAATTTCTATACCAGATGTTCTCAAAAGCTTGTAAACACCTCGAGAAATAGTGTATTGTATAGAACAATGAACCATAAACCCTACATCAAGCTTATAAGAGTCTTGGATTGAAGAGCCGGTGTAGAATGTACCTTACAGATTGAAACAGCCTTCCTCTCACCTTCTTTAAATGGCAAAGTTTCAAAAGGGGAGTGAATAGCAAGCATATGTAAATTACTGACCCAGCCACTAAGTAAATCTGTTCATGCCTTCAGAAATTTTTCAGCTTCAGTTACACAGCGTCTTTGGAAGTGAGTTCGAAATAATCTCTCTTGTACAATTTAATACTGAGGTTTCTCCAAAATATTACGTACACAACATACTGTGAAGTTTCGTAGTGAGAAAGAGTACATAATCTTCTTACACAACTTTTTTACCACACTGTTCATTCACCGTAACATTTTCAGCGTTTATAACAAAAACATCTTAACATTGAAAACTGAGTCTTTCCCTTTGTGTGTAGAAGCTGCTTCTTGCTTCCAGATGTAGCTGTTCTCATATCATCTGCTTCCAGCGTCTGCCTCCTTAGGCTTCAGGCTTCCCATTGTACTTGATCTTGTATTGTGCTCACGTAACAGGCGCACTGGTGCATTGCTCCTTCTTTGAATTTGAGTTTCCCCAAACGCAGTAATAGTGTTCTTCACGTTATCCACTCATCTGCACTCTTTTGGCAACTGAGATCACTTTGATCAGTGTTCTTGACAACCATGGACAAGGAACGAGAATAAATTGGTTCCAGAAAATATTTGAAATAATATACTTTCATTTACACATAATCTGTTTCCAAAAGTATGCCACACGACTTTGTTGCACAATGAAAGCAAGGCGAGATCAGTACTTCGCCCTAGCTTCAAATACTTCTGTTAGTCATGATTTAGAAAAGGCCAAACATCAATATTTAAAAATGTTTTTTGGACCTGAATATTTTAGATGCTAGATTTCCATTTTTAATGAAATAACTAAAATTACATTAGCAGGAACGTCATTACATTCAGCTTTATCTAATTTATGCTCCGTAGCGTTGACATACACTCGACATCCGAACAAAACATTAAATTGCGATCTGATAATGAAGCGTTTGTGATTGCCACACATATACAACGAGATTAACTTTCTTTTTGTGCTATTAACGTAAATTAACAGCACTTACAACAAAATGTTCTGCTGGAGTGTATACGTCTGTTGATTAGCGTGGGTCCATTTCTTCATGAGTTCTCACTCATTGGAAACCTAAGTGCGGATATTTTTTCCCAAGTACGGCGTTTGACAGTACAGACTGGTACACAGAGATAGTTCATCACAGTCGGACGTAAAGCATACTAACAAACACCACGAGCCGGTGAAAGAGGTGTACTACTCAGCGACTCAATGTTCGACAGCAATCCGCTCGTAGTATAATGCCTGTGACACGTTTGAAGTTTTGTCACGATGACGTAACTGTCACTAGGCATCGTTTTCTCGGAGTTGTCGGCTATACTCCCTTCACAACCAATGACATGACGCATTTTCCGTTCTCTGATTGTCAGTGGGCTCAAATTCGTATGTATAGTACTACAGAGGCATGGGACATGGTTGTGTGAAGTATCCTTAGGCGCTATTTCCGTTATTATAAGAATCTGAATCTGAAAACGAGCGAAATAAATCGATATCTCGAACAAAAACTGTACGAACTTCGTCACACCTTGGTTGAAAAATTACATGTTAAAGGGTCAAGGTAAGACGCACTCTGTGAATGCTATGCAATACGTATTTTACTGCTAAGCGGTTTTCGTCTTTTAAAACGTAGTAAGGCAGTTTTGTGATCCTGATTATTAACTACTCGATATTCTACAACCATGAAAATAAATTGCTGGACATGGTTACATTCAGTATACAGCATATACTGAGTCACTAAAGTAGCAATTTGATACTGTACGTACCTGTAACTGCAAGAATTGGGATTATTAATTTGAGCTATCACACTGTAAAAGACATTGTCTTTGTTTTGAATGTTTCAGTTATTGTCAAAGAACAGACACCAATGCGAAACGAAATAGGGTTATCCCGGAATGTTTCCTCTGATTCTAAACAGAAGTTATTATTTACTCATGCAATATTTCTGTTATATGCCGTTTTCAGTGTACTGACAAACTCATTAAGTTTCGATGAGTGTTTCAGTTCCTGAGACATCCGCTGAACGCTCCACTATCCATTAAAGCGTAAAATGGCTGCAACAGTACTGGAAAAAGCACATTCTATTGCATTACTGTCAGAGACGATATCCCTGTCGCGGTGCTACGAAGGTTAAGATCAGCTTACAAAAGAATGAAACAGCTGTCCAGTTTATTAAGGCATGGAAGAATTATTTTGGATATAGGTACAGCTGAAATGAAGAAAAGCAGTAGGCGGCCTTCAACACATGCAGAGACAGTCGAAAACATGCGGACAATGTCTACACGATCACCATCAAACCAGTGAAGTAAGCGTATCGTCTGCTCCACGTACCGTTGTACAGTGTTAGGAAATATGTTGTAACCATACACTTACAAAATCCAGATTTTGAAAGAAAAAAGCGGGTGGAAATGGACATCGACAAGACTTTGCCAATAAAAAGTTACGGTGTACTGAACAGAATAGAATTTTATGGTGGTGCAGCTTCAAGTAATGTATCAGCACATTGGCGGGCAATATGCGTCAGAGAGCCTTTGGATGAAGAAAATCCTTATTGGTGGAGTAGAAGGGATGGCCCAATCACATGTTCATCAATATCTACATACACTACGCCATTTGATTTTTTTTTTTTCTATCGCGATTTTTTAAGACCAAGTACCGATACGCGCACATTTCGCGAACGTATCATTAGAACTGTTGAAAGTTCTCAAATTCTACAAAATGTGTGGAGTAAGATGGAGAACCATTTGGATATCTTGTGCGTCATCAGCGGCTTTCACACTGAGTGCGTTAAACGGAACAAATATGATAGAAAACTTTATGGCTATGTGTAGGCACGTGTCAAAAATTGTGTCTGTGTCGAGATCAACTTTCTGGAGCATTCTTAAAATTTTCACTTCAAATTTCCCCAACTGATATTTCTCTGCAACGAATCTGTAATGCCTTAAAACAGACAATGTTGTTGATAAGTACTATAGATAGGGACTGTCCAACACTTGGGAATGTCCAACACGCGGACCGTGGGACGCATGCGGCCCAAAGCTAGTCTCTGAGTGGCCCAATAAGTGAGCATCTATCACACGACTGCAGAAAAACTATGAATTTCCGTTTATTTAAAGTTATAAAAGTAATGAAATCTCATATATAGAATGTCAGTTAATTCCAGCTTGCTTCTTCCAAAAAAACTGCCAATTACTTGCCTTCTTCTATTGTGACCCAGCTAACCTAGAGGGTTGACACCTCTATTGAATATAGTGAAAATACAAATTGATCTCACGTTTTTGTCGGCTCGTGAAAGTCATATAATGCTGTGAAGTCCCTTTAAGGCATAAACATATTTAAGGAAACCTATAATTCAGTATCTTCTACTAGCTCATCTAGCGACAGCATACAATCAATCAATTTGCGTACACGATGACTGGTTTTTATGATTTCTTGTATACTTTGCTTCAGAAATAAGCCTATTTGTTTTAATCGTCTACAATTTTTCCACTTCAAGTGGCTGGTACTGGCAAGTCCGAATTCACGTAATATAGTCTCACTGCCATGTGTTTCTAAAGCGTCTAGGCCGTCTACGAGATGGCTCAAATGGTTCTGAGTGCTATGGGACTTAACATCTGAGATCATCAGTCGCCTAAAACTTTGAACTACTTAAACCTAACCAACCTAAGGACATCACACAAGTCCATTCCCGAGGCAGGAGTCGAACCTGCGATTGGAGTGGTCGCGCGGTTCCAGACTGAAGCGCCTATAACCGATAGGCTACTCCGGCTGGCCGTCTACGAGAGGGGGCTCTCCATGCGACGCAATGAGACATACCACGTGTGTGTCGTATCAGCACCAGGCCGCATAGTGGCCAACTCCAGTGTCAGTATGAGAGGAGACGATCTTATTATATACTCGCCCAGCTGGTCCAAATCTGATGATCCAGTAGATTTATTTCACAAATTATCGCCAATTATGTTGATCAGAACCTTAACAGCGTAGGCAGTGTTTGTCAGAGTGATTCGTGAACACGAAATTATTCGAATTCCGCCATCCTGTGTCACCACATTAGTCGACTCGCGGCTTTGCAATTACATTATACTATCTCGAGACATCAGTGCCAATCGGTATGTAATTCTAATGTTTTCTGCGACATTGGCCGCATTTGGGCATTGAAATGAATCAATGGTTACAGCGGAAAGTCTGTGGTGGACCAGGGTTCAAACTCGGATGTCCAGCTTAACGCGAACGGGCACTTAAACCATCACGGCCACCCAGGCTCTCTTTCAACCTGACCCAAATTTCCAGCCTGTTGCCCAGTTCCAACCCCTCACTCGCCATTTTGGTTCCCCGCAAGAGATCGGGCTTAGTGTGCATCCGCACCCACTGAAAGACTAGATCTTCGGTCGTCTCACGATAAATGAAGTGTCTGTTCTTTCCGATACGCCCAAAAGAACAGACACTATATGCGATACAGTGACCATTGAAATGTATTTCAATGGATTTCAATGATATTAGCCGCATTTGAAAGAACCAAGGCCAGAGCTTAAAATTTGTGCCACACCGAGACTTGAACCCGGCGAGCTGTCGCCATAACTGCCTCCGCCATCGGTGTATGTGTGTGTGTGTGTGTATGTCAATAGACGTGAACCATCTCGGCAAATAATTACGTGGAAGTTGTAGAGAAGAAATGAAGTGGCGACAAAAGAGGGGGAAATTAACGTTCTCGCTGCTGATACAGTTTATCCGCACCTTAGTTCTCGCACTATCGCACTAAGAAATAGCATGAGTCAGGAAAGTGCCATGTGCAAACTGCATCACATTGGTTCCCAAACCTATCGTATCTCTCTCCATTAAGAGATGGAGACTCGTGTTAACTTCTATACACGGGCATTAACACAGGATACTACAGATGTATCTAGCGATGAAGCCACATTTACCAATAATGGCCAGACAAACCACGGATAGATGCACTACTGGTCTGATGACAATCCACTTTGTCTTCGCCAGGTGGAGTGACAATGACCATGGACTGCAAACGTGTCATGTGGGATAGTGAACCATCAGCTCACAGGCCCGTGTTTCATGGACGGAACACTGAATCTGCACAATAATCGCAGCCTCCTAATAGACAGTCTTGCACGAATGCTAGAAGACGTTCTTCTGCAGATTAGGAGGTACTTGTGGTACCAACATGATGCCTGTCCAGATCAAAGTGCACGAAGTAATGCAGCGTGTCTTCATGAACAGTTCATTCGTTGCATTTGACGCAGAAGATCTGTACCTTTCTCCGGCCCGTTCCCCGGATTTGACGCCTGTAGACTTTTTTTTCTGTGGGGAAAGCTCAAAGATGCTGCCTACAAGAACATACCAACTGTATGCGATGATTTGCAATGACATATTAGGGCTGCCTGTTCGGACATCTCCGCTGAAATGCTAGTATACAGCAGTCGTCCCATACCAGACTGGAAGCGTGTACTGCCGCTGGCAGTGGTCATTTTTAACACAACTTATGATGGTTAATTGCCTCGTTACTGACCAGTATCTACATAAGTACCGTATTCATTTGTGTTGTTCTTTAGTGTGTGCTACCACACGCATTGTGCAAGCGTCTGTGTGGAAATTTTTTACGGCACTATCTATCGTAAAAGACTCGTACTAGAACCCTGCAACAAACACCACTGACATTCTTGTTTACCCTACTTTCAGTTTGTTAATGTCAGTAGGTACCGTTCCACTTAAAAAAAACATTTTCTGGGTATCATTATTATTTGTTGGTAGGGCAACAATACGAGCCCCTGACTACCAATCCAGACCATGAAAACCACACAACAGCACTTTCCATTCCCGCAATATTTACAATGCAGATTTTGGGAGACGAGAGGGTATCCTAACCACCCCCCCCCCCCAAAAAAAAAAAAAAGAAACGGAATAACATTGCCATGGGTGGAACTCGTGTAGTACGAATTTCTGCCGTTAGGCTTGTATAGCGCAACTTTTTGCCAGTTCAAGGGCGCCATTGTTGTCGACCTAGCTTGTTCTGTCCATCTGCAGTAACTGTTTTTGCTAGCGCTGTTTTGTTCTTGTTTCGTTTTTTATGATGTAAAGTTTATGCAAACAACATGCAGCTGTGATATTTTGTTTTCTACGTGATAAAAATCCTGCTGAAATTGTTTTATTGTTGAAAACAACTTACCAAGATGACGTTATGATAAAAACTCAAGTGTACGAGTGGATTGCTTGATTTAGGAATGGCGACATGGCGATTGATGGCAAACCTGCCCGAATCGACAACAATGAAAAAATGCGGGAGATTGTGCCCACCGACAGACGGCAGTCCACTAATCGACTGAAACTTCCTGGAAAATTAAAACGGTGTGTCGGGCAGATACTCGACCACGGGACCTTTGCTTTTCGCGGGGAAGTACTCTGCCATCTGAGCTACCCAAGCACGACTCACGACCCGTCGTCACAGCTTCAGTTCTGCCAGTACGTCGTCGGGAGTCGTGCGTGGGTATCTCAGATGGTAGAGCTCTTGCCTGCGAAAGGCAAAGGTCCCGAGTTCGATCTCGGTCCGGCGCACAGTTTTAATCTGCCAGGAAGTTTCATACCAGTGCACACTCGGCTGCAGAGTGAAAATCTCATTCAGGTATTGATCGTTTGTCAGAGATTAGTAGGTTGTCTTGGAGCTCGGTTCAGCGAATTTTAACAGCAGCTCTGGGAATGAAAAGGTTGCTGCCAAGTTTGTTTACTCGGGTTCTGACTGACAGTCGAAAGGAACGTCGAGTTGAAACATGTCGTCCTTTGAAACAACAACTTGAAACTGATCCAGATTTTCTGCCCAAGGTCATTACTGATGATGTGTCACGTTGATATGGATACGACACAGAAACAATCAACAGTGAAGCCAAGGAAAGACGTCATCGTCAGCCTGTCTAAAAAGAAAGTCGTCAAAGCAAACATAAAAACAATGCTGACTTGCTTTTTGTTTGTTGCCTCAGCTTAGACCGTTATTCAGACCTTTTATTTGGAAATTTTAAGAAGATTGCGCAGTTATGTTGGTGAAGAAAGAGCCAATTTGTAGTAGACTGGAGACGTTCTTCCACCACGACAACGCACCTCGACACACAGCATATCCATTAGTCAGTTTTTGGCAAAAAATGGCATGGTTCCGCTGTCCCAAGCACGCGATGCTTCAGACAGCAAGGTGTCGACACATGTGAAAAAAGGCCAAAGCTTGGAAGTTCATGTGAGCTGCAACGTCGGTTAACGACGTCGCAATGGCATCAAATTTCTCCATAATTCTTCCCAACGCCGCGTGGGTGTGCCACACGATGAGATGGTCGTCACACGCGCCCTCACCCTCTCTTACCAACATGTCACCCCTTTTTTTATGTTTCTGGCATGGAGGTCTGAACCCCCACGTTCAATAATGAAACCGAGCCATTTTCTTTTGCGTGGCCGAGGAAAGCATTTCACACAGAGTGACGGAATCGACACGAAAATGCCGTAGGCGGTAGCACATAGGGCATCAATGAAACCCCTCCTTTCGCTGGAACGTTGATTCCTATACGTTTCGGTGATGAAAACGACAATTCGCAACTTTTACCCTTCTGACACCCTTGGACGTTTCAGCTCTTCACTAAGGACATTGTGGGATCCGTCCCCACTTAACAGTATCGCAACCCTTTTAGTGCTGTGCGACCGCAGTTTCCACTCTCGATTGCATGTTGGGACACTAGTGACCGTTCGAAGTTTGACCATGGTCCGAAGTGTCAAAGAGTACCCATACTTTTTCAACCCTCTTGTTTTCCGCTCTCCTGTGGCGTGATCGCGTGAGAGTGCAACATTATCATATGCGTTAATAAAATGGCAAAGGGACTCTCTAAAGCCCCTCCTCCACCCCTCCCAGGTAGGCAACGCCCTCAGTGCCACCCACGCAACTTTGATTAGCGTGTTTCAAAAGTATCTGTTAGAAACTTCAACAACTGCTCAGACTGGCGGCAGCTCTAACATCTGTAGGTAAACAAACCGCGCTCAAGTGGTGTCAAAAGCTTTGCCTAACCGTCAGGAGCTGAGTAGCAGCCAGGCTGATGTTTTGCCGAAATTTCCACTGATCACGATGCTATTCAGTATTTATTTACGTAAGCAGCTTCACAAAGATGAGGAATAACTTTACACCAGCAAACAGTCTTCTCACAGATGTAATGCGAATCCTTCAGGACCTGATACAGAAGTGAAATATTTTGTTAATAACATTATAATTCCTTTCTTTGAAACAGTATTCACTGAGAGCTTGACAACACGATCGCGGATCTCTCCCGGGCGCTGGCCATCGAATAACTTGTTGTATTTGTAGTGACCTGTACTGGCGCACGTCGCATCCATAATTGACCACTGAGCCGTACTGTTACGAACTGGTACACTCGACATGTAACAAGAACACAAAATCCTTATCACATCGAACAACATTTGCACTTCATACGTACAAATAATTAACTGCAGTTTGCCTCACGTGACTCAGGCTGGTGAGAGACGTCGGTGTTTCAGTTAAAACTTGAAACACTACACTGTTCATAGAGATTATCAAAATACAACTTCACAACCTTCAGCTGTAGTAATATTAGAATTAGGTAACTTTCGCTAACAGGTTCGAAGTAATCTGATGATTAATCAAGAGAATGAACTACGATCATGTGAGAGTGAAATAAAGACTTGCCCGCCAGCTTCAGAGCCAGGTGGCGAGTTCTGTGTTAGAATTTGGAGGTATCATATATCTGCATCTACATCTATATTTACATCCACATCTGCATATATACACCGTAATCATAGTCTGGGGGGGGGGGGGGGAGCGGTTCTACCTGCTACAGTCTGGGACCACGCGACCGCTGCGGCCGCAGGCTCGAATCCTGCCTCGGGCATGGATGTGTGTAATGTCCTTAGGTTAGACAGGTTTAAGTAGTTCTAATTTCTAGGAGACTGAAGACCTCAGAAGTTAAGTCCCAAAGTGCTCAGCCCATTTCAACCGTACACCGTAATCCATTTTATGATATGTGGTGGGAGTATTTCGCATATCACTGTCAGTTTTTCCTGCTTCTGTTAGAGTCGCAAATTGTACGCTTGAGGACTGCATAAGAGTTCAATCTCCCTACCTTTACCATCATGATCTTTTCTTAGCTCAGCTGTACACTGGTGGCGATGGTATAATGTTCAGGGTGCTCAACAGCTAGGTCATCAGCGGCCTTACTATACCAAAAGGTGAAAGTGCTTAAATTTTCAAAATGATGCACCAAAAGGAAAAGTATTTAATACACTACTGGCCATTAAAATTGCTACACCAAGAAGAAATGCAGATGATAAACGGGTATTCATTGGACTATTATACGAGGGCTGTCCAGAAAGTAAGTTACGATTGATCGCGAAATGAAAATCACAGTGAAAATCAGAAATGTTTCATTTGTAACAGTTAGCTACACCTTTCAGCTACTTCTCTACGTAGTCGCCGTTCTGACTCAGACATTCGTCGTAGCGTTGTACCAACTTCCCAATACCCTCATCATAGAAGGCAGCCGCCAGTGCTTGCCGCCAATTCTCTACGCTGGCCTAAAGCTCGTTGTCTGTGCCAAAATGTTGTCTTCATAGCCAGTGGTTCGTTTGAGCAGAGATGAAACTCAGTGGGAGACAATTACGGGCTGTATTGTGGGTAACCAAACATTTCCAATTGAAACGATGCAGGAACATCTTCATTGCCCCTGCAGAATGAGGCTGAGAATTGTCTTGAAGAAGAAACCGCACGAGAGTTATGTAATGTTGGTTGCATAGCTTCAGGGGAAAATTCTCACCAGGCCCTCGTACTTGGCGGGAGACACTATTTTCTATAACATCTTTACGCGCTCACTAAGAGCTCAGGAATGAAAAGAGCGACATAATTCTACCTAGAGTCATACTAGAGACACTGCCCAACACATCTTTGCAAAGCTTTATCGGATTTTCATAGTCGTTTCCATTTCGCGACCGATCGTAACTTACTTTCTGGACAGCCCTCGTATTATACTGGAACTTACATGTGATTACATTTTCACGCAATTTGGGTGCATAGATCCTGAGAAATCAGTACCCAGAACAACCACCTCTGGCCGTAAAAACGGCCTTGATACGCCTGGGCATTGAGTCAAACAGAGCTTGGATGACGTGTACAGGTACAGCCGCCCATGCAGTTTCAACACGATACCACAGTTCATCAAGAGTAGTGACTGGCGTATTGTGAGGACCCAGTTGCTCGTCCACCATTGACCAGACGTTTTCAGTTGGTGAGAGATCTGAAGAATGTGCTGGCCAGGGCAGCAGTCGAACATTTTCTGTATCCAGAAAGGCCCCTACAGGACCTGCAACATGCGGTGGTTCATTATCCTGCTGAAATGTAGGGTTTCGCAGGGATCGAATGAAGGGTAGAGCCACGGGTCGTAACATATCCGAAATGTAACGTCCACTGTTCAAAGTGAAGTGCCGTCAATGCGAACAAGAGGTGACCGTGACGTGTAACCAATGGCACCCCATACCATCAGGCAGGGTGATACGCAAGTATGGCGATGACGAATACACGCTTCCAATGTGCGTTCACCGTGATGTCAAACACGGAGGCGAACATGATGATGCTGTAAACAGAACCTGGATTCATCCGAAAAAATGACATTTTGCCATTTGTGCACCCAGGTTCGTCGTTGAGTACACTATCGCAGGCGCTCCTATCTAGGATGCAGCGTCAAGTGTAACCGCAGCCATGGTCTCCGAGCTGATAGTCCATGCTGCTGCAAACGTCGTCGAACTGTTCGTGCAGATGATTGTTGTCTTGCAAACGTCCCCATCTGTTGACTCAGGCATCGAGACGTGGCTGCACGATCCGTTACAGCCATGCAGATAAGATGCCAGTCATCTCGACTGATAGTGATACGAGGGCGTTTGCATCCAGCACGGCGTTCCGTATTACCCTCCTGAACCCACCGATTCCACATTCTGCTAACAGTCATTGGATCTCGACCAACGCGAGCAGCAATGTCGCGATACGATAAACCGCAATCTCGATAGGCTACAATCCGACCTTTATCAAAGGCGGAAACGTAATGGTATGCGTTTCTCCTCTTTACATGAGGCATCACAACAACGTTTCACCAGGCAACGCCGGTCAACTGCTATTTGTGTATGAGAAATCGGTTAGAAACTTTCCTCATGTTAGCACGTTGTAGGTGTCGCTGCCGTCGCCAACCTAGTGTGAATGCTGTGAAAAGCTAATCATTTGCATATCACAGC
This sequence comes from Schistocerca nitens, assembly GCF_023898315.1. NCBI lineage: Eukaryota > Metazoa > Arthropoda > Insecta > Orthoptera > Acrididae > Schistocerca > Schistocerca nitens. The sequence goes on from NC_064621.1 coordinate 372,899,869, forward strand.
ACCTTCTTCCTGTCGATTAAATTTCGCGTCTGTAGCACGTCATCTTCGTGGTGCAGCAATTTTAATGACCAGGATTGTATTGGTCACAGCCACCCAGCTACAATCTTCCTCGCGCGCACTCACACGTCCACACAGAAGACCGAATTACGAAAGAGTCAAGATATGTTATTGTTGAAATACACATACTACAAATACACATCAGCTAAAGAAATGTAACTGGAAACCGTGTCCGGTTTATCAATGGAAAAAATAATAGATGAAGTTCTCAACCTTCTACCTAAAGACTATGGAGAAGGCCAACCAGGACACTGTTCGCTTAAAACACGAATCATCTTCGATTTATCGCCTCGTAAAGTTGAGGACAGGTCTGCTGTAGCATAAGTCGACTGATATAAAACGTATTCCGTTAAAATGTTGTGTGCAGGTATCTGTGAACCACAAGCACTGGGGGCCCATCTCGCATGAGGAGGAACCCATGCAACAGTGTACAGTGCCCTACCTATCCAGAGGCACGTTAAGACTTGTTCCTCCTACCACAGCGAATGGAAGCACGGACGCCAAGGCTGTGTGGTTGGGTTCACCGACATGAGTTTGTTTTTCCCCAACCCTAACCTATCCTCTTCCAACATACGCATGATCCTATACATCGACAGAGAGGCAACAGCACGTACACGGGCAATACTTCTTCAAAGTATATCTGCCATGCAGGCATCCTTGGCTACTTCATCCGCTGCTTCATTAACTTGAATACGAACTTGCATTTGTACCCAGCTGAATGATACCTCCTTCAGCTATACGAGGAACTAACGTGTTGGTATACACGTGCGAGGTGCCGGGGCTAGCAGTGTGTTTAACACTAAATTCTTCTAGAATCTACATATGTAAATGATGCTCTAAGCCCCCCCCCCCCCCATTCTAACTCCGACTTTTGCTGTTGCACAAGGATTAAAAAAAAATACGCGAACTGACTCTAATCAACCCTGCCAGTGGAGTAGAAGAGAGTTTGGCACCTGCAATAATTTAATTTGATCAATAAGTTAAATAAACGAAGGTTTCATTAACATAGTGAGGAATGATAGGGTTGCTCTACCGATTAACAGAATGAAAGTTGTGTCCAAAATAACAATATGATTTATTAAGACTAAACACAAAATAATAAACAAAAACACATGAAACATTTACCATACATCAAATTGGCTCAAATTGGATTCTCAAACAAACGCGGTGAATGTGAAGTTGTCCCTAAAGTAGATTGTGAGGATTATGACGAAGTGGTATGTGGAGCCAATTCCTTGCAACTCAAATCTTAAGAGAAAACACATAGCCAACTCAACATTAATTGCTGCTACCCAAGACAGAACAAAGTTAGAAAAAGACGAACAGGCGCGCTCTGCTGGAGCTCTGATTATCACCTAGGAAAATCCCTGTCTGCCGGTGCTGCGGACATACATTACCAATCTGTCTTCTTAACTGCAAGAACACGATTTGGCGTACTGGAGGCGATGGCTGGTTGCTTCGACGTCCTCGACCGAAAGGCGAGAGCCGACTACCACTGAGCACCCGTACAGGCCGAACACAGAACATTCCCACCCCCACGACAGTGGCCGTGGTTAAACGTTCCAATCAGCAACTCGAAAACCGGCGGAAAATTCCACTCCATTGCCGGAGCACTACCATTCCGCCAATGGAGATTCTTGGCGCCAATTTCTGCGCTGATTTTGCTACGTCACGGAGCTATGCCCTGAGCAAGCCGATCACAGTTACTATTTTGCAGAAAGCGCGGGAATTTTCCCGCCACAACTGTCTGGGTACACAAGTCATTCCCACGCCTCGCTGGTAGCCCGCCAGAAAGGGTTTTCGCTAAGTTTCTGCGAAGTAACGGAACCTCTAGCCCAGCCGCTACTTCAGGCCCCTCCGGGTGTGTCTTTTGACAATGTTGGCGTCTGGAAAGCATTCACTCGACTGCCTCACACCCGTCGGCTTAACCCTCTCGAGATCAACAGAGCCTGACTGTCACCGGACCACCTGGGTGACGAGAGACGCTGCGTGGGAAGTCCGCGTGGGAAGGAATAGCAACTTTTCACCGCATGCAATTACAGACGAAAATCGCAAGATAGAAATATGAGTGCGGCTCATGCCACCTCTCATAGCCCCTACGCCATTTTGGATTGTAATTGGTGAGCGGTTGGCTCACTTAGGAGCAAGGTAATGAGTCAATCGCCCAAGAACAATCTTACAAACTGACTCCACATGCCGCACTCTATAAAAAAAACCTCTGCAACCGAAAAATGCAGTTCATAGAGGGAGGATTATTTATGATGTAGCCAACTTCACCTTCTTAATATGGAACCCTAACACTCACATCACACATCCATACCCCGGGAGCCCCTTCCAAACACCGATTCACACAGACATTCACGCTCTAAATATGGCCCGGGCATGTGAGCCAAATATGGAGCAGTTTATTCTTTACAATCAGAGTTGGAGTGCTCCGCAATTAAATGCCCAAGATTTTACAACCATTTGAATCATGAAACTAACCTGAACTCACTCACACATGATAGTATTTAGGTTAACAATCTCTTTGTGAGCTTTCAGAATCTAGTTACAACCTCTGATTCATTCTGTCTCCCTGCAGCAAGAATAACCTTTACAAAATGTTCCCTGAGCTGATGGTCCATTCACAATGACAGTGGTGATATCTGCTTCAGTTTATGGGGACTTCAGGCACACTGTTTGCATACACACAACAATAAATACCTAATACAAAAAGACAACATGGTGTGGAGAACAATACAGTAATTTGTAATAAGAATTACAGTGTAAAACACAAACACATACAAGGTATAACATACATTACAAAAACAACACTAGAGAAAGAAATTTTAGAAAAAAAAACAAGGTTCATGGGGTGTCAAGTTGTGCTTCCACATTGCACAATGTTCACTACTGTGCTGAGATTGAGGCACTAAATCACATTGTTAGAAATATTCGAAGCACTTCACAAATTCCGCAGTACTGACATCACATAGGGCTAAACGTCAGGTGTTGTTGCTACGTTGTTGCAACGGCAATGGGGTGTGCTGGAGCATCTGCAGTACTCTGTTGAGATTGCAGCAAGACCCACACATATGATCACGGCAGTACAGTAGGAAGACACAGTGATAGGCTCTCCTCACGTCGATTAATTGTCTCTGAGGTCTACTTGTTGGGATACATCACTAGTCTAGGTCTCTTCTCTCGCTGGACAGTACTTTACGTTTCACAATATTGCAGTTCGACGAGGGATGATGGCACGTGGAGTGACTCCACAAGTGTGTGAGGTCATCCATACAGGATCGAACTAGGAGCGACGATTGCTACAACTGCTCTCAAATAGAGAGGAGAAGTTAGAAATGAGACCATTCATTTGTTAGAGTGTGTGGCATGATACTGCTTTGTGTCTGCAGATCGGCCAATGCTAGTGAGTTGTAAAAACCCAAACAGGTGCGTATATAGCGTCCCTTTCTGTCCTGAGGCACATGAGGCGCAGGTTCTGACATGATATGTGATCTTCTTCGTGTACTCACGACAACGTAGTCTGCCGCAGGGAATCCCTCCAAACGGCTGCCGCGTCCGGAGAGCTAGCAGGCTGTCGCTTGTGGGTCACGTGTCAGTGTCAACGGCCAGCCTCACTTTCGCTTGTGGCCCGGCGAGGATTGTCTGCCGCCTAATCCCTCAGGTATACGGCCCGGTGACTGTCAGCTTGTAGGACCGGATGCTCTCGCGCACTTCACGTCAAGTGGCGCGCTGACGCTCTCTTCTTGCAGGTAGCCGATGACCTCTTGTTTTTGCTCCGGCTGGCCTCTGCATTGCCACGATCCCCGTCATCTGCACAATTCTTACAAAAATCTTATGCCTAACTTTTCCCCATGACCTTCTGTGTTATAAAAAATTTACATAAAGACACATTGATGGTCTGTCATTTCAGACACTCTTATTTTACTTTTATAGTTATTAATCTATGGCTATCATTATAACAAAATCGTGGTGTATGTAATCTAGACATGGAAATAATTTATCTTGATATTTGTGTAGAGACCGGTCTCACTACTGTACATGGTGTGTGACGCTACACTGGATGAACAGCTAAATGTGCGGGCGCGCACTAATATTACTATTAATTATATAGATCGACAGTAGACATGCTCAAGAATTAACTACCATTTGCCAACGATCTACATTCTATGTCTTTTGAATAAATTATGTTATTATGCAGGTCGAAGTTTTACTGAGCTATAAAGAACATGCAACTATTCTAAGTTCGCTCGCCGGTCGTCCCTCCACTTCGGGTCTGTGATTCGATGACCTGAAAAGTAACATCCCAACAGGCGCGCGCCAAACACTTGTGGTAGAAAACCCCCACAATATTAATCTAGTTATTGTTAAATCCTACAGTTTAACTTATCCTAGTATATCGTACCCTTTTTTATTTACTTTTTATTTATTTATTTATTATTTTTTTTGTTTACCTTACACAATACTCTTACATAATTCCTGTTACGTTGAGATGTCTCGCTGCTCGCCGCTATTGACGACAGTGATGTGCGCGCCGTACGACATGGCGTCCGCGTTCTCACTACGCCTCACTGAAACTCCAGAGACTGGGTTAGCCATAGCTATACAAGACAATAAATTTATAGTTGCAACTTCCTTTTCCATGTTATGCAGTATTCGCGATCAAAGCACACCTTTCCAGAGGCAATGTAATATGACCAAGCCAGGACTGGTTCCTGTTGAGGATTCCGTCGCCCACCACACACCAGCTACACAGTATGTCACGAATTTCCAAGTATAATTCCTTGGTTATTCATCTGTGACAGTCACAAGCAGCACGCTAAATCCCCAACCAGCACATTGGCATGGTAAGCTTTATGCCCGCATTTCTACCGTCTAGGCCCTAGGGCACCATTGGAGTCAAACGCTCACAGGTTCATCATGACTTGCAAGACAAAGATGCTGGCGCATCACTGTAAAAACTATACTGCCCATATTCATCATCGAAATCACGCAATATACCACAATCTTGCAGTGCACTGACGCGTGCCTGCAAGCATTGGTATGAATGTCTCACGAACTGGTTGTGGCCGCTATGGAGCGTATCACGACTTCTCAGAACGCTTCTAAGAGCACGTTCTTGTATGCGCCCGTTTGTGCGACATCTCGTCACTCATCATTATCCCTCAACATGGACACCAGACAGGAAACGACAAAAACATTGCTCATGAAAAGTTAGTGTCTCCTACTCCATCGACATTGGAGATCGCGAACATAAACAAAAAGAGGATAGCAGCAGTAAATTCTTATGCAAGACAACGCAGCGTGTTAATACTTTAGCAATCTTAATCTATTAATGTAACGATTATTGTTCCCCGAAGAAAGGTTCATATATTTGCCTATTCTACTATGTACACCACTTAAACTACTATTATTCCACGAACTTCTTTGTGTGAGAGATGTGGTGGAGTCCTATGGACTAGCGCCAATCCCTTGTCAGACTCCCCCTCCTCTGACGTGCATTAGGATTTGCAGGTCTAATTTCAATCTCCTGGTTCTCCTGTGGTCCTTGATTTTGCTCTCTCCAGCTACGGTCGCTTTGCCGTTCGTTATTCCTCCTGTCCCAGATTCCTTGTCTAGATTGACCCTGTTCCCTGACGTTCTGGTTTCCGTGTCTCTGGTTTCCATAATCTTGAATTGCGTAACCTTGATTTCCGTAACCCTGGTTTCCTAACTGACGACCGCGATTATGCGATCTGTTGTCGTCTGCCCTTGCTGTTCCGTGGTATTTGTTATTTTGCGCCTTCTTCCTGTCCTTTGCGTCTTGTTTATCGAAGACTACTTCGAGTTCGCGCAATAGACTCTTGAATGCTTCTATGTCAGATCCACACTTGCCGACAAGTGTCTGTTGATACCTAACAGGCAATTTGGAAAAACAACATTTGATGATTTCTCCCTTGCTATATGGACTATCTAAAAATTGATTCTTCTTGAGTAAATCATCAAAAAATTTGGTTGCGCTCCTTTGCCCGGACACTTCCAGTTCAGGACAAAATATTATTTCCTCTTTAATCCAGTCTTGCGTTTCCTTTGACCAGTAGATCCCCAGGAACGCATCAACAAATTCCTGATAAGTCTGACACGTCGCTGCCACACCCCGCATCTTTTCCGCGGCTTGGCCTTCGATGTGTCCACACATGAATTCTAATTTTGCCAGGGTTGGCCATGATGACGGTAATGAATTTGTAAACTGCATCACCCAGCTCTTGGGATGCATCGACCCTCCATTATCTCTGAACTTTTGGAATTTTAGTATCGACAGGAAGTGATTGTGATCAAAATCCTGTCTGATCCTCGCACTGGTGTTGTCACTCGTTTCCGATACTTGCACGTCTGCTAAGTGTCCTGATCTATCTTGCTGATAACTGTGATGTGCTACCTCTGTATCACAGTGGCAGTGGCACTCAGAATTCACTCTCCTAAGTGGGCTACAATTATTGGAGCTATTACTAGGTGTTTCTGCGTGTGCATTGTTAGTTCCGCACTCTGTCACTGGGTTAGAGCACGGCGGGCTTTTCCTCGGAGACACAATTCTGTGTACTCCATCATTGGTATCCGAACGTGCAGTGCTCATGTGCCCGTTTCGCTCTAGTTTTTCTATCCGACTCTCTACTTCTTTCATTCGTTTCGTGATGTTCGTAACCGCAATATTACCTTGGGTTTTTAAGAACGCTAGGGACTTTGAGTGGGCTTGTGTCGCACATCGCAAGCGACCTGCAAGTTGAGAAGTTACTTTTGCGATTCTCATTGCCCCTGTTGCTGCCGTTTTGGCTAGGCCTGCTACTTTTTGTGCTACCATTGACAATTGTTTTGCTTCTCCACATTCTTTCTTTATTGTTAGTAATTCCCCACGAATTTCTCCTATATGCGAAATTATAGTCTGAGTGTCCTTCTTACGCTGTTCGTCAGCTTCTTCTTTCATTGAACATAGGAAGCTCAGTATTGGGTTTATGTCATCTTTTTGATCCTCGTCACACATGGGCGATGTAACTCTGGACACCTGGGCGCTAGAGCTCTGACGTGACCGAACTGGCCCCTGTCTGCTCTCGTTCGTTTGATTATAAACTTCTGCTACCGTCTCGACCTGTGTGCCTGTCTCTGTTTCATCCTCTACCTCACTATCATAATCACGGCGGCGACGTTGCTCTAAGATCGCGTCCAAATCACCTTCCTCATCAATGACCCTGTCGTCCTCTCCTGCTAAAAATGTGCCCATCTCATCTCCGAACCTATCCCCGTCAGTAAACTGCCCCTTATCCATTATGCAATCCTCTTTTGTTTTAATAGTCGTGTCTTACTTCTCGTGATCATTCATGAAAACAATTTTATCTAAAATGCACAATAAAAATAATCTACTCCATATATTCTTCGATATAGACACAAAATTTCAACAACGCCGTTCCAACGCTGTAATTACATGCACAGAAACTGCACACAAACCCGACAAAGTGTGAAGTGGTACGGACACCACATCAAAGAAACATATAAAACAATGAACAAACAAACAAATATATACGCTGAAAACAAAAACAGTAAACATGCGCCGCTACTTAAAACTAATCACGGAACTAAAAGAAAAACAAGTTGGGTATTACTCACTAAAAAAATAGAGAAAAAAATTGAATGTTCCTACTAAGAATCCTGTTGGCTTATCAGTGATTCACAGGAAAGATCCGAGGCTAAGGGTCGCCATTTTATGCGAGGTGCCGGGGCTAGCAGTGTATTTAACACTAAATTCTTCTGGAATCTACATATGTAAATGATGCTCTAAGCCCCCCCCCCCCTATTCTAACTCCGAAATTTGCTGTTGCACAAGGATTAAAAAAAATACGCGAACTGACTCTAATCAACCCTGCCAGTGGAGTAGAAGAGAGTTTGGCACCTGCAATAATTTAATTTGATCAATAAGTTAAATAAACGAAGGTTTCATTAACACAGTGAGGAATGATAGGGTTGCTCTACCGATTAACAGAAAGAAAGTTGTGTCCAAAATAACAATATGATTTATTAAGACTAAACACAAAATAATAAACAAAAACACATGAAACATTTACCATACATCAAATTGGCTCAAATTGGATTCTCAAACAAACGCGGTGAATGTGAAGTTGTCCCTAAAGTAGATTGTGAGGATTATGACGAAGTGGTATGTGGAGCCAATTCCTTGCAACTCAAATCTTAAGAGAAAACACATAGCCAACCCAACATTAATTGCTGCTACCCAAGACAGAACAAAGTTAGAAAAAGACGAACAGGCGCGCTCTGCTGAGCTCTGATTATCACCTAGGAAAATCCCTGTCTGCCGGTGCTGCGGACATACATTACCAATCTGTCTTCTTAACTGCAAGAACACGATTTGGCGTACCGGAGGCGATGGCTGGTTGCTTCGACGTCCTCGACCGAAAGGCGAGAGCCGACTACCACTGAGCACCCGTACAGGCTGAACACAGAACATTCCCGCCCCCACGACAGTGGACGTGGTTAAACGTTCCAATCAGCAACTCGAAAACCGGCGGAAAATTCCACTCCATTGCCGGAGCACTACCATTCCACCAATGGAGATTCTTGGCGCCAATTTCTGCGCTGATTTTGCTACGTCACGGAGCTATGCCCTGAACAAGCCAATCACAGTTACTATTTTGCAGAAAGCGCGGGAATTTTCCCGCCACAACTGCCTGGGTACACAAGTCATTCCCACGCCCCGCTGGTAGCCCGCCAGAAAGTGTTTCCGCTAAGATTCTGCGAAGTAACGGAACCTCTAGCCCAGCCGCTACTTCAGGCCCCTCCAGGCGTGTCTTTTGACAATGTCGGCGTCTGGAAAGCATTCACTCGACTGCCTCACACCCGTCGGCTTAACCCTCTCGAGATCAGCAGACCCCGCCTGTCACAGGACCACCTGGGTGACGAGAGACGCTGCGTGGGAAGTACGCGTGGGAAGGAATAACAACTTTTCACCGCATGCAATTAGAGACGAAAATCGTAAGATAAAAATATGAGAGGGGGCTCATGCCACCTCTCACACGTCTCGTGTAGTTGTAAGTAGGCTGTTTAGGTCTTTATGTTGGTAACGCCACGTAGCGCTCTATATTAAAATTGAGAGGCACCCACTTGCCTTACTCATACTGTGGCATCAAGCAGTCAGGCCTGCAAGATGAGTGGTTTGCCAAGCGAGTGGATTCTTCCTTAATTTATCGAGTAACATGAATTCTCGTATCTTACTATTTAGTTACAAATTATCCTCCTGTATGAATACTACGCAACGGAAACACATATCTGACTATCAGTGAATTACAGAACTCTGACTGTACACTACGCACTGGCAATACCACATTTTCTTTTTGTCTTTTATTTAACGGCTTTTATCAACACGTGGCCACCGCACTGAATGTGAATGGCGCACACATTATAAATTCGGGGCATCATGACAACATGCAATTCAATGGAAAAATCCACCAATCTTTTTCTTTTCACTATATTATTTATTCCAAAACACACAAATTCTATAACCTACACAATATCACGTGAGAAATTCCGCCCAGTGGGCCTGGCTTTACATTAGTGAATCCCTATATTATGGTCTCGTAATTTATTTAACGCTACAGTGCACTTTCTGGATAGGATGGTGGATCTTTTATTACACCTCACACTTCGACTCTCACAATTATCATCACGAAACTTTCCTCCAGACCGAGCGATACAGAAGGAACAAGCATAACCCACAAATCTTTTGAAACTACCTTGCTACTCCCCCATGCAAACCACACATACCCAAATTACATGACATACACCACACAACAATGTGAAATACTACACAAAGAATGGTTACAACATTATCACTTTCTGCTTTCCCACTTCAATCAATATTTATCCCAGTTTCACACGACACTGCCCCACTTTGTAATTCTACTTTCCTACTGTGAACTCTGGAGATAAATGCACGTCTTCCTGTGCAATGCAAGTCAAGTGGCGTTGCTGGATAGACGGCCGACTCACCTTGATTCTCTCTCAGAGTTTAAATCTAGCGTCACACGGAATCATATCATGCAGTTTAATATTAAGCACACACGCGAGTCCTCAACTGATACCATGGACGAGTACTTCTCTTTATCCTTTGTCTCATACACAGATTGAGACTCACACAGTACTCACCACGTGGAAGTACTCGTCTCTAATTTCAAGTCCTGCACACGTAATTTCTTAAATATTTCAACTTATGATACACACGCTATTTCTTAAATATTTCAACTTATTGTACACACGCTAGTAATTCAGCTTAACTTAAGCACACAGAAGTATTTCAACTTATAGCTACACGTGGTTTCATTGTGACCGTTGGTCACTTCCGAAGATTACTACAATCCCCTTAATATTACCTGCCTGACATTTAATTCTCCCCACAAAATTTCCTGAGATAGAGAAATTATTAATTCAAACTACTCTTAAATATTCCACATGCATACCATGCCTCCACTCTTTCGTCATTACGGAGCACAACAAAAACAGGTCTTAACGGCAGAAGATCCAGCGGCAGAGTGCCGAAATATGGCCGTTCTCTGGGTCCTCTCCCATCTCTGTCGAGGTGGGGGAAACACCTTGGTACCCTATTGGTCAGCCACATTTCAGGCCTCAAAGCTCTGGTAAATTTCATGTCTTTGGTCCCACCAAAGGTGGCCAAAGGATCGACTCAAAGATGATCATATATTCACATTCACTATCTGTGGTTAGCAGACGACCATACATTCATTCATTTCACAGATCTCACCAAACTGGATGTAGGGATTTACTTTGTGGGAGTGCACATGCGATCAATTAAATAAATAAATTGTCATTCTTTCCCACACTGGTATCCGGCTTCGCTGCATTAATTGAAATTGAGTTATTTTTACACAAAAAATGTGTTGTTCTGACAAGAATAATGAAGTATTTTGTACCTATTTTCAATGTCGGGCGGTACTGTACCCTTTCACCACCGGCTACCCATGCAGAAAAAAATGGCACGGTACTATCCTTGCAATGCGAGGGTAGTTCCGAACATTTTTTTAAGAAAACTGTATTAGAACAAAAATAGCAAGTCATTAAAATAACCAGGAGGAGACCTTAGCCCCTGGTGACCTCAAATTGACGACCAGATGTTGTTACTTTACCAAATTATTGACACAGTTATTGCATTATTGTACTCTCCACAATCCGGAGTAACGTACACATACAAATTTACATCAATCCAAATGACAAATAAAACATTACATCATACAAATAAAAAATAATGGTGAGATAAAAATTTGCTTAATTACTGGGATCTTCGTTATTTTTATGAGTAATCCTAACTTCACTAATTCTATGACAAATAAAAAAAACACTAATTGTACTCATGAAATTTTAAATAGCTCACCGTCCGAACACAGAGCAAGTAATCTGACATTCATAAATTGCGGGGTAAAACCCTTTACACAGCAAAGTCTAAATACAAAACAAAATCAACAAAAGAAAAAAAAATTGCGCACACTAGTTACACATAGAAGTCAGGCTCCATATTAATACACGCAATAAATAGTTAGCAATAAGTGCTTGAATCCACCAGTAGCTCTCGTATACTCTACTGCTCATTTCTCTGTTGTTACACATTTGGACGACAAGAACTTGCATTTCGACTAGCCTTCGTTACACTTCAATGTGAAATATCATCACTGTGATAATGAAAATAAGTGGGTTCAGTCAAACACATCAACAAGATCATTACTGCCCATGACATCAAAATGCATCAATTAATTCCGATATTTGTTGTGCAATGCAAACTCTTCTCCCCTGTGACAACCTTACCGATCAATGCTACAAGAGCCGCTAAGTTAGTATTACGCCACTGGCTAATAATTAAAGCATCATTGTGCCAAATACTCTAATAAACATGCTACGTGAACTTGATAACCCAGAACAAACAAAAAACAAACACTAACTATTCTAAACACAAATGTTAATGAAATACAATTACACTTGCTGTCCCTTCAGGAATGAAACATATAAAAAAAATTTACACAATTACAAGTACAAATACATTATTCCCTATCTTGCGAGTCACACGGAAACATTTCATTCTGTGATTTTCTTGGGGTCAAAAAGTTGCTGATAGTTTTCCTAGAAACACTGTCTCGGTGTCAAAGCTCTCCCATGGTTTCCCGGACGAAAGTTTTTAAGTCACTCAAATCGGCATTTAGAACACGCACTGAACAGTAAACTGTATCTCACATTAAACACAAATGCCATAGTCACTCTCAGCGTACCATTCACACGAATCTGGCCGTCCAGAAATGGCCCTACAACTACTATTACCCACGGTTCTGTCCTCTCAGTTCATGGTGTAATTAAAAGTCGTAAGTTCCATCAAACAGCACTTATTCCCGCACCAATTCAAGAAATGTCTCCTACTACAAGTGCAAATGTCAATGTCCCACTTCAGTTTCTTGCGTTCATACAATAATTAGTCACCATACGACAACTGTCCTCTTCAAGAATACCAAGCGTCCCACATGCAATTCACAAAGCACACTTAACAAGTCACTGCCAAAAGTTTATGGATCCCACCGTTCAGTGGTCAAGACAAAACAAAACGATCGTCCTGTCTGCTAAAGACAAAATCTTTTCCACCACTCACAATGTGGAAACACCAGTCCTTCACTTTCCACCTTATGGAGACGTAACGAGCAGTCATCTTGTTTCACAGCTCCACAGTCCAGTACTAGTTGATAGTTGCTGGTAACAAATGCCTGCCGGGCTCTGCCGCGCGTCGTCCATTCTGCCGTGGCGCCGCTGCGCGCGCCGTTGAGCAGAAGGAACCACCTGCTGTTGCCTCCGCGGGATACTTTCCCCAGTCGTAAGGGTGGCGGAACTTATGAATGGCCAGTGGTACGTGCGTGTCGCCCCAAGCCGTTGACCTGCTGTAGCCGGCGCATGGAGTGTACCTCGACCGGCAGTGGAGTGGGGAGTGCCGCGGCTCTGTCGCCCGTCGCCATGGCAACGTCAGCTCGGCCCGCTAGCGGTATGGGCGTTACGACACCCAATCAGTCAGAGCCTTCCGTGCATCTCGCAACATTACAGACAAAAGGATATTCTTACATTATTTAAATACTCATTGATTACATGTATGATCTATTAGATACATTGGTAATAAAAGAATCTTTGTTCTAAAAAACATAAAATTATACACCCTAGTTTTCTACACATACAACATACAGCCCACACTTGTGCTATTGATTGTACCTATCGTCCCTCATACAAAACATGAAAGTGCAAAATAAAAAAGCAAAAGGAATCATAAACAATCTATACAGCTCATAATTACAATATCAAATAGAAGGCTACTCTAACATCCTATCACAGTGAAAATATTCGAAACTGTTTATTCTAAAACTACAATATACAGTGAACCTTTGTGCTTGTGACAGACTGAAATTAATGCCGCTTTAAAGTGTTCTAACAAAAAATAACGAATAATCTACACAGCTCACAATTACCTACCACATGTTGTTAAATAGTAAACTACTTTAACATCCTAACACAATAAACATTTTAGAAACTCGTGACTCTAAATCTACAACATACAATGCACCTTTGTGCTTGTGACAGACTGAAATCAGTATCTCTTTACATGTTTTACATTTTATTATATATAACAACATTTCTAGGACATGTATGAACCATCCAAATGATGTCAGATCCTGACCTGCCATCGAGGTTCATCCCAATCAAACAATACATAATAATGTTTTAGTTTACAGATCGGTAGCATCCCCTTTACAGGAGTGTGCGCATTGATCACATTACTCTACGACTCTCACTCACCAGACATCACATTTTCCTTCTCATTCAATCCATTAATACACTAACAGAATAGGTCTAGAAGTCAGCTAACCTTACCACCACCACACTCACGACAACATACCATACCTTTGCTCCCTTATACTCAACCACATAACACATGAAGCTGTTTCGGAGATAGCATTCCAGTCTCCGAATTCGTCCTTTCGTTTTGGCACCTCTCTCCATCAGCTTACCTCCGCATTCGCTTTACCCATTAATCATTCTGCTAAACACCAACTTAGAATTGCGACATTTCATCTAAGAACAAAAAATATACAAATTATTCAACCTGCAAAATAACTGTACACATTCTTGGTACCGTTTTGATTAGTTAGACTGGTACCAGGCTTCAACAACAACAAAAAATATTATTTTTGCCAAATCGCAAATGTTATGCTAAGAATTAGATCTACACTTATATTACATCTTACGTCAGTATTCCACAACGTTCACCATCTGGATCTCATACTCCCTTTATGTCCTTTCACATTGTGCAGTTGTCCTCATCTCTTCATTCGTATTTCGGCTCTCCGTCCGTCCATTACTCCATCATTTCCTAGTCTTCCTTCGCCATTGGCATCAATCTCTATTGCAGCATACACAGGCCTCTCTGTAACATACATCTAAGACATCTCCACATTATTAATTCTACTCACCTTTATTTACCACTGTTTCATCACGTTGAATCTCTCTTTATTAATCACATTGCTTCACGTCGCTTCTCTCCTTATATGTCACCTTCATCCACTTCTATTTATCACGTCGCTTCTCTATCTACCATCTTTATCCACTCATTAATCATCACGTCGTTTCTGCTTGATCCTTTTTCATATGACAAAAAATACGTACATACACCACTCTGTCGACTCCTGTTCATGACTCATTCGACCAGTCTATTCCGTCATATTTCCTGACATCCCGTCTGAAAATTCTTATGTTCGATTTGACCCTGCACAACGTTACACATCACAAATAAATACACTATCTACCATAAATCGCCTACTTTAGATCTATCCTTAACTTTTCCATAATTTGATGTTAGAAATGTGATGAAGCCCACGAGATTGTTTTCCCTTGATCGTCTCAATCAGTACAGCATTTTCATGGACAATCCGCCTCACTCTGAATGGTCCACTACACACAGTAAAGAATTTGCTAGTTAGGAATCTAAGCTTACATGAAAATTAAATGTGTGCAGAGAATATACAAGCTGGGAGAAATGGGCAGCCCAAGTGTTAGAAACTTAGGTGCTAGTGGCCTCTTTCACTAACACCAGATTCCGAACAACCATACACAGCACTTCATTATAACTGTCACCACGACAATGACATCAGATGGCATCTAATTTAAAAACTTCGATCACGATGTTGACCCTTTTTTTTTTTTTACATTACGTGTTAAGTATCTACAATAGTCTAACTGCACTAATTAAACTGGACTCATTGGAATTATTACATAACATTTTTAGCAACTGGTCTCTTTGAGGAAACAGTCCTTTTACTTTACTGTTCGAAATTGCTCTGAGAGACCAGCCTAACAGATGCCATTACTGGTGTTTTATTCTCTGATCAGAAGTATGGTATCTGCATTCCTACATATTAGCAGAGTTTGTGTGCTACATAGACAATTTTCAGTGCCAGCTGCATGTGTTTTAAAGCAAGATATTAAGGGCTGATATGTTGGATTAGTTTCCCCTATCCTTCAATCCATTAAGACAAGAATGAAATGCCAGGATTCCATGCTCTCCTGTCATTCTGATACTTTCTGCCGTTCCTATCCTCGACACTATCTGACCTATGAGTCGTGTCTCCGTTCACAATATTGCTCTCATTACCCAGTTCCTGTAAGAAGTGCTGAAATGACGCAGAATCGTCTAAGCCTCTGCCTGCTATCACTATATCTCTGCGCAATCTCACTGGCAACTTCGTTATATAGATCCTAATGAGCTCCCCAGTTTCGTATGGCACATCCAAATACCTGTTTCGTCTCAGCATTTCCTGATAGCACGACACTGGATCTCTTATACCACCTTCGTTACAATTTGGCATCATCAATATGCTTTGCGTAACCTGGTCCTGCTTACTTTTCGACCAGAATTCATTTAAATAGCTAGTACAGTCTTTAATGTCTTCCTGCATTTTCGCTCTAGCCTCGTCCCTCAAATGGTTATACACAAACTTCGTTTTGAGGAGCTGTCCCCACGATGAAGGTAATGAATCTTGAAATTGAGACAGCCACAGGCATGGATGTTGGTAATTATCAGGATCCGGAAAGCAAGTGTACGTTTGTACCGACACGAAGTGCCTCCTACATTCTTCTTCCGCATTTATGTTTTCCGACCTTGGACTATACCCAGTTGGGTTTGCCACCTGTTTTATCCGACACAGCCGTTCTTCCAACTCTCTAAGTTCGTCTTCCTCTTTCTGCCTATTTTCGTTTTCTGAATTTATCTCACTTTCCCTCTGCAGTCTACCTGGTGGTGTTTCACCTTCGCTTCTGCACGCTAATTGCAACTGTGCTAGTTCTTCCCTACGTTTCCTATTTGTTTCTAATTGTGCCTCTTTAAACTGTAATAGTGATTGTATCTCCTCCTGGTCGGCGTAAACCTCTCGCTGCGTACTGTCAGAGCCCATTTCGCCTCTTATACTGATCTTTTCTACATCTGCGCTAATCGTATTCATTCTGGTCACTACCTCCGCAACTTCGTCCCTGTGTTTATTTAGCGCCATTTCCTGCCGTGTGACTTGAGCTTCCACGCTGTCTAATGCCCCTGTTTTATCTGCATGTAAGTCCTCCACTATCTCTTTGATTCGCTCATCCGGCCACACGCCCCTCTGTTCTGTAATATCGCTCTCTATTGGACTTATTCGTACCTCCAAATTATTGGTTTTTTCTTTCACGGCATCACAAACTTGCTTCACCGCACCCAGATTCTTCTCCCCCTCATCCATCCGATTATTAATTGCGGACAGACGCTCATCGATAACTGTGTGTAGCTTCCTCATTGCCTCTTTATTTCCCTTATCCATTTCCTCCAATTTTTCCTTAGTTGCTTCAAATCTTTCCTTATTCTCCCTATCTCTCTCCCTATCTCTTTCCTTATTCTCCCTATCTCTCTCCTTATTATCTCTATCAAATCTTTCCTTATTCTCCCTATCTCTCTCCTTATTATCTCTATCCATGGCTTCTAATCTTTCATCCATCCTCTGTAAAAACTGCAGTAGCACACTGTCATTTGCTACCGTCGACGCGCTCACCTCGTTCGCCTGAGAAACCGTAGCTTCGCTAAGGGTAGCTGCACTTTCACTGCATACGTGACCTAGTCCCGGCTCGCCCGCGTCGTCGGGAAAAGCCCGCGTTTGTGGACAAAGCCCGCCGCACAAAGGATCACCTTGCAGCGGTCCACTGAACAATTCAGCCCCTTTTGAGTGTTTGCCGTCCCCGCTCATTAACCCATGGTCAACAGCTACTTCCCGCTGCACTGCTACGTTCGCCCCAGAATCGCTACTCTCCATGGTGGCTACACTTTTCGACTGCGAGCTAGTTACTACGGACATTACGCAAAAGAAAAATATACCACTATCTTCCAGCCTTGGACGATATAGCAATTAATTACATAAAAAAATAAAAGATCCTCACCAACCCAGAAAGAAATTGCAAACAGAAAAAGTTTTACTTCTTAGCGCTATCACAATACATTCCATAAAAAAAAACCTTAACAGCAAAATATCCTGGCAGGGTCGAAATTAAGAGAGGCACCCACTTGCCTTACTCATACTGTGGCATCAAGCAGTCAGGCCTGCAAGATGAGTGGTTTGCCAAGCGAGTGGATTCTTCCTTAATTTATCGAGTAACATGAATTCTCGTATCTTACTATTTAGTTACAAATTATCCTCCTGTATGAATACTACGCAACGGAAACACATATCTGACTATCAGTGAATTACAGAACTCTGACTGTACACTACGCACTGGCAATACCACATTTTCTTTTTGTCTTTTATTTAACGGCTTTTATCAACACGTGGCCACCGCACTGAATGTGAATGGCGCACACATTATAAATTCGGGGCATCATGACAACATGCAATTCAATGGAAAAATCCACCAATCTTTTTCTTTTCACTATATTATTTATTCCAAAACACACAAATTCTATAACCTACACAATATCACGTGAGAAATTCCGCCCAGTGGGCCTGGCTTTACATTAGTGAATCTCTATATTATGGTCTCGTAATTTATTTAACGCTACAGTGCACTTTCTGGATAGGATGGTGGATCTTTTATTACACCTCACACTTCGACTCTCACAATTATCATCACGAAACTTTCCTCCAGACCGAGCGATACAGAAGGAACAAGCATAACCCACAAATCTTTTGAAACTACCTTGCTACTCCCCCATGCAAACCACACATACCCAAATTACATGACATACACCACACAACAATGTGAAATACTACACAAAGAATGGTTACAACATTATCACTTTCTGCTTTCCCACTTCAATCAATATTTATCCCAGTTTCACACGACACTGCCCCACTTTGTAATTCTACTTTCCTACTGTGAACTCTGGAGATAAATGCACGTCTTCCTGTGCAATGCAAGTCAAGTGGCGTTGCTGGATAGACGGCCGACTCACCTTGATTCTCTCTCAGAGTTTAAATCTAGCGTCACACGGAATCATATCATGCAGTTTAATATTAAGCACACACGCGAGTCCTCAACTGATACCATGGACGAGTACTTCTCTTTATCCTTTGTCTCATACACAGATTGAGACTCACACAGTACTCACCACGTGGAAGTACTCGTCTCTAATTTCAAGTCCTGCACACGTAATTTCTTAAATATTTCAACTTATGATACACACGCTATTTCTTAAATATTTCAACTTATTGTACACACGCTAGTAATTCAGCTTAACTTAAGCACACAGAAGTATTTCAACTTATAGCTACACGTGGTTTCATTGTGACCGTTGGTCACTTCCGAAGATTACTACAATCCCCTTAATATTACCTGCCTGACATTTAATTCTCCCCACAAAATTTCCTGAGATAGAGAAATTATTAATTCAAACTACTCTTAAATATTCCACATGCATACCATGCCTCCACTCTTTCGTCATTACGGAGCACAACAAAAACAGGTCTTAACGGCAGAAGATCCAGCGGCAGAGTGCCGAAATATGGCCGTTCTCTGGGTCCTCTCCCATCTCTGTCGAGGTGGGGGAAACACCTTGGTACCCTATTGGTCAGCCACATTTCAGGCCTCAAAGCTCTGGTAAATTTCATGTCTTTGGTCCCACCAAAGGTGGCCAAAGGATCGACTAAAAGATGATCATATATTCACATTCACTATCTGTGGTTAGCAGACGACCATACATTCATTCATTTCACAGATCTCACCAAACTGGATGTAGGGATTTACTTTGTGGGAGTGCACATGCGATCAATTAAATAAATAAATTGTCATTCTTTCCCACACTGGTATCCGGCTTCGCTGCATTAATTGAAATTGAGTTATTTTTACACAAAAAATGTGTTGTTCTGACAAGAATAATGAAGTATTTTGTACCTATTTTCAATGTCGGGCGGTACTCTACCCTTTCAAAATCACTAACTGTGCTGTGTGAAGTCTGTGGCTGGTTTGCATTGTTGGAATATTTGCTATTGTAGTGTCGGGCAGTTGGATGTGAACAGGGCGTAGCGTTGCGCAGTTGGAGGTCAGCCGCCAGCAGTGTTGGATGTGGGAAGAGAGGTGGCAGAGTTTTGAGAGCGGACGATCTGGACGTGCGTCCGTCAGAAAAACGAAATTTGTAAGACTGGATATCATGAATATATATATATATATATATATATATATATATATATATATATATATATATATATATATATATATATATGATGACTTTTGAACATTATTAAGGTAAATACACTGTTTATTCTCTCTCAAAATCTTTCATTTGCTAGCAATGCCTATCAGTAGTTAGTGCCTTCAGTAGTTGGAATCCTTTATTTAGCTGGCAATATTGGCGCTCGCTGTATTGCAGTAGTTGGAGTAACGAAGATTTTTGTAAGTGATTAATGAAAGGTATAGCTTATTGTTAGTCAGGGCCATTCTTTTGTAGGGATCATTGAAGGTCAGATTGCGTTGCGCTAAAAATATTGGTGTCAGTTTACTGTTGATCAGAATAAGTAAAGAGAGAAATGTCTGAGTACGTTCAGTTCTGCTCAGCTGTTTGAAAATCAAGTAACGTAAGAAGTTCATCAGCACAGTAACTTATAAAAATTTTCTAAGGTTATGTTTCATCTGCATCTACATCTACATCTACATGATTACTCTGCAATTCACATTTAAGTGCTAGGCAGAGGGTTCATCGAACCATAATTATACTATCTCCCTACCATTCCACTCCCGAACAGCGCGGGGGAAAAACGTAAACCTAAACCTTTCTGTTCGAGCTCTGATTTCTCTTATTTTATTTTGATGATCATTCCTACCTATGTAGGTTGGGCTCAACAAAATATTTTCGCATTCGGAAGAGAATGTTGGTGACTGAAATTTCGTAAATAGATCTCGCCGCGACGAAAGACGTCTTTGCTTTAATGACTTCCATCCCAACTCGCGTATCATATATGCCACACTCTCTCCCCTATTACGTGATAATACAAAACGAGCTGCCCTTTTTTGCAGCCTTTTGCTTCCAGAATAACAACACCATACCAGACAGTGGTGCCTAATACCTTACTTGTAGTGTCTGATGTTGGAGATACTTTATTGATTACTAATGGAACGTATGAAAATACTACTTTCTGTGGATCTCATTTATTTCTGTTACAATCCCACTTGGTAAGCGCCCCAGACAATCAATAGTGAGATATCGGTGGCTCGACAGTTCCATAAACTATATTCTCCTTGGGTTGACTACGCGTCCCGAAGATCTTTGCCTTTAATTAACATTATTTTTTATGGCTATAACATGTACTCGTAGGTGTCTAACGCATGTGGTTATTTTCACTGATAATCGTGTATTCTAACAATAACAGATCTACTGGAGAAGACAGTCCTTATATGTTCTAAAAGAATGCTCGTAATGATTTCAGCATAGCGAACAAAAAATTAGTTACTGCCAGGAGATACCACGCTAATGTCGTGTAACACTGCTGTTAGTCCTAAACATGGCCTGAATTCAGCGAAGAAGAGACTCCATATATATCTGAAGCCACTCATTGAAATTAGACAGAGTAGAGTTATCAACGTACATGGATATTTATTAGTATGTTCCACCCACTGATTCAGAACATCCCAGAAATTTTCTGTGGCATTAAGGGGAGGTTTACTATCTTTTGGTTAAAAAAAATCGATCTTTTTTAAACTGCATTTTTGCATCCGTAAAAGTGTTTAGAATCCACCCCTGAAACGGTTTTTTTGAATACGGCACGGAAATGTTTGTTATCCGCGATTGAACAAAAAATGCACCGGCCTGAAATCGGCCTTCTTCACGGACCAGTTTCTTTCATTCGGAGGACGAGTTATTGTACCGGTGCTTGGGAGGAAACACACAAAATTCAAATGTAAGTTTGAACGCGTGTGTTTGGAAGTTAGCCCACAAGAATTTGCATTCTGGTGCAAAGACTGTGGAGATTGCGAATTTCCTGCCAGTGATCAGCTTCAACGAAGGGTATTCAACAATTCTGAAGACCATGACGACGATGGACGTAACCCAGGGACTCTATTCGACGCAGTTTGCCACGCATTCGGAGGACCACCGGATTCAAGCGGACGAAAACCGCTTGTCACCGGCCATACGAGAGGCTCTGGAGCAGCGCAGGATGTCCCACATCGAGCAGAACGCCGTCTATGAGGAATATGAAGGACTAGTTTATGGATCCGGAATAGCATATTGAATGTACGTTACATAATATTGTATTTATATGTAGTCAAAACTTCAAACGCGTTTTTCTCGATATGATTTTTTTTTATCGCGCAGTATGGTAACTTCAAATCTACTGAACCGATTGGCATGATTCATTGTTTCCGACGAAGCTAGGAGTTGTACCACTTTTATTCCGATCCATCAACTATAAATATTTTTACTTGGCCGACGAAGTCGAAAAATCGATGAAAAATACCCTATTTTTTTCAAATAGCCGCCATTTTGTTTCTTATGGTGCAAATAACTTAAGCGAGGTACAACTCCTAAACACTTTCATATGCTTCGCTAATGTCGACTCAATTTTGATTTCAGACGAGCCGGCTGGCCTGTGACATACCGCGCGTGGAGGTCTACATCGAAATTTTGTTTCGTTCCGACGGCACTTCCGCCTTTGCTCTTCGGCATTTCCGCCCGAAAAAATTCCAGTTTGTTGAGGAAATATCAATAAACATTTTGACCAAATTTGACATTGATATTTATAACACATACCGAGAAAAAAATTCTCAAAGAACATGCTTTTTTTCGGCCAAAGATAGTAAACCTCCCCTTAAGATTGTGTGATTTAGAAGGGCCAGTCAAGGTGCGATGGAGTGCCTAAGGATTTGTCATGTCAGGATTGTATTGCAGTGCCATCTTGCTAGAAGGGAGTGGAGGATACTCGTCATGAAGACGTAGAGGGAAGGGTAACACATGGTCATTGACAATGTTGGTATAAATATCCTAACTCCTGTTCGCGGTAGCTCAAGGCCAATATTACAATACGAAAAAATAAACAAAAACGAATACGTCCTATAGCCACCAGAGGTGGCAACACACGGCAGGTTAAGCACTTCATAGGTTCGCCGGTGCACTCACCACCTTGCATCACTTGAGCAGGGGCAAAACCGCGACTCGTCGGACAGCACGACACATTCAAGATAGACTCCGGTTACTACGTTATTTCGTCTGTCGTGGTTACGCAACTTTAAGTGCAGCTATGAGCAATGATCTGAGTATTTACACCTGTCTCGAAATGGGCACAGCATGCAGTCCACTTCGCAACCTCCCCTCCCCCTCCCTCCCCCCTCCCCCTCCCCCCTCCCCCCCTCCCCCCTTGGAAACGTAGAATTGGATATCTTTCACGGGATCTTTTTACGACCTCTGTTCTTACGCCACATTACATGGAAGCGAGTGATGCACCTCGCGTCACAGACACTATGAACATTTTACGCTGATACACCAACTAAACGGACAACTTCATTCTCGGTGCGGTCATGGGCACACTAGATCCTTTCTGCCGTTCTGTCACATCTCCACATTGTACTACGGTGATTCCATGCAACCGCCTGGTACATTCACGCCAGCTCGATGGCATGACTTGTGTCAATTATGAAAGCTCACATCCCCTGATACGAATTCTACACCATTTACACCGACCCAGAATGACCACCAACACTGTCACGGAGGTGAAATTCGTTTCGGACTCGAATCCCCGTTTTACGGGCAAGTCCACTCATTTTCTACGGCTCATAATTCTACACTCATGCCCATAAATTAAGGGTAATGCTGATACATGGTGAAACAACTCTCTGGTTGGCTGTTTTCGGGTTTAAATCACCTCGGGGTATGACCATGAGGTGTATTTGACCTGCCACGCCCGGGTTCCCGGGTTCGATTCCCGGCGGGGTCAGGGATTTTCTCTGCCTCGTGATGACTGGGTGTTCTGTGGTGTCCTTAAGTTATTTAGGTTTAAGTAGTTCTAAGTTCTGGGGGACTGATGACCAAAGATGTTAAGTCCCATAGTGCTCAGAGCCATTGTATTTGACCTGCGGTCAATAGGGTGTGTTGGTGAATGTCAGAGTACGGTGCAGCGAGTAAGTGTGCAGACGTTTTCAGACGTGCTAATGGTGACTGTGCGTTGGAAATGGCTCACAGAACACATATTGATGACATTATGAGGGGTAGAATACTAGGGAGACTGGAGGTCAGTCAAACACAGCAGGACGTAGCACGGGACCTCCGTGTGCCACAAAGTGTGATCTCAGGATTATGGCAACGATTCCAGCAGACACGAAACGTGTCCAGGTACTACAGTACAGGACGTCCACAGTGTACAACACCACAAGGATACCGACATCTCAACATCAGTGCCCGCAGACGGCCACGGAGTACTGCAGATAGCCTTGCTCGTGACTTTACCGCAGCCACTGGAACAGTTGTCTCTGGACACACAGTGTATAGACGACTGAACAGACGTGTTTTATTCGCCCAGAGACCTTCAAGGTGCATTCCACTGACCCCTGGTCACAGGAGAGCCCGTAAAGCCTGGTGTCAAGACTACAGTACATGATCATTGGAACAGTGATCCCAAGTTATGTTCACGGACGAGTCCAGGTATAGACTGAACAGTGAATCCCGCCGGGTTTTCATCTGGTGTGAACCAGGAACCAGTTACCAAACCATTAATGTCCTTGAAATGAACCTTATGGAGGTCGTGGTGTGATGGTGTGGGGTGGGATTATGATTGGTGCACGTACACCCCTGCATATCTTTGACAGAGGAAATGTAACAGGTCAGGTGTACCGGGACGTCGTTTTGCACCAGTATGTCCGCCTTTTCAGGGGTATAGTGGCTCTCATTTTCCTCCTGATGGATGATAACGCACGGCCCCACCAAGCTGCCATCGTGGAGGAGTACCTTGAAACAGAAGATATCAAGCGAATGGAGTGGCCTGCCTGTTCTCCAGACCTAAACTGCATCGAGCGCGTCTGGGATGCTCTCTGTCGACGTATCGCTGCATGTCTTCAAACCCCTAGAACACTTCAGCAGCTCCGACAGGCACTGGTGCAATAATGGGAGGCTATACCCAAGCAGCTGCTCGACCACATGATCCAGAGTATGCCAACCTGTTGTGCAGCCTGTGTACGTGTGCATGGTGATCATATCCCATATTGCTGTCGAGGTACATGTGCAGGAAACACTGGCGTTTTCTCAACCCAATACCGTGGACTTACAGATTTGTGTCATGTGTATTTCCTATGTGCCTACATTTACATCTACATCTGCATCTATACTCCGCAAGCTACCCAACGGTGTGTGGCGGAGGGCACTTTACGTGCCACTGTCATTACCTCCCTTTCCTGTTCCAGTCGCGTATGGTTCGCGGGAAGAACGACTGCCGGAAAGCCTCCGTGCGCGCTCGAATCTCTCTAATTTTACATTCGTGATCTGCTCGGGAGGTATAAGTAGGGGGAAGAAATATATTCGATACCTCATCCAGAAACGCACCTTCTGGAAACCTGGACAGCAGGCTACACCGCGATGCAGAGCGCCTCTCTTGCAGAGTCTGCCACTTGAGTTTGCTAAATATCTCCGTAACGCTATCAAGCTTACCAAATAACCCTGTGACGAAACGCGCCGCTCTTCTTTGGATCTTCTCTATCTCCTCCGTCAACCTGACCTGGTACTGATCCCACACTGATGAGCAATACGAACGAGTGTTTTGTAAGCCACCTCCTTTGTTGATGGACTACATTTTCTAAGGACTCTCCCAATGAATCTCAACCTGGTACCCGCCTTACAACAATTAATTTTATATGATCATTCCACTTCAAATCGTTCCGCACGCATACTCCTAGATATTTTACAGAAGTAACTGCTACCAGTGTTTGTTTCGCTATCATATAATCATACAATAAGGGATCCTTCTTTCTATGTATTCGCAATACATTACATTTGTCTATGGTAAGGGTCAGTTGTCACTCCCTGCACCAAGTGCCTATCCGTTGCAGATCTTCCTGCATTTCGCTACAATTTTCTAATGCTGCAACTTCTCTGTATACTACAGCATCATCCGCGAAAAGCCGCATGGAACTTCCGACACTATCTACTAGGTCATTTATATATATTGTGAAAAGCAATGGTCCCATAACGCTCCCCTGTGGCACGCTGGAGGTTACTTTAACGTCTGTAGACGTCTCTCCATTGAGAACAACATGCTGTGTTCTGTTTGCTGAAAACTCTTCAATCCAGCCACACCGCTGGTCTGATATTCCGAAGGCTCTTACTTTGTTTATCAGGCGACAGTTTGGAAGTGTATCGAACGCCTTCCGGAAGTCAAGGAAAGTGGCATCTACCTGGGAGCCTGTATTTAATATACTATTAGCGCCAGTTTTGTTTAGTGCCACGTTGTGTGGCACCGCATTCTGCAATTGTCCTTAATTTATGAACTTGAGTGTATATACTTCTTGCTAAATACGTGATTTGGTGGTTGGGTGACAATGAGCCTTGTGGCCCTTCCAGCGAGCACAGTAGCCTGTTCGTTCGCGGCTGTACATCACCACCGTATAAACTTCGGATGAGCTGCATGTTGTTACCCTTCGACAAGTACTAGGGGAGCAGCTAACGAGATTAATGAACCCGCGAGGCCCCCGGCGCGGGGCGACTGCGCGCTCCGTAAAGAACGGGGGACAGGTGGGGCGGGTGTACCAGCCACCAGCCAGCGGCGCGGCTCGGCGCACCATTTATCTCGCGGCCTGTCGCAATTAGCAGCTTCCGCGAGGAAGCGCAGGTAATTAAGTTACGCTCAAGATGGCGAGGCGGCGGCACAAAATTGTCGACGCCGTCGCCAGATAGCGGTGCGAGCGCCGGCCGTCCTGGGGGAATCCCCTGGCAGCGACGCCGCTTGATCACCGCCTTCTCCGGCGCGCCGGTCGTTTCTCTCTCCTCTGTGCGGATTCGCTTTTATCTCCGTACGACCACGGTAGACAGTGATTAACCGCCCTGTGCCCTGTTGCACTCCGTAATTAACGCACTCCTCCACATCTTCGCACGTGTATTATCCGAGCAGGTAGCGGAAAGCATGATTAACAAGAAGTAAGGAAATCAATCAGGATGACTCACGTCCAGGTCCTCCATCGTCCTGAATTCCTCATTATTCTAGACGAGATAGAATTTTTCGAAACTTTGTTGAATTCAATATCTCAGGTTCTTTATCTAGGGCGCCGTTGATCTCACCATCTTTTATCAGCTTTGACAGTTACATAAATTTCGGTCGGTTACGTAGAATTATGACGCGCACCAGCTGACGTCAGTGATAGCAAAAATGGTTCAAATGGCTCTGAGCACTATGCAACTTAACTTCTGAGGTCATCAGTCGCCTAGAACTTAGAACTAATTAAACCTAACTAACCTAAGGACTTCACATACATCCATGCCCGAGGCAGGATTCGAATCTGTGACCGTAGCGGTCGCTCGGTTCCTGACTGTAGCGCCAAGAACCCCACGGCCACTCCGGCCGGCTCAGTGGTAGCACTCGTCCGTCATTCTGTACGCCAGTTTTCGATGTGAAGGTGGCACAAATAAACCGAAAGCAGTTATTACAGTGAAATGAAAAAGTTATCTTGATAGTTTTGTTCATAGAATTATGACTGTAATAAATAGTATACCTTCTAAGAGTTTTCGTTGATTTGTGGTAACTGTTTCATATTACAGTATTTGTTTCACTAGCTTCATATAAAAGTCTACTTGTTGTCTGTTACCTATATTTTAGATATCACCAAAACTACTTGTAGCAACAATTCTATAATATGATTTACAACCAAGGTTTCATGTTTAACGTTCCTAATTGTTAGACTCAATTCCTTGATTTAATTTCTTTCTATTGAATTTAAAGTTATTTTCTTGTTCGAAGCTTTCGTAATAGGTTTCACACACACACACACACACACACACACACAAAGACATAAGCTCGTACATACTCCCACGCAAAAATCTGGGCGTTGAAGAGAGTACGAAGAACGCCAAGGAGCAAGCGGAGCCTTGGCCAGTCAGTGGAGGACTCACAGTGAGTAGAGATTTTCGTTCGCGGAAATCTATATAGGGGAGGAATGAACATTTGTAGTACACGAAGACGCAGCATTTGTGTATTCGTTAGAAATGATCAGAAGCAGAAGAAAGAAATACAGAAAGAACATACACAGTTATCTGTAGGTCTCAGGAGCAAAACAAATTTCCAAAGCTGTAACAAAGCTGTAACTACATCACCAAAAAGGAGACAGAAAATGTGTACGATATACGAGATACACGTGACAGCCATTACCAACTGCAGAAAAAAGTTTAATATAGTCATGCAAAGAAACAAGCTTACCTTAAGGCGGGTGGAGCAAAGTAAACCAATTGCGAGGTGTGAACAAAAACATAGAACGGTATGAGTGTGACTGACCGCTTCGTCAGTGATTCATCACATTTTCGATAGCTTCCATGCGATTTTAAGAGATCATTACTAAAAATCTTTGAAAAACACGTCGTTCATAGCGTTCATAGATTCCGTAAGACCGTAAGACACCAAGTAGACAGCGGGAGAGTTTAGAACTGAATGAATTGTCAGTTAATGAGACTCACAAGTTTTTCTGTTGTCACGTCGCTGTTCTCCACCTGCACAGATAAATACTTAGTAGTACGAACGGGGGATCTTACTCCAGCAAGTTTGAAAATATGCCAGACAAACAGTTACAATTATTCAGAATCAGATTTTCACTCTGCAGTGGAGTGTGCGCTGATATGAAACTTCCTGGCGGATTAAAACTGTGTGCCGGACCGAGACTCGAACTCGGGACGTCGCCTATCACGTAAGGCGAGGTCCCGAGTTCGAGTCTCAGTCCGGCATACAGTTTTAATCTGCCAGGAAGTTTCAGTTATAATTTTACTAAAAATATGGAAGTAACGTAATAAGAGTGTGCTGTTAAGTACTGAATTTGTAGAATCAGCGATGGAGTTGGAAGTGGACAGTAAAATAAATAAAAACAAAGAATTCAGACCGTGAGAGTAATTTTAGTTAGCTAAATAGTATTTCAAAATGAAGTTATCAAAGTTCTTACAGCTGAAAGTATACAACCCCTGTGAATTACCACTCCTTACTTGAGGTAGTGTAACATGGACAATGGTTCAAATGGCTCTGAGCACTATGGGACTCAACTGCTGTGGTCATCAGTCCCCTAGAACTTAGAACTACTTAAACCTAACTAACCTAAGGACATCACACACATCCATGCCCGAGGCAGGGTTCGAACCTGCGACCGGAGCAGCAGCGCGGCTCCGGACTGGAGCGCCTAGAACCGCACGACCACCGCGGCCGGCTAACATGGACAATTAACTCGAAAACTGTGATAAAACTTAAGGATTCGTTAGCGATCAGTGGTGATACGTAAGTCAGAAATCACACAAATGGTCACGCAACGAACGGGTGGATGTATAATTATAGCTGTAATGAAAATTAAATGCATATCATGAAATGATGTGGCATTTAAGCTCTATGTCAGCTCACATTTAATTAGTTTCCATCATGCATTGTGGTAAAGTTCAAACTGCTCTAAGGAAGCAAGCAGTTGTAATTGGTAGCACGCTCTATCCACCAAAGCGACAGACAGTCACGAAGCATGGGATAGAAAGTGTGCGGAGGAGCCGCGTCTTACGAGAGCCCACCGGGACTGCGTTGATTCACACTCCAAGGCTTGGCGGCAAGCGTATAGTTTTGTGCATTTGTATTAACTGTTTAAAAGTTTATATACGACTCCAACTAGACTTTCGACACTATACACTCCGACAGTTACCTAAATATGATTTCAGGACCTCCAAAAGCGTGCTCACATTTTAATTGTAATTTTATGTAACTTTGTCAGCCGTTGGCCGGCTACAGCGACCATTCAGTAACGCTCCCTGTGCAGGGGGGCGCGAGACCCTGACGCCTAGCTACTCAAACGGTCTTCGAACAATATTCGGGCGGACGGACTGTATTTACGGTGAGTGGTTATTTTGTGTTCTTCAACGTAACTGAAATCATTATTGGGCCACGGAAAATATTTATATGTGCTTTCACATGTGTGCGGCATCGTCTCTTCAATACAGTCGTGAGGTGGTTTTTGTGAGCTGGAATTAGTGCTCGACAAGTGAAAATTACGGTGGAGAAAACGTATTAAGTAATGAATGATAGGAACCGCTGCATTTCACGTGTAACTGAGGCATTAGTGTTAATATGGCTCTAAAGACTCTATTTTCTTTATTGTTAGTAAAAATCAGCTCTCATCCTTTCATTTGGAGACTTTTATCGAAGCAGCGTTAGTAGCATTGATTCTTTTCCACTTGAGAGAATCTGTGACCGGCAGAGAAGAAAGGCTTGTTTGAGGTAGTGATGCCTCAAGGCAGGAGCACTCCATGTCTCATCCTAATTAATTATTTAGCTAAGCAATGGGGCAATAAAGACATAAGGAGGCACTACATCGGCCCAGGTATTCAAAATCGACGGCTCATTGTCACGGTCCGTGCGGCTCTCCACCCGTTAGAGGTTCGAGTCCTCCCTTGGGGATGGGTATGGGTTTGTCGCCCATAGCGTAAGTTAGTGTAAATTAGATTAAGTAGTGTGTAGGCTTAGGGACCGATGACCTCAATAGTTTGGTCCCATAAGACCTTACCACAAATTTCCAAATTTTC
This sequence comes from Schistocerca nitens, assembly GCF_023898315.1. Lineage (NCBI taxonomy): Eukaryota > Metazoa > Arthropoda > Insecta > Orthoptera > Acrididae > Schistocerca > Schistocerca nitens. Next base: position 372,930,230 of record NC_064621.1, read on the forward strand.
CATTCAAAATCCTATATTGAAACCACTGTACATAATTTTTCTTGCCTTTTTTTAAGGAGGTAGTTTAATTTTATTTTTAGTTCGATATAAGAAAGCACTGGTTCCGCCTAATGTATTATTTCTTTTTTATTTCTCTCTCTCTGTCTCTCTCTCTCTCTCTCTCTGTCTCTAGGTTTCGTACTGTTACCTACTGACCGTTGACATACTACGTAGTGATTATTATCATTATCTTTTTACTATCATCTTACATTTATCTACATTTAAAGAGACTTCCGGCATAACAAATCACCCTCATACTGCCAACAGCCTTGTCAAAGAGGACGGAGGATGGGACAGTGGTTCAGGGCACTCTCTTATCCTAGAGGTGGGAAACTGCCCCTGAAGGCGCAAGAATCAACAAATATCAACGGTATGAGGATACAGAAGGCAATGGAAGCTACTGCTTTAGAGACACGTAACGTGTATCCACGGTACATGTGGCCTGTAATGGGAAAAGTCTCATGAAGATCCCTCCTTTAGCAAAAGATTCCGGAATAATCCTCTATTCGGATCTCCGGGAGGGGAGTGCCAAGGGAAAGGTTACCATGAGAAAATAATTGAATACTCAACGAAGTAACAACATTCTACGAGTCGGGACGTGGGATCCCAGGAGCTTGAACGTGGTAAGGAAACTATAAAATCTGTAAAGGGAAATGCAAAGGCTCAATATTGATATAGTACCGGTCAGTGAAGTGAAGTGGAATGAAGATAAAGACTTCTGGTTAGATAAGTATGGGTTAATATCAACCGCAGCAGAAAATGGTATAACGGGAGTAGGATTCTTTATGAATAGGAAAGTAGGGCAGAGAGTGTTTTATTGTGAAAAGTTCAGTGACAGGGTTATTCTTATCAAAACGGACAGCAAACCAACAACGACAACGATGGTTCAGGTATACATGCCGATGTCTCAAGCTCAAGGTAAAGAGATAGAAAAAGTGCATGAGGATATTGAAAAAGCAATACAGTATGTAAAGGGAGATGAAAATCTATTAGTCATGAGGACTGGAATGCAGTTGTAGGGGAAGGAGTAGACGGAAAGGTTACAGGAGAATATGGGCTTGAGACAAGGAAAAAGAGAGGAGAAAGTTTTAGTTCTGTAATAAACTTCTGCTAGTACTAGCGAATACTCTGTTCAGGAATCACAAGAGGAGGAAGTATACTTGGAAAAGGCCGGGTGATACGGGAAGATTTCAGTTAGATAACATCATGGTCAGACAGGGATTCCGAAATTAGATACTGGATTCTAAGGCGTACCCAGGAGCAGATATGCAGATATAGGCTCAGAACACAACATAGTAGTAATGAAGAGTACGCTGAAGTTTAAGGTGTTAGTCAGGAAGAATCAATAAGTAAAAATGTGGGATACGGAAGTAATAAGAAATGACGAGTTACGCTTGAAGTTCTCTAAGGCTATAGATACAGCAATAAGGAATAGCTCAGTAGGCTCTACAGTTGACGAAGAATGGAGATCCCTAGAAAGGGCGATAACAGAAGGTGGGAAGGAAAACATAGGTACAAAGAAGGTAACTGGGAAGAACCATGGGTAACAGAAAATATACTTCAATTGACTGATGAAAGGACGAAGTACAAAAATGTTCCGGGAGACTCGGAAATGCAGCAAAACTAGTGCTGAGGAATGAACTAAATAGGGCGTGCAGGGAAGGTAAGACGAAATGGCTGCATGAAAAATGTGAAGAAATCGAGAAAGAAATGATTGTCGGTAGGATTGACTCATCATACAGGAAAGTCAAAAGAACCTTCGGCGAAATTAAAAGCTAGGGTGATAAGATTAAGAGGATTACGGGAATTCCACTGTTAAATGCACACGAGAGAGCGGATAGGTGGAAAGAATACATTGAAGGCCTCTATGAGGGGGAAGATTTGTCGGATGTGATAGAAACAGGAGTCGATTCAGGAGAGATAGGGAACCCGGTATTAGACTTAGAATTTAAAAGTGCTTTGGAAGACCTAAGATCAAATAAGGCAGAAGGGATAGGTAACACTCCATCAGAATTTCTTAAGTCGTTGGGGGAAGTGGCAACAAAACGACTATTCACGTTGGTGTGAAGAATGTAAGAGTGGCGACATCTCATCTGGCCTTCGGAAAAACGTTATCCACACAACTCCGAAAACGGCAAGAGCTGACAAGTGCGAGAATTATCGCACTGTCAGCTTGACAGCTCATGCATCCAAGTTGCTGACAAGAATAATATACAGAAGAATGGAAATGAAAATTAAGGATGTTCTAGATGACGATCAGTTTGCCCTTAGGGACGGTAAAGGCACGAGAGAGGCAATTCTGACGTTGCGGTTAGTAATGGAAGCAAGACTAAAGAAAAATCAAGACACGTTCACAGGATTTGTCGACCTGGAAAAAGCGTTCGACAATGTAAAATGGAGCAAGATGTTCGAAATTCTGAGAAAAATAGGGGTAAGCTATAGGGACATGTTCAATATGTACAACAGCCAAGAGGGAATAATAAGAGTGCACGACCAAGAAGGAAGCGCTCTTATTAAAAAGGGTGTAAGACAAGGATGTAGTAATTCACCCCTAATGTTTAATTTGTACATCGAGGAAGCAATGTTGGAAACAAAAGAAATGTTTAGGAGTGGAATTAAAATTCAAGGTGAAACGATATCAATGATAATATTCGCTGATGACATTGCTATCCTGAGTGAAAGTGAAGAATAATTACATGATCTGCTGAATGGAATGAACAGACTAATGAGTATAGAGTATGGTTCGAGAGTAAATCGAAGAAAGACGAAGGTAATGAGAAGTAGTAGAAATGAGAACTTAACATCAGGATCGATGCTCACAAAGCAGAGGAAGTTAAAGAATTCTGGTAAGGCAGTAAAATTACGTGTGACGGACGGAGCAAGGAAGACTTCAAAGGCAGACTAGCAATGAGAAAAGGGGTATTCCTTGCCAAGAGAACTCTACTAATATCAAATATCGGCCCTAATTTGACGAAGAAATTTCTGAGAATGTATATCTGGAATAGAGCATTGTATGGTAGTGAAACGTGGACTGTGGAGAAATCGGAACAGAAGAGAATAGTATCATTTGAAATGTGATGCCACAGACGAATGTTGAAAATTAGGTGGACTGATAAGGTAAGAATGAGGAGGTTGTGTGCAGAATCGGAGAGGAAAGGAATATGTGAAAAACACTGAAAAGGAGATGGGACAGGATGATAGGACATATGTTAGGACATCATGGAATGACTTCCATGGTACTAGAGGGAGCTGTAGAAGGTAAAAACTTTGGAGGAAGACAGAGATTGGAATACATCCAGCAAATAACAGAGGACGTAGGTTGCAAGTGCTACTCTGAGATGAAGAGGTTGGCACAGGAGAAGAGGAATTCGCGGCGGGCCGCATCAAACCAGTCAGAAGACTGATGACCCAAAAAAACAAAAAACACAGCGTAAATTTGTCGGTTTTTCTGCGATTCTTTATCATTGTCCAACGACGATACAAACACATCGCCAGTGAACAGTCCTCTAGGGCTACTGAGAAATCGTTCAAGGGTATGAAAACATCAGAGGTCCTATCACGCTTCCTTGCGACCCATCAGATGTGACTTCGCTTCTGTGTATCGTTTGCCGTCCACTATAACGTAAAAAGCTCTGTTAGTCAAATATTCCTCAAGCCTATCACACGTCTGTAAAAATACTTCGTATGATCGTATTTTTGTTCTAAGCAGACGATGTGGTGCAGTCGTTGACGCCTGTCGAATATTTATCACGACAAAATCTACCTACTAACGTGTACCCATTTTCTGAAAACTGTTATGATGAAAGCGAGTCCTAGTTCACACTGTTCCACGTCTAGGTGGGATAGTTTCACTCATGAAATTCTTACGCCACTTGGAACAGGCGCACTAGTCACACCGAGAGTTGCAGCATTTCCGGCTGCTGATTCCGTCAGGGAGTACGTGGTAGATGCCGCCGGCCGCTCCCCACTTGTTGATTCCGCCAGTCGCAAGCTGGCGCGACGCTCTTCGCTAATTGGCCGCTGCTCGACGGACGCGCAGGACTGCTGACAGGTGTGCATGAGTTATTAATGGGACACAGAAGTGGAGGCCCAGCGTGAAATACAGCTGCCGCGTTTAAAAATTTATCGTGACCTCGTTTCCATACCATCTGGCGACCTGCGAGGATGCTCGAGTGAAAAATGAATGGGCGCTGGAACCTGTGCTTCAGGCTGTTTCGTCCGGAAGTACACAAGTGAGGGAACGCCGATTCTGTAGGTGGATATCAGAAACTGGTCTCAGAAGATCTGATTTGGAGTACATTTCGATTTTCGGCGGGGTGAGAGCAGAACGAAGTTGCCGGAGGTGTCTTCTTACACGTGTCAGTGCTCCGATCATCGTATCTGCTCACCATCTAATGAGACATGGCCTAACGATAATCTAGGCAAGATCGAGGCCGGTTGCCATTGACGTGTTTTTCTTAACATCTTAGTAAAACATCTGCGACCAAGACTGATTACTATTTCAAATTGTCTAGTGAGATCGCTGGTTTTTCCAGTAATGTTTTCAAAAATTTCTTTCTCCGTAGTGATCGACGGCAGAAAATCTTCCAAACACTGATTCAGTAGCTTACCTAGTGACAAAGACGACATTTTTGTAGCAAGTAAATTCGGTTCGTGGCAATATTGTCGGATTTTCTCTGAACACTAAATAATGCCACAGCGTCCCCAAGCGCCATGTGAGTGCCAAATTAGTTTTTCTTCGTAATTAGATGGAATACATACAGAACACTGCTGGGACTGCCGATGCCTCCTATGGAACAACACTTCTTGCTAAATTTTGTGCAAAATAGTAATATTCCGGTAATCTCGAGTTTGAAGCTGTACAGTCACACGATTCCAAAGATTGTGTACCTTCTGTAAGTCGGGGATTTCTAAATAGTATTTACGATAATCTTTGTTCGACATCCTCCTCTATATTCCTCAATACCTCCAGAAGTTAAGGAATAACGTCACATTTGACATTCTACATACATTATTTCAGAAATGTATTGGCGTAGGATTAATGTCCTACTTGCTAACTGTGGATGTGAAAGCTTACAAATTTTAAGATAACTGAGTACCTGATAATCGCAGAAGACCAGATTACGGCCAGGGCTTATAATTCTATTGTCATGTATGCACAACTACAATCCGTCAAGATTCGGCTATTGAATGCTGCCTCTCGGAATTTGGGAAGCTCATTTGCTTTCTGAATTTGAAATAGATAGGACCGTAATCCATAAGAAGATACATCAGTCACCAAGCTAAATTCTGTATTTATAAAGGGGTGAAGTTCAAATGGTTCAAATGGCTCTGAGCACTATGGGACTTAACTTCTGAGGTCATCAGTCCCCTAGAACTTAGAACTACTTAAACCTAACGAACCTAAGGACATCACACACATCCATGCCCGAGGCAGGATTCGAACCTGCGACCGTAGCAGTCGCGCGGTTCCGGACTGCGCGCCTAGAACCGCTAGGCCACCGCGGCCGGCAGGGGTGAAGTAACAGTGGTGCATTGACCAAAGCTCTTTTAATCCGACACAAGAATGTTAACATTCTGGAGTCCATTGCCAGGAAACATTCTTCTCTAACAAGCTTAAAAATGGCGCTGCGTTCATAGTGTGATCTGGAATAAAACTGCAGTTGAATGACACTAATCTTAAAGATCCTTTCAGTTGTTTTTTTGATCTTAGGAGCTTTGGCATTATTCCTGATTTTGTGGGGCATTATGCTTAACAATGATATAAGATGTCCCAGGAAGATGGTCTCAGTGAGCCCGATATAGTGGTGCGCTACGACTAATTGTAACGGGGGGTCGCTAGATCTGGGGTACGGAGTATTTTTAAGATTTTGAAAGATGAATGACACCTGTAAATAGACATAAACTGTTTCAGTTCCGATCTACATAAAACCGATTTTAAATAAGTTTCTTGAAAGAAAAATACCTGACTAAACTACATTTTTTCCTTTCTCTGAGAACCAGGGGGCGGCTGCGTCATGTACCTCACTCCGCCCACCCCTTCCTCCCACTCTGCGCCGAAGTATGGGCGCCCTTCAACCCAAATTTCGATTCAGTGGTCATTATTCCAGAATAAAGGAATTTGTCCAGGACTCGGTGTAGCATATCGATATGGTGATGATGATGATGTTTGTTTTGTGGGGCGCTCAACTTTGCGGTCATCAGCGCCCGTACAAAGTCCCAATTTTGACACATTCCAAGTTTTTTCACAGTCCAATCTAGTCACTGTCAGCACATTGATATGTTTTTGCCGAATCTGAGATGGAATCAAAAAGTCATCAACAAATACAGTTCCCATTTCTCCAATTCTAGTGAAACGTCCCCGTAGAAAAATTTATGAATTACTTTGCTGGTAAACCTCTTACGTTATTTGATTTTCAAAGAGCTGAGCAAAACTGAACGTACTCAGACATTTCTCTCTTTACTTCTTCTGATCAATACTAAACTGACACACAATATTTTTAGCGCAACGTAATCTGACTTTAAATAATCCCTGCAAAAGAATGGCCCTGACTAACAAAAACCTATACCTTTCATGAATCACTTACCTCACAAAAATCTTCGTTACTCGAACTACTGCAATAGAGTGAGCGCCAATACTGCCAGCTAAATAAAAGATTCTAACCGCTGAAGGCACTAACTACTGATAGGCATACTTAAAAAATGAAAGATTTTGATAGAGAACAAACAATGTATTTATCTTAATAGTGTTCAAAAGTCATTATATATCAGTTCATGACATACAGTCTTACAAATTTACTCTTTCTGACGGACATACGTCCAGATCGTCCGCTCTTAAAATTCTGCCATCTCTCCCCCCACATCCACCACTGCTGGCGGCTCACCTCCAACTGCGCAACGCTACGCGCTGTTCACATCCAACTGTCCAACACTACAATATCAAATATTCCAACAATGCAAACCAGCCACAGACTTCACACAGCACAGTCAGTGATTTTCATAGAGAGCGCTACATGGCGTTACCAACATAAAAACCTAAACAGCTTACTTATACTAGGAGCTAAAACGCTATCAAGAGCTGAGATAAAGACATCAAAACTCAAAATCAGGCCACAGGTAACACAGTAAAATGATAGCTGTATGCTGAATAACTTAATACTGTATATTTTTGTGATTCTGGATGTAATGGCACTTGTCAGTACGAGGAATGAAGGTTTACTCTTGAAACGGCACTATTGTAGCCGTTCCATAATAATACGCAGTAAAATTCTCATCTCGTTCAATTTCGCTATCGGGAAATAGTTAATCAGGCAGCTCTTCCGCCGATTTCTCTTACAACGTGGCTCTACCCATGATGCATTTTGTAGAGTAACAGTGTATGTTTTTTATCATTTTTATTTTTTGTGTGGTGTCTGCGTGTTTGCGCATACCTGAAATGTATCCCACACCCCCTTCCCACCTGTTCCTGAAACGTGGTCACCTGTAGCCCAAACGTAGCAGACGAATCTTGTTAGAGGATCGTCTGTAGTAGTGCCATCTTCATTTCTCTGGGGAAGTGGCAGAGATGGAACACGGGTACTTCGTGACCAAAGATAGTCCGAAAACTTCCGATTTGTCGTGGTGAGGTTGGTCACAGCCAGTTGGCTCGGCCATCCCCTCCACTAAGCACCAGAGGACCTCCGGACGCCTGCCATTTTTGAGAGAGCAAAAGAGGAAGGGTAAGTGAGCGGGCGTGCCTTCAGTGCGTCTGTCTCGAGTTTGCTGAAAAAAGGTATAAAAATGTATTATTTGTCATCTAATCCGTTTTTTTCGCAGCATTAGGTTGAGAAATAAATCTATTGCAGGAACTGGGTCATTTTTCAATTTATTAGCCAGAAATTCGGTTAAAATGTAGTAAAAATGTTTGTCTTTGTTTCGTGCCATGTGGTAAGGAGTTTATAGGTTTTAAAATATCTGTACCTATTTCTATATAATATTTCCACACAAGCTGGTGTGAAATGTTAAATATTAGCGAATGGCTATATTTCCGGATCAAAAATTCGAATTTTAATAGATATTTCTTTGCGGTACATGGGACTTATTCCCTGTGCTCCACGTGTGCACTGTATTCCTGATAAAGCGAGTGCAGATGATACTGGGCGATTTGTGCTACCAAATAAACTAAATCAAATCAAGTTTAGCCACCTCACGGCACATTTTATAAATTATTTACTCCGTTTTCTTTGTGGTAGAAATCGGATGAGGTCCCTTGGTATACCCACGTGGTCGCAGGCATGGCGTTGGACAAACTCACAGAAAATATGATATTACAGTGCACAATTATTAAAAAGGGTAAAGTCAGCATTGATCCTTATAAAAATACATACGTGCGCTATAGGCTACTTGGTAAATAATGTAAACTGAAATAATGTGCTTTATATGTATACATCAAAGGTTTTTTTAACCATGTATAGCTCTCCAGATACTTATAAAGAATTTCATATAACCTTCAAACCCAGGTATGTCTTATAACTATACGTTCACTTGAAATTTTATTATTATGGAAGCTAAAAGAGTACAGACTCTTGCACCCATAAGTCCCATATGGGGGGATTAAGAGCTGACAATAAATAAAACGCGTTTTATTTCCGTAGAATCTTCAATACTTACCTCATGTGGTAAACAAAGTAAGTTTGGAACGAAAATTGACCGATCCATTCGTCATAAGATAACGTCTGTATCATAAGCATTATTTACAAACAGCAACAATAAATTTAAATCTTACCAATAAAGTAAGCAGGTGTTATTTTAAGAAGGGTAGTACTGGATATGAATATGTGATTGTGAAGTAATTGTGATGAGAACGGGTATCCTTCAGAGTGTGGACAATCACAGGCACATACGAACGCCCCTGTTGGCTGGCTCTTCAAAACAAAGAGAATGAGACCATCAGATAAACGCAGTACAAAATGGTAAGGCTTATGTATAAATCCAGAAAGTTCACACCCAACGGCATACCTTTACGGGCTGGACTAGTCGAACATGGTCACATGGGAAGCCAGACATCTCAGTGATCACGTGGTAGAAAGATCAAAAAGCAAACTAGTACTACTGGATGCGTTCAGTATGATCTACCCTACTTCAACAGAAGATGCAATCATTTCCGAAACTGTTTTCAGCAGAACACTGGTGTCCGATTGGAAACTGATAAGTGATCTGTGAGAGACTATTAATAACACAGCGTTTTTGTGACATTTTGACGATCCTAATTATTTCTTAAGTATTTTATTATGATTTCTGTGTTACTAGTTACTGAAAAAAAATTCTTTTTTTTTGGATATCATTAACCTTCAAAATAAACGTGGTGTTCCTTGAAAGTATCAGGATTCTCAAAGTGTTCCTCTAGAGGAAGCGTTTGGGAGCCCCTGCACCAGAAGATAGTGTTGAGGTACAGTTGGTATGTCTGGTACATTACTCTCAGTATCGCTCTCAACACATCCATTCGCAGCAGCTCCCAATTTCTTGACAGTAGTTATGGTGATTTCCAACTGCTTTGCAACCTTAACTACAAGTAATTCATCAGGTGCCAGAGACCAGTATACACAGCTGCTTGCATTGTGGCTGGTACGATATTTTACAGAATAGTAAACATATAACCTTACGCTAAGCATGTCGATTGTCTTTTAATTTATGGGTCTAGCAAGTACCTGTCGCCTTTAGAAGCTGAAGTTATTAACAGCCAGAACGAGGTATCAACTATAACAGCGGAATAACTTGGTACAATACTTATTGTTTCTCTTAACGTTTTTGAGGCTATTGCCACTAATAAATTTGACAACAGCGTTAATGTACAATAAATTCAAACCACAAACATTTCTGTTGAAATATGGAGGTAAAGTGACACGATAACAGTTATTTACAGCAACGATAAATCACAAACGCAGATTTTCCACCATACAAGTTGTGCTTAACACTCTTAATTTACGGAAATTATCAAAACTATACATTTACTCAGTTAAATGTGCATTGATGTTTGGTCTATTTTTAATTTTTTGTTTTATTACCGACAATAACATTGAAAAAATTCTGTAAAACATGGACACTAGCAAGCGATCGAAAACTCCCAGTAATATATTTTTTTTCATTTAAATAGGAAATTGAATTAGGCAACGACTGTGTTCCAAAAAACCACGAATTAAGTTTAGAATTGACAATATAGTACAAGTGTTCTCGGTACTTGCAGATGTTCTACATTTCATAATATATCTCATAAGTGATGATACAGTCAACGAAATATTATGTGACATTATATGAAAATGGTCTCACATCAAGTCGGCTTAAATATTTAAATAAATATTTCCACAGATTTTATACTTCAGTGATTTTGTGATAGTTTCTACACCAATGAGTCAAAGATGAAAAATCCAGCGTCGGTTTATATGGCTAAAATTTCGAAAAGTTGGGAGAATCAGCAATGGACGACTTCCGCATCGTGCGGCTAACAACGCTAAATCATAAAATATGCGAATATCATAAAAGACAACGACAGATTAACGTCTTGTTGCACAGAACAATCGAAGTTGAATCAATATACGTTTCTGGTATCTATTCGAAAACATTACCTCTGAAGCTAGAGTTTCCCTGGAAAAAATTAATTAAATCAAAGCCGAAAAGTCACTGATATATGCAGATAGCAGTTTGCTAAGGAAATATTCAGCTTAATCAAACTTCAAGAGATTAACTACATTAAATCATAGTATTCATTTAAGTGTAACTGCAAGGTGTATAACAGGAAATCATCAATAATTCTGCCTAATATACAAGATTCCCTTCCAAAAGAGAGTTAGGAAGCTGGAGTTTCAGACTGGGTGGCTACCAACTTCTGGAGAAATTTCTCGCAGCCAATATGTTGTCGCCGACAATTTTTCCTTGCTCTTATGCATTATTCATATCCTTTCCGTTCACTTCCCCGGAGTCCAGAGATTAGTTTTTTTCCCTTCGTACTCGAAGTTCGGTGCTCCAGCTCCACATTCTGTTTCTTCACTTGTTTTTCATGCTCTGTGCGGCTCAGTACACCTTGTTTGCCCTCGCTTCTACACAGAACGGAATATAAAAGTTTTAACATTTCAACTGAAGAATATCTAGCCATACACTGTCGTGTTGTCCTCGATCGCTGTGTAAGTCAAGCGTGTATGTGTATGGTTTAAGGGTGTTAGCGTCTTACCAAAAGCCGCTATAGGTGAATGTGGTAAAACATCCAGAAGATTAAAAACAGCGTAAAACAGAAGCTTTGAGTATTTAAAATCACACTATCATCCATTTTCACACATAACCCTGACACACACGCTGTTGATGAAAATTTGAAGCTGCTAACATAGCTATCATTCTGATACAGTCTTAAAACAAGGACGTACCATCTGAGCAAATGATGGTTGAAGAACTAGGATATTGTTATTGTGTGGTTATTTAAAAGAGAAATGCCGTGCGAGATATTTGTGTCGTAAAATTAATAACTGTTTCATTTCTTTTAAGATACGTAATAGACTTTTGAGTGGAAGAGAAAAATAACGTCTGCATTAGCAAATGCAGTATCTACATCCACAAGCCTTTCATTCGCATCTGAATGCGCTGATGTTAAAATCCTGTAAGCCACTTTAATCTGTTCGTAAGAGTGGAGACCTTAGGGCAGCCTTAGGCCTGATCCGAAATTTTATCTATTGAAGTCGATTCTCGACTGACGTGGAACACAGAGTCCATACTTTAATTCAGAGTGGCCTATCACATTCTTGATATGTTCCGTAAGCTACAACTTTTCCGTGGTATTACTGAAACGGATTTTGTGAAATGTTCTGCAGAATTCTTCCAGAGAATTTGGAACTCAAGCGACGCGGTTCTGCACATTGTCGCTACGTCATGATATTGTTAAATGTTAAAGATATAGATCACTGGTCAAATGTATGTTAACTCACTATAATGTTACATCATGTTAACATGCTACGCATGTCAGTGCAATAAACATTGTATGTGAAATCACGAGAGATTCATTGTTTTCCTAACGCAAATTATTTACGTCATATACGATCCGCAAACCAGTCAGACGAAAGAAGAGAAGATTTCAATGAACGGAGGCTCCCAGATTAGCTTTCACGGCGTTTTTTGGTAGCTTTCGGTAATGACGTAAGTGGCCTCTGTCAATGGGTGGGAAACAAGAATGACCCAGACGTAAGGCAGCTTATGGTACGATGGAAACAGAATTCATGTGTAATTGTACAGAAAACATGGAAGATCGTCATGTTGACGTCACTAGTCATTGTCAACTGTGCATATACCTACTTAGGATACTAAGCATTCATATCAATACGGCGGCACTCCGCACCAAATGGATAATAACAATGTCTTAAACAATAGTAATCAATATTATTAATCGTTTGCAATTAAAAAATAGATTAAAATGGTAATATTGGCAATGCCCTTTAATTTTTAACAAGAAAAAATCATATTACTATTATTAGCTATTATAACAGCAGGTACCCTCATCAGTGTAGGATTTCATCCACTAAGTCATAATTACTCCCGATATCTACATATGTATCCGCAAGTAGCCAAGTCCATGTAGAACTCTAGGAATTAAATATATCTATGGACCTCTTAAAAATGTGAACCGCTTTTTTTATAGTCTAAAAGCATCACTGAAATACAGCCCAACAGTGGGAATCGTCTGTTTTAATTTTTAAATTTTATGGATTCTCGAAAACTGTACAAAAATTGAAAATTCCAGATGTTAAGAAGCATAACACTGCTGCGTAGTGCCTTGTGATCATCATTTCGAAAGATGAGAACGACAGAGCTATGACAGAGTGAAATTCAATGTACAGCGTCTCAATACCCTCGCTAGTACGAAACAGTAATTTTCTTTTCCCTGGCCTCTATCCCGCCTTCTTCATGGGATCGACTACCTACATATAGTGTTGTCCCATGTGAAAGTGTGCGAACGTTCTACAAATGTTTGCAAATCGTGTAAGTGAAGAGCGGGTAGCAGTGCGGCATTCACCTCATCGGATGTGGGTAAGTGCCAAAATATCACTTTCGAGCTGGCCAACATACCGGTCCTTGTTGATTACCTGCAGGGTGGATTTGATCCGAGGCCAGTGCGCCTCACTGAGTCGTGGAAGCGGGGTGCTAACGCGAGCGGCTATCAGGTCGAAATGATCGAGAAATGTGGATGTAAAATAACGTCCGTGGCACGGATAGCTAAAGGACTTAAAATCCCATGTATTCAGAGTTGTGGTCACTTCCGTGAGAGACGCCGAATGGCAGTGGATTGGCCATAATCCTTTTCACACAGTTTGGAGTGTCACCAACGTTTACATCACAATTACATTTAAGCAAACGAGATTTATGTTATATGTACTTTCGGTTTTCCCAATGCTCTGAGTTATACAATGAGGTGACAGAAGTCATGGGGCACATCCTGATATGGTGTCGGCTCTACTTTTACCCAGCGTACTACAGCAACTAGACTGAAAAAGTCTTTAGAAGTCCCCATCGGAAATACTGAGCCGTGTTGCCTCTATAGTCGTCTATAATAGCGAAAGTGTTGCCGGTGCAGGATTTTGTGCACGAACTGACCTCTGGATAATGTCTCATAAATATTCGATGGGATTCGTGTCGGGTAATCTGAGTTGGCCAAATCATTTGCTCTAACTGTCTAGAATGTTCATCAGACAAATCGCGAACAATTGTAGCCCATTGACACAATATCGTTATTTGGGAACATGAAGTCCATGAATGGGAAGCAAATGGTCTCCAAGTAGCCGAACATAACCACTTCCAACCAATGGTTGGTTCAGATGGGCGAGAGGACTCAGTCCATTCCATGTAAACGCAGTAAACGTCGCAGATCGAAAACCAGCAACTGCCTAGTGATTACCGACCAATTAGCATACTGTCTGCTGATCCCAAAGCACTCGAATATGTTTTTCATGATCACATCACTGAACACCTGCATTAATTCAACTTATATGACAAATTTTAATCCGGTTTCCGTAAACACCACAGCATAAACACTGCTCTAATTAAAGTAACTGATGACCTAAAATATGCCATAGACAGCCGAAAGGCAACAATATTGACGCTACTAGACTTCAGCAAAGCTTTTGACACTGTTAACTTTGACATATTGCTCAGAAAAATGCAACAGATTCATTTATCAGATAGTGCAATGAAATGGTTTGAAAGCGACTTAAAAGACAGACAGCAATGTGTTTCTGCGTAAATGAAAAATCTTCCTGGAAACAGGTCTCCTCAGTAGTGCCACATGGATCAGTCTTAGGACCACTTTTGTTTTCCTTATATGCCATTAACATTTCGTCGGTTCTGTCCTCCTGTAAATATCATTTCGATGCCGACGACCTCCAGCGCTACCTAAGGGTCAGATCTGAAGATATAAACACTGCAATCGCTCAGATAAACGATGGTCTGTCTTCAGTGGTGATACGGGCGAAAAACCTGGGGATTAAACTAAATGCAAAAAAGACACAAGTAATCTTAATAGCTCATCAGAAATTAATAAGTACAGATTTCCGCGAACGGCTGCCTCCTATTCTGCTCGATGGTATTCCAATACCATACCAGAAAACAGTTAAAAGCTTGGGTGTAACTTTGGATGTACATCTCAACTGCGCAGAGTACAGTCGCAGTGTGCCGGAAGACGTCCGCTTGTCTCTATGCTAAAAAACGTGAAACGGCAGCTCGCGCAAGCACTCATTCTGCCGAACCTCTACTACTGTGATGTAATTCAACAAGGCATGAGTAGTGAAAACAAAAGACGGTTATAACTAACCATGAATGCCTGTGTGCGTTACAACTGCAACATTCTCCCATACGATCATGTTAGTGCTTCATACAACCAGCATGGGTGGCTACGGCCGCACAAATTGCGTGACTACCACACTATATGTCAACTTCACCGGCTCCTCGTCGCGTAAGCGCCCCAGTACCTTGCTTCAAAGGTTAAACACCTTTCATGCCATCATAATGGAAACACAAGGTCACTGTTATTTGGTATCCTAACTGGGCCCACTCACAAAATAAAAACTTTTGCAAACTCCTTCTCAGTTGCCGCTGTCCGCCTCTGGAACAAAGTGCCCCTTAGTTTGCGCAAAACTCAATCCCCTCTTGCTTAAAGGACGAAGCTGAAGCATTTCCTGTTATCATCCCTAGAACGTTTTCCACAAAATTAATGTACAAGGCCAATCCTCCCCTCTGTCAAATGGCAAAGCTAGTGTCTCCTATTGGCTCCTTTCTCTTCTTCCTCTTCATCTATTAGCCACGCAATCTTCTTTTACTTTATATTTAATTAATTATGTTTCATCATGTCCCTATTCTCCTCAGTTCACCATCAGTTTCCCTCATATCCTCTGCTGCTACCACTCCTATCTAAAATCTGTCTCTATCATATGTATTTTTCCAAGTGTGCTTTGAAATTGATTATATCACCTTTCGTACTAGATATAGTTTAACAAGCCTACTAAAACATATGAAAATAAAATAATTAGAATGCCTGGTTAGATGTAAGAGAGGGCCTGATGGCCCTAATCTTGCCAGGTTAAATAAATCAGTAAATAAATTAAATAAATAAATAATGGAGCCACCACCAGCTTGCAAAGTTGCTTGTTGACAACCTGGTTCTATAGCTTCGTGGTGTCTACGCGACGGAACCCCACCACCAGCTCTTACCAATTGAAATCAGGACTCGACTCACCAGGCCACGCGTTTTCAGTCTAGGATCCAACCGATTTGGTCTCGAGCCCAGGAGAGGCGCTACTGGCGATGACGTGCAACAGGAAAGGCAATCGATTCGGTCGTCGCTGCCATAGCCCGTTAATGCCAAACTTCGCCGCACCGTCCTAAAAAATACATCCGTCGTACGTCCCACATTCACTTCTGCTGTTACTTCACGCAACGTTTCTCTTATGTTAGCACTGACTGCTCTACGCTGCTCTCGGTCGTTACTTGAAGGCCGTCGGTCATTGCGCTGTCCGTGGTGAGAGGTAATCACCGGAATTTGGTATTCTCGGAACACTCTTGGCTCTATGGATCTCGGTACATTGTATTCTCTTACAATTTCCGAAATGGAATGTCCTATGCGTCGGGCTCCAACTATCACTCCACGTTAAAAGTCTTTTAATTACCGCCGTGGGGCCATAAGCATGTCGGGAACCTTTTCACATTAATTTTTAGAGTAGAAATGACAGCTCCGCCAATAGAGTGCTCTTTTATATAAGTGATACTAGCGCCGTCTGCGTATGTGCACGTCCTTATGCCATTACTTTCGTCACCTCAGTGTAATATGGACTGTAGTTGTGTTACAGACGAGTACTTCCTACATTCCTGGAGATTAAAACTACGACACAATGAAGGCAGTACGCAACAGTCGTGAAACTGGCACGAAATTTAGCAAATGCTTGTATTGCCAAATAATTAGCATTCCAGCGCAATCGCACGAAGCAAGTCGGAGTAATGGACTGTATTTTGTGTCCGGAAGGAAAGGTTAAGTAACCTACTTAGGAAATAGCAACGGAATGGTGACTGGAAGTGAAAAGAGCGTACTATGCGTCGTGTAAGAATAAAAAAGTCTACCAATACTTTTCAGAATTCAATAGCAGCAGAATAACACACTGTCGAGAATGTGGGTTTACGATTTGCGATGGAATTGCTTCCATTGGTATACAAATTGCCGCTTCTCTCATGTAAGTATGTCACCTATTATTCAAACAATAAATTGATTATGTAACTTAATAATTTCGAAGTGACATTTTAGTCTTTGTTGAAATTCAAAATTGTTAGTAATCAACATAAAATTAACAGCGTTGCCACGGATACGTATTCCGCGCTCATTACGTTTATGTGACGAGAGGTCCCTGTAGATTTAATAATACATACACTGTCATCCTGATATAAGTTATTGTTAACCCTTACTATACTTGCAGGACAGGACAGATAGTTTAATTTGTGGAAAGGGGCCAAAATGAGTGGCTGTAACTTGCATTCAAACATATTACTTTATTCATTTGACAAACATTACATGAGTAAAGAAAACATTAAAAAGAGAGCAAGCCAAACATAATGTTTAGAACTTAATTCCTGGCTAAATGCGCCGTTTAATCTCACGCCTTAAGGGCAAAACAGCTTTAATTTAAAACCGGCTGAAGGCCAATCACTTAACAATAATTTGAATTTTAAAAGGCAGAAGGCCTTATCCTAAAACATTTCTCTAAATTAGGCAGAAGGTCCAAACAACCTCTCGCTTTAAGGGCAAAACAACTTTAATTTAAAATCGGTTGAAGGGCAATAACTTAAGACTCCAAAAGAGGAATTTGAATTTAAAAGGCAGCACACATACATACATGCATGAAAACACACACACACACACACACACACACACACACACACACACACACACACACAGACAGACAGACACTTGTGTGATTCTCTCACCAGAAACTCGAATTAAGGTGATTACATAGCTTTAATTTTAAGGCATTTGGACTCTCAACACAAGTAAGTTGTGGTATCACAGGAGTGGGAAAAACCCATGATTCTTGTTTTTCCCACCATCTTAACTTAGGGCAGAATTCTCTGTTTGGCACTAGTGACCTGGAGACCAGCAAAAGAGATGTATTTCACAGCAGAGTAGCTGAACAAGTGCTCATAGCTCTTAAGCTACACGTTTCAGAGACTTGTTTAGCAGACATTTGTTTCATGTTTTGGTCCATATACCACCTCTGAAAGTTTGTTGGTGAAATCCTGATCCACTCTGTATATAGATATATGCAGTGAGTTAGAGGTATAAGTGCAGATATTGTGATCTTTAGTACCATAATATGTACCCACATCACTGTATTAGCTACGTTTTCTCTGCATCAAAGAATATTTCGGCACACACAGTTTACTACCTCATGTTTCCTGTATGGTCGTAACTGTACCACTAAGTTTACTACACCTATCAGTGCAGACTATCCATTTCGTGTCCACACTTCAACATCTGACATACTGTCCAGGGGAAAAACGCACTAATGAACGGCTTTTATCACATGCAGTTCGAGGTACTAACCAATCTAAAAACATACTATCCCTATTAGTTTGAAAATGAAGTAAATGCTGATGTGATGGTGTTGAGTACGCTGTTCTCAGTCATCTACAAATATGCCTATACGTATACCTCTAACACACTGTATAAGCGGCAAGGACACGAGTAGGGAGTCATTCTAGCGACGATACGGCCCACAAGAGGCGAAGTACATGGACACGTGATTCTGGAAAAGGGCGGATTATTTTCGTGCACTGCCTGGGAACGACCGTACCAAAAGCGGCGAAGCTGACCACCTGTCCCCGTGCTACTGTATGAGCATGTATGGAATGTGATTGAAAGACAGTAAAACAATAAGTAAATGGTAAGATATTGGACATCCACGCGGTATCACAGGACATGGCTGTCAGAGGCTTTCCAGTTGTCTAAAGTAGGGTACGCAAGGATCTGTAGTGGATCTGATGATAGCGTCCAAGGGTGGTTACGGCTCGTGTATTTAGAACCACGTCGTTTACACCATGATATTGGAAAGTCGTCTCTACAGCCGACTACACCTTTGTCTTCCCACGTGGCCTAACAGCTTCATCAATTACGATTGCAATGGACACGTGATCATCGAGATTGTGTTGTGAACTAACTGGCATCTGACACCTGGTCTGATGAATGACGTTTCTTGTTACGTCAGGTCGATGGTCCTTTCTGGATGTGCAGTCAACTAACAAAATGGCTTCTCGAAAGGGGCGCAGCCTCAAGCCTCTCGAGCAAGTATAAGTACCAACAGGTAATAGCCCTGAGCCTTCCATGCCTCCTCAGGGAGTAGTTTGTGTGCTCAGGTTTCTGTCTCTGTGTTCAGATTGCTTCACAGAGAACACGTCCTCCGACTCTGTTGCACTTACTTGAGCAAAATGGGAAAGAAAAAGATACTCCAGAAACACCAAGCATCGGATCCCAGAGATGGTTAAAGTACAGTGTAGCGTGAAGGACGTCCAACATTAAGACTTACTAAAGATTTATTAAAACTGCCTCCACTGAAGACCATAAGTTATCGGGAATCAAGACGACAACAATCAGCAGTAATAGCCGGTGATAAAATTCAGAGGCAGAAAACAGTTCTTGAAGGGGATAGATACAGAATACTAGAGACCGTCGAAACTTATGTGTAATCAACTGAAAGAAGAACGCATGGAAGAGATAACCGTCAAAGATGTAGACAACTTTCGTAAATCCATTTAAGAAGCTAGGCGGAAAATTCTACCCAAACTACCTACAAGTATTCAGGAGGTACATATTGTTCTGAGCACATTATGTGTGAAAATTTACAGATGGGGCGGATTTGTTGTTAAATAGTTATGCAGACAAGAGCGTCGTAGTACTCATATTCTTTGAAGCTGGAAACCTGAAAGTACTCCGTGTGACACATTATATATGTTGCAGGACCTTCCAAGTATTGCACAAAGTTTTTTGTCAACTATTTACGATCCACGGGCGTGTTAATGGACGTTGTATTCCAGTGCCTTATTCTTTGCTGAACGAAAAGAAAATCGCACCATATCAGCATGACATTTCTACAGTTGTTGATGAATGCGATAATCTGTGCCTGAAGTTATCTCTGTCAACAATGTTTTCAGACTTTGAAGAAAGCTTAGTGAATAATTCGTATCTCTGGGAGACTGGAGGACTCGTAATTTGTGGGTTTTAGGAAGTGTCAGAAAGGACTGGAAGTGTCTAAGAGTGTAACTGAGGTTAGGTTAAACCTTATTTGT
Organism: Schistocerca nitens; assembly: GCF_023898315.1. NCBI lineage: Eukaryota > Metazoa > Arthropoda > Insecta > Orthoptera > Acrididae > Schistocerca > Schistocerca nitens. Next base: position 372,950,102 of record NC_064621.1, read on the forward strand.
CATAGTGTGTATAAGTAGCGTTTGTTGGACCATAGGATGGAAACAGATATGAAAGGATGTTAGCAGAAACCTTTTTTATTTTCTGATATGCCTTTAATAGTTAGTCTTTCTACTTGTAAGTGTTAAATGTCCTAGTTGATTTGATTTGATTTTATCAGAGAAGCAAAAAAAAAAAAAAAATTGCTTGAGCCAGCTGTTGCCCGCATCGAAAAAGTGCCCTTGAACAGTGCAAGGCGACACTTTAGCAAAATGTCCTAGTAAGTTAGTTACTTAGTTACGTGATCCATAGATGATTTGGCACTATAATTCATGATGATATGGAACGAGTGAATTTACATTCACATCGCAAATTAATTTGTACATACGGTTACATTCTGAAGATTTCTAAGCGTTTTTCTTTTTTTTACGAAAAGGAAAAAATGATACACCGATGTGAGTAAGTAATTTCTACCCACCACCTTTTAAACGTTGCGTAGTGCAGTATGAGAAATTCTTCTACTGAACGGAACAGGTTGCCAAGGAGAAACTTTCTCAACTTATTATGAAATCTTAGTTTCCTGTCTGTCAGACATTTTATATCACTGAGTAAGTGATCAAAAACTTTTGTTACATTACTGTGACCTCTTTTTGTGCTAAAGAGAATCTTGATATGTAGTACTGAATGTAATTTTTCCTTCTGGCATTGTAATTGTGTACCCTATTGTTTCTTTTGAAATGTAGTGTACTATTTACATCAAACTTCACGAAGGAATATACGTACTGAAGTACTAGTGAGAATGCCAAAGTTCTTAAATAGATGTCTTCAAGATGATCGTGGGAGCGACTAGATATTAATCTTACAGAACTTTTTGCCAAATGAAAACTTTCTTTCATAAATATGAATTACCGCAGAACGTTATTCCAGAAAGAATTATTTAATGAAAATTTGCAAAATATGTCAGTTTACTGGTTTGTCTTTCCCCAAGATTTGCAATGGCTCTAAACGCAAATGTGGCTCAACTAAGTTGTTTTAGGAGTTCCAAAACATGCTGGCGGAATTAAAGCTGTGAGGACGCGTCGAGAGTAGTGCTTGGGCAGCTCAGATGGTAGAACACTTATCCGCGAAAGGCATAGGTCCCGAGTTCGAGTCTGCGTCCGGCACACACTGAGAGGAAAGTTTCATATCAGCGCACACTCCGATGCAGAGTGAAAATGTCATTCTGGAAACATCCCCCAGGCTGTGGCTAAGCCATTTCTACGAAATATCCTTTCTTCCAGGAGTGCTAGTTTTGCAAGCTTTGCACGAAGTGGCCGTGCGGTTAAAGGCGCTGCAGTCTGGAACCGCAAGACCGCTACGGTCGCAGGTTCGAATCCTGCCTCGGGCGTGGATGTTTGTGATGTCCTTAGGTTATGACCTCAGCAGTTGAGTCCCATAGTGCTCAGAGTCATTTGAACCATTTTACAAGCTTTGCAGGAGAGCTTCTGTGAAGTTTGGAAGGTAGGAGACGAGGTACTGACGGAAGTAAAGCTGTGAGGACGGGTCTACGAGTCGTGCTTGGCTAGCTCAGGGGAAAGACGACGGTCCCGAGTTCCAGTCTCTGCCCAATACACAGTTTCAATCTGTCAGGAACGTTTGAGAGCACACTCCGCTGTAAAGTGAAAATTTCATTCCGTGTTTTTTCCATTTCAAATTCTCATCAGTATGGGTCCCTAAAAATGTTGAAGTTCACACCCTATTTTTTATATCCTCACTGTGTGTTACATTTACCATTGGCGTAGTACCTCTGAATGTGCAGAACTGAATATGTCGTATCTTTTTAAAATTGAGGGTGATACCATTTGCAGAAAACCTGTCAACGATACTTTTCAGAACTTTGTTTACCATTGCTTCCGTTTCTGTAGGTACGCTCGAATTGATTACAATACTACTGTCATCTGCAAAAAGAATTAATTCTGCTTGTTATGTACCGGACGGACCGTCGTTTACATATATCATGAACAGTAGCGAACCTAAGATTGAACCTTGGGGAACCCCGTACTTGTGTTACTCCGCAGTCAGAATTACGTGTCTGAACTATATTGCTTGAATTACTAAGTACTACATTCTGCAATTCTTTTGCTTAGATATGGCATTATCTATTGGTCGGATTGACCATCAGACCCATAAAACTTCAATTTCTCTAGGATAATTCTGTGATTTACTCGGTCAAATGCCTGCAGAGGTCGCAGAAAATGTCAACTGGGGCTGTTTCATTATTTAATGCTCGTAAAGTCGGGTGGGTGAACGTGTTAATGGCATTCTCAGTGCAGCAATCCCTCTGTAACCCAAATTATAGGAGACGAGATACTGGCAGAAGTGAAGCTGTGAGACCGGGCGTTAGTCGTGCTTCGGTAGCTCAGTTGGTAGAGCACTTGCCCGCGTAAGGCAAAGGTCCCGAGTTCGAGTCTCGGTCGGGCACACAGTTTTAATCTGCCAGGAAGTTTCAACCCAAATTATAAATTGCTAATTATACTATTGTTCCTAAGGTGAGGTACTATTATAGAGTATATCAACTTCTCAAAAATTTTGGAGAATAATGTCAGCAGTGAAACAGATCGGTAATTATTGATATCTCTTTAATCACCTTTCTTAAATAGTGGTTTAACAATAGCATATTTCAGTCTTTCTGGAAAAATGCCTTGAGTTAGTGATGCACTACGTATTTCAGATAATATTGGACTTATTATGTGGGAGCTAATTTGAGTACTCTGTTGGAAAATCCATCAAAACCAGATGAGGTTCTATTTTTGGGAGAATGCATAATTTTCTTAATTTCAGAAGGAGAAGCTGTTGATACATTCGTATGATTGAATTTTATGAAAGTGGCATTTTCAGCATACTGCTGTGATTTTTTCTCTTCAACTGTTAGTCCCTATGCTTTCTACCACATTTAAGAAATGATTATTAAATTTACTTGTAACCTGTGAATCATCATTGATAACCCCTCCACTCAGTTTAGTAGAAATGTAGTCTTGTTCCGTCGCTGGTTATCGTGTCTCTCGTTTCACTATAATCCATATAGCCTTCAGTTTGCTGTCAGAAGTACTGATTTCTGACATTATATGATTGTACCTTAATTTTTTAATAACCTTTCTTAGTAATTTTGAGTAGTTTCTGTAGCGCGCAACTACTTTAGTATGCCCCCTTGTTCTTGCCAAAAGATGCATTTCCGTTTTCTTTTCACGACCTACTTACAACCCTGCAATGGTACACAGTTTTTTACGTGGCTGTCTAGTGTTCTTTCCGATTACCATATCCGCAAAGCTGTTTTCAAATAATGATACGAATTTACCATGGAACAGATTAAATTTTATGTTAGATTCGGTTCACTATAAATTACATCCCATGTCATCTCCTGTAAAATGTTCTTAAGAGCATTAATCCTGGAGTCATTAATTATTCTAAATGGTTTCCACTGAGGAGTATCCATACTGGAAGAAGCCCCGTTAATTACCCTAACTAACTGTGCATCATGATCACAGAGAACATTTGTTACTGATTGGTCTGAGTTTCATTAAAGTAAACATTATCAAGTGGGGATCTACTATGTTGAAAGTTAATTACTGAGATCCAACTGCGGGGTACAAATACTGTTTCCAAATCAATTATCCTATCAGAATCACTTAGGAAATTTACACTGAAGTCACCGCAGACTATTAACTGCTTGCTGCTGTGTGACAGATAGCACAGTAAGGAGTCCAGATTCCTAATAAATATTTCAAAATTTCCCATTGGTAATCTGTTCACAGTTACAATTAAAAGTGAATTATTTTTCAACATTAATTCACAAGCACACACTTCTGTGCGCTGATCGCTATAGAATCTACTTGTGTCAATGTTTTTGAATTCTGTCTCAATGTACGTAGCAACTCCTCCTTTCCCCATCTTATTTCTGCATGAGTAACCCACAATAGTGTAATCTATACATAACTTACCTAACCCTGTGGCGCTCAGGAGGCACAGGATGTCTATCTTTTGAGAGCTCTCTAAATTTTCCAGACAGACAAGAAGCTCTTGTACCTTACTGCTCAGTACTCATGTATTTTCATGAAATAAGTTAACCTTACTTTACTGTTCATTATTAAACCTTTTGTGGTGTCTTCTGTTGTTTTCACATCTTTTAAAACACGGCGCCTAAACCCTGATCCTAACATAAAAAGGTGCCCCTCTGACAGCAGTAACCACTGGGATCTTGTTGTTGTGTGTGATGGTGCCCCCCCCCCCACCCCCCCCCCCCCCCCTGCTCACCCAACCCAGCTTTCCCTCTCCTATTCAGGTGCTGTCATTCGTTGTCTGTCGTACTCTTTCTGTAACGTTAGGCTAGGCATGTATGTAGTTTTGGATATCGACATTGTTTTCCCTTCTGATTGACGGTCCTTATGAACGGACGCTGTGTTTTCACGACTGTCTAAGGGACCACTGAATTCTGTTCAGAATAACGCCCTTGTCTTACTGGGTGAACCTTCAATAGTGAGACTGACAACCCAAAATAATTATGGTTATCGTTATCGGGAAGGTTGGTATTAAAAGTTGCCGAGACCAGTTGACCCGATTAAGTAGCACACTTACGGGAGGGATCATTTCAACTTCACTCTGCCACTAGGAAAATAAATCTGATGCCTGGGTATCACAGTCCTCAGAGGAAGTTTCCATGCCAGTTCCTAAAGGCTGAGACATTATTGTGGCAGAGAAGACGGAGCATTTTTACAGCTTCTATAGTGAGAGATTTGCAATGCTCCAGCGCCCTATCCGTTAACATAGCAATAAGAAACGAGTTGGTCTGTGGTACTAAAGAAGAGAGAAGGAAAATCGGACGTCCTGTTGTGCTCATAATATCGGGCAGTTTCAGACGCAAATGGGTTGCAGATGACTGTTTTGGCGCCAACTTGCTATTACTCTCCAAATGGCTTGCGAACGAAGCCCGCAGTGATCGTTAGACTGTCATAAAACTAGAACGGCGGAAAGAAAGCTCAAAAGAAGGAGTCTAAATCGAAATGCATGCAAAAATAGCGATTTATCTGATCCGACAGCTAACGGCTTAGTATTTTATAGTGTCGTCAACGAATACAGATAGAAAAAGAATGACATTTATGGGCGATTCGGAAGGAGACATGTGTCTGCATGAATAAATTTCGCATGAAGTGTAGGAGAAACACAATAATTCAACAGAGAGGAGGCTCATGAGGCAGACGAAATGTGTCGGATCGCTACTAAAGGCTACGTACATATTTATAAAAATAGAGCACTCTTCACGACAACAATTCATGACATTTTTACTAACATTTGCCCATCATCGATTGCTGAAATCTAGTTCCAGTGTAACACTGCATAACCATTATATAGAAAAAATCCAATGGTAGTTTCAGTTCACCGAGTCATCACAAATCGGAAGATATCTTATGGTTTACCTGCGAGTTGTTTTATCACGCTTCGATTTTAAAAAAACAAGTCTATGTTATTAGTTACTGACTTCTGTGTGAGCTAAATCGACTGACTGACTGGTATTTTACTTACAATATTGTGTTTTAGTTATAAAAGCAAAGTCTAATGATGCCATCATTTACCATTTTTGTCACTGATATTGAGCGTTGCTTACCATGTCATATTAAAGCATATGTATACCAACTGATTTCAGCGTGAGAAGAATGAAATCAAGGTTTTCTTGTCTTTCAGTACAATTTTCTGTATGAGAAAAGGCAACATATTGTTGTAATAATATCAACCAGAGCTGCCGTTTTATATTCTATTTGTCGCAGTTCCACTTAGCTGTTACGATATTTATTTATGTGTCAGAGATAAGATGTACAGTTACATTTGTATCTTTGACAAGCATCGACAAATTGATATCGTATTCGAAATATAGGATTGACTTTTCTTCAGAATTGGGAAACATTTATTACAAGTAAGTAACCCATTTAGTAATAGTAATGTTAAAATTAGCTTCATCACAGATGGGGACTGATGAACTTAGATGCCCTACAGTGCTTAGAGCCATTTGAAGTAAGTAAGTCATGTCGTAATAGTAATTTTAAAATTAGCTTCTTCACAGATCTGGACTGATGACCTCAGATGCTGAGTCCCATAGTGCTTAGAGCCATTTGAAGCACTTTTTTCACAGATAATAAACTAGGAAGAAAATTAATACACAGAGTAGACAAAGTTAAAAAAACCAGTCTAATCGCAAGTTCCAACCATTCCATTCTTCATAGAGCTAAAGATGGATGCTACATAAAAGTCTCAGAAGAAAGATTTCGACACACATTCGGCAAAAAATCCGAATAACATTTTGAACGACAGAACGTAAATAGAAACGAAAAATGTGTTCTGAATTTCAATGAAAAGCATATCGGTTAAATATAATTCAGAATAATCAAAAATTCTAAGATTTATGTGCTATGTTAATCGATTTCCTTCAAAGATATACACTACTGGCCATTAAAATTGCAACACCAAGAAGAAATGCAGATGATAAACAGCAATTCATTGGACAAATATATTATGCTAGAACTGTCATGTGATTACAAAAAATGGTTCAAATGGCTCTGAGCACTATGGGACTCAACTGCTGTGGTCATCAGTCCCCTAGAACTTAGAACTACTTAAACCTAACTAACCTAAGGACATCACACACATCCATGCCCGAGGCAGGATTCGAACCTGCGACCGTAGCAGTCGCACGGTTCCGGACTGCGCGCCTAGAACCGCGAGACCACCGCGGCCGGCTCAAGTGATTACATTTTCACGCAATTGGGTGCATAGATCCTGAGAAACAAGTACCCAGAACAACCATCTCTGGCCGTAATAACGGCCTCGATACGCCTGAGCATTGAGTCAAACAGAGCTTGGATGGCGTGTACAGGTACAGCTGCCCATGCAGCTTCAACACGATACCACAGTTCATCAAGAGTAGTGACTGGCGTATTGTGATGAGCCAGTTGCTCGGCCACCATTGATCAGACGTTTTCAATTGGTGAGAGATCTGGAGAATGTGCTGGCCAGAGCAGCAGTCGAATATTTTCTGTATCCAGAAACGACCGTACAGGACCTGCAACATGTGGTCGTGCATTATCCTGCTGAAATGTAGGGTTTCACCGGGATCGAATGAAGGGTAGAGACCAGCCGGTGTGGCCGATCGGGTCTAGGCGCTTCAGTCAGGAACCGCGTGACAGCTACGGTCGCAGGTTCGAATCCTGCCTCGGGCATGGATGTGTGTGATGTCCTTAGGTGAGTTAGGTTTAAGTAGTTCTACGTTCTAGGGGACTGATGACCTCAGATGTTAAGTCCCATAGTGCTCAGACCCATTTGAACCATTTTTGAAGGGTAGAGCCACGAGTCGTAACACATCTGAAATGCAAAGTCCACTGTTCAAAATGCCGTCAACGCGAACCGAGACGTGTAACCAATGGCACCCCATACCATCACGCCGGGTGATAAGCCAGTATGGCGATGAGGAATACACGCTTCCAATGTGCGTTCACCGCGATGTCGCCGAACACGGATGCGACCATCATGATGCTGTAAACAGAACTTGGATTCATCCGAAGAAATGTTTTGCCATTCGTGCACCCACGTTAGTCGTTGAGTACACCATCGCGGGCGCTCCTGTCTGTGATGCAGCGTGAAGGGTAACCGCAGCCATGGTATCCGAGCTGATAGTCCATGCTGCTGCAAACATCGTCGAACTGTTCGTGCAGATGGTTGTTGTCTTGCATACGTCCCCATCTGTTGACTCAGGGACCGAGACGTGGCTGCACGATCCGTTACAGCCATGCGGATAAGATGCCTGTGCTCTCGACTGCTAGTGATACGAGGCCGTTGGGATCCAGCACGGCGTTCCGTATTACCCTCCTGAACCCACCGATTCCATATTCTGCTAACAGTCATTGGATCTCGACCAACGCGAGTAGCAATGTCGCGATACGATGAACCGCATTCGCGATAGGCTACAATCCGACCTTTATCAAAGTCGGAAACGTTATGGTATGCATTTTTACTCCTTACATGGGGCATCACAACAACGTTTCACCAGGCAACGCCGGAAAACTGCTGTTTGTGTATGAGAAATCGGTTGGAAACTTTCCTCATGTCAGCACGTTGTAGGTGTCGCCCCGGCGCCAGCCTTGTGCGAATGCTCTGAAAGGCTAATCATTTGCATATCACAGCATCTTCTTCCTGTCGGTTGAATTTCGCGTCTGTAGCACGTCATCTTCGTGGTGTAGCAATTTTAATGGCCAGTAGTGTGGATCCAATAATAATTCTTATCACTGACCCATAAATCGGTATTCTTTCTACGAAGCAGATATATGACAAAAAAGAAGTGTTTCAGATTTGAAGAATAACATTTAAGATCTTATAGTGTAAGTAAAAACAATAATAAAAGCAAAAGTTGCATAGCCACAGTGATAACACTTTGATCGTGGAGGCAGCGGTACAGCATACACAGGAAATATTCAAGAAATGATCGCATTGCGAGACGTGCGTTAATTGAGATTTTCAGATTTACATGACAATCTCGTATCTGCCCAAAATTATTAGTGATCAACTAAAGAGCTCAGAGGAGTCACTTTCTTTCTTACACTATTCACAGTGGTGGTTTGTGAGCAGATCCATGTCTCCTTCATCACAGTTACTTCTGCTTGTCTTCCTAGATTGTAGTACGTCTTCAGTGACATTATCATTCACGTTTATTAGTTCATCGCGCCATTTATGATACTCCCCGTTTTTATTAAAGCGGATTTGAAAACAAATATGGTCACATTTGTTTACAAAACATGACAGTATACATGTGACGTGTTAAGGCAGCGAAAGGAACCTGTGACCACTGGAGACAGTGCCACAAGTTCGTCCGAAAAAATGTAACACAGCACTAGACACATATCATACTGTTTCAGTTTCCATCTGATTATGGAGGTTTAAAGCTTTGAAACGCGTCGTGTAGATAGATAAACAGTGACTGGTAACACTAAACTTGTAGTTTCATTTAACGTGAACGATACTTAGCGTTAACGCTAGACGGGGAGTGACTTGAGAATTCAGCTGATGATCCAAAGGACTACTAATACCATCACTTTAACCGAGCGAGGTGGCGCAGTGGTTTGCACACAGGACTCCCCACAGGAGGACGACGGTTCAAATCCGTGTCTGGCCATCTTGATTAAGGTTTTCCGTGATTTCCCTAAATCTCTTCAGGCAATTGCCGGGCTGGTTCCTTTGAAAGGGCACGGCCAACTTCCTTCCCCATCCTTCCGCAATCCGATGGGACCGATGACCTCGCGGTTTGGTGCCCTTCCCCCAAATCAACCAACAAACAACCCTCATTTTTAAATTATAGTGCAATATTGTTTTAGTACTGTTATTTAACCAATTAATTATATTTATAACTCAAGTATAATAGTTATGGTAGATGGAAGAAATTAAGGCACATCTGGCACTCGTATATATCTCTCCGAGTCTTACGTACGTGGAACGTTGAACATTGCTCACATAATATTCTGCGTATCTTTATCGTATGACGTTATTTGTGTCGTTTATAGAGCAGTGCTTAAGAAAGCGGCGCTATTAGTTGCTTGCATGGAATTATAATTTAGTAGTGTGATATCTAATAGCGGTTCGTCCATTCTGAGAAATGATATTTGTATGTGGGAGGGCTTTACGGCTGTGTTTGCCAACAGCCTTGCCGCAGTGGTAACACCGGTTCCTGTCAGATCGCCGAATTTAAGCGCTATCGGGCTGGGCTAGCACTTGGATGGGCCACCATCCGGTCTGCCGAGTGCTGTTGGCAAGCGGGGTGCACTCAGCTCTTGTGAGGCAAACTGAGGAGCTACTTGACAAGCAGCGGCAACGGTCTCGGAAACTGATTACGGCTGGGTGAGCGGTGTGCTGAGTACAAGCCCCTCCACATCCGTATCCAGTGCCGCCTATGGGCTGAGGATGACACGGCGGCCGGTCGGTACCATTGGGCCTTCATGGCGTGTTCAGGAGGAATTTTTTTTTTTTTTTGCTGCTGTGTTTGTCATTTGTTCTCGTCGGGAATGTTGGTGTTTCTTTACAAGACACAGATTACAATCAATGTCTATTATAATGAAACAGTATTGGATTTTTCGTCTGACTGCTTCGTCTTTTTGCCTTTCCTTCTTCGTGAGCTGGTCATATAGTTGTCTATTAGAGGGCTCAATAAAATAATTTGTTTTACCTTCGACCACTAGATAAATACCTAAAATGATAAATAAGAAATTTTGCAGACAAGATCGTGTGTTAAAATATTTTGATTTCCTCAATAGAGCGGTGCCAACAGTTCTAGCTGTCATCTTCGAACATCAAAACCTGTCGAAACCGGTCACTGAGGGAATAAAAATATTTCAACACTCGATTTTGACTGCATAAACTCTTATTTGTCACTAAAGATCAGATCGCACCCAGCAACATGTCCAGCTTATGTAAATTACTGAAGAGTCTCAGATTCTCACGTGCTACTCAGTAATTACATGTTTCGTCATCCCTCTTCACTACTTGTGTACGTTTTCTGCTCTTCGGTTATATCAGCTCATTTTCTTTTCTTGACAATTAAAATTAACAGATTGTATTTAAAAATACAACGTATTACCTTTTAATGCAGATAAAGCAAACCCCGAAATTCCGCAGTAAATGAAGTTGATCATCTTTGTGTAAGTGACAATTTTAAACTCTTAAGGTTTTTAAAACACAGTGATACACAAAAAATATTTCAACTGGTACGAGAAGTTTCCAGTAGCCTACATTTTTATGCTTTTCTCAATAACGAACGTAAATCCTTTTGATAATAAATTTCGTAACAGAGTGAAACGACCTGCTACTTAGTTATTAAGGAAAAAGTCTTTAATCCGTATTTGAAATCAGGTGTATTCTATGTCAGACATTTTATTTCAGTGGGTAGATTGTCAAATATTTTCATAGATGGAAAATGTCGTCCTTTTCTGCATCGAAGCTAGATTCATTAAAGAGTAATGGAGACCATTTGTCCATCTAATGTTCTACTTGTCACTACCTGTGTGACTCTCGAGCTCAGATAGATTGTTGATAGCAATGCAGGATGTACGAGGGCGTACTGAAAGGGAATACCTCAAATTTTTGTGTGTGAGAACTCTTAAAGTTTGTTAAAATAAAACAAACGTTATTAGTATTCTACATTTTTATTCTTAATGTCTACGTAATTGTAGCCTTCTGCTGCTAAATTGCTCCCAATTGTAGCGTGACGTATGGCGGTGTGGAAAGTAACTATTTCAGTGAGTGATAAACAGCGTGCTGTAGTCGAGTTTCGAAATCGAAGAGTTCGTCGACAATACAGTACCCTCTGTTCAGCATGACAAAGCCAGACCACACACGAGCGCTGGGACATCTGCAACAGTTCTACGCCTTTGATTCACTGTCATCGATCATCCTTCACATAGTCCCGACTTGGCCCCATCCACATTTTGATCTTTCTCCAAAACTCGAACAACACTTCTGACGGCTTCACGTTGATAGCGACGAAGCGGTGCAAGCAGAGTTGAGGTTGTGGTTCCGTCAACAAAGCCATGCAGTCTACAGTGACAGTATCAAAAAATCAACAAATTGGTCTCTCGTCGGGAGAAATGTTTTCGTCGCCTGGGTGGCTATGCTGAGAAACAAATATGTAGGCGTGGAGAATCAAGATGTAGAATGTCAATAATTTTTTAAAATATTTAAGAGCTTTCACATGAAAAATTCGTAGGCTTTGCTCTTCAGTATATCCCCGTACAGCGATACTGTAAGTATGAGTATCTTGTCATCAGTTTTCGTTATAGAGAGCGGATAAATTTGACAGCTGGAAATGCTCATGTGTTACCGATTCATGTTGTTCCTTCATAATTAATATGTACCTAAAAAGAAATAAGTCATTTTTCTTTTTAACTTCCTGTGAACCTTCGCATTTCTTAACTTTTGGTCTGAATTTATCTGCTGAGTAATATCTTCTGTTCAGTCGGCATTTCTTCGAAGTCATTTTTGCGTTGCCTCCTTTTCTTTGTCTGTTTTTTTGCTATAGAAGAAAGTGTAAATCTTCCTAGTTAATCTATTTTCCTTTGCCCTCTCTCTGATGTCCACAGAGCGTAATACAGCTCTTCCTAATCTTGACTTTTGTTCTAGGACAGAATGAGAACATTTCCTCATTTGGTTTCAAAACATTACTTCCCTCTTTGCTCTTTATTTGACCTAATATTTTTTGCAGGATTCTTCTTTCTGACTATTTCAAGTCTTGTAATGTCCTTTTGCATCCGGATGATAGTAATGTTTCCGACCCATAGCAGACTTTTGGTTTTACAACTGTTTTATAATACTTCAACTCTATAAAACATTTTTTATCGTTATTATCTCCGACTGTCATGTATGCTTTTTCCATTTTTTAGCCCTGATATTAACTATTTCATCATCACTTTTTATGCTTAGGGCAGCAATAAAATTCCCCTATCGTTATTGATATCTATTTTGGGCCCTCTTTTGTAGAATGGGCAAATCAATGAAAGGAAGGAGAAGAAAACAGTTATCTTGACCTGGTCCTTGGTTGGTCAGTGGCGACGCAAATAAAAAAAAAAAACAATTATAATCAAATATCAGTGATTCCTTTATTAACGTTTTATTTGGTGTGTCATAAAAAAATCCACAGTTTACGATGGATGGGCTATTGAAGTAAATCATCTGTACCACTGTATCAACCTTATCATCACTCATGTAGAGGTGTACTGTGGCTCATCATCACCACTGTTGGTTGTTCGCGTCCTCCTGCGAACGTCACACATACCTCTAATTAATATCTTTTGTGCAGTAGACACTGTTTGACCAGCTGAGGAGTTGCCCAAAATATTATCCCATAAAAGAGCAGTGAAAGAAAATATACTGCCAGAAGTTGACAGTTAATCTCTTGGCAAAAGTGGCCAAACGCAAAAACGGTTTCTCGAGTTTGAGTCTCAATCAATTATTATTTATTTAGAGTATGGCTAGAATCACGTCACACATGGAAACAATTTTTCTTTAACAATACGTATACAGATATTTTATACACAGAAAAGAAAGTTATGATTATAAGGAGGTTAAATGTACTACATTTACAAAGCAGAGAAGGTTGTAGGCTTATGCACAACTGTTGAAAATACAAAACTGGTGCCTTAGTTGCTAGTAGGAGATCCTCCGGATCTCCAGGAAGTGGTCGATTTGGGCACACGTACATGATGTGCTGAACACTTTGTCCTTCTGCACCACGGTCACAGATGGGCGATGTTGTTAATCCCCTTTGAACACTGTGTCGGCACATCTTCCATTATTTGTGCTTATTATATTGATTTCAGGTCGGATCTTGCGATGCTCTTCAAATCCTGGTGACCTGGTTGAGATGCAGGGCAAATTCAGTTGTTCTGAGGTACATCTACATCTACATCTACATTTATACTCCGCAAGCCACCCAACGGTGTGTGGCGGAGGGCACTTTACGTGCCACTGTCATTACCTCCCTTTTCTGTTCCAGTCGCGTATGGTTTGCGGGAAGAACGACTGTCTGAAAGCCTCCATGCGCGCTCGAATCTCTAATTTTACATTCGTGATCTCCTCGGAAGGTATAAGTAGGGGGAAGCAATATATTCGATACCTCATCCAGAAACGCACCCTCTCGAAACCTGGCGAGCAAGCTACACCGCGATTCAGAGCGCCTCTCTTGCAGAGTCTGCCACTTGAGTCTGCTAAACATCTCCGTAACGCCATCACGCTTACCAAATAACCCTGTGACGAAACGCGCCGCTCTTCTTTGGATCTTCTCTATCTCCTCCGTCAACCCGACCTGGTAAGGATCCCACACTGATGAGCAATACTGAAGTATAAGTCGAACGAGTATTCTGTAAGCCACCTCCTGTGTTGATGGACTACATTTTCTAAGGACTCTCCCAATGAATCTCAACCTGGTACCCGCCTTACCAACAATTAATTTTATATGATCATTCCACTTCAAATCGTTCCGCACGCATACTCCCAGATATTTTACAGAAGTAACTGCTACCAGTGTTTGTTCCGCTGTCATATAATCATACAATAAAGGATCCTAATTTCTATGTATTCGCAATACATTACATTTGTCTATGTTAAAGGTCAGTTGCCACTCCCTGCACCAAGTGCCTATCCGCTGCAGATCTTCCTGCATTTCTGTCCATCACTACCCTGTTGTTGCTCCGTTGCCCACCAGAGATTTAGCACGTAACAACTAAAAACATTCTGCACTCTTAATCATTTCTTGTTGGTATACTAGGTGAATTGGAGGTGTGATTTTTTAAAGTGATTTTTCAAAGTTTAAAGCTAACCCATTTGTGCAAAACCACCCAGCAACTTTCATATTAACATGATTTAATATTTTCTGTGCGTGAATACCAATCCCACCCACCGGTTTGATGCCTTCATTCGAGAAGCTTCTGACTGGCAAGTTGGATAGCCCTGCGAGTTTCTCTCTGGCCACTAAATAGGATAGGGCGACTGGTGACCTTCTGCGAGTTCCACGAAACCGCAGCGCGGCCCGGCGGCCTTAATCTGCTCCGCGTGACGATAAATCACCGGCGCCGCTGTTACCTGCCGGGAACAAAAGACACCTGCCGCGCGCGACGCGCTGTTGGTTATTGGCGCCCCCGCAGACCCCGCAAACGAGCCCCCAAGCCGCGGGGCGCCACGGGTGGGTGAACCGCGCCCTCCGGGGTCACGCCGCGCCGCGCCGCGCCGGCTTACTCCCTGATGATCGACACATACAGTGGGCGGAGGCGGACATGGCCAACGAACATTGTTAAATCATGTTTATCTACTTCTGAGGATGAGACGTCAAGGAAGCCATCAAAATCTGTCGATCGTATAACATCTAATTTCCCTTTCGTGTGCCCGTGGCATCCGTAGTAATTACTCACAGTTTCAGTAAATCCGTCTATGCAACTACTAAAAATTCATATACACACATCAAAAAAGTTTTGCATCACCTCAGTTTCGAGAGTTCCGGAACCTGTACAGATAACTGAAATAGAGATCAACATAAACATCATTTCCGCCGTTTTTATTGCTCATGAAATCCACACATTGTATGTTGTACCACCGTACAGCGAGACCTCCAGAGGTGGTGGCCCACACTGGTACCATCCTCTTGCACTGATGCATGCCTGTACTCGTCGTGGCATAGTATCCCCAAGTTCATCAAGGCACAGTTTGTCCAGACTCTCCCACTCCTCAACGGCGATTCGGTGTAGACCCGTCAGAGTGGTTGATAGACACGACGTCAACAAACAGCCCTTTTCAATCTATCCCTGGCATGTTCGATAGGGTTCATGTCTGGATTACATACTGGCGACTAGTCGAGCGATGTCGTTATCCTAAAGGACGTCATTCACAAGATGTGTACGATGGGGGCGCTAATTATCGCCATGATGACGAATGCCTCGCCAATATCAATCGGTGAATGGTATGGTTGAACTACAGACGACACGAGCCATGTACCTACTTCCTGGTGGAAATACTGGAACCGATCGGCTGTCGGATCCCCTCCGTCCAATAGGCGCGGCTCATGCATGGTTGTTTACATCTTTGGCGGGGTTTAGTGACATCTCTGAACAGTCAAAGGGACTGTGTCTGTGATCCAAACTCACAGTCACGTACACAAGGTATAAAAAGGTAGAGCATTGGCGGAACTGTCATTTCTCCTCAGGTGATTCATGTGAAAAGGTTTCCGACATGATTGTCGCCGCACTACGGGAATTAACAGACTTTGAACGTGGAACGATAGTTGGATAGTTGGAGCTAGACGCATGGGACATTCTGTTTCGTTAGGGAACACAATATTCCGACCGCCACAGTGTCAAGATTGGGCCGAGAGTAACAAATTACAGACATTACCTCTGACCACGGACAATTCAGTCGTGCCATCACTTAAATACCCAGAGCAGAGACGTTTGCGTAGAGCTATCATTGCTAACAGACATGCAACGTTGCCTGAAATAGCAAGAGATATCACTGTCGGACATACGACGAATGTACCCGTTAGGACAGTGCGGTGAAATTTGGAGTCAATGGGCTATGACAGCAGACGATCGACGAGAGAGCCTTTGTTAACGAAACCGCATGCAGCGTCTCTCCTGGCCTCATTGCTGTATCGGTCGGACAGTAGACGACTGGAAAGCGGACCTGGTGAGATGAGTCCCGATTTCAGCTGCTAAGAGCTGATGGTATGGTTAGAAAGTGGTGCAGATCCCACGAAACCATCGACCTAAGTTGTCAACAAGGCACTATGCAAACTGGTGACGGTTCCATAATGGTGTGGGTCCAAGTGAACCGTTCACTGGATGGAAATGGTTATGTTCGGCTACGTGGAGACCAATTGCGTCGATTTATGTTCTCCATGTACCCTAACATCGATGGAATTTTTAGGGATGAAAGTACACTATGTCACAGGATCACAGTTGTTCGCGGCTGGATTGAAGAACATTTTGGACAACAATGATTTGGCCACGCCGGTCACCCGACATGAACTTCATTGAACACTTATGGGACATAACAAAAAGGTCAGTTCGTGTACAATATCCGACACCGGCAACACTTTCACAGCTGCAGAGGCAGCATGGTTCAATATTTCTGCAGGGTCTTCCAGCGACTTTACCAGTCTTTGCCACGTCGATTTTCTGCATTGCGCCGGGAAAATGGAGGTCCCACACAACATTAGGAAGTATCCCACGACTTTCGTCATCTAATCGTGTACTTCAAATGCTAAGATACCTCAAAGACATGTTATATATGGCCTCATATGCCATGTGTATTAATGAAATCTTTCGTTATAAACTGTTTATAGTATTCTTGTCTGTTAAAATCCGGAAATGTGTGCTCTTTCGTTATAAATCCATTAAAAGATGCACATGGGGAAGGTGTACAAAGTCACAATAACGTTGATCAGTGAGTGTGCCGCGTTCAAAGATTTGAAGGTCGGTACCCCCCCCCCCCCCCCCCCTGCAACATTTCGCCTGCCCACTATAAAACATGAAAACATGACGACCAAAACGATCATGTTCGACAATACTGCGCGTACCCTCATATGGCGAGAGGAGAAAAAACGTAATGCACTTAGGAACATTGTCGAACATGATTGTTTTGTCTTATAATGTGGGGAGACATAATGCTGCATGGGTGCATTGACCTCCAAATTTTTTAACACGGTACACTTACCGGTCAAGATTACTGTGACATTGAACTCTTTCTTCAAGTGCGTCTTTTCCGGGGTGCACGCGGCCGTGACTTCATTTCTATGGACGACAACGCGTGAGCGCATCGAACAGCGCATATGGAGGAGCTCTTGGAACGAGAGGATATTCAGAGAGTGGACTGGCCTGACAGTTCCTCCAACGTAAATCCCACAGAACAAATGCGGTAATGCGTTGGAAAGATGTATCGCAGCACGTCCACATATACATCACCGACTATCCAGCAGTTAACAGCCGCACTGCTCGAGGAATGGAACGCCGTACCGTAAGAACTCCTTGTCAACCCCGTGGTCGGCATGGGAGCACGCTGCAGAGCTTCCATTGTCCAGGGAACAATCATAAATCACGGTGACTTCAGTGTAGTTATTGTCGTGGAATGAAAATGTCATTTCTGTTCGTCTCATTGCGTATTTCCTTCAGTGACCTTCCGTACTGTCTTGTGGCAGGTCTTTCTACGTACGGTCCAACTTTCATCGAGCTATGTTATTTGGCAGTGTCACATCATATGAAAGTTACTTCCGTCCTTAATGTAAGCACAGCATTGCGTACATAATGCAAGCAAAATACACGTGGCCGGAAAAGATTTATTAAAAAAAAATTGACATTCACTGACGGACAAATGTAATGCACATCATAGAAAATGCCGGAAACCGTGATCGGTTACTGTCACATGTTAGTGCAAACTTATCAGTAACATGCTTTGTTGCGAGCATTTCGCTACATCGTTACGTTTGAAAAAGTGAAAGAAGCAGACGTGTTTGGTGATCAGTTGGAAGCTACACAGAGTGGGGTTCAGGTGACAATAAGGCGCTTGTTTGCTATCGAGTGTTATGTGAAGCACAATTCGGGGAAAACAAGTGCGGAACTCCTTGCTTTCCTATTCATGACTAACAGACTCTTTTTAGATGCCTCGTGCGAAAGCTGTAATGTTCATTAATGAGAGTTAATTTAACGTTAGCCTTTTCTATTTTCCGGCCAGTTTTATTTTGTCCGCATTGTGTCAAACTTTATTTAGACCACTCGTCTTTCGATGGTTGCGCCAACACCTCAGGCCAAAGGAAGCTTTTACATAGACTTTCACAGTTGGTGCACAACCATTACATTGTGTGACTGATATACAGAATGCACCACGTACAAGAAATATTTATTGGAGTTGCAATTCCTATTTCCACAACACCTTCAAGTAGTATAACTGCAGGCTGGTTTCGGTGCAAGCTCTAGACAATTTTTTGCTTCCTGTTCTTTATTCATGTCATCTTCAGAATTTCAAAGAGTGTCTTCCTGTCAACTCCGTGAAACGTTTTCTCTAAACTTACAAATTTCATAAATATAGGTTTCCGTTTCTTCCTCCTGCCTTCTAAGATAAGTCACATATTAAGTATTGCCTCGTGTTTTCTTACGTTTCTCGGGAACCTAACCTGATCTTCACCGACATTAGGGTCTACCAAACTTTCTAATCCTCTGCAAATAATTCATATCAGTATTTTGCCATCGTTACTCATTAAAACTAAGATATCAGCAGTATCCATACCTGTCAGCACGCGCCTTCTTTGGAATTGTGAGTACTGGGTAGGTGCTTAGGCTCGCAGCGTTTCTCTGTAAGATGCATAAACACCACAGATACACATAACACAGATTTTAGTCACCACTAATCTATTCTCTTTCACTATTAGCAGTCTGCCAGCGCTACGGTTACTTTTCGAGTCCACGACTGTAGAAATATGAGCCGAAGAACTCATCGAGCCATGCTCGGAGCGCATTTTCATCGAGAAAAGAAGTTCCTTATCACTTCCCAACCCAGCTCCTGTGTAGTGTTTTTTGTCAATATAGCAGAATGCGGGCAGGCGTTATTATGGTTCAAATGGTTCAAATGGCTCTGAGCACTATGCAACTTCTGAGGTCATCAGTCGCCTAGAACTTAGAACTAATTAAACCTAACTAACCTAAGGACATCACACACATCCATGCCCGAGGCAGGATTCGAACCTGCGACCGTAGCGGTCGCTCGGTTCCAGACTGTAGCGCCTAGAACCGCACGGCCACTTATGCCGGCGGCGTTATTATGGAGTAGCATCACTTCACGCAGTCTTCTGGTCGTTTTCCTTGGTTGGAGTCTGGAAGCCGTCTCAGTTGGTGACGATAAATATCAGCAGTGATGGTTACACCTCGTGAAGAAATTCGTAGCACACCACACCGTCGCTGTTATACCAGATGCATACCGTCATCTTTCGTGTATGCGCTCAGGTGTCTGTAGGGGGAGTTGCTGCTTAGTTTGGGCTCAATAATGCCTTTCTTTTGTTCTATTAACATCATTTCTCGTCACCAGTAACGAAGGCATAGGCATGGCCGGTGGTGTTTACGAGCCAATTGATGATGAGCAAGCAGAGACGCACATATGGCTACCTGATGATTTTTGTGATTTTGGTATGTGGTACGTACTCCACTGCTTGCAAATGTTGCACGATGGTGGAATGATTACAGTTCATCAAATTTGCTAGTTATCGAGTACTCTTGCGTGGATCAGGGTGGATCAATGCGTTTAAACGATTTTCATACAATCCCGAAGGTCATCGTGTACGTGGAGAGTCACTAATGTCAAAACGATTCTCCTTAACACGGCGCAAATGATTCTGGCTGCCTATGCCGCTGTCACCCTCCTATTCAACAGAAACGGGGACTGCCGCGAAAGAGCTTCGGCTCGCAGCTCCCGGTGGCCTCCGGTTACCCAACGCCTCCAACGTGATTCTCACGTTCTTTTAGCGACTCTGAGGCAGTACCAGGGCTCCTTCACGAGACCAAGCCCGCGTGCTTCAGGCCATTCTTCTTCCGCACCTCCATTAGGTGCCACGCTTGCACGAACAGCGCATGTTAGCGTAAAGTAGGTACCATCCACCTCAATAGGGAACAAGAGACACTTCTCTCGCCTATCGAGAAAAATAAAATTGTCGTTTCCCCCTTCCCACCCAATAAATAATCCTAAGTGCGAGATGGCGGACGCTACTAGCACTTCCCCTGCTATCACCCGCAGCAAGACTACAACACAAGAGGCGCGAGGATCGACTGCACCCGCCGAAACTCGCGCCCCGCCCGCTACCGAAGGTAAGGGAGCAGCTGGCGACGCTCGACAGCTTGGCGCGAAAGCGCAAAAGCAGCTCGAGTCGCGCCGGCTAATCACCGAACTTTTCGGGGCCGACGTCTCTCCCACCGAAACAACTACACTCAACATCACGTTACACTCACCTGTCACTAGACATTCTCCCACCGACGCCGCAGCCTCAAGAGATCGAGGCAGCGGCGGCGGATGTGGACACAGAAAACTACTACACAGAGCCTTGGCAGGTGGAGGGCCCAAAACGCAGACCCAAAAAAACCCCAGCACAAACAAGCGAGCAACCAAACTCGCTAGGCAACCGAAAGGCGGTGTTGCCTACACCCACTAGCTCACCTCAGGCTAGCAACATTAACACACAACAAAACGCAAACACAGTTGTGGCGAACAACAACAAAGCACACAAAGCCACAACGGTGCCCACACAACACAAGACTGGTTTCCCCCCAGTTGTTATACAAAACTATGGGAACCTTAGTGCCCTTAACACTGCATTCGCGGCAAGGCACATAAACAGCACATTACATGCAAAGTACTCGGGGGATAGGGCCTCACTGTACGTTGCCACAGACAACGAATATAAAAATCTTCTGACCTTCCTCAAAGATCGGAAGATCGAACATTACACGTACAGAACGCTGGACGACAGAACCCAGCAGTACGTGACCATGGGAGTGGACCCCAGCACCCCCAACGAGACAGTACATGCGGCCCTTTGTTATCTGGTATTCGACTGTAAAAGTGCCTCCCGGATGACAGGGTTCCGTACACACGCACCGTTACCACACTACATGGTTGAGTTAGCCGACACGGCTGATTCCCGCGCCATCCTGCAGATAAAGAGCTTTCTGCGGATGGACGTACGTGTAGAACTTTACGAACCACCCAACGTCCCCCAACAAAGCAACAACTGCCAGCGGTTCGGCCACTCGGCCCTCCGCTGCGGCCTGGCAACTCGCTGCCGCGGATGCGCTGGCAATCACAGATCCAACACGTGCACACAAATACAGCCAAACCAGCGACGCTGTGCCAACTGCGGTGGGCCCCATGCGGCAAACTTCAGACAGTGCAACTCATACAAACAGGCGCTGAAGCGAAAACAAGACAAAAGCAGAGTACTGTACGACATACCACGCCCAAGGCCAGCGCCGAACCCAGTAAGGAACGGCGTAACGTTTGCCACGGTTGCACGCCCTGGCGGAACGGCACAGGCTGCGGAACCTCAGCGCCCTACACACACACGTGAAACAACCGCTGCAACAGCCACACAACAGCCACAGGCAACACCTGAAACCCAACAAGCATCGGTACCAACACCTATGCCCCCAAACAACACGACCCCACTCCCGGAAATCACGTGCTGCGAAGAAACGCACCATTTACAGGAAAACACATCCACATAAGAATCCCCCGAACCCCAAGCCCAGAGGAGGAATAGACGTATACGCAAACACAGGGCGGGGAACACGAAATCACCACAACAGGCCACGCAACAACAACAGAACAGCAACACACAGGAAAACAGTCAACAAGACACCGAGACTGTAACTCACACTACCATCCCCCTCACCACAGAAGTAACACAGGCGCCACAACCTCTGTCACAAAGCACAAATGTCGCTCCTAACAACACGCCAATACCCGCACGAGCGGCCGCTAACTCCACAACAGCACCTCAGGCTGCCACACCCAACACACCACCTGGGGGAATACTGGAAACACTATTCCCCCGACACACGACCGTTCAAATCCTTACCAAGGTGCTGACGGCCGTCGCTACACTCATCACCCAGCTCATGAGCGCCGAACCCGGGCAATACTGGGCTGTCATACACACTGCCATCACAACACTCTTTCACACTCTTACATGAATAATATGCCACACCCGGCCCATAACGCAGACCCGCACACACTATCACAGATCCTGTTCTGGAATGCAGACTCGATCCACAACAAAAGGGCAGAATTTGCCGCGTTCATGGAGCGCAAGGGAATCCTTGTCGCGCTACTGAGCGAGACTAAACTTAAACCGCACAAACAATTAAACTTTCCTGGCTATTGTGTCTATCGGACCGATCGACCGGGCGACGCCGTGGTAGGTGGAACTGCAATCGTCATACACAAAGACATTGAGCACACAAACATAGAGCTCCCTGAACTGGAAAAAATCGAGGCTACGGCCGTTAGAGTCAAGTTCAACGGAGCCTACACCACACTGATATCGGTATACAACAGCCCTGTAGGCATCTCAACACGCGATATCAGCACATTACTCAACATTTCACCGGGAGTAATAGTCGCTGGAGATCTGAACGCAAAACACCCAGAATGGAATTCACGCATACGAAATCCCAATGGCAAAAAACTGTACGAACATTCACTAGGCAGAAACTACATTATACTAGCGCCGACTGAACCGACGCACATTCCCTATCAGAGGGGACACAGGACAGACGTGATAGACATGGCCCTCATCAAGGGCATTACAGCGACATTCAACGTCGCCGTTGAAAACGATCTGCCCTCAAACCACCAACCTGTAATACTATACATTGAGGAAACACTGCAGCACACGGAACAACGCAAGATGTTGGACTACGGGCGTGCGAATTGGACATTGTTCAAGCAAACGCTTGATAGCCACATCCCACACGAAATTAACGAAACAGCACAAATTGACGAGGCAGTAGAAACCCTCACCAACGCCGTCCAGGACGCAATGGCAGGCACCAAACCTGATCGCACCTCACAACAACGCAGTGCGGCCCTGCCCCAGGAAATCCTGGGCCTAATCTCAACGAGGAATCGCCTCAGGAGACAATGGCAGCGCACCAGGCGCCCGTACTTCAAACGGCACATTAACAGATTACAGGGCATCATACACGATAAAATACAAACACATAGAACACAACAGTGGAACCAAAAACTCGAAGGGCTGGACACCACACGACCTGGCGTGTGGCAACCAGCCCGACACTTCACCAGGGAGAAAATATACACCCCAACGCTTCAAGGGCCTGACGGACCTGCATACTCAGCGGAAGAGAAAGCAGAACTAATGGCCCGAACACTTGCAGCGTCATTCACACCGATCCTGGTACCATCAGATCCAGCGTTCACACTTGCTACTGACCAAGAGGTTACACGCATTCTAGCCCAACCATCGCGCGACGACATTCGACATGCTAGCACAGCCGAAGTCTCCTGGGCTATAATTCATTCCGCTGCAAGGAAAGCCCCTGGTCATGATGGCATTCAAAACCGTGTCCTCCAGGAGTTCACGGATAAAGCAACTGAGTACCTAACACACATAACGAATGCCATACTAAAACACCAACACTTCCCCGCCTTTTGGAAGACGGCCAAGGTCCTGATGTTCAGGAATCCGGGGAAAGACCACAGCCTCCCACAAAATTACCGACCCATCAGCCTTCTGAGCTCGCTCAGTAAGGTTGTTGAGAAGGTGATTCTCAAACGCATCACTAGGCACTGCATAACAAATGACATCCTGAGACCGGAGCAATTCGGCTTCAGGAATCACCACTCCACAACACAACAACTCCTACGGGTCGTTGAACATATAACACATGGCTTCAACATAAACAAAGCTACAGGGGCAGTGTTCCTGGACATCGAAAAGGCTTTCGACCGTCTATGGCACAACGGCCTCATCCGCAAACTCAGCGACATGGGATTCCCCGACGGGCTGCTGCTTCTAATACACTCATACCTCACAGATAGGAGTTTCAACACTGACGTGCAGGGAAAACAATCAACACGACACGGTATACACGCGGGAGTACCCCAGGGAAGCATCCTAGGGCCCCTACTGTTTAACCTCTACATAAACGATCTCCCAACCACACACAACACAATGATGGCAATCTACGCGGATGACACAGCCATCCTTGCGCAAGATTGGAAACCATCAAACATTACGTCACGCCTACAGACTGCACTCAGAGTGGCCGAGCCTTGGTTGGAGAAATGGCGTGTTAGAGTAAACGTCGACAAGTGCGAAGCCGTTCTGTTCACTAAAAGACCGAAGCAACTGCGCAAACACCGCTACTGCAGACCAATAACTTTACATGCACGTCCAATACGTTTCCGCGAGAAAGTCAAATACCTCGGTGCCGGCCGAAGTGGCCGTGCGGTTAAAGGCGCTGCAGTCTGGAACCGCAAGGCCGCTACGTTCGCAGGTTCGAATCCTGCCTCGGGCATGGATGTTTGTGATGTCCTTAGGTTAGTTAGGTTTAACTAGTTCTATGTTCTAGGGGACTAATGACCTCAGCAGTTGAGTCCCATAGTGCTCAGAGCCATTTGAACCATTTGAACCATCAAATACCTCGGTGTCTGGCTGGACCGGAAACTACTCTTGGGGGACCACATACAACACATGACCAACCGAGCTAGCGCGAGGCTCAAACAGCTCTATCCTATGCTCAACAGGCGTAGCACACTGAACAGAAGGGTGTCGAGGTCCATGTACATGATACTTATCCGACCCCTGATGACGTACGCAGCTCCCGTCTGGGGATACGCTGCGCCTACACGCCTGCGCCGTCTGCAGCTCATACAAAACAAAGTACTCAAAATCATAAGCAATGCTCCACGATACACAAGCATCGCGGAACTTCACCGGGAATACCGACTTGAGACTCTCACGGAGGTAATCCACAAACTCACCACAAGACTATACAGAAACTCCAGACATTCGCAGAACCCGTTTATTCTGAATCTGGGGAACTACGACCACAACCATAGATGGAAACATAAAAGACCAAAAGACATACTTGCAAGGACATAACATCTATGGCCAAGCATACGCAAACATAACGGCACAGGCGAGCCCCTGTTAATCACACTAATTTACTGGATATCCAGCTGAAATACACTGCCGAATAACTGGCACCACACAGGGAAGCCGTACCGTACACTGCATGCAAACAAGCTCCACACATCCCCCACACAGTGAGATGATCTATGGCCGATCTCCCACTACTCTATAACGATCTTGATTGTTCCAGGAATGTAGCAGCTGCAGCAACTGGGACACATCGCCATCGCTTGTCACGGTAATGATGCATGATACCTATACTAACAAATCCAAACTTGCATGAGCTATCGCAGCTAGTAAGCCACTACTGCTCTTACTACCCATCCCACTGTCGCAGAGGTTTTTTTTCCCACGACACGAGCCATGGCACTTTTTTCCCTCTGCTCTTCAAATCGCTACCCTCACTCGCGTTTCGTCCACTATCTATCACCTGATGGACCGTGTTAATGCGTAGCCTTACCCAGACGCACGGACAACATCACAGCCCAGCATCCTGTGATCCACTTACTAGATAACTAACATGTTTACGGAGGTGACAGTAGAACTTTTGGTTTGGTCACCACGTTGGTGCGGGCGTGGAGGGGCCCCATCTCTAATTATAAAAGGAAGACTATGTCTCCAATTCTCCAATGGATACTCCATTTTCTAGCTTCTCGGCTCCGCTCCCTATCCGCAAATGACAAAATGACAATATGTAAAGTCAAATATCAACAGTGATCAACAAATAAAAAATACCAGTCGACAAATAAATAAATATCAAACGAAATAGCAACATGCAAAACAAAAATGCTACAAACTTATGCACCAACTTAATATTACGATATATGTCCGATGCGTGTATGCTAGTATGTGGTGTAAGAGGCGGAATGGTTGTCATGGCTTGTTCTCCTAAGGATCTCAATAATTCTGAACGAATAGTTTGATACATCGCACACTTCACCTATATCATTTTCATCTAGTTCCCCTTCCGTATAACAGTACTGCCTTCGTTTCCTTTGTATAGTCATCCTATATATTTCTTCCACCTTCCAGATTTCAATTTCGTTTTTAGTACTGACTTACCATCTGATCTCTTAACGTTAGTACAGTTGTCTCTCTTTTCTCCAAACGTCTCTTCGACTTTTCTACCAATCTTCCCCATAATCAGGTTAAATTCTTCAGTTTTTTTATATCTCTTTTAACCATTTATGCTTTGGAAAGAATGGACTTTCTGTCAGTCATATTTCTTAGACGTCTTTATTCCATTTTGTCTAATTCTCCTCCTTTTTCTTAAGTCAGCTTTATACCGAATATCCTTAGGATTTTCAGATATTATTTATGTATTCCAGTGAAAGTCAATCTCCTTACAGTTGTATTTCTCATTTCGTTTTGGTGCTTATCCACGCGCGCACAATCGATTTCGAGACAATATTCTCTCAACTGGAGGTGGGTATGAAAGACAAAGCTCACATGTTGTCTTCTACTTTACATTCGTTTTGTATCTACTAACTCTATTTTTTTTTTCAGTCATCAGTCTTCTGACTACTGTGGTGCGGCCGGCCACGAATTCTTCTCTTGTCCCTACCTTTTCATTTCATCATAACGCTTGCAACATACGTCCTCAATTATTTGTAGGGTTATTCCAATTTCTATCTTCCTCTATATGTTTTATCCTCTGTCGCTCCCTCAAGTACCATGGAAGCTATGCCCTGATGTCTCAGCAGATGTCCTATCGTCCTTCCCCTTGTTGTCCTAGGAGTCCACCTAATTTTCAACGTTCTTCTGTAACACCACATCTCAAAGGCCTCGATTCTCCTCTGTTACGGTTTTCCCACGGTGCATGTCTCACTGCCATTCAATGCTAGTGGCTAGAGGTCCTGCCGCTGAATCACGGGGTCCCGGGTCTGATTCTCGGCCGTGTTGGGGATTTTCTCCGCCCGAGGACTGGGTGTTTGTATTGTCATCATTTCATCATCATTCATAAAAGTGGCGAGATTGGACTGGGTAACAATTGGGAATTTGTACGAGCGCTGATAACCGCGAAGTTGAGCGCCCCACAAACGAAACATCATCATCATAATTATCATACAATGCTGAGCTCCAAACGTACATTGTCAGAAAATTCTTCCTCAAATTAAAGTTTATGTTTGATACTAGTATACTTCTCTTGGCCAGGAACGTCCTTATTCGTCAGTGCTAGTCAGCTTTTCATGTTCTCCTTGGTCCGTCCGTCATGAGCTATTTTGCCGCCTAGGTGGAAGATTTTCTTAACATCATGTATCAGGGGATCACCGGTCCTGATTTTAAGTTTCTTGCTGTTCTCATTTCTGCTACTTTTCATTGCTTTCGTCCTTCTTCGATTTACTATCCATATTTTGCACTAATTAGGTCATCTATTCAAAAATGGCTCTGAGCACTATGGGACTTAACAGCTATGGTCATCAGTCCCCTAGAACTTAGAACTACTTCAATCTACCTAACCTAAGGACATCACACAACACCCAGCCATCACTAGGCAGAGAAAATCCCTGACCCCGCCGGGAATCGAACCCGGGAACCCGGGCGTGGGAAGCGAGAACGCTACCGCACGACCACGAGATGCGGGCCATTTATTCAATTCAGCTCATCCTGCAATTCTTCTTTAATGTTACAGAGGGTAGCAATGTCATCAGCGATTCTTATTACTGGTAACACTTTTTCCCTGAATTTTAATCCAGCTGTTGAACTTTTATTTTATTTTCCTCGTTGCTTCTTCAGTATATTGACTGAACAGTACGGGCGAAAGACTACATCCTTGCCTTACAGCCTTTTATGTCTGAGCGATCCGTTCCTGCTCTTCCAGTCTTGTTACGCCCTCTTGGTTTATGTACACATCGTGTAACAGCCGTCTTTCAATGTAGCTTAGGCCTATTTCTCTCAGAATGTCGAACATCCCGCACAATTTTACATTGTGAAATGTATTTTCTAGGTCGACAAATTCAGTGAACGTGTCTCGATGTTTCTTTCGTCTTACTTACGTCATCAACAGCAGATCCTATGAACGTGTCCCGATTTATCTTTAGTTTTGTTTCCATTAACAACCACCCCTCTGGTGTCTTTAACTTTCCTAAAGGTAAATTTATCGTCATCTAAGAGATCTTCTATATTCTTTTTCTTCTTTTTGTCTGCAGGTAAGTGTACAAATATTTATTTATATTGGATTATGGAAAGTACTTTCCACAAGTTTTTCAGGAAAGGTTCATTAAGGACATTACCAGAAGTTCGTACACCTTTCTGCAAATCAAGTAACTAATAATATTGTACATACCTACAATAGTCAATATTATTCATGGCAATAAATACTAATACAGTTTACTGTATTGTCATCATCAATGTACAAATAGGACATAATAATGTCACACACCATCTTGTCCACACTAGTTTGTCTATCGTTTTATAAAATTAGTCTGTAACGCTATAATTCAGAATATCCCATGTATTTATCGTTATCTGTTTGCGTTTAATGCCCTTGATCTAACGTAACAATTTTTTTTTTCAGTTTAACACATCAGTAATTTACGCCTCCTTTTGCAAAAATGCCATGTCTTAATGTCACTGTATCGCAGAATTTCTGAACTTATATGCATATAAATCCTGTATTTGTTTTCGCATGTTGTGAATCAAAACATGTGGTACACATTAAAAATTCGTTTTGCGACCAAACGAAAGGGTTATAGAATGCAAACGAACGTATGCGATTATGCAAATGCGAATATTTCGGAAAATAAATGCCGATGGAAGAAAACTGCAAAAACAAAGACGCCAGATGGGCATTTCACGTAAGTTTCATTCTAATCCAAATCTGCAGCGCAAGTATTTTTCTTGCATGGTTGAAACTGTGAATTATTTATCCTAGAGCATCTCACAGGAAACCAATGGATCACTTGTTCCGATGTAAGCGCGAGAAAACTGTCTGATGAGAAAATGTGACAAATTCGAAACCGGTAACGGTAATCTGTGAGTAAAGTAGTCTAAAATAAAGTTGTGGCTGATTGCTGTACACCATCAACAATTTATGTCATATAGCATCGATGGTCTCCAACCATGTCTTCATTTGACAAAATCGTTTTACATTCCAGTTTACATTTATTGTAAATTGTTACATAGTTCAATAATTGTACATGACATTTTCGCTAAAATAATTCCTCTCGCTTTAGTTTTAAGCCAAACATTTACAACCATCACATTTTAAACCAGCTGAGATACTCCGTAAGGCATCTGTTTAAATTTTTGATCCTACTAAATTTCACAGTCACACATTTATCGTTGTACCTGATGATGTCGAAACAACTGAAAACTCGTTGTTGTTGTGGTCTTCAGTCCTGAGACTGGTCTGATGCAGCTCTCCATGCTACTCTATCCTGTGCAAGCTTCTTCATCTCCCAGTACTTACTGAAACCTACATCCTTCTGAATCTGCTTAGTGTATTCATCTCTTGGTCTCCCTCTACAATTTTTACCCTCCACGCTGCCCTCCAATGCTAAATTTGTGATCCCTCGATGCCTCAGAACATGTCCTACCAACCGATCCCTTCTTCTAGTCAAGTTGTGCCACAAACTCCTTTTCTCCCCAATTCTATTCAATACCTCCTCATTAGTTATGTGATCTACCCATCTAATCTTCAGCATTCTTCTGTAGCACCACATTTCAAAAGCTTCTGTTCTCTTCTTGTCCAAACTATTTATCGTACACGTTTCACACCCATACATGGCTACACTCCATACAAATACCTTCAGAAACGACTTCCTGACACTTAAATCTATACTCGATGTTAACAAATTTCTCTTCTTCAGAAACGCTTTCCTTGCCATTGCCAGTCTACATTTTATATCCTCTCCTTCGTATGTAAAATAATAAGTATTGTAGAATATTCCACTAGTGTCATGTGTGTTTTCATTCGCAATATTACATGAGATTTTGAAACGCGATGTTGCAACCGTTTCCCCACACACTTAATCGCCGGCATTACGCATCAGGATACCGCCGCGTCGCGGCAGCTGTGCGAGCGCATGAACATTTTACGCCCATCTGCGGAGCGATCTCGGGAATTCTAGCGGTTTCGTGAGTCAAAGAGGACGTGTAAAGCCTTATCGAGCGCGGCTGAAGACTTTTAGAGTGCCAGCGAGCGGAAAAGATATTTCAGAAAGGAGGCAATTCCCATTATCTCCGTATCTCTGACAAAATAGGTCCCCTGAGGGTTTCTTCTACCTGCAGACAGCGCCATCTGCGCAGGAGCCCGTGCGGGAGGGCCTCCATCCGTCTGTCGGCCGGCTGCAGCACACCCCCAACTTAGAACTGCAACTGTCTCACAGCTGTGCAGAGGAAGCCAACGCTAGGGACGGGCTGATCACCGTCAGGTGCTAGGCACATACAAAGCGAGTATCCGAATTCGAACGCCTGAAAGCGTAAACAAATGATATCAAAATACGAAGAATGCTAAAGACCATGGTCATTTACCTGTAAAGCTGCGCACCTGTGTAATATCGATGACTTACGTTTAGCGAAAGTGAAGATCTCAGAAACACAACTCAATGAAGAAATAATACCATCTAACAAGCACCTGAAATGCTTACCGCAGAAAGGCAACGCATCCACATTTCTATTTTTACAGTAGAGATAAAAAATGCATATCAGCGGTTTCGTGAAATTTATCTTCTGACATGTATTTCTGGTCTCTTGATGTAGGTATACTTGTATATTTTATACATTTAGAAGAGTGGCACAGGGGGAAAGAGGGAAGGACATTGCTGGTGGGGGACATGTTCCCTTTTTCCAGTCCACTATATTTTCAAATTAGTTTCAGGGTCAAACTACTTATTTTAAAATGGAATAGTGTATATAAACGTTTTTTATTCTAATGAACTTTGTTTGTTACACATATCGGAATAATATTTGGAGCGTTGAGCTGTCGATAAGTACAGAAAAAGAGAGAAAGGAAACTTGCTACGGTCTGAGGCGCTGCAGTCATGGGCTGTGCGACTGGTCCCGGTGGAGGTTCGAGTCCTCTCTCGGGCGTGGGTGTGTGTGTTTGTCCTTAGGATAATTAAGGTTTAGTAATGTGTAAGCTTATCGACTGATGACCTTAGCAGTTAAGTCCCATAAGATTTCACACACGTTTGAGCATTTGAAACTTGCTAGATTTCAGAGTTATCCTTTGACGAGCTCGAGTGAAATACACACACACACACACGCACACACACACACACACACGCACGCACGCACGCATGCATAAACGCGCGTACTCGTTTCCGCGCTTAAGCACTGACGCTTAACATTGGCACTGTTAGCCCATGAGCATAGATATGTTGAAACGTCCCCTTTGAACAATTATACATGACTGTGCTTATACTGACACACAATATTTTTTAGCGCAACGCAATCTGACTTTCAAAAATCCCTACAAAAGAATGGCCCTGACTAACATTAACGTATACCTTTCACAAATCACTTACCTCACAAAAATCTTCGTTACTCGAACTACTGCAATACAGCGAGCGCCACTACTGCCAGCTAAATAAAAGATTCAAAATACGGAAGGCACTAACTACTGACAGGGATAGTTAGCAAATGAAAGATTTTAATAGAGAACAAACAATGTATTTACCTTAATATCATAATATATATAGCAGTTCATGACATCCAGTCTTACAAATTTCAAAACTCTGCCATTTCTCTCCCCACATCCACCACTGCTGGCGGCTCACCTCCAACTGCGCAACGCTACGCGCTGGTAACATCCAGCTGCCGCTGCCTAACACTACAATGGCAGACAACTATGCAAACTAGCCACGGACTGCACACAGCACAGCCAGTGATTTTCATACAGAGCGCTACGTGGCGTTACCAATATAAGAACCTAAACAGCCTACTTACAATATGTAAGTGTGCGGGCTCACGCGCGCTTGCGAGTGTGTGTGTGTGTGTGTGTGTGTGTGTGTGTGTGTGTGTGTGGGTTTTGATCCATCTCGTCAAAAGATAGCTCCGAAAGTTTGCAACTTTTCGTGCTTTTGTGTTTGTCTATCGACAACTAGACGCTTCTGCTTTCTCCTTTAGTCCTGAAGTATTTACGTTCTACAACAATTTTGCAACTTGAATGATACTTGCAAGGTTGCATTACTTAGATATCTTCATCAACATCACGAGTTGCCGTTGTTGCCGGCCATTACGCGACTGATTACCAAAACTCTATCCTTTCTTCAGGGATATAGACAAAATGTTTTTGATTCCATCCACTTTGGTGTTATTTGTAGGCAGAACACATGTGTAGGCTTTCTTTGAGAGGCGTTCCAAGGAATGTACCGCTTCTCTCAGCGTAAAAGTGTCCCTCATCAAGCCAGCAATATTCATGTTGGACGTAACACTATACCGATTTCTAGCTGAAAATGTAATCTGATGGTATCTTGAAATAATGAGACCCCTTTTAAAGTGTCTAGGAATGAATTTACCATAAGAATCATTGCTCAGGCAGCTTCTCTGATAGTAAATAGGCCACCAATAATTGTTATCGACAACGGAATCCATCTTAATTTGATGAGTGTAAAACCAGTTATCTTTTCTGACAGAATGTTTATCAGTTCAACAACGTCATAGACGTTATAGTACCTTTTCTCCTTCCACCAACACGTTCAGGATTAGACCTCTATCCACTCAGAACCATAATCGTCAGAAAATGAATATTTGTAAATTTTTGACTAGTTGCCTTTCTGCAGTAAGCAATACAATTATGATCAAAGCAATAAGCAAAGCAATAAGGAAAAACATCAGCTTATTTATTTCTATTCCTTGAATATTAATACCTTAATTGCAGTTCTTGTCTTTGTTGAAATTTTGATTTATTGTCTTTGTAGAAACAAAGCTATGCAACACACGTGGTGCAAGTAACGAATATAAACCCACCACCTGGATTTCTTTTGACATTCCAATAAGACAAGTGGTCAGTAGAGTCACTTTATACACATTGTGGTGGGAAAACAGCCCTGGGTAGCTTTTTTTGTTTCTTGTTTTTCTGGTCTACACAGTTTTTGTCATGTCTCCATGTGTTACAAAGACATGGTACCACCTCATTTCAGAACTGTTTCTGGTTCAAGGGTTGCTCAGAAAGTTTCTTCTGCAGTAGCACTTACTCATTATGGATGCAAATATTTATGATTGGAAAATCAAACAAATTTGTTTTGTAGATGGCCTAAGTGAAATCATGACAAATATCTGTATCATTTAACAAACTTCTCGCTAAACGGAAATAGTTGATGTCCATGTTCAAGTTTTGCTAATTGATTTCCTTGATTCATATCTATATCAAAGGTACTTATCGCACCAAAATGTAATTACGCTGGAATTTGAAGTAGTCAGTTCGATTACCGAAGAAGAATTGAATATTAATAATCAGTAAATGGCCGATTACAGGAAGAGATGAGAGTAACTCTAGAGCACTTAGCTGTATGGCAATGTTATTGACCAAAAAGTAGTCTATGGAGGAAGCACACCGGACCACGCGTTGGTGATATGTTGACTTATTGCAGACGTAAAGTTTAGTGACGCTGCTCGTACTAATGATAAAGATCAAAGTAATAATGAATTCTTTGCGTCACTTCTTTTGTCAGCAGTCGTAGAAATAGACAATATAACTAGGCTCAACAGGTGTAAACATAAATGCCCATTGCGCAGAGCTACTAACTACTCTCTCATGCCATATTTTGCAAATAATCAGCAATGGAGTTGCTGCCGCTTCGAAAGGCCGTCTAGGAGTAGAGGCAGAGGTGTAAATCTCCTCGTTACTCGTCTTTGCCCCAATGTCTGGAAGTAAACTGCAAACCTCTTCACTGTGTCTGATGCAGTGAACGCAGGTGACACTACTGATGAAAATCAGTCCGTTGGAATGTAAACATTATGCTCGGCGGTCACCTGGTGCCGTTACAAAGGAGCAGGCTAGGTTCCAGAACTGAGTTTCAGTCACAATACATCAGACGCCACATTATACGTACATCTACTACAATCACTTACTATTATTATTACAACCGGGGTAACTGGCACCCAGTGAAAGCCTCGACTTTGGACAGTTCCTCCCTTGCTGATATCTTCCATTTTTTGTTTAATTCTGATCGCTGCTTAGCTTGTTTATTCTTTTACGGAGATCAACAAGGCTGTTCAATCAAATGAGCGTTGCAATCAGTAATTAATTCTTATACGGTACAGTTCAAAACCTGGACCAACGTACAATTCAACGTAGCATTACTTGTAGCAATGGCGTGATCACTTTTTCACTGCTTCATTTTTGATCAGTCCAAAGCCGTGAAAACAAAAAACACAAACTATTTGTTTACCTTATCGGTGCCTTGGCTCACTTGCTATTAACAAGAGTAGATCAGTCTCACAGCCGAAAAACAGAAACATGTGTCTCCGTTCCAGTTAGGGGTTGATCCCACGTAACTGCTGCTCAGCAGAGACCAGTCCGTATATCCCCATTATTTCTTTTCATACATGCCCACCTACATGCCCACCTACTCCCTACTTTCGTGCCGCCAAATCGCTCCTCTTTATTGTAATCTCTCTCTAAATATTCTTCTTCCCCCTCCTATTTGGCAATTCCTCTTCCCCTTCGATTTCCATCTCAGAATTTCATCTCCATGGAAATGGCGCTCAGAGAACGGGACCCTCCTGCTACTTACACCACTGCCTAGACTCAACACATACACAAAACACACTACTCACTCACTTTCTCCCCCCTCCTCTCTCTGTCTCTTTCTCTCTCTCTCTCTCTCTCTCTCTCTCTCTCTCTCTCTGTGTCTCTCTCTCTCTCATTCAACCCTCTCCCACCTCCACCAACACACACACACCACCACACACACAGACACATGCACACACACAGCAAGGAAAGGATTCATTTTGCGCGAAGAAAGAAATTCCTTTACACATAAAGTGGCAGAACCTATTTCGCGGGCTCCCGCAGTCCACAGTACTATTGGGCTCTTTCTCTCTTTCTTCATCTGTAGTGCCCCACAGTAATTATTGAAACGCTGCACAGATGGAGGGAACGGAATGAGGAAGTGGAAATGAGAAGCTAGTGTTCTTCCACCCTCTTTCAGTGAAAGCAACCCTCCGTCTCGCGCCACAGGTCTCTTCCCTTTAACAAATTATTTGTCGGCATTTCAGGCGGGCGGTTCTTTTTACGCGAACAGAGAGCTAGTGAGCGGCATTCTCATGTTACCAGTAGACGGCGCCGCCGGCTCTGCGCTGGTGGCCCGGGGCTCCATCCCTCGCGTTTGTGTGTGTGTCTGTGTGTGAGTGCAGGTAGCAGGAGCAGACAGCCCCAGCATGCACGTGCCCAGACGGAGGACCCTCCTTTGAAGCGGGAAGACACCGGGATCTTGAACTTCTCTGAGTGTGACCTCGTCCTCTGAAAGGCCCGCACGTGTCGGCAGTGACAGATATGTGCCGCCGTACAGGCCGCGGCTCATTCTGTGTAGGCCAACAACGCGTTACAGGTCGTCCGTGCCGTCCGAGCCGTCCTTGGCATTCATGACGATTGCACTCTCCCTAAACTCGTATCGCCGTCCCCACAGAACGTCATAATGACAACAAGAGCTCGTGTCAGACATCTCAAGGTCGTGTTGAATGATTCAGTGTGGAAAATTTTAGTGACTGAAAAACAAAATCTCAAGTGGAGTACCACAAGGTTCAATTTTTAGCCCACTCCTACTCCTGGTGTATGTGACAGACCTCCCACTTTGTATTTAACAAGCAAAATTGGTTCTCTTTGCAGGCAATACCAGAGTTACAATTAATCCATTTAGAAACAAAGCAACAGATAAATTGGTAAATGATATTTTTCACTGAATTATTGAGTACTCTGAAATGGACTCTCTTTAAATTTTGAAGAAACACAATACGTTCAGGTTCTGTACAACAAACAGTGTCATACCAAGAATTGATGTAGCACGTGAGAAGGAGCCAGTAAATAAGGTAGAAACGGCAAATTTGTGGTTGTACATATTGATTAAATCTTGAACTGGAAGAAGAACATTACCGAGTTCTCAAACAATTAAGTTCAGCTACTTTTGTCTTCATATAATAGCTAATCTCAGAAACAAGCGTATCAACCTCCTGACATATTTTGCTTACTTCCACTTAATAATCTCTTGATGAATAATTTCCTGTGGTAACTCAGCACATAGAAAGAAAGTATTGATTGCACAAAAGCGAGCAGTAAGAATAATATTTCGTGCTCATGCACGGCGTCATAAAAGTACTTGTTCAAGAGCCAGGAGTTTTAACTGCGCCATCACAATACAGATTTTCGCAAATGAAATTCGTCATAAATAATCCATCACTGTCTTGGAAGAGCAGTTATGTCCACACCTACAAAACTAAAGAGGGAAATGACATTTTTACCTATTATTAAAGCTGTCAGTGACACAGAAATGAGGTCAATTTGCAGCAACAAAATTTTTGTCATTTGCCCAACAACGTCTAATATCTGACAGGTACCGAAACAAGTTTCAAATCTAATTTCAAATTATTTCTCCCCTCTTTCCATTGATGAATCTCTACTTAAAAACTGGTATCAAAGGAAAAGATGCAACTGCGTAAGTAGAAATAAAAGAATCGTTCAAATGATCCGTGGGACATGTAACTAACTAACTCACTTGCAGCCAGTTGCAAACACATAAGATCATCGTCAGGCTAATACAGTTTCAATCTGTGCAGGATAAACGTTAAGTTCACCTTTATTTTTATAAGCGTGTCAGTTTCCAAATCATGACTTAAACGCGCTTCTGCTTTGAGGAAACACAGTTTTTTCACACAAACGAGGGGTAGTCACAGTGTTTTAAATATTGTG
Source organism: Schistocerca nitens (assembly GCF_023898315.1). Taxonomy (NCBI): domain Eukaryota; kingdom Metazoa; phylum Arthropoda; class Insecta; order Orthoptera; family Acrididae; genus Schistocerca; species Schistocerca nitens. The sequence continues at coordinate 372,987,176 of NC_064621.1, forward strand.
AGCCCAGCTCAGATTGGTGTGAGGCAACTCTCCACACATGTCTGACCTGTGCAAACCTCTTCCCCTCAGCTTAATTAGTGTACATCCACATGAACCTGATAAACGCAAGCCCTGGTCTCCCTCCACAATTTTTACTCCAACTTCCATTACAAAACTCACGGCTCCTTGATGCCTCACAAAGTGTCCTATCAAGCAACCACTTCCTAGTTGTGTCACACTTTTTTTCCAAATTTGGGTCAGTACCTTCTCATTAGTGATTCGATCTACCCATCTAATTTTCAAATTCCTTTCAAGCACCAAATTTCAGAAGATTCTATTCTCCTCGTGTGTGAACTGCTAAATGTCTACGCTTCACTTCCTTACAAGGCTATTCTCTCAGCAAATATCTTGAGAAAACACTTCCAGATGTCTTAATTTATGTTCCATGTTAAATTCAGTTTATATACAGCGTTTTATTGCTGTCGGCTTTTTATGTCCTCTCTATTTCAGCCATCATTAGTTATTTTTCTAGCGCAAACAGCGAAACTCATCAACTACTTTTAACGCCTAATTTCGTAATCTAATTCCACCAGCATGGCCCGATTTAAGTCGACTACATTCCGTTACCCTCGTTTTACTTTTTCTGATGCTCATCATATTCCCTTTCCGAGACACTATCCACTCCATTTAATTCCTTTTGCAGGTCCTTGCCCGTCTTTGACAGAATTTAGTGCCATCGGCTAACGGCGTTTAATTCCCCTAGTTAAGCTGTGGCGCTATCGTGGAGCAAAAACACCCACTTTCCTAGGTTCCTGCGTGGCTTCATCATGACAGTGTAACGTAAGCTGTGCAAACATTCCCGAAAAGTTCGGGGAAATATTCAATAATTTCCGTATCCAAAATACGCAGATTTCTCGTTACATAGAAGAGTCGAGGAGTCTTACGAGGGGATTTACTTCAACTACTGATGATGAGGACAGGAGATGCACGAACAGGGACAGTCCTGCCAAATCTTTTACAATCGGAAACATTCATTTTTCTGTCTGATGCAATTACAAACTTTTTAATTGCGAGCAGATCTTTAGAGTTTGCAACTCAAACATAAAAAAATCAATTACAAAGGAACAGACATTTTTCTGGTCGAAGGAAAGCCAGACCAGTACACATGAGAAATTGAAGGCTCACTGCTTCATTCTCTCTGTTTTCGCGAGTAAGTCACAGATCTTGTTCCTTTTCCCAAACACGTTTCTTCGTGTGCTAATCACAATCTTGCTTTCAAGCGATGGGAACACAACTTAAAGTGAAAAGTTTGCTGCTGATCCGAAATCGACACTGATACGTTTAGGATTTCATTTGGGTATACCATCGATCACATTTTGTTTGATAAGAATGCAAAGCCCATCGGATACATTTTAACGTCATTGTCTGAACTTCCAAAGTCTGCATGAACAGTAGTATTTGAGAAAATTGATTGCTACTGTATAAAGGTGGTATCTATAAAAAAAAGGTCTGGATTTCTCATCAGAGCCTTCCCACCTGCTTTTACTCTAAAAAGTGTGATACAATCTCAAAAACCGTTGTCACTTAAACTGCTGTCGTCATTGACACTTAGTACCGTTGCTGGAAGATGAATTGCTTGCCATGATTCCGATTCTTTCTGTTTGCAGTAGAATTGGGCTCGGCTGTTAAATAACGTCCACTTCCTTGCTATTCTGGCATTTCAGTAACGAAATGATACCATCGGAGTATGTTTTAAAAATCGATTTCTCTTCCTTTTGTGCCCTCGTCTAGGTCTGATTCAGAGTCTTATGTACTTCGAACAGAGAGTCATCCGAAGCCCCTATAGTGATGTTCGCCTAAAATAAACACCTTAAAATATTTGGTTTCAAGTATGTCTCGGCAGTACGTTAATTTCTGTTTCGAACTGCACCAAATGACAATGGCGTCTACTTTGCATCATTTCATCCTTCATCTAAGGGTAGCGACTTCTGACTAGCAACTATAAACTCTTACATCCTGGGTTCAAAATCAGCCACTGCTTAATCTTGAATAAAAGTTATCAGCAAAAACACCTATCAAAAACACCCAGTAATAAGGATTCATCCTCGTTCTGCTAATGACGTTGTCAAAGAGGGTGGAGGAGCGGACAGAATTTCAAAGCAGCCACGTGGCCTGGGGGTGGGAATATATCCTTCAGAAGACGGAAGAAACAGCATTGATCGACGACGTGATTGTTCAAGCCGTTATCCACTGGGATGGACGTGGACATTCGGAGTACTGGCAGAATGTGACTCTAACTTTCTGGAAGTCCTTCCGGTGGACGAGTACTCCCAGGATGCAGGTAGACTGTGACTTAATAAACAAGTAGTTTCCACGATTGCTGACTACATATTTCTCAGATTTTTGTATGGGCGCAGATTTCATGGGATACAGTTTTCTTGTGTCTCATGATGACAGCATTCCGTAGCTTCGCCAGGAGAATGTGACGATCTTTACTTATGAGCATAATTTGTTAGCACCAGTCAAACAACACTCACCACCACCTCGCCTGTTGACGATTGGGGCTTCGCCCTTTTGAAGGGTGAAGAATTCACATGTTTCCACAGCTGAGTTACCTCTTTTGTCTTGGAGTCATAGCGATAATGTTATGTGACTGTCTTTCCAGAAACAGTCATGTAACATATGGAAATCTACAATGAAATACCTATTTAATAAGAATATTTCATTGACACTGAGGACTATGATAAACACCATCGCTTGTGATAGTAAGTGACTGATGCGAACTTACTCGTCTTTTATTCTTTGTTCGAATTTGCAAGCCTTGTAGAAATGAGAGAACATTAAAAGCCTTCTGAACAGTGGAAAAAGCATACAGATCGCCAGAGATACTAGAGTCGGCCGCTTGCCCTAGCGCCAATTTGCAGAAGGCTAGCCAAGGGAGAGGCGGTGTCACTAACTTACCCCTCAGCGGCCATGCTTTTGTAGTGCTTTGCCAAAACGTCCAGCTTTCTTCGGAAAGTACACAAATACTACCTCACTTGGCACAAATCCATTGCGAAAAAATTTTACAGCCTCAGACTGGAGTGAGAAGATGATGAAAGGTCTCTGTTGGATTCCTTTCATGTTAATTTCTTAGATCCGTCATTTACGGCATAAATTCCACTTCTAAATTTACTGTGGTGTTTCTGACTCTATCTGGGAGGATACAGAGCAGTGGAACGTGTTACTTTTACACATAAACAAGAACGATCTCTCACACTACCACACTTTAAAACACAGTTTATATGTAATTCATGTCACACAGTCTCATACGGAACCTACATCCGCTTTCTTTTATATACTGTACATGATAAGATACTGTCATCCCCCTTCCCTTCTGTGTGAAAGGATGAATGAGCAAATGTATTTCTAGTTGCATGCTTCATGGTAGCAGACAAGACTGTCTGCTAGAGAACAGTAGGACCAACGCCACAACAGGTAGCTACGCTTCCTAAAAGCAAAGAGGTTTCTATTCTTGGTATCGTCCTGTGCGTCCCTCGTCATGTTGGTATAGGAAGCTGCCTCTCTGGTCACTTCCGTTTGTATCTGTGAGGTACTCTCAGTAGGGGCCCAGGCCAGTCTGTCCGCGGCGAGCGTCTGAAGTGGTAAGATCTCCGGCTAAGCGCGTCTCTGCTAAGTCTGTAGGACAATGGATTTCTTAAATTCAGCCTAACTGAAAATTTAATCACCTTTATTTCAGGTTTAGATCTAAAATATCTTATGTTATATTAAACTGCAACGCAGTGTAATTCGAATGTGAAGTTCATAATATCTTCCAGTAGTTGCTTTGTCACTATTTTGTGAGTAAAGTGGGAACACATGTTGATAATCCGTAAGTCTAACTAAGATCATCAATCTTAAATGCGAATGTGCGTGAGATTATAACGTCTCGTCTTGACAATATTTTTCAATACAGCAACTTCTCTTTGTGTTCAACCCACGTGGAGTGTACTTTGTGAGACCAGTGCCACATGCTTATATAATTGTTTGACCCATCAGGTTGCTAGTAAGACGATAGTAACCAGTTCGAGGTTTCTCTTTTCGGTGTAATTTACTTTAATTCTCAACATTATTCTGGAGTTACACTCTTTGTGTAAACCAAGTTGACAACCTGAAGCATGTGGTGTTATCATCAAAGTAGCCCTCAGCTATTCCTTTCGAGAAGATTTCACAGACAATTAGTATGAATTTAGTATACCAGTGTGTGGTAATTTCATGACGGACAGGGATGTGCTACGACCGTAACTTCTTTGGGTGAAAATTGAATTGGTTGGTTGTGGTTAATTTCCTCTTGCATATGTTCAACGTTCTTCGTGTGTTATTTTATGAATGCAGTGTTGTACGCAGTCTCCCAATCTTGGCTCCATGTATGATGTGTTCCGTAAGATTACAAACTCACATTCTCACAATCCTAAATAAGGCACCAATTTAGTTATGAATCAAGTTTAATATGCTGAAATTTTAACGGTACAATTATCAATGTTAAATTAAATGTCTAAATATAAACTAATTTATTTCCTTTTAATTATATATATATATATATATATATATATATATATATATATAATCACTGGTTGTCGTAAGATGACTATTAAAAGATTATAATTAATGTTAGTCTGGTTGGCAATTTGATAAACTAGACTGGATACCTGGTGAAACAGTTGCTCAGTAATGCAATGATAACTTCCCCAGATAGCTCACAGCTTTTAACCCGCTTTTATTATCTTGAATATCAGCACCGCTTTCAGAACAACTTAATGCATCAATATTACAATGATTCGCTTTTTTACCAGAAGGCACTGTTGTGCTCACAAATAGAAAGTTGACTTTGTGTCCAGAAAGCACCGGATGACAGAGATAAACATATCGCAGACGTGTTGGAGTTCCACACTTTAGGGCCTTTGAATACGTGACACCGCTGAAGGTATTGACTCTGCAAAACACAGATGTTTACGCAATGGAAGAACCACCAGCATTGGTTGACATACACTGTGTGATCAAAAGTATGCGGACACCCCCAAAACCATACGTTTTTTATATTAGGTGCATTTTGCTGCCACCTACTGCCAGGTACTCCATATCAGCGACCTCAGTAGTTATTAGACATCGTGAGAGAGCAGAATGGGGCGCTCCGCGGAACTCACTGACTTCGAATGTCGTCAGGTGACTGGGTGACACTTGTGTCATAGGTCTATAAGCGAGATTTCCACACTTCTAAACATCCCTAGGTCCACTGTTTCCGATGTGATAGTGAAGTGGACACGTGAAGGGACACGTACGGCATAAGAGCGTACTGGCCGACCTTGTCTGTTGACTGACAGAGACCGCCTACTGTTGAAGAGGGTCGTAATGTGCAATAGGCAGACATCTATCCAGACCATCACAGAGGTATTCCCAACTGCATCAGGATCCACTGCAAGTACTATGACAGTTAGTCGGGAGATGACAAACTTGGATTTCATGGTCGAGCAGCTGCTCATAAGCCGCACATCACGCCGGTAAATGCCAAACGACGTTTCGCCTGGTGTAAGAAGCGTAAAATTTGGACGAATGAACATTGGAAAAACATTGTGTGGAGCTACGAATCACGCTACGCAATGTGGCTATCCGATGGCAGACTGTGGGTATGGCGAATGCCAGGTGAACATCATCTGCCAGTGTGTGTAGTGCCAACAGTAAAGTTCGGAGGCGGTGGTGTTATGTTTTTCATGAAGGGGTCTTACGCCCATTGTTGTTTTGCGTGACACTGTCACAGCACTGTTTTAAGTACCTTCCTGATTCCCACTGTTTAAGAGCATTTCGGAGATGGCGATTGCATCTTTCAACACGATCGAGCACCTGTTCATAATGCACGGCCTGTGGCGTAGTGGTTACACAACAGTAACATCCCTGTAATGGACTGGCCTGCACAGAGTCCTGACCTGAATCGTATAGAACACCTTTGGGATGTCTTGGAACGCCGACTTCGTGCCAGGCACATCCATACCTCTCCTGAGTGTAGCACTCCGTGAAGAATGGGCTGCCATTCCCCAAGAAACATTCCAGCACCTGACTGAACGTATGCCTGCGAGAGTGGAAGCTGTCATCAAGGCTAAGGGTGGGCCAACACGATACTGAATTCCAGCACTATCGAATTACCGATGGAGAGCTCCACGTACTTGGAAGCAATTTTCAGCCAGGTGTCCGGATACTTTTGATCACAGAGTGTAGGTAAACTACAGGTTAGAGAGAGAAACGGGACGTCGAATAACGCCTCAATGGACATAGAGACAGCTGGAGACAGTGTGAAGCGACTTTGTTCTCTGGAAGGTGATAGGACGAAAGTTGTTGGTTAACCACCTAGAGAAAGCATTTATATTAGTCGGCCTTCGGAAAATCCGGAGCCCAACAAATGTGAATTTGGTGAGATGTGCAAACCGCGGCAATACTAGTTTCCTTCAATTCACGTTCGATCAGGAACCACTGGATTTTCGGTAGCCTCCGCCGCCAGACTTTCGAGCTGAGACTCCGCTGACGTGCCTTGCCGCCTGAGCTGATGTAATGGGAACATAGAAAGATTTCTGGTTATTTATTTATTATTTATCGTATGGCAATACAGACACATAAGAAAAAAACAGAGAAATCACTAATATAACAAGATTTCTGGTTGATATGCACTTGTTCGTTGGTGAGAGTCGTTGGTTCTGCCACTAACCGATTCTATAGCCATTTCAGCCTCCAGCTACAGTACTATGATGAGATCGAGCTGAAAACTTCAGACGATGTTTAGGAACAATAAAAATCATGGTAATTTGGCTACCTCAAGCTTCACTCCGGAGACTTGTATTTTAACGTCAGGGAACAGTCTGCTGTGAACTACGACCATTCACGACTATTACAGGGCACTCTGTAATTACAGTTAATTCACTCGCGCGACCATTAAAATCCTTCATCCAGACCAATATGACAGATATTCCAAGGCCTTCTTCTGCTAACGTGATACAGTTTGTCTTTTTCTTTGCCAACAATTTCATCAGAATAAATTAAAGTAACTGTGATTCTTTTCTCATTTAGTAGTCATTATTTTGGGGGGCATCAAGATATTTTTGTGACACTTGTTCTGCTTACCTTGGAGTTTTAAAATCAAGCCATTTTGCAATAATCCAGCACTTGTCCATGGTGACTGGACGGGTGAGGAAGTCACGTGGGACTGGCCTGAGACAGCTCCAAAATTTCATCCACTCTGTCTCGGTTCGGCAGGTTTTGTGAATAGATGTGAGCAGTCGCGCAACGTGAAGAGTGGCGACTTTCAAATGCAGAAAACGAATTACCACCTGTCATTCCATTTTACCAAAAAATTACTACGTAACTTTCCTTTCTGCGCATCATAGTCAATATCGATAACTACGTCTTGCAGATGCTTCGGTGACGTTTTACTATCATGAGGAGGTTTCCTTTCATTCTCAGGATTCCGTACCTCAATCGCAAAAAACGGAGTCGTTATTTGATCACTTCGTTGTCCGTTAAGACCCCTTTTTCTCGGGAACGGGTAGAGGTATCAAGTTGAAATTTGTATGAAATTTAGACCTTTGTCTAAAACTCTTCCACAGTGTATAAAATTTAAGCTTCTAAATCAATGGGATCAATACATACGGCTATTTATGTCACATTAATTCGGTACTTGCAGAATCACTCATTAAAACCTACAGGGTAATTTTCACTGACCTAGAATCATGAAACTTGTCAAGGATCAGGTTTCACTGCAAAGGTAAAGGAAAAGAGTCCGAAAACTGGTAACCTATAATAATATAACCTAAAAAACACTTGGTTGCTGTCTGACTGTCTGTCTGTCGGGCAGGTAAGCCCCCTTTCCTCAGGAACGGGTAAAGATATCAAGTTGAAATCTATGCCACACAATGAGGCCTACGGTCCCCTGAGAGTGTAACAAATTTAAGCTTGTAAGCCGATGAAGTCCAAAGATACGACCGTCTGTTACGACCTCTTTTACTCAGGAACTGGTGAAATGTATGACAAATTGTGAGGACAACCTTTCTCGGTGGTGTAAGATATTTAAGATTCTAAGTCACTAAAGTCGGGAGAAACGGCCTTCTGTGTCACATACCTTTATATTCACAAACCTAGCCATCAAAACCTAAAGATGATACCCCCCTGCCACCCCTCCCCCCCCTCTCTCTCTCCCTCTTTCTCTCTCTCTCTCTTTCTCTCTTTAAGTCGGACGGTCACTTCGCATGAAGACACTGGCACATTTTTACGTTGTTATCTTCTTATTCTGAAATTTTCATATTTTTTTGAGTAGCTGCTGTGAAACATGACTACTTATCAATTAAGAATTGCTGATTTAACTTCAGAGAATTGTGAACTATTTCCGTTGTAAATCTGTTTGTTCGTTTCGTGAATTTTTATTTGAGTAGGGGTTACAAAACTAACGACCGTATCTTCTGTCTCTCTCTCTCTCTCTCTGTCTCTCTCTCTCTCTCTCCCCCTCTCTATCACTCTCAACTAAATAGCTCCATAATCCATAGATATTATAGAAATGGATGTGTAGATGTGTGCATGTGAGGATCTTCCACATCTCCAAAACCAGTGGACCGATATCAAGCAAATTTGATACATATATCCCTTACTCTCAACCACCTACCTTTCATAGTTCCTGACGTGATGTCCTAAACAATGAGGTGCTTAATAAGATGCCGTATCATGCATGGCGTTTAAATTTATTACTTCTCTCATACTAACTGTATTAGTAATAAATTTCGCAGACCCACGTATACCATTAAATAAACCAACAAAATTATATCATGGTTACATACATCGTTCAGGAGATATGACGTCATGAACACTGAGATGAGTGAAAAACTGCCGCGTTGTGCATTACGTTTCAATTTATTACTACCTCTCTACTACCTCTATTCGCAGCACATTTTTCGGATAGTATCCACATGTGAAGCTGAATGTATCTACAAAATTATGTCACTGCATGAGACAAAGATCAGGAGTTATGACGCCATAAACACTGAGATGTGTAAAAAAAAATCCCGCATCCCGCATGACATTTAAATTTCCTACTTCTATCATAGCAATTTCATTCGCCACATATTTCTCAAATTGTATTTACATATGTCGCGAATATAACTGCACAAATATATCATTTTACGACACGCATATCAATAGATATGACATCATAAACACTGAGATGCGCGAAAAAATGCCACACCACGTTTAAAGATTTAATACATTTGCTGTCACTCAGTCGATTCATCTGAAGGAAGTCTGTGAAGCGCAAACGGCCGTAAGGGAAACTATAGCCGTCTATATAGCTACGAGGAGGAGTTGCTATAGGGAAGTTTACAAAATAACTTTCCAGAAATGCCAAGCAGCTGCGACCCTTTCACTTCTATTCACTGCAGTTTCCAGTGAGACTTGCATTTGCCATTACAATTAAAGAGTGATGGGACAGTGTATTAAATATTGGGGAGTGGAGTTGGCGTCTCCATGTTTTACTCTAAGGCGGGCTCACCCAATAATTTATTCATCGTAGCTTCTGGATATGTAACTACAAATATTGTTACTGTCAAGTACCAAGTTAAATAAACATTACAGAGAATTGGTGTTTCTCTTACTATGTTTCGTTATCTGGGTACAGTTCTACAACATTTGTACTGTATGCGTATTTTTTTCAACTACTATTTCATAATTTCAGACGGGTTTTCAAGAATACATGGAAATGAAGTTTTTTTCATTATTGCGTTACAAATTCAATTTAGTTTTTATTTCTAATAGAAAACTGGCAATATGATTACCCGGGCAGTAATGGGTTTGTCAGTTAGTAAATCAATATCTTAGCGGGGCAAACAACGTATTGTAACTTTCCACCGGATTGAAATCGTGTGCCGCACAGCGTCGGACACAGGGGTTTGCCACTCGCGGGCAAAAATCCTCCCGACAGCAATCCCCGTATCACTGACGATCCTTCTTCAGAGCCGTCTTGCCTCTACCTCTCGTCTTACTTTGCAGAAGTTCGCCTATATACCTTGCTGGATATAACCCCTGGAAAAAATATAGCAAAGATACGTACAAAGTATCTACACCCGTTTTGTAGGGGTAGCGTCTTTGATTCATAATCAAAACGTTTTCGGTCCCGGGTTCGATCCCCGCCACTGCCTAAATTTTGATAAATAATCAGCATTGGCGGCCGAAGACTTCCGGCATAAAAAGTCAGCCTCAGTCTGCCAACGGCCTTGTCAAACAGGTTCAGGGCACTCTCTTGTCCTAGGGGTGGGAAATTGCCCCTAAAGGCGGAAGAATCAGCAATGACATGAGGACATGAGGAAGTAGAAGGCAATGGAAACCACTGCATTAAAGACACGTAACGTGTATCCACAGGGCATGTGGCCTGTAATTGAAGAAGGGTCATGATGGTCTCTCCATTGGCAAAAGATTCCGGAATAGTTCCCCATTCGGATCTCCGGGAGGGGACTGCCAAGGAGGAGGTTACCATGAGAAAAAGATTGAATAATCAACGAAAGGATAACGTTCTACGAGTCAGGGCGTGGAATGTCAGAAGCTTGAACGTGGTAGGGAAACTAGAAAATCTGAAAAGGGAAATGCAAAGGCTCAATCTAGATATAGTAGGGGTCAGTGAAGTGAAGTGGAAGGAAGACAAGGATTTCTGGTCAGATAAGTATCGGGTAATATCAACAGCAGCAGAAAATGGTATAACAGGTGTAGGATTCGTTATGAATAGGAAGGTAGGGCAGAGGGTGTGTTACTGTGAACAGTTCAGTGACCGGGTTGTTCTAATCAGAATCGACAGCAGACCAACACGGACAACGATAGTTCAGGTATACATGCCGACGTCGCAAGCTGAAGATGAACAGATAGAGAAAGTGCATGAGGATATTGAAAGGGTAATGCAGTATGTAAAGGGGGACGAAAATCTAATAGTCATGGGCGACTGGAATGCAGTTGTAGGGCAAGGAGTAGAAGAAAAGGTTACAGGAGAATATGGGCTTGGGACAAGGAATGAAAGAGGAGAAAGACTAATTGAGTTCTGTAACAAGTTTCAGCTAGTAATAGCCAATACCCTGTTCAAGAATCACAAGAGGAGGAGGTATACTTGGAAAAGGCCGGGAGATACGGGAAGATTTCAGTTAGATTACATCATGGTCAGACAGAGATTCCGAAAACAGATACTGGATTGTAAGGCGTACCCAGGAGCAGATATAGACTCAGATCACAATATAGTAGTGATGAAGAGTAGGCTGAAGTTCAAGACATTAGTCAGGAAGAATCAATACGCAAAGAAGTGGGATACGGAAGTACTAAGGAATGACGAGATACGTTTGAAGTTCTCGAACGCTATAGGTACAGCAATAAGGAATAGCGCAGTAGGCAATACAGTTGAAGAGGAATGGACATCTCTAAAAAGGGCCATCACAGAAGTTGGGAAGGAAAACATAGGTACAAATAAGGTAGCTGCGAAGAAACCATGGGTAACATAAGAAATACTTCAGTTGATTGATGAAAGGAGGGAGTACAAACATGTTCCGGGAAAATCAGGAATACAGAAATGCAAGTCGCTGAGGAATGAAATAAATAGGAAGTACAGGGAAGCTAAGACGAAATGGCTGCAGGAAAAATGTGAAGACATCGAAAAAGATATGATTGTCGGAAGGACAGACTCAGCATACAGGAAAGTCAAAACAACCCTTGGTGACATTAAAAGCAACGGTGGTAACATTAAGAGTGCAACGGGAATTCCACTGTTCAATGCAGAGGAGAGAGCAGATAGGTGGAAAGAATACATTGAAAGCCTCTATGAGGGTGAAGATTTGCCAGATGTGATAGAAGAAGAAACAGGAGTCGATTTAGAAGAGATAGGGGATCCAGTATTAGAATCGGAATTTAAAAGAGCTCTAGAGGACTTATGGTCAAATAAGTCAGAAGGGATGGATAACATTCCATCAGAATTTCTAAAATCATCGGGGGAAGTGGCAACAAAACGACTATTCACGCTGGTGTGTAGAATATACGAGTCTGGCGATATACCATCTGACTTTCGGAAAAGCATCATCCACACAATTCCGAAGACGGCAAGAGCTGACAAGTGCGAAAATTATCGCACAATCAGCTTAACAGCTCATGCATCGAAGCTGCTTACAAGAATAATATACAGAAGAACGGAAAAGAAAATTGAGAATGCGCTAGGTGACGATCAGTTTAGCTTTAGGAAAAGTAAAGGGACGAGAGAGGCAATTCTGACGTTACGGCTAGTAATGGAAGCAAGGCTAAAGAAAAATCAAGACACTTTCATAGGATTTGTCGACCTGGAAAAAGCGTTCGACAATATAAAATGGTGCAAGCTGTTCGAGATTCTGAAAAAAGTAGGGGTAAGCTATAGGGAGAGACGGGTCATATGCAATATGTACAACAACATAGAGGGAATAATAAGAGTGGACGATCAAGAACGAAGTGCTCGTATTAAGAAGGGTGTAAGACAAGGCTGTAGCCTTTCGCCCCTACTCTTCAATCTGTACATCGAGGAAGCAATGATGGAAATAAAAGAAAGGTTCAGGAGTTGAATTAAAATACAAGGTGAAAGGATATCAATGATACGATTCGCTGATGACATTGCTATCCCAAGTGAAAGTGAAGAAGAATTAAATGATCTGCTGAACGGAATGAACAGTCTAATGAGTACACAGTATGGTTTGAGAGTAAATCGGTGAAAGACGAAGGTAGTGAGAAGTAGTAGAAATGAGAACAGCGGGAAACTTAACATCAGGATTGATGGTCACGAAGTCAATGAAGTTAAGGAATTCTGCTACCTAGGCAGTAAAATAACCAATGACGTACGGAGCAACTAGGACATCAAAGCAGACTCGCTATGGCAAAAAAGGCATTTCTGGCCAAGAGAAGTCTACTAATATCAAATACCGGTCTTAATTTGAGGAAGAAATTTCTGAGGATGTACGTCTGGAGTACAGCATTGTATGGTAGTGAAATATGGACTGTGGGAAAACCGGAACAGAGGAGAATCGAAGCATTTGAGATGTGGTGCTATAGACGAATGTTGAAAATTAGGTGGACTGATAAGGTAAGGAATGAGGAGGTTCTACGCAGAATCGGAGAGGAAAGGTATATGTGGAAAACACTGATAAGGAGAAGGGACAGGATGATAGGACATCTGCTAAGACATGATGGAATGACTTCCATGGTACTAGAGGGAGCTGTAGAGGGCAAAAACTGTAGAGGAAGGCAGAGATTGGAATACGTCAAGCAAATAATTGAGGACGTAGGTTGCAAGTGCTACTCTGAGATGAAGAGGTTAGCACAGGAAAGGAATTCGTGGCGGGCCGCATCAAACCAGTCAGTAGACTGATGACCAAAAAAAAAAAAAAAAACGTATAACGTAGGGAATTTATCCAGGAAGAAACTTTCACTGTTTAGCAGAGTGTGCGCTCGTGTGAAACTTCCTGATACATCGTTTCAACGTGCCACAGAGTTGCAAAGCAGCACACAGTCTGCTGCTGAGTGATTCAAACTGCAAACGATTCGTAAAACCACGTATTCCACAACCCGTTCGACTTCATAAACTTCATTTTCTTTTTCTTTCATTGATCGTCTCAAACTGATTCATCTATGCTTTTCTATCATCCCTGAAAGTTCGTTTGAATTGCGACTATCCAGTAATTAGGACTGTGGACTTGCCTTCGAGCGATCGATGTTTCAAATTCCCATCTGGCTGTCTAAATTGTATTTTGTCCTTGTTTCCTGGAAAAAAATGGGGGGGAGGGGGGTACAGTAAATGACCGAATTCCTCCATCATCCTTGCCTAATATGAGTTTGTACTGCGTCGCATATCGTCGTGAACGAAACATTCAACCCCTTCCTTCACGATTGCATGTGTCAGGAACACAGAAATGCCCTGTGTGTACTTCAGAAGAGGCCATTGTCAACATCTCCAGGAAACCTTGTTTAGAAAGCTGAGTAATTAACTTGAGCATGGAAAGAAATAACTAATGAAAAGTGTGAACAGTGAAGACGGTAGGCCTCAATAAAAGTGATTGAAAAGTCTAGGAGAAGAAAAATCAAACACAAAAAGGTACCATTGATACAGACACAGGATAACTTTCATAAATAAATAAGGAATCATTATAACTAAACTTTCGCTACTTGAGACGGTACTTACAACAGACGTAATCGTAGCACAAAAAAACTTTGTGGAAACATTTGTAAGGATACACATTAATTTCCACGTGAAAGACAGCATTTATTAGCTGTGTACGTTCCTGTTCCAGGTTACAAACGTTCTGAGCGTGACGACCATCTGCATCTACGATAGGCTGGAACTGCACTAGTGATTGCTCTACTGCTATCCAAAACAACGATGGACCATGGAATGTTAAGCTGTCGTGACTCACCCCTTATATTGCTTGAAGATCGCACATTGCGTCCAGCAGTCTCAGCGATGAGAACAGTAACTTCTTAAACAAATTGTGGTGTAATTGGTAGTCTGCCCCTCCCTGGAGCAATTCCCAAATAGCCAGTAAATTCCAATATCCGAATAATGTTCTTAAACACTGTGGGTAAAGAGGACTTCTCTTCATTCCTTTAATGCTTCGGTAGTCTCGAAGAGTAGCCGCACTGTTGGTGTTCTTTCAAAAAACACCTTTACCTTTAAGGCCTAGCTCACCTTTTTAAGACCAATACTGACTGTCTCCAACTGTAATATACACTGATACTTGTGTTTCAATTCTACGTCACCATACCAGTACCGACAACTAACAAGTCTCTACATTAACACTACTAACAATGCAAATCCTGGAACATCATTCGTATAAGGTTAGGTATCCGTACTGCAAAGAGTTTTCCGTCTACACTGGATCGAGTAGACGGAGTAATCATTAACACCCTGTATAATGGCTAACTGGAAACTATATTTGAAGTCGAATGCAGAGCGGAAATGGATGACGTGTTCCATTTTGTTGAAAAAAGCGATTCCAGTGCTGCTATGTTCTCGGTGCTCTGTTGACTGTTTCCAGACTTTTACATGTGTCAAATCACGTAGAAAATATTTCCTAGCTTCATTGCTACAAGTAGCAATGTTTTTCTAAAAAAGCAGCGCTCCCCTTAGTTCCTAGGGCCATGAGTCAACGTCCTTTTTCCCTAATATTTACTCAAGATCGTTGGGTCAGCTGGAACTATGAACTCACCCCATCTAATTCCATTGCGGATTACTTCATGGATTTTAAAGATGCTGCTAAAATATTTTAGTCAATGCAGGCGTGTAAGATCACCACCAGCTTTATGATAGAACTTCATACTCGACCATCTCAAGTGGTAGTAAAAAATTGTTACCTTGAAAGAGAAGAATAGACAAATGTCCGTGTACTCAAAATAAGAAAGTCCGTGGCTGATGTGTGTCATGTCTTAATTCAGGCATGTTTATCAGTTGTGGAACAGAAGGACATGCAGAAGATGTAACCATTTTTGTCTCAAGAGCACTGGGACTTTACAGTGAACTCTACAATATCTGTTCTTAATAATTTAGCTGTGTAAGATGGAGAAGTCAATAATGAAGGTTTTACTATTCATGAATGTGTTTTGTTTTTATATTGTGAAAATAAAGAAAAATGCAAAAGAAAGAGAAAAGGTTTCTGTTTACCGCAGATCTACTAGTAAAATACGAGGGTTGGCATCGATTTATTTACAGCTCGTACAAAATAGATACGTGTTTCAAAGTTTTACTGATCTTCAAAGTAGTCACCAGCATGGTGTATAACCCGTTGCCAGCGATGTGGAAGTCGTATGATACTCTTAGCAGTGCCAGTTGTGTTGACAGTTCGAGCGGCCCGGTCTTCTGCCCGACGAATTTGTAGCAGTTCCGAAGCGAATGCCGTGAAGTGTTTCCTTCAGTTTAGAAATCGAGTTGAGCCTACGAGGGCTTAAGTCAGGGGAGTGCAGTAGGTGGTATAGCACTTAGCAGCCCCATCAGTCGAACAAATCAGTAACAGCTTGCACTGTACGTGCTTGAGCACTGCCCTGCAAATTGATGGTCAGGTTCTGCAGAAAGTGTCATCACTTCTGTCTCTATGCTGTTCATATTTTGAACATAACCTACGACCAACTTAAAGACGGAAGTAATGACACTCTCTGCAGCACATGACCATCATTTTGCAGGACAATGCTCAAGCACGTATAGCCCAAGCTGTTGCTGATTTGTTTCACTGATGGGTTGCCAGATGCTATACCACCTATTGCACTTCCCTTTCTTAAGCCCTCGTAGGTTCAACTCGATTTCTAAACAGAAGGAAACACTTCACGGCATTCGCTTCAGAACTGCTACAAATTCGTCGGGCAATAGACCGCGCCGCTCGAACTGTCATTACAACTGGCACTGCTAAGAGTATTAAGTCCCATAAGATTTCACACACATTTGAACATTTTTTGCTAAGAGTATCCTACGACTTCCACATCGCTGCCAACGGGCTATACATAATGCTGAGGCTACTTTGAAGTTCAGAAAAACTTTGAAACACCTATCTCTTTTGTACGAGCTGTAAATAAATAATTGCAACCATTAAAGTTCCAATCCTCGTATTATTGCAGTGTTCTCTTTAAGGCGGTTATAACTGAACTTTCGTTTTTGAGCTGGTGTAGACGGAAAACTGTTTGACGTAAGGTGTTCAGACTGTGCTCTGTGGGGTAGTGTTAGTGCCGATACTTGCCGTTATATGATGATGATGATAATGATGATGATGTTTAGTTTGTGGGGCGCTCAACTACGCTGGCATCAGCGCCCGTACGTATTCCAAAGTTTTTGTACACAGACTAATCTAGCCACTGTCGTGGATGATGATGGTCATGATGAAATGATGACAATACAAACACTTGCCGTTACAGCTGGTACTGACATGACGTAGGATTGAATTACAAGCATAAGTGAGCATTATAGCTGCAGACAGTCTACACGGGTATGGACAAGGCGATCAGGGCTTTACTCGTGAAGCTGTTTTATCAAAACAGCAGCAATGCTGGTGCTGCTCTTCGCGACTGTCGAGGCGTAAAAAGAGCGGTTCTCTCTGCGCATCGGGGTTCAAGAACATGATTCAGAAGTTCCAATGAACTGACGATTCGGGAATTATCCCTGGGAGGGGCCGACTGCCGATGGCGCCAAAAACTGTGAATAAGTTACTGTTCTCATGGCTGAGAATGCTGGACGCTACGTGCGATCTTCAAGCAATACACGAGCTGTGTCACGACAGCTGAATATTCCACTGCCCATCATTGTTTCGGGCAGCAGTAGAGCAGTTCCTAGTGCCGTTCCAGCCTGCCGTTGCAAACGCGACGTAAACATGGTAGAACGTAAACATGGTAGGCAATCAGTGAATGAAATTTTCACTCTGCAGCGGAATGGCTCCTGATATGAAACTGTGTGTGGGTCCGACGCTCTAACATGAGGCCTTTGTCTTTCACGGGGAAGTGCTCTAGCCGCTGAGCTACCCCAGCACGACTCATGACCCTTCGTCACAGCTGGCGAGATACTGGCCGAAGTAAAGCAGTGAGGACGGGTCATGAGTCGTGCTTCGATACCTCCGTCGGTAGAACATTCGATCGCGAAAGGCAAACGTCGCGAAAGGTAAATGTCCTGAGTTATAGTGTCGATCCGGCACACAGTTTTAATCTACCTGAAAGTTTCATGATATGGAATTAACAAACGTTACCGTCTCATGTGAAATTAAAAAAATTCTTTCAGTAGTTTTTTCACTATTTCTTTCCCACATATACTGAAAAATGTTTCCACGAAATACCGTTGCCTTACGATTACTCGTTTCTCTTGGGAGTCCTCTCAATTAGTCGGAGTTTAATGATAACTAGCCTCAATTATAAAAAAAAGGAGTGTTCGTGTATTAATGGCAGTTGGAACGAAACGTTACTTATTGGCACTTAGAATCTGTAAGTACGTTTGTATGGCACTTAGAACGTTGTTAATCAAATCATTTTTTTAATTTGTGTTGTTACTTTTTGCAGTGATGAGGTGGGTAGCATTACTCTATGATATCAGAAGGAATTCTCAGATTTTTGGGTAAATAAGTCATGTACAGAAAGACACCCCCTGTATTTTTTTTTACTTTTTTCTCGCGGGAACTGTGGCATTTGGAATAATTTTCCTCTATTTGCATCTATGATCACAAAACTTTTGGTCCTTACTCTACCGGTTTTGGTCAGGAAATACCGTCTTCAGATCTGCAGCAAAACATGCGAAGTGAGATACAACCAATGAACAAATCACATCTTAAAACAATAAAATATGACATAACGAAAAATTATTACCTTAATAAACGTGAAAACATGCGCTTAAAATGTGATGAGACATACCTGTATTATAGAAATGCCCTAATATAATAAAGCCATAGTGGCATCGTCACAAAAATGTACAGTCGGCTTAGCATCGTATCACATAAATAAAATATGGTGTAAACGAGGCCACGGTACCGGCGGAGTCATACTGTTGATAGGGCTACTGTTTATAATACATTGCAGTACAGTAGCCACAAGGTCATTAGATGTCGCTACTGTAAGTCTACATATATTCGTCAATTGTAAAACTGTTCAGAATTCAATAAATGAAGAGGTAAAGTTTGTAATGCGCTCGCCAACTGTGTAAGTTACTACAGTGACAAAATGTAATAGATAAAGACAAGGATAGAGCTAAATTTAAAACTTCCGTTTTAAATAAAAATAGTATCATAAACAAAAAACAGCTAAAGGAAGCTAAAGAAGTATTATACAGTTGATAGAATAGTTAGAGAAAGCTGCAGAAAGGATAAAAACAAAAGACTAAAGTAAATAATCAGTGAGATCTATTGACACAGCGAGCAGAGTGTAGCATGGGTGAAATGTTGGAGCAACTTAACTGCCCGAGGGCCTCATGTACTCTGAAACACACCGTTCCTAGAAAAGTATAATAAAATATAATGTCATTTAATATGATTTTCTTGTAAATTAAATGTGTTACATAAATAGAGAAGGGTGAATCGTACGAGAAAAACAACGTAAGTAAATGAAACAAATACGTGATGCACGCAATATGTTGTGTACATAGTTCCGCGTAGTCAGCGCGTACACAACTTTCCCACTAGAGCGCGCCCCGCTAAGCACAACAGCTCAGGCGCAGCGCTCGTCCGTCTCCGCACTACGAGATGGCGCTGCCATAGACACGGACCAAATTCTGCTTCCGCCGATCCGCGTATTAATATGTAACACAGCCAATGAGATTGCTGCTAACGTAGAACCTTTTCTCCTCGCGGATCACACTCGTGCAGTGATACATGAACGCGCGAGGTATTATAACGAGTGTACAGACCTCCGATTAGCCAGTCTGCATTTGTCTGCACCAGTCTGTACCAGTCTGCATTAGTCTGTACCAGTCTGTACGAGTTCTACCTTTGTCTGTACCAGTCTATAGTCAAGTTTCAGCCTGCACCTACCATATTCCTGTACATAGCCATGAAGATAAATGAATAGACACTTTTGTCAAGTATCAGAGATATATGTGAGAATAAGATTAACGTACCAATACCAAAGGAACTTCAGATTGTCAATTGTAAATAGCCTCCAGAAGCAAGTTAAGTAATTTTTATGCTTGTTATTATTTTAATAAATATGAGTGAAAATTAATCAAGTTCTGTTTAAAGATGGTCACCGTCAATCTGCTACTCTAAGCGTGCAAGTGGCATTTCTATCGTATGACGTAACGGCAGAAGATAAACACGCCACGATAAGAGCGACGAGTCAAATAATCTGATGGTATGTGTGTACTGAAGGTCTTACAGTACACACACCACACAATACTGTGTAACGACAGAGAAATATATACATACGAGAAGCGTTCAGTAATTAATGTAAAACGTCAAATAAAGCACAGTAGGCATTGGGTACAAAATAGCGCTGCCAACTGAGCACTTTTGTTGGCGCCTGCTTTTTGGACTTAAGATAGCGTGAAGCGAGCCTCATCTCCCCGTTAGGCGGACGGCGGTGGGCGCGCCTCGTGGGAACATCTGCGTGTGGGGCGCCCCCTGCAATCTGTGCCGGGTCTGCGCTGGCTGACCGGACCCGAGATTCCTCAGCTGCCGCGCATCGCGAGACACGGGGTGGCCCAGCGGGCGGCATTCCCCGCGTGCTGACCCAGACCCAGACCCCCAGCCGCACCCGCTGCTTGGACCTGGGTAGCTGCGGGTAACACGGGGAAACTCCTGTTTAAACCATCTGGCACTGAGCGTTGTTGATCTGGAGACGGAGAGGCGAGAACACCAGTTATCATATAGTGTGTTCCAAGAAAGGTGATAGAAAGTAAGCGATCGTTGTGGAAAAAAGACAACATGCAAAAACATGAACACTACTGTACTAAATACGTATATGAATGATATTTAATGTACAAGATGCTGGAAATATCTGCTGTCCCCGGCTAGAGTGGTATACTCTGTCATGACACGTTGGAGTGTGACGGACTCAAGTGCTTCAGTCTCACTTCCGATGTCCGATATCAGATACTCCAGTGACTTGATCGAGGGGGGGGGGAGGTCCTATAGATTCTGTCCTTGATAGCTCCATAAGAAGGTGAGGGTATCATCTGGAGTGCCCCAGGGAAGTGTGGTAAGTCCGCTGTTGTTTTCTTTCTACATAAATGATCTTTTGGATTGGGTGGATAGCAATGTGCGGCTGTTTGCTGATGATGCTGTGGTGTACGGGAAGGTGTCGTCGTTGACTGACTGTAGGAGGATACAAGATGACTTGGACAGGATTTGTGATTGGTGTAAAGAATGGCAGCTAACTCTAAATATAGATAAATGTAAATTAATGCAGATGAATAGGAAAAAGAATCCTGTAATGTTTGAATACTCCATTAGTAGTGTAGGGCTTGACACAGTCACGTCGATTAAATATTTGGGCGTAGCATTGCAGAGCGATATGAAGTGGGACATGCATGTAATGGCAGTTGTGGGGAAGGCGGATAGTCGTCTTCGGTTCATTGGTAGAATTTTGGGAAGATGTGGTTCATCTGTAAAGGAGACCGCTTATAAAACACTAATACAACCTATTCTTGAGTACTGCTCGAGCGTTTGTGATCCCTATCAGGTCGGATTGAGGGACGACATGGAAGCAATTCAGAGGCGGGCTGCTAGAATTGTTACTGGTAGGTTTGATCGCCACGCGAGTGTTACGGAAATGCTTCAGGAACTCAGGTGGGAGTCTCTAGAGGAAAGGAGGCGTTCTTTTCGTGAATCGCTACTGAGGAAATTTAGAGAACCAGCATTTGAGGCTGACTGCAGTACAATTTTATTGCCGCCAACTTACATTTCGCGGAAAGACCACAAAGATAAGATAAGACAGATTAGGGCTCGTACGGAGGCATATAGGCAGTCATTTTTCCCTCGTTCTGTTTGGGAGTGGAACAGGGAGAGAAGATGCTAGTTGTGGTACGAGGTCCCCTCCGCCACGCACCGTATGGTGGATTGCGGAGTATGTATGTAGATGTAGATGTAGAAGTCACACGGACTGAGATCAAGACTCTAACCTGTACCCCGTAAATTTCTTTGCAGCCAATGAAATTAGACGCTTACCAAACGTCGTTTCAAGCCCCGTGAAGAGGTAACAGTTCATTGGGACCAGCCCCATCCTGCATGAACGGGTACCAGAGGGTCATATTGAGAGAACCCGCTCCAGCAACTCTCAGTACTTCACTCCTGTAACCATACTGTAAACGAATATCGAACGAATGATCCGCACTTCGACGACACAGCACAACACAACGTGACACTATCTGGTTGCAGAGGCGAGACGACCCTGAGATGAAGATTTTCCGTACCCCAATGGCGACAGTTTTGTTTGTTCACTTAACCATTCATCCTGAAAATGCTTCTCAACACTGAACCATATCTTATGTTCAGTAATGGCACCATTTATAATTCCTCGATCATGTGGTTTGCGAAATCGTTCTCCCGCCTTGTCGCTGCCACATTTGGATGTTGTAGGGACAGACAAGTACGTCGAACAATGTCTTACTGCGGCTATCTTCATAATATTTTCTTACGATGTATAATCATTTTTACAAGGTCACTGATTCCAAATTGCTTCTTCTTTATTTCCGATAGTCAGGCATCCACCTGAAATGTCAATATACGTGATATTACAATATGGAAGAATTACACTTATATCAATACATGTTAAATCAAGGGCTTAACATACTTTCTATCTTGTTTTTGGGACCACCCTGTATCATTTAATTTCACAGAGGATGTTAAAAAATGTGGGAATGCAGAAAAAAGTCTGGGTCGAGAATATTCATCGTTTGCTAGTCGGCCACATTTTTTTCCCAGCTTTGTTAATTTTAGAATTCAATATTGTCATTACCGTGTCTTAGTCTATCAGCACTGATTAATCATTTTATCCTTTAACTATTGTTTGATATTGGATGTAGATTTAGTACACATACTTTTTGTTTACTCTGCTTTTTTAAGTCCCAAAAGACTATGTTGTTGTTGTTGTGGTCTTCAATCCAGAGACTGGTTTGATGCAGCTCTCCATGCTACTCTATCCTATGCAAACTTCTTCATCTCCCAGTACCTACTGCAACCTACATCCTTCTGAATCAGTTTAGTGTATTCATCTTTTGGTCTCCCTCTATGATTTTTACCCTCCACGCTGCCCTCCAATACTAAATTGGTGATCTCTTGATGCCCCAGGAAACACCTAACAACGGATCCCTTCTTCTAGTCAGGTTGTGCCACAAATTTCTCTTCTCTCCAGTTCCACTCAGTACCTCCTCATTACTTATGTGATCTACCCATCTAATCTTCGGAATTATTCTGAAGCACCACATTTCGAAAGCTATTCTCTTGTTGTCCAAACTATTTATCGTCCACGTTTCACTTCCATACATGGCTACAATCCATACAAATACTCGATGTTAACAAATGTCTCTTCCTCAGAAACGCTTTCCTTGCCATTGCACATCTACATTCAATATCTTCTCTACTTCGACTATCTCCGAATAGAAAAAACAGTTTACTACTTTAAGTGTCTCATTTCCTAATCTGATTCCTGCAGCATCCCCCGATTTAATTCAACTACATTCCATTAGTCTCGTTTTGCTTTTGTTGATATTCATCTTGTATCCTCCTTTTAAGACACTGTCCATTCCGTTCAGCTGCTCTTCCAGGTCGTTTTCTGTCTCTGACAGAATTTTAATGTCATCGGCGAAACTTTTTATTTCTTCTCCACGGATTTTAATTCCTTCTACGAATTCTTTTTTGTTGCTTTTACTGCTTGCTCAATACACAGATTGAATAACATCGGGGATAGGCTAAAACCCTGTCTCACTCCCGTCCCAAACACTAATTCCCTTTCATGCCCCTCGACTCTTGTAAGTGCCATCTGGTTTCTGTACAAATTGTAAATAGCCTTTTGCTCCTTGTATTTTACCCCTGGCAACTTCAGAATGTGAAAGAGAGTATTCCAGTCAACATTGTCAAAAGCTTTCTCTAAGTCTATAAATGTTAGAAACGTAGGCTTGCCTTTTCATAATCTATTTTCTAAGATAAGTCGTAGGGTCAGTATTGCCTCACGTGTTCCAACATTTCCACGGAATCCAAACTGATCTTCCCCGAGGTCGGCTCCTACCAGCTTTTCCATTCATCTGTAAAGAACTCGTGTTAGTAGTTTGCAGCCGTGGCTTATTACACTGACAGTTCGGTAATTTCCACATCTGTCAACACCTGCTTTCTTTGGGACTGGAATTATTATATTCTTCTCGAAGTCTGACGGTATTGCGCCTGTCTCATACATCTTGCTCACTAGATGGTAGAGTTTTGTTAGGCCTGGCTCTCCCAAGGCTGTTAGTAGTTCTAATGGAGTGTTGTCTACTGCTGGGGCCTTATTTCGACTTAGGTCTTTCAGCGCCCTGTCAAACTCTTCACGCAGTTTCATATCTCCTATTTCATCTCTGTTCTCTTCCATTTCTATAATATTATCCTCAAGAACATCGCCCTTGTACAGACCCTCTACATACTCCTTCCACCATTCTGCTTTCCTTTCTTTGCTTAGAACTGGGTTTCCATCTGAGCTCTTGATATTCATGCAAATTGTTCTCTTTTCTCCATAGTTCTCTTTAATTTTCCTGTAGGCAGTATCTATCTTACCCCTAGAGAGATAAGCCTCTACATCCTTACATTTGTCCTCTAGTCATCCCTGCTTAGCCATTTTGCCCTTCCTGTCGATCTCGTTTTAGAGATGTTTATGTTCCTTTTTGCCTGCTTCATTCACTGCATTTTTATATTTTCTCCTTTTATCAATTACATTCAATATCCTTTCTGTTACTCAAGGATTTCTATTAGCCCTCGTCTTTTTACCTAATGGATCCTCTGCTACCTTCACTATTTCATCTCTCAAAGCAACTCATTCTTCTTCTACTGCATTTCTTTGCCCCATTCTTGTCAATCGTTCCCTAATGCTCTTCCTGAAGCTCTTTACAACTTCTGGTTCTTTCAGTTCATCCAGGTCCCATCTACTCAAATTCCCAAGTTTTTGCAGTTACTTCAGTTTTAATCTACAGTTCATAAGCAATAGATTGTTGTCGGAGTCCACATCTGCCCCTGGAAATGACTTACAACTTAAAACCTGGTTCCTGAATCTCTGTCTTGCCATTATATAATGTGAGACCTTCCAGTATCTCCAGGCTTCTTCCATGTATATAACCTTCTTTTATGACTCTTGAACCAAGTGTTAGCTATGATTGAGTTATGATCTGTGCAACATTCACCAGGCGGCTTCCTCTTTCATTCCTTACTCCCATTCCATATTCACCTACTACGTTTCCTTCTCTCCCTTTTCCTACTATCGAGTTCCAGCCACCCATGACTATTAAATTTTTGTCTCCCTTCACTATCTGAATAATTTCTTTTATCTCATCATACATTTCATCAATCTCTTCGCCATCTGCAGAGCTAGTTGGCATATAAACTTGTACTAGTGTGGGAGTCGTGGGCTTCATATCTATCTTGGCCACAATAATGCGTTCACTATGCTGTTTGTAGTAGCTTACCCGCATTCCTATTTTCCTATTCATTATTAAGCCTACTCCTGCGTTATCCCAATTTGATTTTGTATTTATAGCCCTGTATTCACCTGACCAGAAGTCTTGCTCCGCCTGCCACCGAACTTCACTAATTCCCACTATATTTGACTTCAACCTATCCATTCCCCTTTGTAAATTTTCTAACTTACCTGCCCGTTAAGGGATCTGACGTTCCACGGTCCGATTCGTAGAACGACAGTTTTATTTCTCCTCATAACAATGTCCTCCTGAATAGTCCCCTCCCGGAGATTCGAATGGGTGACTATTTTACCTCCGGAATATTTTACTCAAGAGGACGCCATCAGCATTTAACCATACAATAAAGCTGCATGCCCTCGGTAAAAATTACGGTCGTAGTTTTCAGCAGTTCGCAGTACCAGCACAGCAAGACTGTTTCGGTTAGTGTTAGAAGACCAGATCAGTCAATCATCGAGACTGTTGCCCCTGCAACTACTGAAAAGGCTGCTGCCCCTCTTTAGGAGCCACACGTTTGTCTGGCATCTCAACAGACACCCCTCGGTTGTGGTTGCACCTACGGTACGGCTATATCAGCCTATATGTATCGCTGAGGCACGCAAGCCTCCCCACTAACGGCAAGATCCATGATTCATGGGGGAGGGTTGGGGGGGGGGGCAAGAGACTATATAAATTTTAACTTCTAACACACACACATTGTTATTGTTTATCAGACATTCACCTGCTCCTTTCTTGGTGCGAATTTCAAATTTTGCAATCAGAGCGGTCTTTCTTGGGTAGAGGAGGGTGGTGTGTGTGCTTTACTTGGATCTTCAGGTAGTTCTTTAAAGATCTTAGCATTCCATCTCAAAGTGCTCTGTATTCATGCATTACTTCCCTTCCTTCTCCAAATCATTTTTATATACTGTAACTTCTTTCTGTTATTAATTTCTAACCAACTATAGTTAAAGAACAAATTACAAATTATTGTTGACAGCAGAATATAAGGTAGTGACAATACTACAACCTAACATTATATAAACGGGGAAGAATAATTTAGTTTATGACCTAATATTTTGTAAATATACATAGATAAAAATTAAAAATATACTGATTAACTGCAGATGACAAACTTAACCAAATATCACTTCAACTAAAGATGTTAGACAGCTACACCAACTTCATTATGTGATGACAATAAACCTTCTATGTTAATTTTATAAAAATAAACACCGTAATCTGAGTAATGTATACGTTTTCAACCGAAAATTCTTTATATGCGTGTTGACAGAAAGTAAATGAAACTCTAACGATGATAAAACTTTACATTAACTTGTTTGGTTGTTAAATAATAAAATTATGTGTACTCAAGGGAGAACCGTATTTCAATCACTATACACTAGTTGATAACAATTTCCGACAACACAGATATTGCTTTAATGACTCTTAAGAACTGAATCTCGCCCGAACCTGTACAGAAAATTGAAATAGAGATCAACATAAACATCATTTCCGCCCTTTTTATTGCTAACGAAAACCACGCATTGCATGTTGTTCCCCCATACAGCGAGACCTTCAAAAGTGATGGTCCAGATTGCTGTACACACCGGTACCTCTAATACCCAGTAGCACATCCTCTTGCGTTTGTTGCATGCCTGTATTCGTCGTGATATACTATCCACAAGTTCATCAAGGCACTGTTTGTCTAGATTGTCCCAGCCCTCAACGGCGATTCGGCGTAAATCCCTCAGAGTGGTTGGTGGGTCACGTCGTCCATAAACAGACCTTTTCAATCTATCACAGGCATGTTCGATAGGGTTCATGCCTGGAGAACATGCTGGCCACTCTAGTCGAGCGATGTCGTTATCCTGAAGGAAGTCATTCACAAGATGCGCACGACGGGGGCGAGAATTGTTGTCAATGAAGACGAGTGCCTCTCCAATACGCTGCCGATATAGTTGCACTATCAGTCGAAGGATGGCATTCACGTATCGTACAGTCGTTACGGTGCCTTCCATGACCACCAGCGGCCTACGTCGGCCCCACATAATGCCACTCCAAAACAGCAGGGAATCTCCGCCTTGCTGCACTCGCTGGACCGTGTGACTAAGGCGTTCAGCCTGACCGGGTTGCCTCCAAACACGTCTTCGACGGTTGTCTAGTTGAAGGCATGTGCGACACTCATTGGTGAAGAGAACGTGATGCCAATCCTGAGCAGTCAATTCGGCATGATATTGGGCCCATCTGTACCCCGCTGTATGCTGTCGTGGTTACAAAGATGGACCTTGCCATGAACGTCGGGATAGAAGTTGTGCATCATGCAGCCTATAGCGCACAGTTTGAGTCGTAATACGACTTCCTGCGGCTGTGTACGAAAAGCATTATTCAACATGGTGGCGGTACTGTCAGGATTCCTCCGAGCCATAATCCGTAGGTAGCGGTCATGCACTGCAGTAGTAGCCCTTGGGAAGCCTGAGCGAGGCATGTCATCGACAGTTCCTGTCTCTCTGTATCTTCTCCATGTCCGAACAACAACGCTTTGGTTCACTCAGAGACGCCTGGACACTTCCCTTGTTGAGAGCCCTTCGTGGCACAAATTAGCAATGCGGACGCGATCGAACAGCGTTATTGACCGTTTAGGCATGGTTGAACTATAGACAACACGAGCTGTGTACCTTCTTCCTGGTGGAATGACTGGAACTGATCGGCTGTCGGATCCCCTCCGTCTACTAGGCGCTGCACATGTATTGTTGTTTACGTCTTTTGGCGGTTTAATGACATCTTTGAACAGTCAAAGGGAGTGTGTCTGTGATACACTACCCACAGTCACCGTGTATCTTCCGGAGTTCTGGCAACCGGGGTGATGCAAAATATTTTTTGATGTGTGTATTACCCAAACATTTTCGACAAAATTAGTGAGTCGTGTTCTATACAGTTCTTAGTCTCCAGATGTTCTTTATACAACCATACAACATGTCATGAATTTTCTCTTCGTCCTTGTCCTCACATGAATGTGCAACTTTTGGAGACATAGCACAGAACACCATACATGACATTTAAATCAACATTATTCACAAGATAAAAACTTCAAAACAGGACGACTGTTCTACAATCAGTTACATGGTTTCTCTGAATTATTTTCAGTTACACTGAAAATGTAACAATCATTACCTGGAACTTGGATCAAAAACCAACTTATTTGGTAACTGCATGATATAATATTGCATAACCCTTACTATTGAAAGGTTTATACATATACAGAAATTAAGTATCCTTTTTTGAACTACCTATTCTAGTGTTGTCAACGCTTATACAGTTTCATAAGGACAGAAACGTTATTTTAACAGATAAATTTTACTTGTATTGCTATGGCTGTCTCGTTGTCCAAGGCATCGCTTCCTTTTTATGGTTTTCAATTAATAGGCCCAAAGTATTTTTTTCCACTAAAAGCCACTTGAATACTATTGGTTTTTGACATCATCAGCCTTATTCAGAAATTACTGCGACTTCCAACAACACCACTTATTAAGTAAACGCATTGTGCAACATCTGAACACAACACAAAGAACTTGATAGCTACATTGAACAATCTCGACGACAACTGAAACTATTATGCAGTGTGTGAGGCCTAAAATTTAAGTGTAAAAATTACCTCAAGTCATGCTGACATTTATACCGAATCGAACGCATCAATTGAAGTACGGATGTTCTGAGAAGCAAGCTTCATTAAATAGTGAAAATTTAATTTCCTTACACAAAAATTTCACCACCAGAATGTAAAGAAAACAGATTTTATTCAGGCCAAGAACTGGGCTGACGTTTGAACTCGATGTAGCTAAATGAATCCTTCGAAGTCCACGAGACATCTATGTAAGTTGCAGTGAGTACGAATCACCCCTGTGTCTAAGAATCGTTTCTGACAATGCAGAACTTCTTATCCAGATTCAGCAAGACTTCTACTTACAGCCCTTGAGAGACATATCAACATACAGTACTATCCTGAAGGATGTTAATGTCAGTCCCACAGCCCCAGTCGGTCTTCATTAGGAAATTGAGAAATTCAGGACAGAAAGAAGAGTTGACCAAGGGGATAACATATCACCAAAATTTTTTTTCAGAAGTCCTAGGGGAATTTACATAGATTGGGTAACTGAAGAAGTAATGTGTGTTAAGGGATCACGCATCTCTAAGTTATATTCATTTTGTGGATGGCACTCCAACGTTTCCCTGTGTTGCAGATTTACTACAAAGACAAACGGAAAAACTAAACAGAAAAGAATTTGAAGGAAAGAAAGAAATAACTCATTTGTAGTCCATGCTATCGAACAGAACAAAAATTCTGGGCCAATTTCGATTAGAAGTACAAGCGCTTTACCTCTGACCTAGCAGCAAAGTCTTCCCTCTTCATTTTGTTTAAAGGCCATCCTGGAAACCTCGATAAACTTCTACCGGCATTTGATTCGCTACTCTGTGTTGTTTATCCCATCGATCAAGTATTCTGCGAAGAGATCTAGTTGCACATTCTCACTGGCCGCTTCCAACCATAAAAAACCACCCGCAGCCTCAGTTTGCCTACATCTCTAAATCCTGTGAGTCATACTATCATATTTTATCAGTATCTTGACCACAGTATATTATTGCTTACCCTGCAGGCGATACTACTTCACACTGGCTGCCTAGTTGTCTTCTCCCTAGTCCCAAAACACTTTCATACAAACACAACACACAACTCCTGAAGAACAATGAAACTCTGACCACTGATTTTTCAAACGTTCAAGAGGTGATTCCTACCAATTAACTTAATTAACATCCCCTGTTGGCTTCCAGCGGGCTACACACGTTACCTTCATTCACTGATAGCAGTACTTGGTCTCAGACCTGTTAGATATTCCTTCAACGTGAGCAACGACCAGTATCTTATCACCTCTGTGAAATTACCGTCGTTTAGGAGTGTTGTCTGACTACGAATCGAGACATCCTAATTCCTAGGTTCGATCCCTGCTACTTTTTAAATCTGAATAAAAATAATCAGCAGTGGCTGCTCCAGGCCTCTGGTTAAGAAGGCGCCCTCGTTCCCAAGGCCAACAGTTTTGTAAAAGAGCGGACAGAGGTTCGGAATATCTTCTTCTTCTTAGGACGGATAATTATTCCTATCGAGTGGAAGAATCAGAAATGATCAACGGGAGGAGGATGGAGATACATTATGTGTATCCACAGGACATGGGGCTTGCTTTTGAAAAAATGTCATGACAGCCATGGTGACCTTTCAGGTGAAGTGGTGACACCTAATTTTTACAATTCTGGGAAAACGTTATAGTTTAGCTTTTCGAATTGCCTAGGTTTTGTAATTCTGTATTCAAACAACATGTGGCATAATGATTTGCACTTGGGCATAATAGCCAACCGCGTAGTGGGACAAAGTGGCCAAATGTCCTTTTTGCCTGACCATATATTTTGTAATGTACTTAGCTTATTTCAAGACAACGCAATTGATGATACGACAAGAGTATTTCATAAAACAATGCGTCACGACTAAGTATAAGTGTGGGTTTAGGGAATTCTAGTAAATATCGTGCAGCTGTGGCTGGAAGGTGGTAGTTAAGTGACCGATTGTTACATCGGATGGTAGGTGCGAGCAATGTTGATACTCAGAAAACGAATCTGCGAGGCAGGTGTGTGACACTACTCAAAGATGAGAAGCCATGGCTCATTAGGCACTGTATACAAGTGGGAAGTAATTACGGGAGCACAGAGCACTGACGTAATGTGAAAAACCAAGAGGTTGTAGTTACAGCACCTAGTGGCCTGTGTGCAGAGGCCGAAGCGGGCTGAGGAAGGCTGACATTGTACGTACACTACTGGCCATTAAAACTGCTACACCAAGAAGAAATGCAGATGATAAACGGGTATTCATTTGACAAATATATCATACCAGAACTGACATGTGATTACATTTTCACGCAATTTTTGTGCATAGATCCCGAGGAATCAGTACCCAGAACAACCACCTCTGGCCGTAATAACGGCTTTGATATGCCTGGGCATTGAGTCAAACAGAGTTTGGATAGCGTGTGCAGGTACAGCTGCTCATGCAGCTTCAACACGATACCACAGTTCATCAAGAGTAGTGACTGGTGTATTGTGAGGAGCCAGTTGCTCGTCCACAATTGACCAGACGTTTTCAATTGGTGAGAGATCAGGAGAATGTGCTGGCCAGGGCAGCAGTCGAACACTCTCTCTATCCAGAAAGGCCCGTACAGGACCTGCAATATGCGGTAGTGCATTATCCTTCTGAAATGTAGGGTTTCGCAGGGATCCTATGAAGGGTAGAGCCACGGGTGGTAACACATCTGAAATGTAACGTCCACTGTTCAAAGTGCAGTCAATGCTAAAAAGAGATGACCGAGACGTGTAACCAATGGCATCCCATACCATCACGCCGTGTGGCGATGACGAATACACGCTTCCAATGTTCGTTCACCGCGATGTCGCCAAACACGAATGCGACAATCATGATGCTGTAGACAGAACCTGCATTCATCCGAAAAAATTACGTTTTGCCATTCGTGCACCAAGGTTCGCCGTTGATTACACGATCGCAGGCGCTCCTGTCTGTGATGCAGCCATGCACTCCGAGCTGAGAGTCCATGCTGCTGCAAACGTCGTCGAACTGTTGGTGCAGATGGTTGTTGTCTTGCAAACGTCCCCATCTGTTGACTCAGGGATCGAGACGTGGCTGCACGATCCGTTACAGCCATGCGGATAAGATGACTGTGATCTCGACTGCTAGTGATACGAGGCCGTTAGGATCCAGCACGGCGTTCCGTATTACTATCCTGAACCCACCGATTCCATATTGTGCTAACAGTCATTGGATCTCGACCAACGCGAGGAGCAATGTCGCGATACGATAAACCGCAATCGCGATAGGCTACAATCCGACCTTTATAAAAGTCGGAAACGTGATGGTACGCGTTTCTCCTCCTTACACGAGACAACACAACAACATTTCACCAGGCACCACCGATCAACTGCTGTTTGTGTATGAGAAATCGGTTGGAAACTTTCCTCATGTCAGCAGGTTGTAGGTGTCGCCACCGGCGCGAACCTTGTGTGAATGCTCTGAAAAGCTAATCATTTGCATATCACAGCATCTTCTTCCTGTCGGTTAAATTTCGCGTCTGTAGCACGTCATCTTGGTGGTGTAGCAATTTTAATCATCAGTAGTGTATTAATGAGTACTCCACTTGTCCCCTCCAGAGGAACTGCGTCAGAATCGTTGGTTCAAATGGCTCTGAGCACTATGGGACTTAACTGCTGAGGTCATCAATCCCCTACTTAAACCTGACTAACCTAAGGGCGTCACACACATCCATGGCTAAGGCAGGATTCGAACCTGCGACCGTAGCGGTCCCGCGTTTACAGTCTGTAGCGCCTAGAACCTCTCGGCCACCCCGGCCGGCAGAGGCGTTGGGAAAAGACGTATAAGTAAGTCAGCCCCGAGGCTCAAATCGGGAGTTGAGACGCCATTCCGTCCGCGTCTGGAACTGGAGAGAATGACGATTGTTTGAGTTCCAGGCCAACCCCGACGAATTTCTGGTGATGGGTATCGGCGACCAACCCCTTTACATGGGGTCCATAAGTGGCACCTGAGGAAGTAGCCAGCCATTTCCCGGGCTAACTTCGCAGTCAACATGGGCGGCTGCCACTTAGCCGTAGCATGAGTAGGAGCGCTGCGTCTGCAAGGATGGGCAACGCGGCGCCGACGCAGCAGGTTCCGGTATTGACATTAGCGCTGACCCATGCACGCACACCTCGCGGCGCCGTCACCTAAGTCACCATAAGACCCTCTGTGTACCTTCGATGCAATAAGGCCTATGAGACACTTGACGGTGTTTTTCTATACGCTTCGACTTGGGTCACCCCTTCGTGAATCACCTTTCACTCGTTCTGACATATTACAACGCCTGAATTCGGGCGGGGTGGGGGGTTTAACAGTAAGTATAACAAGGCATTATGTATGAACAACTTGGACATGTACTCTTATTACAGATATATGTTAAGATAGCACAAAATTATTTAATATAATCACCACAGTCATGGGATACCCATGCCATTCAATAGGAACGGGATACTGTAAGAAAGAAAAGATGCTGTTTGAAACAGCGCACAAACTATTCAGTTTCTCAAAGAATAATTTTAAAAGAAGAGTCCTTAAAAGAACTACGATGCAACTGAAGAAAATAAGGTTCACGTGAACTTCAGATATACGTTCAACGAAGAGCAAGAGGAAGAACTCCTTAACCACATTTTTGACAAGAAACGAATATATCATAGCAAATCAATAACTAGCTTACCCCACGTTACATGTGTGTGTGAAATCTTATGGGACTTAACTGCTAAGGTCATCAGTCCCTAAGCTTACACACTACTTAACCTAAATTATCCTAAGGACAAACACACACACCCATGCCCTACGGAGGACTCGAATCTTCGCCGGGACCAGCCGCAAAGTCCATGACTGCAGCGTCTTAGACCGCCCGGCTAATCCCGCGCCCACGTTACAGATAAGTTTCTTAAGCGCAGAAACCTATCACATTCATTCAAGAAAGAGAAAAAGGTATCTGGAAAGGACTGTGTGACACGGTTTAGGGAGAAATATCCAAATATGTGCCGTAGAAAACCTTTGTTTTGATGATTACGTCTCCAGTTCACATATCATGTCTGTGGCACTATCTCCCATGTTGTTGTTGTTGTTGTTGTTGTTGTTGTTGTCTTTAGTACAGAGACTGGTTTGATGCAGCTCTCCATACTACTCTATCCTGTGCAAGCGTCTTCATCTCCC
This sequence comes from Schistocerca nitens, assembly GCF_023898315.1. Taxonomy (NCBI): domain Eukaryota; kingdom Metazoa; phylum Arthropoda; class Insecta; order Orthoptera; family Acrididae; genus Schistocerca; species Schistocerca nitens. Next base: position 373,021,132 of record NC_064621.1, read on the forward strand.
AGTACCTACTGCAACCTACATCCTTCGGAATCTGTTTAGTGTATTCATCTCTTGGTCTTCCTCTACGATTTTTACCCTCCGCGCTGCCCTCCAGTACTAAACTGGTGATCCCTTGATGCCTCAGAACATGCTCTACCAACCGATCCCTTCTTCTAGTCAAGTTGTGCTACAAATTTCTCTTCTCCCCAATTCTATTCAGTACGTACTCATTAGTTATGTGATCGACGCAACTAATCTTCAGCATTCTTCTGTAACACTACATTTCGAAAGCTTATATTCTCTTCTTGCCTAAACTATTAATCGTCCATGTTTCACTTCCATACACAGAGACACTCCATACAAATACTTTCAGAAACGACTTCCTGATACTTAAATTTATACACGATGTTAACAAATTTCTCTTGTTCAGAAACGCCTTCCTTGCCATTGCCCACCTACATTGAATATCCTCTCTATTTCGACAATCACCAGTTATTTTACTTCCCAAACAGCAAAACTCATGTACCACTTTAAGTGTCTCACTTAATAATCTAGATCACCCAGCATCACCCGATTTAATTCGACTACATTCCATTATCCTCGTTTTGCTTTTGTTGATTATCATCCCATATCCTCCTTTAAAGGCACTGTCCATTCCGTTCAACAGCTCTTCCAAGTCCTTTGCTGTCTCTGACAGATTTACAATGTCATCGGAAAACCTCAAAGTTTTTATTACTTCTATATAGATTTTAGTTCCTACTCCGAATTTTTCTTTTGTTTCCTTTACTGCTTGTTCAATATACAGATTGAATAACATTGGGGATAGGCTACAACCCTATCACGCACCCTTCCCAACCACTGCTTCCCTTTCATGCCCCTCGACTCTTATATCTGCCATCTGATTTCTGTATGGATTGTAAATAGCCTATCGCTCCCTGTATTTGACCTCTGGTCCCATATTTCGCAATAATATAAAACGAGCTGCCTTTCTTTGAACTTTTTCGATGTCATACCTCACTCCCATCTGATACTGATCCCACATCGCACAGCAAGATTGCAGAATAGGGCGGGCAAGCATGTTGTAAGCAGTTTCTTTCGTAGACTTGTTGCACCTAAGTGTTCTGCCAATTAATCGTAGGCTTTGGCTCGTTCTACCCACAATGATACCTATGTGATCGTTCTAATTTAGATTATTAATAATTGTAATGCCTAAGTATTTTTTTGAAATTACAGCCTTCAGATTTGTGTGACTCATGGCACAATCGAAATTTAGCGGATTTGTTTTAGCACTCATGTGAATAATTTCACTTTTCTTTATTGAGGGTCAATTGTCACTTTTCGCACCATACAAATATCGTATGTAAATCATTTTGCAATTCGTTTGGATCTTCTGATGACTTTACAAGAGGGCAAATGACAAACAATCTAAGACAGCTACCCTGACTGTCTCCTAAGTCGTTAATATAGATCAGGAACAATAGAGGGTCTATAACACTTCCTTGGGGAACACCGGATATTGCCTCTGTTTTACTCGATGACTCGCCGTGTATTACTACGAACTGTGACCTTCCTGACGCGAAATCACGAATCCAGTCGCACAACTGAGGCGATATTGCATAGGCACACAGTTTGGTTACAAGTCGCTTTTGAGGAACGGTGTCGAAAGCCTTCAGGAAATCTAAAAATATTGAATCAAGGCATCCCCTGTCGACAGCATTCATTACTTCATGAGTATAAAGAGCTAGTTGTGTTTCACAAAACGATATCTTTTGAATCCCTGCTGATTATTTGTCAATAAATCGTTTTCTTCGAGGTACTTCATAATGTTCGAACACAGCACATGTTCCAAAACCCTACTGCAAATCGAAGTTAGTGATACGGGCCTGTAATTCAGCGGATTACTCGTACTTCCCTTTTTGGGTATTGGTGTGACTTGAGCAAATTTGTAGTCTTTAGATACGGATCTTCCTGTAAGCGAGGGGTTGAATACAACTGCTAAATATAGATCTACTATGCAAAGTGGCCATTTGGCAGAATTTCGCTGAAGCTCACTGTTCTCCTTGAAAAGCCGGGTTTGAATAATAATCCAGTTCCTTTATAGTCACAGAACCCAAGCATTTTATATTGGTATACCTCACACGCTTACCTATGGCAAAGTGTCAGGGGAACAACGTTTTCTATGGGGTGATCATTTTACACAAATTTTGCTTACCACTCCATTTACAGAATATTCCGATTTCCTAGATGCGACTGTCAACGGGGAAGTAGCCATAAAAAATTTCAGCAATCAACGAAGGAATAACATTGTTCGTGTTGGGCTTTTGAATGTCTTAAATCAGAATGTAATAAGGGAGCTAAAACATTATAAATGGGAAACCTAAAGACTGACTCTAGATGTAGTACAGGTCAGTGAAACGGAAAGAGGGGAAGGGTTACTGGCCAGACGAATGGAGGGTAATATCAACAGCAGAAGATACATTGTATCGGAAGAAGGATTTGTTATGAATACATAGATAAGGCACAGAGTTAGTGTAAACTATTCTTTGCAACGATTATCATCATCAGAACTCGATAGCAAACTTATCAACAACAGTAGGTGAGGCATACGTGCTCAAGTTATGAGGACGTTGAAAGGGTAATACGGTGTGCAAAGGTTGAAAGTGAGCATAACTGGTGGTAATATTGCTTATGGAAATGGTTGTAACGATGAAATGCACTAAAATGATTCTGAAAAATTATTCCAAAGTTTGTAATTTAGATCTTAAGCTGTCTTGAAATAAATTCATCTGAACTCGCTAAGATCTTACCTCGAAAAAATTAATTTTATTATTGATGTGAATTACGGACTGAAATAAGCCTCTAACGTGGGACGTTTTGGAGTCTGATTGTAACCGTAGGAGAAAAAGCCTGAGGATTTATCGTAAGATTATGTCATGAGCGTATATTGAGATAAAAACGGAAAACAACGGAGAATAAAATTATAAATGTTAGACAAAGAAGGTTTGTCCAATAGCTAAAAGCACAGAATGAGTCACAACGTGTATCTGAAGATAAAAACCTAACAAACTTATTTATTAAAAATAATTTGCAAATGGCACTGAGAAAAGCTATTGAAAGTAGGTGGTATGAATAAAGAACTGGGAAAGAAAATGAGAGAATTAACTGGCCGTCATACGGGTTCCGCTTCAAGTGCTGACCCAAAAATACACTAACCGAAATTCCAAAGCCGTAATAGGCCAAATAGTGCATTCATAGTTGACTGATAGTATTATAAGTAGGAGGGATGATGAGGCTTGCGGAAACAAAGTGGTTTCCCCACATAGCTTTAAGTGGTGGCCGTGAAGCGATTTTCTGGAAGTCTATAGCAATAGTAAGTTTGTGTTATCAGAAAACTCGATGTTTTACCAGTCCTATCAAACGACAGGTAAGCCGAATGCCTTATGAAACGTGTGCAAAGAAGAAACTAATTACTCCATAGATCGCAGTGCGGTCAGCTTGACGAGCTTGGTAAAGGTATTCTTTTTCCTACTGTAAGTAACCGAGTGGCCGCTCACACAATTCGTTTGCGCGTCAGTTCCGGGAACAGAAGTCTACGTCATACTACGTCATATCCACGACCAACATCACTGAGAAAAACAAAAGTAATGCATGCATGGCCCGACCACTAGATTTTCCTATTTTAAGTTTATAAGTAATATATCTTTGTCAAGCACGCTCCGTCTGCTGAAGGCTGAAGTGTTTCTAGCAGATTGTTGAACGTTAAATTGGTACAGTTTTCCACTGTCCGCTGCAGTTACTATCGTACATGCAGCTAAATCCGCCATGTTTGAAGGAGATAAGACTATAATAATCATTTGGAATTGTGACGCTATGGTAGGCGGAGGCAAAGGAAACAGAGTTACGTGAGAATATGGGTTCAGTAGAAAGTAGACCCACGAGGATAACCGAGAGCGCTAAGCGCTGCTTCCTGGTCTCGGGTAGGCGCACCGGCCGAGGATCGAATCCGCCCGGCGGATTAACGACGACGGCCGGTGTGCCGGCCAGCAAGGATGTGGTTTTTAGGCGGTTTTCCGCATCCCTATAGGTGAATACCGAGCTGGTAGCCATGTCCCGGCTCAGTTACACGACTCACAGACATTTGAAACACATTCACACTATTTCACGATTTACACTAGACGCAGACAGCTGGGGTACACTAATTTCATTCTGAGGGGTACGGGGTGGCGGCAGGAAGGGCATCCGGCCACCCCTTAAACATTAACATGCCAAATCCGGTTAACCAGGGCCGACTCTGCGTAACCGCGGGACAAGGCGCAAGCGGTAGAATGGGTACGGTAGAAAGTGTGAGGGAAGAGAAAGGCAAATTGTGTTCCGTAAAAAGTTTCAGCTAGCAATAATGAAGATGATATGAATATACTATTCAGAAATCACAGAAGGAGGAGGCATACATCGAAAAGGCCTGGCGACACAGTAAGGTTCCATCTGTATTGGCCGGTCGTTGTGGCGGTGAAGTTCTAGGCGCTTCAGTCCAGAACCGCGCTGCTGCTACGGTCCCAGGTTCGAATCCTGCCTCGGGCATGTATGTGTGTGATGTCCTTAGGTTACTTAGGTTTAAGTAGTTCTAAGTCCAGGGGACTGATGACCTCAGATGTTAAGTCCCATTGTGCTCAGAGCCATTTGAACCATCTGTATTGCGTCATGGTCGGAGATTCCGAAACCGGATACTGGATTGTAAGACATAAACAAGAGCAGACATAGACCTAGATGAGGAGTAGCCTGAAGATTAAGAGAATTGCCAGGAAGAACTGATGTGTAAAGATGTGGGATACTGAAGTACTAGAGAATGATGACGTGCATTTGAAGTTCTCAGTAAATGTAGATATTGTGATAATAATTACCTTGGTGGTCAGTTCGGAAAAAAAGAGGAATGATCTTCCTACAACGAGGGGTCGCAGATTTTGGACAGATAAATATAGGTAGAAGGAAGGCAACTACGAGAAATCTTATTCAGGCTCACCCATTGTTTGTTGTCGCAGGCTAAACAAGCTTGAAGTTTCCACTTTATATGTATATAATGATTTAGTGAGGTCTGCCTGGGGTGAAGTGGCCAGCAAGTTGCCTTCTCGTGCGTCCACTGGTGGCTGCGGTACTTCTTACTGAATAGTCGTGTGATGGTGTCTTATTCTACAGAGATACGACTATCATACTACCGAAACAGAACTACTAATTAGGAATTTAGCTTTTTTTTTTAATTCGGCTAACGTTGTGACTTATAAATGAAATTGTGCTAATAATGTTTCTGCCACTTCAGATGAACGAGTGCTTCTACAAACGGCTGCAGGATAAGTTCAGAAGGAATAGAAGAATATCTACATGAAGCAACTACAACTACAAACAATGCGTTTATATAGCTCAAGTATCTATTCAAGAATTGGATCTGAGGTGTATAAGACGACTGTTAATTTTTTTGACGACTTCCGGAAACTTATCTTTCCTTGTTGTTACGAGCCAATGTCTTAGATTGAAGATTTCTGTAAAGAGCATAGACCATCAAAAACATTGGACAGAGTTCAGGTGAGGCTACGTATTCGCAGAGTTATTAATAATATTTTTATAACTTTTTAATTATATTTTTATCAATTTGTTAATGATAAGTTTTTAACAATTAAGTCGGTTTGATACGCAAGTCCTCTATCGATACAGCTAATTTCAGTACGACATAATCTAAGAACGTGTTGTGCAGATGTAAATAGTTCTGTGTACCGTATATACGAAATTTTCAATTTCTGATTCACACTTAAGTATTTTTATGCAATAATATTTACATTTCTATTGTAAATAAAAAAATGCCTTCTCTTGCTGCCCTGAATTTAATTATCCTAGACGTGTTTCGCCTTTTTTCACTTTAATGCATTTTCAGTGGGCTCTATAATGATACAGTTATGATGCACTTTTGTTTTTATGTGTGTTATTTGTAGCTAAGAAAACAGTTCACTGCTCTCTGTTTATGTAAATAAGTGATTACTTACAGTTCTTCACGTTTTTAGTTGGCATCTGCGTTTCCTCTTGTCTGGAAAGATGGAGTTTGCACTACCGCTCTATTTGCGACACACAAGGATGTTTCTGTGTTTCGAACAGTTTTCTTTCCAGTTTTCATTTTGTTTGTCTTTATTGTTGTACTGTATTATCAGTCCTCTATCACTAATATAGACGTAACATAACTACTTTGAGTTCACTGTATATCTTATCCTGTTTGGTTTGTTTTATTGGCAACGTAACGAAGTATATGCTGGAAAATAACATCTATTCATTTCTGTTATGTTTACAGCTGCGTGTGTGCATGCGCCAGCGCGCGCGAGAAAGAGAGAGAGGATTCATGCAAGGATTTTTTTCTGTTTATTTGAATTTTGCTTTAGAGAGGTGAACTGTTTTGTAAGCTTCGAATAACACATTTAAAAACAAAAGTGTATGATAACTGTATCCTTATAGATACCACTGACTTGCCTTAAAGTGAAAAATGGCGAAACGCATCTGGGAGAACGCAAGTGCAGCAAGATTAGGCATTTTTTATTTACGAAACAAATATTTCTATGCTTGCTGCGGAGGATGGTCACGCCCAAAAACGTTAATAATATCTGTACTTGTCATCCAGCAGTTACATACGTTTATGTATTAGTAGTAATAAGTAATTATACTGTAGCCTTTGTAATTCCTTACATAGCGAAATTATTCAACGTTGTAATGAGAGGCACCCACATGCCTTGCTCATACTGTGGCATCAAGCAGTCAGGCCTGCAAGATGAGTGGTCTGCCAAGCGAGTTGACTCATTCTTATTTATCGAGCAACATGAACTCTAGAACTCACAATTAAGTTACAAATTATTCTCCTGTTTGAATATTACGCAACGGAAACGGAAACTCACATCCGACTATTAGTAATTTACACAACTCTGACTGTTCACTACGCACTGGCGATATCACATTTTCTTTCTTATTTAACGGCTTTGATCAACACGTGGCCATCGCACTGAATATTTATGGCGCACACATTATTAATTCTGGGTATCATGACAACATACTATTCGAAGGAAAAGGCCACCAATCTTTTTCTTTTCACTATCTTATTTATTCCGATAAATTCTATAACCTAAACACACAAATTCTATAACCTACAACAATAACACATGAGAAATTCCGCCCAGTGGGCATGGCTTTACATTGGTGATTCTCTATCTTATGGTCTCGTAATTATTTAACGCTACAGTGCACTTTCTGGATATGATGGTGGATCTTTTATTATTTCTCACACTTCGATTCTCACAATCATCATCACGAAACTTTCCTCCAGACCGAGCAGTACAAAAGGAACACACATAACCCACTACCTCTGACACTACCTTGTTACTCTCCCATGCCAACCACACATACTTAAATTTCATGAAATACATCACACTGGCAACATACAATACAAAGAATAGTCACAACGTTATAATCACATCACTTTCAGCTTTCCCACTTTAATTAGTATTCATCCCAGTTTCACACGACACTGTCCCACTTCGTAACTTTTCTTTCCTACTATGAAATCTGGAAGGTATGTGCACGTCTTCCTGTGCAATGCAAGCCGAGTGGCGTTGCTGGATAAACGGCTGACTCACCTTGCTTCACTCTCAGAGTATTATAGTTTGAATCAAGCGTCACACGGAAACATAACATGCAAAGTAATATTAAGAACATATTCGTCACACACGCGAGTCCTCAACTGATACCATGGACGAGTACTTCTCTTTATCCTTTGTCTCACACACACATTGAGACTCACACAGTACTCACCACGTGGAAGTACTCGTCTCTAATTTCAAGTCCTGCACACGCCATTTCTTAAATATTTCCAACTTATAGTACACACGCCAGTAATTCAGCTTAACTTTAGCACTCGGAAGTATTTCAACTTATTGCTACACGTGGTTTCATTGTGACCGTTGCTCACTTCCGAAGATTACTACGATCCCCTTAATATTACCTGCCTGACATTTAATTCTCCCCACAAAAGTTCCTGAAATAGAGAAATTATTATTCCAAACTACTCTTAAGTATTTCATATGCATACCATGTCTCCACTCTTTTGTCTTTACAGAGCACATCTAAGACAGGTCTTACCAACACAAGACCCAGCGGAAGAGTGCTGAAACATGGCCGTTCTTCAGGTCATCTCGCATCTCCGTCGAGGTGGGGGAAGACCATGCTACCCATTGGTCAGCCACATTTCAGGCACTCAAAGCTCAGGTAAATTTCATCTCTTTGGTTCCACCAAAGGTGACCAAAGGACCGTCTCAAAGATGATCATATATTGATCATACACTATCTGCAGTTAGCAGACGACCATACATTCATTCATTTCGCAGATCTCACCAAATTGGATGTAGGGATTTATTTTGTGGGAGTGCACATGTGATCAATTAAATAAATAAATTGTCATTCGTTCCTACACTGGTATCCGGCTTCGGTGTATTAAATGAAATTGAGTTATTATTACAAAAAATATGCTGTTCTAACAAGAATAACGAAGAATGTTGTACCTATTTTCAATGTCGGGCTGTACTGTACCCTTTCAGTAACAACAGAAAAAGTTCCAAGTGTTTCGAGAGAGATCACGCATGTTGTCGCTAGCATTTATAACGCAGAAAATCCCGAAGAGTATGCCGAAAGGGCGATGGTTCATAATAAGTGTAGCCTATATTTTAATTGTTTACATAACGCTTTTGACATTTGAATTCTAACTGAACCAACTGAGGAATTGGAAGAGTCGTTGAAGGGAATGAATAGTGTCTTATATAAAGAGTTTTAAGATGAACATCAGCAATAGTAAACCAAGGAAATTGGAACGTTGTCGGATTAAATTCAGGTGAAAATAATGGAGTTAGGTTACAATATGAGGCACTAAAATTATTAGATTAGTTTTTTCTATCTGAGCATAAAAACTACTAACTATGGCCGAATTAGAGGGAGATATAAAATGCTGAAAGGCAGCAGCAAGGGAAGTGTTTCTTGAAATAAGAAATTTTCTAACACTGGACATGAATTTTGGCGTTGGGAAATCACGTCTGAAGGCGTTTGTATGGAGTATAGTCTTGTACCGTGTAAGTAGGCTGTTTATGTTTTCTTATTGGTAACGCCACGTAGCGCTCTATATGAAAAATCACTGTTAGTGTTTGCACGTGTGTTAATAATTCAGCAAGGGACTGGATAACAGCATTGCTGGTTCTAAGGACAATTCCAAAAACTTTGTGAGTGCACAAGTGGTGGTTTATGGACTTGCTATATTGTCCGCAAGACTCTTCAATGGTGATTGTGCACCTGCACAGTCACAACTGATGGCTGCTGGCCATTTCTACAAGGACTACAGTGGGTCTACACCTTTGCTGACTCACCAGTACCATTATTTCTACAAGGACTGCAGTGGGTCTGCACCTCTGGTGGCCCACCAATACCACAATCTCTACCAGGACTACAGTGGGTCTGCACCTCTGGTGACCTACCAATACCGTTATCTCTACCAGGACTACAGTGGGTCTGCACCTCTGGTGACCTACCAATACCGTAATCTCTACCAGGACTACAGTGGGTCTGCTCTGTGATGACCTACGTACCAATACTCTTCAAAACTTCGACTGACTCTGCTGTGGGTTTGCTCTGTTGTGGCCCATTACCTGTCAGCATGTCAAGAGTCAGCACTGTCTTTCCGTTGGAAGGACAACAATACTTCTTCAAGACTGCATGGAAATCCACTAATTCTGTGTGCAATTTCTTTTACTAATGAGACTTTGTGAAAAAAAAACTGTAATTACTATTATGATGAATGATCAGAACTATCTTTGGACTGTGAGAAAATTTTAGCTTTTGACCAACATTGTATCAATAAGTGTGTGCATTTGATTTCTTTGTTATTGTAATTACGATTATCAAAAATTTTAACAAATATGTATTGCCCAGTGCCCAAAACAATTTGTAAAATTTTTTGTGGGGAGCATGGGGGCTATGTAAATAGGCTGTTTATGTTTTCTTATTGGTAACGCCACGTAGCGCTCTATATGAAAAATCACTGGCTGTGCTGTGTGCAGTCTGTGGGTAGTTTGCATTGTTGTCTGCCATTGTAGTGTTGGGCAGCGGCAGCTGGATGTAAACAGCGCGTAGCGTTGCGCAGTTGGAGGTGAGCCGCCAGCAGTGGTGGATGTGGGGAGAGAGATGGCGGAGTTTTGTAATTTGTCATGAACTGCTATATATATATTATGACTATTAAGGTAAATACAGTGTTCTCTATTAAAATCTTTCATTTGCTAACTATGCCTATCAGTAGTTAGTGCCTTCCGTAGTTTGAATCTTTTATTTAGCTGTCAGTAGTGGCGCTCGCTGTATTGCAGTAGTTCGAGTAACGAAGATTTTTTGTGAGGTAAGCGATTTGTGAAATGCATAGGTTAATGTTAGTCAGGGCCATTCTTTTGTAGGGATTTCTGAAAGTCAGATTGCGTTGCGCTAAAAAAATATTGTGTGTCACTTTAAGCACAGTCCTGTATAATTGTTCAAAGGGGACGTTTCAACCGAAGTGAAACACTGACGTTTAGCGGTTCATGCAAGAGAATGATAGAAGCTTCTGAAATATGGTGCTACAGAAGAAAGTCGGAAATTAGATGAGTAGATCGAATAACTAATGAGGAGATACTGAATTGAATGGGTGAAAAATTTACGATACAACACATCTTGAGGCGTGAAAGAATCCTCAGTCTGGTAATGGTGGAAAAGGTATCAAACCAGTCTACAGACTTAAGACTACAACAACAAGATACTAAGGGTGCAGCTCTCGAGGAGCTCGTTATCTTCGATTTATAACACTTTTGACTGGGGATGCTTAACCCAACTCATACCGGACGTCGGCTGTGGTCCTGGTTGTCATGTTGTGGGTTCTCATAAGTGTATATAAGGAAACAGAATACAGAAACTGTTTATATTGTTGTCATGTTGTTGGTACTCATAAGTGCATATACGGAAACAGAATACAGAAACTGTTTATGATTTACATTCAGATTATTATTGTCATTATTATTATTATTACTTTACACGTGCGTTGTGGTGACACACAAATCTCTAGCCCAGCGCGATGTCTACGTTTTTTTGGAACGTAACAGTCTGGATGAGAACTGGAGACGTCTACGACTGTGATGTCACAAGGAAAATTAATCTTCTTATTGAGGCACGTATAATGGATTTCGAAGAGGAATTCAAGTACGCTATTTTGATGAGGCATTGCAGATGGGTTGGATACTACGTTTCTTTTATAGTAATAAATTAGACAAACTCGTATGATCTACACCTACAACTCTACTGCAACAGCTACCAGAGTATCAAAACGATTGATAGCGGGCTGAACTCTCTCGCTGCTATAAGGACTTCTCAAAATAAATACGGTGATGTTCATAAGGGTAAAAATCGTTGGGGGATTTGTCGTTCAAGAAATGACGGTAAAATTGAGCCGTGCTGCGGCTCGCCCTGGTGCTGTTTGTAGGCTTCCACCCTCTGTTGGAGGCCAGACCGTATCCTTTAGTTGGCATCGTTGCGGTTGTTTGTCTTCTTCTCGTCTTGACTGGCGCCACTAGTTTCGCAAGCGTTGCCTGTCTGCTAGAGGCAGCAGCGGCGGTTATCGATATGTAGTAACTGTTGCCCTATCTTTGTGGCGACGTCGTTTTTCAGTGTCGTGTGAGTGTGGCAGTTCGGTTGGGGACTCAGGAGGAGCCAGGTCCGCGCAGTGCGAGAACACGCCGGGACCAATGGCGGTGCGCATGGACTGCCGGATGGAAGGGCTGTGGTCACGAGGGTGCACGACCTCGTCGTAAACCAGATCCTGCAGGCTTTAAGGTGAGTGCATTTCAATTCAAGTAGAGAAACCTTCACCATTGTGACATCTCGCGGTTCTCCAGTGACTTGGGTTCGTGTTGCTGCTCGTAGTGTCGCCGAGGCGAAGAGCAGCGAGTGGAGTGCTTGGGGAAAGCAGATCTGACTAGCTTTCCGTGAATTCTTATCAGTATGTACTGCGTTCAGCTTGTTACAGTTTATTAAGTTCAACCAGCGGTATTTTTCCTGCCTGGTGGCCGCTAACACCCTAGTTACCTGCGCTGGGGGTTAGTGTATGTAACGGCAGCGTACGTTTCCTCGCCTGGCCGCTGCTGTCCGGTAAGGCGTGATGTTTTGACAGCTTTCTTGATTGTAGGCGGTTGGTGATTCTTCTACTGTGGTGGTAGTATTTCCTTTCTCGTTCCGTGCGCTCTAAGCACAGTATTCTGGGGGGGCGTAGTGCAGTCCGCCGGTTCCGGCTTTGGCGTGTTGTTGCATTCTTGCATTTGGTTTATCGGACGTCAGATAGCTTCAGCAACATTATCATTAGTCATTCGTTAGACTGCCACTAGTGTGAGTTACCATCGTGTGAAGTGACTGCAACTCTTGGCTGCCTATCTCATCGCTCGCGAAAGCGTTTGTTCCTAGACCTTCTCAGAGGTCGATTCCCGGAGCACTGTCTGTGACTGGTCCTTGTGTTTTATTATTGTATTATTTATTACCATACCTTGTAATGCTTACATTAAAGGTTGTATATGTCTAGTTAATAGTTCCGGTCGCCTTCTGGAATAAATCTAGAAGTGTAAGAGTTGTGTTACAAGGTTACCATCATCTTATTTCACCTGTTTGGTGGCTGCCCGCTGGTGTGGCCGAGCGGTTGTAGGCGCTACAGTCTGGAACCGCGCTACTGCTACGGTCGCAGGTTCGAATCCTGCCTCGGGCATGGATGTGTGTGATGTCTTTAGGTTAGTTAGGTTTAAGTAGTTCTACGTTCTAGGGGACTGATGACCTTAGAAGTTAAGTCCCATAGTGCTCAGCTTGTTTGGTGGTCAGTTGCTTCTTTCTTTTAACTAACCTTTGCTTGTATTTGCTGTTTTACAGCAGTTTTCTAAATTTCTTACGTAATTGCCGTTCCTGGCGTGCAAGGCCTTCAGCGGTGATTGTGGTAATTTGCTTTGAAAAAAATAACTCGATATTTGTACTTTAGCAGTAAGCCTTAAAACCTTATTTACTGCCATTCCTGGCGTCTGATACCTTCTGCTGTGTTTGTGGCCACTGACTTTTTAATATTTCGTTACCTGTAAGTTGTAATAGAAGCGAGTTCTTAAACATTCTTAATTTATTGCCATTCTTGGTGTGTAAGGCCTTCAGCCGTGATCACAGTGGCTTGTTCTTTTTTTTTTATCGTTATCTGTATCTGTATTTTATGGTGATTTTATAAATTGTAACGCACTGACAACACTATTGTCTACTCAGTTGTTTATTCCTTGATTAATAATGTGTCATGTTTTTTTTTTCTTTGTTGTTGAGTCTGAAATTACTGTTTTAAAAATAAATGTGTGTAACTATAAAAGGCAACCAGTAGTAACTGATTACGGCCCCGTCCACAAGCGTAACCGAATCCTGCCTTCCCTTGACTAAAAGGTTTCAAAAATGGTACTGCTCAGTACTAATTACACAGCTTCTAAATCCACTCTAAAAATAGTTAAAATTTGTCTCGTTGGCACCTGATGTAAAATAAAGGAGAGGTGTGCCGAATGTAGGGCACTCTTGCTAAAGCTCTCACGACTACGGTCGTTTGTAAATGCGAGATTCAAAGAGTTCTCGCGAAAGCATCGGATGCGTGGCTTAAGTTGGTGCTTCACAGGGAAATGGGCCGGAAAACTGTGCGGGTGAATCCATTCCACGGGGCGGGCATTTGTCTGCCGTAAACGACCGACCCCGGGGCAGGCCGGACAAATGCTGCGGTCAGCCCGGCCGACAAAGTGCTGGCTCTTGGTGACCGTTGAGGGGGGGGGGGGGGGGGTTTGAGGAGGGGGCGGCTGCAGCGCCGGCCGCCTGCAGCAGGTAGCGAGCCCGAGACAGGCGCCGGCGCTACGGCGCGTCTGCTGGCGCTCCGCTTCACTTACTGCAACTTTACATCCTAGTAATTACACTGCTCAAATCACACAAGTGAAATACTCGTACAGACTAATAATTTATTTCCTTCCGAAGCTGCCAACTCATTCATGCTCTGATTACCGTTTCGAGCATCAACGATTTCTCAAAGCTGGAGCAGTACCAGACAGTATCTGACACCAACACTTTCTCTGTTCTTCTCACCTTGCCACCCCACCATGTAAGTATTGAAAGGTCTCTGTTGGATTCCTTTCATGTTAATTTCTTAAATCTGTTGCCATTTTACGGCATAAATTTACTGTGGTGTTTCTGACTCTATCTGGGAGGAGACTGAGCAATGGAACGTGTTACTTTTACACATAAACAAGAACGGTCTGTCACACTATTACACTTTAAAACACGGTTTATATGTAATTCATGTCACACAGTCTCATACGGAACATACATCCACTTTCTTTTATATACTGTACATGATAAGATACTGTCATCCCCCTTCCCTTCTGTGTGAAAGGATGAATGAGCAAATGTATTTCTAGTTGCATGCTCGACGGTAGAAGACAAACCGGTCTGCTAGAGAACAGTAGGACCAACGCCACAACAGGTAGCTACGCTTCCTAAAAGCAAAGAGGTTTCTATTCTTGGTATGGTCCTGTGCGTCCCTTGTCATGTTGGTATAGGAAGCTGCCTCTCTGGTCACTTCCGTTTGTATCTGTGAAGCACCTTCGGTAGGGGCCCACAGCAGTCGGTCCACGGCGAGCGTCTGAAGTGGTAAGATCTCCGGCTAAGCGCGTCTCTGATACGTCTGTAGGACAATGGATTTCTTAAGTTCAATCTAACTGGAAATTTAATCACCCTTGTTTCAGGTTTAGATCTAAAATATATTATGTTATCTTAAATTGCAACGCAGTGTAATTTGAATGTGAACTTCAGAAAATCTTCCAGTAGTTGCTTAGTCACTACTTTGTAAGCAAAGTGGAACCACGTGTTGATGATCCGTAACTCTAAGATCATCAATCTTAAATGCGAATGTGCGTGAGATTATAACGTCTCGTCTTGACAATATTTTTCAATACAGCAACTTCTCTTTGTGTTCAACCCACGTGGAGTGTACTTTGTGAGGCCAGCACCACGTGCTTATATAATTGTTTCACCCATCAGGGTAATAGTATGACGAAGTTAACCAGTTCGAGGTTTTTCTTTTCGATGTAATTTATTTAAATTCTCAAAATTATTGTGGAGTTACACTCTTTGTTCAAACCAAGTGCAGCATGTGGTGTAATCATCAAAGTAGCCCTCAGCTATTCTTTTCGAGAAGATTTCAGAGACAATTTGTATGAATTTAGTATACCAGTGTGTGGTAATTTCATGTCGGACAGGATTGCGCTACGACCGTAACTTCTTTGGGTGAAAATTGAAGCGGTTGGTTGTGGTTAATTTCCTCTTGCATATGTTTCAACGTTCATTGTGGGTTATTTTATGAATGCAGTGTTGTATGCAGTCTCCCAATCTTGGCTCCATATTTGATGTGTTCCGTAAGATTACAAACTCACATTTTCACAATCCCAAATAAGGCACCAGTTTAGTTTTGAATCAAGTTTAATATGCTGAAATTTTAACGGTACAATGATCAATGTTAAAAGAAATGTCTAAATATAAACCGATTTATTAAATATCACTGGTTGTCGTAAGTTGACTATTAAATGATTATAATTAATGTTAGTCTGGTTGGCAATTTGGTACACTAGACTGGATACCTGGTGAAACAGTTGCTCAGTAATGCAAGGATAACTTCCCCAGATAGCTCACAGCTTCGAACCCACTTTTATTATCTTGCATATCAGCACCACTTTCAGATTAAACATAATGCATCAACATTACAGTACATGTGTAGACAGTTTATCTAGGAGTGAGTCTTAGAGCAGCAACATATGCGACATAAATGGCCGTGCCTTTGTTTTCTTTTGTTTCAGGGCAGAAAAACAATTAGAGTCATACCCGTCCATGCCAGAACCGTGGGACACGAAGACAGAGAAAGGAGTTAAAAATGACTACACGTTAAGCCCAATCGACCAAAGAAAAGGCAGCTAAAACAGGAACTAGGAGAAAATAAAATACGCCACAGAGAAACAGAGGTCCTGAACTAACGATTAAATGTCTTTCGCCGTTTTGCTACGACAGATAAAAAGTAAAACGCGGTAGAGAGTCCGCGCGTCCCTCGTCGTTAAAACGACCGGTAACTTAGAATGAAAAAATAAATGAGGACGGAAGTGGTTAAAAAAAAGTTGTTCCGTCAGGAAATGGCGAACCGACCAAGTCTGGCGGCAACAAGCACAAAATGGTGGGGAAGGGGGGGGGGGGGGGGCACCATTTCACATATGGCGATGAATAAAAAACGACAGTGCCCAATACGCAACCTACCTAAAATAATCTTCTCACGACGAGAGGGCCGTGAGGGGGGAGGCTTAATAACCCGGAGCTTGTTCACATGATGGGAGGACCAGTTGCGATGCCCAAGTGACACCACCTGCTGACACGCGGCAACGCGGACATTATCGGGGGGAATGGAAGAACTAGCGGTCTGAGGTACGAGGACTGCAGCCTTGGCAGCAGCGTAAGCAGCCTCGTTTCCTGTCAGACTGACGTGACCAGGAACCCACATAAACATCACAGTCTCTCCATCAAGAGTGAGCAAGTAACAGCTTACCTGGAAACAATGCACTAAGTGATGGATGCTGTACAGCACAGAGAGGCTCCGAAGGTCACTGAGAGAGTCGGAACCGATGAAGCAATTGAAAAGCCCGTCTCCGGATGTACGGGGCGAAGAGCTCTGCTGCAAGTAGTGAACAGTGTTCCTGAAGCCGTACCGAAAAACATCGGTGCCAATGACGAAGGCACACCCGACACCATAGTCAGTCTGAAAGTCTTCAGTGTACTATCACGAAGTACCGTAAGAAGATCGTGAAACTTACTGTGACCGAGCGAGGCTGGAGTATTGTCCCTAGGATGCAAATAAAGGCCACTGCACGAAGCAAGGGTGATGAAGGGTTCACGTCCATCGAAAAAGAGGCAGGTAGCGTGAAGATAAGCTGCCGGGGCAAGAGACGAAAGCGACCTCCAGGTCCCACATTGGCGATCAAAAGAGTGATCGAAGAAGGAGGCATAGGTTGGATGGCCAGGCAAGGCAGACAAACGACATACGTATCTGCTGAGGAGAAAGTCATAGCGGTGTGACAGGGGTAGTTCTCCTGCTTCTGCATACGGAGTCTCAACTGGGCCTGATGCGGATCCTACAGCGCAAAGCAGTACTCTAGAAGAAGTAGGACAAGCGAGGTGTAAGCAGTCAATTCAGTACCCTTGCTGCACTTTCTTAATGTTCCGCAAATAAACAGCGTTATGTATGTGATTATTTCAATTAAAGTTATTCGTAATTGCAATCCGTAAGTATTTTGTTGAATTTACACCATTTACATTTATAATGTAAGAGGCTCCTCAGATCGTGTCCTTTGTTCTTTATGTAGATCAGGAATACCAGAGGTGCTATTCCACTTCCTTGAGAAATACCAGATATTACTTCTGTTTTACTCGATTACTTTCCGTCGCTTACTACGAATTGTTACATTTCTGACAGCAACACACGAATCCAGTGGCACGACTGAGGCGACAGTTCATAGGCAAGCAATGTGATTACAAATCACGTATACGGAGCTGTGTCAAAAGCCTTCTGGAAATCTAAAAATGTTGTTGTCGTGGTCTCAGTCCAGAGAGTGGTTTGATGCAGCTCTCCATGCTACTCTATCCTGTGCGAGCTTCTACATTTCCAAGAAACTACCGCACCCTACATCCTTCTGAATCTGCTTAGTGTATTCATCTGTTTGTCTCCCTCTACGATTTCTACCCTCCACGCTGCCCGCCAATACTAAATTGGTGATCCCCTGATGCCTCGGGACATGTCCTACCAACCGATCCCTTCTTCTAGGCAAGTTGCGCCACAAATTCCTCTCCTCCCCAATTCTATTCAGTACCTCCTCATTAGTTACTTGGTCTGCCCATCTAATCTTCAACAATATTGTGTAGCACCACATTTCTAAAGCTTCTATTCTCTTCTTGTTTAAACTATTTATTGTCCACGTTTCACATCCATACATGGCTACACTCCATATAAATACTTTAAGAAAAGACTTCCTGACACTTAAATGTATGTTAACAAATTTCTCTTCTTCAAAAACGCTTTTCTTTGCGTTGCCAGTCTACATTTTACATCCTTCCTACTTCGGCCATCATCACTTATTTTGTTCCCCAAGTAGCAAAACTCAACTATTACTTAAGTGGTTCATTTCCTAATCAAATTCCCTCACCACCGCATCATTTAGTTAGACTATATTCCATTATGCTCGTTTTGATTTTATAGTTGTTCGTCTTATAACCTCTGTTCAACTTCTCTTCCAGGTCCATCGCTGTCTCTGACAGAATTACAACGTCATCGGCAAACTTCAAAGTTTGTATTTCTTCTCCATGGATTTTAATTCCTACTCCCATTTTTTTTGGTTTCCTTTACTGCTTCCTCAATGTATAGATTGAACAACATCGGGGATAGGCTACAACCTAGTCTTACTTCCTTCCCAACCACTGCTTCCCTTTGATGCCCCTCAATTCTTCAACTGGGCTGGTGTAAAAGGCGCCAGTGACAAAACGGATGCCACGATCGTGGATAGTATGAGACGGCGTAAGAGATGCAGATGCATAAACGGTACACTCAAAGTCTATTTTCGAACGGACAAGGAATCGGTAAAAACGGAGGATGTTGTTCCGATCTGCTCCACAGAAGTAACGCTGAGGACATTTAGGACACTGAAGGACCGTGTACAGCGTGCGACCACGCAAGACACGTGAGAGGACCAAGAAAGTTTCCGAGTGAGCATTAGACCTATGTCATTGCTAGCTTAGTAATTATGACACCATATTCGCACTTTTTGTGTCACAAGTAGTATCTCATTATACCATTATCATCATTAAGTACTGGGATAAGCGAATTAACATTATATTCGTGTTCCATTCACAGTGAAATCCCCTCCATATGACGGTAATATTGACTTCCATTCCGTTACGATTCGTTGACGTTTATCGTGAATCGACCTTAACTTACAGTGTAGATCAGAGGAGTCTTCCGTGCAAAAAATGGTTCAAATGGCTCTGAGCACTATGGGACTTAACATCTATGGTCATCAGTCCCCTAGAACTTAGAACTACTTAAACCTAACTAACCTAAGGACATCACACAACACCCAGCAATCACGAGGCAGAGAAAATCCCAGACCCCGCCGGGAATCGAACCCGGGAACCCGGGCGTGAGAAGCGAGAACGCTACCGCACGACCACGAGATGCGGGCTTTGAATCAGCATTACTGCTGTTATCTGATACACTTGCACCTAATAAGTTTGTCCACTATGTGACTGCATCATGCAGAACGCATAACTATATCGCTCTAATACTTCAAAGGCGTCACTTCGATCCTGTAATACCGAGGATGACTCAACAACAGGTGTTTCTGAAAGACTAAAGACGAATCAGTATGTCCTACACAGCGATAAATGTAACAAATATCTAGCAGCTATTTTTAATTGAGAACATTTTTCATTTGAGTGTCCGTAAAAGATCGTTGCCTTGGAACCTTATTTGGTTATCACTCACAAATTTAACGAATAGTTTGCATGATGCCCACTTGCTTGAAGGGTATCTAACTGCTCTTAATCCATTTGCCATATTCTTCACCACGTCTATAAAGCTCTGTTCTAATTACATTAAAATGTAAATTCTCCCGTTGGCTAGTTGAACCGATTACTTGTTGCATGCGGGTGAGGGTACATATTGTTGCATCATTTCATCATAATAATTAAGAAAAAAATACATAAATTACGATGATCGAAACAACATTCGGATATATAATTGCTTTACCCTTGATCTCAATTTAATAAACATCGGTCTGTTGTTCTAAACACCATACTAACAATAATTTAAAAAGCACTTTCATTTTACGTCTTACTATATACCCTCTCACAGCTGAAAGAGAAGAACACGCGTTACGGCTGTTTAAGTCAGAGTTTCTGTACAGTCATTTCGAAATAGACACAAATAAATCATAGGAAACAGTTTGAAAGTAAAATCTGTCGAATCAAATATTCAAATTCTTTTCAGCCATTACTTTGACGTGTGCTAATTAAGACTTGGTTCGGGCATTGTTCATAAATGAAAGGATTGCATGGAGAAGACTAACGCGAAAATTCGCTGGGGATTAGAGATTGTTTTCTGAAGTTACTTCCTTCAAACTTTCTGAGTTAATCTCAGATGAAGCTAAAATTTAATGAACTTGCCATGTAAACTTTCTCATCTACTTTCGTAATCGTGAGTGTACCGACGAGGATTTCCAACATTAACGCGAAACAGTGTCTGTTAATCATTGCCGTGTTGCTCTCTGTTTCGATGAAGCGTAACTTCGTTACCAAACATTTTCCCTCAGAAACACTGTTGTAGTTAAGCGCCGTTCCTCTCAAGTTAATTGTTGCTCTTCTTACTGAATTAATTTTACAACTCTTTAGAGATTCTTGTTGAGCCACCACTACGTGCCCTATTCAGTCGACAATCTAAGACGTCTTGTATATTTTTTTGTCACCAGTCTTCTGGCTGCTTTCACCCACCTCTCCTCTCGATCCTGCGATTCCACCTACCCCCCCCCCCCCCCCGCCTCGCCCACACCGCTGCCCCCCCCCCCAAACCACTCACCTTGCCCCCATCCCTTTATCATCGAATTCCACTTCTGTGACAAACTCTTCACCCCAGTGTGGCACTTGCATCGTACATACTGAATTGTGTGTGATTTATCCAGTCTCAGTCTTCTCCTGCAGAGTTTATCCTTTGCAAGTCCCTCATATGCCACCTACAGCTACGTGATTACACTGTAGCTCCCAATTAAGTGCCTGTCAGAGGGTTCATCGAACAACCTTTAAGCCGTTCATCTACCGTTCCACTATCGAGCTGCTCGCAGGAAAACCGAGCACTTAAATCATTCTGCTCGAGCTCTGATTTCTTATTTTATTATGATGATCATTTCTTACAATGTAGGCGCGAGCTAATAAAATATTTTTGCAGTCTGAGGAGAACATTAGTGATCAAAATTTTACGAGAAGATCCTGCTCCAACGAAAAACGCCTTTGGTTTAGTGACTGACAATGCAGTTCAGGTATCATGTTCGTGGCACTCTCTCCCCTATTCCGTTATTATACAAATCGAGCTGTCCGTCGTTGAACTTTTCCGAAGTCCTCTGTAAGTTCCGCCTGATGCGGATCCTACAGCGCAAAGCAGTACTCTAGATGAGGTAGGAGAAGCGAGGTGTAAGCAGTCCATTCACTACCCTTGCTGCACTTTCTACATGTTCCTAAAATAAACAGCGTTATGTATGTGATTATTTCAGTTAATTGTAATCCCTAAGTATTTACTTGAATGTACACCATTTACATTTGTGTAAATTATCGTGAAACCGAAACTTAGCGGATTTCTTTTGTATTTCTAAGGATGACTTAATATTTTTACATATTTAGAATAAATTACCGTTTTTCGCACGATACCTCGTTTAAACCATTTTAAATTGTTTCTGCTTATCAGATGTCTTTACAAGATGGTAAATGACAGCACCGACTGTAAATAATGTAAGAGGCTCCTCAGATAGTGCCCTTAGTCGTTTATGTAGATCAGGAATACCAGAGGTCCTATACCACTTCCTCGAGGAACACCAGATATTACTTCAGTTTTACTTGATTTCTTTCCGTCACTTACTACGAACTGTTACATTTCTGACAGCAACACACGAATCCAGTGGCACGACTGAGGCGACAGTTCATATGCAAACAATGTGATTACAAATCGCTTATACGCAGCTGTGTCAAAAGCCTTCTGGAAATCTAAAAATGTTGTTGTCGTGGTCTTCAGTCTAGAGAGTGGTTTGATGCAGCTCTCCATGCTACTCTATCCTGTGCGAGCTTCTACATTGCCAAGAAACTACCGCACCCTACATCCTTCTGACTCTGCTTAGTGTATTCATCTCTTTGTCTCCCTCTACGATTTTTACCCTCCACGCTGCCCTCCAATTCTAATTTGGTGATCCCCTGATGCCTCAGGACATGTCCTACCAACCGATCCCTTCTTCTAGGCAAGTTGCACCACAAATTCCTCTCCTCTCCAATTCTATTCAGTACCTCCTCATTAGTTACATGATCTACCCATATAATCTTCAACAGTCTTCTGTAGCACCACATTTCGAAAGCTTCTGGTTTAAATTACTTATTGTACTCGTTTCACATCCATACATGGCTATACTCCATACCAATGCTTTCAGAAAAGACTTCCTGACACTGAAATCTATGTTAACAAATTTCTCTTCTTCAAAAACGCTTTTCTTTGCGTTACCAGTCTACATTTTATATCCTTCCTACTTCGCCATCATCAGTTATTTTGTTCCCCAAGTAGCAAAACTCCTCTACTACTTATGTGGCTCATTTCCTAATCTAAGTTCAGCAGCATCACTTGATTTAGTTAGACTACATTCCATTATCCTTGTTTTGATTTTGTTGTTGTTCGTCTTTTAACCTCCTTTCAAGACACTGTCCATCCCGTTCAACTGCTCTTCCAGGTCCTTTGCTGTCTGTGACAGAATTACAACGTCATCGGCAAACTTCTAAGTTTTTATTTCTTCTCCATGGATTTTAATCCCTACTCCTAATTTTTCTTTAGTTTCCTTTATTGCTTGCTCAATGTATAGGTTGAACAACATCGGGGATACGCTACAACCATGTCTTACTCCCTTCCCAACCACTGCTTCCCTTTGATGCCCATAGACTCTAATAACTGCCATCTGGTTTCTGTACAAATTGTAAATAGCCTTTCGCTCCAGGTATTTGACCCCTGGAACCTTGAGGATTTGAAAGAGAATATTTCAGTCAACATTGTCAAAATCTTTCTCTAAGTCTACAAATGCTAGCAACGTAGGTTTGCCTTTTCTTAATCTATCTACATCTACATTTATACTCGGCAAGCCACCCTACGGTGTGGCGGAGGGCACTTTACGTGCCACTGCCATTACCTCCCTTTCCTGTTCCAGTCGCGTATGGTTCGCGAGAAGAACGACTGCCTGAAAGCCTCCGTGCGCGCTCTAATCTCTCTAATTTTACATTCGTGATCTCCTCGGGAGGTATAAGTAGGGGGAAGCAATATATTCGATACCTCATCCAGAAACGCACCCTCTCGAAACCTGGCGAGCAAGCTACACCGCGATGCCGAGCGCCTCTCTTGCAGAATCTGCCACTTGAGTTTGTTAAACATCTCCGTAACGCCATCACGGTTACCAAATAACCCTGTGACGAAACGCGCCGCTCTTCTCTAGATCTTCTCTATCTCCTCCGTCAACCCGATCTGGTACGGATTCCACACTGATGAGCAACACTCAAATATAGGTCGACCGAGTGTTTTGCAAGCCACCTCCTTTGTTGATGGACTACACTTTCTAAGGACTCTCCCAATGAATCTCAACCTGGTACCCGCCTTACCAACAATTAATTTTATATGATCATTCCACTTCAAATCGTTCCGCACGCATACTCCCAGATATTTTACAGAAGTAACTGCTACCAGTGTTTGTTCCGCTATCATATAATCATACAATAAAGGATCCTTCTTTCTATGTATTCGCAATACATTACATTTGTCTATGTTAAGGGTCAGTTGCCACTCCCTGCACCAAGTGCCTATCCGCTGCAGATCTTCCTGCATTTCGCTACAATTTTCTAATGCTGCAACTTCTCTGTATACTACAGCATCATCCGCGAAAAGCCGCATGGAACTTCCGACACTATCTACTAGGTCATTTATATAAATTGTGAAAAGCAATGGTCCCATTACACTCCCCTGTGGCACGCCAGAGGTTACTTTAACGTCTGTAGACGTCTCTCCATTGATAACAACATGCTGTGTTCTGTTTGCTAAAAACTCTTCAATCCAGCCACACAGCTGGTCTGATATTCCGTAGGCTCTTACTTTGTTTATCAGGCGACAGTGCGGAACTGTATCGAACGCCTTCCGGAAGTCAAGAAATATGGCATCTACTTGGGAGCCTGTATCTAATATTTTCTGGGTCTCATGAACAAATAAAGCGAGTTGGGTCTCACACGATCGCTGTTTTCGGAATCCATGTTGATTCCTACATAGTAGATTCTGGGTTTACAAAAACGACATGATACTCGAGCAAAAAACATGTTCTAAAATTCTACAACAGATCGACGTCAGAGATATACACTCCTGGAAATGGAAAAAAGAACACATTGACACCGGTGTGTCAGACCCACCATACTTGCTCCGGACACGGCGAGAGGGCTGTACAAGCAATGATCACACGCACGGCACAGCGGACACACCAGGAACCGCGGTGTTGGCCGTCGAATGGCGCTAGCTGCGCAGCATTTGCGCACCGCCGCCGTCAGTGTCAGCCAGTTTGCCGTGGCATACGGAGCTCCATCGCAGTCTTTAACACTGGTAGCATGCCGCGACAGCGTGGACGTGAACCGTATGTGCAGTTGACGGACTTTGAGCGAGGGCGTATAGTGGGCATGCGGGAGGCCGGGTGGACGTACCGCCGAATTGCTCAACACGTGGGGCGTGAGGTCTCCACAGTACATCGATGTTGTCGCCAGTGGTCGGCGGAAGGTGCACGTGCCCGTCGACCTGGGACCGGACCGCAGCGACGCACGGATGCACGCCAAGACCGTAGGATCCTACGCAGTGCCGTAGGGGACCGCACCGCCACTTCCCAGCAAATTAGGGACACTGTTGCTCCTGGGGCACACAGGGCCAACACCCGGCATCATGGTGTGGGGAGCGATCTCCTACACTGGCCGTACACCACTGGTGATCGTCGAGGGGACACTGAATAGTGCACGGTACATCCAAACCGTCATCGAACCCATCGTTCTACCATTCCTAGACCGGCAAGGGAACTTGCTGTTCCAACAGGACAATGCACGTCCGCATGTATCCCGTGCCACCCAACGTGCTCTAGAAGGTGTAAGTCAACTACCCTGGCCAGCAAGATCTCCGGATCTGTCCCCCATTGAGCATGTTTGGGACTGGATGAAGCGTCGTCTCACGCGGTCTGCACGTCCAGCACGAACGCTGGTCCAACTGAGGCGCCAGGTGGAAATGGCATGGCAAGCCGTTCCACAGGACTACATCCAGCATCTCTACGATCGTCTCCATGGGAGAATAGCAGCCTGCATTGCTGCGAAAGGTGGATATACACTGTACTAGTGCCGACATTGTGCATGCTCTGTTGCCTGTGTCTATGTGCCTGTGGTTCTGTCAGTGTGATCATGTGATGTATCTGACCCCAGGAATGTGTCAATAAAGTTTCCCCTTCCTGGGACAATGAATTCACGGTGTTCTTATTTCAATTTCCAGGAGTGTAGGTCTATAGTTTTGCGCATCTGCTCGACGACCCTTCTTGAAGACTGGGACTACCTGTGCTCTTTTCCAATCATTTGGAACCTTCCGTTCCTCTAGAGACTTGCGGTACACGGCTGTTAGAAGGGGGCAAGTTCTTTCGCGTAATCTGTGTAGAATCGAATTGGTATCCCGTCAGATACAGTGGTCTTTCCTCTGTTGAGTGATTCCAGTTGCTTTTCTATTCCTTGGACACTTATTTCGATGTCAGCCATTTTTTCGTTTGTGCGAGGATTTAGAAAAGGAACTGCAGTGCGGTCTTCCTCTGTGAAACAGCTTTGGAAAAAGGTGTTTAGTATTTCAGCTTTACGCGTGTCATCCTCTGTTTCAATGCCATCATCATCCTGGAGTGTCTGGATATGCTGTTTCGAGCCACTTACTGATTTAACGTAAGACCAGAACTTCCTAGGATTTTCAGTCAAGTCGGTACATACAGGTAGAATTGTACTTTCGAATTCACTGAACGCTTCACGCATAGCCCTCCTTACGCTAACTTTGACATCGTTTAGCTTCTGTTTGTCTGAGAGGTTTTGGGTGCGTTTAAACTTGGAGTGAAGCTCTCTTTGCTTTCGCAGTAGTTTCCTAACTTTGTTGTTGTACCACGGTGGGTTTTTCCCGTCCCTCACAGTTTTACTCGGCACGTACCTGTCTAAAACGCATTTTACGATTGCCTTGAACTTTTTCCATACACACTCAACATTGTCAGTGTCGGAACAGAAATTTTCGTTTTGATCTGTTAGGTAGTCTGAAATCTGCCTTCTATTACTCTTGCTAAACAGATAAACTTTCCTCCCTTTTTTTATATTCCTATTAACTTCCATAGTCAGGGATGCTGCAACGGCCTTATTATCACTGATTCCCTGTTCTGCACATACAGAGTCGAAAAGTTCGGGTCTGTTTGTTATCAGTAGGTCCAAGATGTTATCTCTACGAGTCGGTTCTCTGTTTAATTGCTCGACGTAATTTTCGGATAGTGCACTCAGTATAATGTCACTCGATGCTCTGTCCCTACCACCCGTCCTAAACATCTGAGTGTCCCAGTCAATATCTGGCAAATTTAAATCTCCACCTATGATTATAACATGCTGAGAAAATTTAAGTGAAATGTATTCCAAATTTTCTCTCAGTTGTTCTGCCACTAATGCTGCTGAGTCGGGAGGTCGGTAAAAGGAGCCAATTATGAACCTAGCTCGATTGTTGAATGTAACCTCCACCCATAATAATTCACAGGAACTAACCACTTCTACTTCATTACAGGATAAACTACTACTAACAGCGACAAACACGCTTGTAAGATAAGTCGTAGGGTCGGCATTGTCTCACCTGTTCCAACATTTCTATCGAATCCATACTGATCTTCCCCAAGGTCGGCTTCTACCAGCTTTTCCATTCCTCTGTAAAGAATTCGTGTCAGTATTTTGCAGCCGTGACTTATTAAACTGATAATTCAGTAATTTTCATATCTGTCAACGCCTGCTTTCTTTGGGATTGGAATTATTATATTCTTCTTGAAGTCTGAGGGTATTTCGCCTCTCTTATATATCTTGCTCACCAGCCGACAGAGTTTTGTCAGGGGCGGCTTTCCCAAGATTATCAGTAGTTGAAATGGAATGTTGTCTACTTCCGGGGCCTTGTTTCGGATTAGAACTTTCAGTGCTCTGTCAAAGTATTCACGCAATATCATATTTCCCATTTCATCTTCACCTTCGTCCTCTTCCATTTCCATAATTTGCACTCAAGTACACTCCTGGAAATTGAAATAAGAACACCGTGAATTCATTGTCCCAGGAAGGGGAAACTTTATTGACACATTCCTGGGGTCAGATACATCACATGATCACACTGACAGAACCACAGGCACATAGACACAGGCAACAGAGCATGCACAATGTCGGCACTAGTACAGTGTATATCCACCTTTCGCAGCAATGCAGGCTGCTATTCTCCCATGGAGACGATCGTAGAGATGCTGGATGTAGTCCTGTGGAACGGCTTGCCATGCCATTTCCACCTGGCGCCTCAGTTGGACCAGCGTTCGTGCTGGACGTGCAGACCGCGTGAGACGACGCTTCATCCAGTCCCAAACATGCTCAATGGGGGACAGATCCGGAGATCTTGCTGGCCAGGGTAGTTGACTTACACCTTCTAGAGCACGTTGGGTGGCACGGGATACATGCGGACGTGCATTGTCCTGTTGGAACAGCAAGTTCCCTTGCCAGTCTAGGAATGGTAGAACGATGGGTTCGATGACGGTTTGGATGTACCGTGCACTATTCAGTGTCCCCTCGACGATCACCAGTGGTGTACGGCCAGTGTAGGAGATCGCTCCCCACACCATGATGCCGGGTGTTGGCCCTGTGTGCCTCGGTCGTATGCAGTCCTGATTGTGGCGCTCACCTGCACGGCGCCAAACACGCATACGACCATCATTGGCACCAAGGCAGAAGCGACTCTCATCGCTGAAGACGACACGTCTCCATTCGTCCCTCCATTCACGCCTGTCGCGACACCACTGGAGGCGGGCTGCACGATGTTGGGGCGTGAGCGGAAGACGGCCTAACGGTGTGCGGGACCGTAGCCCAGCTTCATGGAGACGGTTGCGAATGGTCCTCGCCGATACCCCAGGAGCAACAGTGTCCCTAATTTGCTGGGAAGTGGCGGTGCGGTCCCCTACGGCACTGCGTAGGATCCTACGGTCTTGGCGTGCATCCGTGCGTCGCTGCGGTCCAGTCCCAGGTCGACGGGCACGCGCACCTTCCGCCGACCACTGGCGACAACATCGATGTACTGTGGAGACCTCACGCCCCACGTGTTGAGCAATTCGGCGGTACGTCCACCCGGCCTCCCGCATGCCCACTATACGCCCTCGCTCAAAGTCCGTCAACTGCACATACGGTTCACGTCCACGCTGTCGCGGCATGCTACCAGTGTTAAAGACTGCGATGGAGCTCCGTATGCCACGGCAAACTGGCTGACACTGACGGCGGCGGTGCACAAATGCTGCGCAGCTAGCGCCATTCGACGGCCAACACCGCGGTTCCTGGTGTGTCCGCTGTGCCGTGCGTGTGATCATTGCTTGTACAGCCCTCTCGCAGTGTCCGGAGCAAGTATGGTGGGTCTGACACACCGGTGTCAATGTGTTCTTTTTTCCATTTCCAGGAGTGTACATCGCCCTTGTATAGACACTCTATATACTCCTATTTCTGCTTTTCCTTCTTTGCTTAGAACTGGGTTTCCATCTGGTCTCTTGATGTTCATACAAGTGGTTCTCTTTTCTCCAAAGGTCTCTTTAATTTTCCTGTAGGCAGTATCTAACTTACCCCTAGTGGTGTATGCCTCCATATCCTTACGTTAGTCTTCTAGCTATCCCTGCTTAGCCATTTTGCACTTCGTCGATCTTACTTTTGAGGCGTTTGTATTCCTTTTTTCTGTTTCATTTACTGCATTTTTATATTTTCTCATTTCATCGATTAAATTCAATATCTCTCCTGTTACCCAAGGATTTCTACTAGCCCTTGTCTTTCTACCTGCTTGATCGTCTGCTGCCTTCACTATTTCGTCTCTCAAATCAACCCATTCTTCTATTGTATTTATTTCTCCTTTTCTTGTCAATCGTTCCCTAATGCTCTCTATCAGTTCTTTCAGTTTATCCAAGTCCCATCTCCTTAAATTCCCACCTTTTTGTAGTTTCTTCAGTTTTAATCTACGTCTATGGTGCGTGGCGGAGGGTACCCCGTACCACAACTAGCATCTTCTCTCCCTGTTCCACTCCCAAACAGAACGAGGGAAAAATGACTGCCTATATGCCTCTGTACGAGCACTGATCTCTCTTATCTTATCTTTGTGGTCTTTCCGCGAAATATAATTTGGCGGCAGTGAAATTGTACTGCAGTCAGCCGCAAATACTGGTTCTCTAAATTTCCTCAGTAGCGATTCACGAAAACAACGCCTCCTTTCCTCCAGAGACTCCCACCCGAGTTCCTGAAGCATTTCCGTAACACTCGCATGATGATAAAACCTACCAGTAACAAATCTAGCAGCCCTCCTCCGAATTGTGTCTATGTCCTCCCTCAATCCGACCTGTTAGGGATCCCAAACACTCGAACAGTACTCAAGAATAGGTCGTATTAGTGTTTTATAAACGGTCTCCTTTACAGATGAACCACATCTTCCCAAAATTCTACCAATGAACCGAAGACGACTATCCGCCTTCCCCACAACTGCCATTACACGCTTGTCCCACTTCATATCGCTCTGCAATGTTACGCCCAAATATTTAATCGACGTGACTGTGTGAAGCGCTACACTACTAATGGAGTATTCAAACATTACAGGATTCTTTTTCCTATTTATCTGCATTAATTTAGATTTATCTATATTTAGTTAGCTGCCATTCTTTACACCAATCACAGATCCTGTCCAAGTCATCTTGTATCCTCCTACAGTCACTCAACGACGACACCTTCCCGTACACCACAGCATCATCAACAAACAGCCTCACATTGCTATCCACCCAATCCAAAAGATCATTTATGTAGATAGAAAACAACAGCGGACCTACCACATTTCCCTGGGGCACTCCTGATGATACCCTCACCTCCGATGAAGACTCACCATCGAGGACAATGTACTGGGTTCTATTACTTAAGGAGTCTTGGAGCCACTTACATATTTGGGAACCAATCCCATATTCTCGTACCTGCAGTGGGGCACCGAGTCAAACGCTTTCCGGAAGCCAAGGAATATGGCATCCATCTGATACCCTTCATCCATGATTCACAAGATAACATGTGAAAAAAGGGCGAGTTGCGTTTCGCAGGAGCGATGCTTTCTAAAGCCGTGCTGATGCATGGACAGCAACTTCTCTGTCTCAAGGAAATTTATTATATGCTAACTGAGAATATGTTCGAGAATCCTGCAACAAACCGATGTTAAGGATATTGGTCTGTAATTTTGAGGATCCGTCCTTCTACCCTTCTTATATACAGGCGTCACCTGCGCTTTTTTCCAGTCACTCGGGACTTCACGTTGGGCAAGAGATTCGCGATAAATGCAAACTAAGTAAGGAGCCAATGAAGTAAAGTACTCTCTGTAATACCGAATTGGTATCCCATCAGGACCTGGCGATTTATTTATTTTCAACCCATTCAGCTGCTTGCCAGCCACAGGGATGTCTATCACTATATCCACCATACGGGAATCTGTACGAGACTCAAACGGCGGTATGTTTGTGAAAGATTTCTCAAATACTAAATTTCCAATTTCAGCTTTCGTTTTGCTGTCTTCCATTGCCAGACCAGAGTGATCATTTAGTGAGTGGATGGAAGCCTTCGACCCGCTTACCGATTTTACGTAAGACCACAATTTCCTTGGGTTTTCAGCAAGATCTTTTGCTAACGTATGACGGTGGTAGTGGTTGTATGCTTCGCGCATCGCTCTTTTTACAGCAGCACGAATCTCTAGTAACTTTTGCCTGTCCTCATTCTCCCGATCTTTCTTGTACCGCGAGTGCAACTGCTTTTGCTTCCTGAGCATTCTCTGAATTGCGCTGTTAAACCACGGTGGGTCTTTTCCGTCCGTAACCCACTTTTTCGGCACATACTTGTCCAATGCGTGATTTACAATGTGTTTAAAATTTGCCCATAATTCTTCCACGCCCATCGTACCTGAAGTAAATGAAGTCGATTCATTTACTAAGTGGGATGCTAACAACTGCTTATCTGCTCTTTCTAGTAAGTATACTCTCCTAGCCTTCTTGACCGACTTTTTAACTTTCGTAACCATAGTCGTAATGGCAACATCATGATCACTAATCCCTCTCTCAACACTGACACCGCCGCGCGGGATTAGCCGAGCGGTCTAGGGCGATGCTGTCCTGGACTGTGCGGCTGGTCCCGGCGGAGGTTCGAGTCCTCCCTCGGGCATGGGTGTGTGTGCTTGTCCTTAGGATAGTTTAGGTTAAGTAGTGTGTAAGCTTAGGGACTGATGACCTTAGCAGTTAAGTCCCATATGATTTCACACACATTTGAACATTTGAACACTGACACCGTCGATGAGGTCTGGTCTGTTCGTGGCTACCAGATCTAAAATATTTCCATTACGCGTTGGCTATCGATTTAGCTGCTCAAGACAGTTTTCGGATAATGTGTTCAAAAGTAAGTCACACGACGGCTTGTCTGTACCACCTGTAATGAATCCAAAGACATCCCAGTATACTAGGTAGGTTGAAGTCGCCTCCGACTAATATAGCATGATTCGGATACTTCTGCGATACGTAGTGTAGACTCCCTTTGAATGATTATAGAACTGTCACGGTGGAACCTGGTGGCCCCTAATAACACCCAACAATTAAATTTATTTCTCCTAGCCCTGTTAAACGTGTCCAGATAACTTCACAATCACACTCTACTTCGACCTCAGTAGACACAATACTTTTGTCAACTGCAATGAACACACCACCTCCTACGGTGTCTAATCTGTCTTTCCGATAGACGTTCCAACCCTCACTAAATATTTCAGAGCTTCCTATCTCAGGGTTCAGCCAGGTCTCAGTCCCGAGAATAATTTGCGAACCACACGCTTCCTGGAGGGCAGTAAATTCAGGAACTTTATTCCGAACACTCTGAAAATTTACTGCTAATATCTTGATATCTGAAGCGTCTTTACACTGAGCGCGTCCTGATTTCCCTGCCTGCACGTCGTAACGCCCCAACTACAACCTTAAAGTCAATTAAGAAAGAACGTGACGTAGGGAAAGTTATCTTGGCAGTTACGACAATTTTGCCGATGAGCTAATACGAAAGAGTTTTGTCAACAACTACGTTGAACACCACTCAGCATATTTGTTAGCGAAAGAGAACGAAGAAACATCGTATTTCAGCAATGGACAGATGTCCGTGTGACAAATGTGAAATTAATATCTCAAAAGTTAAGTATAATATAATGTCATCAGAGATAACTTTTACGTGGAAGAGAGTTGTAAGCGCAACGAGGAAATTCAATGCGCCTACAATGCTCTTCCACAGAAGAAGTCGCTTGCTAGAACTCATCCAGTGCAGATGTACGAGAGCAGTTCTGATCTGAATTATTGAGATTGCGAATCTTGATGAGATTGTTTTCGAGTTTAGAAGTGTTTGTTGCGTGACGGGATTCACGGCTTAAGAAACTGATTTATGAACTGAGACAGGAACAGATACTCATTTAACCGTGTACTACGGGTTAATTGAAATCTAATAACGGAATTAGTGAACATTGGACTTGACTTTAAATTAGTTGGACCTTAAGGAGAAGTGAACATTCTATGAGGGAATACACGCAATTAGTCTTGAGTAGGATACAAGTACACGACATCATGAAGATAAAACAGTTACGCTAGAGTGTTGAGTTGTGGTAATTGCCAAGAAACTATAACTCAATCGGACTGACTTACCTAAACTATTCCGTGTGCGTGTGGTGCTAATATCTTGATAGCTGAAGTGTCTTTACACTGACCGCGTCCTGATTTCCCTGCCTGCACGTCGACTGGTGAGTGTTCCTCAGGACACCTCGCACTACTGCCTAGCCTAAAAAAAAAAACCCATGTGCACGCCACAAGTGCTCTGCTACCCGAGAAGCCGCTTCCTTTGTGTAGTGCACCCCTTCAGTTCATAACCAATAGAATGTTGTCAGAATCCACATCTGCCCCTGGAAATGCCTTACAATTTAAAACCTGATTCCTAAATCTCTGTCTTACAATTATATAATCTTTCTGAAACCTTCCAGTGTCTCCGGACCTCTTCCACGTACACAACTTTCTTTCATGGTTCTTAAACCAAGTGTTAGTTATGATTAAGTAATGCTCTGTGCAAAATTTTACCAGGCGGCTTCCTCTTTCATTCCTTACCCCCTTTTCCAAATTCACCTACTACTTTTCCTTCTCTTCATTTTCCTACTGTCGAATTCCAGTCCCCCATAACTATTCAATTGTCGTCTCCCTTCACTATCTGAATAATTTCTTTTATCTCATCATACATTTATTCAATCTCTTCGTCGTCTGCGGAGCTAGTTGCCATATAAACTTGCACTATTGTGGTATTCGTGAGCTTCGTGTCTATCTTGGCCACAATAATGCGTTAACTATGCTGTTCGTAGAAGCTTACCTGCGCTGCTATTTTTTGTTCATTAGTAAACCTACTCCAGCATTACCCCTATTTGATTTTGCATTGGTAACCCTGTATTCACCTGATCAGAAGTCTTGTTCCTCCTGCCATGGAACTTCACTAATTCCCACTATATCTAACTTTAACCTATCCAGTTTTCTTTTTAAGTTTTCTAACCTGCCTGCCCGATGAAGGGACCTGACATTCCACGCTCCGATCCGTAGAACGACAGTTTTGTTTCCCCTGATAACAAACGTCCTCCTAACTAGTCCGCGCCCGGAGATCCGAATGGGCAACTATTTTACCTCCGGACTATTTTACCCAAGAGGACGTCGTCATCAGTTAACCATACAGTAAAGCTGCATGCCCTCCGAAAAATTACGGCTGTAGCTTCCCCTTGCTCTCAGCCGTCCGCATTACCAGCACAGCAAGGCAGTTTTGGTTAACGTTACAAGGCCAGATCAGTCAATCATCCAGACTGTTGCCCCTGCAATTACTGAAGAGGCTGCTGCCCCTTTTCAGAAACCACAAGTTAGTCGACCCTCTCAACAGATACCCCTCCGTTGTGGTTGTACCTACCGTACGGCTATCTGTATCGCTGAGGCACGCACGCCTCCCCACCAACGGCGAGGTACATGGTTCATGGGGGCGGGGAATCTAAAAATACTGAATCAATTTGACGTCCCCTATCGACAGCACCCATTACTTCTTGTGTTTCACAAGAACGGTACTGTCTGGATCCACTTGGCAAATTGTCAATAAATAGTTTTCTTCGAGATACTTCATATTGTTCGAACATAGTATATTTTCCTCCTGAAAATCGACGTTAGTGATATGGTTCCGTAATTCAGCGGATTACTGCTACTTCCTTTCTTGGATATTGGTGTGACTTGTGCAATTACTTGTGCAAGTTTCCAGTCTTTAGGTACGGAGCTTTGTAAGAGTGAGTGGTTGTATGTGATTGCTTAGTACGGAGCTTTCGCATCAGCTTACTCTGAAAGAAACTTGATTGATATAAAATCTGAACCGGAAGTGTTGCCTTAACAGTTTTAACCTGATGTGCTGCAGCAAGGATGTCTACTACTAAGTTATCCATTTTGGCAATTGTTCTTGGTTCGAAATCTGTACTTAGTCTTCTTTTGTGAAGGAATTTCGGAAAACCCTGTTTAGTAACTATGCTGTAGTAGCGCTGTCATCAAAAGCATCACTATTGCTATTGTGCAGTGAAGGTATTGATTGCGTCTAGCCTCTGGTGTGCTTTAATATGACTTTGGGTTTTCTTATAGATTTTCAGAGAGAGACTTTCATTGTAGAAGCTATTAAAGCATCTTGAATTTGAGCTCCCACTAACTTTTGAACTTTCTTGGCCGCCTTGGGGATTTTAGATTCTTTAAAACTTGGCTTGCCTTTTAAGTTGCTTCCTTAAGAGTGTCCTGATCTGTTAGGTGTACCATGGGGGATCAGTACGATTTCTTATTAATTTATTTAATGTGTATGCGAACTGCTGTCGACACTATTTCTTTGAACTCAAATCACATTTGGTCTACTCTTACATTGTTAGATCGGAAGAGCATGGAAAGTATGTATTTAGCATTTGTTTTTGGTGTATTTGGATGTTACGGTATTGCTACAACAGCCTAGTGTTCACTAATCACTGTATCCTCATGATGCGCCCTATTCACTTAGGATTATTTGAGGTCCTAAAAGGTCCCGCACACTTTCGCAACTATTTACACTTCGAGTGGGCTCCAGAACTAGCTGTTTAAAATAATTTTCTGAGAAAACAATAAGTGCAATTTCGGATGACGTTTTCTGCCTGCGCCCGGCTTTTAACATGTACATTGTACTTTTGTCAACATATCGAGAGTAGACTGAAGTAACTACCAACTACAACTATATGAGGGCGGTACCTATTTGAAAGAAGACTCGAATTTTCTTTGAACGGTTCACCAACTATATCATCTGAGTCAGCCGTCGGTAAAACGAACCAGTTATTAATTTATCTTGATTGTCAGGTATAAGGTCTACCCATTATAACTCACAGGAACCAAGCAAGTTATTTCTAGATGTCTTGTTGCACGTCGTAGGACCCTATCACCTCTCCTTGTCAATGTTTTCCACATATCCGTTTAATCACACACCCTCTTCATTCCTCACATTCAACATGCTTCTCTAGCACCAAATTTCAAGCACTTCGATTCTCTTATTTTCTGGTTTCCCAAATTCTATGACTAAGTTCTGTATGATGGTGTGTTCCAAATGTACATTCTCAGAAACGTCTTCCTCAGTATAAAGCTGATGTTTCACATTAGTACAAGTCTTTTCGCCAGATATGTTCTTACCTACGCTCGTCTGATTATTATTTTGATGTGAACTCTATCTCATTTCTGCTACTTTTCATCACTTTACTTTTTCTTCAGTTAAGTCTCAGCAGAATGTGTTCATTAGACTGTTCATTGCACTCGACCTTCCACAGCTCTTTCTCACATTCGCTGATGATAGTGATGTCACCAGCGAATCTCTTCTTCGATACATTTTGACCTTGAATTTTAAGCCCATTCTTAAAACTTACGTTTGCATCCAGCATTATTTCTTCTATATGTAAACTGAACTTCAGGATGTAACGAATTATTTTTCCATTTTGGTTCATGCACATATTCTATAATAACTATCGTTCCCTACCTATTTCACTGAAAATTTCGAACAGCTTGTAGCAGTTTATATTGTCGAACGCTATTTCTAACTCGACATAGTATACGTGCGTGTCTTGAATTTACTTGTGTCTTGTTTCCGTTATCATGGGCAACGTCAGAACTGTCTCTCTGGTGTATTCTCTACCCTTATCTTTGCTATCTCTCCAGATTCACAAATTTTGCAAATTAACATTAATTAATATCCTCTTGATTGTCACTTCCATTATTGATTTTAGAAATTTGTGAAGAATGCCGTCTATTCTTCCCGTTTTATTTCATCATAAGTCTTCCAAAAACGTGCCACACCATAACTGGGGTAATGTATCCGCTATGTCACTCTTATCGATTCCACGTCCTCTTACATCACGTCATCAAAAAATTCCTCCCCTCGCAGAGGTCCTCACTCTTTTCGCCTATCTACTTGGCTGGAATTCCTCTTACACTCCTACTGTTGAGGAATCAAAATAAGTACGTATAAAACGTTCTGAAAGCATTAATACAAACACGGGCCTCCGTAGTGAGGCAGCTGAAGGAAACTAGTTTGTTAGCGGTGCCAACTGCTTCCAGTTCTGATGCTGAAATGAATATTAATCTGAGTTCCCGGCAACAAATGAACAGAGATTCTGATGCACAGTTACTGAAAACCAATTAACTCTAGATTCTTTCCGCTGTGTTTCGTTGAGAAGAGATACACTGAAGCGCCAAAGAAACTGATATAGGCATGCGTATTCAAATACAGAGTTATGTAAAAAGGCGGAATACTGCGCTGAGGTTGGCAACGCCTATGTAAGACAACAAGTGTCTGGCGCAGTTGTTAGATCGGTTACTGCTGCTACAATGGCAGGTTATCAAGATTTAAGTGAATTTGAAAGTGGTGTTATAGTTGACGCACGAGGGATGGGACACAGAATCTCCGAGGTAACAATGAAGTGGGGATTTTCCCGAACGACCATTTATTGCTGCAGATTTCAATGCTGGGCCATCAACAAGTGTCAGCATGCTAACCATTCAACGAAACATCATCGATATGGGCTTTCGGAACCGAAGACATAATCGTGTACCCTTAATGACTGCCGACACAAAGCTTTGTGCCCGTCTGGACCCGTCAACACCGACATTTGAGTGTTGATGACTGGAAACATGTTGCATGGTCGGACGAGTCCCGTTTCAAATTGCGTCGAGTGGATGGACGTGTACGGGTATGGAAACGACGTCATGAATCTATGGACATTGCATGTCAGCAGGGGACTGTTTAATCTGGTGGAGGCTCTGTAATGGTGTGGGGCGTGTGCAGTTGGAGTGTTATGATACGTCTAGATACTACCCTGACAGGTGACACGTACGTAAGCATGCTGTTTGATCACCTCCATACCTTCATGTCCGTTGTGCATCCCAACGGACTTGGGCAGTTCCAGAAGGACAATGCGACGCCGGCCGAAGTGGCCGTGCGGTTAAAGGCGCTGCAGTCTGGAACCGCAAGACTGCTACGGTCGCAGGTTCGAATCCTGCCTCGGGCATGGATGTTTGTGATGTCCTTAGGTTCGTTAGGTTTAACTAGTTCTAAGTTCTAGGGGACTAATGACCTCAGCAGTTGAGTCCCATAGTGCTCAGAGCCATTTGAACCATTTGACAATGCGACAACGCGCACGTCCAGCATTGCTGCAGAGTGGCTCCAGGAACACTCTTCTGAGTTTAAACACTTCCGCTGTACCACTTTCTATGGCTCTTCAGTGTATATGGGTCACTCTCGATACGATTCATTCAGTAAGAAGTTATTAGAATGGAGTAGACAATGTGTCGAGATTGGTTTCACTCTCTGATCATCATCAACAGAATTTATAGGATACCGCCTGCACAAATACTTATCACAATATTAAATGTCACACTTAAGGCGTAAATCGCATAGGCTCGGGAATGCATCACTGTGCAGGAAAGTGCATACAGTTTGAAATTAGACAGGTGGAACAATACGGAGCTGCACGACTAACGATGCTATGCACGTTTATACTTTTATTTACGGAACTGAGTAAAAGACCGATATTAAGTATCTATACCCATAAATATAGAATAAATATAAAGGAACTTGTAAGAGACGGGGACGTGAACTGCTACTTTTCTTAGAGCCGAGAGTGAAAGCTACTTACACTTTTCTTCTTACTTTTATCCCCAGCTCAGTAACCAAGTAATTGCTAACTATTTCTAGGCTGAATGAAACGCCATTTTACTGGAACATGGAAGTAGCGGTGCAGCTACACCCGATGACGGCTAAAGGCTGCCTTGCTGTTAAGTAATACATTTCCGGTTGTGTAATAGAAAACATTATTTGACTTCGAGTCGAGTGTTTCCGCTTTGAAATCCAGTGCAAATACTTGAAAATAATGAATGCAGGTGATTGGACGTAAAAGTAATAACAAAGGGAATATTTTATACTCCTTAGAAATTTAAATGGGATATTTACGGTTTCGCGGTTTAATTTTAATGGTACAAAAATCCTTGTTGGTAGAACCACTTTTAAGTGGTTTGTGTTTGTCATTAGAAACTATTAATAACGAAAGAGCTTTATTAGCACCCGGGAGATGGCCGTATACTCTTTCTGAGACAGTTTTCCCTTTCCCTCTGTGTGTGCAACCGTCATCGTTGACGGCCACTAAACTTGTCGGGTGCTCCTTAATGGGACGGGTCCCGAAAGGAGTGCGTCACTTCACCGCGCCCGGATAAGTCTGAGTATTTAACGGTGCGGATATCCGACTCGTCTCCAGCCATCTACGATGGGGCATACGTAGTGAACGTAAGCAGAAAGAAAATGTGTGGGTGACAATGGTTGACAACAGTGTATCCTAAAAACTGCATTGTGATTATTTGGCTGCCAGTGACACTAGGTAGAATCGAAGTTACAGTGAATTAGGAGTTGAAGAGAAGAGGTACACCTTTCTGGAGGAGGGATGAGACTAGGGAATTTTCTCCGCTGTCTCCCCTTTAGTGACAAACGCGAACCAACCTACGTTGTTGACCAAAATTATTTCCTGCGTGTCGAGTAAACTACACTGTGCAACACAATTTGTAACACCCCACCCGTCACTTATCTGGTTTTAGTGTGTGTTCACATCAGGTAATTGACTAACATATCAACAGAGAGTGCAAAACTGCCACAATATCGGATAACACAAAGAAAAGGCCCTGTGACTCCTGATTGAACTGCGGTGGCAGTGTTGACATTAATTGATTCAGAATTGATCCTTTTTAAATAAAAAGGGGTGCACATTGATGTTATATTCAGCTATTGAACACCAGATGCAAATGTTGAACATAAAATTAATTAAGAAAGTAACTTGGGACTTTAACTACTTGATTTAAAACAGATGCAGTCGATTAGCACAAATTTATTTTAACTCAAGACCTTCAATCATCACATTACATGACTCTCCTAACAGGCAGTGGTAATAAATTGCGTTTGCGTGGAGTAAAGCGCCCTAAAACTAAAGTAATTCTTATCGACTGACCCAGGCGTAATGCGAAGTGCGAGAAGAATTCTACAATACATGGCCCATGAAACCCTCGTGGAAACTTTGCCCACGTGATCCAGCAAATTAATCAGTGGCCACAGCGAGCGCAATAACACCGAATTCAGCGTGGCGGCGCGGCGTCGTTATGCGGACGTCGGCCGACCTCGTGGTGCTGCAAGGCTGCGTTCGTCTATTCACTTCTAGCTATCTTGCTCAGTACATA
Organism: Schistocerca nitens; assembly: GCF_023898315.1. Classification (NCBI taxonomy): domain Eukaryota; kingdom Metazoa; phylum Arthropoda; class Insecta; order Orthoptera; family Acrididae; genus Schistocerca; species Schistocerca nitens. Next base: position 373,061,211 of record NC_064621.1, read on the forward strand.
GCTGAACGAAAGCTTTCTATCTCCAAGCTCAATCGTTCCATTTGCTAAGTCCTAAACTGCAGAGATGCTCACTCTCTCTCAGGCAAGCTGAGTAAAGAACGCCACGTCCACACTCCAGGAAAGCTGGGAACGGAAAACGACTATGGAGACTTCTCCCAGTCCGCTCTTCGCCTCGGTTTACCCTCCAGCAAAATCACTTACTCCAATTGCACCGAAAGTCGCGTTAATTATGCCTCGCTTCCCAGCGCCGACCAATGCCTGCTCTGGGAAGTGAACAAATTCCCACAAAATTTCCCTTCCTCTCAACTTCTGTTATTTAGCTCCTCCCAGGCCACCCATCAAGGTTAGCGTCTGCACAAAACACCAATTTTTCCGGAATTCTGACTCCCAGGAGAGTACTTCAAATTCCTCGGTACTACGTTCCCATCGGAGGCCAGTGTATTTCATTCTGTCGCTCTTCACCTGATTTACTTCAGAGTCTGCAGACCGTGAATTTAGGGTGAAATTGCTATAGTCACGAACACGCTTATTTTGACCTCTGTTGACCGCTCCACCGTAGCTTTGCGTGGCTTTCTCGCATGTTTCACTGAAAATGGGACGACAGACATGTATCAAAAGGCGTACAAGTTCTCCATCTGCTTCCCGGTACGTCAGTGTGTGGTCAACCACCCACTCACTGTCACTCATCTTAAGGCAGCGTAGGCCGCACCCCGTTACCGCTTTCTCAGAGCTTGAACCGCCCAAGCTGCCTATTGTCGCTTCCCTTCGCCGTTCCCCAGCCGGCCACGGTCACTCGAATACTTCCCTGGGGTAAACTAGCCTCCAGTAAATCGACGCGTTTCCACAAAGTTTTCATGTCGTGTGAATTACTTTGAAACCATCACCCAACATTAATTATTCCAATACGTCCATACTATACCTTCTACAAGATGCATTGTGCCTTGTCAGTCATTTTTGTTGAGCCCTACTGTTCGCTCAACGTGAGTTAGGTGATCTTTAATGACTTTATGTAAGGGGCATAGTTCTTGCCATCTTACAATAGAACATGCTGCTGACAACCCCGCACATTTCAGCCGCTCTCTAAGCCCCCCCCCCCCCCCACCCCTTTCCTGTAGGCTACATATGAATTGAACGTGATCACACCCATTTTGAATGCACCGCGACCGCGACGAGATCTGAACGTGATTTGAACCATCATAGGGTGCTTATGTTTTTCATTCGTCCTCCTTCATTCCCTCCTGTGATGTGATCATGCATGAGTATCACTCGGCCAAATGCACTGAGAATTTTTAAAAAAATGTATCTTTACAGAGGTCTATACGTGTCGCTTCTGAGCGGCAGTGTGTCTTAAATCTTTTCTTCGGCAACCCATAAGAAAATCGAGTGATTTCCACTCTGGGTGCCGCCGTTGTGACCTCCATTGTAGATGTGTCAAAAGAAGGGGTGAAATGTGGGGAAGAGCAGGTTTGACGATCGTCCCACCGGATAACACCCACCTTGGCGTTTGGCAGAATAGTGGCAATGTGACATCATTAACTGACCCTAAACGCCACATAAACTTTGGAGCTGTGGCCTTTATTTCACAGGTTTCGAAATCTTGCTGTTTGAACCGTCGTCGATCCCCACAGTGGCGTCGCGGGCCCTACGCTTTTGCACCGTTATAGAGATATGGGCTGTAGGCAGTTTTGAGCGCAATTTAAAACTTCTGCGTCGCAACGGGGGACAGTTATGGGATCGCAAAAAATTATCCTTTGATTTTGTTGTGCAGTTTACTGCAATCGAGCCGACAGGCAGCTTTACAAAAAGGGCCAGCAGTTCTTCTCCGGAAAGTAGCTATTCTGTTCGTGGTTTCCTAGTAGTGTCGCATTCGGGAGGACGACGGTTCAATCCCGCGAAGGGGTCATCCTGATTTAGGTTTTCCGTGATTTCCCTAAATTGCTCCAGGCAAATGCTGGGATGGGTGCTTTGAAAGGGCACGGCCGACTTCGTTCCCTAATCCGATGAGACCGATGACCTCGCTGTTTGGTCTCTTCCCCCAAACAATCCAATCCTAGTAGAGATGTATCTGTCTACACTGAACTTGCAGGAGAACCCACAATGTAACGTGGCTGAGTAGACTTCTGCTTTTTTCCCCTTTCTTCCATGTATATTCGTTTTGTACAGCTTTTGTTGTATATTAAATTGTATTTTTCATTTATAACGTGTCCATGTGCCTCTGAGACAAATAAATAAGAAAACTGAAATGTTGCAGTAGCCTAATATTTAGTATATCATGTAATGACAATCTGTAATTCCAGTCAATGAGGCTGTAGAAACTGTGCTTTACCTAAATAGTGAGAGCTTTTTGAGTACAAAATGTCACTTTTTGGGAAAAAATATACATTCTGTAATGTTTTCTAAACAGAATCGCTGAATATGTTCGCTAAAATTACGTACCATAACCGTGGTGGTCTTGTTTGATATGTGCTGCTATGATGTAATTATTTCCAAGACTGTAAATATACGGGCAAAACCGCTATTTATGTAAATATTTTCTGTAACTTTGGATAAAATAGACAAAAAGAAGGAATTTACTTCTCAGTGTAAATATAAATGCTGAATACTGCGACCAGGTACTTGCTGTTGTGGTCTTCAGTCCAGAGACTGGTTTGATGCAGCTCTCCATGCTACCCTATCCTGTGCAAGCTTCTTCATCTCCCAGTACCTACTGCAACCTACATCCATCTGAATCTGAGTATTCATTTGTTGGTCTCACTCTACGATTTTTACCCACCACGCTTCCCTCCAATACTAAATTGGTGATCCCTTAATGCCTCAGAATGTGTCCTACCAACCGAACCTTTCTTCTAGTCAATTTGTGTCACAAATTACTCTTCTCCCCAATTATTTTCAGTACCTCCTCATTAGTTACATGATCTACCCATCTAATCTTAAGCATTCGTAGTACCACATTTCGAAAGCTTCTGTTCCATCCTTGTCTACACTGTTTATCGTGTACGTTTCACTTCCATACATACCTACACTCTTTACAAATACTCTGAGAAAAGACTTCCTGACACTTAAATCTATACTGGATGCTAACAAATTTCTTTTTTTCAGAAACACTTTACTTGCCATCGCCGGTCTACATTTTATATACTCTCTACTTCTACCATCACCAGTTACCTTGCTCCCGAATACCAATACTCGTCCACTACTTTAAGCGTCTCATTTCCTAATCTAATTCCCTCAGTATCACCTGACATAATTCGAGTACATTTCATTATACTCGGTTTGCCTTTGTTGATGTTAACATGTACTTATGAAATGTTTATCTAATGACATGATATAATTTCTTTGCCTTTGCCGCCTATCTGCAGATGAGATATACAAGTCGACATTACCATGTTATCTGCGTTATTCTGGGTACTGAAGGTTGCTTCACTACCACCAACTTCATGCTAAAAACATGAATACGTAAACTTCTAAGTTCCTCATCTGAAGATAGATCTGAAAAGACTACGGAACCAGTTAAAACACACGGTTCATGGATTAGGGCAATGGCTTGTTTCGACTGCCCGACATCTGCCTACATCACACTTCGGCAAAAAAAGTGAAACAAGTAAAAAAAACTGGCAATTTTCAGTTTATAACGCTGAAAAATACATGTGAGGAGCCGCAGCGTGCACAAAAAGCGTCATATCTCTTCTCGCCATTTGTTCAATTCAGGGTAGTTGCGTCAGTTAAGTTGTGGCAACTTCATGATTCGCCACGGCTTGTACATTGTCGATTCAGTGTTGCTACTACCATGTGTGGATGGGTCATATATAGTGGAAAATTATCACCTGTGAATATATTTTTTAATATCACTGTTTGCTACAGCATCCGTGTTCTAATAGGGTCTGTATCTTACATTAAAACCTCCAATATACAATACAACCGCGTACATACTCCGTAAACCAACGAACGGTGCGTCTCTGAGGGTAAAGTGTACCGCTACTGTTGTTTCCTTGCCGGCCGGAGTGGCCGCGCGGTTCTAGGCGCTACAGTCTGGAGTCGCGCGACGCGCGACCGCTACGATCGCAGGTTCGAATCCTGCCTCGGGCATGGATGTGCGTGATGTCCTTAGGTTAGTTAGGTTTAAGTAGTTCTAAGTTCTAGGGGACTGATGACCTCACAAGTTAAGTCCCGTAGTGCTCAGAGCCATTTGAACCATTTTGTTGTTTCCTTGCCTGTTCCGTTCACAGATGGAGCGAGGAAGAAAAGACTTTCTATACGCCTCCATAAGAGCCCTATTTTCTCATATCTTCGTGGTTCTCGAGCTAAATGTATGTTGGCGCCAGTAGGATTGTTCTGAATTCAACTTCAAATTCCTATTCTGTAAATTTTGTCAGTAGTTCTGAAGGATCTCCCATTTGCATTCCCGAAACATCTCCGTAAAACTTGCTTATTGTTCGAGCTTATTGGTAACAAATCTAGGAGCTCGCCTCTGGATTGCTTCGATGTGTTCCTTTGTTTAGACCTGGTGGGGATCCAAGTGCTCGTGCATTACTAAAGAACAGGTTCTCATACGGCTTCGCAGCGTTACCCTCAGATATTTAAACGATGTGACTGTGTCAATCAGGACACTACTAAAGCTGTATCCGAACATTACGAGCCTGTTTTTCTTACTCACCCCCATTAACTTACTTTTTCTACGTTTAGACCCAGCTGAAATTGATCACACCAACTAGGAATTTTTATGAAGTCATCTTGTTTCATCCTACAGTCACTGAACCTCGACATATTCCCATACACGACAGACTGCTGCTCACCCTGTTCACCAGACCATCTCTGTATATAGAAAATAATACGGTCCTATTGAAAGTAACTCTTTAATTATTATTTTATCAAACACTGACCAACAGAATTTTCCCTAACAAAGACAGCTCAAACTTAACCTATTCATTTATTACCCACAATTCACAAGACCAAAGGAATCTGAGTGCTGTACATTGACAACATGACCTCCAATAATTAAAACAAAAGAATGGTCTTGAATTGCAAGAAATCCTAACAATAATAAAAGTCCAAAAAATATAAAATTAAAGAAATATGAAACTACCTCCAACTCTATTAACTGCCTAAAGTCATGTCAATCATGAACCCCGATAGAGGAAACCCATTCTTTCTCACAAGTCAATTACCTTACAGAAAATCTTCATAACACGAAATACAGCAATTACAGCAAGTAGCAGCTAAATAAAAGCATTCTGCTATAGACCTTCAGTACTAGGACGCATATGGGTACCAAAAGAAAGATTTTGTTGAAGAGCAGACAATGTATTTACAACATTTTTACCTTATTCATGTGACATCAAGTTCCAGAAAGTATATAGTTGTCAATAATTCCCCTCCACTCCCTTCAGGCATTCGTCCCACATGAACGCGGGGTCGGCCGAGTTACTATGGATTTCCCGATGTTACTTTCAGAGAGTGGTCGAGTGCCTTCCTGTCGCCACCCCGTACCCTTGGGACGGAATTAGCGTATCCCAGCTGTCTGCATCTAGTGTAATCCATCGAATAGTGCGAACGATTTCAAATGTCTGCGAGTCGTGTAACTGAGGGGGAACATGGGGACCAACCCAGTATTCACCTATTGGGATGTGGAAAACCGCCTAAAATCCACATCCAAGCTGCCTTGTACACCGGCCCTCGTCGATAATCCGCCAGGCGGATTCGATGCGGGGACGGCGCGCCTACCCGTCCAGGAAGCAGCGCATTCGCGCCTTCGGCTAACCTGGCGGGTCTTCAATAATTCCACTACCCAAACATTATCAACCACACATCCATTATCATTCTTTTCCTTGCATCTTTTGTTATAAGAAATTTCATCTCACTTTACATTGCGTGTCCTACCAACACAGTCTCCACTAAGAAAAACTTGTCCATACACTACTCTATCCACTCGCTAACTGCTAGTCCGTCCAACCTCAATCTCTTGTCGAGGTTACAAAGCGCTGTCAGCGATATTAACACAGTCCATAGCGTGTCCAACATACAAACAGGCTACTTACACTATCAGACTTCTCTGGGACACTCCTGACGATCACCTTGTCTCTGATGAACAACGCTCTGACGAACAACGCCGTGCACAACCCATATTGGGTTCTATTACTTAAAAGTCTTCAAGCCACTCACATCTGGGAATCGATTCCATATGTTCAAATGGCTCAAATGGCTCTGAGCACTATGGGACTTAACATCTATGGTCATCAGTCCCCTAGAACTTAGAACTACTTAAACCTAACTAACCTAAGGACGTCACACAACACCCAGTCATCACGAGGCAGAGAAAATCCCTGACCCCGCCGGGAATCGAACCCGGGAACCCGGGCGTGGGAAGCGAGAACGCTACCGCACGACCACGACCTGCGGACTCCATATGTTCGTTCCTTTGTTAACAGCGAGCAGTGAGGTGCTGTGTCTGAGCCCTGGCGGGGTTGCTGGGGTCGCCTTTCGAATTCCTGCTGCCACTAACTCGATCTGTCGTGTGACGTCCTTCGGTTGGAGACCACTAAGATATTTGCTCGAGGTTGTTGATGGGGGACAGGGCGTGCTGAGACGTGGCGAGTTAAGGAGCGGTAACCAAGAAAGGAATGCAGTGTGAGGGGTCCGACCGGCGACTATTGGCTGTATTTGTGGGCCGATTTGAATCCATGACTGACTTCGAGTGCCGTCTTCGTGCGAAGCCTGGCCAGCCATCCGTGGAACGTGGCACGCCGATGTCAGTTTAGCCTACACTGAGTTCTGGGCCCCCTTTTGAATCGACAGGCTTCAGTTTCGATTCGTGAACTTCACTTAAGTTTGGGATTTTGAAGTCTTATTGATACCTATAGGTCTTATTGGTACCTATAGGTCTGTTGCGATCAATTAGATTTCTTAGCTGATCTATTTCACCACGAATTGGTTCCTTGAATTGTGGCTGTTGTTTTCTTTTCTTGAGTCGATACTGGCCTTGGTTGTTTGTTAACAGGATATCTTAAACTGTGTGAGCCGATGGTGTTCCCTGAGCTGAAGCGATAACGTGTTTCTTCTATTTTGTGACAGGACACCCCGTCATGACGCAGTACCTGGATGGTTGGGTTTTATCCGACCTCCCTGCTAAGCGCCTTCCAACAGCAGTTAAGTACCTTTCTCTTGTAATACGGCCTTATGCCTGTTTTGAAACACCTTCGGGCGTTGCAGACATCATCGTTCTGTTAATTATATTGGCTTAGGAGCTGCCTGTTTCTCAAAGTTTACAATTGCTGAGGCTAAGTAATTGAGTTTGGCCGTCGTTGTACAAGCCGTTTCTTGCAGTGACGCGAGTGTACCGTGTGGCTAGTTATTGTTGCTTTCACGTAATTAACCTTGCTGTGTTAATATTACTTTTGCCGGTCTGTACCCAAAGAGAAAGGCCTTGGAAGGCCGGTCCTTTCGTTGTAACCTTTCTCGGCCTTCTTATTTGGTGTAGTCTTGCGCTCCTTGCGTATAATCCTTCTGGTGCACCCCTTGTGAGGAGGCATTTCAAGCTCATGGTTACTTAACTGAAGCAGTTATTCACGAGGCCTACCAGTTTCCTATGTGGTGGCCTTACTTGACTGAAGCTGTTATTAAAGAAGGCCTGCCTGTTTTCTATTTGGTAATTTTATTTAATTTAAGCTGTTATTATCGAAGGTCTGCCTGTTTTTCATTTGGTAATTTTGCTTAACTGAAACTGTCAAGGACCATCTGTTCCTTTTCAGTTAAATTAAGAGCTACTTCATAGTTTGGGTTAGCCGTAACTCCTATTAGTCAAGGCCTACTTGTTCCTATTGCCCTACTATTAAGATCTGATACCTTACTCAGTGTTTCCCGGCCACTGAGGCCGAGCGGTTCTAGGCGCTTCAGTCTGGAACCGCGCCACTGCTGCTGTCGCAGGTTCGAATCCTACCTCGAGCATGGATTTGTGTGATGTCATTAGGTTAGTTAGGTTTAATTAGTTCTAAGTTCTAGGGGACTGATGACCTCAGCTGTTAAGTCCCATAGTGCTCAGAGCCATTTGAACCATTTTTTTCAAACTGTGTTGCAATTAACTAAAATTATGATTGCCAAAGGCTTACCTGTTTCAGAGCTATTTATGTCAGTAACATAGTAACACGAGATGATACGAGATGGTACATGGACCCAAACCTTTCCCCTTACATCCCTTTATGCGTAATTGTAGATTTCAGTGCCAATTGATTTTCGGAAATACAGAACTCGTGCGTGTCTGGAGGAACAGTCATTGTTTTGACGATTACAGCTGATATAAATATTACGAAATGTAGAACGTTCACGGAAAAAATAGCAATTTCTGCTATAAAGAAAGTTGATATTGAATCCTTTTTCTCAGCGAAATGTATTCCTACATTATATAAGCCCATTTATACGTTTCCCTAAACTGTGTTCCTTAAATTGTTTATGATAGATGTTCCACCTTGTTTTTTTGTTTTTAAGTCTAAATTAAGTACCAATTTTGGCTGATGGACTCTCCAACGTCGTATTGTATCAGAGTGAGTAAAACAAATGCATAATTTGGGGTGGACAAGTGGTAAATGTATTACATGTCTGGTCATAACAAAACTAAAAATACTTTTATAAAAGCAGGAAAAGTTACACATCATAAAACAAAGTAATAATCATCTGATAACACCTCACACTCGACGTGAATATATAAATTACTGTTGTATGGAATAATAGAACATATTGCAAAAAAATACTATTTCAGTCTAAATTTTAAGGAATTATCTTAGTCAATTTTTCTTAACAATTACATTTTTGAGTTTTGCCACTGTTCGTGCTGGGGTACAGTATGTCTGTATTAGGAGCGAAGGTTAAGAAGATTCCAGTTTGTTACAAACTGATGAAACGTTTACCACTTAGAACTGTAGAAACATGTCTTTACGATTTGTTTTCTCTTTTCACTATTTGTTTTATTTTGTCTTCAAAAATACCCACATTCAATTCACATATAATAGTAGTTTATAAAATTCAGGAGAAGGAAAAAATGTAGTAATATTGTGCAACAATAGCGTAGAATTGGCCGTCAAACAATTCGAGAAAGAAGTAGTTTACTATTATAAAATATCCGAAGTATATATTGATATCAGGCTAGAGTAATGCTGTGCTCTCTATTCGGAGTCACAGACGATGATCCTTTTTAATCCTAGGGTTCTTTTTTACAACCAGTATCGTTTCTTCATTAAAGTCGACGAACTTCTAGATGTACTCTTTTCTCAATGCGTTCCGGGATATAGGTTCCTAAGAAAAGCGGCAGGTCCTGATTCTCTTGGGAACGGCCTGAGATACGGCTTCATCCTTGCCTGCACTTTCGTCTGATTCGTAGTCGCTGTACACCGTGTGAGTTTTCATCCGTGACCGACTTGCTCGTTGTACCTCATCCACTGGTGAGAAACATCTGACTATACAACATTTACTACGTCTCCCGTTGACTTTGGGCAGCTTTCAACTGCAGAGATATTAAAACACCAATGAATTTTCTATTGGCGTATCATGTTGCCGATGTAGTTTGCAATCACTGGCTGTGTGGTGAAATACTGGCAGCTCAAACAAAAGCGTCGTTGCCGACTGTTTGCCGATAATGTTGACACAGAGTGGCTTTTGGTCCCCGAGGGTTGCCCTCGGCGCCAACAGATAAACAACCACGCAGGCGTCCTTTGCGCTCTCGTTAATAGCTACACGTTCGCTGCCCCGCGGGAACGAGCTATGGCTTTCAATTTGCATGGGAAAGGTTGTGAGAAATTAATGATAAACTTCACTGCAATATGTGATTTCAATTCAAACAGAAAATACCGCAGTGCCTCAGGAGTAATACGACATCTTTCTTGTTGTGGACTGAGACGAAAACTGATCTGTATTATTATAGCAGAAAAATGGTTCAAATGGCTCTGAGCACTATGGGACTCAACTGCTGTGGTCATAAGTCCCCTAGAACTTAGAACTACTTAAACCTAACTAACCTAAGGACAGCACACAACACCCAGCCATCACGAGGCAGAGAAAATCCCTGACCCCGTCGGGAATCGAACCCGGGAACCCGGGCGTGGGAAGCGAGAACGCTACCGCACGACCACGAGATGCGGGCTATTATAGCAGAATGTCGACTGTTGTCCACCTGCTTTTAAGGCGGACTACGCTTGCGTGCCTATATATTCAGGAAGTCTACACTTTCAGGAAATCAGTCCCGTAACCACATTTGAAAAATATGTAGCGATATCCTGTGGACAAAGGAGTGTTGAGAAAGAGAGTTAACGTTCGACAGTCAAGAGCAAAGAAAGCCATGATGGTCGTGCATAACTGTTTTGATCAATTTATACCGCATGGATAGGATAGATGGAAAAACGGCGGATACCTATTCTATGCCTTCAGGTTTATAGTAGATTCCGAATATTAAATAATCTGGGGGCAGTTAAGCGTCATAGGTAGCTCGAAGTCAGTACTTACGGAAGTATCTCTAGGCCATTTTTTCAACAACTGTGGTGACTACATAAATGGTGAATTACGCAATAAATCTTCGCGGATATTGCTAGAGCAGCAGGAGCTGTCATTCGCGAGGGCAACATAGAGAAGGCTATTACGTAAGTGAAATATTTTTCTAGTCAACCTTCAGTCTAGTTTGATGTCCACCGCAGTCTGCCGTCCTGCGCTCATCTGCAGTGTTACTGAATAGGGGAGTTCCTAGCAAACAAAACACAGTGCTTCATACTCGACGGAGAGAAATTCTCAGACGTAAAAGGAACTTTGGGCATAACCGAAGGAATGTTATGGGACCTTTACTTTTTGCAGTATTTTTGACTTAGTGGATAACATCGGAACTTCTATGAAGCTTTTTGTGGATCATATTGTAAACACAGAAGTCACAATACTAGAGAATTGTAGCGGAGTGCAGGGAGACATGCAGAGGATCAAAGTTTGGTTCAGGGATTGGCGGTTAACTAACTAACCACATAGGACATCTTCGGTTTCGCGGAACAGTGGTGTACTACCTTCTTTCGTAGGTAAACTGAAGTATTTCTCTAGTTGCTAAAGATTTCGTCGCCATTACATTCCTTTCATCTATGTTTGTCTCTCCAGCTTCTATGTATTCCCTTTTTGGAGATGACCATTAATCTGTAGGTGAATTACCTACATCGGTATTCATTAATGCAGCTTCTGAAACCTTAGAGAATTTCATACATCTCATCCTTGTTCAGTAATTCAGTATCCACGTTCTCCCACATTTCAAACCACCCTCATGAACTTCAGTATATTCTTCGTCGTTATTTAACTGGGATATGTGTCTATACAAGCTCCTGCGTATGCTTTACAAGCCAATACCTGATTTAGGAATCTCTGTCTCGCCATTATGCCATTATGTAGCTCCAGTTGCGATTTTTTAGTAGTTTACTCACTATCAATAGCGTGCAACTTGTTACAAAGCTCATTCAGGCTTCCTCCTCTCTCATTCATACTACCAAGGCCATGCTCTCCTGTAACTCTTTCGCCTTTGTTTCCTTCTAGTACAACGTTCCAATCCTCCATGTTGCTAAATTATCGTCTGTCTTTAGACATCTATCGCTGAATACACTGACATACTGTATCCACCTCTTCATCTTCTCCTTGTGGCGTCACCGTGTATACCGAAACTATTTTTGTTGGCCGTGTCTGATATGGACAACTACATCACCGAACGATTCACCGCAACTCATCTTCGTATTCATAATGAATCCTACTTTCTTTATAACTATTTCTGTTGCTATTGATATTACCCTACGTTCGTCTGACCAGAGATGCGTGTCTTCTTTCCATATCGCTTTACTAACTCTCACTATTTCTGGGCTGAGCGTTTCCCTTTCCGTTTTCATATTTTCGCCCATACCTACCACCTTCAAATTTGTAAACTCCTCGCTCCAACACGAACAATGCTAGCCTTCCGTTGATTATTCAGTCTTTTTGTTCTGGTCACCTCCCCTGTGGGAGCCCCCTGTAGGAAATTCGAATGGGGGACTAATCCGGAATCTTTAGACAATGGAGATATCACCATAACATTATTTTCAATTACAGATCGTATTTCGTGCTCATACAAATTGCGTGTCTTTAACACAGGGTGTCTATTGTTTTCTCCATCCTTATACCGTTGATCATCCTTTAGGGCAGCTTCCCATCCCAAGGGCAAGAGGATGCTCTGAACATTGCTAATGATTTTCGTTCAGAATTTCAGTTGGTACGGAAGTCTTTTCGGAATCAGGAATGTTAAGATTATTAGGAAAAGACGTTGCCAGTAAACGCGTGCTTAGTAAATGATTGTTCAGTAATGTAATGAGCCACTTACTAAGTTTACCATTATAGTTCCTGCATTTCTGGAGCAAAGTTGAATCTTCAGGTTGCAAGATTCCCTTCAAGTCCACCCTTCCCCTCATGACTTTAATGTACATATTTTTTTGTGTTATCTTAATGTGATTAGGAACTTAAATATTATTTATGTGTATTACTGCAGTCAGCTCTAAGAAAATATCTATACAGGCATCTGATCCCATCAGCAGTGCCGCAGCAATCGTGACATGAGGTAAGTACGCTTCAGAACAATACTCTGGTTCAGGTAGCGTACCTTCTCGGAAATAGACAGTCTGCAAGCCTCACAAGGTGTTTGCTCACTGGACAGCCATGTAACTGTATGAAGCAACCAGTGGGTCAGACGCAGTTCTAAGCACTCCAAGAGGGAGACGTCTTTCCTTGTGTTTCTGAGAGGTTAGAGAATGCACTGCACTGTGCTGCCAACTATGTCAGGGGCCACGCGAGGCGCCGGAGTACATTCCTCGCAAAGTGTTTCCGACCCGTGGGAGGCCTCTTCAATAATTCATAGGACGCCGTCTCCGGGACTCTAATCCGGCGGCGTTACTTTGTTATACATTCCTTTGAGTGCGCGACTCGCAGCATGAATCTTTGATTACGGCTAGGTTGCTCGCAGGCGGGCCTATTTCTTTCTGCCGCTTTGAAGTGGGCGAATTCCCCAGGTGGGACATGAACCGGGCACAAAAGAGGTGCTAGCCAACCGAGTCCACTTCCGTAGTCTTATTTCTCCACCTCCCTCTCAAAAACGTCTTACGCCGGAAGTGACGCAAATACTGTGAAAACACCCACACCCCGATCGATCAAAACCCAGTGACCGTATGATAGCTTAACAGTTCCAAATTATGCCACTTGGTTCGAAAACACAACCGAAATTAGATCGGGAAATTTAGAGTAAGAATACGAGTAAGTTCTGTTATAATGGAATACCTTTACTTTTGTAGCTGTACTTCCAAACTGATATCATTCTTAGCTCTCAAACTCACTTTCTTATAAACTTAAATATTTGGCAATATTTAGTGCCATTTCTCTTACTATAATTTGGAAAAACTTTCCACCAAAAAAGGTTTAAAATGTTACATTTGGAGGTTAATACGGAGTAATTGGGAAATACACAATGAGGTGGAAAAGGCATATAATCTCATAAATTAGGGAAAAAAAACATTTTGATGTATACCGGCAACAATTCTGAAACTCCTCCTAATTGAAACTCTTATAATAAATTATGAAGATGGTATCTGTACCCGAAAGAACAGATACCATTGATGACCATGCAGCTACTCTAGAATGAAATGATAATTAGATCGAAACCCTTAGCTGCCGACAGGTGTTGTTGATATACATCAATGGGGACAGTTGAAAATTTGTGCCCCGATCGGGACTCGAACCCGGGACGTCCTGCTTACCTAGCAGACCCTCTAACCATTTGAACCACCGACTGCGACTGCAGGGACTGCAGGGACTTATGCCTTGTCCGTTTCCCGTGAGACCCACATTCCCAAGTGTCCACAACCTACATTCATAGTGTTCCTAATATATATTTGCCCATTCACTCATGAGTCGCCCCAGGCTAAGCTGACGAGTAGGCTAAACTGACGAGTCCCGTAGGAGTTCGGGCAAAGTGTGCGCATTCGCACAGGAGGAGGTCAATGGCCGGGTGCAAGGGATAAGTCCCTGCAGTCACACTACCCTCTGTGCCCTCGGTGGCTCAGATAAGTGTCCGCCATGTAAGGAGGAGATCCCGGGCTCGAGTCCCGGTCGGGGCACACATTTTCTGCTGCCCACATTGATGTATATCAACATCTGTCAGCAGCTTAGTGTTTCGATTTAACTATCATTTCTTATAATAAATGCTTAAACCTGCATCTGTAGCCGAGGCCGTTAGCGCACGCTAGTTCTATCCGGTTCGAATCCTGGTGGTGGATGAAAACTTCAAAGCAAGTATTTAGCCGATCACGTCTTTCCGCCAATGTCCTTCATTCAGTTCCAAACCTCTCATGATGTGAGCGGATGTAACGCTGTTGATAGTGATTTCGCCCGTCCGGCGGCCCACCTGGCTATGTGGCGGCACAGGGTTTCACCCTCTCCCTTCCTGTCATCCGCAACAATAGAACTCCAGCAGTAGAATGTCCAAACCACTCATCACAGTCACGCACACTATACTTACACTCTTACCAGTTTATATCAGGTGGAGGAAGCAACGGAAAACAATCTCCACCATGACCTTGCCATGAGGGGCGGTGCTCCCGTAAGCTCGTATACTGAGAATGGAAGTTAGCATTCTTTGCACTACAATACCTAATTATCAATAACAGAAGAAATAATTTAATTTGATAATAGTTTTGTTAACTTCAAAACGAAGTTCTGAATCAATTATTTGCTTATGCAGTACAGATGGTACGTTTTACACTCATCTATTTAAAGACGTGACAAATATAACCTCCCTTCTCAATAGCTCCTCATCTTAGGAACGCAAGCATTCCACATTTCCCGCCGTGCCATCAAGGATTTCGAGGCACTACAACAGAACCAACTGTATCTATAGCCAAAAATCGAACAATACATGACGACCTACTACTCCTTTTCGCAATAAATTAAACTTTTTTAATCGTTGGAGTACGTTTCCAATAGTTCGTGTATACAACGAGCACCGAGAACATTATGACCATCGACCTACTATCGATATCAACACGTCCAGGCAACAGAAGGGTTACCTGGCGAGGGAAGACTGCGTCATATACCCACACCGTGCATGTAGCATCAGAGAGCTTTCTGTCCGTGTGTAGAATGGGCAAGATAAGCAATCAGTCTGAGTTTGACCCAGGGCAGATTGTGATGGCTCGGAGGCTCAGCACGAGCGTTTCGGAAACTGCACGACTTGTCGGGTGTTCGAGGAGTGCTGTGGTGAGTGTCTTCAACACGTGCCGAAACCAAGGTGAAACCACGCTCATACGTCGTGGGGTTGGGCTGCCACCCCTCATTAGATGTCGGAGGTCGTAGGCTGGGCAAACTGGTAAAAAAGGACGGAACTGTGGCGGAAACAACTTTAATGCTGGGCGGAGTGTAAGTGTGAACAAGCAGTGCACGGAACACTCCTCACGATGCGGCTCCGCAAGCGACGATCCCTTTATGTGCCACCACGACGTCGGCAACTACGATTGAAATGGGCACGTGACCATCGACACTGGACGTTGGTGCAGTGGCTGAGCGTTGCACGGTCTGATAAAATACGTTCTTCATAATGCCGATGGAAGGGGGCGAATCCGTAGTCTTCCAGGTGGACAGCTCCCTGACATCTATACTGTAGGACGGAGACGAACTGGCGGCGGCCCATTATGCTCTGCAGAACATTCACGTGGACATACTTGGGTCCAGTGGAGCTCGTACAAGGTGCCATGACGGCCAAGGGGGATTGTACACTGGTTGCCGTCCACTTACACACTTTCATCACGATCATGTATCCAGAAGCCAGTGGCATTTTTTAACAAGATAATGGGCCATACTACAAGGCCAGGAGTGTCATGGAGTGGTTCAAGAAACACGCTGGCCGTACCAGTTGAGGTGCTACCAGCCAACTCACCAGATCTGATCGAACTTACCTGAGATGTGACTGAACGTGGCGGCAGAGCTCAGCGCCCCCTCCCCGGAATTTATGAGAATTAGGTGAGTTGTGTCAGCTGTTATCCATGCCAAAGGTAGTTATTAGGTAGGTGGTTATAATGTTGTGGCTGATCTGTGTATTTTTGAACAGCAAAACTTTCTAAAACTGCGAAAACAGCTTGTTTCTGTTGTGACTCACACAATGTCTGGAGATAAACTGGACTCTGTACACAGCTTTACGTGGACATTTTGAAGTAATTCGTGCGTCTCTCGGTACGGAACATCACTCGTCGTACGAAAATCACTGTACTCCTTACTGCCCGATTATAACATAACATCTGAAGTTCATGTATATCTCCTCTCCTAGTAAGCTGTAAATAAAAGTAGGTGGTAATTTCGATATGTAATGCAAACCACTACGCGTCTGAAACAGGAGGAGTGCTCTCTGTGCAGAAAATAAAAATAACAAACTAATTATTAAGAATCGTTACGTTTGCCTGCTTACATTGGACAACTCCACTTAGTAACGAATTAATTATTTCAACATTTGTTCTCATAATTTAGACGTACATAAGCGTTCAGTATTACATTAATTGGTTGCTAGTAATGACTGTAAAATTCCGCAGTTCTGCTTAAAATGGAATTACTCTATTTTAAATAAAAACCGTCCTTGGTAATTTTTTTAAAGCTAGTAGCACAATTTGTATTATGATCAGTGTTGTTCAAATAACGCGCTTACGGCAACACATACGAGTCCGACACTATACTGCTAATCGATAAAGGTTTGCACTTCTTTTCTGTTCAAAACTATTACAGTATCTTTGCTGAATAACGCGTAAACTAATTTTACACTCAGAATAATTATTCAGCCCCGTAACATAGCATTTCAAGCTATAGCATTGTCGAAGCAAAAATTAAAAAAAAAAAGTTAGGGAATAGGAAAAAAATTGTGCCGGAGTAGTTATTAATAATCAGCTTAATGGCTGTGATAAAATTCTGACTTCTAGAGTGAGGGTCTTCAGTAGATACTATATGTTATTGAGCCAGAACAATGAATAGGATTTAATTTTTCCTTGTAAATTTGCTACTTTAAACAAACATAACTCGTCTGTCTGTCTGTCTGTCTCTCTCTCTCTCTCTGTCTCTGTCTCTGTCTCTCTCCCTCCCACACACACACACATCATATAAACGCTCATGATTTCATTAACATGAAATTAGGTTGTATGTAGGGATAAGTACAGGATCTTATTCCACCTAGGACCACGAACTCCTAACAAATTTTACTTTCAGTACTGTGCTCAGACAAATCTCAGAATATACACAATTATGCACGTTTTACATATTTGGATCAGAGCTTGTGTTAAGTACATAAACATATTAACTGTTTTACAGCACTCGCATAAAAGTTTAATTACATCCAGCATAAACTAAAAAAACATATGCCTGGATTGTTTACAGCTGACACTTCTTGTAACTGACCAGTTATTGGTGTAATTAATACACAAATGTTATACTAACTTCCTTAGCAACCATATATACTGACCCTTCGATGCAGTGATAGCAAACGTAATAACTGGTGTTTCATACACTACTGGCGATTAAAATTGCTACGCCACGAACTTGACGTGCTACAGATGCAAAATTTAACCGACAGGAAGAAGATGCTGTGATATGCAAATGATTACCTTTTCAGAGCATTCACACAAGATTGGCGCCGGTGGCGACACCTACAACGCGCTGACATGAGGAAAGTTTCCAACCGATTTCTCATACACAAACAGCAGGTGACCGGCTTTACCTGGTGAAACGTCGTTGTGACGCCTCGTGTAAGGAGGAGAAATGCGTACCATCACGTTTCCGACTTTGATAAAGGTCGGATTTTAGCCTATCACGATTGAGGTTTATCGTATCGCGACAATGCTGCTCTCGTTGGTCGAGATCCAATGACTGTTAGCACAATATGGAATCGGTGGGTTCAGAATGGTAATACGGAATGCCGTGCTGGATCCCAACGCCCTCGTATCACTAGCAGTTGAGATGACAGGCATCTTATCCGCATGGCTGTAACGGATCGTGCAGCCACGTCTCGATCCCTGAGTCAACAGATGGGGCCGTTTGCAAGACAACAACCATCCGCACGAACAGTACAACAACGTTTCCAAATGGTACAAATGGCTCTGAGCACTATGCGACTTAACTTCTAAGGTCATCAGTCGCCTAGAACTTAGAACTAATTAAACCTAACTAACCTTAGGACATCACACACATCCATGCCCCGTGTGGGTTCTGTCCTGTCAGAGACCTTTCGCCAGGAGAATGGGGTGCCACAGGGCTCATTTTTTAGCGTCGCTCTCCTCGCCATAGCGATCAATCCAATAATGGATTGCCTCCCAGCTGATGTATCAGGCTCCCTTTTCGTGGACGATTTTACCATCTATTGCAGCGCGCAGCGTACATGTTTCCTGGAGCGCTGTCTTCAGCGTTCTCTTGACCGTCTTTACTCCTGGAGCGTCGCCAATGGTTTCCGTTTTTCTGCCGAGAAGACGGTCTGTATTAACTTCTGGCGCTACAAAGAGTTTCTCCCACCGTCCTTACGACTCGGTCCCGTTGTTCTCCAAATCGTGGAGACAAGAAAATTTTTAGGTTTTACATTTAACAGGAAACTTAGCTGGTCTCCACATGTGTCATATTTGGCTACCCGTTGTACCCGTTCTCTAAATGTCCTCCGTGTTCTCAGTGGTATGTCGTGGGGAGCGGATCGAACCGTACTACTTCGCCTATATCGGTCGATCGTCCGCTCCAAGCTGGATTATGGGAGCTTCGTATACTCCTCTGCACGGCCGTCCGTCTTACGCCGCCTCAACTCCATTCAACATCGGGGTTTACGTCTTGCGATCGGAACGTTTTATACTAGTCCCGTCGAGAGTCTTCATGCTGAAGCCGGTGAATTGCCACTCACCTACCGGCGCGATATACTGCTTTGTCGGTATGCCTGTCGGCTACTGTCAATACCCGACCACCCGTCTTATCGTTCCTTTTTTGACGACTCTCTCGACCGTCAATACGGGTTGTATGTCTCTGCCCTGCTACCCCCTGGAGTTCGCTTTCGTCGCCTCCTTCAGCACCTTGATTTTTCACTCCCTGCAACCTTTCGAGTGGGCGAGAGCCACACGCCACCTTGGCTCCAGGCTCAGGTTCGCGTTCACCTTGACCTCAGCTCGCTCCCATAGGAGGTTACCCCCGGTTCGGTATACCACTCCCGTTTTGTCGAACTTCGTTCGAAGTTCATTAATATGACCTTCATTTATACAGATGGCTCTAAGACCAATGACGGGGTCGGGTGTTCTTTTATTGTCGGGGCACAAAGTTTCAAATACCGGCTCCATGGCCAATGTTCGGTTTTCACAGCTGAGCTCTTTGCCCTCTACCAGGCTGTTCTTTACATCTGCCGCCACCGACAATCTGCTTATGTCATCTGTTCCGATTCCCTGAGCGCCATCCAGAGCCTCAGTGATCCGTATCCGGTTCACCCTTTCGTGCACCGGTTCCAACGCTCTCTTCAGCAGCTGGTGGACGACGGTTCTCTGGTTAGCTTTATGTGGGTTCCTGGCCATGTCGGTATCCCTGGGAACGAAGCTGCAGATGCCGCGGCCAAGGCTGCGGTCCTCCAGCCTCGGACAGCTTCTTGTTGTGTCCCTTCATCAGATTGTAGCATAGTCATTTGTTGGTGCATTTTATCGCAGTGGAATGCCGATTGGGCTGCAATTACGGACAACAAGCTTCGGGCCTTGAAACCTCTTCCCGCGGCTTGGACGA
Organism: Schistocerca nitens; assembly: GCF_023898315.1. Taxonomy (NCBI): domain Eukaryota; kingdom Metazoa; phylum Arthropoda; class Insecta; order Orthoptera; family Acrididae; genus Schistocerca; species Schistocerca nitens. The sequence continues at coordinate 373,080,996 of NC_064621.1, forward strand.
CCTCCTCACGCCCTTCTCGGCGGGAGGAGGTCGTTTTGGCCCGGTTACGAATTGGACACTGCCGGTTCAGCCATCGCCATCTGCTGACGGCTGCGCCGGCGCCGTTCTGCCCATGTGGGCAATTGCTGACGGTCCGCCACATTTTAACGTCCTGTCCGGATTTTAATACACTGCGTCTTAATCTTGGCCTGCCATCTACTCTAGATGCCATTTTAGCGGATGACCCAGGAGCAGCTGCTCGCGTTCTTAGTTTTATCAACTTAACAAACCTGTCTAAGGACATTTGATTATGCTGTTTTTTAATCCTATGCCTGTCAATCTGTCTTTTATCGTGTTTTCCCTTTTAGTTGCTGTTTTAACTTGTGCCTCGCGGTGCATTCCTAACGTAGTCTGGGCGCTAATGACCATTGTAGTTGTGCGCCCTGAAACCACAAAAAAAGAAGAAAAAAAATCCATGCCCGAGGCAGGATTCGAACCTGCGACCGTAGCGGTCGTTCGGTTTCAGACTGTAGCGTCTAGAACCGCACGGCCACTCCGGCCGGCTCGACGTTTGCAGCAGCATGGACTATCAGCTTGGAGACCATGGCTGCGGTTACCCTTGACGCTGCATCACAGACAGGAGCGCCTGCGATGGTGTACTCAACGACGAACCTGGGTGCACGAATGGCAAAACGTCATTTTTTCGGATGAATCCAGGTTCTGTTTACAGCATCATGATGGTCGCATCCGTGTTTGGCGACATCGCAGTGAACGCACATTGGAAGCGTGCATTCGTCATCGCCATACTGGCGTATCACCCGGCGTGATGGTATGGGGTGAAATTGGTTACACGTCTCGGTCACCTCTTGTTCGCATTGACGGCACTTTGAACAGTGTACGTTACATTTCAGATGTGTTACGACCCGTGGCTCTACCCTTCATTCGATCCCTGCGAAACCCTACATTTAGCAGGATAATGCACGAACGCATGTTGCAGGTCCTGTACGGGCCTTTCTGGATACAGAAAATGTTCGACTGTTGCCCTGGCCAGCACATTCTCCAGATCTCTCACCAATTGAAAACGTGTGGTCAATGGTGGCTGAGCAACTGGCTCGTCGCAATACGCCAGTCACTACTCTTGATGAACTGTGGTATCGTGTTGGAGCTGCATGGGCAGCTGTACCTGTACACGCCATCCAAGCTCTGTTTGACTCAATGCCCAGGCGTATTAAGGCCGTTATTACTGCCAGAGTTGCTTGTCCTGGGTACTGATTTCTCAGGATCTATGCACCCAAATTGTGTGAAAATGTAATCACATGTCAGTTCTAGTATAATATATTTGTCCAGTGAATACCCGTTTATCATCTGTATTTCGTCTTGGTGTAGCAATTTTAATGGCCAGTAATGTATTTTATTGGGATGCGTGCACGATTATTGCATACATTTAAGGGATACCTCCTGAATGATTACATGGCAAAGGCACTTAGGAGAAACTCGTCAACACAGAGTGCAAAACGCGTAGCCCAGAAAATGATTTATAGAGTTTCATTGGTTGATACCACACGTGATTAAGCCATCGTCAAGAATTTGGATTAGTTCAGTCCATGAAATGTTTTACGAAGGTGAGGCGAAACTACCAGAAGTTAAGCGTCAGAACATTGAAGAATGTGTTACACATTAGTTGACCGTATACAGCTCCAAGAGTTCGCATTCTTACGACCTTTAGCAAGGAACCCCTGCTACGTTACTATTCGAAGTTGAAGCAAAACTACGAGACGTACTGAAATTTGTTTTATTGTAACAGTCTTGTACGGGAGTACTTCTTTACGTCTTTATCATTGTCGATAACCATATGACATAATCTAACCAATGGTCGTGGCGATTTTAAGTCTTAAGAAGTTCTACAGGCCTCAAATTGATTTTCATTCTGAAATTAATTATGTTTAAAAGTTGTTTGCACTCAGTGGCACAGTGGTTAACGCACCTGCTTATAAACAGGAGATCACGGGTTCGAATCCCGGTTTTGTACACATTTTCACCCGTCGTAACTCATTCTGCGTAATGTCCCGATGCAGCTAACATCACTAATTCCTTCCCTTCCTTTTTATTTCCTTTCTCCTCCCCTCAGCCTTCATTTTACTAATATATGGTTTATTCGGTTTAAGAAAAACAAACGCTTACAACACTTTCTTGGGAAACCCCTGATCTCACTTCTGTCTCACTTGCTTTGTTCCCGTCTGGACTTCATCCTTGAAAAAATGACACCAGCTCAGCCTTAAGAGATACGTTATTTCATTTATAGTAACCGTAACCAAGAGACACTGGCCGATCGGTCGACGGATCCCTAGACGATGAGTTCCCGAGAACCATGGAAAGACAGCAACAGTTAAAGATGGAGAACAAAGACAACACAGCAGAATGACAAGTCCGGAGAGTGAACTAAATCGAGAGCCTTGACGTAGCAATGTTAGAAACCAAACAGCGATGAGTAGAACGAATACCACTAGATTGCAGTCATAACACTATTAACGTCCAGGTCCCAGCGCTGCTAACCTAATAGCGTCGTCGTGAGCACCGATAACCTGTCGCGGAAGCGTGGCCAACGTGTACTGCTGAGGCGGCGATAGCACCGCTCGCAGATTTTAGGAGCGCCGCCTAGCGGCTGTAGTCGTGGTCCAAATTTTCTGGCGGGCTTACAAAATTGGTGGGACGGGACACTAGATTAGAAATAAACAGTGTGCTGCAATTGATGTTCATTACCGTGTGAGGAATCTCCGTTTGCAAGGAAACCCATGTGCCATTGGTCATATACGCTGAAGAGCCAAAGAAACTAGTACACTAGCCTAATATCGTGTAGGTCCCCCGCGAGCACGCAGAAGTGCCGGAACACACCGTGGCTGGGACTCGACTAATGTCTGAAGTAGTGCTGGAGCGAACTGTGAAAGACGTATGCGTCGCCGGCGATGGGCGAGGCATGGCAGAGTCTCTGACCAGAGTTGTTGCTTGTCGCGAGTCGGCGTCAGTCGGCTTTAGTCTTCTGTCCGTGCTAGTAAGCAGTAGTCTTGAGTAGTCGACAGTAGTCTGCGTGAGTCGGCGGTAGTCGGCGCGTGTCGGCAGTATGCTCGGGACTCTGGTCAGAACTCTGGAAGATGAGTATTGTTGTAGAAGGTAAAGAAGCAGCCTTCTGCATATCTAGTAATGTATATTAATTGTCTTTTAATTTCTTTCAAAAAATGCCCCAATAATAATTTTTATAATATAAAGTAACTTTTTTAAAGAAAAGCATTCATTTCAATTTAAAGAATATTTCCAATGCATGATCATTCCTTCCAAGAATAAAAAAAAATATACGACAGCATTGCACGAAGCTGTGTCGAAAATTTCGACTTAAGAGCAGATATATTTACAGTTTTTATTGAGGTAAGAATTTTTGCTTCTTTTTTTATTCAGAGTACAGGGCCGAAGGGCAGCGCTGCTGTCCTCATAAAATTTACCAGGTTACAATATTAAAAAAATTCATTTTATTGTTATTTTTGTGGGGGGTTTACGCTTGGACAATTTTCGTTATTATATTTCTGTGGGAAGGTTACAACTGACATCATGAATCCTGTTCACATATCCATAAAAGTGCGAGTGCGTGAAGATCTCTTCTGAACAGCATGTTGCAAGACATCCCAAATGTTCTCAATAATGTTCATGTCTGAAGAGTTTGGTGGCCATCAGAGGTGTTTAATCTCAGAAGAGTGTTCCTGGAGTCACTATGTAGCAATTCTGGACGTGTAGGGTGATGAATTGCCCTGCTGGAATTCTCCAAGTCCGATGGAATGCACAATGGACGTGAATGGATGCAGATAATCGGACAGGGTGCTAACGTACGTGTCACCAGTCAGAGTCGTAGCTAGACTTATCAGGGATCCCATATCACTCCAACTGCACACACCCCACACCATTACAGAGCCTCCTATAGCTTGAACATTCCCCTGCTCACTGCATGGTCCATGGATTCATGAGGTTGTCTCCATACCTGTACACGTCCATCCGTTCGATAGAATTTGAAACGAGACTTGTCCGACCAGACTATATGTTTCCAAACATCAACAGTCCAATGTCGGTGTTGACGGGCCCAGGCGAGGCGTAAAGCCTTTGTGTCTTGCAGTCATCGGGGCCGCACGAATGGGCCTTCGGCTCCGAAAGCCCATATCGATGATGTTTCGTGAACGTGTATAATAGTTGTATGTATGACGAAAATATATCCAAACTGCCATTCCTAGATTCTCTGCCACGAAAATTAAAGGCACAAAATTTTATTACAGATATTTTTGTTTTGGGTAATATGCATCGAATCGCGCTATAAATTAGAAATTAACGAATGTTTCATGACCCTGTTGTACGTGAATGTAAGTTTTTCATAGTTGGACAAATAGTTAGTCATGCATTTAAGTATGTTATTCGTTGTACTACATCACTGTAGCATCAGTGTGAATCTCTTCAATGCACCTGTAATAGGGTTGGGGTTTGGGCACCATTAATTTCCAAGATGGCATGAGCAGGAGAATGAATTTCAGAGTATAGCGTGATTTAATTAAAGTGCAGCTGCTGATGGTGTTCCACAGAGGGCTATAATTATCGTATGGCCACGAAACCGACTTATGCCAGAACATAAAATTGTTCCAGTTTTGGCAACCAAGCAAAAATCTGGCACTTTACTTCATCTCGTCAACGCTCATATTGAACTAATTGTGTAAGCAGCAGTTGATGACAAAATCAACTTTATGCCTTTCTCATCTGTTTGACCTTTTCTGCCCATTTCCCGTTCCTAATCCACAACTAATGGAAACATTGCTATGCGTATTTCTCGCATTTACAGTGCCAAATTTGCATCTGGTGGCCAAAATTGGAACCAATTTTTGTTAAATCAGTTAGTATATTCACCAAGTTTGTTGTCACACGATTATTACAGCCCACACTGGACCTCTACGAGGAACGGCACTTTTATTATACCACGAACATGGCGGTCGTGCATCAGAAGGCCTCAGTTAGTTAATACATCCTTTATTCAGTAAGATGTTCACGAAGTTGTGATAAGTGACTCGATGGTTTGCGTTGACCCCCAGCCAGCAGTGGCTATTTCAGTACAGCCCGAGGCGGGGTGTCTGGCCGCGGCTGTGCGTGGACTCTGGACAGGATCACTGGTTTGACGAAGCGACAGCAGCTGGTGGTGACCTTGAAGACATTAGCGACGCGTCAGCAGCTGCTTCGCTAGTCGTTAGGCCCCGAACCCGAGACCCCTTAGGGACGCTCTGAGATGAAGTCACTTTGGAGGTGGCACCATCCTAGTGGTTCCGGCTTCAGCCCCAGAGTCATGTCTACTTACAATTCGTAGACCAGCATGTAATGGATGAAGCGATTAGGCGTTGACGAAGCTGAGTGGCCCACAGGATGCCGTCAACTACAGCGGAGTATTCCTCGGCGTCGGTGAAAGTCGATAACAAGGTGCTGCTAGGGTTGAGTGACGAGAATTTATAACGTCTCTGCCCAAATTTGTTACAACCTTCGGTCATGAAAGGGAGCAAACTTAGCTCGCTACTGCAACAATTTGGAGTCTTGCCCCATGCTACTTCAGCAATTTTCCACCCCCTGAAGCAATACTTTGCAGTCAGTTAGCTCACGTACCTTGGCACGGATTGTGAAGCTTGCATAGGGTGAAACTGAACCGACGCCTTTCACAACTCTCTGGACTAGAGCTTATAAAGAAAATAAGGTAATATACACCAGATACGCACTGTTACGTTGTTACGAACCGAAAGATGCGATGTCACATACCATTAGCGCTTTCCGTAAACCACCCACAGCGGCTGTGTTGCTCAAATTTACTTTGAGACTCGTCTACACAGCAAAGGATGGCGTACTGAACAAGGACACTAACTGAAATCCGTAATTTTTGCGAGCTTAGTGTCAACTGGCCGATCCAGATCTTAACATTTTCGTAACAACGGGAAGCCACTACGTCAAGCAGCCCTAACCGGTAAATGTAGAAGCGTCACTGAAAAAAAAGATACGCGTAATAAAAAAAAAGTACAGGCTTGCTTTATGATTGTATAGAAGGGCCTTTACGTAATGTCTTACATTTGTTATTGTTTACTTATTGGGACTCTAAGTGCTCATTTATTCAGCTACTTAGCCAAATTAACACGACATGGAACAACGTGTTTACTTACCTGTGTCCCCAGTTTCAGATACCCTCGTCAGTTGGCCAAGTTCTCTGACTGCCCCTGACTCTTAGTCGGACAGACACACACACACACACACACACACACACACACACACACACACACACAGCGAGAAGAAACAATCTCTTGCGTTGTAGTTCTGACTGCACCCCACTTAAAATTTGCTTGCTTGCGACGCCCTCCCACCACATAACTATCAGTGACAACTCAGTTACTGCAGCGGTTATGCTAATCTTCTAGCACTGACAGAAACAGACTACCTGCAACACGCCTACGGAGAAAAGCTAATGGTAATTACAGGCCTTACGTACAGGAACTGTCGTGCGGAGACACACGTGCAAGCAAACAAAATAAGTAATAGGAAACCAGCATTAATGGTAACAATTCATACCGATGGTCTCATCGAATCTGTACGACTATCATTTGACTGTTTTTAATCGTGATGTATGCCTACGAATATCTGTACAAGAATTAAAACAGATTCTTCATGCTCTACAAACGTCTGTTAACACGTTTTGACACATCTATACAACAGCTACATTGAGTAGAATTTAAAAATACACTGTCACATCCACAGTCATTAGACATGAAAGGGCAGCTTAGCATATAGAATATAGGATGATTTTTTCCACCGTGTACAAACTCTAGGGACTGATCGATGAGAGCATATGGAGCAAAAGCGGTCTAATGAACTAATGTCCGGAAATGCGTGGTTCCTATGTTAGAAGCAATTTATTCAGTCATACATTGTTACAAAGACTGCAGTCTAATACGCGCTGCACCATGCAGCCTCAGTTACAGTAGCTATTGAAAACGGGTTCCTTGTTTCTCATCGCATGCTTGTAGACACCGTAGCATGTTCTGTCTCACATGTTCACATCGAAAAGTATCAAAGGAAACATGAATACGCTGCTCCAGTGTCTCCACATCCGGAATGCGCTCTACGTACAGTATAGTTCTGAGATGGCCACATAACCACCAGCAAGAAACGCCGATGGTCCCGGGCTGTTAGGCGACGTAGAAGGAAGACTGCTCCCAAAATACGGTCGCCAATTATCCCGGACCACAGATTCCGGCTGTACCGATGCCGATGCCGATGCTGTCACCATACCATGGCGGTTCTGCATACTATCCCAATGATGAGTTTAATGAAAGTTGAAGATACTGCCCCGTGTAAAGGTGGCCTCATCTGTGAATATGATGGATGACACAAATCCAGGAATTATAGTTGCCTAGCGAGGAAACCAGGGACAAAACTGCTCCTGATGTGGAAAGTCTGTTGTTAGTAGAGCACAGTACTGGAAAGTAAAAACTGTTAGGAGTTCGTGGTCTTAGATGGAATAAGATCCTATTCTTATCTGTATTGATGTTAATGAAATCATGAGCGTTTATATGATGTTTGTGTGTGTGCGTGTGTGTGTGTGCGTGTGTGTGTGTGTGTGTTTGTGTGTGTGTGTAAAGGAAATCCTATTCATTGGTCTGGCTCAACAATACATAGCATCAGTAAGTGATAGGTGTAGTAACATTTGTCATGGGGAACGTTCCACACCGTCGTCTGGCTTACCCTGTACTATCGGGCCAACTGCCTGGTACTGACAAAGCAGTCGCTTTCCACAGTCTTAATCACGTTTCCCTCCAAGTCGGTTGTCGGAACATTTCGGGTACGTCCTTCATGATTTTCTACGTTCTGAAACGACCCTGTCTCACACAAACGGCGAAACGCTGTTGCAAGCGTTGGCCGGCCGTTGTGGTCGAGTGGTTCTAGGCGCTTTAGTCCGGAACCGCGATGCTGCTACGGTCGCAGGTTCAAATCCTGCCTCGGGCATGGATGTGTGTGCTGTCCTTAGGTTAGTTAGGTTTAAGTAGTTCTAAGTCTAGGGGACAGATGACCTCAGATGTTAAGTCCATAGTGCTCAGAGCCATTTGAATTTGTTGCAAGCGTTGAATGCTGTGGTTGTTGATGGCGAGAATGTGTCTCCTTGTATAACCTTTCTGCCCGCCGTCCGTTGCCATTTGCCTTTCCGTAAGTAAACACTCTGTCGGCAAGCTCTCGATTCAAGTACGGAACCATTGTGTACAGGTGAGTCAGCAAGAGAAGTGAATCGGACTCAACATTACCAACTAGAGAAACAGCACCAGCCTGCAGGAGCAAGCCATGCATACAGTCTCTCTAAGAAAGTATGAGTGAATAAATGGTCTTTAGCATGGAAACGGTGCCTTTTCGGAGATAAGTTCATTAGACGTTTTTTGTTCCGTATCCTCTCATCGATCAGTTCCTAGAGTTTGTACAAGGTGGAAAAAAATCATCCTGTATGTTGGTTTCAACCTGAACGTATTATGTATGGTACTATAGATATACGCTTGGTAGACATAGAATTTACTGTCTGAAAACAAGCACACCCACCTCTCAAGGGGGGGGGGGGGGGGAATTGAGGTGAAGTAGAAGTGCAACTAACGACGCATATTCAGAGAGAAAATAAATCCAGTATTTGAGAATGAGAGCGATTAGCAACTTAGAACATACTTTAAACGTAATTTTCAAACTTTTAGAAACTTTTTCTTATTTGTTTAACACCATTAACTCAAATGTAAAGTAGTCAGCAGTTTAAAGCTGTTTTATACAGCGCAGTTCGATTCTTTAAAGAATCATGGGTTTACTGCTTATTTAATATCTGGAAAGAAACACTGCGGGGTTGAGAACCACCTGCATCGCATAGGAGTGAGAATGAAAAGGTGGTAACATTAAAATGTAACTCAGGGGCACCTATAGCAATTTCAAGCAAATTTGCTAGATACATGACCTAGATGCATGACTCATTAGTTTAAAAGTCCCCCACTCTTTATTGACTTTGTAAGGAATCAGAAGTTCAGATCTGCGATATTTCCATGGGATACGTACTAGAGATAAAGGATCTTCAGACCTTGTTATACAGCGAATGTTTGACCGCCCAAAGAATGAACTGTTGATTTATTATATAGTCAATAAAGAGTAGGAGCTTTTAAAATAAGTTATACATCCAGAAAATTTGCTTGAAATTCCTATAGGTGCTCCTGAGTTACATTTCAATGTTTCCACGTTTTTCATTCTCACTCCTCTTTGATGCGGGTTTATTTACACTTTACTAAACGTTTCCTAATGACCCTCTATTACAGTGTATGTGAAGCTAGAGATCACAGGATGGTGAAAGGCTTGCTGGAATTCATATTGTAGCTATGTTCAACGATCCAAGTAGCTGCATGAAAAACATTTATTCACAGAGGTGGAACGTACTCCTGTATTGCATTTAACATGGAACACTTCCAAAGTTCTAGCTCTACGGCTCCTTACAAGCAAACTGCAATAAGTTAACAATCATAATTATTCAGCAATGACTGGATTGGCTAAGAAACGCAATACTGGCTTACAATTGCACTCACATAATTATTTAAACCCACAGAGTAATCGAAAGCGAAGTTCACAATTTTCCAGTAATGACTGAATTGGGGAAACCGATCTGTGACTGTCACCAAAAAGAATCATGAAAGTTAACTGAGCATCTGATGCATGAAATGAATCGTGGCCGCGATTAAGTAACAATCTCGGTTCTCACTGAATCTAAGGAAATCGGTAACGCAAATATCACTCACAGGAATACTGCACTGCTCCTAACGATAGAGGCTAATTGCTATAGAGAATCCTAAGTGAAAACTGAAGTAACTCCGTCACAGTAACTGCATGTCATAGCTACGTAACCACGAACAGCGACTTCTTTACTCAGTCTAAAACTCAACAGATCGAAAAATCTTGCAGGGGACGGACTGACTAACCACCAAGATGAATTCTGCAGAGGTAGCAGGCGTCTTCCCCGTCAGAAGACAATTTTAATCAATGTCTGCTTCCTTCACCTCAAAATTTTCCACTGCGTTCATTGTCCAATATTCGAACAACGGCGTCCTTAACGTATGGGTCCGAAGGAACTAATCAAGCAACCTCACGTTTGCAGTACTTGGGCAGACGAGTGTCTTGACCGACTGGCGTTATGGGCTGGCTTCGAAGATTACATCCAACCACTTTTCTCAGCCTTCTACTGAACAGTTAAATCAACAATTTCTACCTGATTTTACCCAGCACATGCACTGTAATTACACCCACATTCATTCAGTCCAGCGATCCATCATGTTTGGGACAGATCGTTACAAGTATGTAGTGTCTTGAATATTAAATGTCACAAACATGAGGATAAAACACACAAGGTCTCGGTTCCCAGCTCGATCTTCCACTCTTCCTTCCTGGTACAGGAAAATGTGAGAAAATGTAGGCAAAGAAATGGCGATCCGCTGACTTGATCCAAATACGAAACTGTAAATTACGAAGTTGTTGATTGTCGCCTTTCAATTTCTATAAAACACTGAGGGAGCAAGATTCTTCAGCACCACCAGTTGTGGAGGTGTGGATGAGGAGTGACGTAAAGTTTTCGAAAACGACCAGTCAGTGTTTATTTTCTGTATTTAATTGAATTTGAATACTTTTGAAAATATGAGGTGACATTTTTCTGTAATCTGTGCTGTTCAGTGTGTCAGACAAGTCGCTAGAATGAGCACTAAAACGAGCTAATAATTTTGCCAACATGCTTCGGGATCTAAGTTCACGCCACAGGACTAAATATCACAGACAGAATTATTCCCCTCTGGAGTCATATGGTGTAAATCATCAGACAGTCAGACATATTTGTGTGCAACATATGTCATATCCGTCGGTTCAACATCATCTCCTAAGCCCCAGGAATGATTTCAGTGTAACTTTGTACACACCACCAACCTCCCTTTGGGGTGGGATGAAGGTGATAATGGAGTGATAGACGGGGTGAGAGAAGAAGATGGATAGAGACATTGGAGACGAGGAGATGGACGGAGATGTGGGAGGAGGAAACAGAAAGAAGGGAGAAGAAACAGAGAGTAGGAGGAGGGGATGATGGGAGAGGGAGAGGAAGAGTTGGACAGTGAGAGGGGGATGTGTAGATGGAAAGTGAGAAGGAAATGAGAGGTGATGGATGCAGACATTGGGAGGGGGGAGATAGATAGAGGGGAGTAGGTGGGAATTGTGAAGAGGTAATGGACACAGTAAGGTGGACGAGGAGACAGACAGGGGAGAAGGATAGGGAGAGGGTGGGGAGGAGGGAGATTGGGAGGAGGAGATGATACGAGAGTGGGATGAGGAGATGTAGAGAGACAGGGCAGAGGAGAACATAGACTAATAGAAGGCTGGAATAAAAAAACACATGCGGAACGTTGGCTTTCTCAGCTGTTGTTAAAATATAGCTGCTGTCAATCCGAAAGTTAAAGTGAACACAGCAGTGCTTTCCTGGACCTGTCTTCTGAGTGTAGGTAGTCTACTTGCTGTAGTAGTTTTACGATACGCACACTTTAAGGTGGAATCATAATTGAGCACAGCTCAGCACGTGTTAAATAAGCAATCTTTTTGCAAAAGTCACAATCGTGTAAGTTTCAGAGTAAATTAGGACCTTGTTTGACGCTCGCAATTAATCCACAAACTAATAAACGAAACGATGAAAGAAAACGATACGTGGCACAGTATTGTCGTGAAGCATAAAAATGTCTCATATTGTGACTTGAATAGGTATTTAAATTGTAAATTTAGATACATTTCGTGCATAATTAGGGATTACGTGTCAACATAAATGTTTTATGACATTTCGAACCAGTAACTGCTCTAAGAGGGAAGGGGTCGGGGTGTGGGGTCTGTAGAGGTCAAAGAACATTTTCGTAGAAGCGATCATATATAAACAGCTTCAGAATTTTTGGAGAACAGAGTAGCATGAAGAGTAAAGTGTCTTCACATAGGCAAATAATTGTAGAAATTATGAGGTAATATAACGCAGGTTACTTTGCTGTTGCTTGAGTGAGGGAGTGCCTGACCGCTAATATTTCAGTCACAAAGCGGCCAACATTCACAGCGTGATCGTAAAACTTATAGTCACCCGTCCTCCACTTATCACATAAAACCAATAACTTAATCTATTGGTAAACCCGGAAATAGAGAAATATATCGCCCACAGAGCTGAGTTAATATTAGATGATCACAGCTCTACACTTTCCCTCCTCTAACCCCCACTTAACACAGTTCTCCAAAGCTTCCCACACTGTCTGTTCCGTACCATCCCTTCATTTTTTCTGTATTTACGCATGTCTTGTGATTGTCTATGTATTCCATATATTAAATTGTTACAGCCGTTACATTTTGTCTTTTATTCTTTTTCCGTTCCACCTACTGCATGAAAAAATTCTTCAAGCTGTACATTAGTATTGTAGTGACGTACTAATTTTATTGTATTGGAAACTTATTTTACTTTTAATTACTATACAGACACTGCTATCTAGAGTTCAGTGTTAATTTTTTCTGGTTTGTTAGTTTCACATTCATTTCCTATCTCAAAATTTTTAATTGCATTACCACTGCACTGGCCTATTAACGTGTAAAGTCTTTTACAATGTTGTTCACATATATTGTAACTTCTTTGATGATAATTATCACTTACAGTCTGAGATAGCCTTTTAAGCCGTAAATTGCCTAACAAAATCAATTAATACTGTGCAACATACACAATATTGCGCTTTTCATTGATAAATAGTCTATTAATTTATGTGATACGCACAGATATTTTGATGATAACCTGTCCATTATACGCCGATGCTACATTTCGTCTGTGCTGTGAGTGCACGGGAAACGTCAAGTTCTTTTCGTGTAGTATGTGCACATAAACGACCGTGTCCCCCCTCCCCAAATAATTTTTGCTGACAGCAAAACTAGAGTATTGTCTGTAGCCACTAATTTTAAAAAGCAAAGTCTTCGGTACTTACCTGGCTTATTTCCTGTAAGTACGTAATGGAGATCACTTTGTGCGATAAAACTTTGAGGTCACAACGTACATTCATCGCTCAGCGAAGGGTTACCAGAACGATCTTCCATGTCATTTCGAGAACTCTGCGTTACCTGCTGATTGAGAACCTGATGTGGTTTCCGGTTGGTGATAACAAATTACTGAAGAAAGACTGTAAGATTCTTTGCACATAAATGATCTACAGTTAGTTCCCTCTTCCTTTAACACTACATAGAAAAGTATGTAGTATAACGTGTAGATTACAGTTACAATAAACTCACAAATGAAAAGAAAAATGCGAGCCACGAATCAAAAACTATCTAGTATAAGTTGAAATAATCCTCATGTATCCAGAATGAGATTTTCACTCTGCAGCGGAGTGTGCGCTGATATGAAACTTTCTGGCAGATTAAAACTGTGTGCCCGACCGAGACTCGAACTCGGGACCTTTGCCTTTCGCGGGAAAATGCTCTACCAACTGAGCCACCGAAGCACGACTCACGGCCGGTACTCACAGGAGACGAGGTACTGGCAGAAGTAAAGCTGTGAGTACCGGGCGTGAGTCGTGCTTCGGTAGCTCAGTTGGTAGAGCACTTGCCCGCGAAAGGCAAAGGTCCCGAGTTCGAGTCTCGGTCGGGCACACAGTTTTAATCTGCCAGGAAGTTTCAATCCTCATGTAATTAAAACGAAATTAAGAAGAGTAACACTTGCTAATTTTGCATTTAGTAGCTCGTTCCATGATGCATACAACTATTAAATGTATGAACTACTATTAAATGTACGCTCTTAATTATGATTTAAATCAAGTGTGCTTTTTTTAGCAGTACAACTGAAATGTCTGATAAAGAAGGATGCACGAAGACACTTTAGTCACTCGTCTTTCTCTTGTGGCTCATCGACGAAAATGTCGGTCACTGAATAACGATTTGCGTTTAGGTAGTATGGATCCAGGTTTTGATTTTCCAGATAAGATTGCCGTGTCGCTAAAACACATTCATATGCCGATTTACTCTTTCTTTTCGAAAATAATAATTCCCTTGTTCGACATTGTCTTCAGATTTGAACTCTTTTTGTAGTCAGTGACATTTATTCCATAAATCTAAAATTAGACTTCTTTCTTCAAAACAATATTTATGTAAGTAGAACAACACATCAGTGAATTACACTCGCAACCTTCATCATATAGAATAATTTGAATTAATTTGCAAATTTAAAATCAAGGAATTAGAACTGCTGTACACGCCAGCATCCGCCGACACCTACATCTCACTCCTGGCAACATACGACTTTCAACCACTAATCAAGAAGGGAAAAGATAATGTATAGATCAAATAAAGTATTTTATATGACACATTAATTAATTACCTCTTACCTTTTATTTGGGCAACGGTCTTGCCGCAGTGGATACACAAGTTCACGTGAGATCAGCGAAATTAAGCGCTGTTGGGCGTGGCTGGCACTTGGATGGGTGACCATGCAGCCGCCGGGCTATATTGCCATTTTTCGGGGTGCACTCAGCCTCGTGATGCCAGTTGAGGAGCTACTCGATCGAATAGTAGCGGCTTCGGTCAAGAATACCATCATAACGACCGGGAGAGCGGTGTGCTGACCCCACGCCCCTCCTATCCACATCCACCTCGTAGGATGATACGGCGGTCGGATGAACAATTCCAATGCCAATGAATTCAAGTGTAATTACAATTTAGAAATAAACAGAACATATGAAAAAGAATTACGTTATTTAGAATGTAATTAAATTATTTATATCAGATCCATCACTTGAATCGTTATTTTCATATGTGGACACAAATGATATAATACCTTACTCTGTTTACTCAAAAAAGAAAATCATTGTATGGTAACTTTAGAAAACTTCACAAGCCAGGGTAGCTGAAAAAAGCATGAGCTGTGCTCTCATCATCACAGCGTATGCTTTTGATTCTTTAGGTGTTACACGTCAGTGTTAAAAGTCGCTTCACACTGCGTATGTAAACCCCGCTACCATGGAGATCACTACACATCGGCATGCAGCTCATCCTATGATCCGTTGAGGACAACATAGCCTTGTCGCAACCGGTCATGGAATAAAACGAATTTTTAGCGATCTTGGTTCCTGAAGTTTTATTCAGTTGCCGTACACTGCAAATCGCCCCCGAGACTAAACACATTAGAAATACATAAAAAAAATCTTTGTGACTTCAGAACTATTTCTGTATCAAGTAATCCGTTTGCTTCTCTGCATCGTTTAATTAGATTACTTGTGTGTATCGTCAAGTCCAATATGTGGTGGAAGCGAGTAACTGATAAGTTCCATTACGATGACAAAGTAGCTTCGATTGTGATACTTTCACAGAACCTGAAAAACAAATTAAAAGTGCATCTACATCTACATCCATACTCCGCAAGCCACCTGACGGTGTGTGGCGGAGGGTACTTTGAGTACCTCTATCGGTTCTCCCTTCTTTTCCAGTCTCGTATGGTTTGAGGAAAGAAAGATTGTCGGTATGCCTCTGTGGGGGCTCTAATCTCTCTGATTTTGTCCTCATGGTCTTTTCTCGAGATATACGTAGGAGGGAGCAATATACTGCATGATTCCTGGGTGAAGGTATGTTCTCGAAACTTCATCAAAAGCCCGTAACGAGCTACTGAGCGTATCTCTTGTAGAGTCTTCCACTAGAGTTTATCTGTCATGTCCGTAATGCTTTCGCGATTACTAAATGATCCTGTAACGCGCGCTGCTCTCCGTTGGATCTTCTCTATCACTTCTGTCAACCCTATGTGGTACGGATCCCACACCGGTGAGCAGTATTCAAGCAGTGGGCGAACAAGTGTACTGTAACCTACTTCCTTTGTTTTCGGATTGCATTTCCTTAAGATTCTTCCAATGAATCTGTCTGGCATCTGCTTTACCGACGATTATTTTTATATGATCATTCCATTTTAAATCACTCCTAATGCCTACTCCGAGATAATTTATGGAATTAACTGCTTCCAGTTGCTAACCTGCTACATTGTAGTTAAAGGATCTTTCTTTCTATGAATTCGCAGCACATTACACTTGTCTACATTGAGATTCAGTTGCTATTCCCTGCACCATGCGTCAATTCGTTGCAGATCGTCCTGCATTTCAATACAATTTTCCATTGTTACAACCTCTCGATATACTACAGCATCATCCGCAAAAACCCTCAGTGAACTTCCGATGTTATCCACAAAGTCATTTATGTATACTATGAATAGCAACGGTCCTACGACACTCCCCTGCGGCACACCTGAAATCACTGTTACTTCGTAAGACTTCTCTCCATTGAGAATGACATCGCGTTCCATATGTATGGATTTTATTACACCGTAATTCGGTGCATGCAGCGAAGAGATGTAATGTCACTAACGAAATATTATTAGAACTAATTAAATTCGCTGACAGTACTAGAAGTTGTAACAGACGTGCACTACTAAACCGTCGGATGCAACAGACTGTAAAGGGTGTACGTGCAGTTGGACAACTTTCGTACTTTGTTGTAGAATTTTTACTTGTGTAAATAACATTTTAGCGAGATGTATGAGGGCCCTGATCTGGGCCTATCCGTCACTGACACATCGGCGAAAAATCAAACAGTCCGGCACCACACAGTACACTCCTCCAGAGAGGCATTAAGTAACAGCTGCATCGCTCTGACGTTTAATTAATAGAATCCGATACCAGAGTAAGCCATCGTTTACGGCGGCAATCGTTGCCCGATGAAGATAATATCGCAGCACGCAGTCGAAAAGAGTGCCTAATTCTCCTCTCGCAAATTAACCGTTGTACAGTGCGGAGCGTCAGGGTACAAATGTTATAAATTTAATTAATATTCATAATAGTGCGGTCGTATTTCTTGCGGTGCGCTTCGTGATAGGAATGGTCATTTGCCGAGGGGCGGATGTAATTACAAGAGCGGCGAGACGCCGCTCTGCACCGGGCGCCGCCGCGGCGGGCCCCACGTAACTTTATTACGCCGCTTCCTGCGGCAGGCGATAATTGTGTGGGCGGTCCGCGCAAATTAGCTCGGCCTCCAGCGAGCCGCATTCATCATCCGCTCCTGGACGGAGCCGCTCCTCTCGCCACTGTCGCAACGGATCGTTCGTTATACGGCAATACGCGCGTCGCGAGATACTGAGATACGCCGGGCGCGCGGTGGGCAGGGCCCTAGGAGCGGGGTGCCTCTCCCACCTGCTGTTCCGCTGCCCATCTGTCTTCGGGAGGCGACAACACCATCTTGTATCCACAGGGTGTGGCAGGAACGCTCCGGCTGACAAGCAATCATTTCGAAGTACAAGGTTTACGACGTTAGTTACTGTTTCCACTGTTGCTGTCTTGTAGCCCACAAGGTGTGTGACAGGAGACGGCAGCGACAAAAATAATCCTCCCAGGAAGACAAGTTTCTCAGCGAGATGAGTCCAAGAACAGACTGAGGTGACGAAAGCCATGGGAAAACTCCTAATATCGGACCTCATTTCGCAGTGGTTAGTGCAGCAACTCGACGTGGAATGTGCTCAATAAACAGTTGGCAGTTCCCTGCAGAAATATTCAATATCGCTTCCTCTCTAGCCATCCACAATTGTGAAAGTGTTGCTGGTAGAATATTTTGTGCACGAACTTGACCTCTCTATTATGTCCCATAAGTGTCCTGTGGAATTCATATCGGGCGACCTGGGTGGCTAAATCATTGGCTAAAACTGTTCAGGATATTCTTCAAGCAAATTGCGAACAGTTGTGGCCCTGTAACATGGCGCATTGTCGTCCACAAACATTCCATCGTTGTTTGGGAACATGAAGCTGGCAATGATATCCAAGTAGTAAATAAGGACCAGAGGAATCAGTCGATTCCACGTAAACACTGGCCACAGCATTGAGCCACGGCCAGCTTGCACAGTGCCTCGTTAACAACTTGGTACATGGCTTCGTGGGGACTGCGTCACACTCGAACACATCTTACAAATGGGGACACATTTGACCAGGCCATGGTTTTTAAGTTGTTCTGGGTCCACCCGATATGGCTCTGAGCACTATGGGACTTAACATCTATGGTCACCAGTCCCCTAGAACTTAGAACTACTTCAACCTAACTAACCTAAGGACAGCACACAACACCCAGCCATCACGAGGCAGAGAAAATCCCTGACCCCGCCGG
Organism: Schistocerca nitens; assembly: GCF_023898315.1. Lineage (NCBI taxonomy): Eukaryota > Metazoa > Arthropoda > Insecta > Orthoptera > Acrididae > Schistocerca > Schistocerca nitens. The sequence goes on from NC_064621.1 coordinate 373,099,257, forward strand.
GAATCGAACCCGGGAACCTGGGCGTGGGAAGCGAGAACGCTACCGCACGACCACGAGATGCGGGCACCACCCGATATGTTCACGCACCACATTGAGAGGCCTCAGGTGATGTCCTGTTGGTAGCAAGGGCCCTCGCGTCTGTCATCTGTCACAGTAGAACATTAACGATAAATTCCGCTGCACTGTGGTAAGTCATACGATCATCGTACGTCCCTCATTGATTTCTACTGTTATTTCACGCAGCACTGTTTGTCCGTCAAGACTGACAACTCAATGCAAACGCCGCTGCTTCAGTCGTTAAGTGAAGGCCATCCGCCACTGCTTTGTCTGTGGTGAGAGGTAATGACTGAAATTTATTGCCGTCCGGTGTGGCCGAGCGGTTCTAGGCGCTTCAGTCTGGAACAGTGCAACCACTACGGTCTCAGGTTCGAATCCTGCCTTGGACATGGATGTCTGTGATGTCCATAGGTTAGTTGGTTTAAGTAGTTCCAAGTTCTAGGGGACTGATGACCTCAGATGTCAAGTCCCATAGTGCTCAGAGCACTATTTATTATTCTCTCACACACTGGATGCTGTGGATCTCGGAATACTGGATTCCATAACGGTTTACGAAATTGAATGTTCCATGCTTCTAGCTCCAACATTGCACGTTCAAAGTCTGTTAATTTCCTTCATGCGGCCATAATCACGTTGGACACGTTTTCACAAAATCATATTATACAAATGACAGCTTCGCCAGTTGACTCTCTTTTTTAGTTTGTGTAAGCTGTACTAACGCCATGTATATAAGTGAATATTGCTGTTACATGACGTTTGTCACTTCAGTGTATGTTGTTCTTGCTCTTGTTCATATCTACTTTATGTTCTTATACGAGCAGAATACATAGCCACGTGTCATACGTTGTCAATGGTATAAATATGACCACCTGTCAAAAGCTTGAACAGCAGACAGCTGCAAGATGAACAGGAAGAGTGTCAATGAGGTTCCGGAACCGACAGCGGCCTGGAGCCATGACGACAACGGCCAGTTGCGCTAGGTTCCCAGTTTGAAGACATGGCGTGGACATCTCGATCGAGGTGGACTCACAGATTCTCAATTGGGTTAAAATCTGGGAAGTTAGCAGCCAACGGAGTATGGTAAACACACCCTTGTGCTCTTCGAACTACTCACGTACACTGCAAGCTGTGTGTCACGTAGCACTGTTGCTGGTGGATGCCATCGTGCCGAGGAAAAACGAATTGCATGTAGGTGTGGGCATGCTCCCCAAAGATAGATGCGTACTTTTGTTGATCCATTGCGTTTTCCAGAATGACGACATCGCCCAGAGATTGCCGCATAAACATTCCCCGGATCATAACGCTCCCTCCTCCGTTCATTGTTATACAGGTGTTTGATATCAGACGTTTCACGCCACACACACAAAAAACCACCTATCATGTGAAGAATGGACGCCCAGTTGGGGTATTGGCGCGCTAATTCCAGCTTTCGTTTACGGTGAACAGTGGCATAGGAGGAAGAAATAGGTGCTGGCTGTGGAAGCCCTTATGTTGCAACGTTCCCTAAACGGTCTTTGAGGAGACCTATTGGTGGCCTCTGGTCATCTGGGCAATCAGTTGCTCAACAGTTGCACATCTCCGCTGCCATCGTTCATCCTTGTCATCTATAGCCTACGGCGCACCACAGCTGCCTCGACGCTAGTTTCGGATGGCACCATTCTGACACGTAGGGTATATGACACGTAAGGTATATTTTAAGCACAGCCGTTTCGGCAATTCTCCCAGTCTTGACCCGAAAGCCAATTATTGTGCTCTTTTGGACGTGAGATAAATCGCTACATTTCTGCACGACAAAGACTGCGCTGCATTTCTCGACACTCGCCCCACCCCCACGACACTCTATGTATACTCCCCACTGCTGGTGGTGCCACCTGCAGTCAGTCCATAACTGGTTGTTGCACGGTCGAACGTAGGCCGTGCTCACATTAATGTGTCTCGGCTATGTATATTCCACTTACGTTGTATAGGAAAGAAATTTGTCTGTTGTTTTTAAATTTTTAAGTTCTTCACATTTACATAATCCCTTAGGGTTTGACGATGGTGATGTTTGGTTTGTGTAGCGCTCAAATGCGTGGTCATCAGTGCCCTTACGAAGTTCCAATTGTCGCGCAGTCCAGTTTTTTTTACATTACAATCTATCCACTGCCACGGATGATGATGATGATGATGATGATGATGATGATGATGATGATGATGATGAAATGATTACAACACAAACAGCGAGTCCCCGGGCAGAGAAAGTCCCCAACCCAGCCGGTAACCGAACCCGGGTCTCCGTGATCCGGATGCAGCAACGTTAACACTAGACCACAAGCTGCGGACGATCCCCTAAGGTGTTTGGAAGGTGTTTGGCGTGTTTTACCTGAACAGGGTTTTCTTCAGTAACTCATTTTAAAGTGACATTTTGTGGCGCCAAAGCTTGGTGTTTCTATTTCCAGTCGGTCTTAAGGTTTTTCCTGATACTTATCACCTACGGCAATGACAGTTAATACGAAAAATGTCGAGCTGCCACCGAACTCAAAGTCCTCGTTAAATTGTAGATCTTTCCGCGACCGGTTGGGTACATCATTTCAAAGGTCGGAAGAAGGCAAGACTTTACCACGCACAGTACGGTCATGCCTCGTAAAACACAGTAGGCGTTGAACCCAAATTACGGACTGCAGAGAGCTAGAAGACAATTTATTAAGACACTGTACTTACGAGGCTTTACTGAGTTTGTTCAGTCGTTCTGCTTTGGGCCTACATAAGCACTTCCATCCTCACATGTAGGGCGCTATGAATTCATTATCCTGTGGTGCAATAGGGTAATTGGCACCCCACATCCCTACCAACAACGATGGTTTTCTTATTTAATGATCATCGCTGCTTGGAAAAATATGTATGTCTAATTTGCTAAGGGACCACACTGCTGAGGTCATCGGTCCCTAGACTTACACATCACTTTAACTAACTTATGCTAAGAACAACACACACACCATACCCGAGGGAGGACTCGAAACTCCGGCAGGAGGGGCCGCGCAGTCCGTGACATGCGCCTCAAACCTCGCGGCCATTCTGTTGAGTAGGCGGAGTTGTCTTTCAGAATTTCCTTCTATATATGTATATATATAGGAGGTCCATTTAAAAAAACATAAGTTTGTGTTAAAAAACACATATGCTTTCGTTTTAGAATGTTTCCAAATATGTACATTCATGGGCCCCAGCCCTACATTGATACCGGTGAAAGTCTTTTTCCAATAGCTGTTATTGTTCCAGAGATATTTTGGGTGGACAAGATAGCTGGGACACTATATATATATATATATATATATATATATATGTGTGTGTGTGTGTGTGTGTGTGTGTGTGTAATGAGAACTTGTGTTAAAAAGACACGTTTCACATCATTACATGGAACACGTATTAATGTAACGTAATGACATATAACCGGGGAATATTCTTCGAATGGACGACCCTCATTTTAGTCTACACGGTGCGTGAATGCACAGAACCGTTGCATATGAGGTGTTTCTCTGAGACTTGTGCAGAAACATCCACTGCACTCAGCTTACGTGACTGTGTGGTGTGATTTCACAAACTCCTTTATTCTTGGTCCGTTTGTCTTCGAGTAAATGACACCTCGCGGGCCTCTTAAGTATATAGTGACATCTGCAACATGATTTGGACCTTCTTCTCACACTATTTTCATGCAAGATGGGGTGATACCACATGTCGATTGACAAGTGAAAGGTTTGCTTCGAGAAACCTTCCATAACGACTGCATCATCTCTAGGAAATTTCAAGATATTTGGCCATCCAAATCCCCTGACCAAAATCAGTGTATCTTCTGGTTGTAGAGATATCTGAAAGGTCGTGTTTATCAACGATGTTTCCGGATTCTTCTGATTTGAAGGGTAGCATACGACGACATATCGCTCTGGTTACATTATGTATTCGTATACTGCGGGCAACTGTGGACCATGCCGTGTTACGGATGCAATATGTTGCTGAGTCGGGATATCACATTGTAAACGTATTCTGATCATAACTTAATAAATGGGCCAGAACCATAGTTTTCATGTGTTTGGTTTTTCCTCTCCTTTTCATGCACCCACATAACTTTGTGGCTGCTTACGGCGCCATTTTTTCCCCTGGTGGCCGAAGGTGGAAGTATTATTTTTTTCAGCATACTCTGAGAGCGCACCAGTTAATGAACATACCTACGATGTTTCAGGGTCCTGCGATGCTTATAGCTTGCGCCGCAGCACTCGGAACACAGTCATTTTAATTACAGTGACCCGGCGCATACCAAGTTTGGTTGCAGTTAGTTACAGCTTGACTGGGTCTTGGTTTAAATGTCACAACTTGCTATTTCACCAGAAGTAAATTGCATTCAGACTTGACATCAGTCGAACCAGAAAATCCGAAAAGTATCGATTTGACACTAATACATATCATTTTCGACTGTTTTTACGTATCAGATCCATCGTAGCTGTACCATACATATAAGGTTAATAAGGCGTCTCATTCCGATAGGATGTTTCTACAGTTAGTAAGTAATATTGGTAATATTAGTAAGTAATATTTATGCCAAGTTCGGCTGAAATTTCTCCATGCGTTCCAGAGGTCTGTTTACATTTCACTATGTTCTCATCATAATCCAGGCAGTGGGGATGCCATGAGAATATTACCCCCACGGTAATTGAGGTGTTCAGATTAGAAACGGGGCTTGTCATCATTTTTGGGGTATATGAGTTATTACTGTAGTTGCTATTTTCACATGATTCTGCATCTGTTAGTTCTAAAATGGGACTTTTTCAGTGTTTTTTCTCTGTCAAAACCAGTGTTGATATTACATTTCGTGCAGAAAGAGGACTTTTCACAGAGACAAGACCCTATATTACACGAAAGAACGTGAGGTATGAGGGCAGCAGTGTAGCGGTTTGCAGTGACCAGCTGTGAGATTTCAAAATGGCTTCGGTGATGGAACCGTCAGACGATTCCGAGGGCGATTTACATGAATTTAGAAGAAAGAAAAGACGCCCTGAATTGTGAAAGAGGAATGTGATTAATCAAAAGAACGTCAAGGGTTTGGAGCATGCCAACTGGAAAGGGAACATTGTTCCTAGGAGGGAAACAGGTGCAGATTGCAGGTAAACAGTCAGACAATGTTCATTGTTTGAGTTCCCTGTACATAATGAAATATTCTGTAGCAGAGGCAAGTTGTGTAGAAACATTGTACTAAAATGTGAATATAAATTCCTTAGATGGACTCAAAGTTTCAATTTATGTTTTAGTTGTAAAACAGGAAATCAGTTAAAATATGTTATTCGCCGTGTATATAGGTTACTAATACGCTAATATCTGTTTACATATGTGGGCGTAAATGTTTTAAGAAGTTCTTGTTTGCTGAGAAGTAACTATTGTTCACAGAATTAAAAAAAAAATGGTTCAAATGGCTCTGAGCACTATGGGACTTAACATCTGAGGTCATCAGTCCCCTAGAACTTAGAACTACTTAAACCTAGCTAACCTAAGGATATCACACACATCCGTACCGCAGGCAGGATTCGAACCTGCGACCGTAGCAGTCGCGCGGTTCCGGACTGAGCGCCTAGAACCGCTAGACCACCGCGGCCGGCGACAAAATTCAACAATATGCCCAACAAAGATGGACCGAATGGGTACTTGATTGCTCACAGTCTTCCCTTCACTCCAAAAGCAAGGAGACCACGCCAAAATTACATTACCAATCGTGGGAGGACAGCCAACTATTGTTATAAGGTAACTCGCATGACAACTGTAATATTATTTTATTAACCATTTCGTTTGTAAAATCTTTAAGGCAAACAGTTAAGGCATATATTTAATGGGTTACAGTATTCCTATTATGTAGATTTTTGTTTTATGATGTTAATTTGGTTGTATTTGCAGGTTAACGTTGGCTTCAAGGTATGCAAGAAAGCTTTTATTGCACTCCATGGTATAACAAAATGCTGAGGGGAGAGACTGTGCTGCTTAAGTCAAGGAGGAGTGACTTCGCGACATGATGGTTGTGGTAGACACCGTTCCAGAAAATACCAATGACATGATAGCAGAATTCATTGAGTCGTTTCCAGTAAGGGTAGCAAATTATGGACGTTGTGGTAGGAAGAAGATATACCTCTCAAGTTCTTTATCTGTGAAAACCATGTGGGAAATGTTTCTTGAAAATTACGACCCCGAAATGTACATAATTTACAGGTCTCAATGTAACACTACTGACCCGGGTTGTTCAAACCAAAGGTACGATATCGTTGTTTTTATGATTACAACTATGGCTTTGGTCGTCCTCGAGTGGATGTCAGTGGTGAATGTGAAAGGGTTACATGTAAAATTGAAGGAGAGAACAACCCTGCAATCAGGATTGCAGCATAAAATGAGTTGAAAATCCGTAAGCTTTGGACACGTCAGTTCTATGAGAACGTGGCCCGTTGTGAAAACTTGTACAAGGAGAAGAGGTGGGAAAATCACAAATGATCACATTCGATTTCATGCAGAACGTGCCTGCTCCACTCATACCGGTAACTGATATGTTCTAATTGTGGCAGCCCTGAGTGTTTATATTTTGTATTCATAGATTTCCTGATAACAAAGCTTTCATTTATATGTTTGTTGAAGTAACTGCTAAGAAGGGTCCTAATGCAGTGGTTTCTCTCCTTATGGATTTCATAACTGAATATGTGGCCTCTAGTGTGAAAACAATGTATGCATTTTCAGATGCCTGTACAGGACAGAATAGGAACCGCACAGTGGTTCAATTTTGGTACACTTTACTTCATAGTGGTAGATTTTCCAATATTTTCCACATGTTCCCAACCTGTGTGTATTCCTATAACGCCTGTGATAGGGACTTTACAAGTCTGGAATTACGGAAAAGGAAACAGGACACAGAGTATACTCCCCACCAGCGGTGCACAGTACTACAGAAAGCAAGGAAACGCATGCATATTGACCTATACAAACAATATGCATTTCTTGACTATCAGAAACATCTAGATAAATTTTTTAAGAAGTCTGTAAGTGTGAAAGCAGAAAACTGGGCTGTTACACGTAACAAACTATTTGAGAACACTGACCAGTCAAAATACGTCTCTGTTTCACCCAGTAGCAGTGGAATGGTGAAATATGATTTTCATCGGGTTAAGGCTGGGACAGTCCCTCATTTCCATTGAAAGGGTACAGTACCGCCCAACATTGAAAATAGGTACGAAATTCTTGTCAGAACAACACATTTTTTGTGTAAAAGTAACTCAATTTCAATTAATACAGCGAAGCCGGATACCAGTGTGGGAAAGAATGACAATTTATTTATTTAATTGATCACATGTGCACTCCCTCAAAATAAATCCCTACATCCAGTTTGGTGAGATGTGTGAAATGAATGAATGTATGGTCGTCTGCTAACCACAGATAGTGAATCGGAATATATGATCATCTTTGAGTCGATCCTTTGGCTACCTTTGGTGGGACCAAAGAGATGGAAGTTACCAGAGCTTTGAGCGTCTGAAAGGTGGCTGACCAATAAGGTAGCAAGGTGCTTCTCCCACTTCGACAGAGGTGCGAGAGAACCGGAATACGGCCATGTTTTCGGCACTCTGGCGCTGAACCTTCTGCTGTAAAGACCTGTTTTTTGTTGTGCTCCGTAATGAAAGTGTGGAGGCATGGTATGGATGTGGAATATTTAAGAGTAGTTAGAACTAATCATTTCTCTTTCCCAGGAATTTTTGTGGGGAAAATTACAAAGTGAGGCAGGTAATTTTAAGGGGATTGTAGTAAACCAACGGTCACAATGAGACCACGTGTAGTTATAAGTTGAGATACTAGCGTGTGTACAATAAGCTGAAATATTTAAGAATTAATAACGTGTGTACAATAAGCTGAAATATTTAAGAATTAATAGCGTGTGTACAATAAGCTGAACTATTTAAGAAATAGCGTGTGTATCATAAGTTGAAGTATTTAAGAAATATCATTCCGTGTGACGCTAAATTTAAATTCTGAGAGAGAATCAAGGTGAGTCGGCCGTTTTTCCAGCAACGCCACTTGGCTTGCTTTGCACAGGAAGACGTGCGTTTATCTCCAGAGTTCACAGTGGGAAAGTAGAATTACAAAGTGGGGCAGTGTCGTGTGAAACTAGGATAGGTATTGATTGAAGTGGGAAAGCGGAAAGTGATGATGTTGTAACAGTCCTTTGTGTTATATTTCATATTGTTGTGTTGTATATGTCATGTAATTTGGGTATGTGTGTTTTGCATGGGGTTAGCAAGGTAGTTTCGAAAGATTTGTGGGTATGCCTGTTCCTTCTGTATCGCTCGATCTGGAGGAAAGTTTCGTGAGGATGATTGTGAGAGGCGAAGTGTGAGGTGTAATAAAAGATCCACCATCCGATCCAGGGAGTGCACTGCTGCGGTAAATAGATTACGAGACCATAGTATCGAGATTCACTAACGTAAAGCCATGCCCACTGGGCGGAATTTTCTCATGTTATATTGTTGTAGGTTGTAGAATTTGTGTGTTTAGGAATAAATCAAATAGTGAAAAGAAAGAGATTGGTGGCCTTTTTCATTAAATTGTATGTTGTCATAATATCCCGAATCTATATAAAAGCCGTTAAATCAAAGACAAAAAGTAAATGTGGTATTGCCAATGCGTAGTGAGCAGTCAGAGTTCTATAAATCACTGATAGTCAGATGCGTGTTTCCGTTGCGTATTATTCATACAGGAGAGTAATTTGTAACTAAATAGTAAGATACGAGAATTCATGTTACTCGATAAATTAAGGAAGAATCCACTCTCTTGGCAATCCACTCATCTTGCAGGCCTGACTGCTTGATGCCACAGTATGAGAAAGGCAAGTGGGTGCCTCTCACCATAATGTGCCGAGAGCATACATGGATGTCATTCCACTAAAACATGAGAAACTGAAGGATATTGCACGCATGATTGACGTTATCCCTTTGCAGTATCGTGAGTATTTTGATAGCCTTCTAAAGCAATGAGACGTTAATAAACTGACTGGTGGAGAAGCCAATGAATCTGGAAGTGAAGTTTGGGACAGTGATCAAGAATGACAAATTTATGAATTTATATCTCTGTCAATATAAAAAGGGTTGTTCAGTAAGTAAAACATGTGGAATTAACTCTCCTACGTTACATGTTTATGACTATGTTGAAATGATTAAAAATAATATTTTGCTTGTACATGTGATATTTTGTTTCATTATACAATATTTCAGTACAGTGACTGTTGTTTAAAACAAAAAAGGGATATGTCAGTCATTTTCTATTACCATTTTCTATTAATTGCCTTCAGTCTATGATTACAGATTGTTGCTGTAAAATTGCATTCTTCCTCAAGAGTCTGTGGGACTAACTACAAGGTTTGGGAATAATCCTATTCAGAATTATACAGTTTTTTCAATATATTTCAGAACATCAGTTGAGTGATATGTCCCCTTTTTTATCTCAACGCCTCAATTGTGTCCTCGCACTAAGTAACTCCTTCCCCCCCCCCCCCCCCCTTCTCTCTACATTAAAAAATCACATACGGTGAGAGCAGGCGACGTTGGAAACATTTCCTGCCCTGAGAGATCTGTACGTCTTTTACTGTTGATTCATTGTTGAAGCAGTTAGGAGGTGCGTCATATTCTCGACAAAAATCGCGCCTCAGAGCTGTATCTGATTTGCACCCGTTGAAACAGGAAAGGCGAACAGTGTTTTTATCGCTCTTTTATCAGTTTCGATTCGATACTCATTGTATAACGAAGGATTGAGCGAGCTAACTACACCATAGAGACCACTACCGTCAACAATTTCAACCGGCATCTCATGACTGGTGTCAATATAAACTTTCAGTTTGGATGCGTAAGTTAAAAGTCACCACGAACTTACGTTTCAGTTCATTTAGAAGGTGGTGCATTCTGAAATCCCATATAAATTTTATGCTGTATCTAAAGGATACATCCGAATTCGCAGTACATCTTGTATATGAATGAAAACAGAAATTCGTTTCCAGCAGATAGATCCGATTTCACAATGCAACAACTTCTATATGAATTAAAAAGAAAGTTTGAGGTGGCTTTTAACTTTCACATCCGGAATGAAAGCTACATATGCAACGTGTCCCACGAGGACTGATCGGTATTAAAGGATATGACATGAATGCTTATATGAAGCAAAAAATTTCGTATGGGAATATGGCCTATTCCGAATGGTTTTCGAGACAGAACGCTTTTAATGTACGTTCCTTTTGGGCTGATCACTTTAGAAGAGCGAATGACGGACAGAATTACTTGCATTTTTGTTTCAAAAGTTCGTGTGTTGTATACCATGACGACCTTCCCCTGGCCACGTGGACTGCGACGTACTTTCAATATAACAGAGTTCCTCCACGTTTTACCGGAGTGTGAAGGAACACGTTAACTGCCTTTTCCCTAATCATTGACACTTTTATATATCTTGACAACAGTATTTATTCATTTAGTATGACTTGCACGTTTTGGCTTTCGCCATTTCCAAAGGATACAGAGAAACATTAACTAGTATCTGTGAGGGAACCAAATGGCAATACCACGAGGTGTGCAGCGTGTCCACAATAAAGTCCCAGTTTCAAAACACTGTAGAAACATAACCACAGATCAGAATGACATCAAACTGCATATTATTGAAGCCAGGGGGAAACGTCATGGGAAAAAAAATTGTGAATATTTGAAGATTAGATGGTGCTTTAAGTGTCCGAATGTGCTCGCCAACCGACGCGCTGCTCTTAATCAGTTTGCGTCTGAGATGCCCAACACGAATGTCTCCTGAAGAATAACGTGCTGCTGATAAAACTCTTTTACAAGAACGATAACTGTGAAACAGTAGCCCTGCAGAAATTCCGAACACTCAAGGTAATAGTGCGATGTCTGCTAAGGGTCTGGGGAACATGATTGCAGAATTCGAAAAGAAATTCTTTTGAAGTGCAATGTACAAGAGGAGGGAAAGTAGTTGATATAATGTCCGACAAAGATGTGGCCATAACATTGCTGGAGGGGTTGAACAGTGGTGCGCAAAAGTGCAATGCACGGGGAATTGCCCGAAAGTTGGACATGCCTGTGAGCACGGTGCATAAATTCCTAAGCATTGGTATGCTTATAAAATCAACCATGTTCAGGAACTGCTTCCACCTGACATTCCAGCAAGACAAACGTTTGTTCTGGAATATCTTGCTCGCATGGAAGTGCACAATGAATTCCCAAAGCCAATGGCCAAGCCAAAGCACAATGGATAGCAAAAGCCCATTTTCATCTCCAAGGACATGTCAATATGCATAATTTCAGAATATGGGCAACGGAAAATCCGTACGCACATCAAATGGGACCACTTCTTCCCGCAAACGTGACTGTGTGGTGCGGGTTTACGGCATCGTTTATCCTAAGCTATTTTTTCGTGGCGGTGAGTCCTGCGGTTCCTGTTACTGGTACCGTCGGTGGTAAACGCTATGAGAGTCTTTTGCACACCACCGTCATTCCACCCTACAACAATGTGGATGTGCGGATAAGACCATTTTTATGCAAGTTAGCGCTTCTCCGCAGAGTACACAGTCAGTGATGGGGCAGCTGCAGAAGCATTTTAGAAATACTAGCGTTATCTGCTACCATTTCCCTACAGCAGTGCCATCCACATCGGTTGATCTTAATCCGTTTGACTTCTGGCTGTGCAACAGAAAGTACAAGGAGTGGGATGCAGAACTCTAGAAAGTATATGTATGTATATTTACATAATGATTCCTGTTCACAATGAGTAGTGGAAATAAGCATTTACGGCAAAATATTGAATTTCATAAAATTTCATTCCTCACACAACTGTGATAACCCTAAAACATTTAATCACAATTAAAAATCAAGCCACAATACATCTCTGTCGTAATTTGCTTTAAATTCATTTACATTTTCTCGGCTATGAATATGACCTTCAGATACCTACTTCCTTTGATGCTGATTTGCACACAATTGGGACCACCCACATGTTGTCAAACTGTTTCGATTACGCTTCGCAAGTATCACTGAGCAGCCTTACACATCATCCGTACATTCCCGATTTCTCCCCATGCGATTTCCGCAATTTTGGAGCCCTGAAGAATGATTTTCGTCGCTTCAGACGAAGGGATGCACGTCTGGATAAAAAATTGTGGTTCCGTAGGAAACTAAATATTTTTCCATGAAAGCATTGACTATCTTCTTTCACAGTGGGATTAATATATTAACTGTAATGGGAATTACTTTTGAAATGATGAACAGTTTACTTACTATTTTTCCAGCACTTTCGTTTTCATTTCATTGCCACTTATAAATTCCGATCAACGATAACATTCACATTAAACCGGTTTTAATGTTTCCATTAAGGAGACTGATGATAGTGTCTCTAATGTAAGCTAAGTTACATACTCAGGAGGTAAAAACAGTAGGGGGCGATTGTATGAGAATGTCACTGGATGTATAATTCACATATTTATCAATGTGAGACTACATCTGACAAATTCGTCATAGTGGAACGTGATTTTTAACCGAAAGAACAAAAGTTTCTCTGTGGATTAGTTATTTTGGACATGGATAAATAATGAGCACATAAACCATAAAATCCCCAAAGTAAAGAGCAGCACAGAGCAATAGCTTTTCCAGTAACCACAGAATGCTTCTTCCTTCCGTTCTTTCGAAATCGTTGTCCCTCTCAGTTCTTTTCCGCAGTTCTACGAAGTAGCACCCCGCCACCATTTATCTTTATCCTTTCTTTTTTTTTTAAGTTTTCGGCTGTTAGAGCCAGCAGTCCGCCGTAACTGAGAAAAATAAATTAACTAAAAGTCGCCCAAGTTCTCACTAGGAAGAGTTGCAGCGTTTATGATATTACCGAAGTCTTGGTTCGTAAATAACACTGAGGTTTGAAACTTCAGCATTATTACGCGGATTTAATGTTTTGCGTAAAATGTTCACTCGGAACTAATTCTCTGCGACGGGCAACTGCTCTGACCTACGACTTGAAAACTTTTCCCTGCAACTCAGTGAAATAATTCATTCGCTCTCTTTGAGACTGTGCTGCTACCACTAAGCTTGTTTCCTGCACGCTCAGTCGTTCAGTGCAGTCTAAGATTGATGTCAGAACAGCAATCATCTTGAACCCGTGCTGTGTAAATTGCAACATTTACAGGGTGTTACTGAGAAGCTTACTAATGAGAATAAATACCGTTATCGAAGAGAAGGTAGAAAGATTACAGTGGGAGCGGCTAGAAGAAGAAGATGTACATCAGACATGAACATATTCTCTACATAGAGTAACACACACTGATCACACAAGGAAAATTTCCATACTTTGGAGACTCACATTGTACAGCAGCTGGACAAAAATATGGAAACATGTCGAGAAATACGCGTTTGAACACAAATTCAGTTCTACCCAAGCCTGCAGGTTGCGCTATTGTATTTGACCATGAACGGCACCTGTACAGTCTGGTCAGTATGTGAAACAGTCAGTCGTAGTCAGAAGTGCGTAGTTGTGAGTGCAAAACGTCGGAGCTAAGTGTACTCGAAAGTTGGCAATAATGCTTTATGGAGAGTACTTCTGTACCCAAGGGAACCAAAGTGTTTTGTGTTTCAAGAGGCACCATATCAAACATTTATACTTTATAAGGGGGGGGGGGGGAGGGAAATAATTTTCCAAGTCACAAAGAGGCCGAAAGTACGTGTTGGCGTTCTTGACAGACCGTCATTGAATAGTAGTCTGGCGAAAAAGAGTACGACGGCCGAAAAAGTCATTGTCGAAATGAATGACACACTCGCGAACCCTTTCAGCACCAAATCAACGAGAAGGGAGCTCCATAAGCGAAGAATTACCGTGGGGAGTTGTAATTACGAAACCATTCACCAGTGGTGCAGATGCCCGTAACAGGAAAACGTGCTACTGGAAACTTGGGTTTTGGAAGAATGGAAGGAAATCATTTGGTCGGATGAGTCTTGTTGCACACAGCTTCCAACTCCTGGCTTAGTTTTCGTCCGAAGAGCGGAACGTAGTTGGGGTTCCGCTATGATTTGGACAGTTGCATCACGTTATTCAATGGGCTGCATGGATACTCTGCAAGCTCGCAGTATTACCGAGAATTATGCGAACATTTTGGTTGATCAGGTGATACTGTTTGCAATACGGCAGGGCACCTGTCCACACACCTCGCATCGTCCAGGACTGGTTTTGCGAGCACGAGGATGAATTGTCGCATCCCACCTGGCCCGCAGTCACCAGATGACAGTATTATTGAGCCTTTGTGGTCTACTTCGGAGGGGGCGCGATCGCTATCCACCTCCATCAACATTACTATTTTTCAGGAAGAATGGAATAAGATTCCCTTGAAAACCCCGCAGGACTTGTATTTGTCCACTCTGGGAGACCGGAAACTGTTTTGAATGCCAATGGTTTCCCTTCACCGTATTAGACACTGTGTTTTTGGTGCTTCCTTATTTTTGTCAACACCCTGTATATGGTGGCACAGAGTAGGCCGCTTCTTTTATTGTTCATTTTTATTTTATTACTTCATTATGTAGTAAGCATTACATTATAAAATACATACATACAATACCATTCATCAGCTTCACACAGGCAGCAGGACACTGTGTGTGCAAAACCTCCCATTCTCATAAAACAAATATTTCTCTCCTCTCCAAGACGTCTGTTTCCGCGTTGAGGAGATAGCGTTAATTATTTGCTACTGGATAATCCCTGAAAGTATCTTTTGAGAGTAAAAATATTTAATTTAATATCTTACGTAACATACGACGGTTAAAATTTCAACACCATGACGGCTGTGGAACCGGACGAAGTAGGCTACACTCGTCGATGCATTGTTGGGTTCTTTGGTTTGCTCCGGGAGCAGATCTTGTGGATACTACAACACATAAAGTATCAGTTCACATTATTATGATATAAACTATAACTAGTTAACTTTTCCACAGGAATGCCATTAATATTGACAACTGTCTCTGAACATCATCGTATCACTTGATACAGACAAATTACAAGCCTCTCACTCCGGGTATGTTTAACAATAACCTTCAAGTCGGCACAGTGAGACATTTCTGGACGTGGTTAAGCTGGAGTCGCTCGTTCCTCAATGCGGCTTGCAGCAGCTATTCTTTCTTGTACCTAGGTTGCGAAGTAGTAACGTTGCTTTGACACCTCACTCTTAGTTCGACACGACAATGGAGGCATGCGACAAACTACATGAATTGTTAGAGTACCACCACAAACGAACGAAGTAGGCAGTATCGTAATTTAAGTTCCGTTTATTAGAAAAGATTAAGCAGCGGTTCGTTTGTTTGTGAGAAAACCATGTCGTGTGCCTCATGTGAGTAGGAGAAATCCATATGTGACGGGAATCGATTGCCTTGGAAATGTGGCCTTGTGGTCAGTCGAGAGTCAGGTTTAACATTCCGCGATATTATTGCTCGCGTTGGTTGGGTTACCAGGACAGTCATACAAATACGTAATCGAAGTGTTCAAGAGGGACGTACTCGACGTTATGCAGGATGTCAATGGCCCTAAGCAATCAGCGACCCTGACGACACCGATATTCACTGATCAGCCAGAACATTATGCCCACTGACCTACTGTCAATATAAATCCGTCCAGTCGATAGCAGTTTTACCTGTCGAGGAACGATTGCTCGCCAGATACACGCACAGTGCTATAGTATAAGTGAGCGTGCTGTCCGTGTGTAGAACGGGGAAGGCGCGCGATCTGTCTGAGTTTGACCGACGGCAGACTGTGATGGCCCGGAGGCTCGGCACGAGCATTTTGGAAACTGCACGACTTGTTGGGTGTTCGAGGAGTGCTGTGGTGAGTGTCTTCAACACGTCTCCAAACCAAGACGTCGTGAGGCTGGGCAGCCACCCCTCGTTGCAGATGTCGGACGTCGAAGGCAGGCAGACTGGTAAAAAAGGACGAGCGACGAAATGTCGTGGAATTGACATCAGACTGTAACGCTGGGCCAAGTACAAGTGTGTCTAAAGTTACACTGCACCGAGCGCAGGGGCTCTACAGCCGACGACCCTCGAATGTGCCAGTGACATTGGCCACTACGACTGAAAAGGGCGTTTGACAATCGGCACAGAACATTGGCGCAATGTTAGAGCATTGCATGTCCTGATGCATCCCAATACTTTCATCATGCTGGTGGGAGGGCGCGAAACCAACATCTTCCAGGGCAACAATTCCTTGACACCTGTACTGTGGGAAGGAGAAAAGATGGCGGTGGCTCCATTATGCTCTGTGGAATATTCACGTGGGCATCCATGGGTCCAGTGGAGCACGTACAAGGCACCACAGACCACGAACACCGCTTCACGACTATCATGTTTCCCGAAGGCGGTGTCATTTTCCAACAAGATAATGCTCCACGTCACAAGGCCAGGAGTGTGATGGAGTGGTTCGAGTTCCAATTGATGTTCTGGCTCCCCAACTCGCCAGGTCTCAACCCGATCGAACACATCTGGGATGTGATTGACCGTGAATTTACGAGAAATGGGTGATTTTTGTGCGCAGATGTGCTGCCGAATCCCTCCGGGGCCCAACCAAGGCCTAACTGCATCCATGCCACGAAATGTCGCCGCTGTTGTCGTACCAAAGGTGGATATACCGGCTATTAATTAGGTGGTCATATTGTTTTGGCTGATCAGTGTAGTTCGCTCGGCCGCACAGCATCGTACAGCCACGTTTCGTACCTTGTGACTGGAAATGGGCTTGAAGTAAAACTTTTATCTACACGGACAGTGCAACGACTCTGGAGCATCATGGATTGTCATCCTGGCCGCAGTTGTCGTGGCTTCCTTTGGTGCGGTAGCAGGGAGAGTCGTACTAATGATGGTGGGCTCAGCGACACTGGACACAGTAAAGCGGCACAATGTCGTCTTTTCACGCGTGTCTCGATCCCCAAAACGAACGCATGGGTACGTGGAGGCGCGGAGGACAACGAACGTTATCTAATTGGATTTGTCCTCCTCTTAAAGATTCAAAACCTGCCATAATGGTATGGGATGCCCTTGGGTACAAAACCCTTTCACCTCTGCTTCGCATGGCATTTGTTGTTCTAGAAAAAGCGTTTGACAGTGTGAAATGGTGCAAGATCTTCGAAATTCTGAGATAAACAGGCTACATATCTCAGACAAACAGGCTATATATGCCATGAGCTGCCGCGACTCTCAACAGAGACGAATATATGATTATACTCTATTAAATTGCCGGAGGACGAGCATAAGCATCGATGTAGATCGTCCTCTTTAATGTCTAGTGCCGGCTGAACCGCACAGCAGTCAGAATGCTACCCATTTATTCAGATATGAAATTTGTGCAACCATTAATTGGCCTTCATAAATGAATAATGGATGCCGACTTTGCACAATCACTAAGTAATATAAGTATAATTTATTTAACTACAGATTTGATGTAAAAGTCCACGCAATGCGCTATTTATCTACTTTAATGAACAGACAAACAGAAAACTTGTAACCTCCCCACAAAAATGTTAAATGATAAATGAGAATGGAGCCAAGCGTAAACTCCCCGCAAAAAATTGATAAATGAAATTTGACCAAAAACCCACAGTAATATTAATTAAATAATGAACCATGAACGAAATGTAACCTCACAACAGAAATAATAATATCTGGTAAATTTTATGACAGCAGCGCTGACATTCGGCCCTGTATTCTGAATAAAAAAGCAAAAATTCTTACCTCAATAAAAACGGCAATTATATCTGCTCTTAATTATACATTCTTCGACACAGCTTCGTGCAATGCTGGCGTACATTTTTTTTTGGATTATTGAAAGGAGTGATGATCCATTGGAAATGTTCTTTAAATTGAAGTGAATGTTATTCTTTTAAAGAGTTACTTTATAAAAAATTATTATTGGGGCATTTTTTTGAACAAATTAATTACAATTAACACACATGATTAGATATGCGCAATGCTGCTTCTTTACCTTCTACAACAATACCCATCTTCCAGAATCCTGAGCAGAGTCGCGACCAGAGCACACAGCCGACGCATGCCGACTCCCGCAGACTACTACCGTCCACTCGCTACTAAAGCCGACCGACTACTACTGTATCCGACTGACTACTACTGCAGACTGACTTCTACTGTCGACTCGCGCAGACTACAACCGTCCACTCGCTACTAAAGCCGACCGACTACTACTGTATCCGACTGACTACTACTGCAGACTGACTTCTACTGTCGACTCGCGCAGACTAGCGCAGACACGCGACAAGCAACAACTAACAATAAACTACTCTCTGGTCCGAGATTCTGTCATGCCTCGCCCATCGCCGGCGAAGCATACACCTTACAAACTGCATACAAAGAAAAACTACATTCGATTACCATCAGTACACAAGAGAAAGTATAAAGTGCTATGGATCACACTTTAGATCTTTGTGAGTAGGAGGTTAAATGGAAACATGCCTTTAGGGACTATTACCAAGTATACATTCCCCTATACCACAGAAATAATTGCATTGACCATGCTGTGGTGATGGTGATGGGAAAGGGGGAGGGGGGGGTTGCTAGCTGGGCATGGCAATGCTATTAATAGTGCGCAGCTGGCATTCTTTCAGTCATCCAAAATCACCCAATCACTTGGAAGTACGTGGACAGAGACTCACCGGGAAAAGGTTGACTCACGTACCGTAGAGGAAAACAGAGATTGAAATGCATCCAGCACATAACTGAGGACGTAGGTTGCAAGTGCCGTTCTGTTGGCACAGGAAAGGAATTCGTGACGGGCCGTATGAAACCAGTCACATGACTGATTAATAAAAAAAAAGTAAATTAATATAAAAGGAAACGAGTCAGCCAGAAAACTGACTGGCATGTTGCAAGCAACGTAAAGACGTGGTAGACCGCGCTAGCATGCTACACGCCGTCAGAAGAAAGTGTTTTATCTGTGGCAGGGGAACATCAGAACTACTACAGCCATGTCACTGATATGAACAACGTTCTCTGCCGGCCAAGGAAGCCTCCAGTCATAGAGGGGAACTGTCTGGCTACATCACTTCATGTACAATGACGATGCTACACCAATAGGAGCCAACAAACGCAATTTTTCAGCATAAACCCTCTTTTAGAGATGAACGAAATACTAACTTTTGATAGTGTTCAGCTAACAGCGAAATCAGAATATCTTGAAGAATATACCAGAAGATAGGTCGAAACATCGATTGTGTAGGAAACACTGACGAAGAACATGCCGCAGGCTAACAGCGTAGACCATTTTAACTTCTGTATAGTAACTGCCGACTTATTTTTCACCCCCAGCTTTGTAACAGTGCCAAGACCTCACGCCTATACTTTGATCGCCGCAGATTGTAACTGCTGTGCTCTCGTGATGTCTCACCCAAAGCTCAGGTTCTGCATCTCATGTAACACTGGGTAATTCATTTCATCATTACGACAAATATTGCACTGTTTTCCGCGTCTCTCCCACACGTTTTTATATCCACTACTGCTAGTGCTGCCATCTGCCGTCGGTCACGTTGACATCGAACATAGGCGGTTGTCATATTGATGTGACTGGACAGTATATAATAACATGTAGGCACGATGTGGCTTGAATGCGACAGTGGTAAATGCCGAGTCTCACGTTATGCATTAGTTGCCTGATAATTTCCTCATTAAGTCAGTTTTCAGAGTAAGGAGAAGGCCTTCCAATAGGACCGTGGCTAATAAAGCAGTATGATGTTGAAACAAACCTTCGAATTTATGGCAGCTTTACGTTACACCCCTAAAACGTCTGCAACCTGCAGTGATCATCTTCATAAACAATGTTGATAATAGATTCAAATTGATATTGGACTCATCAGATCGATGCTGTAGAGGTCGTGCAGCAAGAAGTTCTCGTCATGAGCGATGGCCACTCATAATGAGTGCTGGGCAAGGGGCGGCCGCCTCAGTTGATTGAGGCCTGCCGACCTGTATGTTTCAGACATTCTCGTTGCTACATCTTTACTCCATAACATGGCGTGTCAATCTTCGTACGCCATAAGTGTATGGTAAGTTTTTCGTAGTAGGGCATACGTGAGTACACACAATGACTTTACATTATAAAATATAGATGTAGTGGTTATCAGTTTTGAACTGACACGCCCATTCTCAAACCACGCACCTTGCTATTAACCGTAAATATTCATACAATACGGTGCCAAAAGGCACCAGCAGTTGCACAGAATAGTATACACTACGCAACGAATACCTGCATTGACCTTACCTTGTGTGTCTGTTGCAGCTAACTGACAAAATCGAACCCACAGCTGAACAGATTCTAAGGTGTATGCTTTGCCGGCGATGGGCGAGGCATGACAGAATCTCTGACCAGAGAGTAGTTTATTGTTAGTTGTTGCTTGTCGCGAGTCTGCTAGTCTGCGCGAGTCGACAGTAGAAGTCAGTCTGCGCTTGTCTGCGCGAGTCTGCAGTAGTAGTCAGTCGGATACAGTAGTAGTCGGTCGGCTTTAGTAGCGAGTGGACAGTAGTAGTCTGCGGGAGTCGGCATGCGTCGGCTGTGTGCTCTGCTCGCGACTCTGGTCAGGATTCTGGAGGATGAGTATTGTTGTAGAAGGTAAAGAAGCAGCCTTGCGCATATTTAATAATGTATGTTAATTGTAATCTAATTTGTTCAAAAAAATGCCCCAATAATAATTTTTATAATATAAAATAACTCTTTTGAAGAAAAAGCATTCATTTCAATTTAAAGAATTATTCCAATGCATTATCATTGCTTCCAAGAATCAAAAAATAAAAAAAATAAAAATATACGCCAGCATTGCACGAAGCTGTGTCGATAAATAAGAGCAGATATAATTGCAGTTTTATTGAGGTAAGAATTTTTATTTTTTTATTCAGAATACAGGGCCGAAGGTCAGCGCTGCTGTTTATGGTCAATTTCCATTTATCAATTTTGTGGGGAGTTTACGGATGGTTCCATTTCCAATTTCATTTAACAAAATTTCGTGTGGGGAGGTTACACTTGGCGACATCCGGCCAGGATCGTATTTCTTTGGGAATCTTCTGATAAGTAGTCATATATCTGCTCTTATTTACTTAAATGTAATTAGCATTTGGCACAACGCATTTACTAATTTATCACTCTTTCTTTCACAGATCATCGGCAATATGTTGCTCTTTCTAGTATTTGTGTTTGTTGCATTTTACATTGTCTTTGTTTCACTTGTGAATAATTTTGATTTGTATAAAAATGCCGCGAAAAACTGTTAATAGTACATCGCGATGTACAATGAGTGAAATAACCGACTCAAATAACTTGACCGATGTCTTAATGACAGTCCTCTATTTACAGACAATCAGTGTGTGCGCATTATTAATAATGATTTTATTGCTAATGATGAGAAAACAAATTCAATTGTGTCCTCTGTTAATTTGACGACAATTGATGACGCGGGACGTTCTGTTACAATGAACGCTGCCCAGCTTGACACACCCGGTTTGCAAAATTTACGTAATGAACAGACAAATTTTTCTAACGAAAATGAACAGTGTAATCAGAGTACGACAGATTTATTTAATTCCGAGGTAGTGACTAACAGCGTACATCCGATTGGCAAACCTTTTCGAGAATTACAGAATGACCAAATGGTTACAGAAAACGTGATAAATGCACATGCACCATCAAACAGCACTGAGAATAGAGTAGGTAATATTGGGTTGGATCAAGTTATGGCATTTTTTAAACAACTTAAGGAAAAACTAGACAAAAATTCGATACAACAGAAGGAAATGCTAGATAACTATTACAAACAACTTAATGAAAGTTTCGACAACCATTTCAAACAACGTAATGAACTAATTAATGAAAGTTTCAAACTGACGAACGAAAAACACGACAACCTTAATGAACAGAACAAACAAGTTAGTGAACAGATTACAGCTGTTACCGTGCAACGTCACGACACGAAAGAACAATCATGTGAAGAAAGTAAGGCTCATGCTAGGAACAGTAATGAAGAAATTACATCTGTTGCACAAGAATTAAATAATACACATGCAGCCACAACAGAATCAGTTAGAGATGAAATTAATGCAGTCACTGAACAATGTTCTGAAAATGCGACACAGTTACACGACGAGTTTAATCTAAAGTCACCAGAACTTTCACACACTATGGATAAGGAAGTCGATAAGAAACGTGAACAGCAGAACAACCACATTGACGAATGTATTAAAGTGACAGAAATGAAAAATGTTTCAGTCAATAACACGGCGCAGCATACGCCATATTCCGAACATTTCTCACACTCGTACAGCCAGTATAACTTAAGTAATTTACAGAAACTACGTGACTTAAAATTCGAAAAGACACAGACAAACAGATTCTTATGCAATTCTGAACCTGTTCACACATTCAGTGACGATAAGGTTGATTACGAGCAATTTTTTTCTGTAAGAAAATCTAAGGTATTCGAAAATGACAGAGCACAGATACACACTTTGAACTGGATACGTCGATTTATTTTTGTACTTTCACCGCCATTGCGTGTGATGCAGAAATTAGCTTTGGACTGGATACAACATGCTTTTGAATTTTCACCTGCATTGCCTGTAACGCAAAAGCTAAAATCTATTTGCAGCGCGTAATTGACCTCAGGGGATTCATTACGCTTTAATTAGTATATGCCGTAGCGTGCACAGGGCCCCGAGCCGTAGTAGTGCTGTTTCATCTTTAGTTTTCTGCACTGCTGCCTTCTCTTCTACTATCCTTTATATCTATCAAAACAGCTCTTCAACTATTGCTCTACCTAGGATTAAGAAAAGTGTAAAGAAAACCCGATATGACAAATTTTACCGAAAAGTGACAATTTTTTATTAGACGCTCAAGAAATAACAACCATGAGAACTTTAATACCAGGCAAAAATTTAATCATCAGTATGTGTAAAATATTCCACGTCGCTAACGCATTTTAGTAATAATAGAGGTTTTTCTTCGCAACAGCAACAAAACCAACCGGTTAGCATACCTAACCAACAATGTAATGTACAAGGTCAACCGAGCTTTCATGTTTCGCCGCTGCACGTATAGCATTAGCTCCAACAAATAGTAACGCACAGCAACAAGGAAATAATTACGTACAGAAAACACACCATTTCAATTCCTATCGCAATGCACCGTATAGCAATGACTATCATGACAGACGTAAAAGTAATGCGCACAATTTTCAGCGTACATTTAATAACAGTAGGTCTTATCAGCAGTAAGAACATCCGCCAGGACATATTTTCATGGTTGAACCAGACAGTAGGTATCATCCAGAACGTAAGACGTCAGGAAGAAATAACAGAACAGTACAAATAGTGGATGTTGTGTCGATTCCCTAAGGTCTCGACACAATGAGTGGCTAGGTGCACGCGAAACTAACGCAGACGGGCGTAAATTCTGAAACAGGAGACTGGATGAAAACTATAAAGAAAAGAAGAGAGATTGTCATCTACTTAACTTTTAATAATGTTCTTCTTGTTGAAATACATCTCTTGCATAGTAGTAAGCAATTAGCAATGATACACATGGCGCCTTGCTAGGTAGTAGCGATGGACTAGCTGAAGGCTATTTAATATGTCTCTCGGCAAATGAGAGGAAGACGTGATACGTGTGGTCGCAAGCTATGTCGTCCGTACAACTGGGGCGAGGTCATGTCCGTGTCTTGTGACCTGCCCTGTGGTGGCGCTACGTTTGCGAATACACAGTGGCGACACGCGGGTCCGACATGTACTACAGGACCGCGGCCGATTTAAGTTACCACCTAGCAAGTGTGGTGTCTAGCGGTGACACCACAGTGGAAATGCCACAGCATCCTCCCGAAAATAATAACACGTTGATAGAATTTGACCAGATACAGTACACGCAGAATCTTGTTTATGAGAGTGTTATTTGAAACATGCTTTGTTGAATGCACCACTTTTATCGCACCCAAATCTTAACAGAAATTTTTCTATTGCCACCGACAGTTCTAACACCGCTTTAGGCGTACACATTTTTCAAGAAATTGAAGAAGATGGTTGTACAGTAATTAAAAACATCGCTTTTGCGAGTCGCATTCTGTCACCTGCTGAACGTTATTATTCTGTTACAGAACTTGAAACATTATATGTTGTATGGGCTTTTACCAGATTTAGTCATTTTCTTTATGGAAGACACACTACAGTTTACACAGATCATAGAGCGATACAATTTTTACTTTCGGCTAAATTTACACATGACAGATTAAGTAGATGGAAACTTTATTTGCAGGAATTTAATTTTACAATTGTTCACATTCCCGGCATACAAAATATTGTAGCAGATGCACTATCCCGTTCTCTTAACAACAATCAGCAAGACATCGCAACCAACTTCTACAAAGCAAATTTCAGCGTCATGTACATCAACAAGTTGCATTTGAAAATTTCATTTCGTCGTCATTACAAGACATAGCACAAGAGCAGAATAAAGACAACCTATGGAAAGAAATCGAACACCTTTGGCAGGATAGGAATAATGTTACCATTAGAAACCATTACACTCTACGCAATGACATTCTGTTTCGCCGCTCTCATCCTGACAGCAACAACTGGTTATTATGCATTCCTGACGAACTTGTTAACAAATTAATCTGGTATACTCATTTAAGTTACGCACATTACGGAGCTAGAAAATGTTTTCTTATACTGAGACAGAACTGTTATTTTACCAACATGGAGAAGCGTATTCGACTAGTTTTAGCGTCATGTAAAATCTGCCAGAAGGCTAAATCAGATACGACTTCACATATTCCTCCATTACATCCCATTGTACCTGTTAAATTGAGACATATGGTCGCTGTAGACATTTTTGGTCCGATTCCCAGAACTAATAGAGGTTTTTGCTACATCTTCGTCGCTGTTGAACTCACTTCAAAATTTGTTACCTTCACTCCGTTACGCAAGTTACTGCTAAAACTGTTTCGAAAGCATTTGTAAAACATTTTCTATTTCATGTAGGGCATGTGTTGAAAGTAATTTCCGACAATGGATCACAGTTTCGATCTGCTATATGGACACGTATGTTACGAGCTAGAAACATTTCTCCGATATATATATCCAGGTACCATGCTTCTTCGAACCCTTGTGAACGATTAATGAAAGAAATTGGTAAACTGTGTAGAATTTACTGTCATAAAAAAGATATTGATTGGGACACACACATACTCTCATTCCAAGATGTAATTAATTCCATACCGAGTGAATCTACTATGCTATCTCCGTCTATTATACTGAAAAATGTTGAACCACCTAACAAAATTAAATAATTAGTAACATTTCCTACATCTCGTCGACTTCGACACCATGAAATAATTGACATTGCGCTCAACAACATCAAACGTGCCGCAGAGCGCCGGAGAAGGCAGCAAAAACAGGTTTGTACACGCCGTGACTTTCACATTGGACAGAAGATATTAGTACGTACACACCATTTATCCAACAAAGGAAAGAGTAGATGAAGTAAATTTGAACTTCTATACGCAGGTCCATATCGGATTCGCAGCATTCCTCACCCCAGTGTAGTACACGTCGAAACTTTGAGAACCAGAAAAACCAAAGGGAACCACCACGTATCCAACATCAAACTTTTTATTGAATGAACATACTTTATGATTTATCACACTGTAAAATTTCCTAGTTTTTTTATGACCGCTTATGCAATTATATTCACATGAACACCTACTGATGATTATCGAATTTTTTATTGGCATGTGCCCGGCAAGGTAAGGTTAGCAGACCGTGCATATTTTTCCAGATGAACTTACACGTTTTATGACCACTTATGCAATTACATTTATGTGACTACTTACTGATAATTTTCGTATTTTTTCTTGGCAAGTGCCCGGCAAGGTAAGGTTAGCAGGTCGCTTTTGTTGTCGTTACACATCAGACCGTGCATATTTTCCATTTTTTATGTATGTATGATTGTTTTCCTGTTTTGTTTGTATGCACTATGAAATATTTAAGATATAACAAACACCAGTTGACTTTAACATTTTGCCTTATGATATCTCAACATCGTGACTTCTTTACTTCTTTTGCTGCTACATTGTGATACACTGTGTACATTTTTGCTTCTGATCACTGTCGATGTTTTTGACATATTACGTTTTTTGTCATGCTATGCTGTATGCTCAATTATGTTACTATAAACCAGTTTTTATCTAATGGGTATATGAATTAAATGCAAGACATTAATCTTTGTTCATCATTTTCAGAAAGAAATAACGTGCAAACGAAATAAATTAAACAGAAATAGGAATTTCACCTTCGGAATAAACGAAAGAGGATGCAATTCCTCGTGATGAAGAGTAAATGGATCAGGATTAACAAGCATTAACAAGAATATACTATACACATCGTAGAATACCAGTCTTAACTAATTTTTTCTTTCAGAATACGAGGCGATTGATGCAGGCTGTCAGACAGAACTACACATCTTAGTTTTAGTGATGAAATATGCTAGAAATAAGGAATAGTTGTATAATGAATAATGAAGTGACTCTTTTGCAGATGATAATGAATGGTGATGAATAATGATGAAGAATATGCTACTATGGATAATGAAGTTTTTCTTTACAGGTGATGATAATAATGGAGTTATGGTGATATGGATAATGAAGTTTTTCTTTGCAGATGAAAATAATGATGAAGTTTATATATTTGCTGTTAGTTAAGAGATGCTATGTAGTTATTTAAGTATTTGTTGCAGTTCGTTTGGACAATATGTCTTATATCGCATGGTATGATGACTGAAGGTTTTGGAAAGGACAGCTAGAGAACATATATATTTTTATACACATTTCACTACCTGTTAATTCGAAGTTCACTACTTTTCAGCATAATATGCGTTTCTTCTTTCAGCTTCATAATCCATTTTGTATATTTTGCAGGAGAAATTATTCATGAAATTAATGTGGTATAAATAGTTGTTTATTAAACCTACGTCGTTTATGAATGTGATCACATATACTCTATTTGTTTCATAACCTTGCTACAGCTGACTCATGACGAATGATGTTACACATCTTCATTTGCAGCAATAGCTCAAAAGCAAACAAAGTAATTACCAGTCCCAAATAATGCTACTAGTTTAAGAGAGTTCTGAATAATACTGATCAGCTCTGAATAGTATGTCACTTCAATAATGACTTCTGAATAATACAAAAAAAAATGCTTTGTAACTGGCCAATGAATGCCACTGTTTATTGTAATAAGATTACCTATGATGCCAATGATTACTATAATTAAGTGAATTATGTTAATACTATGCCATTCATTAGCTTCTGTTTTGAATGATGACTTCTGATGGTTTGTAACTGGGCAATGAGTGCCAATAATTACTATATTCAGATAATTTTATCAACATTATTCTGTAATACTACATACATGGTACATAAATGTTCAGTAACTGGGCGATGAGTGCCACCAATTACTCAAATCAGTTGTTAGGCTAGTGTAATTCTCAATGAAGACTACTATGTGACTTAATCTCCTTCACCTTCTGAGCTAATTACCAGAAATTACTGCAGTATCCATTTGTCCTGTCTATCCTCATGATCATGGAGCACTATATTTGGTTTTTGCACTAATTCTGCGTTGGTCTACTTTACAAGAACATGGTGTTGACACGACATGCTGTCCACCACCTTGAGCGATATAGATGTTATTATGGCCCCACTGTTTGGTGTACCTAGCGTACTACCAAAATGATAGCATGGAATATTATTACGACATTTCAGTGTCTTGGCTACACTGATTAATACTTCAAGGAAAAGAGCCTAAGATTGTCTCAATTGGTGTTGTGCTTCTGTAGAAAGACATGGACTTTCAGTGCAGCTGCGTGCAACCTAAAGTGCTACAACCATGACGCAATCCTTCCCATTCCTTTCCTAATTCTTGTAAAATGATAAAGACATATACTGTGCGTGTGCACTTCCTTTCATTTGTTAATAAGATCAGTTGTCCTGAAAATACTAACGACTTCTATAGTGCATGTGCACTTTATTTCACTCCTTGATATGTTTATTTGTTGTAAAAAAATCCTAGAGAGTTTTACAGTGCGTGTGCACTCTATGCCATTTGTTAATATGATTTGTACTCATTACGTATACATTTTGTGATTCCCAGATATGTTCTGTATTACAGTGCGTGTGCACTTTCGTCATTTTGTTAACATGATTTGTATTCATTGCTTATACATTTTGTGATTTTCTGATATGTTCTGAACTACAGTGCGTGTGCACTTTTGCCATTTGTTAATATGTTTTGTACTCATTGTGTATACATTTTGTGATTCCCAGATATGTTCTGAACTTCAGTGCGTGTGCACTTTTGTCATTTGTCAATATGATTTGTACTCATTATGTTTATTTGTTGTAAAAAAATTAGAGAGTTTTACAGTGCGTGTGCACTTTATGCCAATTGTTAATATGATTTGTACTCATTACGTATACATTTTGTGATTCCCAGATATGTTCTGTATTACAGTGCGTGTGCACTTTCGTCATTTTGTTAACATGATTTGTATTCATTGCTAATACATTTTGTGATTTGCTGATATGTTCTGAACTACAGTGCGTGTGCACTTTTGCCATTTCTCAATATGATTTGTACTCGTTGCCTATACATTTGTGATTTCCTGATATGTTCACTACTATAGTGCGTGTGCACTTTTGCCATTTGTTAATATGTTTTGTACTCATTATGTATACATTTTGCCATTGCTTGATATGTCTGTACTCAGTGTGTGTGCACTATATTTTATTTTATGTTCTGCACTTATATATCTGTAAATATGCTGTCATTGTAAAATTAATTAATTAAGAAAAATTTGTTGTTCATGGCAAGTCCAATTGACTCACCATCGCTGCCAAATTTTTGCCCCCCAGTGGAGGCTTATGTAAGGTGTACGCTTCGTCGGCGATGGGCGAGGCATGACAGACACTCTGACCAGAGAGTAGTTTATTGTTAGTTGTTGCTTGTCGCGAGTCTGCTAGTCTGCGCGAGTCGACAGTAGAAATCAGTCTGCGCTTGTCTGCGTGAGTCTGCAGTAGTAGTCAGTCGGATACAGCAGTAGTCGGTCGGCTTTAGTAGCGAGTGGACAGTAGTAGTCTGCGGGAGTCGGCATGCGTCGGCTGTGTGCTCTGCTCGCGACTCTGGTCAGGATTCTGGAGGATGAGTATTGTTGTAGAAGGTAAAGAAGCAGCCTTGCGCATATTTAATAATGTATGTTAATTGTAATCTAATTTGTTAAAAAAATGCCCCAATAATAATTTTTGTAATTTAAAGTAACTCTTTTGAAGAAAAAGCATTCATTTCAATTTAAAGAATTTTTCCAATGCATTATCATTCCTTCCAAGAATAAAAAAAAATAAATAAAAATATACGCCAGCATTGCACGAAGCTGTGTCGATAAATAAGAGCAGATATAATTGCAGTTTTATTGAGGTAAGAATTTTTACTTTTTTATTCAGAATACAGGGCCGAAGGTCAGCGCTGCTGTCCTTATAAAATTTACCAGATATTATTATTTCTGTTGGGAGGTTACATTTCGTTCATGGTTCATTATTTAATTAATATTATTGTGAGGTTTATTTTCCATTTTCATTCTTTGATTTCTGTGGGGAGGTTACGCTTGGCTCCATTTCACATTTTTCATTTAATATTTTTGCTGGGGGTTACAAGATTCGGACCCACTATCTCGTGGCAGCATGTCTCGAATAAGCAACTTGTGTCAGAAGAGGCAAACAAGGAAGCAAAAAATTCATTAAGAACTATAGTTAAGAAAGTTGCGTAAACAGCTAGATATTTCAGTGACTCAATGAAGGGAATAAGGCAGAAGGGGAAAAACATATCTGCAAATGTGTTCCATGGCTTCACTACTTCAGAAAGATGAGCAACGGGGAGATGGAATTTTTGAGGCAATATTACTCAACATATTACCCAGAGAGTGACACCTAATTTCCACGAGAGACGTGACCTTTAAATACGAAAATTTTAGGTTGGGATTTATCATGTCTTGTATTGATATCGACTGAAAGTACAAATTTGCTATTGGCAGAAACTCTTTACTTTCTTTCCACTATGCACAAAGGTTTAAACCTCTGTCACCAGGGCCGGCCGAGGTGGCCTAGCGGTTCTAGGCGCTACAGTCTGGAACCGCGCGACTGCTACGGTTGCAGGTTCGAATCCTGCCTCGGGCATGGATGTGTGTGATGTCCTTAGGTTAGTTAGGTTTAAGTAGTTCTAGGGGACTGATGACCTCACAAGTTAAGTCCCATAGTGCTCAGAGCCATTTGAAAAAGAAAACCTGTCACCAGATTGATTTATGAGCAGTTATTAAAAATTTATCACTTCTACTGACGACTCAGTGGGCACAGCCTCCCGTTTCTGTTGAGTTACATAATATACAACATCACATACGATTCGTAAACACTAAATTGTTTGTTGTCTCAATCGACATGTTATTTATTGCACATTGTCAGCATTGTACTAAGCAGCATTTTCCTCTACGCTACGTTTTTACCCCTTTTCATGAACTTTCCTTCTAGCCACAAATGGCCGATCTTGTTGTTGTTCGAATGATCCCTTGTTTCTGCAGCTATTTCTCTTTCGGTAGACTAGTGAGAAACCATTCACTTTGAGTGTCTAAAGCTCTCGAATGAATGCTCCTACTCTCAAAATCTTTTAACATGATTGTTTGGAGACTCGCTAGCTGTAATTTACCAACTAAAGGAGACATATGTTTGTGTACAGGCTTCAGCTGTCGAAATACCCCACCAATAACGTGCGGTTGTCGTTCAGAATGGTGAACCGTTACTCCACGCCCAGTACCGTTATCCTCCATTCCCTCCCCCCCAGTTAGGCTGTTTGTGTGAAGCTACTAGTGAAATTAATTCGTGTGTCCTCTGTTTTCTGCGCCTTCGCCACCGCGTTGTAACGGGAGGCATCTGTTTGTAAAGGGAGCTGAAGCAATTTACAAATACGTTCCTCACGTGGATTTTTCATTCAAACTGAACGAAGTGGTGCAGAAATTATACAATAGAAATTGTTGTCCAAAAGCTTGTCTGGCCATCCACATTAAGGGTTTCCGTAAGTTCCCCTAAATCGCTTAAAGCAATATAGGACGGTGCCTCTGAAAAATACACGGCAGAGTTTACATCCAGATCTATAGCTCGCCAGCTCTCGTTATCTTACATTTAGTAGCACCTGAGATAGCACCTGAGACAAGCATTTGCTTTCCTACCTCTCAGCATAGGAATCTCATCATTTTGACTATGAAGCTCTGAAGAACTGACTATGACTATAGTGCGTGGATCCAGTTCCTTATTATTTAAGAGTTATATTCATACACAGTTGTAGTCAATATAAACCGTATGGTAGCTCTATGCAAAGCAACATTTTTGTTAATATTGCCGCACGTGCTTGGTGGAGATTTCAAAAGGACGTTGTTCCCCCAATATCTACATAACAGCTGGTAAAGTATTCCTCTGATTCCCTGATCACTAACAATCCTGAACTTCTTTCTTGCAAATGAATTTCTGGTAGTGTAGCTGTAGTGCAGCTTGATGCTTCAGAGTATATCCTGTCAAACGATCCCTTCTTTTATCCCAGTAATCATAAAAACTTATTTTTTTCCTAGTTTGGTTTATTTAAGTAGATAAAATGAGAAGCACACAAACTGCGAAAAGAATCGCCTTCAACTAATACAGTGTTGTTAAACACTAACTTGGGAAATTTGCGTATTGCACAGAAAATATGCATAGATTTAGATGCTGGTAAGTATGTACTACACTATGTTACACAACGTGATTCAACTGTAGCGTATCGGTACCGAAGCGTACTTGACCCTGATTGTCAAGAATCCAGCAGCTTCGCAGAAAAGTTTCGTTGGCGTGTGCCGTTGGCCAGACATTCCGCAGCCATTATGTGCTGTGGCTGTCAAATTTGAAAGCGGTGTGTACGTATTTCGTTGTGTCACGGTTGCGCGTTCTGGTACAGAGATTAGCGAACGCGGTCTGGGACCTCGCTTTGACGATAACGTACAGCTCTTTACTCACTGAGCTTCGCTCATGGAAAATCAATGTGCGTACAAAATACACCGTAATCCGTTTGAGTGTTGTTGCTGTGTTTAACACAGCTTTCATTCGAGAGTGAAATGACGTAATGGACTCCCCTCTCTAACCCCCCACCCGCACACCCCAACAAATCCACAGTCGACATCTCGTTACAAAGCTCCAGGTAGATTAAACACAATTTTACTTAATTCTGTAGCTACCCTAGGAATAAGCTTGACCTTTCATTCTGAATCAAAATGTATGTCTAGACACGTTAATTAACACCGTCACTGATGTTACTTCACAGTAACGCATTGACAGCTAGCTTTTTGCGAGTTTAAATTTGAAAATGAGGTAGTTAATCCCTTAGATTCATCGATATCACCCTTACCGTTGTTGAAAAGTTTTGCACACCATATATCTGTAGAACACATTATCGCCTTTTATGTAAAACATTATAATTTTTACTTTTGTATAAGAAATGAAATAAAATCTCAGTTTAGTAAAAAGTGCCGTACGTCTGCAAGAACGAAGAAGCGACAAAGTTTCTTGCACAAATGAAAAGTCACATCTGCCTCTGTGTTTTCTTTCGAAGAAAACTTATGAAGCATACGTAAAGAAGAATTATATACCGATTTTATATGTGGAAGAGCTTTTCAATAAACAATGATTAATTCGCTTAACGTTAATGAGTTTATTTTGTTTGTATTGATTAAAACAATGGCGGCCTAGGACTTCCGGCATAAGAAGTCACCTTCGTTCTGCTAACGGCCTTGTCAAAGAAGACGGAAGAGCGGATAAAGCTTCATGGCACTCTCTTTCTGTTGGTGTGGGAAAAATGCCACTAAATGCCAAAGAATAAGGAATAATCAACGGAATGGGGATGCAGAAGACAATGGCAACCACCTTCTTAAACAAACATAATATGTATCCACAGGACATTCTCGCCTGTAACTGAAAAAGTGTCATGATGGTCTCTTTATTGGCGAAACATTCCGAACTAGTACAACCATTCTGATCTCCGGGAGCTGACTGCTACGGAGGAGGCGACCATGAGAAAAATATTGAATACCAACGAAAGGATGACGTTCTACGAATCGAGGCGTGGAATATAAGGAGTCAGAACATCGTGTGGAAGCTAGAAAATCTTTAAAGGGAAATTCTAAGACTCAATCTAGACATAATGTTGCACAGAGAAGTGAAATAGAAAGAAGACAATGATTTCTGGTCAGATGAGTATGATATCAACAGCAGCAGGAAATGGTATAAAGGAGTAGGATTTGTGTGCAGGAAGATGAGGCCGAGAGTGAGCTACTACTAAAACCCCAGTGATAGGGTTGTTCTCATCAGAATCGACAGGAAACCATCACTAACAACAATAGATGAGAGGCACATGCCGACGTCGTAAGCAGAAGATGAGGAAAGAGAAATTATATGAGGATACTGAAAGCGTATTTCAGTACTTAAAGGGAGACGAAAATCTTATGGTGGGACTGGAAGGCGGGTGGAGGGGAAAGAGTAGAAGAAAGGGTTACGGGAGAATATGGGCTTGATACTAGGAAAGAGAGAGGAGAAAGGCGGAATAAGTTCTGCAGTAAATTCAAGAATCACTAGAGGATGAAGTATACTTAGAAACGGCCAGTAGGTACGGGAAAATTTTAGTTAGACTACATCATGGTCTGGAAGAAACTAAGAAATTTAATACCGGATTGTAATGCATACCCTGGAGCAAGTATAAACTCAGATCATGAGTTGGTATTGATGAAGAGTGGGCTAAAGTTTAAGAGATTAATCAGGAAGAAACAGTGCGTAAATAAATGGGATACGGAAGCACAGAGGAATGAAGAGATACAATGGAAGTTATCTGAGGCTGTAGCTACAGCGATAATGAATGGTTCAGCAGGCAGTTCAATTGAAGAGGAATGGACATACGTGAAAAGAGCCATCACAGAAACAGGTTCAAAATGGTTCAAATGGCTCTGAGTACTATGGGACTTGACTTCTGAGGACATCAGTCCCCTAGACCTTAGAACTACTTAAACCTAACTAACCTAAGGACATCACACAACAGAAACAGGAAATAAAAACGTAAGTACTAGGAAGGCAACTGCGAAGAAACCACGGATAACACGTGATATAGTTCAGTTGATCGACGAAAGAAGGAAGTACAAAAACGTTGTGGGATATTCAGGGATAAAGAAATACAAGTAACTCAGGAGTGAAAAAATAGGACTTGCAGGGAATCTAAGGCGAGATGGCTACATGAGAAGTGTGAAGAAATCGAAAAAAGGAATGATTGCCGGAAGAATTGACTCAGCATGTGGAAAAGTCGAAACAGCTTTCGGTGAAATTAAAATCAAGTGCGGTAACGTCAAAGATGCAACGGGAATTCCACTCTTAAATACAGAGGGCAGTGCCTCTAGACGGAAAGACTACTGTAACCTCCCCACAAAATATAAAAAATAATATGAATGATATTCACATTTAGTGTAACTTCAAAACAGAAAAATTCCTAAACCTCTCAACAGTAAAAAATATAATTATGTCGTTCACATTTGGTATAACCTACCAATAGGAAAATTGCGTAACCTATCAATAATAAAATGTGACTAATCTCTCAATAAAAAAATTGTGACTCACTTATAACCTTTCAATAATTGACTGTGAAATTAAACTGGTAAATTTTAGACGTCAGCAGTGCTGCGTCATGGCCCTGAAAGATCATTCTGAATAAATAGAAAATTCTTACCTCAATAAGGTCGCCGGATAACGCGTATATATCTGCTCCTATAAGAAATTTTTCTGGCACCGCTGAGTGCATTGCTGGCCGATAGATTTGTCATGTATAAAAAGAACAACTGATTTTTCTTTGCAATAATCGGGATGACCATGGATTGGAGAAGTTAGTAAATTCTTTAAATTGAAATGAATGATCGTCAAAAGTTACTTTTTATGAGAAAGATTATTATTAAGAGATTTTTTAAAACATTTACATGGCACTTGATATAACAATACTACATACGCGCGAGGCTGCTTTTACCTTATACTACAACGCCGAGGGTCCGCTATCGCTCCACCACGACCGGCCCAGCCAACCCGACACACCAGACTGCTCGCTAGCAACTACTTACTGCTACAAACACACAGTTCCTACTGCAGTCAACACTGCTCTTTGGTCTGAGATTCTCCTACAGCTTACATATCGCAGGCTGCGTGTGAGCAAGCCATCGAAATTACATCTGCTCGAGTGCGCTAGCAACAAATTTCTTAATCATGGACCTCTTTCATAACCCTCCACTGGCGGGGCAAAAATTTGGCAGCGATGGTGAGTCAATTGGACTTGCCATGAGCAACAAATTTTTCTATAATCTATCTAGTTACTAAGTCTACAGTCACAGAGTATATATATTACTGATAAGTGTGGAACATATTAAGAAAGACAAAATATGTACGCAACGAGTACAAAATATATTAACAAATTACATAAAGTGCACACGCACTGTATAACCCTTTAGCATTTTTTTTTACAAGAACTAAATAAATAAAGTGCACACGCACTGTAAAACTCTTTAGCATTTTTACATCAAGGAGTGAAATGAATGCACACACACACACACACTGTAAAAGTCTTTACCATTTTACAAGAATTTAAACGCACTGTATAAGTCTTTACCATTTTACAAGAACTGGAAAAGGAATGGGAAGGACTGCATCATGGTTGTAGCACAGTAGGTTGCACGTAGCTGCACTGAAAGTCCATATCTTTCTACAGAAGCACAACACCAAGTGAGACAATCTGAACTTCTCTTCCCTGAAGTATTCATCAGTGTAGCCAAGACACTGAAATGTTGTATTAATATTCAATGTTATCATTTTAGTACATTAGGTACACCAAATAGTAGGACCATAATAACATCTCCATCGTGCAAGGTGGTGGACATCTTGGTACGTCAACACCACATTCTTGTGGAATCCATACTCTTACATCAACGTAGAGTTAGTGCAAAAACCAAATATAGTGCTCCATGATCATGAGGATGGACAGGACAAACTGATATTGCAGTAATTTCTGGTAATTAGGTCAGAAGGTGAAGGACATTAAGTCTTATGATAGTCATCATTGAGAATTACATTAGTGTATGAACCGATTTGAATAATTATTGGCACTCATTGGTTGGTTACTAAACATTTCTGTACTATGTATGGAGTATTACAGAACAGTATTCATAAGTCATCTTATTACAGTAATTATTACAGAACATTATTCATAAGTCATCTAATTACAGTAAATATTGCCACTCATTGGCCAGTTACAAACCATTTTTATGCATTATTCAGAAGTCATAATTCAAAGCAAGAGTTAATGAATGGCATAGCATTTATGCATAAGTCATCATATTACAGTAAACAGTGGCATTCATTGGCCAGTTACTAAACATGTAGCAAGTATTGAGTATTACAAAACACTATTCATAGCTCATCTGATTGCAGTAATTATTGGCACTCATTGACCAGTTACAAAGTATTCATATAGTTTTGCAAAACATTATTCAGTATTATTCGCAAGTCATCATTAAAAACAGGAGCTATTGAGTGTAGCATCAAGCTACTGGTGTTCATATATGATATCATGTAAGTGACATAAGACATATTTAAAATATAAGACATCGGAACTATTAGTCAAGGTCTGTAGTCCACTAATACATAGACATAATGGATTCAATACATCTGAGAAATTTGCATTTTATTTAGGACTAGAAATATATCTTAAACCGGTAGCATTATTTGGTTGTATACTGGTAATAGCTGGGACTGGTAATAATTTTTTTTGTGCTAGCAATGCATTGTGTTGGGATCGATAATTAATTGCTGGGGCATGAAAATATTTGCTTTTGACTTGTTGCTGGAAATAAGGATTAATAACGTCATTAATCATGAGTCAGCTGTAGCAAGGTTATGAAACAAGTACAGTATATGTGATCACATTCATAAATGATAGACACAACTGGGTAAAAATAATGCAAGTATTAGAACAGGTTTCATAACAAAGTGTTTATAGCATATTAATAGCATGAAAAGCTTCATCTGGAAAAAATGCAAAATGGATTGAGCTGAAAGAAGAAATGCATGTTATGCTGAAAAGTAGTGAACTTCGACTTAACAGGTAATGAAACGTGTACTTAATTTGTATGTACTCTAGTTGTCTTTCCCAAAACATTCAGTCATTATACTATGCGACGTGAGACTTACTGTCAAAAGGAACTGCAACAAATACTTAAATAACTACATAGCATCTCTTAACTAATAGTAAATACATAAACTTCATCATTATCATCATCTGCAAAGAAAAACTTCATTATTCATATTACCATATTCTTCATACAACTATTCATCATCATTTATTATCATCTGCAAAAAAATAGACACTTCATTATTCATCATTCATATTACCATTTACTTCATACAACTATTCACGGTATAGAGTTTCTTACTTCTAGCATATTTCATCACTAAAATTAACATCTGTAGTTCTGTCTGACAGCTTGCTCAATCGCTTCGTATTCTGAAAGAAAAATAATTAGTCAAGGCTGCTATCATACGATGTGTATAGTATATTCTGGTTAATGCTTGTTAATTCTGATCCATTTACTCTTCATGACAAGTTATTGCATTTTCTTTCCTTCATTCTAATGGTAAAATTTCCATTTCATAGTAAACCACTGTGGTTGTTTAATTTATCTCTTTTACACGTCATTGCTTTCTGAAAATGATGAATATGGATTAATATCTTGCATTTAAATCATATACCCATTAAATGAAAACTTGTTTCTAGTGATATAATTAAACATACAGCATAGCATGACAGAAAACGTATTAGGTCAAAAACATAGACAGTTTTCAAGTGAAAAAATGTACACACAGTATCATAATGTAGTAGCAAAAAATGTAGAACAGTCAAGATATTGAGATATCATAAGGGAAAATGTCAAAGTACACTGTCGTTTGTTACATCTTAAAGATTTCATAGTGCATACAGACAAAACAGGAAAACAATCATACATACACAAAAAATCGAAAATGTGCACGGTCTGATGTCTAACGACAAGAAAAGCGACCTGCTAACCTTACCTTACCGGGCACTTGCCAAGAAAAAATACGATCATCATCAGGAAGTAGTCACATAAACATAATTGCTTAAGTGGTCATATAAATATCAGGAAATGGCATTACAGTGTGATAAATCATAAGGTATGTTCATTCAATAAAGGGTTTAATATTGGGGACATGGTGATTGCCTTTGATTTTTCTGGTTCTCAAAGTTTCTATGTGCACTACATTGGGGTGAGGAATGCTGCGAATTCTATATGGACCTGCGTATAGAAGCTCAAATTTACTGCATCTACTCTTTCCTCTGTTGGATAAATAAAGCGTGCATACTAATATCTTCTGTCCAATGTGAAAGTCACAGCGTGTACAAACCTGTTTCTGCTGTCGTCTCCGGCGCTCTGCGGCACGTTTGATGTTGTTGAGCGCAATGTCGATTATTTCATGGTGGCGTAGTCGGCGAGATGTAGGAAACGATACTAATTCTTTAATTTTGTTAGGTGGTTCAACATTTTTCAATATAACAGTCGGAGATAGCATAGTAGATTCATTTGGTATGGAGTTAATTACATCCTGGAATGAGAGTATGTGTGTGACCCAATCAATATCTTTTTTATGGCAGTATAATCTACATAGTTTATCAATTTCTTTCATTAGTCGTTCACAAGGATTCGAAGAAGCGTTGTACCTGGATATATAGATCGGAGAAATGTTTCTTGCTCGTAACATATGTGTCCATATAGCAGATCGAAACTGTGGTCCATTGTCGGAAATTACTTTCAATACATGCCCTACATGAAATAAAAAATGTTTTACAAATGTATTCGAAATAAATTTAGCAGTAGCTTTGCGTAACGGAGTGAAGGTAACAAATTTCGAAGTGAGTTCAACAGCGACAAAGATGTAGCAAACACCTCTATTAGTTCTGGGAATCGGTCCAAAAATGTCTACAGAGGTCATGTGTCTCGATTTAACGGGTGCAATGGTGCAATGGGATGTAACGGAGGAATATGTGAAGTCGTGTCTGATTTAGCTTTCTGGCAGATTTTACATGACGCTAAAACTCGTCGAATACGTTTCTCCATGTTGGTAAAATAACAGTTCTGTCTCAATATAAGAAAACATTTTCTCGCTCCATAATGTGCGTAACTTAAATGAGTATACCAAATTAATTTGTTAAGTAGTTCGCTAGGAATGCATAATAACCAATTGTTGCTGTCAGGGTGAGAGCAGCGAAACAGAATGTTATTGCGTACAGTGTAATGGTCTCTGATGGTAACATTATTCCTATCTTGCCAAAGGTGCTTAATTTCTTTCCATACGTTGTCTTTGCTTTGCTCCTGTGCTATGTCTCGTAATGACGACGAAATGAGATTTTCAAATGCAACTTGCTGAATATACGTGACGCTAGAATTTGCTTGGCAGAAGATGGTTGCGATGTCTACCTGGTTGTTGCTGAAACAACGGGATAGTGCGTCTGCTACAATATTTTATGTACCGGGAATGTGAACAATTGTAAAATTAAATTCCTGTAAATAAAGTTTCCATCTACTTAACCTGGCGTGTGTAAATTTTGCGGAAAGTAAAAACTGTATAGCTCTATGATCTGTGTAAACGGTCGTATGTCTTCCCTAAAGAAAATGCCTAAATCTCGTAAATGCCCATACAACATATAATGTTTCAAGTTCTTTGACAGAATAATTGCTTTCAGCAAGTGACAGAATGCGACTTGCCAAGGCGATGTTTTTAATTACTGTAGTGCCGTCTTCTTCAATTTCCTGAAAATTGTGTATGCCTAAAGCGGTGTTAGAACTGTCGGTGGCAATGGAAAAATTTGTTGTAAGATCTGGGTGTGATAAAAGAGGTGCATTCAACAAAGCTTGTTTCAGATTGACAAATTCAGACTGTGCTTGGCTATCCCAGGACCAAATAGTGATCTTACCCGTCAGTTGGCATAATCTAGGGGTGTCTAAAGCAGAGTAATGAATAAATTTACGGAAAAAGTTAATTAATCCCAGAAAGCTGCGTAATTGTTTCTTTGTCGTTGGAACAGTAATATCACGTAAAGATTTTCCGGGTCAGGCGCAATGCCTTCTGCTGAAATTTCATGTCCAAGAAATTTTATGGAAGTTTTGCCGAAGTATGATTTGCTAAGATTAACTGTGAGTCCTTGTGCACGAAACGTTTGCAACAGCTGTTCCAGAATCAGATTATGTTCAGACCAGTTAGCTTCTGCAATAAGAATGTCGTCTACATACGTTGTGATTCTGTCTTTA
Source organism: Schistocerca nitens (assembly GCF_023898315.1). Lineage (NCBI taxonomy): Eukaryota > Metazoa > Arthropoda > Insecta > Orthoptera > Acrididae > Schistocerca > Schistocerca nitens. Next base: position 373,139,865 of record NC_064621.1, read on the forward strand.
TGTTCTGTCGGAAGTATACTATTCAAACCGCGAATAAATGCTGCTGAAGAAATTGTCAAACCGAACGGTAATTTACAAAATTGATAACAGTCACCAAAACAGAGAAGTGCTGTGTACTTTCTGCAGTTCGGATGGAGCTGGATTTGCCAAAATCCCGATTTCAAATCTAATGTGGAATAAATAGCAGTACCGTGAAATTTCTGTAAAAGTTCTTATAGTGTCTGTGGCCGATCTGTTTCATTAATAATTATGTCATTGATGTGACGCGAATCAAGCACGAGGTGAAGTGAGCCATCCTTTTTCTTAACAATATGGAGCGGGTTTATGTACGGACTAACTGCCGGTTCAATAATTCCTTGGTCAAGCATATCTTGCAATTCTTTCTTAACTTGTTCTCTATGGATATATGGAATGGGATAATGCTTGGCTTTAAATGTGTCGTGCTGTTTGACTTGAAATTCATACATAAAACCGGACATAGTACCAGGAATGTTGTCAAAAACTGGAGCTTGCTGTAAAAGAATTTTGCGTAGCTCTGTACGTTCGTCGTCTGTATTTGCACTGCTTTGTTTTACTTTATCACAAATCATCTACATAACGTCATAGTCAGCTTCGTCTCGTGTATTGTAATTGTGTACGTACGTATCGGTGAACAACGTCGAATGACTATCTATGTTACGTGATATAGAAATTACCTCAGTTCGATTAATTGCCTGTTCGTCTGCAGATAAAGCGTGCTGAAATTCTAATGCCAGTTGTACATTTTCATCCTTTAACATTAAATAGGAATTTTGAAAGTCAATAACTGCGTCGTCTTGTACCAAAAAACTCGTACCTAAAATAGTGTCTGTTGTCAGTAAGGGAACAATCTTAAAATTTGAGTGGAACGTATGACCTACAGTACAAAATTATAAGTGTGTCTGTAACTTTACATCTACTCCTTTACTAGATACTGCTCCTTTTACTTTAGTTCTGCCTAATGGTAACGTAGGATAAATATTCTCTTTGTTACATTCATTGAAGGTTTCTTTACTTATGACTGACATAGGTGATCCAGAATCGAGTACTGCTGAAAATGTGTATGATCCAATCTTTACTTCAATGACAGGGTGGGAAATGGTTTTTTGAATAACTGGTTTTTCATGCAAAAGAGTGTCTCGGATGTCGTCAAAAGTAATAACATTTCTGTGAACAAGAGTGCGTGTCAAAAGTACTGCTTACGTTGCTGGAAGATGCAACCTGTACTGTACCTAGTCAAATTCTATTTGACGTGCTGTTATTTGTGGGAGGATGCTGTGGCATTTCCGCTATTTGTACTGTTCTGTTATTTCTTCCTGACGTATTAGTTTCGGGATGATACCGACTGTCTGGTTCATTCATGATTATCTGTTGTCGCGGATGATTCTGCTGCTGGTAAGACCGACTGTTACGCTGAAAACTGTGCTCATTACTTTACGTCTGTCATAATAATCATTGCTATACGCCGCGTTGCTATAGGAATTGAAATTATGTGTTTTCTGTACGTACTGATTTCCTTGTTGCTGTGTGTTACTATTTGGTGGAGCCGACGCTACACGTGTAGGCGGCGAAACATTAAAGCTTGGTTGACTTTGCAGACTACATTGTTGGTTAGGTATGCTAACCGGCTGGTTTTGATGCTGTTGCGGTGAAAAACCTCTATTGTTACCAAAATGTGTTTGCGATTGCTGAAAATTTTGTACATACTGATGATTAAACTTTTGTCTGTTATTAAAGTTCTCGTGGTTGTCATTTCTGGAGCGTATAACTGTCACTTTCAGGTAAAACTTGTCGTATCAGGTTTTCTTTACTCTTTCTTAATCCTAGATAGACCGATAGTTGAAGAGCTAAAGAGAAGGCAGCAGTGCAGAAAACTAAAGATCAAACAGCACTACTATGGCTCGGGGCCCTGTGCACGCTACGGCACATATTCATCAAAGCGTAATGACTCCCCTGAGGTCTGTTACACACTGCAAATAAATTTTAGGTTCTGCGTTACAGGCAATGCCGGTGAAAATTCAAAAGCAAATTGTTGTATCCATTCCAATTCTAGTTTCTGCATTACAGGCAATGGCGGTGAAAGTACAAAAATAAATCGACGTATCCAGTTCAAAGCGTGAATCTGTGTTCTGTCATTTTTAAATACTTTATTTTTTCTCACGGATAGAAAATGCTTGTAATCAAAATTATCATCTCTGTATGTCTGAACAGGTTCAGGGTTGTATGAGAATCTGTTGGTCTGTGACTGTTCGGAATCTAACTCACGTATTCTCTGTAAATTACCCAAATGATACTGGCTGTGTGAGTCTGACAAATGTTCGAGATGTGGCATATGCTGTGACGTGTTAGAGACTGAAACATTTTTCATTTCTGTCACTTTAAAACGTTCGTCAATTTGACTGTTCTGTTGTTCAAATCTCTTATCGACTTTCGCATCTAGAGTGTGTGAAAGTTCTGGTGACATTAAATTAAACTCGTCGCGTAACTGTGTTGCGTTTTCTGAATATTGTTTACCAACCGCACTAATTTCATATCTAAGTGATTTTGTTGTGGCTGCAGGCGTATTACGTAACTCTTCGCTACTATTCCTAGCACAAGCCTTAATTTCCTCACGTAATTGTTCTTTAGTATCATTACAATCCACGGAATCTGTTCACTAAGTTGTTTGTTCTATTCATTAAAGTTGTCGTGTTTTATCATTCGACTGTTTGAAACTTTCATTACATTGTTTGAAGTAGTTGTCTAGTATTTCACTCTGCTGTTTGAGATTTTCATTAAGTAGTTGTACCAATAATGCCATAACTCGATCCATGTCAAAATTAGCTGCTGTATTCTCTGTGCTGTGTGATGATGTATCTCCATGTGTCACGTTTTGTATAACCATTTGGTCATTCTCTGGTTCTTGAAAAGGTTTGCCAATCGGACGTGCACTGTTGGTCACTACATCGGAATCAAATAAATTTGACGTGGTTTGTGTATATTGATAACCTTCGTTAGAAACAATTATCTGTTCGCTACGTATGTGTGTCAAACTGGAAAGCGTTCATTGTAACGGAACATGCCGCGTCATCAATTGTTACATTTATGGTGGACATAATTGACTTTGTTTGCTCATCATTAGCATTAAAATCATTACTAGTGATCGGAACGCACCGATTATCTGTAATTAGAGGATTATCACTTTTACACTGACTGTCGCTAGTATTATCGGTCAAATTTTTCGAGTCAGCTTTTTCACTCATTGCACATCGCGATGTAATGTTAACAGTTTTTCGCGGCATTTTCACAAATCAAAATTAAGCACAAAATCAATCAAAGTCAAAGCAAAAATGGAACAAATACAATTACAACAAAGAGCAATAAATTGCCGATGACCTGTGAGAGAAAGAGTGACAAGTTAGTAAATGCGTTGCGCCAGATGCAAACTACATTTAAAATTAAGTAAATAAGAGCAGATATATAACTGACTACCTCTCAGAAATTCGCAAAGAAAATACTATCCTGGCCGGTTGTCGACAAGTGTAACCTCCCCAGGAAATATACAAAATAATATAAATAATATTCACATTTAGTGTAACCCCAAAACAGAAAAATTCCTAAACCTCTCAACAGTAAAAAATATAATTATGTCGTTCACATTCAGTATATCCTACCAACAGCAAAATTGCGTAACCTATCAATAATAAAATGTGACTAATCTCTCAATAAAAAAAATTGTGACTCACTTATAACCTTTCAATAATTGACTGTGAAATTAAACTGGTAAATTTTAGACGTCAGCAGTGCTGCGTCATGGCCCTGAAAGATCATTCTGAATAAATAGAAAATTCTTACCTCAATAAGGTCGCCGGATAACGCGTATATATCTGCTCCTATAAGAAATTTTTCTGGCACAGCTGAGTGCAATGCTGGCCGATACATTTGTCATGTATAAAAAGAACAACTGATTTTTCTTTGCAATAATCGGGATTGGAGAAGTTAGTAAATTCTTTAAATTGAAATGAATGATCGTCAAAAGTTACTTTTTATGAGAAAGATTATTATTAAGAGATTTTTTTAAAACATTTACATGGCACTTGATATAACAATACTACATATGCGCGAGGCTGCTTTTACCTTATACTACAACGCCGAGGGTCCGCTATCGCTCCACCACGACCGGCCCAGCCAACCCGATACACCAGACTGCTCGCTAGCAACTATTTACTGCTACAAACACACAGTTCCTACTGCAGTCAACACTGCTCTTTGGTCTGAGATTCTCTTACAGCTTACATATCGCAGGCAGCGCGTGAGCAATCCATCGAAATTACATCTGCTCGAGTGCGCTAGCAACAAATTTCTTAATGTTGGACCTCTTACACTACATTGAGAGTTAGGCTTCTCTGATGAAGTGACAGAGGAGGAAATAGCAGTCGATAGGCAATCAACAGGGTATCCAGTATTAGAATCAGAATTTAAAAGAGCTTGGGAAGGCTTAGGATAGAATAAGTCAAGGAATAGATAATATTTCATTAGAATTGCTGAAGTCATTGAGGGAACTGACAACAAAATTATTTACGTTGATGTTTAGAATGTGTGAGACTGGCAGTGCACTATCAGGCTTCCGAAAAATATCATCCACACAATTCAGAAGATTGCAACAGCCGACATGTGCGAGAATTGCTATCGCACAATCAGCTTAACAAACCAAGCATCCTAGTTGCTGACAAGAGTAATATACAGAAGAGTGGAAAAGAAAACTGAGGATGTGTTAGATGATAATTAGTTTCGATTTAGTGAAGGTAGAGGCACCAGAGAGACCATTTTGACGTTGCGGTTGATAATGGAAGACAGAAAAAAAATCAAGACACGTTCATAGGTTTTGTCGACAAGGAAAAAACATTCGACAGTGTAAAATGAATCCAGATGTCCGAAGTTCTAAGAAAAATAGGGGTAAGCCTTAGCGAAAGACAGGTGATGTACAGTATGTACAGAGACAAGCGGGAACGATAAGACAGGAACACCAAGAACGAGGAGCTTGGATTTAAAAGGGTGTCGTCTTTCACCCCTTCTGTTCAATCTATACATCGAAAAACCAACGACGGCAACGAAAGAAAGGTTCAAGATTGGGATTAAAATTCATGGTTAATCGATGTCAGTGGTAAGATACGCTGACGACATTGCTCTCCTGAAAAAGAAGGAGAACTACAGGAATTAAGAATGAGGAGGTTCTCCGCAAAATAGGCAAGGGAAAATATGTACGGAAAACACTGACAAGAAGAAGGCACACTATGATAGGACATATGTTAAGACATCAGAGATTACATTCCATAGTACTAGAGGGAGCTTTAGAGGGGAAAAACTTTTGACAGTCGTCTGAACCTCCGGAATACATCCAGCAAACAACCGCGGACGTAGATTGCAAGAGCTACTGTGAGATGAAAATGTTGGCAAAGGAGATAAATTTGTGGCGGGTGGCATCAGACGACTACAGTGCAGTTGCCATACATATTTCCTGGAGTACTTACGAAAACCAGATGTTGCTTTATGCTGTAATGTTTATTCTAAGGTGACGCTTCTTGGGTATAACTACCAATTGTTCACTGTGTAGAAATAATTCAAAAGCCAAGATCGCTTAAATACTGTTTACTGGATAACCGGTTTCAACACACTAAAGGTGCCATCATCGGATCTGAATGTAGATTAACATTTATAAACCATTTGGATATAACGATACATGAGGCAGACCAGTTGATATAATATTATTGTCACAAAAAATAAAATAACAACTGCTCTCATGACAATGATTTTATTTTTTATTTTTTGTGACAACGATTTTATATCAGCTGGTCTGCCTCATGTATCGTAGTATCCAAATGGTTTGTAAATGTTAATCTACATTCAGATCCGATGACGGCAACCTTAGTGTGTTGAAACCGGTTATCCAGTAAACCGTATTTAAGCGATCTTGGTTTTTGAATTATTTCTACAACAGTGTTATCACTCCGCTACGCAGTATGTGTTCACTGCAAAATGTTCATTGTGTTACTGAAAGTTGGTCTGAACACGACAGTAAAAGATATAGGATAGTACAGTAACTGCTTTGTCTAGAAACGAAATTGACGAACATATTCATTTTATGTCCTGTGGTAGGAAGTAAAATCCTAGAAATGATAAAGTTTTTTGTTGACATTTCTGTAGATTGTCTGAATGTAGTGTTATACAAGAGTGTCACCATCGTTTCAGAAGGTGATTGCACGAGAACTGCATGCCCTACAGAAAAATGACACGTACCATTGAATTGAGCAGCTTAACAAGTATTTAACCAAAGTTGCAGATGCTCAAAATGCGCTCGTTTTGTGACGTGGGAAGCGTCAGTATGGGTGAGAGTGTATTTGTGTGCAATTCGTTTGTAGTGGGGATGGTGCAACGACAGTAGAGCCCTTTAGGAATTTGTTCGGACTAATAGCATACGACAATATGTTACGCACGGTTTCTGTACGGGTTCCGTCGCAGTGTTATGAATCTAAACGTAGGAAGGTGCTCCATACAATGGTACTTGTCATTTTTCTGTACGACTTGTAGTTGTCTCGCAGTCGTTTTCTGAAATTGTCGAAATATTTATCAATTGTTGTTGTTGTTAATCTTGTCTTCTTGAGACTAGTTTGATGCAGCTGTCCAAGCTTCTCCATCCTGTGCAAGCTTTTTCATCTCCCAGTACCTGCTGCAACCTACATTCTTCTGAATTTGCTTAGTGTATTCATTTCTTGGTCCCCCTCTACGATTTTTATCCTCCACGCTGCCCTCCCATACTAAACTGGTGATCCCTTGATTCCTCAGAACATGTCCTACCAACCGATCCCTTCCTCTAGTCAAATTGTGCCACAAACTTCTCTTCTCCCCAATCCAATACATCCTCATTAGTTATGTGAGCTACCCATATAATCTTCAGCATTCTTCTGTAGCACCATATTTCGAAAGCTTCTATTCTCTTCTTGTTCAAAATATTTATCGTCCATGTTTCACTTCCATACTTGGCTACACTCCATACAAATACTTTCAGAAACGACTTCCTGACACTTAAATCTATACTCGATGTTAACAAATTTCTCTTCTTCAGAAACGCTTTCCTTGCCATTGCAAGTCTACATTTTATATCCTCTCTACTTCGACCGTCATCAGTTATTTTGCTCCCCAAATAGCAAAACTCCTTTACTACTTTAAGTGTTTCATTTCCTAATCTAATTCCCTCAGCATCACCCGACTTAATTCGACTACATTCCATTATCCTCGTTTTGCTTTTGTTGATGTTCATCTTATATCCTCCTTTCAAGACACTGTCCATTCCGTTCAACTGCTCTTCCAAGTCCTTTGCTGTCTCTGATACAATTACAATGTCATCGACGAACCTCAAAGTTTTTATTTCTTCTCCATGGTTTCTAATACCTACTCCGAATTTTTCATTGTTTCCTTCACTGCTTGCTCAATATAGAGATTGAATAATATCGGGGAGAGGCTACAGCCCTGTCTCACTCCCTTCCCAACCACTGCTTCCCTTTCATGCCCCTCGACTCTTATAACTGCCATCTGGTTTCTGTACAAATTGTAAATACCTTTTCGCTCCCTGTATTTTACCCCTGCCACCTTCAGAATTTGAAAGAGAGTATGCCAGTCAACATTGTCAAAAGCTTTCTCGAAGTCTACAAATGCTAGAAACGTAGGTTTGCCTTTCCTTGATCTAGATTCTAAGGTAAGTCGTAGGGTCAGTATTGCCTCACGTGTTCCGATATTTCTACGGAATCCAAACTGATCTTCCCCGAGGTCGGCTTCTACTAGTTTTTCCATTCGTCTGTAAAGAATTCGCGTTAGTATTTTGCAGCTATGACCTATAAACCGGTAGTTCGGTAATGTTCACATCTGTCAGCACCTGTTTTCTTTGGGATTGGAATTATGATATTCTTCTTGATGTCTGAGGGTATTTCGCCTGTCTCATACATCTTGCTCACCAGATGGTAGAGTTTTGTCAGGACTGGCTCTCCCAAGGTCTAGTGGAATGTTGTCTACTCCCGGGCCTTTGTTTCGACTCAGGTCTTTCAGTGCTCTGTCAAACTCTTCACGCAGTATCATATCTCCCATTTCATCTTCATCTACATCCTCTTCCATTTCCAAAATATTGTCCTCAAGTACATCGCTCTTGTATAGACCCTCTATATACTCCTTCCAACTTTCTGCTTTCCCTTCTTTGCTTAGAGCTGGGTTTCCATCTGAGCTCTTGATATTCATACAAGTGGTTCTCTTTTCTCCAAAGGTCTCTTTAATTTTCCTGTAGGCAGTATCTATCTTACCCCTGGTGAGATATGTCTCTACATCCTTACATTTCTCCTCTAGCCATCCCTGCTTAGCCATTTTGCACCTCCTGTCGATCTCATTTTTGAGACGTTTGCATTCCTTTTTGCTTGCTTCATTAACTGCATTTTTATATTTTCTCCTTTCATCAATTAAGTTCAATATTTCTTCTGTTACCCAAGGATTTCTAGTAGCCCTCGTCTATTTACCTACTATATCCCCTGCTGCCTTCACTACTTCATCCCTCAAAGTTATCCATTCTTCTTCTACTGTATTTCTTTCCCCCATTCTTTTCAGTTGTTCCCTTATGCTCTCCCTGAAACTCTGTACAACCTCTGGTTTAGTCAGTTTATCCAGGTCCCATCTCCTTAAATTCACACCTTTTTGCAGCTTCTTCAGTTTTAGTCTACAGTTCATAACCAATAGATTGTGGTCAGAGTCCACATCTGCCCCTGGAAATGTCTTACAATTCAAAACCTGGTTCCTAAATCTCTGTCTTACCATTATATAATCTATCTGAAACCTGTCAGTGTCTCCAGGATTCTTCCATGTATACAAGCTTCTTTTATGATTCTTGAACCAAGTGTTAGCTATGATTAAGTTGTGCTCTGTGCAAAATTCTAGCAGGCGGCTTCCTCTTTCGTTTCTTACCCCCAATCCATATTCACCTACTACGTTTCCTTCTCTCCTTTTTCCTTCACTATCTGGATAATTTTTTTTATTTCATCGTACATTTCTTCAATTTCTTCGTCATCTGCAGAGCTAGTTGGCATATAAACTTGTACTACTGTGGTAGGCGTGGGCTTCGTATCTATCTTGGCCACAATAATGCGTTCACTATGCTGTTTGTAGTAGCTTACCCGCATTCCTATTTTCCTATTCATTATTAAACCTACTCTTGCATTACCCCTGTTTGATTTTGTGTTTATAACCCGGTAGTCACCTGACCAAAAGTCTTGTTCATCCTGACACCGAACTTCACTAACTCCCACTATATCTAACTTTAAGCTATCCTTTTCCCTTTTTAAATTTTCTAACCTACCTGCCCGATTAAGGGATCTGACGTTCCACACTCCGATCCGTAGAACGCCAGTTTTCTTTTTCCTGATAATGACATCCTCTTGAGTAGTCCCCACCCGGAGGTCCGAATGGGGTACTATTTTACCTCCGGAATATTTTACCCAAGAGGACGCCATCATCATTTAACCATACAGTAAAGTTGCATGCCCTCGGGAAAAATATTTATTAATAGCTCTATTAAATACTATGGACTTACAAGCAATGGCTCACCCGGCAACCAGTATGCGATGTTTGAGAGTTCTTCTGAAGTGTTCAGCTGTATAATGCACGATAGAGTGTGATACGATGGACTTCGGAGTAATGGCGCACCCGGTATGCGATGCTTGAGAGTTCTTCGCAAGTGTTCAGCTGTATAGTGCACTGACACTTACCAAAGAAAACTGTCTACGGGTAGATCGTTGCATTTTAAACAGTGTTGCCGGTTTCACTGATCTAATGGTGATATTGGTCGTATAATAATAATAATAATAAGAAGAAGAAAAAGATTCAACGCCTCAATCTCTATAAACCGAACGCTTATGGGATAGCTCTGTTGTCCATCTGACCGACAGTTAAAGAACCCTTTTTCTCAGGAACGAGTAGACGTATCAACTTCAAATTGTTGTCACATGTTAATATCTATGGTCTCTTGACGGTGTTAAAGTTTTGTTACTAAGACAGTTCAATCATAAGACACAGCCATTATCGTCACATATTTTCAAACACGCAACCCACTCATTAATACCTATAGGACACTTCCCGCTGACGTAGAATCATGAAACTTGGCAGAAGCAAGGTTTCACGGTTCAAGTAAAACAAAAAAATCTGAAAATTTTTGATATCTTAGTTATATCTTTTTGTTATTAAAACACGTTGTAACCATGTTTTAGCAAGTAAATAAAAATTAACGCGGGTGTCTCAGCCTGTTGCTACCTGTGGCTTGACATACGCGAGCATCCCATATTGACCTGCCTTCCACGTATCCTTTTTTTAAATTTTTGTGACTGAAGCTTTATCGCTCGATATTCATTTTTATTCGTGACATGTAAGTACTGTTTCTTTTTTGTGCTGTTAGTCAGTGCTTACACTTTTATAAAAGAACTCCCATAATGTTTGTACTTATGTTATAGGCCAACTTAAATGTTTAATTTTCTGATGAACGCACTCATAGAGCTGTCAAAACCAGGTCATAAGGTCAAAGCAAATACAGCCCTCGATCGCTAAAATTAAGTCTTAAGTAAATAAAAAGTACTTTATTAAAGCTTCTATACCTACAAATATAAACTGGTGTCACTTGCTTGCTTCTTTTTGCATGTTCAGGTTAGTCTGAGGATCTACTGTAGAGATTTTGAGACGGTCCTAGAATTCTGGGAACCGATATTTTGTCAGTATTTACATCGAAAACAGGCGAAAATCGTTGAGATTCACGATTCAAAGGGGGGATTATCCATATAATTCATTTTGCACGGAATTTCCAGTGAGTGAGTCCTACTCGCAGCTGGCGAATTTTTAATAATAATAATAATAATAACTGTTCTGGTTTAGGTATACAACAACGCCAACATGGAATCGATGTCTATAGCTTGGGATCTGTAGGGACTCTGTAGGCCTACATTACAGCTTCGAAAGACTTGTCAGACCAAGTGTGAGCAGCTACAAAATAAAATCGACGTTCTGTTACCAACCATCCGCCAGTCCCCCCAGGTATAAGGAAACAAAAGAGGCGCGATGTTGTGACATAATAGCTACTGAGATATACTGGCCATATAGAAGTTTATGTGGGAGTTTGGAGGAACGAGCAGGGCCTGGGGGAAGTGGATATTCGAATTGTCCAATTGCGCGGGGAAGTTATTTATGGCATTTGGGGCGGCTGGCTGCCGCGGGGACGACCATCACCGCAATCGCAATAAAAGGGGCCCCGATATTACGCAGGCTCCGCCCGTACCCGTCCACCTCCCCCCCTTCCCCCCCCCCCACTCATCCCCTCCTCTTAAAAGGCAGTTCGCTTTCGAAACTGTAATTACACTTGGGCCGGCCAGTTGAATAGCAGGCTATACGCTGGACCGTAACAGCGTTGTAACTGTGTTGCAGCACAATATACAAGTGCGATCCCAAGAGGCACTAACTGTAGAGTACCGATCGAGATGATCTGTAACTAGTTGCTCCGCTAGAGTGCTCTAGCTAAACACGCATTCGAAAAAGGTTACTGTAAAGTACTTCATAACAAAAAAGTTGAGATTTATATATTTTACCTTTGAACTCTTCATCAGAGAGTTTTAACCGTTAGTGGACATGTGAAGAGAAATTTATTGCAACAGTGTAATTTCAATCAAATTCATGCCAGATGCCCTAAAATATCGTAGAGTTTTGTACATTATAGGCTACGAATATTGCTACCAGGAGTATCTGCAATTGGTATTCATGTCGCACATCATTATTATGCATTATGTTAACTGACTTTTCCTTCGCCACGAGCGAAAAATACGCAGTTTTGGATATTTTCTACAGTAGTACGTAAACGTTATTCTGCTTCTTAAAGTATACGCCGCAGACGGTCAAAAAGTAAAGCCCCAGATAAAACGAACAGAAAGTTTATTTTAAATTGAGAGAAAACAATATTTATTCTTGTAATCGAGTATTAAAACAGCCGTTAGCAATATAAACTCTTCTGGGTTCAACACAAAACAGTACGTCTGGCAGAAATCCTGGTAATGGAGACAACAACAGTTCTAAATTAATATTCTTAGCCCACTTACCATGGAATAAAGTTCTTTAAACACATACTAGACACACGAAGTCCGGTCAAAAGTTCTTGACGTTCGTAACAATTATCGACACTCGTACTGCAGGAATGAAATGGATCCCCGCCCACTTTGGTACGGATACAAAGTCCACAAATTGCTGTCCACCGAAGCCGCTTTTTGCCACATCTTATTTTGGAAGGCCACGTTGCAAGTATAGAAGGCTCTCTCGGACAATGATGACGGCGTTGCACTGGCTCTGGAATGTGTTCCTGACTGAAGAAATCCATATCCATTTGGTATCAGGTCCAGAAAGCCCACTCGGAGTGAAAGGGCTTCTCAGGGCCTGTGTTCTAGCTTCAGTATATCTTTCGGCGCTAGGATGCATTTTGTCTTGCTGCCTATCACATGGCCAGAGTAGGAAAGAGGTTTGTGGGTCATCGACCTCTGATGGCACCTCCATCGCCTACTGGTGGCCACATATCGTGTGTGTTGCAAGAAAACTGGCTGCCCACGTACCTCGGATGAAATGTGGGTTGCAGACAGCGTGGGAGAAATCCCACAATACTGAATACCTTCCGTCCCCGACCCCGATTCGCTCCTCCCCCCCCCCCCCACGCCCTGCGAGATGAGTGATCGGAGACACATGTAACATCTGTAGGTGGTATCAGGCACATAGTGACTGAAGCAGTTCCACCCGTGCAGGAACTGGTAGCGCTGGTGTGTCGTCCAGCAGCTCCTCTGGGTGTACTGCAGTTGGGTGAAACTGAACGGCACTTGTATTATCTGAGACGGGAAGCTGAGATGGTCCCATACCTGGAGCAAAAGGGGGAGGTAAACTAAGGGTTCAAGGAGTGAACCTCGACAAGGACACAACTGGTTCATATGTTTGCCGCAGTTGCTGCCGTCTGGAAATTTTATTTCTTCCAGAGAGTGTCCCAGGTCATTACTGACGGCCTCTCGGAAGCATCAGCGCCCAAAGAGGGTCGAGGACAGAAAAACCATGGCTGACATTGCGAAAATATGGGATAAAGGAAGGATGGTTTGTCTGGTAGATCTGTTGGACATTCACGAACTGCTGTCCACGTTAATGAGGATCAGCCAACAGTAGAACTGAGACCAAGGCATTAACGTATCCAGCCGTAAGAAGAAACAATGTAGCAAAGAGGCGTATCGTCCCTGGCAGGGACTATGAGGGTGATGGCACAACCATTCCACTCTTCAGCAAAATCACACCCCAGTGCATAATACGTAAGAAGGACAACGCATGCTATGGGAGAGTAGTCGGGATGCTGACCACAGTGTGAATGTCTTCCCAGGGATGATGAGAACCCAGGTGGGAGAGGACAGCCTACGACGGTGACACCAGTTTGCCAGAGCCGTAAGACACTGAAAGAATCGACGTCCTGTAGGCCAGCCAGCTACGTATCAGATGGAGAACCTCGCAGATTGCTGTGTCCTCGGCCATGTATGTAGAGCCTGGTATCGAATTATTGGCGTTCTAGACGGAGACGTCGTTCGCAACTGTGCAGGGGGACTCAGAGCGTCCAGAAATGCAGGATACCTGGAGCCAGTCTGTAAGGAGACCATACCGCCACAGTGACTGTCTGGACACATACGGTAGAAAAATGAGGAAAAGGAGATGGAAGAAAGATTTCCGCTGATGCATCAGTGATGAAAAATCACCGTAGTAAAGCACTCGGGATAGCACCTGAGATGCAAGATGGTCGTGTGAAAGCACTTAGGAGAAAAAATCGTTGTGCGGAATCACTTGGGAAGCACTTGGTAAGAGAACTGATCCTTGCAAAAATACTGGTGATATAAGAGTTTTGTGCAGAAGCACTGAAAGCACTGAAAGAAAAGTGTGTACCGTTTTGTGTTCTTCTTACTAACTACTCTCAACTACGTGTTTGTTCAGTTCTCCAGTCGTGCTTTTCACATTTCCATGCTTGAAGAATTTTGTCGGAATTTTAGTCTATGTTTATGTACGCTGTCCTGAGAGTTCTTTTGGCCAAGGAAGTTGTTCATTGGCGGTACAATACGCTGCTGAAAGTGGAAGTGATTGTGAACTGTGCGGAAACACTGGGGAGAGAAAGGTGTCGCGTGGAAGGAATGACGAGGGAAATCTGCTATGCGGAAACGCTTTAGATAATCGTCTGCTGTGCGGAAACATTTGGTAGATATTTGGACTTTGAGTGCATAAATTAGTCACGGAAAGGGAAATTGTAAGTCATGTGCTAAGATGAGGCACCGAAATGGGCAAAGGGTGCATTTGTGAAGTAGGAAGGAGCAGGGTGATGCACTGGAGAGCAGGTACGGTGGCGGAGGCGTTTCAGGAACATTTAGAGGAAGAACCACAAGGTAGGGTTTTATTAGATAAAGAAGTTAACGCTACGTCCAGAGAAGGAAGCTGTGGCGGTGTAGGCCAGAGGCGGCACGTCTTTGTTGAACAACAGGCGCTACAGCGAGACGTGTCCCGTGTGATGACGCTGTCCACGGAAACCGGCGTCTCGCCAGAAGCAGAGGGCAGCGTCGGCAGAGGCCTGAGGAAGCCGCCCCGGGTGGTGTCATGTGTATGAGTACAGTGCGTATGTACCTCTGTAGTAGCGAAGGCGTTGGCCTCCAGTATTAGTGCTGTATTTGGTGTGCCATGCGGCCCCGCTTTGCGCGCATTCAAAAAAATTCGCCACCTTCCGTGCGGGCACTGTCTGTCTGTCTGATGCTCACTGGAGGCTGTTAGCGTGACCACACGCGTGCAGCGACCTGGTAGTAAAGTGGCTTATCTCGCGAAACGTGTTTCAGTATGGAATCAGCAGATAGTCGCGGCCGCTTCTTAAGGTCCCGATCATGTTTCCTCTTTATATCGCCAAGGCAGTAGTGCTTTGTTTAGCTGCTCGTGTGACAGGGTTCATACAAGACGTGATGAACAACGTAGCGGACGTGTGTACCGAGGGGGTATTCTTCTTACTAGCTGCGGTCAGCTAAGTGTTTGTTCAGTTCTCCAGTCGCACTTCTCACATTCCGAAGTTTGAAGTGTTTTCTTGTACTTTTAGTATATGTGTATGCCTGCTGTCCTAAGAGTTTGTTGGGCCAAGGAAATTATGCACTGGCGCTACAGTTCGCGGCGGAAAGTGGAAGTGATTTTGAACTATGCTCTTTCCTGCGACAGTATTTGTTGACTTATTTCGAAATGTGGAAGTCCTGTCTAGCCTTGGTTAGCTTCTACCAGCAACAGTTCCAGATGTGGAGTGTGGCTGGCAACTCACATACAATTGTCGGTGTGCGTTTCTAAGAATAATCGTGCGTGTTCCTGGTGTATATTTTGTCGTGTGTCTGAGAATCGAGTATACTCGTTGCTACAAGGGGAGTGGTTCCGCTATGACTTGCGAGTGGGGCTTAGTTACACATTTTGGGTGTGTGTTGGTAGTTCAGGTTTAGGATTCTTCGCACGGTCGGAACCTACAAGCTTCTATCAGAGCAGTTTGTTGAGTCACTGGCTTATGTGTTCTCGTAAGTTAGGATCACACGTTCGGGAATAGGTTATGGCTCCATTGGGAGTGGTTCCACTGTGCCCCGTGTGTTCACTAGTTCAATCACGTGAAAGATAGTGCCGTACAACTTGCAGTCCGTGTTGTGAGTTAAGGTCGTGTAGTTACCGTTTGAAACCTGGTGAGGCCGGAGTGGCCGTGCGGTTCTGGGCGCTACAGTCTGGAATCGAGCGACCGCTACGGTCGCAGGTTCGAATCCTGCCTCGGGCATGGATGTGTGTGATGTCCTTAGGTTAGTTAGGTTTAATTAGTTCTAAATTCTAGGCCACTGATGACCTCAGAAGTTAAGTCGCATAGTGCTCAGAGCCATTTTAGCCAAACCTGGTGAATTCAATGTCTCAGTGACAGGACACTTGTAGTGTTTAGTGGCGGGGAAATAATTTGCACACTCCCGAGAGGATGGCCGGAAAGTATCGTGTGTGTGGTGATCGTTGTACCAGCCACTAAATTGAGGTTGGAGGTACCATTGTTCGTTAGATGTCCACTTAGTGGCATGTTCTGTATACGTATTGTGAGAGCCTGGCCCATAAATTATTTGTCTAGTTGTATTTTAGTTTGCTTTGATCTCGTTGTTCCCACTTGTAAGTACATGGTCGTTTTTAAGGGAGTCGGCGTTGTTATCCTGTGTTGGTGTCGTTTACTCCTGTTGTACATTTTGGATGACTTGCTTCTGATTGAAGTCTTACAAATGGTGTGGTGCATTTAGACAGGTTCTAAAAATATGAACCTCTTCTGGCTCGTTGTATGGACATGTTTTATGCTTGTCCAATTTCTTCGTTATGGATGCCTCTACAGTTATTTAGTTGGCCTCGTGTCGTACAGGAACAGTAGACGAGTGTTTGTTGTGGCCGTTGTCCTCGTCTCTCAGTGGCACTCCTACACCAAAAATTGTATTCACTTGGTGGTGACTGAGTAGCCTAAGGTGCTACTGCGCAGCTTACTATTATAGTGCATTTGATTTTAAGTTATGGCTAGTGACTGTTTCGTTTTAAGGGAGCTATGATCTCTACGCCGCCGCCTTAGAATGAAGTCTAGTTCGTTATAGCCAGTGCCTGTAAGAGCAGCCATAGTTTGACAAAAGGACCTGTTTATACAGTCATAAACAGCGCCAAGATAATTAATGTCTAATCGTGATTTCACTAGTTTGAGTAACTAAGAGTATTGCTTAGAGCGGCCGCTGTTCGTGTGTTATGTGTCCTGGGCACCCAGAGAAACGTTAGCTATATTACTGTTTGACGGTGAATGCTCCTTTGTATCTATTTTGTGTGTTGTTCCTTTTCCTTTTCTTTTAAATCTTCAGAACTTGCTGCGACGTGATTTTCACTCAAGCATTTCCAGTTTACTACAATAGCAATGTGTAATGCAATGCTCAGTAACAACTATGAAATCAGAACTTGCCCAGCTTTTCCGAAAAATTTTATCCCAGTGCTTTAGTAATGTTTTTCTCTTTGGATTCTGACCTAGTCATTTACTCGCCTCTCTGTTACAGAGCCAGATAGTTCCGCTTGCTGTGCGTCACGCTTTTTCTGCAGCAGAGGGGTGCGTGCCATTGTTGCCACCCATGACGCGGTACGCCCCTTGCTTCCAACAAATAGGTCAATGGAGGGACATCGGGCGTCTGGATGGGTGCCGCACCCAGTCAGCTGTTGATGTGCTTCAGAAAAAGAAAAAACAAAAAATGAGAAAAAAGAAGTTTTACAATAAAAATTTGAGTCAGCTGTGACCA
Organism: Schistocerca nitens; assembly: GCF_023898315.1. Taxonomy (NCBI): domain Eukaryota; kingdom Metazoa; phylum Arthropoda; class Insecta; order Orthoptera; family Acrididae; genus Schistocerca; species Schistocerca nitens. Next base: position 373,157,285 of record NC_064621.1, read on the forward strand.
GGCTCATTCGTAAACATCTAGTTCTCGCGGTGGCCAGAGACGACAAGAACACAAACTACACTACTATATGGCTTAGTGTTGCGCATGCGCAAATCACAGGCCGCCAGCCACAGAGATGCACGGGGGTCCCCCCACACAGAGAGCATTCCAAAGTGCTCCTGACAGCTACAACACCAAGAATCATCTCTCGGCCTTTGACGAAATCAATGTCTAGTTCTTTTTGTATCAGGGTTCTTTATTTACGATAATATACCGTGAAATCGCTAAAAACACACCTTGGCATACACCAAATCCCTTACGCCATACCGAGGGAGGTGACACAGAGGCTAGCACACTGGACCGCATTCGAGAGGACGACGGTTCAATCCTGCGTCCGGCCATCCTGATTTAGGTTTTCCGTGATTTCCCTAAATCGCTCCAGGCAAATGCCGGTATGGTTTCTCTGAAAGGGCACGACTGACTTCCTTGCCCGTCCTTTTCTAATCCGAAGGGACCGATGACCTCGCTGTCTGGTCTCCTCCCCCAAACAACCCAACCCAACCCAACCTTACGCCACACATGAACAGCTTCATCTTGATCCAGCTTATGCTGTCCACGACACCTTAGTACAAAAGTCATTGAACAACGAAAATAAAACGTATCAATATCCTTATTAAAAACTTCATCAACATTAAAAGTAAGCTATGACGTAACGGTTATTAAAAGTTTCATAGCCACCAATACGCTCAATATCTCCACGTCGAACAATAGCCACGGTAAGCCATCCAGGGCCATGAATAAATTTATCATCGTTTGTAAGCAAAAAATTCAAAATACGTACCACCTACAAAAACACTAGGACCCTCGATGACAGCCGGCCGATGTGGCCGAGCGGTTCTCGGCGCTTCAGGCTGGAACCGCGCGACCACTACGGTCGCAGGTTCGAATCCTGCCTCGGGCATGAATGTGTGTGATGTCCTTAGATTAGTTGGGTTTAAGTAGTTCTAAGTTCTAGGGGACTGATGACCTCAGATGTTAAGTCCCATAGTGCTCAGAGCCATCTGAACCATTTTTTGAACCTCAATGAGAGCATGGGAAGCAATATCTTTCACCTTTGTGTTTCTCCTTGGCTCCAGTAATGATTTCCGTATTATCAATGGCCTTATAAATAGTAGCACGTGAGAGCCAAATACGCCTAAAACTTCGCATCGGTGTGAGTCGTTCATAGCAGCTGCCTGTGCAGCACACCGATCGAGACTGGCAGCGCGAACGGAAAAGGACGCGCTTACAGATGCTCGGCGTTATCATAACCTCAAGCTTATCGACACTGGAAACCGCGTGCTGCGAAAACTGCACGTTTCAGCTGGAACCGGAAACTTTAGGGAAGTCACAAAGGGTTAAAATGGTTCAAATGGCTCTGAGCACTATGGGACTTAACATCTATGGTCATCAGTCCCCTAGAACTTAGAACTACTTAAACCTATCTAACCTAAGGACAGCACACAACACCCAGTCAAGTCACAAAGGGAGCAACCTCACAATGCTATTGCGACGTCGTGAGAACTCCAGGGCGTCCATAAGTCTCAGTTTCGTCTGCCAACATTCACACGGTAAAGTCTAGATAGAAGGTTGCTCCGCTGCGTTAGACATACTAGAGCAGTCGAAAGATAGACTGTCTGAAAATATGGTGGTGCAGATATATCAGCCAGAAGTGTCGAAGGCCGGTGACGGAGGCGAGTGCTCGATAACAGACCGAAAGTCACACAATCGAGAAGAGGCACACACGTAAACGTCCAGTGTGTGCGAAGAAAATGGGTGAAAGTGAAGTTCCAAAAACTCCACGTCCCCAACAGTTAAGCAACGACAGCACACGAAGCGCTTTACACCTGGGGTGGAAGCACACGCGTAAGCTCTGATTCAGAAATATTATAACGAAACATTTTGTATAAAACGTTCTTCGAATTCTTGCCGCTTTTTCGACGATTACCTCCATCGTCAGGAGCAACTGATTATCAAATCTGCTGCTATGGTGGCCTTTGTAGTCGGCTTCTGATTGGTTAGTAATCACCTAATGCCTTTGCAAATGACGTTCACGTTTGTGCTAGTGTCCTGCCACTCCTGTAGCAGCACAAATATTGCGACGAATGTCTCTGCCTCTTCTCTGCATCTAGAACTTGCTTCCATGCAGCGCTAAAAATTTATTGAAGAACTGCATAAGAATTCGGCGCCTGGCTCAGGATGCCCACTCAAAGTCGTCTTCTCAGGATGCGTGTGCCGGCCTAAGTACAGTCATCAGCGCCAGAATACATTCGGTGTTGCCTCCCGCCACGTGGCTGGTGTAGTAAAGAGGTTCGTGGGGCCAGCGACCTCTGCCAGCGCCTTAGTCACTGACTGGTGGCCACCTGTAGTGTGACAGTCCTCGATTGTCGGTTGTAAGCACGCTGGATGCCTGAGTAACTCGGATGAAATGCGGGTTGCAGGGAAAGTAGGTGAAAGCCCATGATATTACACTTTTCGTTCACAGCTGCTGTGAACTGGATCGTATCCACTGCCCGAACATTATAATTCGACTCATTTCGATGAGAGTGACTGGTTTTTAAATTTTTTAAATGTTTTCTATAAGGTTTCTCCTCACTCTATGTGCTGGAAGACAGAGTGCTAGAAGTTCATCGAAGAAGGTGCCTGAACAACTGAGTTGACCGTAGATGGCCGCAGGTTTCAATCCAGGGAAGGAGCGCTCCTATTCTCCATATAAATAAACAATCTGACTGATAGGTTGAGAAGCAGTCTCCGGAAGTTTTCTGATGACACTATAGAGTAAGGGAAGGAGTCGTCGCTGAAAGTTTGCAGAAGGGTGGTGGACAGTTTGGACGTAACTTCTTTTGGTGTAAAAATTGTAGCTTGCTCAAAATGTGGACAATTTGAGTTAATGCAGATGAGCAGGGAAGAAAAAACGTTCGAATTCAGTATAATGCAGCTTGGCATAGCCACATTGATAAACATCTAAGCCTAAGTGTACAAAGCGTCGTGAAATGTAATAAGCGCTTGAGGTCGGTTGTAGGGGAGGTGGATGGTAGACTTCTGTTTTCTAAGAAAATGTAGATTATTTGTAAAGGAGACCACGTACAGAACACTTGTACGACCGTTTCCAGAGTACTCCTTGAGTGTTTGTGATCGCTACAAGGACGGATTAAAGGAAGACATCGAAGCAACTTAGAGGTGTGCTCATAGGTTAGTTACCAGTAGGTTTGATCAACACATGAATATTACAGAAATGCTGTGCAAGTCTCATGGGGATCACATTTTGCGAATCTTTATTGAGACAGTTTACAGAACTAGGATCTACGACTGCCACCAACGTACGTCTCGCGTAAGATCCGTGAAGAGAAGCTCTCCAGTGCCAACTTTTTTCATCTCCCAGTAGCACTTGCAACTTAATCCCCAATTATTTGCTGTATGTATTACTATCTGCTTCTCCTTATGCAGATTTATCCTCTACAGCTCTCTCTTGTACCATGAAACATATTCCTATTTGTCTTACCACATGTACTCTCATTCTGTCCCTTCTTCTTTTCAGTGTTTTCATCGCCGATTCAGCAGAGAACCTCCTCATTCCTTAACTTAGCACTCAAACACTCTTCTGTACACCACATCTCAAATGCTTCGATTCTATTCTTCTGTTCTTCTGTTCCAGTATTCCCATAGCCATGCTTCACTGCCATACAGCACCGTGCTCCAGACGTACGTTCTCAGGAATTTCCCCTTCAAATTGAGGCCTATGTTTGATGCCAGTAGACAGTTTTACGAACCAACTGCTGCGTTTTAATGTTCTGTGTAATGATACAATATTCTCCCGTGTGGTATAGTGGCATCGAAAATTCTCGACAGTAACCATCCAAATGACCAGACTTCTGGTGCAGGTGGCCATCTGCGAGCCCCTAATTGTCCTTCCGCCGATGACTCTGTATCTGATAGTGTCTCAGCAAAGCAGAAAACAGAGATAATTACGATAATACGTCAACAATTAACTAGACAGAATAAGGCAGTAATTTAATAAAGCAAATTGAAAATTACATGCCTCGTGTTGTAAATGAGGCGTATAATGAGGTGTAATTAGTTGATTTAGTACCTGCGGAAACTAAATGTAAAGTTACGCAAAACGATCCTACATGGAACGTATCACACAATTAACATGAATAGTGACATAATTAATAGACGTGGAAGACGTCGAAATAAGACTCAATAGCTTGTTCATCAACTACTCCTGCTGTAAAACATGTGAGCAGTTGTCACTCGTTACCACTTAGGCATCTCTTACATCTTTAAAAATAGTGCTTAGCAATTCCCCACAACAGGAACTCGTCGCTATGAAGAAAACATCCTAGACTTGCACCTGGTTTTAATTACTATTTGACGGTCACCTAACCACAGGAAAGCCAACACATGAAGCCATAGGGCACATGGGACCTCAAAATGTAAGCCATATCAAGAACACAAATGTTGTATTTAAATAAGTGAGCAACTGAAAATGAATAATACAGATCAGCGTTCCGAGAATTGTAACTTCCTGAAAAGAAATGACTCTAAAGTCTGGGCGACTGGTGTATAATTTGAAGTCTGCAGAAGGCAAAAGTAAATCAGGTCTCCCTGCCTGGACAGCTCGTAAAATCAAGATACAAGAGGCAAATACTTTATGTAGATAACTGAGCATTCAAGAAGCGCAACCAAATGAGCTAAACGCGAGTTGCTCATAAGACGGATTACAGTACTGCCTTCAAGCACAGGGAAAGGGCGACAGTCAGCACCAGGAGTGAGCTGAGAATCAAATCTTCTCCATTCGAGGTTCTCACCTGAACTCCCACAATTCTCTAGTTCCACTTGTAACGGAGATTGAATGTTACTGCCAATCTAAAGGAATGAATATATTCTCTTCCGTATGTAAAAACAGCGAAAGGCCACATAAACTTTCCATTCAAAAAAGTAGCATTACGAGTCTTGATGTTGGAACTGACTTCTAACAGTCTCTCTCCATTCGTCAGCACCATCTACAGCACGTCTGTTGGTGAGAGCGTTTCTTTGGATTGGACAGCCCGTAATTCTGGAGGGAAGCTACGAATCTCCTCTCCTTAGTGAAGCGCCGATATGAGATTCCTCTTTCATGTGCAGATAGAAGAACGAATTTCACCCCCAAGTACCCTCAAGGTAAAGCTTTGAGGACCAGTGATACCGTACCAGTGGCAAGCGTATCAGAGCCAGGAAGTATCAACTACAGGCATTTCAGAAACAAGATTATTTGACGAAAACTGTGTGCCATCTACAACGTTCATAATGATCTGCTTCTGCAACATCGTAGAATGCCGACCTTACGGGACTGCTGAGCCCTCCAAATCTACCACCTTCTGGCGAAAAATCAAATACTTTCAATTTCCAGAAAAATGTACCCACCACACAGAGTTAATTACCACGTAATTGTAATAGAACTGGAACATAATCGCAAAGTAATATATGATCGCCATGTTTCAAAACATTAAAAAGTAATAGCAAAAGTCAGCAACGAGGAGGAAAGGGTTGTCGCCTTGAGACGAGTCTTAGACTCTTAAGAAATGCTTACCCAGCAGAACGTGCCAGCTGCTCACAAAACATGATCAAGTGCAATGCTACTGGAGGCTTGGTGGAGGATTTAATATTAGATACACAGATGGAGTGGTACGCCATCTTCATAAATTGTATCCACGTTAGAACTCGTTTCTGCCTGAAAAGCTCACACATTTACATTTCTGTTAAAGATGTGACATGTCTCAGCACAGCCTTATTGTTATATGTGTTATCCTACCAAGAACGTTGTTGGCCTGATGATTTAGAAGCAAAGCACGTGGCTGGAAATTGAAAGATCACGGGATCCAATCCCAGTCGAACGTAGGAAATTTTCAGCCAGCATTGTATCTATCCTTCAGCAAAAGTAACGAAGGAAGCATGCCAAATTTAAAAGGACCCAAAATCCCCAAGACTGGCAATGTTTAACAGAAGCTCTAAATTAAGCGAGAACTTCAGTGCGAGATGCTTTTAATATTTTCCACAACGAAACGCTTTTTCGAAATCTGGCAGAAGACCCAAAGAAATTGTGGTCGAATGCAAAGTAGATCAGCAGCAAGACACAATGCACTGTATGTTAACAAGGGTGACGTGACTGATGACAACGCTAATTTCCAGAACGCTTTTGACACACTTCCTCCCACGCGACCTCTAATCAAATTGCTTACCTATGGAGTATCGCCTCACTTGTGCGATTGGATCCCAGATTTCCTCTCAGAAAGGTCACAGTTAGTGGTAACTGACAGGAAGTCTTGGCGTAAAGTAAAAGTAATAGCTAGGATTTCCCAAGGAAATGTTACAGGCGCTTTGCTGTTCTTGATCTACATCGACGATCTAGGACATAATTTGAGCATCCCTCTTACATTGTTTGCCGATGATGTGTCATTTACCGTCTCGTAAATTGATCAGATGATCAAAATCAGTTGCAAAACGATTTAGACAAGATATTTGTCTGGGGTGAGAAGTAGCTGTTGATTCTAAATGATGAAAAATGAGAAGTCACTCACAAAAGTACTGAAAGAAATCCGCTAAATTTCGGCTACACGACGAATCACATAAATTTAAAGGCTTTAAATTAAACGAAATACTCATGGACTACAGTTACAAATAAAAGTAACTTAAATTCGAACTATCAAACAGATCATGTTGTAGGGAAAGCAAACCAAAGACTGCGATTTATTGGTAGAACACCAAGAAAGTGCAATAGGTCCGCTGAAGAGACTGTCTGTCCGCCCTGTTTTGAAGTACTGCTGTATGATGTGGGATCCGCATCGGGTGGGACTCACGGAGGACACCGAAAAAGTCCAGAGAAGGGCAGCTCGTTTTGTATTATGCTGAAGTAGGAGACAGAGTGCCACGGATATGGTACACGAATTGGCGTGTCAGGCAGCGACAGGGTCTTTTCACGATAATTCAATCACCAACTTTCACCTCCGACTGAGAAAATATTTTTTTGGCACACATCTTCATAGGGAGATATGATCATCACAATAAAATAAGAGAAATTAGAGGTCGCGCGGAAATATTTAAGTGCTTGGTTTTCCCGCACACCTTTCTAAAGTCTTGAAGGTGGTTCGATGAACCCTCTGCCAGATATTTAATTATAAACTGCAGAGAAATAATGTAACTTAAGATCTACATGATGTGAAGAGTCTACATGAACGACACGAGGTTCGGATTCCAGCTTAAACGGTAGGTCTCCTTTCCCAGGTTGGAATACTGTAGTAAGTTACCGACGCAAGTTGCTGAAGTGGAGTTCAATTAAAAGGCTGGCAATCAGCCATTGACCCACACGAAATTATTATTGAAAGTAACTTTTTAGACGAGTAGACGTTTGTAAAGCCGTGATAATATACTTCTAAAAAATTAGTAATGATGGTACAATAAATCCAGAAATGCTTAATTTAATAATGTTATAAAACTTTAGCAATGTTACTATAATAAACCCAGAAATTCCCTATTATAAGTTTCATTGTCCTGTTCACCTTCCTGGCAACCCGGTGGTAATATACTAATATTAGTGTGGAGTCATATTTTGTGCCAGTTTCTCCTAGTTCCATATCGACAGTTGCGTATAGGCCACAATCCAGGTAAAAGAATATGTAGTAAGGTTGCAGACATGCACGTGTTCATAACGGCTCTACTCTCGTTGATTGCACAAAGGGCAAAATACTGGACCAATTCACTGCGTTTAACACTAATATATGATCTAGGGTTACCCTATTCCTTTGACAACGCACGATGGATGAGGCGTTACAACCCGGAAACATTTTTGCCACTGAACATATTACTTATCAAATGAATAAGTACATTTTAGAGCCATTTCCAAGAACACAACACGGATCACTTACAATGTTTTCTGTAAAAGCAGTTGTTAAACAAGAAAATGTAGCATTAGGAAGAATATTCAACTTCAAGAGAAGCTCGATGGGATCGATTTTCTTATAACTTAGATGAAGAAGTCAAAAAATTATGCCTGACCCAGAAATTATGGAGACTTGTGAAGCTAGTAAAGGACATCTCTATAAACACATCCAAGAATCTGTAGAACAGCGAATTTACCCCGACTTCTCAACAGGTGCGAAAAGCTTTTCGAAGCCTATCCATTCTCATAAGAACAATACGAACAGGAGATCAATTTATATGAGCCATATCAACATCACGAGCAGAACAAGGAGCGTTATCTCCTGGAAAGTTAGTACATGAAACGTAGTAGTCGACAAACCTAGAACCGGCGATCCTACATTTTCACCCTTAGGAGTGAGCAAGGTCACCCCTAACCAAATAGGACACCAGCTGCTGCACTGGCAAAACCACACAAAGAACCAAAATAATAAAACTCGAACGATGTGAAGAGAAGATAGATCATCTTGACACACCATTCACATATGAAAATCTGAGAACTGCTATTCATCGAATGAAAAGTAACAAATTTGTTGGTTTGGATGACATGATATCAGAGCAAATAGAGAACTTCGGATCTGTAACTATCAACAAGATCCTGAAAATGATGAACTGTGATGCTGGAATGATAATCCCAAAGGTATGGTGCAATGCAAAAGTAGACGTGCAGTGCTTAAACCAGGCGTAGAATCGAATAAGCCCAGAAGTTCAGCCCTTGCCATCTCTTTAAAGTTCTAGAATGAATGATTTTGTATCGAATTTCTGAGTCTGTCGACAGGAAGATCATTAAAAACAGAGAGGTTTCAGACCAGGAAAGCTATGTACTAGTCAGATACCTAATTTAATCCAGCACATTCAGGAAAGATATGAAAGACAGAAGAAAGATTGCAGAAATTGGTTTTATCAATCGTAGAGCTGCTTCTGACACCGTGAATCATAATAGACTCGCAAAGAAGCTATACACAAGAAATAAGGACTACCGACTGTCACAGTTTGTCACTCTAAATAACAAAAAAGAGTCGATGGAAAATGCAGAAAAATGGCCTCCCCCAGTGAAATATGCTGGTTTCAGTATTATATAAAATATGTACACCAATGGTCAACGACACAACACTGGAACACGTTCGTTCATCTACGCAGATGACACAACTGTCACACTCATGGTGCGACACCGGAAGAAGTACTTGCCATCTGCTATGACGACAAGCAGTTGTAACACAGTCCGGATATAACTCAGTTGTGTGCTTTCCACACACGTAAAAAGGAGGCAAGAAGAAAGCTGAACATCATCGGGAAGGACACAGTAAATCACTGTGTCTACCCCAAGTACCTAGGATTAACGTTGCATCGTGCCTTAACCGGCAATCTCCACTCTGTAGATACCAGGCGGAAGGTATGCTCCCACAAGAACCTTATACACAAGCTGACAACCGTCGCGTGGGGAGCGCAGCATAGCGTGCTAGACACATCCGCACTTGTTCTGTGTTCCTCTGCTGCGGAGTACGCTCTATCAGTCCGGAGGAACTCGGAGCATGCTGACCAAGACTATGAGACACGTCGCATAGTCACAAGGTGACTAAGGCCAGTCCCAGTCAGCAAGACCTTACCAGTCTTGGGAGTAGCGCCTCTAAATGTAAGAAGACCGGTAGCAGCAAACAATGAAAATAAGCAAGAAGGAGATCAAAGGCGTACTCATGCCTATCAGACACGACTGAAATCCTGAAAAAGGTTCCTATTTGCAACAGCACCAGCGCCAATCTCAGCGGAATCCCAATTAACTGAGCTGTGAAAAAGAAAGTATTCTGGACAATTACGAACAAAATTAAAGCCGCGATCGCAGTGTAGACACCTTTCCTGTTCCAAGGTGACCGGTTTTAAAAAAATGGTTCAAATGGCTCTGAGCACTATGGGACTCAACTGCTGAGGTCATTAGTCCCCTAGAACTTAGAACTAGTTAAACCTAACTAACCTAAGGACATCACAAACATCCATGCCCGAGGCAGGATTCGAACCTGCGACCGTAGCGGTCTTGCGGTTCCAGACTGCAGCGCCTTTAACCGCACGGCCACTTCGGCCGGCTGACCGGTTTTAACAGTCTTATGCTGCCATCATGTGGTCTACGGGAAATACAAGAAGATAATAAGGAGGAAGGTGGAGAGTGGAGGGAGACTACAATTCGTATCATGGATTATATAAAATATACAAAATTCCAAGTCCTTTATGGAACTTTTCATAAAATTGTGCCTTGTCACACGAAGTCGAAGTATAAAAGGCACTGTCCACATATACATGTCTTGATAAAAATACAGTTGATAAAATGCACACAGAAGATAAAATTCACACAGTGGGGAAAATGCGCACAGTTGACAAAATCCTCGTATCGTCCATGAATGTTGGTGGCAAATATCATTCTCCCAAGGTGGTCGCACAGCACTACGCTGCCGGCGGAGTTTTACCATAGAGGCGACAGACCGCCTAGGGAGTTACCATCTCACCGCTGGATAGCACGTGTAGTACACGCTAAATGATCACATGCTATGAGTTGCTGTACACCAGAAAGTAAGGTGGATTTTTCGAAGTGCCCGATATAACAATTACGTATGCCACCTAGCCATATACATAAAATCACCGCCAACTGTGTGCATTACATCAACTGGAATTTTATCAAGACAGGTATACGTGGGCAGTGCCTTTTATGCTTTCACTTCATGTAATGTAACATGGCAAGTATGTAACAAGTTCTATGAGGTATGTGGAATTTTGTATATTTAATGTAATCCGTGAAATGAATTGTAATCCACCCCGCCCCCCCGCCTCCCCCGCCTCCCCGCCTTATTTTCTTTGTGTTTTCTCCCTAGGTCAGATGACAGCAACATATGACTGTTGAAATTGGACATCTTGGAACAATAAAAGTGTGTACACTGCAATCGCTGCGTACGAAATGTGTTCAGTTTCAACCTTACAGTATTATGGATAGCAAAAGAAAGCTACTGTCAGGCTCCTATCTCCAACACGGGACCTGGAAAACCCTTGAAAGCTTAAGAACAGGGGTGACAAGGTGCAAGTTTGAAGAAGTGGGGTTCCAGTGATGATGAATGAATTTTCTGAATTTACGACAAGACAGGACTCTGAACAATTGCTGGTCTGCAGTAACCTGGGCGAACAGGGTGACATGGGAGACTTGTCTGCAGCGAATGACCGTTCCACTTTGGTTGCTGAAAATTGGTCTCATAAAATGTGAAATTCTGAGTGGTTAATATTAGATTGTAGTTTTTATTACATTATGTTTTAGTGGTCTTTACGACTCTGAAAAGTAAAAAAACTCGTTCGTGTCTTTCGTCAAGAAAACTAGCCCCTTTTGTGCTCCATATCTGCGCCACGAGTAGCAATGCATCCGTCATCTGCCGTAAAGAAGCCTGTTCAGTATACCTGAAACTTCCTACATACACTGAGGTGACAAAAGTCATGGGAAACCTTCTAGTTTCTTGTCGGTCTCCTTTCTCCCGGCGTGGTGCAGTAAATCGACCTGGCATGGACTAAACAAGTCGTAGGAAGTCCCCTGCAGAAATGCTGAGCCATTCCGCCTGTATAGCAGTCCATAATTGCGAAAGTATTGCCAGTGCCAGAGTTTGATCACTGACTGGCACCTGGATTACAACCCCAAAAACATTCGATGGGATTCATGGCGGGCGATATGACTGGTCAAATCATTCGCTCTAATTGTCCAGAATGATCTTCAAACCAGTATCGAACATGTGTGGAACCGCGACATGTTTGGGAACATAAACACAGCCATTTCGAGTCACTGACCGGTTCAGTTGGACCAGAGGATCTAGTCCATTCAATGTAAACACAGCCCACATCATTGTGGAGCCACCACCAGCTTCCACTGTGCCTTGTTCAGAACTTGGGTCCATGGTTTCTTGGGATCTGCGCTATACTCGAACCCTACCAGCATCTCTTACCGACTGAAATCTGGACTCATTTGATCAGGCCGCGGTTCTCCCGCCGTGTAGCGTCCAACCGACGTGGTCACGAGCCCAGAAGAGGCTGTGCACACGATGTCGCGCTGTTAGCGAAGGACTTCCGTCGGTCGTCTGCTGCCATAGCCCATTAAAGCCAAATTTCGCCACACTGTCCTAACGGATACATTCGTCGTATGTCACACACTGATTTCCGCGGTTATTTCACGCTGTGTTGCTTGTCTCTTACCACTGACAACTCTACTCAAACGCTGCTGTTCTCCTCCGTTAAGTGAAGACCATCGGCCTCTGCGTTATCCGTGGTGAAAGAGGTAATGACTGAAATGTGGTTATCTTGCCCCGCTCTTGACCCTGTGGATCTCGGAATAATGAATTCCCTAGCTATTTCCGAAATGAAATGTCCCATGCGTCTGACTCCAACTAACATTCCGCTGTTATACACGTCGTGCTGTCTTAATCCACTAATGTACTGATCTTTGATACGTTGTGAACGTATGTCTGCGTATCACTGTTCCATAGTTTTCGTCACCTCATTATATATAGAGATTAACGTGAGTGTCGTACTCTGAATCAGCTTCTCCAAGCTGCGTGTAGACTGTCGCGTATAGGAGACACCCCAGATGAAAGAATACGTACTTAGATTTCAGACTTTTCTCGTCGTTGCCAAGTGTGTTAATAACGGTTTGATCCTCTTTAATTTCTTTCGTCAAGAAAAACTCCATATTGTGGCGTTCGCGGTGTTATTCAGTGGTTTGGTATTTAACTAATTTGTAAATGAAAATGATAATCTTATTTCTCCCGGCTAAAGATTTGGTCAAATTGCTACAGAAATCTACGTTAACATTGTGTTAAAGTGTTGTCTGTAAGTTGTGTAAGCGTAACTAAATCACAGTTCATACAACAGATTCTTACAACTATTGATTATGATGGAAACAGTTATCTTCAGCAAAATGATCATTAAAACCACCGAATATCAGCCGCGCACAACACTGACGTATGTTATCTGAAACAATATTCTTCGCAATATTCTTCGCGTAATTAATTTCGGCTCCATACATCAGCAAGAAAAAGTTTGTTATATGGATCATGCTGTGAGCACTGTTTTTAAAGAACCAATCTGATTTGAATAATTTTCATTAAAATGAGTTGGGGACCACCGGTGCACATTTATTTTTACACATTTTTATTATCTTCGGCATTTATGTCTGCAGAGTTGCGTAATTTCAATTTGCAGCTGAGATAATAGTTAATATGGAGGCAGACAATTGACAGAGACTTTCTATTGTTAGAGCAAATTTCCTTTTAACAGGATAAGTATTTGAATTAATGCCGATTAAACTTTACTTTTATATTGTGCACTATTTAGACTAATTTTCATCAAGCAAACCTTTGACACTTCCGTAAGAAATACAGATAAAAATGCGATACAAATCGCTATCACCAATGGCTCCGCTACTTGCAGCGGAAAGAAATAACACAGACAATGCTTATTGAGAGAGGAATTAAAGTTACAAATAATTATGCACACATATTTATAATAACAAAGAACTCTATTCTCAAGTAATAATTAACAAATAATTACAATTTCTTAACAGACCTGAGTTTGATATGCGTCTTGCGTCCGAACGTACAAAAGCCAACGCAGATCATAAAAGGAATTTACGATTATCATTGTCTTTGTATGATAGACATCGATAAGTCCAATCACATCATAAAATATTACATAAATAATTAATATTTACCATCGTTTTGTTTTATTTCACTGTTTTTCTGTATGTCGGATAGATAATGTTTACAGGGTGAAAAGTATTTAAACCGACAAACTCTGGGAGGTTGTAGGGGACATCAAAACAAATATTTTTCCTTAATGTCATTTTTTCCTATGAGGAGTATTTAAACCGGTAGAGGAAGATTTCTCTGCCAACAAACACTTTTCCATTTTTTATGACCAAGAGACAACACAATAACACAACCCAATTTCAATTACAGTAGATTTTCAAAAATGCCTCCAGTGACACGTAAACAAAGGTTACACCGTCGGATCGTGTTCTGCCTGACAAGGGGCAAAAACCCCAGGACTATCCTGAATTCTTCCTGCTGCTGCTGCTGCTGCTACTGCTGCTGCTACTACTATCTGGGCAACCAGATCCTCTTCTGAAGCAACAGGAATTGTATAAACAAGGTTGCGCATCTCTCTCCACACAAAAAAGTCCAGACATATCTGGGGATCGAGCAGGCCATGGTACAGGACACCTCTGCCAATCCACGTTTCTGGGAATCGTCGGTCCAGGAATCGACGCACACGACAACTGAAATGTGCCGGCTCCCCGTCATGTTGGAACCACATACGTTGTCTTGTAGGGAGCGGGACGTCTTCCAGAAATTCTGGCAATGCTCTGGGTGGATAATCAACTGGTTCTAGGTTGTGGACACGCTGTAAGTGAAATGGACGTAACAATTGCTCTCGAAGGACTGTTCTTGCATTCGTCTGATTCGTCCCCACGTTACGTGCAATTGCGCGAGTGCTGATTGAAGGATCCCGTTCACATGCTGCAAGACACCTTCCTCAAACTGCAGCGTTCTTACCGTGCGACGGCGTCCCTGTCCAGGTAATCTGCTAAATGACCCGGTCTCACGCAGACGTTGTACACAGCAGCAAAGGTCGAATGATGCGGGATACGGCGATTAGGATACTGTTGTCGATAAACTCGCAGTGCAGCTCGTCCGTTGTGGTGCGCTACGTAGTACGCACCAACCGTATCAGTGTACTCACTCCAGGTGTATCGCTCGATTCGAGACAATGCACTACAACACTGGTGGACAGCAGTTGCCTACAACTGAAGAGCGTAATACGTCCTCTAACAACTGAAGATCGTAATCCAGCCTCTAACAACTGAAGAACGTAATACGGCCTCCACCGATTTAAATAATCCTCATGAGAAAAAATGACATTAGGGAAAAATATTTGTTTTGATGTCCCCTACACCCTCCCAGATTTTGTCGGTTTAAATACCTTTCACCCTGTATAACTCTTAGAGACATAATTTCCTCTCGTTGCACTGTAGCTAAAATTTATCTCGTGGATGTTACAATATCTGCGTCATGTCTAGGTGCTCAGTCAGGAACCGCGCGACTGCTACGGTCGCAGGTTCGAATCCTGCCTCGGGCATGGATGTGTGTGATGTCCTTAGGTTAGTTAGGTTTAAGTTGTTCTAAGTTCTAGGGGACTTATGACCACAGATGTTGAGTCCCATAGTGCTCAGAGCCATTTGCACCATTTCTGCGTCATGAGTAACGATTCACCCGTCACGTGGCGTTGGGAGACTTGAACAGCTTACTTGAAAGTTTCTACGTACACGCTCCATCAACAGACACCAGAAGCTTTAGTATGATCGGCAGCTCATCTCGCAGTCGTAAACCAATCTCTCGTTAGGCGGCGCTCCAAATACGGAGCGAGGCACGTGACGTGGCCGCCTGTGGCGCCGCCGACAGCGGCTGTGGCGAGTCGCGCAGGCGTGCTGCGTGTGGCGGCGATCCATCAAGGCGCGCCTCAGGCACGGCGCGGCGCGGCGCCAGCTGAATTATTCACCTGCCGACGGCGGCAGGAAGTGCAGCCGAAACCGGCGACTCCAGCAGCCTGCCAGATGAGGGTCGCCACGCTGCTCGTTACACTACGACACGCTGACGAGTCTCAAGCTGTCGACGGCACTGTAATGAGCTGAATTTCTTCAAATTTTTCCGATGTTCCGCGCCAGTTTCTGGTATAACGTTAGTGACGTGAACGAGCAATCTCCAGCGTAAAACAGTCACATAAAGGTGACTGAAATCTGGAATCTCAGGACAGAGCGGATCAGGATATAGTTGCGGAAAGGGGCCAAAATCAGTTAATGTCAGTTGCACAAAACATACAAACTTTATTTTCCTAAAACCCTTAATCACTCATGCCCTTAAAAGCATTCAAAAACAATACGCCTGAAGGCCCGAACACAAGTTATTAAAATTTTCTTAAGGAATACACATGGCTGAAGGTCTTAGTTAAAAAAATTTACATAAAACTCGGCTGAAGCCCACACATTGGAGATAGAAGAACTGAGGCCTTAAGGCCTGGATAGCAAGAATTTCAGATAGAGAACAAAATTTTAAAATGTTTTAAACCAGTGACTTCTCAAATTTTAATTTGAGATGGCTGAAGGTCTTATCTTAAATGGTTCAAATGGCTCTGAGCACTATGGGACTTAACTGCTGTGGTCATCAGTCCCCTAGAACTTAGAACTACTTATACCTAACCAACCTAAGGACATTACACACATCCATGCCCGAGGCAGGGCTCGAACGTGCGACCGTAGCGGTCGCGCGGTTCCAGACTGTAGTGCCTAGAACCGCTAGGCCAATCCGGCCGGCTCTTATCTTAAAATATTTCACATAAAGTTTGGCTGAAGGCCCCATACTGAACATAGAACAACTCAAGGCTTAAGGCCTGGATAAGAACTTCCAATGGGCAAAATCCCCCATTTAAAAAAAAAATAAATAAATAAATAAATTAGTTCAAGTAAGAATCTTCAAAGTTTAATTTAAGACGGCTGAAGGCCTTATCTTAAGATTAAAACAAACTAAATTAACGGACGGCTGAAGGCCTCGCACAGTACTTGAGACTAAAAGAAAATCACAATCTAAAACAACAGAACAGTGGTGCTCAGAAGTGCTCCAAGGGTTGACCTGAGAAGGTAACTCTAACATAAGTGTAAGTGAGTCAGACAGACAAGTGTAATACTAAATAATTGGATGGCAATCCGATCCAGCGACGGCTGAAGGACCGACCAACAACCTAATCAAATACCATCCGCCCGACCAACAGCACGACAACCGCAAAATCAGCGAGGACGAAGATACCAGCGGCACTACGTCTTGAAAATGGGCGTCTAAATACAGTCAAGACACAATAACCACTGAAAAAATGAACAACACCAAGGACTGTCGAACTACACGCCGTGCCAGACAGCATCAACACAGTGAGGAAAACACACTGCCGGAAAACTATGCTAACGACCAGGGCAGGTAACTGGAATGTTAACGGCCACAAGGCAGAAGATACCTCTGGTGCACTTCACTAATAAGTATCAACCAATTCAATAGTTAAACACCATAAGCAAGACGGCTGCGAAATTTCGCCGACTCCAACACACCATACGTTGCTGCTTGCGGGAATGGCTCAAAAAACAACAACCGGCAATGAATGAAGAGATGTCACAGCAGATGAGGTTTCATAACAGGTTAACTGATCACTCAGTTTCAGTGTCCACTGCTGCTCCTTCCCGACTCCCTTCGGGCGGACGACGTCCCGGAGACACTGGCTCAGACACAACCACGCTGAGGGAACACTGGCCCATTGGTCACCCGACATCTCTGCACAAGGAAGGAACCGATCAAAGTCCCGCAAGACGACCAACTGAAGAGGCCCAGAAGCGACGGAAGACTAAATACACGCCACCCGATGAGACGACCGACCGAACGACCAACTAACGGTCGTCCCTGCTCAAGTATCAAAAATGGTTCAAATGGCTCTGAGCACTATGGGACTTAACTTCTGAAGTCATCAGTCCCCCTTGAACTTAGAACAACTTAAACGTAACTAACCTAAGGACATACATACATCCATGCCCGAGGCAGGATTCAAACCTGCGACCGTAGTGGTCGCGCGGTTCCAGACTGTAGTGCCTAGAACCGCTCGGACACTCCGGCCGGTGCTCAAGTCTCCTTCCGTCGGATAGCGCATGTGTGTCGCCAGCGGTCGGGCGAGTACTGGCTGTGCAGACCTCACTGGAGCTCCATCCCGACTCAACTCACCGCACACTACGACCCGGAAATACTCTCGGTCACTCCAGAGATAGTACTACAGTGCTCTTATCGATAGCGCTGCTGCTGACACTCATGGGCAGGCTGGCCAGCAACTTAGTGACGCCAGCAAATCGAATAAGAAACAGGATGGCGGTACCGAAAAGACAAGATGTCAAGTAATAAACCGCACGAACACGAGTCGCACACAGCTCAATGACTGAATAACTTGCTGAAACATCGTGACAAGACGTCGACGTCATCCGGCTGCAATTCCGCAACTTCATGAAATACGTGTGATGTAAAAAAAGGAAGACAGTTAACCATACAGATAAAGGCTGTATTTGCGGATGCTGATAACTGTAGTTTCTTCTTTTTCTGGAATTTCCTATTTTCCTACCGGATCAGCACTGTTTTACACTGTCCCGTCATGTGATCACTTGTCAAATACCTCAATATCCACCTTCTGCAGGACGGGCAGCTGGGCAGGAAGAGAGTCCGTGACGCTGTGGAAGGAACTGAGAGGAATGTGAACTCATGTCGACTCCAGTGCTATGGCCAGCTGCGATACATTTCTTGGCTCAGGGTCCGTAGTGCGAACAGCTCGATTGAGGTGGTCTCTCTAATTCTCGATTGGGTTTAAGTTCGGGTAGTCTGATGGCCAAGGATGTGTGTTTAATTCATGCCTGTGTTCTTCGAACCACGAATGTACACTACGATCCGTGTGACATATTGCATTGTCCTGCCGATGAAGAACAAACTACATGTGGGGGATGACGTGGTTCGCAAGGATAGATGCATACTTGTGCTGATCAATTGTTCCTTCCAGAATGATGAGGTCACCCCGGGAACGCCATCAGACCATAACGTCTCTCCTCGTTTGCTTTCAGACGTTTGCTTTCACGCCGTACACACCAACGGCCATCCGTTAGATGGAGCATAAAACATGTATAACCTGGAAACGCCATCTGTGACCACCCAGTGGACGTGCAGTATTGGCATTGGCGTGTAAATGACAGCTGTCATCGTCGATGGAGAGCAGTCAGCATGTGTGCATGAACCAGGCGCATTCTGCGGAGCCCCATACGCTGAACGGTAGTTGAAGAAACATTGTTGGCAGCCCCTTGATTCATCTGGACAGTCGGTTGTTCAACACTTGTACGTCTATTGTCCCGGACAAGCCACCACAGCCGTCATTCAGCCCTGTCATCTATGGTCTACATTTCTATGGGCACTGCTTTCTGTTAGCACCATTTTACCATGCACAGTATACTTTAATATATCGATAATAGTAAAACCATGAAGTGCACAATAACAGTGAAATGCAGACCAGGCCAAAGTGCTGTGGACAGCAGTGCTATTGGCATCAAGTTTCTCCAGACGGTGTGGTTTGGCCTGAACTTCGTTGTTACCCACATTATACGATGCAAAGGTAACTTTCTTTAATATCTTACAGCGATGCCATTTTGGCTTAATCATTTTAGATAAGTAAGCTACGCTGCCTGTATCCACAGCAAATAACCAACCATCACATTAACGTCCATCTCGCTTCTGGTACTAGGTCTGCTTTCAGTAAACGAAGTACATTATGAAACAAAGACACCACGTCTGTATCGATATTCCTGAAACAGGAGACCCTCTGGGCACAAAAAAACAAGTGCATATTTGTTAGGTTGGTCAGAGAAGGTACCGTTGACTTCCGGTGGTGTGGAGTCTTTGGTACAACTTTGGCGTATATAAACACACAGACGGTGACGCCTGTTCCCTGTTCTGCAAGCTGTGGGTAACACAAGCTCCATCATCCTCAAAAGTCTTTTGATCACTTCGATTACTTATGGCAGTATTGAAGACCCAATCTGGATGTATTTATTCGCAGATTGTAGATTAGTTTGTTGTCGAGAATCACCGCGTGCACGACGACCAATTGGTATTTCGACACGCATTCGAGTCCACAAACACGTCCTTGCTTCCGTTACTCCTTCCTTACACAACGTGGATAAAATAAAAGTGGCGCAGAAAAAAAATACCAACACTGTAGCCTCATCAGCAAAATTCATTGGTTTCCTGCTTACTCTTTCATTGAGGACCTTTATGCGTATGTGTTATCATTTCGCACGGACGGGTTAGCTTAAGTGTTCTGGAATGGTTAGCGTAATAACATCTCATATCAATGGCCAACCTATTACATTATCGAACTTTCAGATGACATAAATAAAGTTTTATTTTCGCGCAGTAAATCACTTACAAATCAATTTTATGCTTCTACACCTCCACACAAACACAAAAATTACATTTAACTTTATCTTGCAGCACAAATCACATTTTAAACTTTCATACATATACAGTTATGGCGGAAGTTACCGCAAGCTAAAGTATTCACTTTATCACGAAGTACAAGACGTTTACAATATTGTGCTGATACACCTTGGTCGCTCTGCTAACTGCAGAACCTACCTGGCAGTTGGCCTGAATAACATACGTGCACACACAGCACGTCATAAATCGATTCAATCGACAATTTTTTCTATAAAATGTCTGTTTTATAGAAAAAAATTACAAATCTCATACGCGTGTTGTGCAAATAAGCTTCCTTTTACGTTATAGTAGAATACTGCTAAATCGACTATTGCTCACGTATTTAGTAAGAAATGCGTATCATTTGTAAAAGAAAAGAAGAACTTTTTGGCAAATTTATGTGTAATACTGTGTCTGGTAAAACTATTCAAAACGTGGAAAAGGTGAGAGACATAAAACTAGCGATGCACTGGGAAGGTAGATACAGAACAGATGCACTGATGGGAAACAGTGTTTAAACGAGCGTTATTTTTAGCGAAAATCAAGTTGGTAGTAAATTAAGCATAAATGGTGTAGTGTTTCATAAGAAAGGGCTAAATCAGATGTATGAATATAGAATAACAAACAATTTTCCAGCAAAGCTTGGAAAACTGTGTTACGACTGTTCAAGTTGTTTTATAATTGAGGTTTTCCTGTAAATAATAGATACAACATACCACTGTAAATGAAAGAAACTTAGAATTATTGGAAGACCGGTTGAATAGAGTTCCTATTACTGAATGTTTTGGTCTATGAACTAAAATTGAACCCTCGAGACTGCACAGCAAAGGTTTTGAAACAGTCTTCTGTTAAAGAGTTAACCACTGATGACTACCGATAATCCTTCTTGAATTTTGATGTTAAAACCACTGTACATTATGTTATTCAAACATATCTTGGGTGGCTATTAGGACAGCACGCATTCGATTTTTAAAAACTGAACGCACAAAAATCCGTTCTAGAGTATTATAATTTATTTAACAAGCTTTGTAGATGTGTCACCCATTCGTTTATAGCTTCGACTACTGAACTGTCTGTAACATCCCCCCTCTTCACCAACAAACTTAGTGTCACAGTATTCCAATGTGCAAAATCTCTCAGTGACACATACACAGGGGACAGCAGCATCAAATGACCGACCAACTAAATTTTATTAAAAGATTTAACAGGCGTCCACTGTTATCGGAGCTTCGACCTGACTCTGCTGCCATGAGTGGGAGCCAACTGTACCACGTGTGCTTTGTGTAATCGAGCGCCGGCGTTCTTTGTTATTATATTCCACTCGTTTGCATTCATTCTTTTGCTCAGCGCTCCATTGCAACTCCGGTCCACTCACCGTTTTGTTTGTTTTCAAGCGGAAGTAGTTCACACAGGTCGCTAATGTGGAAGGACCCAAAGCTCATATTACATGCAGGGACCGTCAACATTTTTAGAGGAAGCTGTCAGCTAATCACAGAGATATACACACAATTTATTCTGGAAAAAGAAGACAAAATATGAGTCACCTGAAGCAGTACTCTCAAGTAAGTTTGTTACTAGAACAGGGCCAATTCACAATAGTTTCGTTACTGATTAGGAGAATAGATTCAGATGAGCTTTTCATAAGTTTGGATCTTTTCCACAGTACACAGCTCTCATTCTGCTATGGATCTCTATTGCAGGCACGTTTTCTCCAATCAGAAACTCGATTATAGCACGCTGTTTCTAACGCACCGACATAGTTACTTTACGCACCGCCATCTTACACGCTACAATTCGGAGCCCTCTAATAGTAGAGTGTAGCAACTTGTTTCAGCGAAACGGGAAAGTCGACCGAGTAATATATTTGACATCATAAAACTTATCAGTGACCCAGCAGCAAGATAACAGAAAAACATTCAACAGACACTGAAAAACATCAAAAATACATTCTCAAAAGGCCAGGTAAAAAGGATGACACAGAAAAATCCAAAAGCACCCACCCTAAATTCCCCACCAAACGTTCACAAGGATAATATCCTATTAAGGCTCGTCATTAACTTCCGAAAAGATCCATCCTACCACCTATCCCAACAGACACATATAATACTAAAAAAATTGTACACTTTTCATAACAACAGGAACTTGGAAAACTCAAAGGAATTAATCGACAGAATCAAGAACATATACATACCAGACACAGCAACTCTCATATCATTCGACGTCACATCAATGTACACTTGTATTCCAATAAATGAAACAGTCAACATCATCACACAAAGATTAAAACAACAAGGAATCACACCAGACACACACATCAATAAAATAACAACCATACTCAAGACCATAACATCGAAAAATTATTTGTGTTGAACAAAGGATTTTATTCTCAACATGAGGGATTGCCAATGGGATCACCCATCAACAGCCTCCTAGCTTACATATTTATAAACAACCTATAGAACATGATCTTCAGACACATAATAGACCAAAAAACTACAAACTTATGTACTGATACCGTTATGTCGATGACATAATATCCCTGATTTATGAACCACATACACACGTAGAACAGCTGCACAATGAAATAAACAACTTACACCCAAAAATTTACTTCACATCACAAACGCAAACTCACAACACACTACATTTTCTAGATCTCACCATACGTAAAACAAACAACACACACAACTTCACAATATTGAGGCAACCGACCACCACAAGCACCACTATTCATAACCTATCGAACCACCCATTGTCACATAAGCAAACGAACTTCACATTCATGCTCCATAGACTAAACAGAACTTCCATGAACAAACAGAACTAGACACAAGAACTAATCACAATAAAACAAACAGCAGTAGAAAATAGTTATGATACTCATGCGGTTAAATAAAAAAAATTGTAAACAGTACAAAAATGAACATACCACACACACACAAATCCTCATCCAACACAAAACACAAATAATGACCTCGTACAAGACACAACAGAACAAAAAACACACACAAAAAACGAAGTGGCACATACTCACTTCCAATAACAAGATTGTTCACAGAATAGGCAACATATTAAAGAAACAGTGACTCCAAGTACGATACAGGACAGAGAACACAACACTGAAATAGATCAGAACACATGAAACACCCATGGATAAATTTAACACATCAAGAATATATGAACTCACATGCAACACTCGCCAGCCAGTGTACATAGGACAAACATGCAGAAACTTCAGAACCAGATATTCAGAACATCTCAGAGCTTTAAAAAGCAGCAACTCCCATAGCACATTTGCTGACCACCTTGTATCCCACAATAACCAACCAACTGCAATAGAAACAGACTTAAGAATACTAAAACCCAACCACAGCCTGTACAGCAAACTGACTATTGAGGAAAACTTCCACATACAGAAGGCAACAGCAGAAGGATAACGGGTCTTAAATGAATACACTACACTCTGCAAGGGCATACTATTTAACACATTAAAAGAACCTTACAAAAAACACACACACACGAAAAATGGATACACTACAATCTGCGAAGACTCAACATTTACACACAAAAGGAACAACATGTAAAAGACACCACAGACAGCTTAGAAGCGTACAGGAAACACACACACGCACACAAGGAGAATGGATACATTACAGTCTGCAAAGATTCACCATTTACACAAAAAAGGAACAACATGTAAAAGACAACACACACAGCTAAGAAGCGTATAGAAATACACACACACAAAATTCAAATTTGGCGCCGAACTCTCTGGTGAACAAATGAACACTGATTGGGTTGGGACACACTGTGTTTTGATGAAGTGAAAGGTGTTCTTACGACCTTATTTGTGGAAAATACGTATTATATTTAAGTGTGCAACACGACACCTCATCATGATGCGGAGAATAAAAGGGCTTGCCCCACGAAAACGTAAGTAAAGAAGAATATAGAAGCGAAATACCGCGACAAACTAAATTACATTCTAGATGAGAGGTTAACCCCCAGCAAAATCTCTCATCAACATCGTTCGGTTGCACATGAAAAGCTACTTGTAGTATATAATACACAAGTGATCCGGAAAAAATCATGCACACCAAGGTATTAACAAGAATAAACGAACTATTGTTTTAGCTAAGCATCCTCGTAATTTTGTAATCATTTAATAAAAATGTTCACATTAAAGAATAAATAAAAAAGGAAACCCACTGATGATAGCACAGTGGTGCTGAAACATGATTGGGTACTGCGAAAAAACGGTGTTTTGCATAAGTGGCGGACGTCACATCCTACAATTTTAACAGCAAACACGCTCAAGACAAGGAGCTGCAAGTCCAAATGATTAATAAATATTTGACATATAATGATCTGGCATAACGACAAGCGCTGG
Source organism: Schistocerca nitens (assembly GCF_023898315.1). Lineage (NCBI taxonomy): Eukaryota > Metazoa > Arthropoda > Insecta > Orthoptera > Acrididae > Schistocerca > Schistocerca nitens. Next base: position 373,181,759 of record NC_064621.1, read on the forward strand.
CACGAAGATAAACGATTCAGCAGATAGAGCTGTGAGACAAGGCTTCCGGTCCCGATTGTATACCAGTCAGGTTCCTCTCAGAGTATGCTGATAGAATAGCTCCATATTTAGCAATTATGTACAACCGCTCGCTCACAGAAGGATCCGTACCTAAAGATTGCAAAATTGCTCAAGTCACACCAATACCCAAAAAGGGTTCAAATGGTTCAAAATGGCTCTGAGCACTATGGGACTTAACTGCTGTGGTCATCAGTCCCCTAGAACTTAGAACTACTTAAACCTAAGTAACCTAAGGACATCACACACATCCATGCCCGAGGCAGGAGTCGAACCTGCGACCGTAGCAGCCCCGCGGTTCCGGACTGCGCGCCTAGAACCACTAGACCACCGCGGCCGGCCCCAAAAAGGGAAATAGGAGTAATCCGTTGAATTACAGGCCCATATCACTAACGTCGATTTGCAGTAGGGTTTTGGAACATATATTGTATTCGAACATTATGAATTACCTCGTAGAAAACGATTTATTGACATGTAGTCGCCGCGTGGGATTAGCCTAGCGGTCTAAGGCGCTGCAGTCATGGACTGTGCGGCTGGTCCCGGCGGAGGTTCGAGTCCTCCCTCGGGCATGGGTGTGTGTGTTTGTCCTTAGGAGAATTTAGATTAGGTAGTGTGTAAGCTTAGGGACTGATGACCTTAGCAGTTAAGTCCCATAGTGCTCAGAGCCATTTGAACCAAGGTATGTCCCACACATTTGAACATTTTTGACATGTAGTCAGCACGGATTCAGAAAATATCGTTCTTGCGAAACACAACTAGCCCTTTATACTCATGAATTAATGAGTACTATCGGCAGGGAATGTCAAATTGATTAATTTTTTTTAGATTTGCAGAAGGTTTTCGAAACTGGTCCTCACAAGCGTTTTCTAACCAAACTGCATGCCTATGGAATGTAGCCTCAGTAGTGCGACTGGATTCTTGATTTCCTGTGAGAAAGTTCACAGTTTGTAGTAATAGACGGAAAGTCACGAGTGAAATGGAAATAATATCCGGCGTTCCCCAAGGAAGTGTTATAGGCCCTCTATTGGTCCTTATCTATATTAACGGTATAGGAGGCAATCTTAGCAGCCGTCTTAGAGTGTTTTCAGATGATTCTGTCATTTACCGACTTGTAAATCTGTCGGATGACCAAAAAATATTGAAAAATCATTTAGATAAGATATCTGTGTGGTGCGAAAAGTGGCAATTGACCCTGAATAAAAAAAAGTGTGATGTTCTTCACGTGAGTACTAAAAGAAATCCGCTAAATTTCGATTACGTGATAAGTCACACAAATCTGAAGGCTGTAAATTCAACTAAATTATTAGTGATTACAATTACAAATACCCTAAATTGGAACTATCACATAGATAATGTTGTAGGTAGAGCCAAACAAAGATTGCGATTCACTGACAGAATACTTAGAAGGTGCAACAGGTCTACTAAAGAGCCTGCTTACACCACGCTTGTCCGCCATATTCTGGAGTACAGCCGTGCGTTGTTAGATCTGCATAAGATGGGACTGACGGATGACACTCAAAAAGTACAAATAAGTAGATCTCGTTTTATACTATCGCAAAATAGGGGAGATAGTGCCACGGGCATGATAAGTGAACTGGAGTGGCTATCGTTAAAACAAATGCGTTTTTCGTTGGGACGGGATCTTCTCATGAAATTTCAATCACCAATTTTCTCCTCCGATTGTGAAAACATTCTGTTGGCACGCACCTACATAGGGAGAAATGATCATCACGATAAACTAAGAGAAATTCGAACTCGCGCAGAAAAATTTAAGTGCTCGTTTTTCTCGCGCGCCGTTCGAGAGTGGAACGGTAGAGAGACAGCTTGAACTTGGCTCATTGAACCCTCTGCCAGGCACCTTATTGCGAATAGCAGAGTAATCACGTAGATGTAGATATGGACTACGTCAGCCAATAGCTCGCAGACTAGGACGCCACCACGACAGGAGCGGCATCTACACGAAGAGAATGAATGCGATTCGCCGCCTAGCTTTGGCAGCACTAGTAGACCCGGACTAGAAGAGAGCACTAGAAGAGCCGCTCTATAAGAGCTGCAGTGATGTTAACAATATCAGTGACTTATCGAATTGTGTGGTTACTTGCATGGAAATTGTATACATTGTAGGACATTGATTATTTGCCTGTAGCAAGCTGCTTGCGACAGTTCGTTGTAAATACAAAGTTAAGTATTATCAATTCAATTATTGTAATAAACTCCATTAAAAATATTTGCTTGCATGTTGTCTAGCTATGCGAGAAAACAACTTTCTAGGCACCCTATAAGAGACGAGTGGGCAGTATCCCACATATAGAACATCATTCGATATTGAGAAAGCCGGCCGCTGTGGCCGAGCTATTCTAGGCGCTTCAATCCGGAAGCGGGCTGCTGTTACTGTCGCCGGTTCGAATTCTGCCTCGGGCATGGATGTGTGTGATCTTAGATTAGTTACGTTGAAGTAGTTCTAAGTCTAGTGGACTGATCACCTCAGATGTTAAGACCCATAGTGCTTAGAGCCATTTGAACCATCTTGACATTGAGAAAGAAAGAAAAAATTCGGAGACATTATTTTTCAGCACGTCCTGGTATATACATTAGCGATTATTTTACTGAAACTGTTGTAAGTACAAACCTCACCCGTTCTACGTAAAGAAGAAAATAGGAAGCAGAGAATACAAAATAATTTACACGTGATTCAATTTGTTATCTTCGCTACAGTACAATTTCAATGAATCCTGAAGGCAGTACATGTAATTAAAGACCAGCTTCATTTTGAGTTACTGCCACGACGTTTACCTATCGACTTTGGAAGACTGGGAGGTTTATTAAAGCGTAAGAACAGTAACTGCATTGTTCAGTTACATTACAGAAGAGGGAAGAAATGCTGTAGAACATTATTGCTTTGGTGTCATTATCATATTCAATTGTATTGTGGTATTCAATCTCAGTATCGCCACAAGAAATCAAGGAACATGTGACAAAATTGGTTGTTTTTGCCGCCGACTGTAGCAAGAAATGTGTAAGTGAATAAGGCAACTCATCTCCATTAAAATCACATCAGCTCTGTCATGGTCTGCGTTTGCTATTGCGAGTTTGATGGTCGCATCGTTCGACGTTGTGCTTCTTTCTCCGACATATTGTCCAGTTAGGTCTTTGTATCCTCGCGATTCCGCCACACGTAGCTGCAGTGCCACCTTTTGTTCTGGTCCTTCGTGTCTGTCCCTTTATCCTCCAACCTCTCTCTCTCTATCTCTCTCTGTCTCTCTCTCTCTCTTACAATTTCTCTCCTTCTACCTCCTTTTGTTACAGTGCTTCCCGTCAGAGCTCCACTCTGCGAGAAAAGTGACTACTCTCATCGCTGCTAAGGCCAGATCGTATGTCTTTCTCTCAAGCCAGCTGCACTTCGCACAGTCACGTTATATATCTCGTCTCACACAGTTAAAGGTCTTCACGCCTGGTTTGACTGCCACTGACATTGTAGATGCTGTAGTATATCATTGTCGCCACATATTGTACAGGGTGAGGCATAAAGGATGAACGGTTTTCAAATGAGCAATACATCATTAGGAGTGCTTAAAAATTTTTTTAATTACAGAATAACACTCAAATAATGGTTCCGTTTAACAAAATTAATGCTTGAAAATAACATCACCCAGGTGACGGCCGTTTTCAGCGATGCACCTCTCAAGGCGCTCTCAGAAGTTGGTTTCAACTCTCTGCAACATTCCTCTGTCTGTTTGGACCAATTCCACACGAACAGCTTCCTTCAACTCTTCAAGCGTTCGTGGTTTATGCACGTACACACGTGATTTGAGGTAACCCCACTAAAAGTAGTCACATATGGATAGGTCAGGGGAACGAGGAGGTCAATGAATGCCCCCGAACTGGGAAATAGCTCCACTACGAAAAACGGTCTTAATTGCTTCCATAATCAATCTTGCGTGTGAGCTGCAGTTCCATCCTGCTGAAACCACACTCGCCGCATAGGAATACGTTTTCTTCTTAATCCAGGTATGAATTTAGTGATCATCTCTCTATATCGTTCAGAGGTTATGGTAATAGTGTTCCCATTCTCGTATTGGAAAAAGTATGGACCAATAATATCTGTACCTGCCACAGCACACCAGTCACCTTGGGACTATGTAATGGTTTTCTCATGCAGTAGTTTTGGGTTTTCACTGGCCCAGTAACGACAGTTCTGCTCATTTACCTTTCCATTCAAATGGAAATGAACTTCATCACTCATATGCCAAATAATGTTTTCATTTTGCTCAAATATGGCCTCCATTTCTAGGGCAAAATTTAGCCGCTGTTCATAGCCTCTTGGGGTTTATTTTCGCATAATAGCCGTTTTGTAGGGATGAAAAACGCCTTACCGAGAGATTACTGAGGCACAGCTCAACCGATTGTCTTCTAGTAGATCGACCAGGACTACGGAGTTTGACTTACCGAAATTTTTCCACATTTTCTTGTGTCCGAACTGAGCGAGGAGTTCCTGGTGGTTTTTTGTTCATAATTGTTCCTCGTGTTCGAAGTGATTCTACCCAAAGTAAAATGGTGTTACTAGTGGGAACACTGTCATGTCTAGCGAGACTGAAATGACAACACAACTCCCGCTGCACTGCAACGATAGACTCAGTATTGTGCACAAAACTATCGTAGCTAAACATACGATGTTGCACAGTCCACGACTCCATGACCTTGACTAAACAAATGGTAGGAGCTACCGATCACGTTACCACATCACTCCCTCCACTCCGACAGCCTGAGCCTGAATACTAGCTGTTCTTAAGACGTCCGTCCTTTCTGCCTCACCCTGTAGTATTGTTCAATTGTGTCCTGGAAGATTTAGAGTCTAACGACGCTGGTTCGTTAATGGGACTTCTGACTTTGGGAAACCTTGCGTAGCACAAATAGGTACGCGTGCACACATATACCACACACACACACACACACACACACACAGCAGCAGCATGTGATACAGGTGGAGATATTAGTTTATGGCAATTAGATGGACATTATTTCAGAATAAGAAATATTTAATGAAATAAGATATATACTCAGTGACGTACTACAAGGTATTGTAATCTCACAGATCTGACCCCTGCTAATATTTCTGCAACGTTAATTCAGCTGTTACAGCTGTTAAGTGATTTTACTGAATTCTACCCACTTTGCGAAAGTTTTGCCACTATTCTTGCACATAATTTTCTCTTGGAAATAGGTTCACGAGTATTTCGTTTTCGGTAGTTTTGCTACATGAAATGCTGCAGGTACTGGTCGAGAATTAGCGTCGTCGAGATCAGTTTTTTGGACTTCATGAATGAAGAAAACTTCGGTGGACCAGTTTCCAGTCTATTCTGAAATAATTACATTCCTTGAAGGATTTGAGCTAGTCATTTAGATTTTTTTGTGTACAACAGATAAAAGGCTATTATCTTTTACATCAACCGACCACATTTTGATTGTCCTGGGTTTTGTATGATTATATTGCCTCATCAAACCTTGTACAGTATCAAACCACTTACATGAACGTGGAGATTTAAATTTCTTGAACGTTAAGCTCTAGAGGGTTCTGTTGAAGAGTTCAACTACGGAAGCTTTTATTTTTGAAAAAGTAGAATAATGATTGATTTTGATAAGTTACATTTGTTTTTTTAACTTGTTCATAAAATGCTTATCTTATGTCAGTCAGTAAATATATCTGGACCCGCTTGCTTTTTCTGTATGTACTTTAAGGGTATTTCTGAAGTCTGCATCAGCTTCAGTTTTCTGAATAGAAACCGTGCTTAGTTAGAGTACATATCAATTATAGCTTTGTATCGGGAATTCTATTGGGATTATGTAGTCATGCCAATTAAATCTACTTGGTGAAGATCATTTGTGGTAACCGTTCGCCTTGAGCAAATTGTCATGAAACGTTCTATTGTATTAATAATCAGGTCATATCCATCACGGACATACAAAATGAAATACGGATCCGTGATTATGCCAATAGCACCAGTTGTGGGGGTTCATTTTGATGTACCTCTGTACTGTTTTCGCGCCATTGCTGTGGGTGGTTGACTACCGCACCCCAGTCCTCACTATGTCAACGTTCGTGTGCGCGACGTGGTAGTCGATTGTTTCACGACTGGTGATACACGGAGAAACAACTACATATCTGCAAGTGTGACCTATAAACCCTAGGCTTGTAACGTGCAATAAGCCGTTCGGAAAATGTTATATTTCTCAAATTTACGATCTTATACTTTTTTCGATCTTATTTGAAATGTTTAAAACTCCGACTGTATAGTAGTATATGTCGTGGTAACACAATTATAAAATTTTCTCTAACACCTATAAAAGTAACTTAACTAAAAACTTCACACTGGAAAAAAACATGTAAAACCTGATACTTAATATTAAACTCATCCAACATACTAAAAATGCCTAATTAAAAAGAGAAATACAAAAAAATATTTATTCTATAAAAATCTTACAAAATTGAACCCCTGTGATTAAAAAACTAATTTCATAAAATTTCTGTACTACAAAAAGATAAATCTTTGTTTTGTGATTATATGTTATCATAATTGTTCTGTTGTGCTGTAGAATGAATTTCATTTCCTGTAAATTATTTTCTATTTAATGTTCTATGTTGGGATCTTAGTATGACTGTATTTTTACCGATGCACTTCGGAACGATGTTAACCCTTAACTACTCTAGTGAAGTGCTCATACGCTAATACTGTAGTGGAGTCTCGCAGTACCCCAATGATTTGAACGAAAGTGTAATTTAAAGAAATTTTATTTAGAATTCTACTTTTATCACTGAATATTATACACATTTTTACGCATTTGAGATATGATTACAAACAATTTTGGCACACTGAAAATCTGAGATCGGGACAAACATGTTTTTAGCATTTTTCACACACTATTTTGGTTTTCTTGTCCGCATTCCTTCCACACAAGTAGCATATTGCTTTCCTCATGGATTCTGGCTCTGAAGATGTTGAGGCAAGACCTGTACCACCAAGTTTAACAACAACAAATTTCAGTTCACGAAAAAGGGGTATGCATCTCGACGTTGTTTATGAGGTTTTACTAAATCCATTCCATGCCTCTGTAGCAATTCTCTTCTTTTTAAATCATCAGTTTGATCAAGTTGTCTGGCGCACTGAAGTAAAACAACAGCAGTGGCTCCTACTGTGTTTAAAATGGCACTAAATGAAGACATTGGCCATCTGCAGGTTCGCCGTGACACCGAATAGTAGGTGCACATTTGGTCCAGTGTGTCCACTCCTCCTTTTGTCACATTGTAATCAATGATCATTTCAGGTTTTCTCTTTCGAGTACTACTTTTCTGATCGTGGTGCATAGATCAAAGCAACACAACAGCTCGAACTTTCCGAGGAACATAAGAACAAATTTTCCGTCCTTCGTTATGCCCAAATAATGCAGATTCTACTGGGCGCTTTCTGTTTGGTTTGAATCCATCTAGGATCTGCAGTTTATTTAGTTATAGAGTGCCTGAGACAGTCAACGTTTTGGCTTTCAGTTGATCACAGAGTTTAAGTAACATGAACCAATTGTCTACTGTCACATTTCTATTGCTTCCCTCTATTGGTGTTATTAATTTCAAAACATCCTATGTTGGAACTGGTAATATACTTTTATTTGTGCCTTTGCCTGTGTAGACAAACGCACTGCATAACTTTGAGGCCGTATTTGGCTGACTTCTTAGGCATGTAAATGCGAAATTTACACCTACCACGAAAGGGTACTAACATTTCGTCGATTGTCACGTGTGCTCCTGGAGTATAATGCTTTTGAAATTTGTCTATAAAGAGTTTCCAGACATGTCTAATAGCTGCAAGTCTGTCGTCAGCCTTCTTAGCATCGCTTGTAGTAGCACAATCGAAACGCAAACAAGACAAAATGAATAAAAATCTATGAACGCTCATAGTAGCTCGAAACACATCACGACAAGTTCCATCATTAGCAAGAAGTCCAACATCATTTTCGTGATTAGATTTCATAACTCCAGATAAATAAAGCAGTCCTTGATATGCTCTAAAAATGGCTCTGAGCACTATGGGACTCAACTGCTGTGGTCATAAGTCCCCTAGAACTTAGAACTACTTAAACCTAACTAACCTAAGGACATCACACACATCCATGCCCGAGGCAGGATTCGAACCTGCGACCGTAGCGGTCGTGCGGTTCCAGACTGTAGCGCCTTTAACCGCTCGGCCACTCCGGCCGGCTGATATGCTCTCAGTTCCATAATATCTATCGGCTTTATGAATGCTGGGAGAGGAGCTCTGGATTTGTTTGACATGTGATGTATTTTGACGTTTGTAATGGTGAATATTAATTGTAATAAATCTTCAGTAGTGAACAATTCCCAAGCAGATAATATGTCAGTTGGGTCAAGCGTTTTTGCTTCACGTCTAGCGTCTGGAAGGCGACTAACTATATTGTGAGCACGGGTACGAGTTGTAGGAGAAGCTTTTTTGACCACCTGCACCCCTGGTTTAAAAAAAAATAATTATTTGTCAGCGGAAGGTCTAATACATGTCTCTTCATCTGATTCTTCACTACTACTTTCTGATGTATTTCAGAGGTGGAATCATGATCACTTAGTATAAATTCATCCTCATCTGCTGTGCTCTCCTCATCAGATTGCAAAAGCGCAGGGTCATTCACTATTCTTTCAAACTCATCATCTGTTAATGACTTCAATGATGCCATTCTGAAAAATAATGCATACGTATTCACATAACCTTAAAGATTACCGAGAGAGGTGGTTCAGTGGTTGGCACACTGGACTCGCACTCGGGAGGACGACGGTTCAATCCCGTGTCCGGCCGTCCTGATTTAGGTCTCCCGTGATTTCCCTAAATCGCTTCAGGCCAATTCCGGGATGGTACCTTTGAAAGGGCAAGGCCGACTTCCTTCCCCATCGTTCCCTAATCCAACGAGACTGATGACCTCGCTGTTTTGTCTCTTCCCCAAAAATCCCAAACGAACCCTTAAAAATTGACGTTATCATTGAAGTTTTGATCTTTTCGAAGGACTTCAGTGGCGTAAAACACTAATTGAAATAATGAAAAACAGCTTACGTTAATACTCCAGTGGGGTATTGTGAGCCCTCTTTCTCTTTATGTCACAAAATATTAATGGAAACACCGCATCCGACACTCCGCGTCACTTCATTGAGGACTACCAAGAACACAGGCGCCATCTGTTGTTCCGTTCACACACTATGTGTTTTATTCATATCGCCTGGGGTTCTCCAGGACACTACTAGAGCAATTAGCGGTTAACTGTGTGCGAATGACGTGTTTCTTTTTTTTCCTCCATGAACATTTATTACAACTAAAGGTCATCCAATTGTGCGTAACAAAGGAGGTCGTTAAAGGCTGCAGAATAGTGTATTCACTGCCTCTCATGACACCACTGTAGTGTAAGCAGCAAAGTATCGGTGAAGTAGCTGTTCGCCAAAGAAGAAAGCATAAAATGAAAACAAAGTGCATCACATAGGGTACTTAAAGAAGAACGCAAAACTGTAGAGTCTGTCGGGATGGCTACTCTTAGCTGTGCAGCATTTACATCGCCAAAGGAAAAAAATAAGCCTCCGTTGACAACCTTTCAAGTGAATTATAACCGAACTTAAAAAAAAAAAAAAAAAAAAACGAGTTTCTTCCACCATTTCTGCTCTCGTAAGAAATAGTCTGGAGCCTATTGTAGTGCAGTCATAATTGGGGGAACAGACAGAGAGCTTAAAAAGAGAAAATACCACATTAAGACAGCAGGTGTAAGTGGTTAGTTCAACAAATGTGGTACAGGAATAATAGTATCTTGGAGCTCTTCAACAGTCAAAGCTTCAGAGACAGTTGGACATTCCAAAGACAGAGGACAAGAAATTTGGATCTAATAGGACCTAATAGCTGACTACATACGAAACACCAGGGCGAAAATAGATGGAAACTAGCAGACTTCGCAGCTTCTATCTCTCCCACTGTCTTTAGTGACAGCGGAAAACCGAAATCATAGCTAAACCAAGGCGACAGTAGCCCAGGGGAAAGGAAAAAAAGTCACAACCTCATTCATTAGGCCCACATACGAGCAGGACACCCAAATAATGAGGCTCAATGTAGTTACAAATTTGCCAAACGCAAGCAACTAAAATTTAATGCGATCAGGGCAACACAATCCGTTGTAAGAGTCGGAACAGCTACGAAAGAAAATTATAGAAAGCTCCTAGAAAATCAGAGATAATATGAAACATCAAATATGAGGAAACTAAGAAACACAGACCTTTAAGAATTCCAAGCATCATATCACACAAACTGCTCCTCACACGACTACACGAACTGAACCTCAAGACTAATTGACGAAAGAGGAATTCACAGAAAAGTTGAAAATCTCCAAAGGAGGCCCCAAAGGCAGAAGCGACGCAATTATGGCTCTAGATGTGGCCCTAGAACAGCGACCCTTCCTCATAAACGAAAGAAGTTATTTACTGTATTTTTGGTTTTATCAGGGTTGCTTCGTCCCATTATTATATTTATTCAGTTGAGCTATGGGTATTAGGAGTATTCCAGATGACTACTTATGATATAGCTTATGGCATCCATCAGGCTACTTTCCCATTTTGGAGGGAAAAGCCTTACTAGAATCATGCTATATATGATTTATCTTTACATCAGAGGTTAACTTACTTACTTCCTTTGGTGTTGTACACTATAATATTTAATGATACGATGACGAGGAAACAAATTTATAATTTAATGTGTAATTAAATTGTAAGATGGCAAGAACTATGCCCCTTACATGAAGTCATTAAAGATCACCTAACTCACATTGAGCGAACAGTAGGGCTAAACAAAATGACTGACAAGGCACAATGCATCTTGTAGAGGGTATAGTATGGACGTAGTGGAATAATTAATGTCGGATGATGGTTTTAAAGTAATTCACATGACATGAAAACTTTGTGGAAGCGAGTCGATTTACTGGACGCTAGTTTACCCCAGGGAAGTATTTAGAATTGACCGTGGCCGGATGGGGAATGGCGAAGGGAAGCGACAATAGGCAGCTTAGGGCGGCTCAAGCTCTGAGAAAGTGGTAACGCGGCGCGGCCTCCAGCCGCCTTAAGATGAGTGACAGCATGGGTGGTTGACCCCGACCCCATGCTGATGTACCGAGAAACAGACGGAGAACTTTACGCCTGTTGATACATGTCCGTCATCCCGTTTTCTGTGAAACATGCGAGAAAGCCGCGCAAAGCTACGGTGGAGCGGTCAACAGAGGTCGAAATATGCATGTTCGTGACTATGGCAACTTCACGGTGAATTCACGGTCCGCAGAGCCTGAAGTAAATCAGGTGAAGAGCGACAGCATGAAATACGCCGGCCTCTGATGGGAACGTAGGACCGAGGAATTTGAAGTACTCTCCTGGGAGTCAGAATTCCGGAAAACTTTGTGTTTGTGCAGACGGTAAACTTGATGGGTGGCCTGGGAGGAGCTAAATAGAAGAAGTTGAGAGGAAGGGAAATTTTGTGGGAATTTGTTCACTTCCTCGAGCAGGCATTGTTTGGCGCTGGGAAGTGACGCATAATTAACGCAACTTGCGCTGCAATTGGCGTAAGTGATTTTGCTGGAGAGGAAACCGAGGCGAAGAGCGGACTGGCAGAAGTCTCCGTAGAGGTCTTCCATTCCCAGCTTGCCTAGAGTGCGGACGTGGCGTTCTTGACTCAGCTTGCCCGAGAAAGAGTGAGCATCTCTGCCGTTTAGGACTTAGCAAAGGGAACGATTGATCTTGGAGATAGGAAGTTTTCGTTCAGCTATGTACTGAGCAAGAAAGCTAGGAGTGAATAAACGAGTGCAGCCTTGCAGCACCACGAGGTCAGCCGATGTCCACACAACGACGATGCTCCGCCACGCTGTATTCGGTGATATTGCGCCCGCTGCGGCCACTGATTAATCGGCAAAGTTTCCACAAGGGTTTCATGGGCTGTGTATTGTAGAATTCTTCTCGCACTTAGCATTACACCTAGGTCAGTTGATAGGAATTAATTTTCAGTATCGCGCTTTACTCCACGCAAACGCAATTTATTACCACTGCCTGGTAGGAGAGTCATGTAATGTGATGATTGAAGGTCATGAGTTAAAATAAATTTGTGCTAATCGACTGCATCAGTTTTCAATCAAGTAGTTGAAATCCCAAGTCACTTTCTTGATTAATTTTGTGTTCCACATTTGAATGTGGTGTTCAATAGCTGAATAAAACATCAATGTGCACCCCTCTTTAATTAAAAGTGATCAGTTCTGAATAAATTAATGTCAACACTGCCACCACAGTTCAATCAGGAGTCACAGGGCCATATTACTTTTTTGCATTATCCGATATTGCGGCAGTTTGCACTCTCTGTTGATCTGTTAGTCAATTAGTTGGGGTGAACACACGCCAAAACCAGCTAAGTGACGGGTGGGGTGTTACAAAATCATTCGCTTCCCCTTCCCACCAAGAAACATAGTGCAGTCAATTTTGAGAGTGTCTGGTAGGTTTCCACGAATGCCAGAAAGACGAAGGACTAAGCTGGTTGCTCTATGAACGACTATACTTCTCGTCTTCTGCATTTGACACCTCTGAATGAACTGTTAGTCTCTATGGCAGCACGTCAGCTGGCCTCCGTGTCTCTACTGTATTTTTCTCGTATCATGAGTATGTAACCTGTGTCTCCACAACGTTCTTAATATCTTTATTTCAAGGGTAGCGCGAAAGAAGAATGTTTACGGTATTCGGGAAGAGTTATTAATGAATGCAGTAGTCATAATAGTACCTGAATATTGCTGTGTCTGTATTTTAGGAAAGACCAAAAGTGCCACCTGACTTAAACAACGATTTAGTAAAAGATCGCCGAAGATATCCCCTACTCCCCCCACCCCGTCACTCAGTTTTTCTCCCGATCGATGCTTACCCTCCTTTTAACTGCGAAGCATTTCCTCAGTGTAGATGTGGGAGTAAATATTTCAGGGAAGCGAATCTCTGCCTGTCCTTCTTGCCGCCGGCCCATCGATCTCAGTGTCGAAGTGCTCTGAATTATTCCAGCCTATCGTACGTTCATCTTGCAGGCGGAGCCACGTTGCACACAGAAACTAGGTCACCGGATACTGTCAGAACTTGTAACGGAACATATTAAAGGCTTTAGTTTACCGAAGTATGCGATACCCTCCAAATTCAACCAGTTTAACGAGTATTTATGATTACAGAAAAGTTATTGTGTATGTTAACAATGATTGCATAACATGTCTCCATAAACAGTCAACCCATTAAATTATACTGAATAACTGACCCACACAAAAGTTAATATCACTTGAGCACTGATACAGCAAATGTCATCATGTAAAAACACTAAGTTCATCTTAAATAATTAATATGAAGTACGAAAAATAGTGGCCAACTTAGGTATTTTGGATCTCCTTAAATAAAAATCACCCAGTGAAACCTATCTGTTCACTAGGAGCGTTTTCACTCAGTATTCATGTAAACACTCCTATTTTAGACGAAAACCAATGTACTTCTTAATAATTCATGTTATTTACTTATTTATGCAAAGTAGAGAAGTCAATTGACAAACTTCTAAAAAACAGCCTTTTTGTAACAAAGAATTATTCTGGCAAGTCAACAAATCTGTCTGTCATTTTAATAACCTGTTAAATTATGTCACTTGATATAAATTAATAACTTTTCTGCACAAATTACGATAACAGATGTACATGTGACTTATAAACTGAATCTCTTTTTAGTAGTTCTTTGACAAGGTTATAAATACAAGCAGCAAGAAGGGTTGGTGGCGCAGTCGGAATGTCACTTTGGTAAAGTGTGTTTGTGTATTATTGTTCGACGTGGATAAACAATGCAAAGAACATGTAAAAAACGTACTACTTGGTGTTGTGTCATTGTCTTTGGCGGACAGTGGAATTAAGATGGCCACCAGAGTAATAAATATTTGAAGTTTAAATATTTGTTGGTTTCGCTCGTTATTTATCATCAAAAGCACATCAAAAACACGGGACCTCATCTTTTTAGCCCTAGACAACCAGATTTAGAGCCAGCATCAGCATCGAGACACAGCAGCGATTACCACAATGCATTTTAAAGGCGCCAACATAACATCAAGTGCTAAAAAGCTCCGTAAATGGGAGTGAAATAGTGCGATTATAGCAATATCTACGACTAGGCGACCATTACAGACTTCACAGTGAAGCTTATGTAACGAAGGGTTTCGGTAAGAAATAAGAGTAGCCCCGGATTACGGCATTTGCTTTAACAGAGGACGGACAAGGATTCTCCACGCAAACCTTGCCCAAGACCAATATAAGATTTTTTAAAGCTGCATTTTATATTTGTAACAACTGCACTTTCTCTCACTTGTAATACTACGTTATTTTTCAGCAATATTTTGGCTGCATTTTATGTGTATTTTGTTGCTGTTTGTTTATAATCTTAGTAGTGAATATGAGCAGTTTTTATGAATGTAATATAATCTGTGAAAATGCTGGATGGTTTAGTGATCCATGTGCAGGATCGACAGAACTGTAATAGCAGGATTAAAAAAGATAGAGGGAAGTCCCTCTCTGCAAAGGAGACATAAGCGCGTCAACGGAAAAATCGGAGAGTGCTAAATGAGCACGCCAAAGGAGAACAAACCACTAGTTAGCCGTCAGCTATCAGGTTGCGCTGACCCCGATTTGGAAATGACGCTAAGTTAATTTTTAAATATTATTTGGCTGAATTTTATGTATATTTTGTTCCTACTTATTTACAATTTCCATAATGAATTTCTATAAATATAATCTGTGATACAGTAGCATGGAGAGCTGCATGAAAACAGCCTCTGGACTGAAGACCAAAACAACAACAACAACAATGTGTGACAATTCTGTATGTTTTACTGGTCCATGTTCAGGCTGAAGGAACTGTAACGATAGGATTAAAATAGATAGAGGGAAATTCCTCTCAGCGAAGGAGGCAGAAGCGAACCAGTGGAAAAAAAAGAAGAGTGAGAAGCGAGCACGCCAAAGGAGAGCAAACCACTTCACAGCCGTAAGCTATCAGATTGTGCACACCTCGATTTGGAAATGAGGCTAAAATATGTACGGTTACAGGGAATTCGATCCTGGGACGGATGCTAGATACGTTGGTAAGGTTATATAAATGCTTAAATAGTTCTCAGTGGATGCATTGTCATACACAGAAATGTCTGAATGTCCTGATACGCGTTTCGCCAGATTCTCATGCAGCCCACATGACGCAGCTGTCTTTCCGTTCCTCTAACCTCTTTCCAGGACAGTCGTTGAATATCCGAAATTAGTAACACAAGGTATCACTAGAGAATTCGCAAAGACTCGGAAACGCATCATTTGATAAGATACAGTTCTTAACGCTTGTAAACTCAATTTTATTACAATCAGTGACATTCCAAAATCACTACCATACTTATTATGATTTGAGTTTACTAATTCTGTCACGTAAGTCATTCCAGCCTTTTTTCTCAAAATAAATACTTTATGAACAAGATATTTTGAGACAATACCTGGATTCCTAATGTTCTCTAACAATTCGAAGTGTTTTTGCTCTTTAAAATATTTTTCCCACACCTGTGAAACTTCGTTACTAATATAAGTGGTTTTTCATAAGCTGGATGTTAACTAACTAGTTGATAGCAACAAGATTGACACCGGCAAGCGCACTATGGAAATTAACATCGTATTACCAATGGCTTCTCTGTACTAATAATTGGTCAATTATTTCTCCGGACATCTGAACTTTAAATAACATGGCGAACGTTTGTGTTCTAGATCTGGTTCAAACCAAGCTCCTATAGTCACTGTAACTAAGCAAAGCTTTCGTACAAGCGACGCATAGAATCTCAGCACCACGCTTAGCTTAGTGAACCTATTGTTATTCATGTTCTTTCCATCTTAAGCATACATGTTGAAAAGCTCTTCAGCATAAGCGCTTCTCGCTTTTGTTAACAAAGCATCAGAAACCGACACATTTTAATCATGACGAATAAATAAAACGTCTCATTCTTTTAGTATTTATGGACTGAATGATGGTTTTACTAAAGTATGACCCACTCTAGACGTTACTGTCAGCGTCTTGTGTTCCTTTTTCCACTTTCAGGTAACAACAGCTTCTCCTTTCGTGTCAGCAGAGGCTGGTATCGAAGTTGCACTGCGTATATTCGCTAGTTTAATTTTCAATGGAATTTTGAGCCTGAGTTTTCTGTCAATTCTTATGGCTTCCTCCATAGCAGGTTTCCTTGATTTGGTAGTTTACGTTATTCGTAGCCTGTGAAGTCTCCCTGCCGATGTTACATTTTGCACCCTAATTGCCATCGACAGCAATGTCAAAAAAAAAAAAAAAAATTGCCAAGTCTGTTATAATAAAAAAGATGTGTTGCCTACTCGTAACGTTTACAGTACAAGAACTGGAAAGGTTCCAAAAATGTGAAATATGTCTGGTAAGGAAATTTTTAGTTTCAGTACACTTAAGACAGAAGAAGACAAATGATTGTGACAGGTAATGATCTGTGTTGTTTAGTCTGCAGTCGGCGCATTTGGACGTTATTAGCGGCTACATTCTAGTCCCTAAACCCAGTTACAGATATGCAAATAATACTCAATGACGTATACTTCGGGTATTTTGGCGCTCAGCTACCACATCTTTGAGACACGAACTGTAGTCACCTTCTAAGCACCTCGAGGCTGGTGTTCTTCCTGCTAGAAGTATAACTGAAGCTTTTCAACAACACAGGATATGTTTGGCAACCCTGCGACCGACTAGTTACTTCCTGGATGACACAGAATTAGCCTACAAAATTCATTAGATATATCTGTATCGTTTCCATTAAATAATCGGAGTGATTTTCACATATGTTATCAATGTATGGTTTTGAGTCCAGGCAAGCCAGTCAACATGGAAACTGCATATACTCACGTCTTTTATGTTTGAAGCTTACCTGTACTAGCCAGCACTGGAGAAATGCTGGAGAGCACAGTGCTACAGTATTCCGCTGGCTGTGAGGTAATGCATTCGCTTGTGATGTGGAAGCTACTTTGGATGCCAATTCCAGTCTCACTGACGGACGCATTTTAACCCATTTTGTGACAGAGTTACATGCAGTCATGTCGAAAATCAACAAAGAAATTTTATTTATTTTATTTCTGAAGTACCAAATTTCCTTTATACTTAACTGTGACACAGAACAGCAAGTAAACACAGATATTTTCGAAGTACAGAATGAATAATGTCTTCCTAATGTATGCTGGTATAGGCACACTCCTGTTGCAGGTACTTCATACTTTTGCTGTAAGGATATCATGGAAATTTGAATTTCATTCGGATTAGGACAATGCATATTTTAATAGCGTTGTCAGTTATTTTATTGAACAGAACAGTGAACACAAGAGAGAAATTAATCATCAACAGTATATTCACCTCGCATTATCTAAACTAGTGTGACAACGCTCAGGTAGGTGATTAAACACTTTTGGAAACTTACTGTATCTGAACTAAAAATGTTGTCAAACACGGTTTGAAGTGCATTTTCGAATGGAGAGGAACTTTTCGATAAAGAGCTTGAAAGGTAAACATTTGAGGGCATAAGATCAGAAGAATTGGAGCATGAGGGATGACTTTTCAAACTCCTGGATAGATTTTTTAATAAAATTGGTTGAGTGCGATATTGTGTAGTATCAACACATAATGAAGTTTTGTAGAACGTTTCTCTTACACTGTCATATTTGTTGGAAAAAAATACTAGCTCTCGTGTACTCTCCCCTGGCGAGATTTCCGCAATACACGACACCCTTCTTGAGCCACCAGAGGCAAAATGTTATGTTCACACTGCCATTTGCTCGAGTACATGTCTTTTGTAAAGGGTCACCCATTATTATTATTATTATTTTATTATTATTATTATCATTATTATGAGTCATCAGTCTTCTGATTGGTTTGATGCAGCCCACCACGAATTCCTTTCCTGTGTCAACCTTTTCATCTCAGAGTAGCAAATGCATGCTACATCGCCAGTTATTTGCTGGATGTATTCCAAGCTCTAAATTAACGTACAGTTGCTATCGTCTACAGCTACATATAGTACCGTGGAAATTCTCCCAGATGCCTTAACAGGTGTCCTATCATACCGCCCTTCTTCTTGTCACTGTTTTCCGTATGTTCCTATCCTCGCCGATTCTACACAGAGCCTCCTCATTTCTTACCTTATTAGTCCACTTAATTTTCAAATTCTTCTACTGTACCACATCTGTCTTCTGTTCAGCTTTTCCCACTGTCCGTGTTTCACTACCATACAATGCTGTGTTCCAAAAGTACTTTCCTAGAAATTTCTTCCTCAAGACCTATGTTTGATAGCAGCAGACTTCTCTTTGCCTGAAATTCCATTTTCGCAAGTGTTAATCTTCTTTTTACCTCCTCCTTGCTCCGTTCGTCGTAGGCCTTTTTGCTGCCAAAGTAGCTGAATTCCTTACCTCCTCATCTCCAGCTGTAATGGTAGTTTCTCGCCATTCTCATTACTTTGGTCTATCTTCGATTTAATCGCAATCCATATTCTGAACTCGTCAGAATTTTCATTCCATTCAACACATTCTGCGACCCTTCTTCAGTTTCACTGAGGGTAGTAATGTCATTAGCAAATCTTATCATTGATATCCTTTCACCCTGAATTTTAATTCCAGTCTTGAACCTTTCTTTTATATTCCTCTTCGATGTATAGATTGAACAGTACGGCCGAAAGTCTACGTCCCTGTGTAACACTCTCCTTTTTCCAAACACTTCATTTGTTTTTTCGAGTCTTATATTTGCCTCTCGGTAGTTGTACATATTTTGCATTACCCGCCTTTCCCTACAGATTACCCCTATTTTGCTCAGAATTTGAACATATAGCAACATTTTGCATTGTCGAACGCCTTTCCTAGATCGAGAAATGCTATTAACGTGTCTTCATTTTTCTTCAGTCTTGCTTCTATTATCATCCGCAACGTTAGAACTGCCTCTCTGGTGCCTTTACCTTTCCTAAAGCCAAACTGACCTTCATGTAACACATCCTCAGTTTTCTTTTCCATTCTTCTATATATTATTCTTGTCAGCAACTTGGATGCATCAGCTGTTAAGCTGATTGAGCGATAATTCTCGCACCTGTCGGCTCTTTCTGTCTTCGGAATTGTGAGGATGATGTTTTTCCGAAAGTCTGGTGGTATGTCGCCAGTCTCAAACATTCTACACACCAAAGTGAATAGTCGTTTTCATACCACTTTCCCCAACCACTTTTGGAAATTTCGATGGCATGTGATCTATCCCTTCTGCCTTACCTGGTCTTAGATCTTCAAAAGCTCTTGTATGATTCTAATAGTAGATCATTTATCTCTTCCCTGTCGACTCCTGTTCCTTTTTTCTATCAAGTCGTCAGACAAGTCATGATCATCGTAGAAGCCTTAAGTGTACTCTCTCCACTTATCCGCTCTCTCCTCTGCACTTAACAGTGGAAGTCCCATTGAACTCTTAATGGTAATTCCTTTGCCTTTAATTTCACCGAGGGTGCAGTAGAAAACACCTTCTCGACCGTAAATATAACTTGCTTCCAGTACGATAGCGGTTTCTTTCAGCACGCCGGTGTCAACTTAAACATGGCAGCTTTATGTTCCTCCTTCAACATTTCCTTAGCCGCTGATTCCGTCTATAATTTCAATTCTCGTCGAGATGACGACAAAGGTTGGACCTGCTAATACCTATATGAAGGATGTTCCTCATAGTGCTAGTCCTAAAAGGGCCTTCTTCACTGCAATGGAGTATTGTCCTGATCCTCCGGTGTAGTCCGTAAAAGTCCAGTGCGACGACAACGGTTGACGTGCTCTTCCTCCTCCATCCTCTTCACATAGAGATGTATCGTAGATTTTCTGTACCCTAGGGAACGGCAAATGCTGATACAGTACCCATCTCCTTAAAGCCCAAGAATGCGACTTTAATCAAATTCCTTGAGCTGTTACATTTCTCACTAAGGACTTGTCGACAAGGTAGGAGGAAACAAAATGCCATACTAGGTGTAGAACACTTGCTTCGACTGAGACATTTTATTTGAAAGTCTCTTGCCCGTTGATTACGGATAAATACGATATTGCAGTGACTGTGTTATTCTGAATTACGATGCGAAGTACCTTTAGACATGCATGCATGTATTTGTGGCTCTCCAACTGTCACTGCTCCTGCCTCATAGCCAAAGTTGCTTTCATTCTGTCCTCCTGCTACTGTCTCCTCTCGCTTCCACTGTCTCCCTCTTGCTCTCTCTTACCGCCGCTTTTTCATTTATTCATTCCCACTGCTGTTGTCTCTTCACACTGTCGCTACCTCTCTCTTGCTCGTTGTCGTGGTCATAGACTTCGTCCCTCATTATCACTGGCTCATGCCCACTTCCACTTTCTCCTTGTCTATATTTCTCATCTCCCTGTCACTAGCTCCTACCCTCTTTTTCTAGCACGGTTTTCTTATTGTGTACTATGTTCCAATTTCATCGAGTCCCTCTCCTTCTCTCACACTGCTATAGTGTCCTTCGCTCTTTCCATACCACAACCGTCTACTATATTCCATCTCTTTCCCACTACCACTCTCGCCATCTCTCGCAGTACAAAAATGCATGAATATGTCCGGATGCCAAAAGTTTCGGGAAAACCTTTAGCTATGCTGAGGAAGGTAGACTGAGACAGCTGTTATCCCACTTTTCAGTTGGAATATTTTAAATTAACATGAACATATTCATATTTAAAGTGCTCCGATATGAAAATCCTTCCACTGGTTTCCTTCTATTCCTTGCCACAGCAGAGAATGTAGATGATACAGGGTGTTTCAAAAATGACCGGTATATTTGAAACGGCAATAAAAACTAAACGAGCAGCGATAGAAATACACCGTTTGTTGCAATATGCTTGGGACAACAGTACATTTTCAAGCGGACAAACTTTAGAAATTACAGTAGTTACAATTTTCAACAACAGATGGCGCTGCAAGTGATGTGAAAGATATAGAAGACAACGCAGTCTGTGGGTGCGCCATTCTGTACGTCGTCTTTCTGCTGTAAGCGTGTGCTGTTCACAACGTGCAAGTGTGCTGTAGACAACATGGTTTATTCCTTAGAACAGAGGATTTTTCTGGTGTTGGAATTCCACCGCCTAGAACACAGTGTTGTTGCAACAAGACGAAGTTTTCAACAGAGGTTTAATGTAACCAAAGGACCGAAAAGCGATACAATAAAGGATCTGTTTGAAAAATTTCAACGGACTGGGAACGTGACGGATGAACGTGCTGGAAAGGTAGGGCGACCGCATACGGCAACCACAGAGGGCAACGCACAGCTAGTGCAGCAGGTGATCCAACAGCGGCCTCGGGTTTCCGTTCGCCGTGTTGCAGCTGCGGTCCAAATGACGCCAACGTCCACGTATCGTCTCATGCGCCAGAGTTTACCCCTCTATCCATACAAAATTCAAACGCGGCAACCCCTCAACGCCGCTACCATTGCTGCACGAGAGACATTCGCTAACGATATAGTGCACAGGATTGATGACGGCGATATGCATGTGGGCAGCATTTGGTTTACTAACGAAGCTTATTTTTACCTGGACGGCTTCGTCAATAAACAAACTGGCCCATATGGGGATCCGAAAAGCCCCATGTTGCAGTCCCATCGTCCCTGCATCCTCAAAAAGTACTGGTCTGGGCCGCCATTTCTTCCAAAGGAATCATTGGCCCATTTTTCAGATCCGAAACGATTACTGCATCACGCTATCTGGACATTCTTCGTGAATTTGTGGCGGTACAAACTGCCTTAGACGACACTGCGAACACCTCGTGGTTTATGCAAGATGGTGCCCGGCCACATCGCACGGCCGACGTCTTTAATTTCCTGAATGAATATTTCGATGATCGTGTGATTGCTTTGGGCTATCCGAAACATACAGGAGGCGGCGTGGATTGGCCTCCCTATTCGCCAGACATGAACCCCTGTGACTTCTTTCTGTGGGGACACTTGAAAGACCAGGTGTACCGCCAGAATCCAGAAACAATTGAACAGCTGAAGCAGTACATCTCATCTGCATGTGAAGCCATTCCGCCAGACACGTTGTCAAAGGTTTCGGGTAATTTCATTCAGAGACTACGCCATATTATTGCTACGCATGGTGGATATGTGGAAAATATCGTACTATAGAGTTTCCCAGACCGCAGCGCCATCTGTTGTTGAAAATTGTAACTACTGTAATTTCGAAAGTTTGTCTGCCTGAAAATGTACTGTTGTCCCAAGCATATTACAACAAACGGCGTATTTCTATCGCTGCTCGTTTAGTTTTTATCGCCGTTTCAAATATACCGGTCATTTTTGAAACACCCTGTAGGAAAAGAACTTGATGCGTCAGTAAAATTTTGATAGTTTACTTATGTGAAGTTGTAGTAACGCAAAACTTATTTTACACCTCAGACCAGATTCAACATGCACAAAAATTTTGCATGTACTTCAGTATCACAACGTGGAATTCCAGGAACCCATCCGATGACACTTTACATCATACTTCTCCGTGCTACGTCAATTGATAAACTATGTTTTCGCCTCACACCGCTTCTTATCTGCAATTTTGAAGTGCACAGCCGCGCGGGGTTAGCCGAGCTGTAGACTGTGCAGCTGGCCCCGGCGGAGGTTCGAGTCCTCCCTCGGGCATGGATGTCTGTGTTTGTCCTTAGGGTAATTTAGGTTAAGTAGTGTGGAAGCTTAGGGACTGGTGACATTAGCAGTTAAGTCCCATTAAATTTCACACACTTTTTTTTTTTTTTTTTTTTTTTTTGCACAAATAGGGTAACTTTGAACCTCTGCGTCTCGGAAAGGATAAAGGTGGCTAGAAAGTTTTCATGTTTGTTCCAGATCACAATCTGTGGAATACATCCTAAGACGTTCAGGCATTTACTGTTTGTGGTCGTCTTGAAATCCGCGGGTAGGTTTACTAAAAGAAAAATTGCTTTTTCAGCAATTTTAAGCCTACACGAAAAACATTTTTGACGAAATGTACCCGTAAAATTTACGCGAATACGTCATTAATTCAATCATCACTGGTATACCCGTCACTTTAAATCTTGGGATATCACGGATTGGGTGTTTTCTCAGGAACCACTTATCAATTTACTCAAATGACTCATTCATCATTCATTTATTCAGACATTCATATATTCACAGGTGTCCCCCTCAGTTTAATTAAATCATCAGTTTATCACGAGTACATTCGTCATCAGCCAATCTATTTATTTTTTCGTGCATGTTGTGCGTGTACCACTGGGGTAGCTTTGGACCTCTGTATCTGGGAAAGGCATAAGGGTTTATCAAGAAAATTTTCAAGGTTACTCAAGACCGTTATCTTAGGAATAAATTACAGAAAATTTAGCGACTTGCTGTGTATAGCCATCTAGGAGTCCTTAGCTGCGTTTTGGTCTGCTGCCCTTCGTGCCTCCATAAGTTCTATCAAGCCCACCGTAGATCACGTCAAATGCAGAAAGAACCAAACTATCTGCTCCATATTCCTAAGCTGAAGGAAGTATTTAATATTAATACTTTAGCCCTGTAGTGTAAGACTGTGACACTGACCTGATCCTTCCGTTCGGTATACCAGTGAAACCCGAGGTATGAGCACCGAAGAATCCTGTTTCCATCTGCGGGGTTTTGGAGCGTATTGGTTAGCACGCTGTTACATGCACTACTATAAATGACTGTTAAGCAGGACTGGGGCGGAGAATATTAACTGAACACAGCTGACCAATAAATAAATTCAGGAACTAGTCTGCCGTAGTAAGTGATGATGTTCTAAAACACCAAGGGACGGTTGAAAGAACAGATAAAGCTTACTTAGACTAAGCACTAAATATCGGCCACTAACACCAGACTTACCAATTGGATTACAAAATGTTCATAAATCATAAAACATGGAAAGTAATATTTTCACTTTCTGATTCAACACAGTGTCGTAAGTCGGAATGAGTGAAACTGCCTCCACCCCATGCAAGAACAGCTCTCTCTCGGTACGCAATCTAATAGCTTCTTAACAAGTGCCCTACGACCCTCAGCACACGATCCCTTTCGCCATCGAAACTCGACACATAGTCAAGTATGGCAGCACAGTTCTGCTCGTTCGAGCGATATGGCGAAGTTTGCCCACAGGAAAAATTCTTCTGCGTCTGAGAATGCAGTACTGCTCGTCCAGTCCGTGAAGCGTCCTCCCAGCATTTGAGGCCGCCGTTTGTGCCACGTCGGCCGCACTGAACTCGCTGAGCGGGAATTAAAATCCTCCTGTACTGGTGAGGGAAATGAACCAACATTTCCCAATATTCAACACAACAGAGATGAATTTACTACTGCTTTTATTATACGAAGAGAAAAGACGTTGCTTCTGGATATTTTCCCAAGTTACTTACACACGAATGTGAAAGTGCAAGTAACCTTTAAATAGGAGCCAGTGTTGCAGTGAACACAATAACATTTTCTCTCGTACGGCAGCCAAATCTATTCAAAATTTTGCAGCATTGTTCCTGGGAGTATTTAGTTGCTGCATGAGCTTTACTCGCCCAGGTGCCGGGTCAAATTCTAAAGCAGGGGACATAATGTGGAGTGACTGCTGCGATGATTAACGTTTCAACTTAGGTCAGAGCTACGTAACTTATGTTACAAGCTGATGCATCTAAACCTGAAACAGAAAGTTTCACCCAGGCAGTCAGACGTTTTCATCATTTATAGTACTTTTGTCAACGGCTTCGAACATATTTTCATTACACATTTTCTCATCCATAATCATACTCCTAGAAGTATGCGGGATATTTTTCTCCCACAGTATTTTGCTACAACAAACGTGTGATGTAATAGCAAATTTCTTTTAAATTGCCCAAGCCGTTCCTTTCATGTCACCCTTTTCCACCAAGGCACAGGAGTGTGCTAGGAGCGTCTTACTGCCCTAGCAATTTTTTCCACGTAGCCAATGATACGTACACAAAGTGTGGTAGAAATTGCTTTGGCCATTATAGAAATAATATGCAACCATGTTGCCATCCCTACAAGGCATCCCACTGCCCACCGATAGAAATGAAACGTTATCAAAACACTCAGCAATGGCATTTTTGAAAGTAGACTATGAACAGCCAACAAGTAATGTACAAGTAACAGCTGCTTTTACTTTAAACCCAAATACCGACCGGATTCAGTCATGGACCATCTCCACGGATTGAGTTTAAAATACACTACTGGCCATTAAAATTGCTGCACAAAGAAGAAATGCAGATGATAAACGGGTATTCATTGGACAAATATATTATACTAGAACTAACATGTATTTCCATTTTCATGCAATTTGGGTCCATAGATCCTGAGAAATCAGTACCCAGAACAACCACCTCTGCCCGTAATAACGGTCTTGATACGCCTGGGCATTGAGTCAACCAGAGCTTGGATGGCGTGTACAGGTACAGTTGCCCATGCAACTTCAACACGATGCCACAGTTCATCAGGAATAGTGACTGGCGTATTGCGACGAGCCAGTTGCTCAGCCACCATTGACCAGAGGTTTTCAATTGGTGAGAGATCTGGAGAATGTGCTGGCCAGGGCAGCAGTCGAACATTTTCTGCATCCTGAAAGACCCGCACAGGACCTACAACATGCGGTCGTGCGTTATCCTGCTGAAATGTAGGCTTTCGCAGGGATCGAATGAAGGGTAGAGCCACGGGTCGTAAGACATCTGAAATGTAACGTCTGCTGTTCAAAGTGCCGTCAATGCGAACAAGCTATGACCGAGACGAGTAACCAATGGCACTCCTTACCATCACGCCGGGTGATACGCCAGTATGGCGATGACGAATACACCATTCCAATGACCGTTCACGGCGATGCCGCCAAACACGGATGCGACCATCATGATGCTGTAAACAGAACCTGGATTCATCCGAAAAAATGACGTCTTGCCATTCGTGCACTCAGGTTCGTCGTTGAGTACACCATCGCAGGCGCTCCTGTCTGTGATGCAGCGTCAGGGGTAACCGCAGCCACGGTCTCCTAGCTGATAGTCCATGCTGCTGCAAACGTCGACGAACTATTCGTACAGATGGTTGTTGTCTTGGAAACGTCCCCAGCTGTTGTCTCAGGGATCGAGTCGTGGCTGCACGATCCGTTACAGCCATGTGGACAAGACGCCTGTCATCTCGACTGCTAGTGATACAAGGGCTTTGGGATCCAGCACGGCGTTCCGTGTTACCCTCCTGAACCCACCGATTCCATATTCTGCTAACAGTCATTGGATCTCGACCAACGCGAGCAGCCATGTCGCGATACGATAAACTGCAATCGCGATAGGCTACAATCCGACCTTTATCAAAGTCGGAAACGTGATGGTACGCATTTCTCCTCCTTACACGAGGCATCACAACAACGTTTCACCAGGCAACGCCGGTCAACTGCTGTTTGTGTATGAGAAATCGGTTGGAAACGTTCCTCATGTCAGCACGTTGCAGGTGTCGCCACAGGCGCCAACCTTGTGTGAATGCTCTGAAAAGCTAATCATTTGCATATCACAGCATCTTCTTCCTGTCGGTTAAATTTCGCGTCTGTAGCACGTCATCTTCGTGGTGTACAATTTTAATGGCCAGTAGTGTAGTTTAAGCCTCAACATTACATTTGTCGTTACTTAAATAACGTGTAGAGCACGTCCTGTGTCGTAAAATGATATTTATGACATGCTCTACACATTATTTAAGTAACGACTAAGGTGAGGTTTGGCTTAAACCATTTTAACCCTTATCCGTGAAGAGGGTCCCTGACTGAGACCGGTCGGTATTTAGGTGTAAAATAAAAGCGGCTGATGGTCAAATATGCTTTTTACACATCTCAGCAATGAGACTAGCGACCCTATATCTATGATATAATACTAATAACGGTTTTCATCCAATGATTTTACGTCTCACCGGCTTCACTTCGACTCCTAAGGATGGTCCTCACATTATTATTATTTTTTTTATTTCTGGTATGTTGCTTTGGGACCAAACTACTGAGGTCATCGGTCCCTAGGCTTACACACTACTTAATATAACTTAAACTAACTTATACTAAGGGCAACACACACAACCATGCCCGAGGGAGGACTGGAACCCCCGACAGGGGAAGCCATGCAAACCGTGGCAAAGCGCCTCAAACCGCGCAGCTACGACGTTCGGCTCACATTATTATATAAAAAGCACAAGGTGGGGCAAATAAAAGTGGTCCGGAGAAGAGAGTTCCAAGGTACAAAGAAACACAGCAGATGAATGGAAATACAGTACTAAACTGGTTATAGCAGATGTTGAAACTGACCAGCATTCTTGGCACTTTTGGGTTCCAGTCAGCAAGTTGCTGAAAGCGGATCGAAGCTGGACTGCTGGCATTGCTGCAGTCCCATCCGAAATGTTCTGCTGCAGTTATTGAAGATTACGATGGTTGTTCCTTAGAATTGAGGGCTCCCCAAATAAAGTAATCGCACACTGCAGATCAAGTGACATGGATAGCGACCAGACGAGGCTAACAATCCTGTCAGGCGTGAGGATTGTGTAAATATGCTCCAAGGTTCGGCTGGCTGTATGGGCAGATGCTCCGTCCTGTTGGAAGTAACTGTTGGTGTTTTCCTCCTCCATTGTTTGTATACATTCACGTCCGATGGTATGCACTTTATTTGCCCCACCCTGTACAGATAAGGAGTCAATACATATAAAATGTTTGGGTAAAGTTGGTCCAGATTTTTCTGAATTACCCTTCTGTCAGCCCTTTTCTCCCCCCCCCCCCCAACAAACACTGTTAGGAGTTAATGGTTCATAGACTCACAGGGCTTCTTTCCAAACAGAAAGTGATACATTTACAAAATTTTCTAGAAATCGATCCAGTGCTTCAGGGGGAAATGTGGAACGTACATACAAACATTTCCTAGCGAAAAAGCGAACCACGCAAAAGAGGAGGAAACGCAATGAAACTTCACGGACTGAGAGGGTACGCAGTGTTGTACCAGTGATTACAAAATCGAGACAAATTTATAAGCAAATTGGCAGTACGAGCGCCGGCCGGTGTAGCCGTACGGTCTGGGCGCTTCAGTCTGGAATCGCTTGACCGCTCCGGTCGCAGGTTCGAATCCTGCCTCGGGCATGGATGTGTGTGATGTCCTTAGGTTAGTTAGGTTTAACTAGTTGTAAGTTCTAGGGGACTAATGACCTCAGAAGTTGAGTCCCATAGTGCTCAGAGCCATTTGGCAGTACGAGCCTACTTCTCAGCAGTACGTTGCACCTTCTCTGACGTGGATGCATGCACTCATACGATTGTGAGAAGGGTGCCATAAATAATTGTATCCTCTCCAGAGGGAAGTAAGTCTACAGGCATTGTATCTACTCTTAATATTGTGGATACTGGCATGAGCAGGCCCTACACATGTTCTGCCGCTGACAGATCTAGAGATCTTGCTGACCACAAGAGGGTCTCTCCATCCCGCAGGCTGTTCATAGATTCAAGTGCCGTGTGCCTACGAGCAGTGTTCTGTTCAATTATTGCACCACGGAAATGTTGCATGAGAAGTTAAGAAACTAGGATCCAGGATGTCTGCGACTAACCGATGTGCCATCAGAAATTCCTCAATATCTACCAGCCGTGACCGATGGCTCCACACAACGTGACACTAGAAGTAACGCAGTTGTGCTCCTCCAAAACAATGGAAGAATAGTATCTCTCCCTGAGTCGACGGCACACTCGCTAACAATGATCATCCAGGACAGTATATACACGTGATTCACCACTGAACACAAAGCAACACCATTCATCAGGAGTTCATGTTCTTCTGTCATAGCACCACTCAAAACGTATATGACGGTACAGCGCTGCTACAGCTGCTGCTAGTCTCCCGTCAATGTTGCGGGATGTCACAGAATGTTTCAGGGAGTCCAATACTTATTCTCAGATGGCAAGTGCAGATTGTAAGCCGTTACGATGTTCTTGGTGTACAGTAAACTTATCCTCGCTTGTGGTCATCGGGTTCACCTGCAGACATGTATCGGGCCACTGTCGTATTCGAATGCCCCACGAATCTGGACATTGCACGAACTAACCATCCACCAAATGGAGCCCCTTACTGACGTCCTTTTCATACCCTGTCAGTGCCGATAATAGTGTCTCATAGAAGTACACGACGTCTCTGTGTCGCCGTACGTATCCTAGAAGGCTTGAAAACAACACGAAATATGAACTGGTGTTCGTTATAGCTTTCTCACAGAATTACAGTGGCGATCCAACCATGTGATTCACATTTTATGCACCATGATTTTTAAAACTATGTAGTGTGCTCAGGAACAGCTTAAAAAGCTTGTGTGTTGCAGGGTAGGCTGTACAAGAAATGACTGTTAAGAAAAAAATTCGATATGTTTCGCTGTTTAAGAGTTCATTATACTGAAGTTAGCCAATCAGGTAGTCGTGCGCCCAAATTTGAGTGACCTGCCAGAGACGGTGTCTCCAAACGTGTTCTTCGTTTTGTTTCTTAAAACCGAACAAGAGAGCGATACAAAAATTGGACATGGCGTGGTACTAAGGGTTAAACTCGAGACAAAGGACAAGCAGCCTTTCGCGTTATCATCTACGCTATGAGAAAAACAGTAGAGGGACAGTATCAACTGGCACTATTGTCTCTGGCAGGACGCTTGATTCTCCGCGTGCAACTGCCAGACTGGTTAACTGCAATGCTAATTAACTCGGGAACAGTGAAACGTATCGAATATTCTTCTTAACAATTCTTTCTCAGCACAACCTACCTTGAAAAGCCCATACAAGCTTTTCAGGCTGTTTCTCACCACCCTTTGTTCCTGATGCACTAAAGACAGGTAATCAACAATTATTTTAATTTCAATACTTCTCATTTCCTCGCTGATAAAGACTCAGTTTAGTGCAGGTCATTACAACATCAGTCGTCAAAATTCACTAATCCTTTCACTTTCTGCTAATTGGCTTTCTCACTCAGTTAGATCGTCCCTTAGATTATTCTCGGCAAAAAAAGAAAAAAAAAAGAATATATATATATATATATATATATATATATATATATATATATATATATATATATATATATATATAGAAACTAGTTGCGACGTATTCCACGTTTGTCCTATAGATTACAGCAGGTGTGAATTTCCCTCGCTCTCTTCTATGAATTTTTCTTGGAGGTTATCGGTTTCTATTACCTACTCTTTCCCTATCTGTTCGTACAATATCATTGATCCCTGCGCATTTCTTTCATCTGTTTCATGTTGCTTGTTATTGTTTACATCTTCAGGACAAATACATTTATGATTTCGGAAACAATAGGTTTGGCAACTCTGGTTTTAATTAACATGCTTTAGATGTTGATCAGATGGGAGCTTCATCGCAGCTATCAGTGTACCAACATACCAAAGTAATTACATCTGTAGCCTATAAAGCTTTTACTATCGTCGAGTCCTAATAGTTTTAGTAGTTGGTGCATAGCTTTGTAGCATTGCAGCTACACGTAACAGAGAATTTAGTCTTCAATAATATAGCCTCCTTCATTATTTACAACCGTCTGCCAACGCTGGAGTAACTTTTCGATTCGGCGACTGTAGAAATCACGTGGCTTTGAGACGAAGAACGCCTCGAACCATGTGCGGAGCGCATTTTCATCTGGAAAGGAAGTTCCTTCAAGGTTGGTCGATAGAGAGCGGAGAAGGTAAAGATCAGAGGCACAAGATCATGTGAATAAGGTGGGCGTGTAATGTCTTCCCAACTCAAGTCCTGTGTCGTGTTGTTTGTCAGTCTAGCAGAATCTGGGCTGGCGTTATCGCGGAGTAGCATAACTTGACTCAGTCTTTCTGGTCGTTGTTCTTGGATTGCATCTGCAAGACGTCTCAATCTTTGACAATAAATGTCAGCAGTGATAGCTACACGTGAGGGAAGAAATTCGTAGTACACCGGATGCATAACATTAACTGTTGTGGATGCACCATGTCTTTATAAAGAGAGTTAATGCTTATTTTGGGCCAAATTATTCCTTTATTTACGTTATGGCAGCATAGAGACACCATTTCTCGTCACCACTGACGATACGGGGTAGTAATGGTCCGTGTTGTTCACGAGTCAATTGACGATAAGCAAGAAGAGATGCACACAGAGCCACTTGCTGACTTTTGAGATTTTTGCTTGTGGTGCCCACATACTCGACTTCTGAACTTCATCCATTGCATGCAAATGTCTCACGCTTCCGTAATTATCACAGGTCATCACTTCGCAATTTCTGGAGTACTCTGACGTGGAACATTGTGAATTAATGCGTTTAACCGAATTTCATCAGACTCTGAAGTTCTTCCTGAACGTGAGGAGTAACTAGAGTCAAAGTGAGCCTCTTTAAACAGAGGAAACCATTTTGTTGCCGTGCTCTGTCCAATGGAATTATTCCCCATACACGACACATATGTTTATGATTCCCACCATTGCTGCCATCCCTATAGTGAACATAAACAACAATACGACGGAAATGTTACGATTTCTCCCCCTCGCACCAAGTTTTCTAGTGCCACCGTGACCATCACCAAATGACTAAATTACAATCGGTGAAATCAAATATCAACAGTGAACTACAAACGAAAGTTGACAAGCGATAAATAAACCCATAGAAAAAAGAATAATACGCAAAACAAAGACGCTACGAACTTACACACCAACATATTATACTGGCTATTTGTAGTGGGACACCATACCTCAAAAGCAACAAATGTGCAGGCCATACGACGAATGATCCGAGTACACGAGCGACAGAAGTCATTACGCGACATCGCGTATTCCATGGCAGTAGCATCAGCGGTGGCGGCGGCAGCGTACCTATATATGATTACCCACCGTCCCTCATTAAAGCCCGCAGCGAGCTATTGTCTCCGGCGGCCACTGTGTGCGTGATTACAGCGCAGCCAAATCTCTGGCTTCCGCGCGCAGTACTTAGCCATAATGGAGCCCGGAATTATGCAGAACAGCTGCAATTTGGTCGCTGGGGAGTACGCGCCGCGATGAACGGCCGGACATAATCCCCGTTTCCCCGCGGCATCGCGCGGAACTCTCCGGCGTTCCGCAGCCCGGAGCGCGCGCGCTCTCTGTCGTCCCCAGAGCGACGCCGCGGCCAAACGTTCTGTTCCCGTCCGCCGCCGGTCGAGGGAGCGCTCGCCGTTTCCGCTATAGCGGAAACACTCGCTGGCAGCCTGGGGTCTCTTTTGCAGCAGCCTATCACCGTTGGCATTCCGGTTAATTTCCCCGCAGCTAATGAAAAGTTAAACGACTTCTTTGAAAATTAGTTACACAAGATCTTTAGGGCCAGTACTGTAATAGGTCTTCTTCTTACATAGGTGGGGCATTCCATACTGATCTGCACTTTATTCTTTCCCATTATTCAAGGAGCAGCAGCATTCGCGTAGAGTTGTCAGTGATAACAGACAAGCAACAAAGCGTCAAGTAACCATAGAAATCAATGTGGGACGTACATGAACGTAACTGTTACGACAGTACGGAGGAATGTGGCGTTGATGGGCTATGGCAGCAAACGACCGACGCGACTCCCGTGGCGAACAGCGCGACATCGCTACAGCGCCTCTCCTGGGCTCGTGACCAAATCAGTTGGACTCTAGACGACTGCAAAACTGTGGCCAAGTTAGATGAGTCCAGATTTCAGTTGGTAAGTGCTGATGGAGCAGACCCCACGAAGCCATGGGCTCAAGTTGTCAACAAGGCACTGTGCAAGCTGATGGTGCCTCAGTAATGGTGTGGGCTTTTTTGACATGGAGTGGACTGTTAGACTGGTTTGTTAGGCTACTTGTACACCATTTGCCGCCATTCATGGACTTCTTTTTCACAAACAAGGATGGACTTTGTATGCACGTCAGTGCACGATGTCACTGGGCCACATTTGTTCACGACTGATTCGAAAAACCTTCTAGACAGTCCAAGCCAACGATTGGGGCTCCCAGAACGCCCGAAATGAATCACATGAACATTTATGGGACACAATAGAGAGATCAGTTCCTGCACAAAATTCTGCACCGTGACATCTTCGCAATTACGGACAGCTATAGAGGCAGCATGGCTTAATATTTCTGCAGGGAGTTTCCATCAACTTGCTGAGTGACATGCTGCGTCGAGTTGCTGCGCTTGGAGAGGCCAACGGAGATCAAACTATGTTAAAGTTATCCCTTGACTTCTGTCACCTCATTTTGTTGAAACACTGTATGTAGTATTTTAGCCTAACTGTAGGTCACAGGATAATTTCTAGAAGAGTAATCCGTGCAGAGTATAGCCCATTCATTCAAATGTTTCGGACAAAATGGAACGTGGTCGTTTAGGACAACGCTGGACGACATGGTTCCTAAAGAAGGAGGATGTAAACATTGCACATACTCACAGGCGATAAATGGCAGTGTGTGGAAAATGCGTACCGTCGAGAAACGTGCTCGCGCAACACAACAACTCTCGTCCACATACTAGTAGGACAACTACGGTTGCCATCGCGCAAATGACGTTCCAGGTGCAGCCACACTCTCCGTACTCTCCTGACTTGGCTCCTTTAACTTATTAGCCCCTTATCGATCTACTTTTCTGGACTGTTATTTATTTAATTACGACCCAGGTATCGGCCTTTTATGCCATTTTCAAGTGACTGACTTAATGTCATTAACATATATTGCAGGACATCAAGCTCAACATTAGCCTTAAATTAAGAAAAATAGTGGCTCCCCACGAAATACCAAATGTAGAATCATCATCTTGTAAAAATATCAGTAAGTAATAGCGGGAGCACGTCATATTTATGGCCAATTTTAAGCTTGATGTCTTGTAATATACAGGGTGTTTCAAAACTGACCGGTACATTTGAAACGGCAATAAAAACAAAACGAGCAGCGATAGAAATACGCCGTTTGTTGCAATATGCTTGGGACAACAGTACATTTTCAGGCAGACAAACTTTCGAAATTACAGTAGTTACAATTTTCAACAACAGATGGCGCTGTGGTCTGGGAAACTCTATAGTACGATATTTTCCACATATCCACCATGCGTAGCAATAATATGGCGTAGTCTCTGAATGAAATTACCCGAAACCTTTGACAACGTGTCTGGCGGAATGGCTTCACATGCAGATGAGATGTACTGCTTCAGCTGTTCAATTGTTTCTGGATTCTGGCGGTACACCTGGTCTTTCAAGTGTCCCCACAGAAAGAAGTCACAGGGGTTCATGTCTGGCGAATAGGGAGGCCAATCCACGCCGCCTCCTGTATGTTTCGGATAGCCCAAAGCAATCACACGATCATCGAAATATTCATTCAGGAAATTAAAGACGTCGGCCGTGCGATGTGGCCGGGCACCATCTTGCATAAACCACGAGGTGTTCGCAGTGTCGTCTAAGGCAGTTTGTACCGCCACAAATTCACGAAGAATGTCCAGATAGCGTGATGCAGTAATCGTTTCGGATCTGAAAAATGGGCCAATGATTCCTTTGGAAGAAATGGCGGCCCAGACCAGTACTTTTTGAGGATGCAGGGACGATGGGACTGCAACATGGGGCTTTTCGGTTCCCCATATGCGACAGTTCTGTTTATTGACGAAGCCGTCCAAGTAAAAATAAGCTTCGTCAGTAAACCAAATGCTGCCCACATGCATATCGCCGTCATCAATCCTGTGCACTATATCGTTAGCGAATGTCTCTCGTGCAGCAATGGTAGCGGCGCTGAGGGGTTGCCGCGTTTGAATTTTGTATGGATAGAGGTGTAAACTCTGGCGCATGAGACGATACGTGGACGTTGGCGTCATTTGGACCGCAGCTGCAACACGGCGAACGGAAACCCGAGGCCGCTGTTGGATCACCTGCTGCACTAGCTGCGCGTTGCCCTCTGTGGTTGCCGTATGCGGTCGCCCTACCTTTCCAGCACGTTCATCCGTCACGTTCCCAGTCCGTTGAAATTTTTCAAACAGATCCTTTATTGTATCGCTTTTCGGTCCTTTGGTTACATTAAACCTCCGTTGAAAACTTCGTCTTGTTGCAACAACACTGTGTTCTAGGCGGTGGAATTCCAACACCAGAAAAATCCTCTGTTCTAAGGATTAAACCATGTTGTCTACAGCACACTTGCACGTTGTGAACAGCACACGCTTACAGCAGAAAGACGACGTACAGAATGGCGCACCCACAGACTGCGTTGTCTTCTATATCTTTCACATCACTTGCAGCGCCATCTGTTGTTGAAAATTGTAACTACTGTAATTTCTAAAGTTTGTCCGCCTGAAAATGTACTGTTGTCCCAAGCATATTGCAACAAACGGTGTATTTCTATCGCTGCTCGTTTAGTTTTTATTGCCGTTTCAAATATACCAGTCATTTTTGAAACACCCTGTATGTTAATGATATAAACTCAGTCACTTGAAAATGACATAAAAGGTCGAAACGTGGGTCATAATTAAATACATAACAATACAGACACATGGCGGTGTGTTCATTTAAAAATTATTGTATGACTGTAACTCAGCCAGATCAAAAACTGTTTACTTTTCTGGAGTCTATCGCGACATCCGGAGGACAGCTCCTCGCAGTTCCTGGAATTCTGCGAAATGACGTCCGCACAGAGGTTTCTACAGCCCCTAACGGGAGGTATTCAGAGGGGGCCAAGTCAAGAGAACACGTTGGCTGCCGAAGTACCTGGAACCCCATTTCAGAATGGCCGTCGTAGTTGTCCAACTCGTATGAGGACGAGTGCTGTTTTGTTACATGAGCATAAACTTCGTGAGGGTACATTCTCTCCACACACTACCACCATTCGCCTTAGAAGATCGGCAGTGTTTACACCCTCCTTCCACGGAAAAAAGGTCGTCCAGCGCTATCCTTGTTGATCATACTCCATGTTGTCCGCTCATGTTATAACAGAAGTTGGGAAAACGCGCTGCATCGTGCTGAGATTATACTTCTACTGATTGTCCTGCCGATGACGCGGTTTAAAGGTGAAATCCATTTGACCACAGCATAATAGCCCGGAACATTTCATTAACTGCAACGAGGGGTTGGTCAAAGATCCACATGATGAGTCAAATGGAGCACCATTAATGACGGAAAAAAGTGTAAATCAATATGTAACGCCCCTAGCAGTTCCCTCAATGTTAGGTAGCATGTGCGGCAACATGTATCCTCCAGCGGAATCGATCAGCTGCCATGTTTTCAGCTTTCTGCCAGTTTACCTCCATGCATTGAAAATTCTTTGCGAAAGTTCATTTCCAGGTGTTACGACGTCTTCCGCTGTTTCTGCATCCACCGTTCGGTTTCCACAGTATAGCTGAAGTGGTAATTCTTCCGTCTATAATGGGTAGAGTCTGCGCCCAAACTTCAATATTCTTTGAGGCTGTGTTTACCACTTCTTCATAGCATTTGAAATGCAGTCGCGTTAACGTATCTTCAAAATTCGCCTCAGGAATCTCTGGAAAAAGACACTGAGCTAGTGTGTTAATTGCAGTGACATTTTCAGTGTCTCAGTTGCGTGTATGGCCATCGATAGCAAGAATAATCAAGGAGTTACATCCCAACCCTCTGATTTAAAGTGACCTCGTTTTGCAGCTTTTTGACGTAGCAAATCGCCCGTAATCGACGCAAATGATTTCGCAACAGCGTTTGTTTTTACTGTTACGTAGTGACGCATTTAACCTAATACGATCCCCTTCCTTTGACTTATCTCGTGCTTAACGCCTCGCCTAATCGAATTGTAGCATACGTGGTGTACAGAACTGACTACCTGTCCGTTACACGCAAAACCTGCCACTACTGTGGCCTTTCTAGTGGCTTCCGTACGTGACCATGGCTGTCTTCACCACAAACCGTTTACAAAGTTATTATATTTGCTCTAACTCACCCGACTGAGAATAGGAATATATTCTACACTTTACCAGCACATTCTCAAACACAGTTATGTAGAGTAGCGTTTGGCCGTAATTTTACTCAAACTAAACTCAATTTTAAAGAAATCCACAATTTGTTTCCAAAGCATAAGTGAATATGGGGTACTATCGTAAATTCTAAGGCACATGCAAATACTTCACTGCAGTCCGTACCTTATTTTGTATAGCTTAGTTCCACACAACAGACAAAAGCAATATCGTTAGAGGACTGGTTGAGAACTGTTATTAAATTATCATACGATAGTCCCTCTGCAATAAGAAAACCGTCGCCCGCTCTGAAAGAACGGAACTCCATTTAATGTTTCTAAACTTAACGTCGAAATTCAAGAGCTATATACTTTATTTGCTGAGTTCGCTTGAAAATTGCAGACTGCACGGTAAATACGCAGCTCTGCGCCCGTCACGTCTGAAAACTTTAAGACTGAATGAGTATTGAGAAACTGTACGTTAAAGTGTGAAGCGAATTTACCATCTGTTAGCGAAAAGCCAAGTGTAAGCATGTGCTCTAGAGAAAGTAGCTTCTTCAGCTAGTGAATACCTAATAACTTTCAACTGTGAAACAATGCCGTGATAATCAGATACATTTCAAATCGTATATTCCACAGAAAATATTAAATATGTAAAAATCAACAAGAAAACATGATAAGTTAATTACTGTAGACGAATAAACGCAAGAGTTTACTGAGAATATAAAATGCAATACTCTTTAACTTTAAATATTGAAACACCTTTTGACCAACATAACTTCACATACAACTAAGAAAATTGGTTACGACTAAGTTCTTGCATTTAAATGTACGACGTCGGAAACTGTTGCGGCAATCTAATATACACTCCTGGAAATTGAAATAAGAACACCGTGAATTCATTGTCCCAGGAAGGGGAAACTTTATTGACACATTCCTGGGGTCAGATACATCACATGATCACACTGACAGAACCACAGGCACATAGACACAGGCAACAGAGCATGCACAATGTCGGCACTAGTACAGTGTATATCCACCTTTCGCAGCAATGTAGGCTGCTATTCTCCCATGGAGACGATCGTAGAGATGCTGGATGTAGTCCTGTGGAACGGCTTGCCATGCCATTTCCACCTGGCGCCTCAGTTGGACCAGCGTTCGTGCTGGACGAGCAGACCGCGTGAGACGACGCTTCATCCAGTCCCAAACATGCTCAATGGGGGACAGATCCGGAGATCTTGCTGGCCAGGGTAGTTGCCTTACACCTTCTAGAGCACGTTGGGTGGCACGGGATACATACGGACGTGCATTGTCCTGTTGGAACAGCAAGTTCCCTTGCCGGTCTAGGAATGGTAGAACGATGGGTTCGATGACGGTTTGGATGTACCGTGCACTATTCAGTGTCCCCTCGACGATCACCAGTGGTGTACGGCCAGTGTAGGAGATCGCTCCCCACACCATGATGCCGGGTGTTGGCCCTGTGTGCCTCGGTCGTATGCAGTCCTGATTGTGGCGCTCACCTGAACGGCGCCAAACACGCATACGACCATCATTGGCACCAAGGCAGAAGCGACTCTCATCGCTGAAGACGACACGTCTCCATTCGTCCCTCCATTCACGCCTGTCGCGACACCACTGGAGGCGGGCTGCACGATGTTGGGGCGTGAGCGGAAGACGGCCTAACGGTGTGCGGGACCGTAGCCCAGCTTCATGGAGACGGTTGCGAATGGTCCTCGCCGATACCCCAGGAGCAACAGTGTCCCTAATTTGCTGGGAAGTGGCGGTGCGGTCCCCTACGGCACTGCGTAGGATCCTACGGTCTTGGCGTGCATCCGTGCGTCGCTGCGGTCCGGTCCCAGGTCGACGGGCACGTGCACCTTCCGCCGACCACTGGCGACAACATCGATGTACTGTGGAGACCTCACGCCCCACGTGTTGAGCAATTCGGCGGTACGTCCACCCGGCCTCCCGCATGCCCACTATACGCCCTCGCTCAAAGTCCGTCAACTGCACATACGGTTCACGTCCACGCTGTCGCGGCATGCTACCAGTGTTAAAGACTGCGATGGAGCTCCGTATGCCACGGCAAACTGGCTGACACTGACGGCGGCGGTGCACAAATGCTGCGCAGCTAGCGCCATTCGACGGCCAACACCGCGGGTCCTGGTGTGTCCGCTGTGCCGTGCGTGTGATCATTGCTTGTACAGCCCTCTCGCAGTGTCCGGAGCAAGTATGGTGGGTCTGACACACCGGTGTCAATGTGTTCTTTTTTCCATTTCCGGGAGTGTATACGAGCTCGTCATGTCTCTATGTGGGTTAACAAACGCTCACCATGATACCTGTAAAAGCCATTGTTCGTACTGCAGCTATAGCTCAAGTACTCCAGCAAGTGTTACGACCGGTAAGTCTTGCAGTCCGCGACCCGTTATTTCAGAGACGATATTTTAATGTATCGCCTCAACAACCACATCACGGTACATGAGGCTCGAGGCGCTTTTCTGCGTTTTTTAAATTCACACCACTAGACATGTACCCCACGTTCACCTTCGCTTTCAAGACTTTTCTGTCTGCAGTTCCTTTCGTCCTGCCTGCCGCGCGGAGCTAAAAGGTTATCCAAAATACCGGGAAAGGTAAAGCCCGTAGTAGATCCCCTCCCTGCATAACTATTTGAAAATTAGAATTTCCTAACTACGTTCCCTAGGAATATTACAGTCATTTCCAACAATATTTTCATACCATGTTTTTAATATTATTCACGTATGGGGCCAGTAGAACCACGCGAGGTACAATCCATCAATCTCACGTTTGATGGTTGGCCTTTCTTTGTGCCAAATTTGTTTCACCCATTCAGAATGAAGCCTCTTTCTTTTATCAGACCACAGTGTTCCACTCCTTTTCTGATTTCCCTCTGACCAACTTTCCAATCAAATATCTTTTGTGTAAATGTTTTCCTATCTGTAGGGTCTGCGTGAGCTATACCAGCTGCTTTAAGATCCT
Organism: Schistocerca nitens; assembly: GCF_023898315.1. Taxonomy (NCBI): domain Eukaryota; kingdom Metazoa; phylum Arthropoda; class Insecta; order Orthoptera; family Acrididae; genus Schistocerca; species Schistocerca nitens. The sequence continues at coordinate 373,221,850 of NC_064621.1, forward strand.
CCTTAATAGCAGCAATCCATTTCATTGGCTCAGTTTTGGCCTTACTTCTGTTTTCGTAGAATTCTAATTTTTGTTTGGTCAACCTTGTGGGTGCAAATCTTTTAATGTGCCCATAAAATTTAAGTCTGCGATCTATCATGTCACAATGTACGTCTGTATATTCTTCTATTTCCTTATTACTTCTCAGCTTATAAGTTTCTCCATCAGTAATTTTGGGGCCTAATATTTTACTAATAATCTTTCTTTCTTTCTTTTGAATTTCTTCAATATCTCTCCTCCTTTCGAAAAGTAAAGATTCTGCCTCATAAAGACATTGAGGTTTGATTACAGTGCTGTAATGTCTAAGTTTACTGAATTTAGAAAGTGATTTTTTACTACAAAAATTTTGTGTTAATCTGAATGCAGCAGCCATCTTTTGACAGCGAACTACACTTGCCACTTTTACAAGACCGTTTTCTTGTATGATTTCCCCCAACTATTTTAACTAAGAGACCCTTTTTATTTTTCCATATTTCGTGTTCAAAAACTGTTATGATATGACGATCATTTTTTACATGTTAATACACATTGATTTAGGTGGTTCCAAAGATATAAAGATATAAAACAATTATAACAAGCAAGTATCGATACTTCGATATGGAATATTTGACAAAAATATTTATGGATTTTTGTGGTAGTTTTTGTTAAATAACTCTGCTATGCTCCGGAGTACACATGAATCTCTAGGCGTACTTACAGGAAATGACTGTCATGCGGGACATATTCGTTGAAACACTGCAGAACCTTTCGCAATTCTGCTACTGATGTCTCATTTATGTCGCTTGTTACAGATAAACTGCAGAGAAGTGGAAATCAGGCACGTATTGTAGCTCCCTCTCTCGAACTACAATTTGAGACGGTACATTTCTACTTTTATACGCACTGTGTTTGTCTTGTTCCCATTTACTATTTGTTCTATGCGATTGGCAATTCTATCCTGTCTACTAGTCATTAGTTCAAACCTGTGAGTATTGGGTTAAGGGCGGTGCCACCCTAAAGGACGGTTATCCAAGATGGCGGAGATGATGTCATCCAAGATGGCAGGTTTTGACGAGGAGTTTGAATTTTGGTGGAAAGATAGGTGAATTGGGCTACCTCCAGTAACCTTACCACCCCCCCTCCCTGCCCCCAGAAAATAGCGACAAGTTCAAATTATATCAGGACAATGCAGCATCTTCAAACCTAAGAAAGTGGCAGGAAAGAAAGGTCAGTTGGACTACCTCCACTAACATACATCATCCGAGCGCCACCTCTCCCTATGAACTAGTGGGAAGTCTGAATTTTGGAGGGAAGATAGGTCAATTGGGCTATCTCTACTAACCTAAGAAAGTGGCAGGAAATAAAGAGCACTTGGGCTACCTCCACTAACCTAAATAAGCCAACCGCCACCTCCCATCCTAGGAAATGATAGGGAAAGGACTCGATGCCTGCTAGACATAAGTCCTTATTATTTAGCGTTTTATTTTACTTGAACAATTACAGGCACTACCACCTTCCAGTGCAGTCGTCATGGGGTCCAGAGTCCAACTGACCTAGTACACAGTACTGCCACCAGAGGGCACTGTCGTCCATTCCATGACATAATCCAAGATAATGGTCATGACGTCAGCTGATGATGCAAGTACTGTTATCCAAGATGGAGGGAAACAGTGTGTTCACCATGAGGTCTAGCCATAGTACACAGTACCACCACCAGAGTGCGCTGTCATCTGTTGCGTGACTTAATCAAAGATGGAGGGGGAAAATGGCAGGAATGGAATCTGTTACATCACCGACATCAGTGTTCATGAGTGGAAATATCTATTGCCTCTACTTGTTTCGAGTTCTCACGTAAAGTTCTTCACAAACGGGATAACTTTCAAGTTACTCAGTCGTCTAGAGCATGCTCCACCTAGCTAATGTTTGAGGTATCTTCGGAATTACGTTGCATGAGCAATCGGTGGGATATTGCTGCGTGTGAACCATGCGAAATATATTTGTTCTTGTAATGCCAGAGTCTGGAGATGGGTGTAGAAAATAGCAAGCAGGGAAGCAGGTCTGGATCAGAAACAGTAACGCATCAGTGCAATATGGCGATCAGTGTAAAATAGTTTTTTGCGGCTGAAAGTGTCATCTGCAAAAAGAAAAACAAAAGGAGGATGGTGCTTTCACACTGATGGCATCAGTAATTCAGCGGGTAATTACGATAAGAGCCAAACATAATCACCCTTTCATTCACAAGACATTCATTATGTCGCGGGATATAGGAGTCTCTACATACCGGTGATAAAGTTTGTGTATGTTGAAAGCAGGAATGGTAACATGTGATGGATGGGGTGCCACATTAGGACCACGAGGAAGAACGAATTCGCATTTTCCTTGTCGTTCTATCAATAGTGATGATGATTCCAGTACACTAAACTGCATCAGTGTTGTCTTTCTAAGCATTACATCTGCAGGTGCAGGATTCATTATCACACATAGCGCCTGATGCCTGTCCTTCATATCACTTGTTTGAGAGAATCTTGACAGGATGCAGCACCTTCCAGAAGCGCTGATTGTGAGACTTTGTCATATAATTTCCTATGACTGAGGAGAATCGAGACATATAGCCAGTGTGAGTGCAGGCATACCATAATTTCTTCGGACGCTGTACAGATATAAAAGATAACTCACTGTTTGTGTAAGATGTGTATATATTGAATTGTAAAGTTACTGTGGCTTATGTTGTGGCATGAGTGGAGAAGATGAGTGTGTGTCCTATCATGAGGGACATGTAGATTCAGCTCAGTGATAACTGCGAGGGTATGAGAGAGATTTTTTACGTGGAAAATTATGTGTGCTATAGATACTGAGATTCCTTCCAGAACCACAGCTGTCTAGAGGAGACATTACCTGTACATTGATCGGTGTTAGACCGTAGCAGAAATCATAATACTTAATTTTAGTTAAATTGGTAAATACGTTCCTGGTTTCCCATATTCTTGTGTGTCTTGTATATACTTGACGATCCATAGACAACTTTTGCAGGTTTATCTGTCAGTGCAATCTAGCGATCTGTGCAAAATAATTTTACCACTGAAAGTCTCGTCTGCAGAAAACAATTGCGAACCGTGCTCTCACTGGACCCGCACTGCAGCTATGCGTCATTGCTTCAGGAACGGTAAACTTTCACATGCCATCGGCTGCAGAGTGAGAGTTACGGCTCACACTGGCTTGTGTCTGGAGTCGAAGAATTCTGCAAATAGGTCTTTGCTCCCGTCCAGTCGCATCAGCAACGGTACTTAGGTGAACACATATTTCGAGAGGAATTTCTCAGGTACCAAGTGTGAACAGGCACCTGTGTGTGGCTTGGCAGATGGGACCTGCGTCACTTCGCGGGCGTGTCAGTGCATCTCGACTTCTGGGAGCGTGTGAGTCCCAGTGCCCAGGGGGCAGCAATCAGTGCCTGCATGTGTCTTTTGTATTATTTTGCAAGCAGTTCTGTAGGCTGTGCTATGCACTAATTGGGCAGTTAAAGAGTACTTACTGTGTCTACACACCAGTGTACTGCTATATTTAGGAGTAGTTTGGTGCCTGCACTGAAATTATTTCAGTAATTTAGGAGTTTTTTGCTTGTCTGCAGAGCGTTATTTGCGAGTAGTTTACAGGTCTGTGGGCTGCGTGGCATGACCTCAAGCAAGTCGGAGTGGGTATCAGTGTTATAAATATACTATCTCTCAAAAGCCTTCTCTAAATATATTGTTGGAAAATAAATACACTTCTTCCTTACTCTCTATAGCAGCACAGCGCAGACTGAGTCATTTTCGCACCATTTCCTCCCTCCAGACCAACATCTGGGATTACATCACAGGAGGGATTACAGCACCCTCTGATGGCAGTACTGTGTACTAGGTCAGTTGGAGTGGAGATCTCATGGTGGAGACATCACCTGCAAAGCACAGGCAGAGTCGATTTCCCGCCATTTTCCCCCACCTCAGACTTCCATCTTGGGTTACGTCAAGGAATAAACGACAGCGCCCTGTGGTAGCGGTACTGTGTACTAGGTCAGTTGGACTCTGGTCCCTATGGCAACCACACTGTTTCCCGCCATTTCCCCCCACCATCTTGGATTATGTAAAGGAATGGACGCCAGTGCTTTCTGGTGTTGGCACTGTGTACTAGGTCTAGACCTTGTGGTGAACACACTGTTTCTCGCCATCTTGGATAACGGTACTTGCATCATCAGCTGACATCATGATCGCCATCTAGGATTATGTGACACAACGGACAACAGTGCCCTCTGATGGCAGTACTGTGTATTAGGTCAGTTGGACTCCGGACCCCATGGTGACTACACTGGATGGTGGTAGTGTCTCTAATTGTTTAAATAAAATAGTGCATGCTAATTAATAAAGACTTATGTCTAGCACAGGTAGAGTGCTCTCCCCACCATTTCCTAGATTGAGTTGGCGATGGGGTGACTTAGGTTAGTGGAGGTAGCCCAATTGTTGTTTTTCTCCGCCATTTTCTTAGGTTAGTAGAAATAGCCCAATTGACCTATCTTCCCTCCTAAATTCAGACTTCCCACTAGTTCATAGGAAGAGGTGGCAGTCGGATGATTTAGGTTAGTAGAGGCTGCATCGCCCTGATGGAATTCGAGCTTCCGCCATCCTCTGGGATAGGGGAGGGGAGGGGAGGGGGGGGGGTTAGGTTAGTGGAGGTGGCCCAATTATCTTCCCACCAAAATTCAAACTTCCCATCAAAATCCGCCGTCTTGGATGGCGTCACAGCCGCCATGTTGGATGACGTCATCGCCACATCTTGGATAACGGTACTTTGGGATGGCACAGCCCTTTTCCCAATGCTCCTGTATGGTGTTTCTGCTAGTGAAATTCAAATGCGTAAGTGTAGATTTCTTATTCCAATGCCCACGTTGGATTTGCCCCCAGGTTTTGCATTGTGAAATTTACGACTAATGTGAAAAAGAATGGTGACAAGATGCATCTCTGCCTGACGACCATCAGAATGCTGAAGAAAAAGGAGTGCCATCTCTCGTTCTTTAATAGCAACTCGGGTCTAGATGCAGGTTTCTGAAAACATCAATGAGATGGTCAGGGATCCCACATAGGCTCTCAGTATTCCCCAATTATGCTTGCTGTACGCTGTCAAAAGCTTTCTTAATCTCAACGAAGTTTAGGTGGAGTGAGAAGTTGATTTCTATGTATTGTTTTAGTATGTTTCACAGAAAAAATGCTTGTCATGGCAGAATCTCCCAATTCGAAACCCACCATGTTCCTCTCGTATTCGACACACTGCTGCTTCTTGTATTATTTTAGACGAACAATATTGCTACTTCTATTTTGCTGTTATGCAGCTCTACATACTCTCTTCATGTCTAACTGATGCAGGATACATTCGTTTAGTAAGAATACTTTTTTAATTTTATTGATGTTCTGGTTGAAATATCGTGACAGAATAAGCCAGTTGTGAAGTTAGGAAACGGACAATTTATAACTAAAATCGGGGAGTACTGATGCAACTGGATTGTTCCTTATAGGAATCACCTGTACAATGCACATGTGAGTATAGCCCGTTTAACGTGTTAATCTATACGATGATATAGAAAAAACAACCGAAAGCGGCCTGTTTCATTTACCTTTACATAGAAGGTAACACTTTACAAACAATCTGACATATATGGCGAGCTCTCAAATTAACACACGCAAAACTATTCAAAATAATGAGAACGTCCACTAGCAATGAAGGTATTAAGAGGTAGCACAGTGTGTTATTGATCAAACATTAGTGTAAGGCGCAGCGAAATAATTGCGCCCATTACTCGCACATGCAAGCTACAGATCCACGAAGAAAGACAGTCATCAATCAAATACAAACATCAAAATATTTTGCATCACCCAGGTTCCCGGAACTCCTGAAGATAGACGTTGACTGTTGATATTGTATCACAGACACAGTCTCTTTGACTCTTCAGAGATGTCATTAAACCCACCCAAAGATGTAAACAACCATGCATGAACAGCGACTATTAGACGGAGATCAGTTCCAGTCGTTCCAACAGGAAGAAGGTACACGACTCGTGTTGTCTGTAGTTCAACCATGCCTAGACGGTCAATACCGCGGTTGGATCGTGTTCGCATTGTTACTTTGTGCCAGGAAGGCCTCTCAACAAGGGAAGTGTCCAGGCGTCTCGGAGTGAACCATAGCGATGATGTTCGGACATGGAGGACATACATGGAGACATGAACTGTCGATAACATGCCTCTCTCAGGCGGCCCAAGGGCTACTACTGCAGTGGAAGACCGATACCTACGGATTGTGTCTCGGAGGAACCCAGACAGCAACGCCACCATGTTGAATAATTCTTTTCATGCAGCTACACGACGTCGTATTACGACTAAAACTGTGAGGAACAGGCTGAATGATGGGCAACTTCACTCCCAACGTCCACCGCGAGGTCCATCTTTGCAACCACGACACAATGCAGCGCGTTACAGTTGGTCCCAACAACATGCTGAATGGACCGCTCAGGATTGGCATCACGTTCTCTTCACCGGTGAGTGTTACATATGCCTTCAACCAGACAATCGTCGGACACGTGTTTGGAGGCAACCCAGTCAGGGTGAGCGACTTACACACAATGTCCAGCGAATGCAGCAAGGTGGAGGTTCCCTGCTGTGTTGGGGTGGCATTATGTGGGGCCGACGTACGCCGCTCATGGTCATGGAAGGCGCCGTATCAGCTGTACGATACCTGAATGCCGTCCTCCGACCGATAGTGCAACCATATCAGCAGCATATTGACGATGCATTCGTCTTCATGGACGGCAATTCGCGTCCCCATCGGAGACATCTTGTGACTGACTACCTTCAGCATAACGACATCATTCGACTAGAGTGGCCAGCATGTTCTCCAGACATAAACCCTAACGAACATGCCAGAGATAGATTGAAATGGGCTTTTTAGGGTCGTTGTGACCCACCAACCACTCTGAGAGATATAAATCGAATCACCGTTGAGGAGTGGGACAATCTGGACCAACAGTGCCTTGATGAACTTGTGGACAATATGCAACGACGAATACAGGCATGCGCCAATGCAAGAGGATGTGCTACTGGTTATTAGAGGTACCGGTGTGTGCAACAATCTGGACCAAGGTCTGAAGGTCTCGCTGTATGGTGGTATAACATGAAATGTGTGGTTTTCATGAGAAATAATAACGGCGGAAATGATGTTTATGTTGATCTCTATTCCGATTTTCTGTACAGGTTCCGGAATTCTCGAAACCGAGGAGATGCAAAACTTGTTTTATATGTGTATTTCTCAGTACCCAGAGATTACACTCGAAAGAAGCCTACTAAGACATGGCCAGGAATTGCTTCCAGGTGAGAGTGACCACATAGGCATTACATAAAAATGGATTATGAATTGTTGGGTGGATGTCTTTGCATATGTGATTGTAACCCCAACGTATTTGCAAAACATTGTGTTGTGCTTCACGTTTGTTGTGAATTTACCACGCATGAAAGAAATATCAGAAGTAGAATGATGCTAATACAGACGCGTTTTGTAATAGCAATGTTTTCTACGCATGAAACAGAATCGTGCGAACTCACCAATAAGAGCGTCATGTGTCTCTGTCCAGACTTGAGTTTACTCAGCTCCGAAAGTAGACCGTAATTATTAATGCAAAAATCAGTCTAAAAACTCTCGTATGCCGGCCCCTCAGTAGCCCCCCGCTCTAAAGAACAGACCAAGGACAAGCGCGCAAGGTTTACCATCAAACAGTACACGAACGAGTCTTTGAAACTTATCCTGTGTAGCAAGTTATGGTAAACAATGAAACGAGGCAGAATAGCAGACTTTTTCAATTTCATTCTGCTTGCTGTAGTCAAATCTTGGTCTCTCTCTACAATTAATGCCCCTCCCCCCACTTCCCTTTGTTACCAGACTGACAATTTCTTGATCTTTCAGTTTGTCCTATCAACCGATCCCATATTTTAGAAATGCTGCGCCGGCCGCTGTGGCCGTGCGGTTCTAGGCGCTTCAGTCTGGAACCGCGTGACCGCTACGGTCGCAGGTTCGAATCCTGCCTCAGGCATGGATGTGTGTGATGTCCTTAGGTTAGTTAGGTTTAAGTAGTTCTAAGTTCTAGGGGACTGATGACCTCAGCTGTTAAGTCCCACAATGCTCAGAGCTATTTGAACCATTTTTTTAGACATGCTGCGCCATGAATTTCTTTTATTCCTCACTCAATACCTGCTCCTTTGTACTCCGATCTACAAATCCAGGTTTTAACATTATCCCGTAGCATCACATTCCAAAAGTTTATACACTTTGCCTGTGTATACCCTTTACCGTCCAAATTTCAGCCGGCCGGAGTGGCCGAGCGGTTCTAGGCGCTACAGTCTGGAACGGCGCGACCGCTGCGGTCGCTGGTTTGAATCCTGCCTCGGGCATGGATGTGTGTGATGTCCTTAGGTTAGTTAGGTTTAAGTAGCTCTAATTTCTAGGGGACTGATGACCTCAGAAGTTAAGTCCCATAGTGCTCAGAGCCATTTGAACCATTTGAACCAAATTTCACTTTTGGTCAACGTTACTCTCCAGATACCTTCAGAAAAGACCTCCTAACCCTTAAATTTTTATGCAGGTATTACTGATTTTCGTAGTACTGTCAGTCATCTTTTTATATCCTCTCCACTTCACCTATCCTTAATTACTTTTCATCCCAAATTACAAAACTCCTCTCTACTATTAGTGTCTCGTTCCCAAATTCAATTCTCTCAGTATTACTTGGTTTAATTCGAATACGTTCGACTATCATTGTTTTACTTTTGCTGATAGTCATCTCATAACCACTTTTTGGGACACTATACATTTTATTCGACTGCTCTTACAATACCATTGCCGTCTCTGAGATGGTTACAGTTTCACCGGCAGACTTCAAATTTTTAGTTATTCACCATCAACTTTAACTCTCTGTCCAAATTTCTCTTTGGTTTCCTCCAGTGTTCGCTTAATGTATAGATTGTATAACATTAGGAACAGGCTACAACATTGCTTCACTTACTTCTCATTACTATCTCTTTTTCATGTTTGCGACTATAGTCTGGTTTCTCTACATGGTGTAGGTAAAATTTTGCTCCCTGTATTTTGTCCCTGCTGCTTTCACTATTTCACATAGTATATTCAAGTCACCATTGACAAAAGCTTGCTCTAAATCTACAAGTCCCATGAACGTCGGATAAACTGTATTCAATATAGTTTACCAGGTAAATTATACGATCAGTATTACCTCATGTATTCCTCCGTTTTCCCAGACACCAGACTGATTTTCCTCAGGTTCTGCAACGATAAATCCGCAATTGTGATATAAATAACTATAATATAATATGAAATTTTTGCCAAGTGGCTTAACGGTTTAGCGCCAGGCTACGGATTCACAACCAGTTGTACTTACGGATTGATGGCGTGTCAATGGGGAACTCCTTGAGCCCTGTAGAACCAAATGACCCCAAAAATAAATTCTAACTGGCTCCAGAAACTGTCACCAATAAGATAAACATCTTGTTTCGTTACGTGGACGATACCTCTGTGATGTGGAATTGTGCGAAGAGGAACTAAACTTCTTGTGAACACTGTGGTGTTTCCTCCCCGCCTCTCAATGAGATTTTTCAACCGAAAGTTTCTCAAAGGGCGATATGAATTAGTAGTTCATAAGGTTAGTGATCTTTGCCTAATTAATTGTCGCGACATTACAGGAAAAAACATTTACAATGGAACCGCTAATAGCACCGTATGGTACGATTCACAGGAATTTCTGTTACATTGACGTATACATTACATTCGCCGGCGCATCAAGATATCACTGGTCTCTGAATCGGGGCCACATCAGGCCCCTGAGTAGGCTGGCAGACGCCATTGTTCACAGATGGAGACTGATAAAACCCGCACAATTCTCATGATAAAACGTTGGAGGTAACAAGGAAAATAATCGGATGAAGTATCTCATAGGGGTTCTAGCTTCCGACACAGAAGCAGGTAACGAAAGAACACGAATGATGTTCGGTCGCTTTGCCCCGAACAATCCTCCTCTAACCTCTCTTGTTTGGCCGCTAGAAAACATTAAAGAAATAATTCAAAGTACGTATATTATAAGCAGACAGGATGGTTGTTCTCTTTACATAATGAACCTGACAAATTATAGTGGGCTAGATACGCTACTGGCCATTAAAATTGCTACACCAAGAAGAAACGCAGATGATAAACAGGTATTCATTGGACAAATATATTATACTAGAGCTGACATGTGATTACATTTTCACGCAATTTGGGTGCATAGATCCCGAGAAATCAGTACCGAGAACAACCACCTCTGGCCGTAATAAACGTCTTGATACGCCTGACCATTGAGTCAAACAGAGCTTGGATGGCTTGTACAGATACAGGTGCCCATGCAGTTTCAACACGACACCACAGTTCATCAAGAGTAGTGACTGGCATATTGTGACAAGCCTGTTGCTCGGCCACCATTGACCAGACGTTTTCAGTTGGTGGGAGATCTGGAGAATGTGCTGGCCACGGCAGCAGTTGTAGGTTTTCTGTATCCTGAAAGTCCCGTACAGGACCTGCAACATGCGGGCGTGCATTATCCTGCTGAAATATAAGGTTTCGCAGGGATCGAATGGAGGGTAGAGCCACGAGTCGTAACACATCTGAAATGTAACGTCCACTGTTCAAAGTGCCGTCAATGCGAACAAGAGGTGACTGAGACGAGTAACCAATGGCACCCCATACCATTGCGCCTGGTGAAAAGCCAGTATGGCGATGACTAATACACCTTTCCAATGTTCGTTTATCACGATGTCGCTAAACACGGATGCGACTATCATGATGCTGTAAACAGAATCTGGATTCATCCGAAAAAATGACGTTTTGCCGTTCGTGCACCCAGGTTCGTAGTTGAGTACACCATCGCAGGCTCTCCTGTCTACGATGCAGCGTCAAGGGTAACCGTAGCCATGGTCTCCGAGCTGATAGTCCATGCTGCTGCAAACGTCGTCAAACTGTTCGTGCAGATAGTTTTTGTCTTGCAAACGTCCCCATCTGTTGACATAGGGATTGAGACGTGGCTGCACGATCCATTACGGCCCTCGGAGAAGATTCCTGTCATCTCGACTGCTAGTGATGAGGCCATTGGGATCCAGCACGGCGTTCCGTATTACCCTCCTGAACCCACCGATTCCAGATTCTGCTAACAGTCATTGGATCTCGACCAACGCGAGCGGCAATGTCGCGATATGATAAACCACAATCGCGATAAGCTACAATCCGACCTTTATCAAAGTCGGAAACGTGATGGTACTCATTTCTTCTTCTTACACGAGGCATCAGAACAACGTTTCACCAGGCAACGCCGGTCAACTGCTGTTTGTGTATGAGAAATCAGTTGGAAACTTTCCTCATGACACACGTTGTAGGTGTCTCCATCGGAGTCAACCTTGTGTGAATGCTCTGAAAAGCTAATCATTTGCATATCACCGCATCTTGTTTCTGTCGGTTAAATTTCGCGTCTGTAGCACGTCATCTTCGTGGTGTAGCAATTTTAGTGGCCAGTAGTGTAATTATTAAGACAGCAAATTACAATGTGTCATAACTGACATGTTGACTGCACCCACTTTCTCGAACGAAAGGCAAGATGGTTGATCGATGAGAAATGGCTGAGCCTCTATCATTTTTCTCAGCGACATTGCTTTGACATTTTCTATAGCTTCTGGAAGCTTCGATGCATTCATTATGATTATAAAAGTGATCATTGGTTCGTTAAGAAGTAAAGAAGTAATAACTGTCATCATGAAATTTTTTATGAACAAATTTCCCTCTCTAATGTATCATTAAGAACACCAGTTACAAGAGAAGCAACGAAAGAAAAAATGAAAGGAAGAATTTCTGATTCTTAATGACTTTAATTTGAAGATTCAGTTCACCGTGGAGAAGAATGTAGATGAAAGATTACTTTTTCTGGATGTGCTATATCTCAAGAAAGGAAGTGACAGTCTGCAAGACACACATGCCCAAAACCTACACATACGGACCGTTAACTTAAACGAGGTTCATATCACCACGACAAACGAGCTAGGTCATAAAAACACCAGCTGACGGTGCGAGGAACATCTTTGAAGGGGAGCTGCGCGACGCAGAATTGTAATAAGTCACCAGTGCGTTGATAACTCACATGTGTTCGTCCGCAGACATAGAAAGAGCATTAAGACGGCGACGTCTGCCAAATACAGAGTTTTCTTACCGCTCATTTAAGACTCTGTTGACAATTTAGGGCCGATCTTGTAGGAAAGGAATATCCCCTTACTCTACAAAGCCTCCCGGTAGATACAGGAAGACCTAAGGTCTGCCAAAGATGCTTGCTAATCTCTGGAGAAACAGCACTGTGAAAACTGGTATGTAATTGTGGAGGAGTAAGCACAACAGAAATTACGGAGTAAAAACGATTGGAAAACATAAGGGCTTCTCCAGTAGGGCAGAAACAATCACCTACTAACAAGGGAACCTCCCCATCGCACCCCCCTCAGATTTAGTTATAAGTTGGCACAGGGATAGGCCTTGAAAAATTTAACACAGATCAATAGAGAAAACAGGAAGAAGTTGTGTGGAACTATGAAAAAAATAACCAAAATATACAAACTGAGTAGTCCATGGGCAAGGTAGGCAACATCAAGGACACTGTCAGCTTACGAGCGCCGTGGTCCCGTTGTTAGCGTGAGCAGCTGCGGAACGAGAGGTCCTTGGTTCAAATCTTCTCTCGAGTGAAACGTTTAATTTTTTATTTTCAGATAATTATCAAAGTTCAGGCACTCACACATAATCAACTTCGCTCTCCAAAATTCCAGGACATGTTCAGATTTACTTGGACATATACAGAATTTGACGGTCTACGCACGGAAACATTTGAAAACGTAAAAAACATATGTTTTGACAGAGCACAGGGAAAACTGTGCGACTCTGAAACTGTTGCATTCATTTGATGCAGTTTATGTGACAAACTCTTATGTTTTCATCACTTTTTTTGGAGTGATTATCACATCCACAAGAAAACCTAAATCGGGCAAGGTAGAATAATCTTTTTACCCATTCGCCAAGTGTGCAAGTTAGGTGGGTCGACAACATATTCCTGTCATGTGACGCACATGCCGTCACCAGTGTCGTAAAGAATATATCAGACGTGTTTTCCTGTGGAGGAATAGGTTGACCTATGACCTTGCGATCAAATGTTTTCTGTTCCTATTGGAGAGGCAAGTCCTTTCGTCTACTAATCGCACGGTTTTGCGGTGCGGTCGCAAAACACAGACATTAAACTTATTACAGTGAACAGAGACGTCAATGAATGAACAGACAGATCGTAACTTTGCGAAAATAAAGAAAGTAAAATTTTCACTCGAGTCAGGGAGGACTCGAACCAAGGACCTTTCGTTCCGCAGTTGCTCACTCTAACCACGAGACCATGGCGCTCATCGTCTAATATTATCCTTTATGTTGCCTATCTTGCACATGGACTACTCAGTTTGTATATTTTGCTTATTTTTTCATAGTTCCACACAACTTCTTCCTGTTTTCTCGATTGATCTGTGTTCAGTTTTTCAAGGCCTATCCACTGTGTCAATTTATAACTAAATCTGAGGGAGGTGCGATGGGGTGGTTCCCTTGTAAGGAACACATTTTGCAGACTGAAAACCATTAGACTGATGTAACAATAATAGTAATCCGCAACATTTTAATGAGTATGAGATCGTTTAAGAATCCATCACAAAGAATATATAAAAGCCTCTTCAAGAAATTGTATGAAAGATATTGGTTTCAGATTATGCGTGTGTTACAAAACAAAACGATATACATTCATGTTCGGAAAAAGCAGAATACCATAAACGACTAGACATAGGACATGTACGTCACTGACCTTTCAGTCACGTCATTTCAGCATGTGCCCTCCTACCTAGTCCGCCAAGAGCCATGATAACTTGTTCCAAGCGTGATGGTATCGATGTACTTAAGGCGCAAATGGCGTCCTGTGATGCAGCCATCCGCGCTGCATTCATCTGGTTCCGAAGTTCATCTGTGGTGATTGGTACTGGGTCACAGCCCTGCACCCGTCGCTTCACCATATCTCATAAATTTTCGATTGGCATTAAGTCTGGTGATCTGGCGGCCGATGGCAAAAGACTGACATCCTGTGACACCAATAATGTTCGAGTATAATGACTTTTCTGGAGACTAGAAATAAGCTCTGTAGGAATCAGCATGGGTTTCGAAAAAGACCACGAGTTTCAGAGGGCCATAGACACGAGTTCCCAGGTAGATGCCGTGTTTCTTGACTTCCGCAAGGCGTTCGATATAGTTCCCCACAGTTGTTTAATGAACAAAGTACGAGCGTATGGACTATCAGACCAATTGTGTGATTGGATTGAAGAGTTTCCAGATAACAGAAAGCAACATGTCATTCTCAATGGAGAGAAGTCTTCCGAAGTTTGAGTGATTTCAGGTGTGCCGCAGGGGAGTGTCGTAGGACCGTTGCTATTCACAATATACATAAATGACCTTGTGGATGACATCGGAAGTTCACTGAGGCTTTTTGCGGATGATGCTGTGGTATATCGAGAGGTTGTAAGAATGGAAAATTGTACTGAAATGCAGGAGGATCTGCAGCGAATTGACGCACGGTGCAGGGAATGGCAATTGAATCTCAATGGAGACAAGTGTAATGTGCTGCAAATACATAAAAAGAAAGATCCCTTATCATTTAGCTACAATATAGAAGGTCAGCAACTGGAAGCAGTTAATTCCATAATTCATCTGGGAGTACGCATTAGGAGTGATTTAAAATGGAATGATAATATAAAGTTGATCGTCGGTAAAGCAGATGCCAGACTGAGATTCATTGGAAGAATCCTAAGGAAAGATCGCCGTTTAACAATCAGAGCAGTGTCTGAGTTAACAGGAGTTGACAAGGAAAGTGTCGAACAAGTTTACCGATTTTTTCAATGTTTGCATCAGTTTTTGCTGACAATGGTCTGCCAGTGCGAGTGTCATCACTGGTGTCTTCGCGGCCATCTTTAAATCGTTTAAACCACTCAAACACTTGTGTTCGCGATAAACAATCATCGCCGTACACTTGTTGTAACATTACAAACGTTTCACTTGCAGATTTTCCTAGTTTGAAACAAAATTTGATGTTAACACGCTGTTCTTTCTGTACACTCAACATTTTCCGACGCACAGACAAAACGTCAACTACTTAAAACAGACGCCACGGGCAGACTGAGTGCAGGAGGCAGATGAAACTCGAGCAGTAGGCGGACCTCGTATTGCTCCCTCCTACGTATATCTCGCGAAGAGACCATGAGGATAAAATCAGAGAGATTAGAGCCCACACAGAGGCATACCGACAATCCTTCTTTCCACGAACAATACGACACTGGAATAGAAGGGAGAACCGATAGAAGTACTCAAGGTACCCTCCGCCACACACTGTCAGGTGGCTTGCGGATTATGGATGTAGATGTAGATAACATGTTGTCGTGCATCGTCTTGCTGAAAAATGGCGTCTCGGATGTTGTGCAGAATGGGTATTGGTACTGGTTGCAGGATGTTATTCACGTAGGTCACACCGGTCACAGTGCCTTGGACACGAACCGACTGTGATTTGCGGTTGTACCTGTGATGACGCCCTCCCCCCCCCCCTCCCCCCCCCCCCCTCTGTCTGTGGAGAACCAAAATCCGGCCTTCGTTATCAAACAAATAAAACCTGTATTCATCCGAAAACACTATTTGTGCCGTTCCTGTCACCAGTGAGGTCGTTCCGGGCACCATTATCGTCCTTCACGTTTCTGCACATTCGTCAAAGATAAGACGAGAAGTGAATGAAGCCCACGTAACCCACGCCGTAATAGATGGCGACGAACTTTCACTCCTGATACTGTACGATGTGTTACACTGTTCTAATGTTGCGCCAGAGCTGAGGGGGACGCAGATCTTGTATGGGGGCTTAATTATCTATAATGAATGCAAATACTTTTTAATTTTTTAGTCGCTGTATGTCCGATTACGAAGTCTCGTAAACGGTTGGCCCTGACTAGTTTTAGTACGCAATCTGACTGCATAGAATAACAACAAAGAATGAAAGAAAATTTCCGTTAACACAATTAATTAATTAAGTCCCCAGCAACTATAAAACCTACGAAACCAAAGCAGAAGTGTAACTGTTCTGTGTGTGGAAGTGTGATTCAACGTACATCTGGCACGGTTCTTCTTCAATAAGACAAGATATTTTGAACACCATTTATACTGAAGCAATTAAAAAGAATAGAAATACTATAATTGCGTAAGGAAACCAGAATTACACTCTAATACAACAACACGAGCCAGATGCTTTGTTGACTGAACCTGTGATGACGCATTATTTAAGACATTGAAATAATGAAAAAAAAATGAATTTTTTTTTTACCTTCATATATATTGTCGAAAAGCACTCTGATCATTACAATATCTCCATGCGAACAACATCTGCTGTCTAGCCTATCAAACAACTGCATAAAACATGGAACAAGCATTCCCTACTACAACATCTCAACACCGACTCGCTACCACCACTTCTCAACAAGCCCTCTCCACCACGACTTCTCGACAAGAACTGTCAGTGGAGGCGGCTGAATAATACTCTTTGGCGCAATCTCTGGCGCTGTGCCTCAGTGTAGCCACCTTTCAATCTGTCCTTCAATTCCATTCGGTTGAGGTTTTGGTCGTCTCGGGGGGATGTGCGGGGGGGGGGGGGGGTCCTTGGTAGTGCGACCTGACCCATCTCGTCGTGTTCTGCGGCCTTCCGTGAAACATTCTACACACAACCGTGCGTGCATTTCTAAACACTTCGTCCCACATGAGCAAAATTTTCTCCGGTGGATGCATCACATTCTGTCATACGAACAATGCGCCCTTTTTCAAACTCACTGATTTGACGGTATGGTTCACACATACGTCTGATACGCATCCTGCACGTCTCCTCAAGTCACACTGATGCACTACCTTCGGCTTATAGCGATAACAAGACCCGCAGGCACTATCTACCGGTAGGTGGTGTCGCGCTGATACTGATGTTGGCCTCGAACTAGCGAGCCGACATCGTTCTAATGCTAACCATTTCTGCAGAACATTCTAATGTACATGTTCGATGAATATGAATGGCTCGTCTCTAATCGCTCAATGTGTTCTGTTTTTTTTTTTTTTTTTTTTTTTTTTTTTTTTTTTTTTATCTGAGTATACAGGGTGGTCCATTGATAGTGACCGGGCCAAATATCTCACGAAATAAGCATCAATCTAAAAAACTACAAAGAACGAAACTCGTCTAGCATGAAAGGGGAAACCAGATGGCGCTATGGTTGGCCCGCTAGATGGCGCTGCCATAGGTCTAATGGATATCAACTGCGTTTTTTTTAATAGCAACCCCCATCTTTATTAGATATTCGTGTAGCACGTAAAGAAATATGAATGATTTGGTTGGACCACTTTTTTCGCTTTGTGATAGATGGCGCTGTAATAGTCACAGACGTATAAGTACGTGGTATCCCGTAACATTCAGCCAGTGCGGAAGGTATTCGCTTCATGATACATTACCCGTGTTAAAAGGGACCGTTTACCAACTGCGGAAAAGGCCGATATCGTGTTGATGTATGGCTATTGTGATCAAAATGCCCAACGGGCGTGTGCTATGTATGCTCCTCGGTATCCTGGACGACATCATCCAAGTGTCCGGACCGTTCGCAGGATAGTTACGTTATTTAAGGAAACAGGAAGTGTTCAGCCACATGTGAAACGTCAACCATGACCAGCAACAAATGGCGATGTCCAAGTAGATGTTTTAGCTGCTATCGCGGCTAATCCGCACATCAGTAGCAGACAAATTGCGCGAGAATCGGGAATCTCAAAAACGTCGGTGTTGAGAATGCTAAATCAACATCGATTGCACCCGTACCATATTTCTATGCACCAAGAAATGCATGGCGACGACTTTGAACGTCGTGTACATTTCTGCCACTGGGCACAAGAGAAATTATGGGACGATGACAGATTTTCTGCACGCGTTCTATTTAGCGACGAAGCGTCATTCACCAACAGCGGTAACGTAAACCAACATAACATGCACTACTAGGCAACGGAAAACCCACGATGGCTGCGACAAGTGGAACATCAGCGACCTTGGCGGGTCAATGTATGGTGCGGCATTATGGGAGGAAGGATGATTGGCCACCATTTTATCGATAGCAATCTAAATGGTGCAATGTATGCTGATTTCCTACATTATGTTCTACTGATGTTACTACAAGATGTTTCACTGCATGCAGAATGGCGATGTACTTCCAACATGATGGATGTCCGGCACATAGTTCGTGTGCGGTTGAAGCGGCATTGAATAGCGTATTTCGTGATAGGTGGATTGGTCGCCATACCATGGCCTGCACGTTCACCGGATCTGACGTCCCCAAATTTCTTTTTGTGGGGAAAGTTGAAGGATATTTGCTATCGTGATCCACCGACAACATGCGTCAGCGCATTGTCAATGCAAGTGCGAACATTACGGAAGGCGAAATACTCGCTGTTGAGAGGAATGTCGTTACACGTATTGCCAAATGCATTGAGGTTGACGGACATCATTTTGAGCATTTATTGCATTGATGTGGTATTTACAGTTAATCACGCAGTAACAGCATGCGTTCTCAGAAATGATAAGTTCACAAAGGTACATGCATCACATTGGAACAACCGAAATAAAATGTTCAAACGTACCTAAATTCTGTATTTTAATTTATAAAACCTACCTGTTACCAACTTTTCGTCTAAAATTGTAAGCCATATGTTTGTGACTATTACAGCGGCATTATCACAAAGCGAAAAAAGTAGTCCCACAAAACATTCATATTTCTTTACGTACCACACGAATATGTAATATAAATTGGGGTTTCTATTTTAAAAAATGCAGTTGATATGCGTTTGACCTATGGCAGCGCCATTTAGCGGGCCAACCATAGCGCCATCTGGTTTCTCCCTTCAAGCTAGACAGGTTTTGTTCTTTGCAGGTTTTTTCGTTTGACGCTTAATTCGTGAGATATTTGGCCCGGTCACGATCAATGGACCACCTTGTGTATATATTGTAACATGCTTATAAATTCCATAACACTCATACAAGCACACAAACACACAGACACACACACACGCACACACACACACACACACACACACACACACACACACACACACACACACATACATACATACAGACACACTCCTGGAAATTGAAATAAGAACACCGTGAATTCATTGTCCCAGGAAGGGGAAACTTTATTCACACATTCCTGGGGTCAGATACATCACATGATCACACTGACAGAACCACAGGCACATAGACACAGGCAACAGAGCATGCACAATGTCGGCACTAGTACAGTGTATATCCATCTTTCGCAGCAATGCACGCTGCTATTCTCCCATGGAGACGATCGTAGAGATGCTGGATGTAGTCCTGTGGAACGGCTTGCCATGCCATTTCCACCTGGCGCCTCAGTTGGACTAGCGTTCATGCTGGACGTGCAGACCGCGAGAGACGACGCTTCATCCAGTCCCAAACATGCTCAATGGGGGACAGATCCGGAGATATTGCTGGCCAGGGTAGTTGACTTACACCTTCTAGAGCACGTTGGGTGGCACGGGATACATGCGGACGTGCATTGTCCTGTTGGAACAGCAAGTTCCCTTGCCGGTCTAGGAATGGTAGAACGGTGGGTTCGATGACGGTTTGGATGTACCGTGCACTATTCAGTGTCCCCTCGACGATCACCAATGGTGTACGGCCAGTGTAGGAGATCGCTCCCCACACCATGATGCCGGGTGTTGGCCCTGTGTGCCTCGGTCGTATGCAGTCCTGATTGTGGCGCTCACCTGCACGGCGCCAAACACGCATACGACCATCATTGGCACCAAGGCAGAAGCGACTCTCATCGCTGAAGACGACACGTCTCCATTCGTCCCTCCATTCACGCCTGTCGCGACACCACTGGAGGCGGGCTGCACGATGTTGGGGCGTGAGCGGAAGACGGCCTAACGGTGTGCGGGACCGTAGCCCAGCTTCATGGAGACGGTTGCGAATGGTCCTCGCCGATACCCCAGGAGCAACAGTGTCCCTAATTTGCTGGGAAGTGGCGGTGCGGTCCCCTACGGCACTGCGTAGGATCCTACGGTCTTGGCGTGCATCCGTGCGTCGCTGCGGTCCGGTCCCAGGTCGACGGGCACGTGCACCTTCCGCCGACCACTGGCGACAACATCGATGTACTGTGGAGACCTCACGCCCCACGTGTTGAGCAATTCGGCGGTACGTCCACCCGGCCTCCCGCATGCCCACTATACGCCCTCGCTCAAAGTCCGTCAACTGCACATACGGTTCACGTCCACGCTGTCGCGGCATGCTACCAGTGTTAAAGACTGCGATGGAGCTCTGTATGCCACGGCAAACTGGCTGACACTGACGGCGGCGGTGCACAAATGCTGCGCAGCTAGCGCCATTCGACGGCCAACACCGCGGTTCCTGGTGTGTCCGCTGTGCCGTGCGTGTGATCATTGCTTGTACAGCCATCTCGCAGTGTCCGGAGCAAGTATGGTGGGTCTGACACACCGGTGTCAATGTGTTCTTTTTTCCATTTCCAGGAGTGTATATATTATCGACTGCCAGCATGGAAAGAGGTAAATTATCTCCTGATTGATCAATGTGTTACATTGCAGTTTATTCCCAAATTGTTCCGTAACCTGTTTAACAACTTAATATGCAGATCCCAATGGTCAGTTAAGTCAAATCACTAACACGGGAAAAGAACTGCAACCAATATTCAGTGCAGCCACTGAAACATGTAGGTGTTGATTGCATTTATAATTATTTCTGTAACTTCTTTCCTCCTCCAGGTACGCTGACGGGGTGTTGTAATTACAGTAGCCTTGGGGCGTTTAGCGGGATCATGAAAAGGTAGTTCCACTTGGGCAAACGAAGTAATTTTAGAGTTGTTTTCTGACGAAAGCCATTTTCCATGCTGGTACAGCGCAGAGGAAGACAGTCTGCCGCCCAGCCCAGCAGGAGGCCGGGGCAGCTTGCCATAAAACTGCATAATGTGAGAAGCGAAAGGAATGCTATAGCTAAGACAAGAAACTGAAAGACAGGAAAGAACATGGAGCGTGAGGGCAGCCATTAAGCTCACTAGAGGTGGCTGGAAAGTTTGTTCAAATTTCAGTATGTGGCTCTCTGCTTGGTCCACAGTAATTATTTCAGTTGCGGAGGTGAGTTCCTATGCAGATGTTCGTCCATGTGTTTTGGTTGACAAGGACTGAAAATCTGTCAGGTAGTGGGTGGTTGGGGGGGGGGGGGAGGGGGAGGCGGGTGTTTCTGCGTTATTCCATACGAGGAAGAGATCTTAATGGTTAACAACTTTGATATGAGCAGGAATTTGTTAAAGTTGTTTATTAACTTATATTTGGCCATAACTCGCATGGACTGTTGCAGCTGGTTGGTGAGATTCCGACACTGGCAGAGCCAGCTAAGTTTCATAGAGTAAGTTAGAACATAAGTACTTCAGCGAGACCAACGAGGAAGCTTGCTTCATGTGCGCCGCAAATGACACTTGTTCCAGGGTTTGAGACAGTATGTGGGTCTTAGAGTTGCAGAGCGAGATGACTTCTACTTAGAGCAGAATACAGAGGTCAAGATGAAATTAGAATTTTCAGCCGTCTGTTGCCTTCACACATTTTCTAAGTGGTAAGCACTGACCTTTGTTACAGTCGCTGAGATGAGTTTAGAATGCGAAATCAGTTAATTTGCATCAGGGTTTAATTTCACAGATCAAAGTTTCACAGCCAGCTAGTTGCATCGTCAAGTGCTTAGACAAGAGTATTGGTTCATGCTTTTCCGAATACCTTTCTTTAAATCATTAACTATTTCTGCAGTCGTTGGCCTCATTAGCGACATAGTTTTACATCGTTCTTTTACACATCCACTCCCCTAGGCTAATGCTATAGTTTATGTTTGGAGTCCTTGTCAACTAGTCAAATGTTTATTTTCTTGATTCAGTGAGTAAATCATTTTTGACGTGTCTTTGCAGTAATCCAGATTGTGCAGTGATCGTTACTTCCCTTTCATGGTTTAGTGCATCCCGTTATTAATAGGTCTGTAGGAGTTGCGGTGCCCATACTACCAAGCGCATATGGGCCATACCTAATAATTTCCACCAAATAAACCTTTACGCGTTGTGGACCTCGTTTCCTTTAATTCTGCATAATCTTATGAGGAGCTTCGCATCCCTGTAGCTCACCAGGGATGGGATCAGTGGCATTTTAGGGATATGATAAACAACTCAATCGACACCTCACAAATGCTCATCACTCGTAGCATTTGAAGTATTGAGGCAACTAACTTATTTCGTAGAAACAGTCACAGCTTAACAACCTTCGAAAGTTGCTAAATAGGCTAGTACGAGGGCTCAGCTGAAAGTAATTTTCCCACATTGCCGAAACATGGAAGGTCATTGCAAAAAGCAAATCTGAAGTTTTAACATTGTACTTGAGTGACTATCGTTATGCTGTGGTTAAACATCTCCAGCGCTCGCTGTATCAACGTTGAAGCTATGGGTGGCGGTAGCTGTGAATATCTTTCCTGCCAGTTTGGGGTACTGATAACGAAGTTACTCAGTGATCAGGCCCAAAGGACGACCTGATGCTGAATGCCCACCATCTCATCCTATGACTCGAGGCGTTCTTTGATTGCAGTATGGAGGGGCATGGGTCACTGCTTCCTCCCCCAGTCTTCCCAAATTTCGAGGTAATTGTAGCCACTACTTCTCATTCAGGTATCTCGTCCATAGGCTTCGAGAAGCTGATTCCACCTCCGCTTCACCTCTCCCACTGAAGAAAAGTACCTCGCAGTATCGGATCCTGCCCCTGGCAGTCAGAGTCACTGACAGCTCAGCAACAGGCGTGGGCTGAGAGCTAAGATGAATAACAATATAACCGAATGCACGTAAAATAGTGAAGATCGATGTTCATTATCAGCTCCGTTAAAGAATACTCGTATCACCTGGTAGATTCAGGGTTGTGAGTGGAAACAATTTTCTCAAGTCGTTAAAATATCAGAGATGAAATTTACAGCTAGAGGTCACACACACAATTGACGGTCATGTGGAATACTTTAAGCAGCATGCAAGGTGCAACAAAAAGATAAGGCCATAATATCAGGAAACATTCCCAACACTTAGGGGAAGAAATTATGGACGTGGACGTCGGTAGGGAAACGCATGATTTCCATGTTATATCTAAGTTTCTACAACCCTTCAACAGATTAATCAAGGGATACCCACAGGAAAAATCGTATCTGTACAGTATGAAACACAGATGTAGCTGTTGCTCATGAAGCACTCTCCAGACAGTTGTCTAGTCAACATTAATTGTTGCAACTAATTTTTTTACGCTGTCACAAGGGTTGTCCTCAGCTTCAGAAATAGGTTCCTCCCCCACTGACGGTGTCCTCGTCCTTCTAGGCATCCCTCAGTCGCTTAGGTTTAAACGCTCGATACTCACAAAATGGCGATCAATTGCTTCAAACGTATTCTTTGTCGCACCGCCGTTCTGGAAATCTCTCCCGATACAAACGTCGAATACCATAGCCATTACCATATGCTTATCCGTACCACAACTCAGTATGTGAGTACACTTTCGTTACACTGCACAGGAAACCTAGTGCATGATAGCACTGAACAGCTGAAGCTACGTGCTTGGTGCTAGTACAGCAACAAAGTTAGTCGCATGTCAGTACAAGCAATGAAGTGAGTCACATGTCAACACAAGCAATAAAGTTCGTCACATGACAACAATACCTTCGTTCAATTGGACCACCAAACACTGGCGAAGAACCTAAGAATTACTATTTGAGAGTAGCCTGTTTGTATGTTGGCAACGCTATAGACTGTTTTAATATCGCTGACAGCGCTCTGAGCCCTCGGCCAGAGATTCTCTGGTTAGACGGACAAGCAGTTAGCGAGCGGATAGAGAAATGTATGGACATGTTTTTTCTTAGTGAAGACTCTGTGTTGGTAGGATATGCGTTTTAAAGTGAGACTCAAGGAAATGTATGAAGATGGATGTAGTTGATAATGTTTAGGCAGTGGAATTATTGACACCTATATAATTTTTGGAAATGGATGTCACATAAATAAGGCAAAATTTTCTAAATTCATTATTTGCTCTTCAACAAAACCTCCTTTTGCTAACCATATGCCTCCTACTAGGTAGACTCCATAGTAGTGAGAATCTTTCTATTTAGCTGGCTGTGGTTGCTGTTTGCTGTAATTGCTGTAGCTCGTTTTATGAAGATTTTCTGTGAGGTAAGTGAATTATAAAAAAATTGCGTTCGTGATTGAAATGAGCTTAGGAAATTAGCGGAGTTGGAATTAGTTTCATATTTCTTTAATTTTATATTTTTTAGAATTTTATTATTGTTAGTATTTCTGGCAATACAGTGCCATTCTTTTGAGTAAATTATTGTAAGTCATGTTGTCACTGTATAGCAGTCATATTTCCTTGGGCTTCTGTATTGTGGGTAATAAATGAATAGGTTAAGCTTGAGTTGTCTTTGTCAGGGAAAATTCTGTAGGTTAGTATTTAAATAATGAAGATAATGGAAGACACAGTTTCTGATTTACTGTTCATTCCAACCAAACCTATCGAAGAAGGTATTCCGATTATTTAATGTAATAAAACGTTTATTGTAATGCTGGTACTTTCTATTTCTATATATTTTCCGTGATTAATTTCATTATGACGAGCAATAGAAAATGAGCTCTAACACAGAAATATGGAGTTTCATGATCCACGTCCATATAACACACCTTATTACTCTTTGTGTGAGGAACGTTTCCTCAAAGGATGATCAAATATTTTTGAATCCTGTATGTGGACAATCGTTGCTTTACAAACTGTAGATTCAGCAGCCAATCTCCACAGACATCACAATTCTTGACACTGCGACGAAACAGTCATAACGAGAGGGACGGAATGCTCAGTGTCGGTATTTTGCTGATCCAGGGCACCGATCGCCTTTGGTAGCTCGCTACACAACGAATTCTCTGGCAGTGTTTCGCAAGGAGGTTGAAACCTCACAGTCTTTCGATATGTGTATCAAAATATTAAGCGCAGGACCTAATATCGGAGTTAGCCTACAGTTTGGTCATGTCCGGTTTGAACTTTCGTGGCCCAGTGCATACACCAACCGCGGACGTGGCGAAAGAGTTGTCTGAACTCCTTAAGTAAAATATACACAGTCTTGTGATAGAGAGTGATACGTTGATTAATAACGTTTGTTCTACACTAAAATTTTTGTTGTAGCTCGAAAAGGTAGCAAATGAATTCGGACGTTGTTAAACAATTGATTTCCAGTTGTGTTGGCAAAAAAGTTACAGATGAATACACAACTGCAGGTCGTTGAAACTTTGCAGTTTACGCTTTGTAGTAAACGTAATCCTCGATAGACGGTATTGGAAAGTAAATACATCAATTTCTTAGAGGTCTGAGAACGTCTTCAGATTTCCGATATCTCGGAGCCCTCCTGAAATATAAATTGTGTCTTACTCAGCGCCCAAAAAGGCGAGGGAAATCCTTTCAGCTCAATCCGCGCAAAGGGGAACGCGGATATTTTTTTGAGCGTTTGCGCCTGAGGCACAGCGTCTGAGAAGATTAAAGCCTTCCATCACAGTAACCTTAAAAGATTGTTTAAATCTCGCTTCTCCGTGTTTCCGGCGACATCTTTCACGCTCGCCTTGAAGTGTAAAGAAATACTGTCGACAAAATATATTTCTCCGTTCTGAACTGATCAAAGAACGAGGTGTTAATTTCAATATTTGAAACTTTTCTGTTTAATAATGTAAGCATTAGTTAAAGAACTCATTGAAATTGCGTAGTATATGGAACAGTCAGCTACAGGGACACAATAAGCTAAGAACAACTATAAATCCTCGTATGTCTCGCTTTCAGTGGTGTGGGAAGCCCAGTGAAAAATTCGGTATTCAACATTTTATGCTTTAAGTGTACTAACGATTCTTCTATTTCTGCATCTACATTTACATGGATACTCTGCAAATCACACTTAAGTGCCTGGCGGAGACTACATCGAACCACCTACACCATAATTCTGTATTACTCCACTCTCGAAAGTGCGCAAAAAAAAAAAAAAAATACGAACACCTATATCTTTAGGTGCGAGTTCTGATTTCCTTAGTTTATTACGATGATCGTTTCCCCCTATGTAGGTAGGCGTCAGCAAAATATTTTCGCATTTGGAGCAGAAGGCTGGTGTTTGAAATTTCGTGAGAAGTTCCCGTCACAACGGGAATTGCCTTTGTTTTAATTATGTCTACCTCAAATCCTGTATCGTATCTGTGGCACCCTCTCGTCTATATGTCGATAATACAAAGCGTGCTGCCCTTCTTTGAATTTTCTCGGTGTATATCGTTAACCCTATCTGATAATCCCACTCCGCGCAGCATTACTCCAAAACAGAACGGACAAGCGAAATGTAGGCAGTCTCTTTAGTATATCTGTTGCATCTTCTAAGTGTTTTTCCAATAAAACGCAGTCTCTGGTTAGCCTACCCCACATCTTCAACGTGTTCTTTCCAATTTGAGTTGTTCGTAATTTTAATTTCTAGGTATTTGGCTGAATTAATTGATTGGATATTGGTATTTGTATTTGATTAAGAACTCTACAGAATTTTATCCTAGCTTTATAATGTTATTTATAACCTCCAAAGTCTTGCACTTATTAATGTTTATAAGGGTTAGAGACCGAGAGACGTGGTGCAGTGGTTAGCACGCTGGACTCGCATTCGGAAAGACGACGGTTTTGCGTGCTTTCCCTAAATCGCTTCAGGCAAATGACGGGATGGTTCCTTTGAAAGGACACGGCCGAATTCCTTCCCCATTTTTCCCTAATCCGGTGGGAATGATGACCTAGTTGTCTGATCCCTGTAACGTTCCCTGGCATTTTCACAGTTTATTTGTACCATATACGCCGCTCTGGGCAAGTTGTATATACATCGTAATTATTCAACAAAAATATTACTGAATGTGGTATAAAATACGTTTGTTATTCTCATTATGTTTTATTGTAATATTTCTCTGTATTTAGGATAGGAATTTTTCTGTATTTAATATGTGAATGTAAAATGTGTCAGTATTTACGGTATCAGAGATATAAAAATTTGCCAGAAAAGATCAATTTACAAAGAAATGTTAATAGTCGGGAAGTGCTATATAAGGACTAAACATTATGTATTCTTTGGTCTTCTCTGATGAGACGTTGTCGAGGTAGGTCGCTGTGAAGAAGCTTTTAACGAATGTGTAGACTTCTTTTGTCTCTGTCTGGACTTAGCCGCCATTAGACGATGCGTTACGAATTAATGTGAGTTGAATTGTTGTTTGAGCTAAATATATCAGTATTTATCAAAAGTGTCAATTATTTATGTAAATTAGCTTGCCCACGTCATCTATAAAATTACTTTAAGAATTTTTCAGCATTTTTTAGCGGTGTTGCTGGGCTGTGCCGCGACCAACAATCGCAGATCTGAAGAGGCGGCACATTTAAAAATTATCAAACCCGTAAATCGGGAACAGATGCATAAAAATCAATAGTGAATTAAGAAATTGTTCTTCCTTTTCAGTGATCCTGTGGCTGATAAGAATTGAATTAATTATACGTTTGTGCATTCGTAGGCGGATAGTTAATGTTAGTTAACATTGAAATTTAAACAGTTTGGTTCTTTAAAATAACTCAAATGCGTAATGAAGTAGGTTTGATCAGTGATAAATGTCGGCTTGGCAATAATTAAAACATTTTCTGCTGATAGAGATAATCTTGTGTTCTATGGCTATTGCCGGG
Organism: Schistocerca nitens; assembly: GCF_023898315.1. Classification (NCBI taxonomy): domain Eukaryota; kingdom Metazoa; phylum Arthropoda; class Insecta; order Orthoptera; family Acrididae; genus Schistocerca; species Schistocerca nitens. The sequence goes on from NC_064621.1 coordinate 373,249,885, forward strand.
ATAAAATTCAGTAAAAATATTTAACAAAAAACCCACTGCATCAGGAAAGTGTATGCCAAGGCCGAATGATCTAAAGGACTCAATTCTCAACTAATTATTATTATCCAGTTAATATGAGTGCACGTAATATTTTTCTTTAAATGTACATAATTGTTAAGAAAGTAAAATTTTTTATTACCACACGAAAATAAGAGAGTGGTTCTACAACAAAGTTCGCACGAAAGAAAATTAACTTAAAATCTTAAAAAGATAAAATTTATTATTCATTCTTTAACGAAATTTAAAATCAATTCCAAATATTTCGACGATTTCGTTAAATTGGCGCCCAACGTGGGGCCTCCCCTTATAGTAGTCCTTTGGTGGCGGTAGCAAAAGCTGACGGACAGGTACGGTTAGTACTAGATGCAAGAGACATAAATGAAATTATTGTACCTGTCAGGACGCATCCGGAAAATCTTGATGAGCAAATTCAAAAATTCCATGGAGTGCAATATTTGACATCTATTGATATGAGAAGTTCTTTCTGGCAAATCCTGCTCACACCCGAGTCGAGGAAATATACTGCATTTATATTTGGAGGAAGGAGCTACCAATTTAGGGTACTACCTTTCGGCCTAAATGTAAGTGCAGGAGTTTTCATAACAGCCCTTGACGCGGTTTTGGGTCCGGATTTGCTGCAAAGGGTAACAGTGTATGTAGACGATCTAGTGATTGCCACTGCCACCTGGGAGGAGCACATAGAACTACTGAGTAAAGTCTTAGAAAGGTTTAAGCAAGCGGGGGTAACAGCAAATCTTGATAAATCCAAATTTGGACGTAATCAGATTAAATTTCTAGGTCACATAATAACACCACAAGGCATCAAACCTGACAGCAAAAAACTTGATGCAATTCGTGGGTTTCCTAGTCCGAGAACTAAGAAACAGCTCAAAGCATTTATAGGTCTAGCATCTTTTTTTAGACGGTTTGTCCCAAACCAATTAATGAATAACGAATCTTTATTGAGCCTGTTGCGTAAAAATGCGCACTGGGTGTGGACAGAAGAATGTCAGCGCGCATTTGACGCTATCAAAAATGCCTTGGTGAATGCAAACATACTGCGACACCCAGACATGACAAAAGATTTTTGTATAGCGACAGATTCGTGTTCATACGGTCTGGGCGCGTGTTTATTTCAGTGGGACAGGAGCAACGACCCCACAACAATCAATGTAATCGGATTTGCCAGCCGCACACTAAACAGCTGCGAGAGAGCATATTCCGCTACCGAATTAGAGGCTCTTGCAGTGGTTTGGGCGGTAAAGAAATTTAATTATTACATCTATGGTAAAGAAGTCAAAGTATTCAGTGACCACCAGGCTTTGAGCTATCTTATGACTTGCAAATTATACCATACCCGCTTGCTAAGATGGAGGTTAGCATTACAGGAATATAAAATTAAAATCATGTACCTAAAAGGACAAGATAACGTTGTAGCAGACGCCTTGTCGAGGCTCCCATTAGGGCAATCCTCAATATCAAATATATTGGAACAATCGGAGGAATATCGAATACTCTTAGTACAAGATAAGGTACATAGGAGGGACTTTTTACATATGTGTAAGAACATGTCTATATTGCAGGAAACTGATCCGACTTGGCGAGATATCATTAACAAAATTAAAGAAGGAACCAATCTTAAAAGTGTTCAGAATTTCAAAATAGTAGATAATATCCTATATTATAAAACAGGTCTGTCAAATGACCATGGAGTCGTGTGTATACCACAACAGGCTATCCCAGCTGTAGTGTGGCACACGCATTTGGCATGGGGTCACCCTGGGATAGGCAAAACAATAAGGATTTTATCCAAATTCTGTTATTTTAAGGGGATAAGCCAGCAGACTCGCACCATTATCAGGACTTGTCCTCTGTGCCAAAAAGCTAAGTTTCAAAATAAGTCCACAAGGTTTGAGCTGCATCCTATAGTGCCTCATCGACCACTTCAGTTAGTATCTATAGACATAGCAGGACCCTACCCACGAGCCAGGGGTGGATTGAAGTACATTTTAGCGGTGTATGACCTTTTCTCAAAATATTTAAAAATATACTGCCTTAAATCAGCCACTGCTCGTGGAATAGTTAAATGGTTAGGCAAAGAATATTTTACACAAGTAGGTAAGCCTGAAGCGATAATATCGGATAATGCTTCCTATTTTACAGGCCATACCTGGAAAAACTATTTACATGAACAAAATATAAAGCATATACTAATTTCCCGCTTTCACCCACAAGCAAGTTTAGTAGAGAGAACATTTGGAGAGTTAAATAAATTTTCCAGGTTATACATTGCATATAAACACACAAGATGGCCAGATCAGATACCTAAGTTTGTAGAAATTCACAACGCAACCCCGCATGCTTCTACGGGGTATCCACCAAACGAGATATTAATGAATAATAATAGAGTTCTGAACGAGTGGCTGGCACCTTTGCCTAAGGTCCCAGTCATTCCTGAGCCTAAGGAAGAGAAGATAAGAAAAGCAGGGTGCAACCTTACCAGGTGCGCTCAGAAAAGGAAAGAAAAATATAACCGACATGTGACGAATAACCAAAAATTTAGTGTTGGGGACTTGGTACTCTTACGCAATCACCCTAAGTCCTCGGCATCCTTGAAACAGAATAGCAAGTGGCAATTGGTGTACAATGGACCTTTTAGAGTAGTAAGTGTGCCACATGAGTGTAGCTATCTCTTAGCAGACCCCCACTCAGGGAGAGTACGGGGACTGTATTCGCGTAAGGATGTAAAAGCATTCCTACAATAAAAGACTAATAGTCCTATGTGGACACTGTTCTTTTGTAAATAATGAACATTAATAGTGTATGTACTAGTGTAGAAGTGTTTAGTTATAAGAATATGATTGACTTTCTCATGTGTATGGATATTTATGTTATGTACTCTTTTAATTTGTGTTATCTAAACCATGCTCTAAATGTTTGCACAGATAATCTGATTAGTGCAATTATTTGTAGTGTTAAGCTGTGACAAAGTTCAGTGAAGAAGAACATTTTAGTAAGGATTAGTTAGTGTACTACATAATTTCCAATATGTGTGTCAAATTTGAAATATTTCTTGGCACAATCTTTTCTATTATGTGTATGTATGTATATATGTGTAGCTGTCAGATTGACAGACTCGAACCCAGAATAATATCAGTAATATGATGCCCTGAAAACTTTATTATCTCACCAATGTTATCAGAGAAAATAATGCACCCAGTTGTGACCCGAGGGCACCACGGGAGGCAAACTTGTTGCAAATTTATGTAGCGCAAAGTTACGCACAAAGAAGCTTCAATTGAAGCATGTGCATATTCAATCAGTTAAAAGGAGCTAGCCAGATACAGTCCAAGTAAATTTTTGCCTACAGAGACTACACTGTAGTTACGTAGGACGTTGATAGTAAAGTGTGACATGAGTACAAAGGAGTTATTGAACAATATGCCTGAATCCGGCTGGAATGCACAAATAAAATCTAATCGAACACGAATATAGATGACTTTGGGCAAACTAATACGAATGTTGAATATTTGTTACCATGTACGCAAATCTCACACCTTGGTAAAGAGTTACGAATGTGCTGTTACAAACAAAATTGAGCAGCGGACATTGTAAATAGAAATAAAGGAACTTTAACAAAAATGCAGTATTGTGTGGCAGAGACAGACAGTGACTGTTAAACCTGCAGCAATACGTCACGGAGTAGTTGTGTATAAGTAATAAAAAAACTGTATCATCACTGTGTGTGCAAGTGAACAAGGAACTAGCACGACACGAACAGTGAACCGATAACGGACGGTGGATCAACTTAGTGTCAAACTTTAACTCTTTGTGTGTCAAGGGACGCTAGGAAAGCGCATTGACTACAGAAATACATTTTGATTTTGTCCTAAGGAGAAAACTTGCGTGTGACTAATGACAAGTCATGACATGGTGAAGAATATTGTGTGCCCATAAAAGTGTTACTGTGACAACGAAACATTGTGCAAACCAGACTAGTGAAGGGCTACTGAGTAATAACTACCACTAACTGTGTGCGTTCTTTCCCACAGCAGGAAAAATGCCTATAAGGATAGTACACTGTTTGTGAACTTGTTGCATGTTTCCTGGAGCACCGCAAGAAGACGTCGCACGGGCGAGCTGATATCCAACGCGCATCCGGCTACATCAGCTATGCAGCGGCCACAGCAGCCCGTAGCAGACCAGACAGCCACGCCCCTCCGCGCCGTAGCTGTCAACGCCGGGGGCGGTGACCTACACGGAGTCAGCGCGCCGCGCCGAGCGCCGCCCAACAATCACTCCGCACCGCTCACCAAATACAACATTATTGACCTTTTGAAATGTTCACATAAACTGAATAACATGTTAATGACTTCATTTCGATAAACATTGAACATTTACTATGTACGTCCGTGAGTGATATATCCTAGGACAAGTGACCTTGTAGTGCATCACAAGAATAATAGTATCACACACAAAAAACCTTCCATTGAACTGTATGTGACTGTGATATTGTGTAATTGTGTAACCCCGTTTGTGACAAACTGCTAATTTAATTCAAATGAATAACTGTTAAAAAGACAATATTGACTATAAACCAACTGGGATGGCTGGGCTCCGGCACAGTTTTGCCCAGGTTTCCTGTTTGCCTACGCCCAAATGGGGGAGCCATGAACTTATATAACCCTGGGACTAAATAAAAGAGCCATTCCGTAAAACATACAGAAGTATAAAGAACGTTACTGGCACCATTGTGTCAAAGTGTAAAAACTCTTTGCCAAATGCTGCCAGGGGGCAATGTAACGTTCCCTGGCATTTTCACAGTTTATTTGTACCATATACGCCGCTCTGGGCAAGTTGTATATACATCGTAATTATTCAACAAAAATATTACTGAATGTGGTATAAAATACGTTTGTTATTCTCATTATGTTTTATTGTAATATTTCTCTGTATTTAGGATAGGAATTTTTCTGTATTTAATATGTGAATGTAAAATGTGTCAGTATTTACGGTATCAGAGATATAAAAATTTGCCAGAAAAGATCAATTTACAAAGAAATGTTAATAGTCGGGAAATGCTATATAAGGACTAAACATTATGTATTCTTTGGTCTTCTCTGATGAGACGTTGTCGAGGTAGGTCGCTGTGAAGAAGCTTTTAACGAATGTGTAGACTTCTTTTGTCTCTGTCTGGACTTAGCCGCCATTAGACGATGCGTTACGAATTAATGTGAGTTGAATTGTTGTTTGAGCTAAATATATCAGTATTTATCAAAAGTGTCAATTATTTATGTAAATTAGCTTGCCCACGTCATCTATAAAATTACTTTAAGAATTTTTCAGCATTTTTTAGCGGTGTTGCTGGGCTGTGCCGCGACCAACAATCGCAGATCTGAAGAGGCGGCACATTTAAAAATTATCAAACCCGTAAATCGGGAACAGATGCATAAAAATCAATAGTGAATTAAGAAATTGTTCTTCCTTTTCAGTGATCCTGTGGCTGATAAGAATTGAATTAATTATACGTTTGTGCATTCGTAGGCGGATAGTTAATGTTAGTTAACATTGAAATTTAAACAGTTTGGTTCTTTAAAATAACTCAAATGCGTAATGAAGTAGGTTTGATCAGTGATAAATGTCGGCTTGGCAATAATTAAAACATTTTCTGCTGATAGAGATAATCTTGTGTTCTATGGCTATTGCCGGGATAAAATTCAGTAAAAATATTTAACAAAAAACCCACTGCATCAGGAAAGTGTATGCCAAGGCCGAATGATCTAAAGGACTCAATTCTCAACTAATTATTATTATCCAGTTAATATGAGTGCACGTAATATTTTTCTTTAAATGTACATAATTGTTAAGAAAGTAAAATTTTTTATTACCACACGAAAATAAGAGAGTGGTTCTACAACAAAGTTCGCACGAAAGAAAATTAACTTAAAATCTTAAAAAGATAAAATTTATTATTCATTCTTTAACGAAATTTAAAATCAATTCCAAATATTTCGACGATTTCGTTAAATCCCCTCCCCCCAAAAACCAACCAACCAACCAATAAAGAGCTAGAACTGTAAAATCGTTAATCGATTGAATTAACAACGTAAATTATTCAAAAATAAAACTGAGGTCATGTGTTTAGGAGAACTATATTACAGATTGTAACTCTATTCCAGTGTCTATAATTCTTGTGTCAAAGAGCAATGTGAGAAAATGCTTTGGAATGTGGGGCACCTCGATTGCAGGATAAACTTCCTGGCTACTGGTCCCAGGTGAAGGAACGGAGTTCTTTACAGCGTCATGGTGAAGCCGGAAGGCAACTTACCTACGCACTCAGAAATTATTAGGTTGGTGCATAAGTTCGTACAAATTTTGTTTTGCGTGTTGATATTCCGGTTGCTATAAGTTTATTTATCGACTGTCGTTGTTTGTTTGTAGTTCACTGTTGCTATTTTAGTCTAGATGTGGTCAATTTGTGCTCTGGAGATAATGAGTGGAGATGTGGACGCTAGAAAATGGAATGCCAGATGAAGAAATGTGAACATTTACGACACATTCTTCTGTTTGAGATCAGCAGACAGGTAATAGCAGCGGAGGCAGTCCCGAGTGTAGGAATAATGCCATTGCACAGAGCACGGGAAGAAAATGGTCTTCTAATTTCAAGGAGGATCATTTTGACATTAGTGACTCTCCACGTTCAGGAAGAACTTCTGGGTTTTATGAAAATCGTTAGACGCATTAATCCACAAAGATCACGTCAGTGTACCCGAGAACTGGCAAATGTGATGAACTGCGGTTATTCCACCGTCGCGTGACATTTTCATGCAAGGGGCGAAGTTTAAAAGTCGAGTTTATGGGTGTCGCATGCTCTAAGACACAATCATCGTCATCAATTAGCCCGTGAACAAATCGACCATTCCTAACCTGTATCGTTACTGGTGACGAGAAGTAGTGCCTTTGTGCCTAACATTAGGAAAAGAAAGGAATGATTAAGATGAGGAAAAGTAGCAATTCCAAGTACAAAAACCTGAGTGCATCGACAAAATAAAATTTTATGCATGTATTGGAACAGTGACAGTGTGGTGCACTACGAATTGCTTCCCCGAGGAGTAATTATCACTGCTGACATTGTCAACAACTGAGACGTCTTGCACACGCAGTACGGGAGCAATGGCCAGGGAGACTGCGTGAAGGGATGCTACTCCACGATAACGCCCGCCGGCATTCAGCTACACTGACGAAAAACGTTACACAGGAACTGGGTTTAGAAGCAATTTCGCATCTATCTTATTCACATGGTCTTGCGCCCGCAGATTGTCACCTTTATCTCTCCCTAAGAACAACCTTCAAGGGCCTTCCTTTCTGTGTGAAAATGGGCTCCGAACGTGGCTCGACGAGTTCTTCGCCTCGAAACCACGTGATTTCTACAGTCGCGGAATAGAAAAGTTATCCCAGCGTTGGCAGACTATTCTAAGTAGTGGAAGAGAATATGTTATGGACGACTAAGGTCTCTGTTATGTGTATTTGTTGTGTTTATTAACTTGTGCAGCAACTCAGCAGCTAGCTACAAAAGGCTTGGGATCGCTGGACGCAACAAAGTAAACCTGTCCACGTTATTTATTGCTGTGGTGCCTGGAGTAGTTAGGGAACAGTAAGGGCTCCTGGAATTCTGAGGGTATTTGTGAACGCCAGAAGGACGTGGGTTTTTATAATGGCAAAAGTACAGCTTAGCTTTTGTTAAGTGGTAGCTGATCTTACCTGATCTTACCGGCCGACGGCTGTAATGGAAATTCGCCTGGGATGACCTAGTAGAGGAGAATGGTGTGGCATGGTAGACGAATGAGCAATGAAGTGTTTTCCATTTTGTTGGAAGAACCAACGAAAAGACGAAGAAGCGCGAGTACAGTAGCATAAGGGGGAGAGGGGGGCGGGTCGTCGCGAGGATCACTATCAGTCGGTAATAGCCTTGAGGTGCCGAGGTGCCAGCCGCAGGTTAGATTAGATTAGGTGTGGACGGGGAATGTCGACTGTGGTGAGAAGCGAGAGAATCAGCACGAAGGACAAGGTTGGGAGTTGGAACTGGAAAGGTGGAAAGTAGAGAGACGCAGTGGTCGCAGTGAAACGTAAACTGTTGTAGGGAAGTTCCTGTAGCTTAGATGTGGCGGGAGGAAGTAATTCTATTTGGTGAAAGACTAGAGGACGTGTAGTTTCTCTGTTTAATTAACTTTTAGGAGGACTTGAAGTGTCCATGGGTGTTGCTGAGGCTGAATTACACTTTAAGTTTCAAAAGTATAAAAATATAGGAGCGTTAATAAACAGAGGATAACAAAGACCTTCACTGTTATCTCATATCGGAGTGTCGTTTTTACTAATCTTTTCATCTTTAAGTTTTTTTAGGTTTCTTTTTGCAGTGTCCGCCGTAATTTGTGTGTGGTAATCCAATTTTATAATTCAGACTTCCGGTGTTGATTTCGTTGCAGTTTTCCAAGATTTACTGATGACATTGATGTCTTCGTTGAAAGTGAGGAAGAATAACAAAATGTGTTCAATGGAATAAATACAGAATATGGATTGAGAGTAAATCAAACTAAGGCGAAAGTAATGAGAAGTATCAGAAACAATAACAGAGAGAAACTTAACATATAGGTCGGTGATCACGAACTAGACGGATTTACGGAGTTCATCTAACTTGGAAGCAAAATAACCTAGACGGACGAAGCAACAAAACATTAAAATTAGACTACCACAGACAAAGAAGGTGTTAATGGCCAAAAGTAGTCTATTTGTATGTAACACAGAACTTAATTTGAGAAAGAAATGCTTGAGAATATTCGTTTGCAGAACAACATTGTATTGTAGTGAATTACTGACTGTGGGAAAACTGGAACAGAAGAGAATCGAGGCATTTGAGATGTGGTGTTAGAGAAGAATGTTGGAAACTGGGTGGACGTATAAGGTAAGGAATGAGGAGTTTCTCTGTTGAATCGGCGAGGAAAGGAACATACGGAAAATATTGACAAGAAGGGTCAAGCTGATCAGAAGTGTGTTAAGACTTCAGGGAATAACATCCATGGTACTAGAGGGAATTAAAGAGGGTAAAAACTGTAGAGGAAGACAGAGATCGGAATACATCCAGCAAATAACTGCGGACGTAGACTGCAAATGCTACTATGAAATGAAAAGTTTGGCACAGGAGAGGAATTCGTGGTGGGCCACATCAAAACAATCAGATAACTGAGGATTTAAGATGATAGAAAACAAGGAACAGGTGCCGTGTGAGTCTTGTCGAGTGTTTTGAGGCCTATGTTCCAATTTCCAAATAGCTGCCCACTCCTTATGCGGTGCACCTTTTGCAGTAACACTGGTGACGGGCATGATTTCAGATAGATGGGTTGTGATGGTGGTGGGGCGGGAGGGTGGGGGGTCAGAAAGCGGCAGTTAAATGTCAATATTATTACTGATGTACCCAAATAAAGGGGAGAATCCACAGGAAGTTACTGTTAATTTCCTGGATCTTAATTTCCGTAGAAAACATTTTATGTAATATTTACAAACACTGCTCTAATTTAACTATTAATTTTTATCGCGTTGTCTCATGCATAAGCATTATATGTTTTTATTCAAATACCTTATAGTTATAAAATTAATTTAGTACATATTTTAGACAAACAGTTTGCAACATTTTAATATTGAACATTGTAAACAGTTATTTATTCGCTGTTTCTCCTCCCACGTTCTCTTCCCATCACCCGTAACACGTGCATGTGTACGACGAAAGTGGGATTAGTGGTATGTTCTATAGCACTGAACGCAGTAAGAAGTCAAGTATACAGACATTCCTCCTGTTTTACTGGTAATGACTGTTACTTTATAAATTTTCTTACTTTTCGCAACTCATTTTTAACCATACAGAATTTTCAAAATTTAAAATTAATTAAGGTTTCTGTTATTTATTTTAATAGTATATGTTAATGTTTTGCTTTTGTTACCAGATCTGAAGATGATTATTTAGTAACAATTTTGAACTGAGACTGTTACGACAAATGTTTTTTTAGTAACATAGAGTTGGGCCATCCAGCGTGATAATGTCTCATCTAATACGACAATTAATAAATGATTTGGACACAGCATTTTCCGATTAATCTACACCACACCACCTCGTCATCTGCTCTCTCCACATTAGCTGCGCCTATTAATTGACGTCATTGACACACCCTCACCAAAGTGGTAGCCATCCTAGCAATTAATTTCAGTTTTTTTGCAAGAACTGTAATAGGCCCATATGTTCCTTGTCCAGTAATTAAATATGACACTCATCCTAACTTAAATGGGCTTCAAAGTTGTTTCTTATTTTCACAAAGGAAAAATGTTGTAGTTTTAGGATACGCAGAAGGTCTATATATTGTTTTGAGCTTATACATTTATTTCCTTAAAAATTTCGAGAGTATATTAATCACATGAGTTCGTAGTAAAAAGTCTCTTTCAATCTATTCCTATAACAGCAAACACTAGCTTTGCAAAATAACAAACGTAAAGGTTAGTGAACCTAGTTATCGGATGGTCCGGGGAACATACTGAATATTGTCCACGTGGAATTGCATGTTGCATATTGTAACTAACAAAAAGTCAATTAACTGGGAAAAAATTTAAAAAAAGGAAAAATTTAATGTAGTGGTCAATAAGTGGTGCACGGTTATAACTGACTTGGCTCACTATAAAGTGAGAACAAGCTCCCTTTGTCCATGGGACTTGCGGGGAGAAAAAGGTTCAAATGGCTCTGAGCACTATGGGACTTAACTTCTGAGGTCATCAGTAACCTAGAACTTAAAACCACTTAAACCTAACTAACCTAAGGACATCACACACATCCATGCCCGAGGAAGGATTAGAACCTGCAACCGTAGCGGTAACATGGTTCCAGACTGTAGCGCCTAGAACCGCTCGGCCAAATCAGCCGGCGACTTGCGGTAACTCAGCTCTTCAAACCCTCTATGTAACACCAGGTTACGCTCAAGGCTGGAACCCTCATGGGGGCGACATGCTATACTAACTGAAATGCAATGCATGTGGAAACGAAGCCAGTAGTTTGCGGAGCAATTCAGCAATATGTTAGCTACCGTCTAAACGGAGGTCTCCAATATTCAAGTCTGATCACCCAGAAAAAGCAGAAAAAATGCATTTGAACGTCTTCGATGGGAAATAGACCGGTTTCACACATCCTCCCAGCAAAGGACTCTCTAGTGGACACGAGGGCGCTTAAGTGATTACCAGTCCAGGAAAATTTCTGCCTAAAGACAAGTTTGCTGAAGGTGGCAACGGTGGAATTGGTTATAACGCTTGCCGCAGCTTACCAGAGGTTCAACTGGTCAAGCTTTGCGAAATATAGAACACTGAAGTACCGTAAAGGCAATGCAGAATTGTCAGGGCAATTATAACTCGCCAAATATCAGTAAAACATTATAAAACGTCCCCTATAGACGTGTCTGAAGGTTACATTTAAGAGCCACGAGGACAGGGGAAGGAGAAGACGCACACACACAAAGAGAGAGGGAGAGAGGGAGGGAGAGAGATACTTTCAAAACTGATCGTCTCCTTCGATATCTGATCCCCGTGAACTACATACACTCCAGAAATGCCCCTCCGTTCACCAGACTGACACTTTGACCTTTGACGCTGTTTACTTTCCATTCCTTGTTCGCAAGCTGTAAGTCGTTCTCCTTTGCCCGGCAGCGCACCTGCGACCTCGCAACGCCTTTCCTCCGGTTTCCGAGCCCCTAAGCGGATTCAATCGTTAGACTGTTTGGGCCGCTGCGACGCCGCCGTATAGAATGGTAGGAGAAGGGCCGGTCGCGAACGAGAAATACACGGCCCCCTGGGGCTTCCGCTGTTCCGATATAACGACTCACTCGGCTCGCCGGTCGTCGTTTTGGTCTTCGCGTCTCGCGAGGTGGAACATCGTTTACGTCTTATCCGGCGCCGGTGCCGTGACCTCCCGAGGGAAAGAGACTTGCTGCTCCGGAGTTGCTGCGAAAGATTCGCACCGCCGCATCCCTGAACAAAGTACAAAGTGTGAGGAGACTGGAAAGTATAGCAGGGCAGGGGTGTAGTACCGAGAAAGAACCCCACTGGAGAGTACTTTGCGCGGACAGGTAATGTTTTTCCCGCTTTATAAACAATAGTCCTCAGTTCCACATGCTTTATAAGTTACACCTTGAAACTGGAAAATCTCTCTCTGAACCGCTGGTAACGCAGAAGAGCGTTCCTGGTTAGAGATGGGTCAGTAAATTTTAAAATATACTATTTTACTCAAGACAATTTATACTCTGTAGTAGTCAGTAGATACATTTACCCCTTCACAGAGTAATTAATAAAATCACACACAACCAAGTTTCCGTTTCCAATGTCATATGAGAATGTAGTTGCGTACATATAAGCTGAGATTTCAACGTTACGGCGCAGAACCACTATAACAACTGTGTATGAAAAAGCCGCGCGCGAAATCGCGGTTTTAGGCTGTCTCCCTGATTGCTTCCTTCTTGAGCTAGGAACATTGGTGAAAAGCTTTCGATTTATTTGTACAGCCATTCTAACATGAACCATTTTTTGTCATTAGTTTTCTGATAGGTTTGATGCGGCTGGCCACGAATTCCTCTCCTATGCTAACCTCTTCATCTCAGCATAGCACTTGCAACCTACGTCCTCAATTATTTGCTGGATGTATTCCAATCTCTGTCTTCCTCTACAGTTTTTGCCCTCTACCGCTCCCTCTAGTATCATCGAAGTCATTCCCTCATGCCTCAACTGATGTCCTATCATCCTGTCCCTTCCTCTTATCAGTGTTTTCCACATATTCGTCTCTTCTCCGACTCTGCGCAGAACCACCTCACTCCTTACCTTATCAGTTCACCTTCTATCTTACTGTAGCTATGTTACAGTGTATTAAGGAAGGCCTGAACGACGAATCGGAGCTGGTAACTAGGAAATCTGTGCGAATTGAATAATTCATTATGCAAAATATTTTAATTCGGCTCAAATTAGAGCTCAGGTAACGGGACTATTTGTGTGTGCTCTGTTCGTATTTTACGTGTGAAAACAGTCACCTTTAAATGACTGAACTGTAGCGAAAGACAATCGGTATCGGACCTTGGTTTAAGATAAGTTTCAAGCGTTTGAAAAGTCTTCCTTGATTTGGATTTTACTCCAAAAGACTCGTTTTCTGGGAGGCATTTGAAACGCGTCGCTTCTATACTATAAATTTGCACGAATCGATTCAAAATTTGCGAGCAGGTAGATAAATGCATAAAATCAATACGAATTATTTTATCAAATAATCTTTATCAGTTTTCGAACTGAACGTAGCCCGGAGATGGGTAAATGTGTTTCATAATTATAAACAAAAAAGTACTCTTACGACAAAACTGAGATCTTGCTTTCAAAAATCTAACTTCATTCAGATTTTCCGTGCAAACAATTTTCTGTTAGTTTTTTATGCATTCCACTTCCATGTTTCAGACTGTGCGAATTGGTACAAATTTTGTAAGAAAATAGACAAATACTTGTATTTAATCGTCACCCTGTTGATCTGTGAAAGCTTCAACCGCTGACAAGATATAGCAATCTAAAGTTGCACATAAAATGCACGTAAAATCTAGTTTTATGCAAATCGCACACGCTGAGACAGTTTAATGTGATACAGAAAATAATAAAAATATGTTCCTTCGGTAATATAAGAAACGTTTGCAAAAATCTTTCATCGTTCGGATTTTTCTGCATCATATAATGTCATGTGGTTGAAGAGGATACATGTTACAGGAAAAAAAAATTTCTGGGGGAATAATATTTCCGAGAGTGGATTTGTTCCAGGAAGGAGGGGCGGGGGGGGGGGGTTGTGGGAGGTGGACACTAACAATTTTTGAGTTCTGAATAGGGAGAGCTTGATCTTTTCCCAGAGGGCACCATTTCTCCCTATTACATGTATAGCGAAGCGTGTAAGTACTAACAGACACAAATTTACCTTCTTGAAGAGCGTCGAATGCAGGTTGTGTCGTGTTGTATGAAGTGACAAATGCCATGTTACGACGTGATATCATATATCATGGTATTTCATTGGATACATTGCATTAAATTACATGATATTGGTATTATTGCTAACAATGAAATGTACTGATGAGTTAGCAAATAAATGAATTGAAAACTGGCCTTCAACAGAATGTAAGAGCTCCTATTTTGACAAAAATGATAAAAGCACAATAATAACGGTAAAGGGCTTTACTTAATACTAGACATAAGAATAATCAAAAGTAGAATAGTAAATCTATGATAAGATAAATTGACAGTGAAGTGAAAGAAAAGATACAATTACAGTACAAATAGGTAACTAGAGATAAAAAACCTAAAAATTTCATGAACAAGCATATTAAAAAATTATTCTTATTTCAGTATGATAAAAGAGAAGTTCTAGAAAATTATGATACACTGCTGTATTGAAATCAAAATAAGATTTCTGTAACTTCTAATGTAGAAATCAGATTTGTATTGGTAATTTCTTTAAGACAATTACATAAATTTAGTTGTTTCTTATTGCATTCATTGTTTTCAAAATCTGGAAACTTAGGTTACTTTCTTTATTGATTGATAAACTTCTAAAAATTATGTATGAACACAATCTTTTAATATTTTTTGTAAATTATTTATTAGTAAATTATAATGATAATGTGGACATTTCACCATTTCTACAGTCATAATAAAGTGAAAATTTGAGATTTATTTTCTTCCCATATTTCTATATCAGTTTCCTCATAACCATTAAATCTCCTTTTGTATTATGCTTCTGCATAAATTGCTTTTGATAGGTTGATACCAATAATTTTGTTCTATACCTCCAAACATTTTATAATTAAAAGTGATTAAAAATAATTTTTTAAAAATAACACATTTAACTTGTTTCTATATTGTTTTATTATTTCTCTCAGTAGAAATGTCTATTTCAGATTTGTCTTAATTATTAGTCACATGCACCCTTATCTATAACATCAAAATATTTATAATGAACAATTTTCTTACTGTGTAAAATTTTTGCCTATATAAACTGAGGCCTTGCTCAAGAAGCTCTATAATACTATCAGTTCTAACTCTTTTAAGACGTTTAGAAAACTAAAAATAAATTAATTTTATTACATTGTAGGATGTGAATACTTGAAAACCAGGTATGGAGAGAATATTTGAATGGAGTTTGATAGTAAATCTGCCACGAAGTTTCGTATCAGCACACACTCCGCTGCATAGTGAAAATATCATTCTGGAAATTTCAAATTATTTTTCAAAAGAGATATTATAAATTTATTACTGGTTGGGATTTTCAGTTTTTTTGAGATGGAAGTATTAAACTGAGATATAAAGGAATGAAAAAACTTAAAAATAGGAATAATGAATTTCATGATAGCTCCACCACTGCCAGTCCGAAGCCCGGGGCTCATGTCGCAAGTGATGAGGAAGGAGGAGGTGTAACACCTCGTAAAAAAACATGGGTCCACCTGGTTGGGACGGTAGCAACCTGTGAGGGCAACTGCCTAGGGTTATGGGCGAATAATCCCAGTCAATGGTCTCAAAGGTGGAACAGGAATCCTAACTCCCAACAGCAGAGAGAGTGGAAGAACCTAATGGAAAAAGCCATGAAAAATAATAATTTCAGACTAACAATGCGACCTTACTTTGGAATTTATTTCCTACCATATACAATGTACAGTTTTAATTGCAGAACAGAAAGTCTGCTAGAAGAAAGCACTACCCCAGGTGGTAACTTGAAAGAGGAATCAACCAATGCTTTATGCAATGAATCAGGACCTAGGATTCTGGGGAGTCCCAATGTCTGCTTTAAGGAAGACTCAGCGCATCCTTGGTACCCTACCAAACTCAAGTTCGAAAGGAAATTCGTTGCAGGCACCTTGAACGTAAACTAGTTACTAAAAGTTGGTAAACATACAGAACTTGAAATTATCTTAGCTAAGCATGAAATGCAAATTTTATCAGCTCAAGAAACAAGATTTTTGGATGAAAATGTTCCAAACGAAATACCATAGAATTTTTCAGGGTAAACCAGCAATTAAAATCATGAAAGGAGTGCTAATACTTGGTACTGATTTCTATGTTCATAAAAATTAAGTACATGACATTACATAATTCAAATCCAGTTAAGAAAGACTTTCTCTTCTCACAATTAAATGCAAAAATAAAGTAGAAGCATCCTGGGAACTACTAGAAGAAGAAATATGAAAAGTTCCAAAATCAAATGTTATACTAATAGAAGATTTTAATGCACAAATATGGACAGAAAAATCGTTTCGAAAAATAGCAAGATATTATCCAGCCCATAAAAGAACAAACAAAGATGGTGGAAAACTAATCAGTCTTTGTAGAACATTTCAGTTGAAGGTAATGTCAACGTTCTTGAAAAAATGACCAAGAAAGGCAAAAACAAGGATCTCTCCGAATCCAATGCTAGGGGAGTTCCAGTTAGATCACATGGCTATTTATAAATGCAATTTTAAAGAAATCATGAATGTTAAAGTAGCATGAAACAGGGAATTTGATTCTGATCATTTCCTGACAAAAATGAAACTGAAACTTCTACCCAGTTAAAACCCCAAGAGATTGGGAAAATTAATTGAATATAAAACAGGCAGGCTCAACATCACCAAAGACGAAATGAAAGATTTTCAGGAAGAAATTAAAGTAATTAAATCAGAAAAATGGGAAGAAATACCAAAGGAAATCAACAGGGCAGCGAAAAATGTATTTGGAACAACAAAAATGAAGAAGTAAGTCTGGTGCAATGAAATCTGTGAAGAAGCAGTTACTGAAAGAACAGTGGAAGAAATGGAAATATTCCGGGAAGCCTGAACACCTTGATGTATTTAGAACGCAAAGGAAAGAAACAGCAAGAATAATAAAGAGTGCTAAAAGATCTTTTGAGAAATCACAACTTCTTGACATACAAAACAACTTTGTAAGAAATAACACCCTGAATTTATATCAGATGTTTAAAAGTCATCTAAAGGGCTACCGGGCTCAAAAATAGTTCAAATGGCTCTGAGCACTATGGGACTTAACATCTGAGGTCATCAGTCCCCTAGAACTTAGATCTACTCAAACGTAACTAAACTAAGGACATCACACACATCCATGCCCGAGACAGGATTCGAACCTGCGACCATAGCGGTCGCGCGGTTTCAGACTGAAGCACCTAGAACTGCTCGGTCACACTGGATGGTGCTACCAGGCTCCAAGTATTTGCTTCTCAGATGAAAGTGGTAAAGTAGGCCTAAGCAAAAGCCAGAATTGCGAAATACTAAGAAAGTACTTTGAAAAATTATTGAATTCTGAAGAACCAAACTGTAAGCTAGAATTTCCAGATCTCCATGAAAATACAGAAGCAGATCCACCACCAACAGCTGAAGAAATTATAAAAACCGTAAGTACCCTGAAAAACAACAAAGCCAGTGGAAAGACTCTATTAGAGTTGAACTTATTTGGTATCAACCAAAAATTATAACTAATCTTCAGCTCAAGTTTGAAGAAATGAGGGAAACTGAGAAGATACCAGAAGACTAGAAAGTGGCTCTCATCCATCCCTTGCACAAGAAAGGTGATAAGCAAAATGTAAATAACTACACAGGTATGGGTTATAAAATATTTTCAACAATATTACTAAACAATGTAGAAGCAACACTCGACAGCCATGTGGGAGAATATCAGAATGGATTTAGAAAGGGCAGATCTTGCTCAGAACAGATTTCAAATCTAAAGACCACAATTCATCACAGACTTACCAACTCTAAAGATATAGTTGTAACATTTATAGATTTTCAAAAGGCATGTGACTCAGTTGATATGAAAACACTAGATAAAGTGATCATAGAATTTGGCACCAAATCTAAATTAGCAAACCTTATTCATGAAATGCTCACAGACACCAAATAAAAAGTAAAGCTTCTGGGTGAAATATCAAAGGCATTCAATATAAAAACAGGTGATGGCCTGTCTCCACTCCTCTTTAACTACGTACCAGAAAAAATAGTAAGAGAACGAAAAGAAAAACTAAAAGAACAGAAACTATCACCCATCAGACTGGAAACTAAAATCAAAGATATTGAAATTTACTGTTTAGCATTTGCAGATGATTTTGCCATTCTTTCTGAAAACCTAACAACTGCTGGAATACAAATCAATCTCTTAGGAGAAATAGCCAACTGTTGTGTACATAGTTCCGCATAGTCAGCGTGTACACAACTTTCCCAATAGAGCGCGCCCCACTAAGCACAACAGCGCAGGCGCAGCGCTCGTCCGTCTCCACACTACTAGATGGCGCTGTCTTAGAGACGGACCAAATTCTGCTTCCGCCGATCAGCGTATTAATATGTAACGCAGCCAATGAGATTGCTGCTAAAGTAGAACCTTTTCTCCTTGCGGATCACACTCGCGCAGTGGTACCTGACCGTACGAGGTATTATAACGAGTGTACTGACCTCCGATTAGTCAGTCTGCATTAGTCTGCATTTGTCTGTACCAGTCTATAGTCAAGTTTCAGTCTGCGCCTAATAGGATTATCATATTCCTGTACACAGCCATTAAGAGAAATGAATACACACTTTTCCAAGTATCAGAGATATTTGAGAACAAAATTAATGTACCAAGTCCAAAGGAACTTCAGATTGTCAATTTTAAACAGCATCCCGAATCAAGTTACGTAATGTCTATATTTTTTATTATTTTAATAAATGTGTGTGAAAATTAATCAAGTTCTGTTTAAAGTTGGTCACCGTCAATCTGCTACTCTATGCGTGCAAGTGGCATTTCTATCATCTGACCTAACGGCAGAAGATAAACACGCCATGATACGACCACGAGATATATTGCTGACACTCGCCTACTTCGATAGAGCGACAAGTCAAATAATCTGATGGTGTGTGTACTGAAGGTCTTACAGTATGCACACCACACCAACAAAGCAGGTATAAGAATATCTGTAGAAAAACAAACTTTATGACAAATATAAAAAATGCTCCAGAATCCCTAGCAAGAGGTATTGACCAGAAAAGAGGGTAAATAATTTTAAATATCTGGGAAAAATTATCCAAAAAATGGCTTAGAAAAATTCGCTTTAGAAGATAGAGTACATAAAATGGAGAGAGCTTATGGAATAACTAGGAATGTCTACAAAGAAAAACGTGTCCATCTAAAAATTTGAAGATATAGGTCTACAACACAGTAGAAAAACCAGAATGTCTTTATGCAAGTGAATGTTTAGAACCGAACTACAAATTACACAAACTTGAAGTCCTAGAAAGAAAAATCATTCGAAAAATACTTGGTCCACCAAAAAAAAAAAAAAAAGTATGGAAATTTAGAAGCAATGAAGACGTTTATTGCAACATAGTAAACATAAATGAAACACTATGAAAGAGGCAAATGATATTTTTACACACTTATACAGAATGAACACAGGTTAACCAAACAGATATTTAAATATCTTTGGGACAAGAAGTCAACATTACCCATGATTCAAGAAGTTAGGAAAGATTTGGAAAGAAACAGCATAAGTGAAAAAGAGGTATTTTCAAGAGGAAGTTGTTAAAATGGATGGCTTCCAAGGCAGAATGGAGAAGAATACAGAGTCAAAATGGTCCAAGGAGAGGAAAAGGATACATAGTGAAAAGATGTGAGAATACTGGAGGAAAAAGAAAGAACAACAAAGAAGGAAGCATTCGAATTGGTGTGTGGTCCTTAGCTGCCCCAAATGAAGAAAGAAAGAAAGAAAGAAGAAGAATTTCATGATGTGTAATTTCTAGTTTAATTTCTTAGTTTCTGAATTATTGTTTCGTTAATTTTTTACGGCAGCCACCCTGCTGGTCTTTCTTTTTATCATGGTTGCATGGTACATTAATTACAGCCTAGTGCACTGAATATAGCCATTTACTACTTTGTCCTCATATCGACTGTTCGTCATTGTTCTTATGTGATTTGTATCAAACAACACAGATGAAAACATTAAGTTTTCATGAGCTTCATTTCCCTCGTTTGAGGCATGATAACGTTTGCAGGTTTGGTCTTAGTACAGAGAAAATTAAATGATGAAAGGACAGCGAAAATCGGGTAATTCTCGAAATGCTAAATTGAGTGAAGTATCTGAACATTTAAACCTTTGCATTCTGTAACATTTGGTGTATTATGAAGGCACAATTTGTACAAATAAAACAAAAAATACATCTGAATAATACAGTCAAGCGAAACCTTCCATCTACAACCCATTGCCCACCAAGTCACTACCCAATGAAGAAGAATGGAGAGGTAATGAAAAGCAAAGAGTTTACATTTTTATCATAAACAATAGCTGATACAAATTTAACAAATTAAAAAATTGAATTTACAAATTTTAATGTTAAAATTTCAGTGTTATATATAATGTAAATATGTAGGTGTGGACACACTCTTTATATCAATTTTTCTTTGTGCAGACGAAGATCTCGATACCTGCTGGCTTGATTATTTTACAATCTTAGTGCATCGATGGCAAACATGTACAAATTTCTGCTGCAATTTTAATTTTACCTATTGCCCCAAACAAATAGTCATATATATATATATATATATATATATATATATATATATATATATATATGATTTAAATAAAAGCCTTAACTTGCACTGTCATTCTATAAAAGGCAAATGTCCAGTCCTTGTGGTCAGTTTGGTCATTTGAACTGCAAATTGTTCCCATATAGTCACACACACACACACAAACACATATATATATATATATATATATATATATATATATATATATATATTCATGTGTTTGTGTGTGTGTGTGTGTGTGTGTGTGTGTGTGTGTGTGTGTGTGTGTGTGACTATATGGGAACAATTTGCAGTTCAAATAACCAAACTGACCACAAGGACTGGACATTTGCCTTTTATAGAATGACAGTGCAAGTTAAGGCTTTTATTTAAACTGCACGTAATTTTCTAAGTTGTAAATATATTTGTATATAAAATATTTGCTTAAACATTTTGTTATGCGACAGTTTTGTGTAATTTCATATTGAGAGACCCATTTGATCGCAGTACTTAATCAAACCAAGGAATGTGATAAACCACAGCAATGGTGATTATGGACAATTGATATAACGTTTGCTTTCTATTATTTTACTCTTGATTCAGATGTGCATACCTTCTGTAAATAAGAGGCCGTTGTAATCATTCTGGACGGTGCTGAAACACATGGGCTGCCAGAAGAGCAAAAGAAGGCCCACACACTCGGGGCCATATCGTAAGAAGTTCTCTAGAGGAAGGCACACGTATATAGCTCATATACTGGACAGTCCTTTGAATTGTCGCTCTGTGAAGCCTAAGGCATCGTGGACAAGCACTGATGAGATCTTCTGTGGAACAAGCGCCCTGCTGCAAAAATCTTAAATTCTAGCAGAGTGGAAAGAGAAGGAACGTTTCTAGCAGAATGCACTACTGTGCACAAAAGCAAAAAGCTGAATTATTGTCTATAAAGCACCGGATGCCACAAAATTAGATTCGAATCTTGCATTTTTAATTTCATGAACAGTCTGCTTTCAACTCCGACCCCAGTTGTGAAGCATAGCCTTCTGTAGTGCTATTTGCCGTTCAATTAACATCACGACCATACTGTTCGCTTCACAAATGCAATTAATTCACTCGCACAGTTATTAGAGTCCTTCTCTCTGACCCATTTTTCAGATGTGTCAGCGCCGGCCGCTGGTGGCCGAGCGGTTCTGGCGCTACAGTCTGGAACCGCGTGACCGCCACGGTCGCAGGTTCGAATCCTGCCTCGGGCATGGATGTGTGTGTTGTCCTTAGGTTAGTTAGGTTTAAGTAGTTCTAAGTTCTAGGGGACTTATGACCTCAGCAGTTGAGTCCCATAGTGCTCAGAGCCATTTAAACCATTTTTTTCAGATGTGTCAGCGTCTTATTGTATTGATAGTGTCATTGTTTGTCAGTTGTTTATGCATAAGTTTATCAGAAGAACCCAAAGTAATTGTGATTTTTGTTCCATTTGGTAGTTGTGGTTTCATAATTCATTTTTTGGGGGGGAGGGCGATTAGTTAATGTATGTCAGATGTCAGTCCCACGGTCACATAAAGTAACAAAATGCTAGCAGTATTCACTAGCACTATTGTCTCTGTAGACCCCAACACTAAATACGGTAATGGTCTTTTTTCAAGAGGTACTCATTATGGGCTTTGGGATAACCCATGTTTACAGCTACGGAAAAGTGAAGCTTTACTATAAAGTACCTGAAGAAAAGCGTCTGGACCCCTATAGTGGACCTCAATATGTGGTGTTTCCTCCATTCTTCGTTTTTATGATAGCCTGAACTCTGCTGGGTACACTGTCATTGAGGCGTCTGAATTTCCTCAGAACAGGAAACCAGACAAATTGATGATGTTTGACGCTTCTATCTGGAACAAATTCGACGTTAAAACTCATCTCATAGGAGTTCCATTGGGTTCCGGTTGGAGTGCTGGGCAGGCCAATCCATTCCAAGAACCCTAGTGTACGCAGACCATTGTCACGCAGATGCTGTTTTGTGATAGAGTCAACTATTATGGGGTACAAACACTCATTGTCTCGAAATGGTTCCACTACTGTATGCAAAACATAACGCTGAAAAACATGCTCCTATTTTCCCACATGAAGGATTTTCTTAAGCACAATGAGGGGGCCACACTCTAACTAGTAAAAACACTTCCCTATAGTAACAACCACTCCTCCGTACTTCGCTATTGGCACTACTCATTATATCACCTAGCTTCCTCCAGTCACTCGCGAAGTTCAGGCCGTTCCATAGGACGTCCACAGATCATAATGATTCTTCACTCCAAATCATTCGTTTCCCCTCATACACTGTATAGCGACAAATGGTTAGCTTATGGAGAGACGATCAACCACTGTATCCCACTCTTTTTTATTTCCCACGGAACAGTCATTGCGCTAGCTGGACTGCTGGTAGCAATTTGGAACTCACGAGCGATCCCTTCCGCTGAGTTAATGCAATTTTGGAATTTTTCACAACCACTGTCCACAGTGTTCGACGGAGCCTGTCTCACAGTACATGAGGTCTTTGTGGTCATGGTTCAGCTGTGGTCCTTCCCCCGCGATACCATTATTTTACATCTGTTGGTCATAAATATAAGCAAGCCATCATTCAGCATACTTGTATATAACACGAAGCACTGCCCCAGTATGCCAGATTACTAGTACCAGCTGCGAAAGTTTTAGGGGGTGGTGCTCCTTGTGGCTAGCAGAGGTCGTTCATTCCCCTCCTCTGGAACTTCTCTGCGACCGGCCAGGTAAAGACAGCAACCGCTTCGTGAGGTTGCTGTACACAGCTATTCCTTGAGGCCCTCAAACTGCTCACTAGTTTTTTTTTTTCCGCCGTCACATTGTCCGGCAGGCACAAACAGTGGACGCAGCTGTCAATGCCGCTTTCCTTGCATACATCTCCGCGTCCAAAACACCCGCCTCCACCAACAGGCTCACAGCTTCTCCCACTAACAGCACAGCGCTGCATGACCACTTCCTTCATGCCACGGTTGGTCCTTCCTCTGACCCATTACTGCTTGGAGCCCATGTTCAGGCTAACTAGGAGCTACTGTTGCGCCACAGAGGTATGCTAAGACAAAGGTAGCCAAACAATGGGACGGCCGGCAATCGAGTAATCGAAGCCAGTCGCATGGCTCAAGGCCTACGTAATGTTGTACATGAGCAGAATAATAAACGACCGCACGCTGCCAGTCCCGTCCTGACGCATTTCTGTACGGATGATGTGTGCGTTGTGCCCTTACCAGCAGATTCTCCCATTAATCGATTGCCGAGCTACTGCGAACTACCGCCCGCTAACAGTACTCTGCCTTAGAGTCGAACCAGCAGGAAAAGACGTGCCTGTATGTGTCATCGAAGTTCATTTCGACTCGATGGCCAGTTAGGTTCGATTCCTTGTTGCTGCCAGAGCTGTCAGATATGTTTACTACATTTCACAGCCTGTACCATGTACAAATTAATCACGTATTACTCGCACTATAACGTTAAAGTGCACTACGTAAAAATTCGTTTTTTGCTACCCCTCCCGATGTCACAGTTTTAAGAACCAGCAGTGTAAACGTAGATGTATAATGGTACCCCATTTGCTATTAGCTGACTGTGTATATTAAAATTTTGTCGTTTGCAATTTAGTTTGCGTTCCGCTCGCTGTCCGCGGATTCTCACTTAGCTGTCGACCACAAACGGTTTTTTATTTTCATTCATTTTTTTTATTTTTGTTAAATATCCAGAGCACTATAATTGTTTGCAGCGAGCAAACCACTTCCTGTTCCACCGGGCCTAAATTTACGCTCCTGCGTGCACGCTCGAGCCGCACCCCGCCGCAAAAGATAATGAATAGGTGTATTCGGGCGGTGTCGCCACCTGTTTCGGGGCAGTGCGGGCAGACCTCTCCGCTATCTCGCTGCGGCACGCCGCGCGGCCGCCTGACGGACGGCCTGCGGATGTCGCGTCACGCAGTTTGAAAGCCGGACCGGCCGGCGCACGCAGCGCAGCGGTCGCACTGCAGCAGGCGCGTCACGTGATGAATGGTGATGGCGTGAGCCGCGGCCGGCGTGGCGGAACCAGATTACCGCGCCGCGACAGGTCGCACGCCGGCGTCACTGTGCGCGGGATTTCACAACTGTCACCGCGTGCAATACTCGGACATTATTTTGTTCCAGCCGGATTCGTATTAGTTTCTGCGCTGTTATACAGCGATGATGAGCTCTAACGTTGCAGTGATACGGTTATTTTTGGCTGCGAATACCATTTGTATTAACTCTGTGTTGTGTGTAACTGAGGAATAAGGAATGGATCTACTTCCCTCATTATGGCAAGCATCATCTACGCTTGCTAAACCCTGGTGGAGGCTTTATTCCCAGCCCTTCAAAAGAAACTGCAGGCCCGCCATTTCCATGAGATCTACCCTTTGAATTTCAGATGTTAGATAAGTGGATAATGTGAAATTATGGCATCTGTTATACATCCTGAAGTGCGAAATCTGCATAAGTGTGAACCTGCTTGAAACCATTTGAGTGGAATAATTTACTTGGAGATGGTTTGGAAAGTATCTGTCTGAACGCTGGTTAAATGCATCTTGCTTGATATAGTAAGAGTACCAAACACTGAATGGCGTCTTTAGGTTAGTAACGGAATGGCAAGTTTGCATTAGATGCCGACAGAGATCGTCTGGTATCTGGCAAGACGCAATGGTGACCACCCGCTGAGTCAGGCCTTCAGCAGCTCCGGACTATGGGCGCCCTCTATCGGAACTTCATCGAGCTGTGGTAGCTGGACTCTTGCTGCATTACTTGTGATGAGTTGGGCGTTGGGTTGTTTGGGGGAGGACACCAGACGGCGAGGTCATCGGTCTCATCGGATTAGGGATGGACGGGGAAGGAAGTCGGCCCTGCCTACTCAAAGGAACCATCCCGGCATTTCCCTGGAGCGATTTAGGGAAATCACGGAAAACCTAAATCAGAATGGCTGGACGCGGGATTGAACCGTCGTCCTCCCGAATGCGAGTCCACTGTGGTAACCACTGCGCCACCCCGCTCAGTCTTGTGATGAGTCTTCGCTTCCTTGGATAAGTACAAGCTTTCCCATGACGACGGTTGCTGCAGCACTCTGTAGTCCATCTATCGTTAATGTGTGTACAAAGTCGTATGCATCACATTTCTCAGTTAAACATTCAAATTTATTCACAAATGCATCAATTAATGGCAAATAAATGAAAATCGTGCCAGTTCTGTTAGCAAACTCAGGTGTAAGTTGAAGTGGATTGCAATGTTACTTGCCAGTCTATGAATTTATTACTTGCCCACTTGAGGATTTATGCTCAAGTACAAGAATAATTCCATTCTACATAACCCTACGAATTCCTGACTACAATAGTGACTGGAAGTATGAGACTACCCACCAAAGTCCAGACATTCACACACGAGTGATGAACTAGAGACAGCCGCGCGGGATTAGCCGAGCGGTCAAAGGCGCTGCAGTCATGGACTGTGCGGCTGGTCCCGGCGGAGGTACAAGTCCTCACTCGGGCATGTGTGTGTGTGTTTGTCCTTAGGATAATTTAGGTTAAGTAATGTGTAAGCATAGAGACTGATGACCTTAGCAGTTAAGTCCCATAAGATTTCACACACATTCGAATTTATTTATTTATTTATTTATTTTTAACTTGAGACGTGACATCATTCTGGATTACACATGTGTGCAGTCGAACTGAGCTACTCTACCGGGGCTGTGAATTATGTTCACATTGAGTAAGGCTGTGTTGCGCCACGCTGTACGATGCAGAAGCGCTGGCCCTCTGTGAAGATGAGGTCGTGAACACCCTGTCGCAACGTGAAGACGTTGTAGGCCCAAAAGTGATGCAATGCCAAGTCGATACGTCCTCTATTGCTATAGTCCATGGATTCGAAGCGAACACGTCTGCAACCAAAGCGCAATATGATTCTGACACCTCCGAGATGAAACCCAAGTCGATGGAACACCTCCGCGTCCAAAAGCCTAGTGTCTTCCATCGTAGCACTCACTTACACTCTCCGAATTTATTCCCGGCAACAATGTGATATTTGTCAATTCAGAAAATTAAGAAGCACTGCTCCCCCAACTCGAGAATCCCGCCAAAATAACACGTCTCCCTCAGGCGCCAATTACAACGTGAAAATCTGCCCTAGCGCTAAATAACATTGAATTCAGATCCGTGCTCTTAACGTCACTCACTATTATGCTCGTTGTGAATTCTTCCACCTTTTCCGTTAGCTTTGCTCGTCACGGCTCGAGAAATAAACAAAGAGCCACTACGAGGCTAGAATTTGTTTCTTGTAACCCATGCTTTCTACAGTTCTTTGCAGGCACGGCATGTGCTGGGGTCATCATGTGGAAAAAAAGAAGTATAGCATAATAGTTGGGAATGTTAGCGTCATTCGTTAGCCGGCTGTTCACATTCACTTTGTTCATATGGGCTGTGTTCTTGTGGGGTGTTGAGTTACAGGTCTGAAAAACACAGAAGTGAGTCTCCACCTACTGCTGCCGGCGCAGCACTGCTCGCTAGCCAGACGTTGTACAGTCGTATAGATGGACAATTCACTATCCGCGTGACCCTACTTTGCCCACGGCCGGTCCCGTATAGCCGTCCTCGTTTCCTGCTCGCCATTTCAAATCCAACGGACTGTTTATTCTCATACACACCGAAAACTTTCACAAACCAGTGAGCCCTTTACTGTGTTAATAATGGAAAGAAATTACAGTTACGTGGGGTACCGTACTAGCAGTAACCGTGATTCCATCTCAACAGCTAACGTTCTCTGATTCACCCTGTTGTCACACTCTCAATTACAAAATCACACTCTAATTTCTTTGAAAACGGAACGCAGAACTGGATCCCGCGTTTGACATCATCCGCACAGAACTACCCGGGCGTCCCTGTGTAATGCGGAATGGACCACTAAATGGCCCGACACGAAGTGGTTTGTATCGTGTCATCTATATGGAAGCAGAAAAAGCAGAAAGTGCCGTTCAGGAGAGTCTGTGACTTCGAACTTGGACCAGTCTCTTGAATACAAATCCATCAGCGATATTTCAACCCCTGTAAATCTGCTCGAATGGTGCTGATGAGATTGTGAATTAGAGGAGGCTTATTTGTGTCAGTACACACCGTGGGGGTGATTAAGCAAACTAAATGTAAGTTGATAGTTTTTCGCCATGAGGGTGAATCAGTTGTTTATTCAATTATTTTTAAGCGTTATTTATTCTTTGAATTATTGTGACTGAACCTGCAGTGTTATGCGAATGAAGCATGGGTATCTCGGTAGCGAGGTAGGTAGCAGGTGTCTTAGTCGTCAGGTGTCTATAGTAATAGTGGAACAAGGTGTTGGTAGAGGTTACATTACTGACAGTAATAAACTTTCTTTCCCATTTTTCGGTTTTTGTTATCATTTCTGATTCTGGAATAGTAGTAGACATTTGAAAGTGTTTGTTGTTTGCTGGTGTCCTGTTGTACGACCAGACTGAATTTCTGTTCTATAGTTGACTTTGTTCTATTTTTGTCAAAAGGACATAAATTTTTCTGCTCTGCTGAAGTTACTCACAGGATATTATGTACTTCATGTCGTAAACAGTTTCTGTTAATTGAAATGGTTGATGGTATGTAAAATAACTTTTCAACTGAGCCATTCAACTGCAGAACCCTTAGCCCATGCCCCACTCCAACTAAATCCCACGCTACACGAGCAACTGTTTACTGCTGTGAAATGGAACTTCAGGAACAGACATTTGGCAAAGATAGACTGATGTAAAAGACATTGACGATTAGAGACAGTTATTCCAAACAGCAATACTTTAGCTAGATATATTTTCAAGGCCAGTTCGAGAATATTTTTGCACATAAATGACTTAACATTCGGTGTGATACGCCTCCTATTCCCCCTCCCCCCTCCCATCCCCCGTCACCTCCTCATACACTTCCACCCGTGTCAGTTTCCGTACACTTACATTTGGGCACCCGTCTCCGCCTGGCAGCCCACGCGCCGCTGCTAAACTGTGATACGTCCTGTATAGGAATCTTACCGTTGTGACGTCTCTGGCGCCACCCTCAGCCTGGCATCCCAAAATGGTAGCTTTTGTCGTTTGGTCCTTAAACTGACCTTGTATATGTTATTTCCATCAAATATTAATTTATGTTGTAGTTGAATGTTCTTGTTATACTATATAAAAGTCACAATAGATTTCATTTCTGTGGATTCTCTTGCGTTACTGTTATTGTTATGGGATGTCGACCACCGAAGGAATGATCGAATGGAGTCTCGATAGATCACGACTGTATTAAAGACAAATTACGACAATGGCTGGTGAACACTATCCTTCTTACACAGTGCGTAACACCATCTTCTCACAACCAATACTCATACGTGATTCCTTAATTTTTCACATAGATGTAGAATATAAATGACGTTACTCACACCTGCTTTGTCTAGATGTGCTGAAATATTAATCATATACATATCTAGCCGTGCAGTACAATTCACGCCAATTCGACGTCTGTAGCCTTTATGACGGTGCAATTTTATTGGTCAGCTACCGTGAACTGCTTGGCAGAGGGCAGTTCACACTGAACCAGATGTTAGGGTTTCTTCCTGTTCCAATCGCGCTTGGGTTAGACAATGGCTGCATACATGCATCCGTGCCGACTGTAAGTAGAATAACCTTGCTTCTGCGGTCCATAGGGGAACGATATATTTCTAAATTCTTCATCACGTAACGATTTCAAAAATTTGAGACGAGTTTAACGTTTTCCTGAGAGGCTAAAGACATTAATTTGGCAAAAATTGAAAGAAAACAGCTCTCGGTCAATATTTTTAAACGAATTAACCGGGTTTCAACACTGCTAAAAGTGTCTTCCTCAGAATTTAAATCAAAGAATGGTCTATAACATGGTCACAGAATAATGAGTACAAGCGTGTCATATAGAAAATAAGTACGGAATCATCGTGAAAGACTACAGTACTTATATGTCAATAAACATGTCAAAAGGGCATTAGTCATAAAGATATTTAAGGTAAAAAAACTTGTGATGGCGAGCCACTAAGGGCTGCTCGTTACTTGCGCGTTGCACGCTGCAACATATTTATTATTTTATAAGTTACATATAAGTACTTCCAGTTTCTCATGATGATTCCGTACTTATTTTATATAGCATATGTTTTTAGTCATAATTCTGTGACCATGTTATAGACCATTGTTTGATATAAATTCTGAGGAAGACACTCCCAGCAATGTTGAAACCTGTTTAATTCGTTTAAAAATAGTGACCGAGGGCTGTCTTCTTTCAATTGTAACTATTCAACGTCTCTGAACGTGCAGCCATGTACAAAATTTTGACATTAATTTGGCTTGTACGGAAGGCCGTTGATAGATATTGAACAAATATCAAATTAGTTACGTACTAAGTAGATGTTTTACACGATTTCTATGGACGTAATGCGGATTGAAGGGGTAAGTTTACGAACTACGTGTAAGTAATTTCTTTGCGCGTCTGGCTGCATGCTGGACGTTTACAGATTACCAAATAATACAGCAGCTTAGACATAACAAAAATGTTCATATTTGTCTTAGTTAGCACCCTTGTTAGCAGTGAAACGCAGATTAACAACTAAGCAAACATATTTTTCAAGTGTATCGCGCAGTATACCAGTTGTGTATGGAGGACGAGTTTTCCGATACTCGTCAGAAAAGTGTGATGGAACAATCACTGTCCTCACATTATGCCAATGATTTCAATGAGCAAATGAGTTGCAGTCTCAGATATTTTTCACGTTTTCCGTTACTTTTCTGTTTCAGACCTAGTTTCCTAGACGTAACTGAGAAAAAGATGGCCGGCCGTGGTGGTCGAGAGGTTCTAGGCGTTTCAGTACGGAACCGCAAGACTACTACGGTCGCAGGTTCGAATCCTGTCTCGGGCTTGGATGTGTGTGATGTCCTTAGGTTAGTTAGGTTTAAGTAGTTCTAGGTTCTAGGGGACTGATGGCCTCAGATGTTGTCCCATAGTGCTCAGAGCCATTTGAACCATTTGAGAAAAAGATACATAGACGTATCTACATCAAGAAAGAATATATAATTCATTAACTCATGTAAAAACAGCAAATTCTTAATTAACGGATTATTTTTGACAGCTTCAGTATCTGTAGATTTTACATTATGAGGTGTTTATTGACATATTATACACAGCTTTTAATGAAGTGTTCATCGCTTACCGTAATTACGAGAAATGCCTTCATTTCGCACATTATAAATAGCGACGTTGTTTCAGATTATAAAAAGTAGTAATTATATTGCCTCACATTATTCCTTTCTTTTGTTCCAGAATTTTAATCACAACTAACTCTCGTGTCTGCAAACACCATCACGACAGTGTATGCTCTGAGGGCTTTTCTGCAGCTTATATACAAAGAAGCGCGACTCCAATGTGCGTATATAAGCAACGACGTGGACGCAAGGGATTAGTGTGGCATTCGTGCCTTTCCAAAGTGCGGGCTGGTAAGGCAGGAACGTGAACTACGGCGACGTTATTACCAAATACGTCCAAACACGAACAACGTGCTGTTGTTCTGTTCTTGGCTGCCGAAGGACAAACATCGGTAGACATCCGTCAGAGAATGAAGAATCTGTTTCGGGAAGCATGTCTGTCGAAAACCACCGTTGTGGAATGGTGCTCCAAGTTCCGTGATGTTGTTTCACGGTAACGCACGTCCCGATGCGCAAATGTCGTAGTGAGGAAGTTACGCCTACTCAAGTGGGAGACACTCCAGCACCCGTCCTGTAGTCCAGATCACTCCACATGCGATCATCACGACTTCGGCCCCTTAAAAAATGGCCTTGAAAGGTTGATGATATCTGACAGGTGAGAAGGTGCAGCAGGCAGTGACAGAATCCTTCACGCAGCAGGACACGGCATTTTACCAAACGCGTATGTCATATTTGGTGCATCGGTGAAATTATTTGCCTCAAAGTTAACGGATATTTTGCCTGATCGGCATACAGATTCTGGACTTCCAACAGTAAATTTCTGATCTGCCCTTATATATTATGTCCCTGATAGCTCTCGATCTTCCACCATAATCGAGTCCATCAACTTGAGTTGGCAAATATGAGGTAGCCAAGGAGATGGAGACGTGGGTTCTACTATGCCAAAATTGCTTGGTAGCTAAAACAGGAAAACACAGTTAATTAGCAGGAGTACAAAATAAGAAAGTATTTATTACTTAACTTTGCTGTAGTCCATGATCAGTTGGTTGACAATTATAGAAGACGCGACTAGACTAAGCGTCTGTAGAATGATATAATTTTCAAGTCACAAATCTTGCAGTGACGAATTAATCTCTCGTAACCCTGAATGTCGAATCCGGTGAATATGAAGACTAACGTGGAACGGAGCTACAGAGACTTAATGGCAACAATGACTGAGCTGCAGACGATGACTAACATCGGCGCTGGCTGACCATTGAGCGCGGCTACGAGCTGTAGACTTGTCACAACTGCACCACTCTACTGCTGCACATGAAGTGGCCTAGCGGTGCCTCACG
The DNA here is from genome assembly GCF_023898315.1 of Schistocerca nitens. NCBI lineage: Eukaryota > Metazoa > Arthropoda > Insecta > Orthoptera > Acrididae > Schistocerca > Schistocerca nitens. The sequence goes on from NC_064621.1 coordinate 373,282,125, forward strand.
GCGAGCATAAGTACTGCGATTGGCTGTGTATTCTTTGGCTAACACAGCCGTTCCTCTGTTCCGTTTATCGAGAGAATCGCATCCGGCCGATAGATCTCTCAGGCGGCGATGTGGTCGTATGACTGACGATATTACAGTTCCTTCCTCTGTAGAAAAATCTGACAATCATAAAATTGCGGAAGCTAACAAATTCTGCCGCGCCTACGCGTCCTCTATTGTCGAGTATGTTAGTAAACAAGACAGAAATTGTACACTAAGTGTGGTTTGTGTTTACTGCAGGTTAACTCACAAGGGGTGGTCCAGGTGAGAACACTGAAGTTGAATCGAATCTGGCCTTATCCTACAGATTACTTCAGCAATAGCTATTTCTGTTTTTTCTTGCGTCTCATTACTGTAAGGTGAGATGGGAGGAGGTGGGGAGAAGGAACTACGTCAGAGACGGAGTTAGGATTAGGAGAATTTAAGTAGAGAAATGGCGGTGTGATTTTCATATAATTGCCTTATACGATTGAGGGAATCCACGGATAACCCAGATCTCGATCACGGGACGAGTAGTTTAACTGCTATTCTTTTTATAGCGAGTACATTTTCTTACCACTATGCTAGTTCTTTAACAAGAACCAAATAAAATAATACGAAACCTAAAAATTATTTCCTCCCTAAGAGGCCATGAAGGCCCAACGGTACCGACCGGCCACCGTGTCATCTTCAGACCACAGGCTTCACTGGGTGCGGGTATGGAAGGGCATGTGGTCAGTACACCGCTTTCTCGGCCGTATGTCAGTTTACGATAGCGGAACCGCTACTTCTCAATGAAGTAGCTCCTCAGTTTGCATCACGAGGGCTGAGTGCACCCTGCTTGCCAACAGCGCTCGGCAGACCGTATGGTCACCCATCCAAATGCAATCCCAGCCCAACAGTGCTTAACTTCGGCGATAATCTGACGGGAACCCGTGGTACCACTGCGGCAAGGCCGCAGGCTTATAATACGAAATCGGTCAGTCAAAGAATCAAAGTCAAAAGTAATAACATCAATACTGCAATACAGTTGGGTGAAAGGTTCATCAACTCTGAGTCTAGGTAGTCTCATGCGGCATGCTCGCTCTGCTTCTATGTCTTAATGTCTGGGACCTTTATTTAAAGAAATGAAATGTCGTGTGGCTAGGGCCTCCCGTCGGGTAGACCGTTCGCCTGGTGCAGGTCTTTCGATATGACGCCACTTCGGCGACTTGCGCGTCGATGGGGATGAAATGATGATGATTAGGACAACACAACACCTAGTCCCTGAGCGGAGAAAATCTCCGCTCCAGCCGGGAATCGAACCCGGGCCCTTAGGATTGACAGTCTGTCACGCTGACCACTCAGCTACCGGGGGCGGACTTATTTAAAGAAAGAAGATATACCTTCTATCCAATAAACTGAGAATTTTTCACCAACAGCTTCTGGTGAACCCTAAAACAGTTCTCGAGCGTAATGCAATTGCTTACAGTTGATGTCTAAATGACCATTTTGTTAATTGACTGCAAGTTGTTTGCACCAACCACATATTTGTATGGGTACGAGATAGCAGAAAAATAGACAGGCACTATCAAACTGCCGCGTGACCAGCACGAGAGAAATCGCAGATTGGCCTTGAAAACGTGGCGCGTCGACTAATAGTGTCTCACGAAACTAGACCTCCTGAAGGGATCGGTCAGGGTACTGAATTCTACTTCTGAAGATTTAAAATATCTTAACATTTGTGCCACCCCAATAATCTCTGTAACTAGATATTCGACCGTGAGGCTATCAGACTGTTATTTGAAGGGTACTATTATTGATTCGCATAGCGCCTCGTTACCCACTCTACAACGCAGTCTCAATACAACTGAATATTTAGTATCTAAAACAGAATAAAAAAATTATTTATCGTATTTGGAATGCTCTGTTGGTACTTCGAGGAACATGGACGTGATAAAAATGGAAATGCTCAATGAAGATTGCATAATAATATTAGTTTTATATTTTGTTGTTAACTAGCTTTCAGCTTTCTAGGTCATCCACAGACAACTTATTGTTACACGACAGTTCACACAACACCAGACTTAATTGCTGTCTTTTAAGACTATATACAGTATATCTGTGCAAAAAGCACAAGTATAATGAAAACACAAAGAAGATATGAAAAAACGTACCTTATATTACATGCAGCTTTCTATTCCGGATGCAGTAACTGCTATCTACACCAAAAACCATATGATATTTGGAAAATGATTGAAAATTAATTAAGGAAGTTTTGTACAGTATTGATTATAGTCCTAGCCTAATAAGTAACATAGTAGGAGGCGCAAACAGAGGATAGCACTTCTGTATGCTCTACAGAAGGCACTAAATCACTCTGACAAGTCCAGTGCTTTCAGGTGGAATAAACTCCAAAGTCACACACTTTTCAGGAGGAATAGTTTGCTCCAAAGGAGTACAATTTTTATTCGTAGACCAGGAATCAAGCAACAGTAAGTAAATTTGAGCAGCTGTAGGGCAAAAGCTGTGGTCATACCATTGTCGTTGTTGTCTTAGGCCCATTGTCTCACTCTTGTTTCATTGGAGACTGGATGTGTGGCTCCCTGTCCGATAAAGACGACGAACTACGTGGCTCGACACGTATTTCAGTATCACTTTCACTTGTTAAGTACGTACCGTCATCATTGTATTCCTCATATACAATGTCCGCACACTTGAGCGTATACGACACCACACGTTCGACCAACTCATCTTCTAGAAACGTTAATATTTCATCTGCCACTTCTTTCTCACACTCAGAAATTCTTTGGGATCCTTTCTGACGACTTGTCAACTTCGGCAGCTGTTGCTGTAGATATTACACAATGTTGATTTTGTTACGTGGAGAACTTGTTTGCGCAGCAATCGCCGACATAGCGTAGCTGAGGCGGTATAAGGGGAACCAGCCCGCATTCGCCCGCCGAGGCAGATGGAAAACCACCTAAAAATAATCCACAGACTGCCGGCTCCCGGACCTCGACACAAGTCCGCCGGGCGGATTCGTGCCGGGAACCAAGCGCTCCTTCCCAATCCAGAAATCCGTGCGTTAGACCGCAAGGCAAACCGGGCGGACCTGTAAGTTACTCGCCGACTAATCATTTCAACTACTCCCCGTAGCCTCATGCTGGGCTCATCAATGTACACCTCCAGTCCCGCCCCATGTTGCCATTAGCAGCCAGTATTGTGGTTGCATGATAGACAGTATGTGTGGCGTCGAATTCCGTAAACATCATTGGTCTTTTGGCCCTCGCCCTCAATCGGTGTCTGGTAAAATCGGTCTGATGCCTTAAGTGCACTTACAAATCTGGCATGATGTAGCCTCTGGCTATACCGTAGTAAAAAAAAAAAAAAAAAAAAAAAAAAAAAAAAAAAAAAATATTCGCGCTCTTTTCAACGAGTACTTTACCCTTCACACTCACAAGCTGCCCGAATTGTAACTCACTCACGCACTCTAATCCATCGCCGTAAGTCTTTCACGCCCATCCACGGGCAGTTGCCCACCCCCATTCACTCATTCGGCCAACGCATTCCCACTGTCTCTTTGTGGATCTACAACCGTTACTGTCTCCTGTCTCTCAGCCACAGTTGCCTTCGTTCTGTCCTACTACTACTGTCACCTCTCTCTGTCTCTGTCTCCCTCTTGTTCTGTGTTATGGCTGCTGCTTCATTCATTCTTTCGTTCTCTCTCCTCCGCGTTGTCGTTATCATACATCCTGTCTATCATTATCAATGGCTCTCACCTACTTCGCCTTTTTCCTTCTCTTTATTTCTCTCTTAATGCCACTGCCTCCTTCACTCTTTTCCTAGCACTATTTTCTCACTGTCTACTATGTTCCACTGCCACTGTGTCCCTCCTTTAGTCCCACACAGCCATTGTCTCCTCCATTATTTCTGTACCACAACCAATGTCTACTATATTTCAGTATTCATTACCTGTCCGTCTCTTTACAACTGCCACTGTCCCCTTCTCCAGCTGCATAAAAAAGCGCGAATATGTTCGCACGCCAACATTTTTGCGAAAGTTTTTAATGGTGCTGAGGAAGGTAGAATGAGCCAGCTGCTACCACACTTTTCAGTCAGAGTCTTCGCAGCTTGTCTGTGCTCCGATAGGAGCATTTTCTCGCTTGTTGTTTTCTTTTCCCTTACACAGCAGAGCATGTAACTCTTATGAATAGAGATGCATTGGTCAATAGAATTTTGTTAATTTACTTACGTAAAACTGAAATAAGGCAAAATTAGTTTTTCACCGCAGACCGTATTTGATGTGCAAAAAATTTTGCATGTGCTCCATTAGTGTAGCGTGAAGTTGGTAGAACCCTTTTGATGATAACGGAGAATTCTTATTTGTCTATTCTACGTCACTTTATAAACTACGTTTCCGCCTCACACACACCCCATTTTACATGCGTATTTAAAGTGCACAAGCAGGGTGACTTTGAACCTCCACATCTTGGATGAAGACATCTAGATACCTGTCTATCTATGTATCTAGATATTTTTTTCGAGTTTGCTCGAGACTGGAATCTTAGAAAGATATAGTAAGAATTGCAGCCATGTTGTGCGCATAGCAGTCTTGGGATCCGTGATTGTGGTTTGATCCGCTGCTGCCGCCGAAAAAATAGTGAAAACCGCATGTTGGGCAGTTTCCTCAGGAACTGCCACGAAATTACGCACATGTGTCATTCATTCTTTACTCATCGATTCATTTACTGGTATACCCGTCAGTTTAATTAAAGCATGGGTTATCACGGGTATAACAGTAATTAAACAATTTATTTAATTTTTACGGGTACGAGTAGGGTAACTTTGAACCTCTTTATCGGGGAAAGAGCTGAAGATGTCAAAGAAATTTTCAATGTGGTTCGATATCGGGATCTTAAGAATGCTTCGTAAAAATTTTAGCCATTTGCTGTACATGTCCATCTTGGAGTTATTGGCTGGGTTTTGGTCCACTCGTGACGGAGAAAATAAGGTAAATAACCCTTTTCGATGTTTTTCGAAGAAACACCCACGAGCTAATGGTGCCTCCATAAATCCCACTGTAGACCACATCAAAAGCAGAAAGAACCAACCGATTTGCTACATTTTGTCTAAGCAGGGGGATGTGAGTAATATTTATTCTTTTTTATCCCTTACTATAGGATAGTGACACTAAGACGATTGTCCTGTCGGGTATACAATTAGTCCCTAGCCCGAGGGCTATCCAAATCACTTGGCGCTACCTTTTTATGACCAATAGAATCCAAGGTATGAACACCGGAAAATGCTGTCGCGTGCATACCGATTCAATCTATTTTGGCACCAATTCTCATATCAGGGTACAAGATATCCCCGAACGTAGCAAGCCGCTAAAAACACCATCGTTCTGTGGTGACAGTACGGAGTAGCGTACGTGCTCCTCAAGCTCTAGGAACATCCTCATGCTATAGATATGTAGCTCTAAACTTAACTACCACAGAAAAAATTGTATTATCTGAATCTCAGTAATACTAGAAAATTTAATTGCAGAAAATGCATAAAGTAGCCGATTACAGAAAAATAGGTTACACTTGGTTATTACTCCTGTAACGTTCTCATAATTACGTTGCAAGACTTTTTCACATGGGAACCAACTTTCGGTTATATTACTGCTGCAAGCTAATAGATACATCACGACTTCAAATCTTCTTTCTTACGAGAGCAGGGTATATGTGCATCAACTGGTATAAAATATAAGATAGGAATAATGGAACGAGATATGTGACTGCTTTGAGAAACGCCGAATATCTGGTAAACGTGCGTCCCACAGAGCCGAAATGAAATTTCGAAGAGTTATGAATAATGCATTGCGCTGGCGGCGTGGAGATTTATGTTTGTCAACATTTCAGCCACAAGGGTCGCCGTCGATAAATTGCGGACCGGCTGACCGCCAGATTGCAGCGACTCAGTGGCAGCTGCGGACAGCTCCGCGCGCACCCTCATCTGGAGCGAAACCTCCCTGCAAAAAATGTCAACCGCTTGTGCCGAGGGCGCACCTGATGCAAAATTCTGGAGACATGGTTACACTGATCAGATAAAACGCAGTTCAGCAGTGATTCTGCTTGCCATGGATTCTACAAGCAGTTGGTAGCTTTCCGAAGGTGTGAAATATCACAGACGTCAATGCACAGATTACGTGAATTTTCGGGCCGGTGATTTGTGGGAGCGGAGCTGGCTTCCAGTAGCGTCCCAGGTACGTCCCATTAGGAGCTTCACGGCTGTCACATCAACGTCAGTTCATTGTCATGCTTCTTAAACCACGGCAGCACAAATGTCCCTTTTGTAATGGACACTTATCCGGCTGGTAGATGTCTTTTCCGTCCGGCAATACGTGATGCGTGAAGTTATGCAGGTGGTCCGCAATAATGTTCACGTAGTCCAGAGACGTTATGGCACCTTCCATTATTACCGGCTCTATGGATGCGCAGTGAGTGGGTAATACTCATTCCACTAGACTTCCAGCAAACGTGGGGTCATTTTGACGTCATACACAGCGTTGACAATAGCACGAACTGGTATCGACTTTCGTTAGCGTTCGATGCGGGCCTCTCTCGCACGGGTAACAGCTCACAGGCCCTCATGCACACGTTACGTGACACACAGTATCGAAGATTTAAAGAAACACATCGTTCTTGGTAAAATTTCTTGTAACTATTGTTATAATTGAACATGACGTAATGGCATATCGGTGGTTAGTTTTTATGGGGGTTAGAGTAGAGCATATCGTCTTAAATTCCACAATGTCACCATGGTCTCCTTACGAGTGTAGATTTGTGCATTGGCAGATTGCTGGTTCTTGGTTTGTGTCTTGCCACCAACAAATATTTTCCCCTTTCCTGAAGATTCTGGCTTCCTTAACAATTCAAAAGAAGTATCTTCTGTAATATTCGATGCTATGTACATAGAATACTGCCCTCTCAGGAGTGAGTTGTCATTGTCAATAATTTTCTAATGAAGCATAAAACAGACAATACGAGCAAATATTCAAAATACGTTGGTCATCTGGTAAAGCAAACTACCATTCACAGTAACAGGCACAGAAAAGACTGACACATTTACAAAAGAATTAAGAGGTAACTTAGTCTCATCCATTTATAAAGTACAAATGAAATTCTTTTAGTTGTTTCAGAACACTTCTTTGCCAAACAATAATGTCTTCAGTTAAAGTACATCTTTAACCACCAATATGTCCGCCCCTACTAGCTGAATGGTCAGAGTGGCGGATTGTCAATCCTTTGGGCCCGGGTTCGAGTCCCAACTGGGTCGGGGAATTTTCTCCGCCCAGGCACTGGATGTTGTGCTGTCCTCATCATCATCCTATCATCCTCATCGAATGTAGGTCGCTGAAGTGGCGTCAAAGTGAAAGACCGGCACCCGGCGAACGGTCTATCCGACGGGGGTCCCTAGCCATACGATTAAATAAAAATAAATCACCAATATGACGTTTCTCGTTATTCTGTTACAACAAATTGCACCAATCCTGACGCGTTTTGGAGAGAACCTCAGTGTCCTGGTGTTTTGAAACACCATTTGTGCGTAGAACATACGTCAAATAAACTGCCACTTTCATTCGTCTGTTACAATGGCTATCCACCCATATTAATTACAGACCAACTCATGAAACTAGTTTTCAGAGTTTCAAAAAATCGGCTTATGTTGTTTAGACAACCGAACGATGCACTTCCATTCGTCTGCTACAATGGCTATCCACCCATATTAATTACAGACCAACCCATGAAACAAGTTTTCAGAGTTTCAAAAAATCGGCTTATGTTGTTTAGACAACTGAACGAACAATGTTGAATATATGCTATAAAAGGTTTCAGTACTGGGTGGTTTCAACTTGCTTTTTCTTGGTAAGTTCAAATGGTTCAAATGGCTCTGAGCACTATGGGACTTAACATCAGTGGACATCAGTCCCCTAGAACTTAGAACTACTTAAGCCTAACTAAGGACATCACACACATCAGTGCCCGAGGCAGGATTCGAACCTGCGACCGTAGCGGTAGCGCGGTTCCAGATTGAAGCGCCTAGAACCGCTCGGCCATATCGGCCGGCCTATTTGTAAGTCAACAAGTCGTCTCACGCTGGAGGGTTGACGCAGACGTATTAGGAAAAACAGTTACTACAAGTTTTTCATGAGTTCCACATTTGACTCTTGCAAGCAATTTCATCTCTCCCTTATTCACAGACCAGACCGCATGAACGCAGAACTTTGCACCTTTATAAACAAGGTAACTGCGAACTTAAGGGGGGATAGGACGTCAAACGGGCCGACCTGGAGCAGGAGAGGCATCACAGGTCATTTTAATTCCACTATCTATACTTTTCCAAATAAATTCATAAAACTTTGTAGCATGACCAGGAAGGATTCAGGATTCACACTCAAAGCAGTGGAAGTTCAAAAACATAACAAAATAATTTTTAATGTAAAAGTCATCATTTTTTCACTTACTATTGGCTATTTGTTGCTACAGGTACACTATTCTTTATAAGTAAGAGAGATTCTTCGATTAATTTTGCAGAGCATACGAACCGTACTTACAGATGTATGAATAAAATTTTTCAAATCTACTAAAAACTGCGATAAAAATTGAGGAAAATAACAACATAAAATTTGTGTTTTTTCTAAACATGAAGTTTAAAATGTAAAAGCTCATTCATTTTTCCATAAATTAAATAAATTCCATAGTTTTATACACATGTATGTATGGTTTGTATGCTGCGCAAAATTCATCGAGACTGTCTCTTACTTATGAAGAAAAGTGTACCTACAGCAACAAATGCAGCCAATAGTAAGTGAATAATTGATAGTTTTATACACATGTATGTATGGTTTGTATGCTGCGCAAAATTCATCGAGACTGTCTCTTACTTATGAAGAAAAGTGTACCTACAGCAACAAATGCAGCCAATAGTAAGTGAATAATTGATGATATTTCACGTGTAAAAAAATTCTTTTGTTATATTTTTGAATCCTTCCTGGTCCTGCTGACAAAGTTTTATGAATTTATTTTTAAAGGAATAGACAGTGGAAATGAAAATTTCCTGTGGTGCCTCTCCTGCTCCAAGTCTTCCCGTTTGACGTCCTAACCCCCTTAAGGTAATCTGCAGTAAAGAAAAAGCGTAACCTCCAGTTCTCTCTCAGTAAGGTGAATGTTATTGTTTTGAGGGTCACATTCCTCTCACGTGTTGTGAAACTTACGATCAAAAAAGTTGATAGACAGCTCTTATCGTCTTCGATATTGTATGATCCTTTAAAATAACTTGATAACAGGAAGTGTTGTGATATGAGTGTTAGCCCCAGGTCAGTCTCTCCCATAACATAACACTGTTCCCACTGGTCTGCGAGGGTGGCGAGGTGCATATTTCGAACAACAGCTCTTCTGAATTACAGTGTATCTGGACACGACCGTCTACCGGGTGGAACAAGATACGTGACTCATCCGACCTGGCGACTGGCTCTCATTGACACACGATTCAGTTTCGAAGATCCCGCTCCTGCCACAAGTGTAACTGACCACATCGGATCATCTGCTGCGGAGCACCATGTTGAACAATGTACGCTGAACAGTGCGTTCCAAGACAGTTTCTCCTGTAGCTGATTGTCACATCTTCCACAGGTCGCCGTGTATACCACTCGCCCGCTCTGCCTGTGAGTGGACATGTGGCTGCTCCTTCAGCAAGGTCCGAGCAGGCACACGGGGGGAGGGGTTTATTAGTTATTGGGAGCTCCAACGTTAGGCGGGAGATGGAGCCCTTTAGGGAAATAGCGAAAAGGTCGGGGAAGAAGGCCAGTGTTCACTCTGTCCGCTTGCCGGGGGGTGTCATCCGAGATGTGGAGGAGTCCCTACCGGCGGCGATAGAGAGCACTGGGTGCACCCGACTGCAAATTGTTGCTCATGTCGGCACCAATGACTCCTGCCGTCTGGGTTCAGAGGTCATCCTCAGTTCGTACAGGCGGTTGGCGGAATTGGTGAAGGTGGAAAGCCTCGCTCGCGGGGTGGAATCAGAGCTAACTATTTGTAGTATCGTACCCAGAACCGATCGCGGTCCTTTGGTTTGGAGCCGAGTGGAAGGCTTAAACCAGAGGCTCAGACGATTCTGCGGAGATCTGGGGTGCAAATTTCTCGACCTCCGCTATCGGGTGGAGAAATGTAGGGTCCCCCTGAATAAGTCAGGCGTGCAATACACGCCGGCAGCGGCTACAAGGGTATCGGAGTACGTGTAAGGTGCACATGGGGGTTTTTTAGGTTAGAGAATTCCCTCCCTAGGCCCGACAAGACGCCTCCTGAGACGCGGCAAAGTAGGAGTAGGCAAAATGCAACAGAGAATAACAATATTAATGTGATAATAGTAAACTGCAGGAGCGTCTATAGAAAGGTCCCAGAACTGCTCTCATTAATAAACGGTCACAATGCCCATATAGTAGTAGGGACAGAAAGTTGGCTGAAACCAGACGTAAACAGTAATGAAATCCTAAACTCAGATTGGAATATATACCGCAGAGACAGGCTGGACAGTGAAGGGGGAGGCGTGTTTATAGCGATAAGAAGTGCAATAGTATCGAAGGAAATTGACGGAGATCCTAAATGTGAAATCGTTTGGGTGAAGGTCACGGTTAAAGCAGGCTCAGACATGGTAATTGGATGTCTTTATAGGCCCCCTGGCTCAGCAGCTGTTGTGGCTGAGCACCTGAAGGATAATTTGGAAAATATTTCGAGTAGATTTCCCCACCATGATATAGCTCTGGGTGGCGATTTTAATTTGCCGGATATAGACTGGAAGACTCAAACGTTCATAACGGGTGGCGGGGACAAAGAATCCAGTGAAATTTTTTTAAGTGCTTTATCTGAAAACTACCTTGTGCAGTTAAACAGAGAACCGACTCGTGGCGATAACATATTAGACCATCTGGTGACAAACAGACACGAACTATTTGAAACAGTTAACGCAGAACAGGGAATCAGCAATCATAAAGCGGTTATGGCATCGATGATTTCAGCCGTAAATAGGAATATTAAAAAAGGTAGGAAGATTTTTCTGTTTAGCAAAAGTGACAAAAAGCAGATTACCGAGTACCTGACGGCTCAACACAAAAGTTTTGTCTCAAGTACAGATAGTGTTGAGGATCAGTGGACAAAGTTCAAAACCATCGTACAATATGCGTTAGATGAGTATGTGCCAAGCAAGATCGTAAGAGATGGAAAAGAGCCACCGTGGTACAACAACCGAGATAGAAAACTGCTGTGGAAGCAAAGGGAACTTCTCAGCAAACATAAACATAGCCAAAGCCTTGCAGACAAACAAAAATTACGCGAAGCGAAATGTAGTGTGAGGAGGGCTATGCGAGAGGTGTTCAATGAATTCGAAAGTAAAGTTCTATGTACTGACTTGGCAGAAAATCCTAAGAAATTCTGGTATTATGTCAAAGCGGTAGATGGATCAAAACAAAATGTCCAGACACTCTGTGACCAAACTGGTACTGAAACAGACGATGACAGACTAAAGGCCGAAATACTAAATGTATTTTTCCAAAGCTGTTTCACAGAGCAAGACTGCACTGTAGTTCCTTCTCTAGATTGTCGCACAGATGACAAAATGGTAGATATCGAAATAGACGACAGAGGGATAGAGAAACAATTAAAATCGCTCAAAAGAGGAAAGGCCGCTGGACCTGATGGGATACCAGTTCGATTTTACACAGAGTACGCGAAGGAACTTGCCCCCCTTCTTGCAGCGGTGTACCGAAGGTCTCTAGAAGAGCGTAGCGTTACAAAGGATTGGAAAAGGGCACAGGTCATCCCCGTTTTCGAGAAGGGACGTCGAACGGATGTGCAGAACTATAGACCTATATCTCTAACGTCAATCAGTTGTAGAATTTTGGAACACTTATTATGTTCGAGTATAATGACTTTCCTGGAGACTAGAAATCTACTCTGTAGGAATCAGCATGGGTTTCGAAAAAGACGGTCGTGTGAAACCCAGCTCGCGCTATTCGTCCACGAGACTCAGAGGAACATGGATACGGGTTCACAGGTAGATGCTGTGTTTTTTGACTTCCGCAAGGCGTTCGATACAGTTCCCCACAGTCGTTTAATGAACAAAGTAAGAGCATATGGACTATCAGACCAATTGTGTGATTGGATTGAGGAGTTCCTAGATAACAGAACGCAGCATGTCATTCTCAATGGAGAGAAGTCTTCCGAAGTAAGAGTGATTTCAGGTGTGCCACAGGGGAGTGTCATGGGACCGTTGCTGTTCACAGTATGCATAAATGACCTGGTGGATGACATCGGAAGTTCACTGAGGCTTTTTGCAGATGATGCTGTGGTGTATCGAGAGGTTGTAACAACGGAAAATTGTTCTGAAATGGAGGAGGATCTGCAGCGAATTGACGCACGGTGCAGGGAATGGCAATTGAATCTCAATGTAGGCAAGTGTAATGTGCTGCGAATACATAGAAAGATAGATCCCTTATCATTTAGCTACAAAATAGCAGGTCAGCAACTGGGAGTACGCATTAGGAGTGATTTGAAATGGAATTATCATATAAAGTTGATCGTCGGTAAAGCAGATGCCAGACTGAGATTCATTGGAAGAATCCTTAGGAAATGCAATCCGAAAACAAAGGAAGTAGGTTACAGTACGCTTGTTCGCCCACTGCTTGAATACTGCTCAGTGGTATGGGATCCGTACCAGATACGGTTGATAGGAGAGATAGAGAAGATTCAACGGAGAGCAGCGCGCTTCGTTACAGGATCATTTAGTAATCGCGAAAGCGTTACGGAGATGATAGATAAACTCCAGTGGAAGACTCTGCAGGAGAGACGCTCAGTAGCCCGGTACAAGCTTTTGTTTAAGTTTCGAGAACATACCTTCACCAAAGAGTCCAGCGGTATATTGCTCCCTCCTATGTATATCTCGCGAGGAGACCATAAGGATAAAATCAGAGAGATTAGAGCCCACACAGAAGCATACAGACAATCCTTCTTTCCACGAACAATACGAGACTGGAATAGAAGGGAGAACCGATAGAGGTACTCAGGGTACCCTCCGCCACACACCGTCAGGTGGCTTGCGGAGTGTGGATGTAGATGTAGATGTAGATTACACAGCCGGCAAGCCTCCTACCTTCACTTTTCGTGATAGCGTGTGGGCGTCGAACACCTTGTAGCCTAAACGTGTTGTCATCGTCCTTCAATCGCTTTCCGTATGTACTGCGGTAGCACGTGAGCAGCCAACTGTCTTCGGCGTTTCCGCGGTCCTCGTTCGCAGGCGCCGGACCATAACAATGTGTCCTTTGTGGATTTCACCGATTGCAATGCGTATGGTCGCTAGAATAATTTTCCGAATAAAGCTGTCCAGATCACTTAACACATGTCTTCATTTGTAACATCGTTTCGGCTACTTCCATCATCAGATAAAACAGAACTTACAAAACAAATATTCAGCGTCTGCGTCAACAAAACCAATGCCCAAACAGGCATCACCTCGAGAGGATAACCTTTCTGGATGTTGTAATCATCAGCAATTATTATAGGCCCAGAACAGCTATACAGAGGAACACTAACCAATGCCGATGTGATCTTAAATGCTAGATCAGGTCATGCCAGAAGCTATCAGTATGGCTTCTACAGGTCTATGATACATGGTATCATAAATTTCACTTTGATGAAGACAGTTCAGAAATAACTTTAGGAAATTATGCCGACAGGTCGTGCAAGTGAATACCTCAAAGGACACATCATCAAGATGTACAAGGAAATTAAAAACAAAAAATTGATTCGACCATGGATGTATCAGAATAATAAATGCCTAATGTTTAGTGGTCTGCATTCCGACCGCATTGTGCATAGCTTCAAAAAAGGAAATGTCACAACAGGATTTCAAACCAGAGGTAGTTCGGGAATAGGTTGTGCCATAAAATGAAAAAAAAAGAAATAAATGGGCAAATATAATCACTCAGATGTGTATAAAATAAATATCAACGATTGTGAAAAATCCGGGGGGAAGTTTCTTGAGAAGTTTAGGAGACCATTACTACCACGGGAGCGTTAACGAATCGACAATGCACTTAAAAATGCAGCAAAATAAGTCAGTGTGAACCCAGTAAGGAAATGCCTTAAACATACGGGAGAATGATGAAACTTTCACCCACAGACACAGGGCTCCTCAAAGAATTTGGGTCGAACATAGCAAATTTCATGCTAGTCTTTTTTCTGAGAATTGCTGGTGTGACTTACAATTACTCTGGCGAGGTCTTGTCCTGTCCAATGGATCACACCTCACATCTTCTGCACCGGCGCCGTACTTCTTTCTCAAGATGGAGCTGCCATCCAAAATATTTCAGTTTAATAATCAGATTGTTTTAATTCTTTGTAACCTGTGAATGTAATTCTCGTTGCCAAACGGTATAGCTGGCCGGCATATGCCATGTGATGGGTTCAGATCCTTGACGGAAGGATGTTTTTCATTCGCATACTTTTGCCTCTTTCCTTGTCGATATATGAGAGTTGCATCGTTTGTATATTTGTATGGTGTGTATGAGCATAATCGATGTGTGTATAGCATAGTGTTTGACGATGAGAGGGGAGACAGAGAGGGTGACATCCAGTTCTGGTAGATAACCTACTCATCTCAAATAGACCAAAGATGAGCACCGGGCTCACTAAAGCCTCGTAAAATTTACGATTACGGCAGGGTATAAAACAGGACATTTTGCACTTGACTTGGTGTGTAACATATCGTTGTAGATCTAATAATGGTATTTGACTTAGGCATAACCCATAAATTATGAAATCCTTTGAATAAAATGTTGCATCAGTAAACCTTACGATAGTTTAGTAAAAATGTAACATTTCCTCCCCTTTAATGTTCTAGGGTTAACATCCCCAACGGACTGTTTTACAGGTCTATAAATTTTCGTATTTTGGCTAAGTTTTATTTGACAGGGCAGAGCTCTTATGTGCTGGACGAGCATAATTGTAAAAGCCACTTTCGTAATCACATCATGTTTAGCCAAAATGTTTTTAGTACTAAAATTTATGCGGCTGTTGAGTAAATATGATTGTTAGGCAGATTTAATAAATACTTGTTGCCACATTTAGGTGAACGCCATACTGACTAATTGACGCCATCTGAAAAGCAACAGCACTAATTTGAATCTTGTTTCATAATTGGACTTCGAATGTAATTTCAAGACTGCCATTTTTATAAGTATGACTAAGAAAAGAAAATTAAGTCAACGTCACCCCCACTAGCGCCATCTCTCGGCTAGCACTAACATTTTAGAAAATTTTTGGGCCACGTTGAAAGTTTCTTAGGTTTAGACGTATTTTACTTCGCTTTTTTGGCACAGTGATACATCGACTACGTTCTGTAGAGGCAGTTTCGTTTCTTTTTACTTTTTTCCTAAAAAAGAAAACTATTGAAGATATTTTTTACCCTAATTGCTTCATTTACTACATTATATACCGGTCGTCACTGGTGTTCAGTAATAAATTACTACTAAAGTGGTCAGAAGGTTCTGCCTGGAAGTCAATGTATATTGAGCTATTTCACTTCTTAGAATTTAATTTTATTTGAATAATTTCTTTGTTGTCTTATAAACTACATTTTATTCTCCTGGTGAGAATGTGGATTCAAATGATAGTATTTTGTGGCTATGCTGTAGCTGTTGCGCCGTATTTGATATGAAGAAACTGCACTCATTATGTGGAAACGCGTTGATGAATATGACGAAAAGCCTTTTCACCGTGCTCTTGTAACGTAGCTTTCAGTTTGATGAAAGACGAAAAGAAGGGGATTCAAAGCTTTTCTCACACAAAAAAGGATTACTTGTGTTCGTGATGTGCATCTACGGACGGTAGGAAATAATCTTCTACTACGGTCAGCAAGGAGGTGAAGTATATAAAGCAGCATACGAAAGCTAGAGAAATGACCAAATATCATTTGTCGTCAATGCAATGTGGAATCATGCATTCATTCTTGATTTGAAAAATTGAATAGTTCCTAACTTTTGAAGAAATAAATCTTATAGACAGAATTTTACCGCTTTTTTTTCATAGGTCCTATTCCATACGGTTTCCTTAAATTTCTCGAGCTCGGTGGTATACGTATGGCTCACAAAAAAGTAACGGAGCTGTGGAAACTAATTCACTGCCATGTGGCCGAATTATACGTACGTTTACAGTAGAGATTACACCTACAGTCAAATTACAGTTTACTTACTTCAACTGATAAACGGTCTTACGACATATTTTCCTTAGTTCTCAGCGTTTTAATCCAAAGAAGTCACGTCATTTCCGTATAACGTAGAAGTCTTCGGCAGTAAAAATGATCAAGTGGAATACACACCGTCCGTCCAAAATGTTCATAGACCGATTTTCTTCCTGGCGTGTAAGCGGCGTCAGCGTAGTATTCACCGTGTCAGTCTGAAATAACAACTGTAAACAACAGATGCGCATTCGACTAGTCAGCGGGCAGTGAACCAATATCCAAACCAAGTGTTCAAGATATTATCAAGAATATTTTTAAGAACAGTTTTTCTCTCACATCCTGACTCATGAACGACGCGTGAATTCCTGCCGCGATTTCATTGCGATTCAGAAGGTGGGAAATTGCTTTCTGGAAAAGACCACCGCAGTTGACGAGACTCTGTTTTATCAATACGAGCTTCCCACAAAACGACAAAGTGGAGAAATTCACATAAAAGGTCAACGTTTTGACTATATAATCGACATTCAAGTCAATGAGATGTGCGATCTGCAGAACATTCGAAAGAAGGACTTTTTGATTCTTTTGCATTTTTGTATGATTGTTCTGTGGGTTGTAGACAAATCGGGGGAAAGTATGTTAAACTCACAAAGGATTAAAACCACTATCTTAATTTTTTTCTACTCTTTATTAATACAGTACCGAAACTTTTTGAACTGGAGGGGTATTTACGCAATGTTAATACAGGGTGGTCCAAAAGTCCAGAAACATCCTCATAAAATTCAAATTAAGTAGCAAACAAGGAAACAGAGTCCCTACACACGAGGGACGAGAAGGGAGAAACTTTATAGGCTATGCCACCAACATGGCGGCCATCTTGAAAGCCGCAATCTTGGATTCAACTCCAAAATTTCAAATGGGAATGTGGTCATCTGACATATCAAACAGATAGAGAATTTCACCATAAAAACAATGCCGTTGTTATTTTAAACATAGCTTTATTCATTCTCGGGTTATAGCGAGTTACATGTGGCAGTGGTGGGATGCTCGGCAGCATGTGTGTTATGTGCCGAAGAGACATTACGCCGATGTTACACAGTCCCGAGAGACCAACAACAGTCATAGGAATGGCTCGACATGTTGTCCATTATGTTGGATTGTTAATGCTATCCTCCGAACCCAGTCCTGACGAACTTCGACCAACACATCTGGCTGAATTTGACCACACGCATCAACAATGCGCTGCTTTAGATGATGCAAATCCCGTATTTTCACAGAATAAACCAGTGCTTTGACATGACCCCAAAGATAAAAATCCAAAGGAGTCAAATCTGGTGAACGTGGCGGCCACTCCACAGCACCCCTACAACCAATCCACTTTGAGGAAAGTGCACATACAGGAAAGCTCGCACATTGTGTCCATAATGTGGTGGGGCTCCATCATGCTGGAAGAATTCCGGAAGTGTCCTGTTCTCCGTTAACAACGAGGGAAACACTTCTTCATCCAATAACCTCAGATAACCGTTGACATTAACGTACCATCAAACGACTTTGGTACCCCACACACCACACCAGACCATCACTTTTTGTGAGTCGACCATTTTGGAAGCATCAATCCAGTGCGGATTTGTGTCGGAACAGTATCTGTGATTCTGCTTGTTCACATCACCATTGATAAAGAAATTGGCTTCATCACTGAACAGCACCTGATAGGGGAAACTTGGGTTTATCTGCAGCTGCTGTGTCACCCATTCTGCGAACTGTACCCGACAGTCTTTGGAGCAGCTGAATTTTGTACAGGTGCCAGTTGTACTGCTATAAAATTCGCAGTATGGAGGTACGGCTAACCCCACATTCTTGTGACAGGCGACTAGTACTCCGTTGCGGACTCTTGCTAAATGATGCGAACACGCTGACTGTTGTTGCTTCATCGGTGCCGGATATTGGTCTTCCAGCCTTAGATTTATCTGCGACAGAACCTGTTGCTCGGAATTTGGCCAAAAGCTTGGCAACAGCGCTGTAAGTGATGTGCTGTCCGTTTGGTTGACGACTGTTGAAATCCTCAGCAATGACCCGTGTGCTTCTTTCTACTGATATCGAGATGATTTCAAAGTGTTCTTCATGTGTTAAGGACATTTTGTAACCTGCAAATAAGGAAACAATAATTAAAACGTTAGCATGAGTAAACGATACCTAACAGTTAAACACGTGTAACATATCAGGCATTTAATAGTCACTTTGCACCGTTTCTGACTCCATTTTATGATTTCTCAGTACGTAATACTCACGCTGCCGACCGTCCCACTGCTGCCGCAAGTAATTGGCTATAACCCGAGAATGAATAAAGCTATGTTTAAAATAACAACGACATTGTTTTTCTGGTGAAATTCTCTATCTGTTTGATATGTCACATGACCACATACCCATTCGAAATTTTGGAGTTGAATCCAAGATGGCGGCTTTCAAGATGGCCGCCATGTTGGTGGCATAGCCTATAAAGTTTCCCCCTTCCCCTTCCTCGTGTGTAGGGATTCTTTTCCCTTGTTCGCTACTCCATTTGGATTTTATCAGGGTGTTTCCGGACTTTTGGACCACCCTGTATACTCCTACTGTTACTGCTCGTTGTCCACAGTAATGATTTAGTAGCCGTATCACAAGAAAATAACGAATAATTGGGTCTAGAAACATATATCTACTCTATTCGCTTTATAATAGAGAGGGCATAAATGACATCATATTTATTTACTTTAAGGAATATTAAATCCATTATCTCAGATCGAGTATAAATTTTGATTTCATACCAGTTACGGTAGAGGTAGCATTTCCACGATTTTAATTGACATTATGACAAATTTGTGCACAGCACCAAATGCTAGTTACATTTACAGTTTATTTCTGTATTTCTTCCCTTGCCTTTAAACTCATTGCTATGATGACCTAGCTGGCTGTATTACCCAAAGGCCCCTTCTTCAAGAGTGACAGTGATCGTTGTAGAAAATAATATTTCCGCAGAAGCGGCAACTCCAAGAAGACTGGTATTACCAGAATATTAATTGTCACGTTATGAAGGTAGCAGAAGTCATTTACGTGGAAAGTCTAGACGCTGAAGTAGATTATGGCTAGTGTAAATGAGTGTCAACAGGTTTCCTTGAATGTTCATTTTTTATTTTCAAGACGTAATTTAATCTCTGAATCTCTGGTGGAGACGTTCAAATTTTTGATCCTAATGTAACAGATCAGACGGCAGGTAGTGTTTTACAGTCTTTTTAGAAAGATGACAGACCCCTTGTCACAGGTGCAATGACAGATTAAAAAAGATGTTTTATGGAATGAGGCGTCATATAACGTGCAAAAGTACATAGTAGCATAATACTGTCAAACATCTGAAACATCACGTTGTAACCAAGGCCACTGAAGGATAGGTGATGAAATGATAGATTTGTGGAAGTATCATGAATTTTGTCCAGCACCCACCACAACATTTATCTTCATGTTCTGTAATTATTTCTCAAGAGTTTGTCTGATATGGTCACACCTTAGAAAAAGGTTACATCTTGAAGTCATCTATGGAACTAAGTCACAATAACTGCTATAAAATCTTTTTGCTGTGTGAACTAGTAAGAAGCAAGATGTACCTAAAAAATTTTTACTGTATGTACTAGTTTCAGCTAAGTATTTATAAACATATATCTCTGTTGTTTCACATCTGCAATACACAAGTCTCTACAAAAAGACCTGGTTTCAATTAATTGCAGTACTTTCATTCATATAAGACACAGTATCACAAGTACCTTCGGAACAAAATACAGCATATCAGGTGGTTTCTTTATTAAATGTATACAGGCCTTTTATGGAACCATACCACAAGAACTTTGTGTAACAGAATATGACATGCATATTCTTTTAATGTTTTATGCTGACGTATTTCATGCGGCAAAGCTTCACATGATCAGAGTGATGTAAACATTGTTTATTCTTGCTGTGAAATTCTTTATTGTCCAATCCTTTTTTGTAATGTTAAGCTGTCAGAAATATCTCCATAAGTTATGTTTTAGATTAAGTGTATTCGTTTATCTAATTACACCATGTTATTTTGCATTCACTTCATGCTGTGTCCATTTATTTCCATTCTACATCATCACACAGTTTATACTTGTGTTCATGTGCTTCACTTCACGATAATCTACCTATGTGGTTTTCAGTTGAGAATGAAATCAATCCTTCATTCATACTTCAATACAATACATACTTAATATAGGTTTCCACCGTATTATTATTCATATAAAACTGTACTATTCCTAGATACAAAATCAATTCAGATAAGCTATGTCATCAAGTTATATTATGCAGCACCCCTTGTGATCCTTAAATTTGTCATATGTATTGTTAAATTACTACTAACCAACATTTTACGCATTGAAAAGTTCTGCTGAGACTTCTGATCTTCATTGATTGAACTTTTATGTTTTAATGTGCTAAGATTTTTTGCACATAGATGTTGTCACTTCTGTGTTGTTACCGTTAGTTGCATTGTTATAATTACCTAGTGCAAATGTGGTTACCCTTAATTGTATTCCTATAGTTACCTATTGCAAAAATTTTGGGCATTCAAAGCTGCAACTTTGCTGAGATCTTTATTCCTAATAATATATTTGCTACTGTGTAGGCTTACCTTAAAGAGCAGCCTATTTGACGTACATAATATGTACTAAACGTTTTCGATGTTGTAGCCAAGGCATAGATAAACCTAGGGTCACACCTATGTGTGCACAACCCTTAATAGAAGAGTATTACTTGCGTCTGTCTATAGAAATTGTCATGAGTTCAAACTCTGACCTAGGAGAGGACGATTTTATTCTTGTGTTATCTTTGGTAGTCATAAATACCTCCTCAAGTGACCTGTGGTTTTAAGTGCATTGGTTTATGTTATTTTACCATGTTATTTTGTGTTCACTTTCAACTGTTCTGTTTCCTTCCCCTTACACTATGAGATGGTTTATACATGTACTTGCTGTGCTTTACTTTATGACAACCTACTTGGGCGGTTCTCATTTTAAAATGTAGCCAATCTTTACTAGTGTTTCAGTACAATAAATAATTATCATAGATTTCCAGTATTACATATTTTTAACTGTCAAGTTCCACGCCAAAGAAAAAGGAAGAAAATAGATTCCATACAGGCAGACATTCTATATCAACATGTTAGAGTGTGCACCACCCCCTTGTATCCACAATACTATTACATGGACTATCATGTTATGAATACCCCACATTCCTCCCATTCTAAAGATTTATCGTGACTTTTTATTGTAAATAACTGTACTCGTATGTTTTTAAAGGTTTGAGAGTATTTGTACGAAAATGATGGAACTTCTAGGTTAGACCTTCAGTTATACTCCTACAGTTACCCACTGCAGAAATAATTTGCTCTTAAGGTTCTTACTTTACTGATACTTTATTCTTAGAAATGTTTCAGATCCTGCATACTCCAACCTTAAATGAAGCAGCAGCCACGTTGCTGCCTGTGTAAGATAAATAGTATGTACTGCACATTTTCGTTGTAGTTGGTCACATTCTCCTGTTAATGTGACAATTACTCTGTCATACATATCTATGTATTGTTCTGTGTTGTAGTACAACACCTATGTATGCACAGCCCAGCGTTGTAGAGTACGACGTGCACCTACCTACAGCGAGGTTTTGAGGTAAAAAAACTCTGTCCAACTAACGGACAGTTCAACACGTTTCATGCTTGTGAAGTGAGCGTGGTGAGACAAGAAAGATCTTGTCCCACCACTTACTAGTGTAGAATGCAAATATTGTGCACGCTCACTGCACAATATTTGCATTCTACGCTATTATAGATAGCTGTTTGTGAATAATTATATCGCAAGGCTTTAATAACCTACTTGGAAAGATTTGTACGTACTTTGTAATTTGCTTGTATCTGCTGTAGGTATGCACTGCGAGTTCTGCTTTCTCGTTGTCCGGGGTACATGTTTCCATTCCTGCTCTCCCTACTCCCCCTCATCCTTATCCTCACCCCCCCCCCCCTAAAGCAATGGACTTGACTTGTGTGCCTGTCGCATATATGCCGTGTACACACCGCAAAAACAGTGTATTGCTTTATTTTTATTTCATCCCCCGGCCCCATTTGGGCTATGGTTGCACTTTTATCAGATACAATTTGCTGCTCTTCAACCACATGAGAGGAAAATTTTAAATAACATAATACAAAAGCTGGAAATTGCATTTGAAAAAAATAAAGGTTTTTTGCTGTAAAAAAGCAGCTCGTCAGTTGTATAAGTTAAAGCAGAAAAGGTTGTTTTGATGATTAACTAATATATAGACACAGATGGATGGAAAATGGGTGTCACACACGAGGACATAAAAGCATTTGACAGTTACATAACGTAAAACTAAAAGGCCGATGTGTGACTTAGTAAAAGAGATACATGGATGAGTGAAGATACGAATGGAAACAGATTGCCAGGAAGAAGGGTGTCAGGGAAACATAGCATTTAAACGTAGTGGATAGGGAGGGGGAGGCTTGTAGGTGGATGTTTGTAGAAAGTATGGGGGAAGCGTGGGGAGGGATGCGGTTCCGAAGCAAGACTTAGAAAGTAAGTGAACTGGAGGGGAAGTGAGCGCTGACGAGGGGTGGGTAGTAGGGATCTCCTAGAGCTGGTAGAACGAGTATATGGGATTTCATGGTCAGATAAGGAAAGGTGATTAAAGTTCCGTTGGAAGAGGATGTGGATGATATTGAGGAGTAGTTTTGGGGAAATATGGTGGTAGAGGCGTGGCAAGGTACCAGGGTCACTGAACTGTGGGGAAACTATGGGGTGGGCAGCGTCGAGTTTACAGGTAACTGATATTTGGAGGTGTTCAGGAAGGAAGAGTATGCTGGGGTCTTTTATAAGTTGGTAGAGGATGTGGGTGGGGAGGGTAAGCGTATCTGGAAGGCTAGGCAAAGTGCAAGGTATTTGAGGATTTTTAGGGCGTGACAAAAAGAGGGAGGATCAGAAGTCCATGCCACATTGACAGAGCAGAGGATGTGTCGGATTAGCACTTTATAGGTGTGGGGGATGGTGGAAGGGTGCAATCCCCAGATTTGGCCCGTTAGTTGTTCTTGTAATCTTTGTCTATTGTGGGCTTTCTGTCTAACAGTTAATGGAGGAGGCTTGCAGGCCTGTCAGAAATTAAGTGTTAGTCTAAGGGATTTTAGTGGTAGTTAAATGAATAGGACGATCGTAAATGGTAAGGTAAAAGTCGTGGTAACGGAAACTGCAGATGTTTCGGCCTATGACTATGCTTGCGTTTTGGTATAGTTGATTCTGAGGAGCTCTTGGCTGCACCAGGACGTGAACTGATTGAGATCGATCTGGAGGGATCGTTGGGATATATGGAGGGAGTGGTAGAGGCCGAGGAAGGCAGTGTCATTGGCATACAGGTGGAGATGAACAGGAGGAGGCGGCTTGGGCTTATCAGCAATGTAGAAGACATACAGGAGAGGTGACAGGACAGCACCTTGGGGCACACCTGCATTGGCATGGAAGATATGGGAGTTGGTATTATTGATGAGGACATAAGACAAGGAGGCAGTGACGTGGACATAATTTATGGGAAGCGCACAGGTATGAAGCTTAAAGAGGAGCCTAGAATGTCACTCTTGGTCATAAGCTTTCTCAAGATGTAGGGAGACAAAATGGTGGATTTGCTGTTACTGATATGATGGGAGAGGAAATGAGTAAGGTACAGGGCTTGGTCATCGGAGGAAAAAGTAGGACAGAAGCCACAGGTGATGAAAAGGAATCGGTAGGTGTTGTTGTATGCGTTTATGGATACGTTGTGATAGAATGGACTCAAGGACCTTGCTAAATACGGAAGTGGGGCTGATGGGACGGTAGGAGGAGGTATCAGTGGCAGATTTGTTAGATTTGAGAAGGTGGAGGATTCGAGAAGTTCTCCACGGCTCAGGACAGAAGCCTGTGTGTAGGATTACATTGTAAAAGGTGGCTAAGATCCCCAGGAAAGAGACCTGTCTGTAGGTGATGCAATCATGATCGGGAGCCGTATTGCGTTTTAGATAGAGTATCTGTAGTAAGTCTTGTGTTATAAGTTCAGTATTGAGTTCTGTACGTGGGATGTTGTCGAGGTACTGGGGGCTAGGAAAGACGGATGGGAGTGAGGTTCAAATGGCTCTGAGCACTATGGGACTTAACATCTGTGGTCATCAGTCCCCTAGAACTTAGAACTACTTAAACCTAACTAACCTAAGGACATCACACACATCCATGCCCGAGGCAAGATTCGAACCTGCGACCGTAGCGGTCACGCGGTTCCACACTGAAGCGCCTAAAACCGCACGGCCACACCGGCCGGCAGTGAGGTATTGGTTAATGGTGGACTGTTACGAATAAGGAGTAATCGAAGTGAAGGTGATCTGAGATGATGAAGATGTCACAGAGGTAGGACGCAAAGTGATAGGCTTTGCTTAGGGTGGGGTGAAAATCGTGCAGGAGAGAGTAGGAGGGAGCAGAAACATCGAAATAAACTATTGCAGAGTAAATACCTTAGTTTTCCTAAAGTATACGTTTTAATAAGAATGAGTAAAGGGAATAGTGACAGTTAATAATGTGTTTCAGTCGTAAGTAAAGTACAGCTCTGTAATCGTTACTGTTCTTATATATACCCACCAAAGTAGTTAATTTTATATGTGAAAAGAGAATTATTTACGGTCTGTTACATGGTTTCGGTCTAAGAGTCATCTAGTGGCTATAACACGCTGTACATGTTATCTTTGCAATACTTGTGCATTATACGCTGTTTAAAGTTGGTTTCCACTGTTTAGAATATGTCAAGCTTTTGTAAACAGGGGTGCTACTGTGAACTGTCTTTTTGCGATATAACAAGCATGTGTGAGGATATGTATATGGACATGGCCTTTTTCGCAAAGTGCTTTATGTTTTTTTAAATATTTTAGTTCCTAGAAACCCTTTATAATGTTCTGATTTTTATCCAGTTGATAACTTGGCATGAGGTTCAACGTAAAATGAACACGTCTCACAACGAAAAGATTTTTACGGAATGTACAGTTCCATTTCCGGTTTTTGTAAGCCAAATTATAACTTTTATCTCAAGTATTATGTCTTAACTCATGTTATGCGACATATTCAATGTACATGCACTTTGTTACATACCTGTAGATGACAGCAAAGTTTGTCGGAACCGGCTGCCTTAAAAATATTTTATGCGATCTAGACTGTCGAATGTTTTTTAGCAAACAGATCGCTCCTTTAGCACTCTCAAATTGAGAAAAAATCAGTCAAAACCATACAGCGTAAATGGCTGGAAGATACCGTAGGCCAGGTTCAGCTGCCCAACTGGAAACGGTTTTCCTATTCTTCGCGACTGTAGGCCCTTTCCTTCGCGGCGAATGAGAGCTGTGTACGTACGTGTACGTGACTGTGTGTGTAAGTAGTGTACTTTCATGTTCTTGTTGGAAATGATAAGGGAAGGGAGAGGGTGAAACCCTATGGTACTCCTAGGACCTTATAAAATAGAGGGATCCTCCTAAATTTGGGGAGATGGAAATTAATAGGGTAGATCTTAAAGAAGTGACCTCCCCACAATCACTTTTGTGTAGGGAATACAAAAACACGAGGAGGGGATTTCTCAACGTAATTGGTAACACAAATCCGTGATTTGATTATGTAGTACAAAAACTCAAATCAACTAAAACTGCAATAGGAATCATTTTAAAAATATGCGGAGGTACGACAGTACAATTAAATATTTAATCATGTTAAACTATAATTAAATAATTAAATGCAGAGGTGGAAACCTAATCATGAGAAATTGTTCTGTAATATGATTACTCTTATTAGCAGCACAAATAAAATTCCATTAATCAATTATAAAGCATTTTCCCATTTTAAGCAAATAAATTGGTAATTTATTTAAATAATCCAAGAATTTAAGGCAATCCTATTTCTAGTTAATTGTGTAAGGAATGCAATTATGTTAGCTTGTAAGTCCCACATTAAAAATGGTGAATTGATTTTGAAAGCAGTTACTCACAGCTTGGTATACAATAAAGATACAGAAAAGTCTAAAAAGCAACGCATTCGTTGGAAAATGATAACATCAGCTGGTTGCCTGCCTTCTTCACCGGCTCTGCCATCCACCTCCAGAACAGAATCATTCTCCCACTTCTACACTGAAGTAAACTCTGTTACAAGCAGCTCTGGATTTTGCTGTTACTACTGCCTTCTGTTGTGTTTTGGTGTCTTGATGTATAACATTCTCAAGCACATGCCCAAGTCCCTTGAAATCCTAGAAAGACAATCACTCCACCTCTCCTTCCGCATCCGCCAATCTTTTCCAGCTCGCATCCTGTATCAACTCATCCACTTCCAACACCTTGTTCTCTCGCTAGAGCACCTTCGGATCCCAAACATTAATCACAAAACCCAGTCCTGGCGCCTAGTTTCCCATCTCTAAACATCAATCCACATACCCTGCTCCTCCACTGTATTCCGCCTTCTATGCATCTTCGTGCCTTTTAGAGCCTCTCCCTCCGGAATTTCAACCAACTCCCATTCCCCAACGATGAAAT
The DNA here is from genome assembly GCF_023898315.1 of Schistocerca nitens. Lineage (NCBI taxonomy): Eukaryota > Metazoa > Arthropoda > Insecta > Orthoptera > Acrididae > Schistocerca > Schistocerca nitens. The sequence goes on from NC_064621.1 coordinate 373,309,021, forward strand.
CCGTTACGATATGTGCCCTTCTTTCCAACCCTATCCACTACGCTCGACCTCATATCTTCCTTCCAGTTCCCTGCCTTTTTCTCCGCTGATTTTCAGTCGTCTGCGGTTCCAGAGGGTCCCATAGTCATACTCAGCATTCCGTCTTAGTCATAACCATGACCATCTTCATACATCATCAATATTAGCAGTACTTCACAACATCATTCACATTATCATCAGAGATTTTATTTTAGTTACGACGGCCATTCAGTAATTAAAGAGATAAATTGGTCAGGGGAAAAAACTGTTAGTAGGGCAAGTTTGGTACTTTTATGGCTCTGAGTTGGCATCACTGGGATGAGCCCTGATGTATCAAAATTGTTTTTCTTATAACCTCAACAATACATTTGAAGATGGCGACTCCTCTTGAAACATCCACATTAGTTAAACAACGTTCTGTTATTCGTTTTTTACTTGCAGAATGGAGAAACTAATGAAAATATACCGTATGATCTCTAAAGTTTTGCTGAAGGTTGTATCAATTGTTCAAATTTTTACAAATGGGTACAGCAATTCAAAAACGATTGCGACTCAGTGACTGACGAACACCGTTCTGAGAGAACAGTGGCAGTTTCAACTCCCTCCTTGAAAGTCGAATTGATGACATTATTCGTCCAAACCGCCGTGTGACTGTGGTAGCCGCGCGGGATTAGCTGAGCGGTCTACGGCGCAACAGTCATGGACTGTGCGGCTGGTCCCGGCGGAGGTTCGAGTCCTCCTTCTGTCATGGGTGTGTGTGTTTGTCCTTAGGATGATTTAGGTTAAGTAATGTGGAAGCTTAGGGACTGATGACTTTAGCCTTTAAGTCCCATAAGATTTCAGACGCATTTGGACATTTTTTTTACTGTGGTAATAATCGATGATAATGTTCAAGTTAGTACCGATACAGTTCGCATTATCTGTAAGAAGCTGAATTACCGCAGAACATGTGGAAGATGGGTCCCAAAGGAGTAGACGCGGCTACTCAAGGAAACAAGGTTGAGAGTGTGCACAGAGCTAAAGGAACGTTCTGAAAGAGAACATGAGCACTTCCTCAACAAAATTTTAACTTGTGATGAACCTTGGGTTCACTATTATGAGCCAGAATCGAAAATACGAAGCATAGAGAGGAAACACACCAACTCACCTGTCAAGAAAAAATTCAAAACCCAAGCATCAGCAGGGAAAGTCATGTTGACGTAATAAATAAAAAAATGCAGTTCGGGTAATCTACTACGAACAGCGGAGTGAATCCATTATCGTAGCCAAGATAGACACGAAGCCCATGCCCACCACAGTAGTACAGGTTCGTATGCCAACTACCTTCCCAGATGATGAGATAAAAGAAATTGTTCATAAAGTTAAAGGTGGCAAAAATTTAATTCTAAAAGGGACTGGAATTGGATAGTAGGAAAAGGTAGGGAAGGGAAAATAGTGGGTGAATATGGACAGGGAGAAATGAATGAAAGAGGAAGCGGCTTGGTGGAATTTTGCACAAAGCGTAATTTATTCATCAATAACACTTGGTTTAAGAATCATGAAAGAAGTATGTGCACGTGCAAGAGACCTGGAACCACCGGAAGGTTTTAGATTGACTATCTAATGGTTAGAGATAAGTTAAGAAAATAGGTTTTAAATTGTAAGAGATTTCCAGGCGCAGATATGGACTCTGACCAAAATTTATTGGTTATGAATTGTAGATTAAAACTGAATAAATTTGAAAAAGGTAGGAAATTTAGGAGATGGGGCCTGGATACGTTGGAAGAACCAGGAGTTGTTGAGAGCTTCAGAGGGAGCATAAGACAGCGGTTGACAAGAACGGGGGAAAGGAATACAGTAGAACACGTATGGATGGCTTTAATAGATAAAATTGTGAAGGCAGCAGAGGATCAAACAAGTACAAAGACATGGCCTCGTAGAACTCCTTGGGTATCAAAAGAGATATTGAATTTAACTGATGAAAGGAGAACATTTAAAAATCCAGCAAACGAAGCAGACGGAAGGCAATACAAACGTTTAAGAAATGAAATTGACGGGTAGTGTAAAATGGCTAAGCAGGAATGGCTACAGAACAAATTTAAGGATTTAGAAGCTTGTTTGACTAGGGGAAAGGGGATGCCGCACACAGGAAAATTAAAGAGGTCTTTGGGGAAAACAGCAGTAGTTGTATGAATATCAAGATCTAGGATGGAAAACCAGTCCTGAGCAGTCGTAAGTAAAGTACAGTTCTGTAATCGTTACTATTCTTATACAGCATCCACTAAAGTATTAAATTTTAAATGTCAAAAGAGAATTATTTACGGTCTGTTACATCGTTCCGATCTACGAGTCATCTAGTGGCTATAACACGCTGTACATAAGTTATCTTTGCAATACTTGTGCCTTATACGCCTTTTAAAATTTATTTCCACTGTTTAGAATATGTGAAGCTTTTGTAAACAGCAGTTCTACTGTGTACTGTATTTTTGTGCTGTAACAAGCATGTGTGGCCATTTGCTCAAGGTGCTTTATGTTTTTAAACATATTAGCTACGACATTCCCTTTATAATGTTCTGATTTTTATCCAGCTGATAACTTGGCATGAGATTCAACGTAAAATGAACAAGTCTCACAACGAAAAGATGTTTAAGGTACGTAGAGTTCCATTTTCGGTTTTTATAATGCGAAACTAAAACTTTTATCTCAAATATTATGCTGAAATTTGGGAGTATACAGAGGATCTATACAAGGGATATAAAGCTGAAGGCAATGTTGTAGAAACGGAAGTGGAACTAGATGAAGATGAGGTGAGAAATATGATACTGCGAGAAAATTTGACAGAGCTCTGGTCGAAACAAGGCCCTGGGAATAGTGGATATTCCGTTACATCTATTGATAGTCTTGGGAGAGCCAGCCATGACAAAACTCTTCCATCAGGTGTGGAAGATATATAAGACACGGAAATATCCTCAGACTTCAAAAATAATGTGATAATTTCAGTTCCAAAGAAAGCAGGTGCTGACAGGTGTAAAAATTACCGAACTATCAATTCAATAAGTCAAGGTTGCAAAATACTGACCAACGGCTTTGCCGCAGTGGTAACACCTGTTCCCGTCAAATCACACAAGTTCACTGTCGGGCTGGTCTAGCACTTGGATGGGTGACCATCCGGTCTGCCGAGCACTGTTGGCAACCGGGGTGCACTCAGTCCTTGTGAGGCAAACTGCGGACCTACGTGATTGAGAAGTAGCGGCTCCGGTCTCGGAAACTGATATTCGGCCGGGAGAGTGGTGTGCTGACCATATGCTGCTTCATATCCGCATCCGATGATGATACCTATCATCTGAGGATGACACGGCGGCCAGTCAGTACCCTTGGGCCTTCATGGCCTGCTCAGGATGGAATTTTTTTTTTTTTTTTTTTTTTGAAATATACTATTAGGAAATCTGTACAGAGGAATGGAGAAACAGGCCGAAACCGACCTCGGAGAAGGTCAACTTAGATTCCGAAGAAATGTAGGAACACGCCAGACAATACGACTTATAAGAGAAGATATGTTAAGGAATGCCAATCCTACGGTTATAGCGTTTGTAGACCTAGAAAAAGCTATTGACAAGTTGACTGGAATACACTCTTTTTCAAAATTCTGAAGGTAGCAGCGATAAAACAGGAAGCGAAGGGCTATTTATAACTTATACAAAAACCAAACAGCAGTTATGAGAGGCGAGGGGCATGAAAGGTTAGCAGTGGTTGTGAAGGGAGTGAGACAGGTTGTAGCCTTCAAATGTTCGAATGTGTGTGAAATCTTATGGGACTTAACTGCTAAGGTCATCAGTCCCTAAGCTTAAAAACTACTTAACCTGAATTATCCTAAGGAGAAACACACAACAATGCCCGAGAGAGGACTCGAACCTCCGCCGGGATCAGCCGGATTGTAGCCTATCCCCGATGTTATTCAATTTGTACACTGAACAAGCCCTAAAGGAAACCAAAGAAAAATTTGGAGCAGGATGTAAAGATCAGGGAGAAGAAATAAGAACTCTCAGATTTGCCGATGACATTGTAGTTCTATCAGAGACAGCAAGGGATTTGGAAGAGCAATTGAACGGAATGGACATTGTATTGAAAGGAGCACATAAGATGAACATCAACATTGTCTTGAAAGAAGGGCCGGCCGGTTTGCCGTGCGGTTCTAGGCGCTTCAGTCTGGAACCGCGTGACCGCTACGGTCGCAGGTTCGAATCCTGCATCGGGCATGGCTGTGTGTGATGTCCTTAGGTTAGTTAGGTTTAAGTAGTTCTAAGTTCTAGGGGACTGATGACCACAGATGTTAAGTCCCGTAGTGCTCAGAGCCTTCTCAACCTTTTTTTTTTTTTTTTTTTTTTTTTTTTTTTTTTTTTGAGAGGAGGACATAAGATGAACATCAATAAAAGGAAGACAAAGGTAACGGAGTAGCCGAATGATATGCTGAGGTAACTAGCTCAGGAAACGAGGCACATAATGTAGTACATGAGTTTTGGTATTTGGGCATCAAAATGACTGATGACGACCGGAATAAGAGGATATACAATGTGCACTGGCAATAGCAAGAAAAGGATTTTTGAAGAAGAGAAATTTGTTAACATCGAATACATATTTAGGTGTTAGGAAATCTTTTCTTAAAGTATTTGTATGGAGTGTGGCCATGTCTGAAAGTGAAATGTGGACGATAAACAGTTTAGACAAAAAGAGAATAGAAGCTTTAGAAACGTAGAGCTACAAAAGAATACTGGAGATTAGGAGGGTACATCAGGTAACTAATGAGGAAGTTCTGAAGAGAATTCGAGTCTCGGTCCGGAACACAGTTTTAACTGCCAGGAAGTTCCATATCAGCGCACACTCCTCTGCAGAGTGAAAATTTCACCCTGAAGAGAATTGTTGTGAGAAGAAATTTGTCGCCAACTTTACCAAAAGAAGGGGTCGATTGATAGGGCACATTCTGAGACACCAAGAGATCAACAACTTACTACTGGAGAGAGGTGTGGGGGGTAAAAAACGTAGACGGAGTACAGTAAGCAGACTCAGAAGGATGTACGTTGCAGTAGTTATTCGGAGATGCAGAGGTTTGCACAGGATAGGGTAATATGGGCTGCATCAAACCTGTCTTTGGACTGTAGACAACAACAACAATTTGAGCAACTCTAATCTAGTCTGACGCATATTGCAGTCACACTGCTCGGAAGTATACAGAAATCTGTTGTAAATTATTAATGTCTACCGCATATTTATGGTCATTTCTTACCAATCATTTCATTGCCAATAGGCCTCTGACTTTTTATCAGACTTCAGTTAAGGTAAGAGAGTGTGAGCGCTCCCAATGATATTGAAGTTACTTTTGTTGCTTGTGATAATAATAAAAAACTGTTGTCTGCAGGAGATCTGAATGATTTAGGATTCATAAATAAATAGTGAAAGTTTCTCGCTGATTCCACTTAGACATGGTTCATAGAGTAAAACAGTCTATAGAGTAATAAGGAGCGTTCTCCATTAACTTTAGTTTCTACGTGGCTGGGAGACCCTGATGGAGTTAGCTGGGAGTCGGAGTAACGCTATTACCTCCTCCCAGACGTACCACTCTCCGCTAATTCACAGAGGACGTGGCTGACGTGGAGTAGGTGGGAGGGAGTGGATGCGTGCATTCCGTGTCCCGGCGGTTCGGGGAAGTCAAGACGAAGATCACTGACTGAGAAGTAAAGTGGACACACACCAGGATTTAACAGAAGCTCGCAGTGGTTTATTAGCGACTCTTATGTTGGGCAGTTGCCACAGCTTAACTAGAGAATCCACTCAAGGTTTCTGTGGCTACACTGATCTGTATAATAATGCTCGTGAAAGCACAGACCATAGTGTGTTGTGAACGACGAAATCCACAATAAAAAATAACATTGTATTTAAGGAGCAACAACGAACTGAATTCCGAATATTGAAAGCAGTAGTCAGATATGAAATCAGATTGCGTTAGTTGTTATTCACGACGAAATAAACTACTATTGTTTAAGTCAGCAAATGAAATATTAGTAGCAAAAATGCTGTTATGTATAAACGCTGAAAAATCTAATGTAGTTGGTTACGTCTCCCAAGACTGTTACAGATGCGTCAGATTGAGAGGGACAGATTGTTTTTTAAACATCACTCTTCGTTTGCAGTGATTTCTTGTTCCCCCTCCCATTCTTAAAATTTTTTAATGGCTTCATCTGTCTTCTAACTAGTTTGATGTTCCTATCACGAATTCCTATCCTGTGGTACTCTCCTCATCTCACAGTAACACTGGCATTTAACGTCATCAGTTGTTCATCGGATATATCCCAGTCTCTGTCTCCCACTATATGTTTTATCCTCTACAGCTCCCTCTCGTATGAGGGGAGTGATTCCATATTTTGCTGACACATTTTCTATCCTGTAGTCCCTTCTTCTTGTCACTGTCCTCCATATGATCCTTTCCTCGACGATTATATGAAGAACTTTCACATACATTATCTTATTAATCTACCTAATTTATGAGAGTCATCTACAGCACCACCCATCAAAAACTTTGGCTGTCTCCTTTTCGGTATTCCCACAGTCCATGTTTCGCTTAAATACATACATTGATGTTTATTCCCAGAAATTTATTCCTCAAATTAGAGCCAACGTTTGATACCAATAGACTTCTTTTGGCCAGGAATTCCATCATTGCCTTTGCTACTCTACTTCTTACGTTTCCTTTGCTTCGTACGTCACGTGTTATTTTGCTTTCAAGGTAGCAGAATTCCTTTTCTTGGTCTTCTTATTGGTCCCAAATTTTGATGGTTTCTCACTAATCTCGTTTCTCCTACATCTCATTACATCCCTCTTTCTTCAGTTCCTTCTCAGTATTCTGTACTCACTAGACTCCCATTCCATCCTGTAATAACCTCTTCACAGTCACTGAGTGTAGCCATATCATCAGCAAATTTTAACATTGGTATCTTTTTACCCTGAATTTTAATAACACTCTTGAATCTTTCTTCGATGCACAGAGCGAAGATTAAGAGCGAGAGACTGCATCCCGGTCTTACGCCCGTTTGGATCAGAGCACTTTGTTCTTAGTCTTCCATTTCGAATATCTTGCTCCATTTTACATTGTCCAATGCTTTTTCCAGGTAGACAAATCTTATGAACGTGTCTTGATCTTTATACAGCCTTGATTTCATTAACAATTGCCAAGTCAGGACAGCCTTTCAGGACAGCCTCTCTTGTCCTTTGTCCTTTGCCTCAGTTTTTCCAGATATTTCGAAGAAATATAATCTACCGCTTTTCCCGTATTTGATCCCAAGTCCTTCACAGCTCTATTTGACTCTATTACCGGAGCTCTTATACCTTCGTCTTCCACATAGTCTCCCATTTCTCCATGAATCACGCCATCTGATCAGTCCTCCTCCTCCACCTTTAGGCGTCTTCGGCGAACTATTTCCTCCTATACTCCTGCACTCACTTAAGGACGACGCTGGCTCGTACAATGCCAGACCATCAGCCAACAGTCGTAGACTGCTGCTCATGCTATCCGTCGGATTGTTTATGTATATGGATAACAAGAGCGATCCTATCATACTTCACTGGGGCAGTCCTGACGACACCTTGGTTTCCAATAAACTGTTGCCGTATAGGGATGGGTAATGGGCTCCATTACTTGGCAAGTCTTCGAGCCACATATGTGAGAAGGTACTGCTCACACCTTATGTACTTCATTTCTGCTCCACTTACAAAACGTATCGCACACAGGAATTCATTTATCTTCGTGATATCGTTCTTCACTTCAGTATTTAAATCAGCAGTGATGAATGAGTCGAGTTTCGGGACGAACATTTAGTCTGTTGTTAATTCATCCACAAATTATTTACAAAATGATGAACGTCTCATCTCATTTGGAAACGGAAATCTGCTAATTCATGCTTACAGCAACATTATCCATCAGAAAAATACTAGTCAACTACTCGTTTTTATCACACAATTGGTCACTGCCTGCATCACACACACACACACACACACACACACACACACACTTAAGGTGGGCATTATGGCTTTGACGATATTTCCGTCATTTTACTGAATACTTCGTGTTACACCCGTCGCATATCTGAAAAAGCTGAGTCGGCATTTCTCCAAAATGTATCAGATTTTGAGGTAAAGAAAGCGGACAAAAGATAAGAATCATCCATAGAGATCCTGAGCATGTAATTTAATATGACACTGTACTCTAGAGTGGCAGTTTTATATTAGTAAAATTTTGCTGTTCATTACTCCGCATAATGTAAATATTCCTTGACTTCGTAGTATAAATTACTTAAGAGTTATGCATTAATATAACTTTTAAATCTTTAGACTATAGTTTTCTTGTTAATCTTCTCCGGCAATTTATTGCATAATTTTATTCTGTTGTAAAAACAGTATTTGGTTTTCTTGTTTGTTAACTTATGGCAAATGTCAGTCTGGCTCTTATCCCACGACCATGAATGCTTCTGTTTGTGTCATAGATGATGATGCTCTTTCACTGTTGAGCATTTCACATTTCTTTCCTTTTTACTGTATCGCTTTCCTCTTACTATAGCTGTCGGTAAATTTGGACAGGTTGCAACTTGGAAACATTGAAATAAGAATACTTATAATGTATTAGGTGGGGTTCTATATTGCAGTGTTTCTAGTGAAGATCAGGAGTCGCTGGTGGAATACGAGGTGTGTGAGAAAAGTAATGAAACTGATAACACCATGGACAATCTGGAAAAGCTTGTGTTGCTCTACTTGTGTAGGCAGGTGTGTTCGTCCCTTCCAGGGGCTCGGTCCGAGTTTCAGCTTGTAACACCATAGCTCTAATGCTCTAATGCTCTACTGATTTATTTTGCCTTTTGTTTTATTTAATGTTACATCGTTGAGTTTCTGTAAATGTTGTTTGATTGAATCGATAACACAAAATTGTATACTCCTTTCTTTGTAAAAACTTTGATGTCATGGTCTGATTCTGTGCAATGTAGTATATCTGTCGTTTAAATTCCTTGTCTCATTCGGAGGGAACAAAACTTAATGTATAAAATTGCAATTTTTTTAAATAACTTTTCGTAGAAATGTCAATATATGCAAATGCTCTGTTTTATTTAAAATGTTTGTTTGCTGCTATGTAAACTGCCATGGATGACTGGAATTCGTCAGTAGGAAAAGGGAGAGAAGGAAACATAGTAGGTGAATATGGATTGGGGGGAAGAAATGAAAGAGGAAGCCGCCTTGTAGAATTTTGCACAGAGCATAACTTGATCACAGCAAACACTTGGTTCGAGAATCATAAAAGAAGGTTGTATACCTGGAAGAATCCTGGAGATACTAATAGGTATCAGATAGATTATATAATGGTAAGACAGAGATTTAGGAACCAGATTTTAAATTGTAAGACATTTCCAGGGGCATATGTGGATTCTGACCACAATCTATTGGTTATGATCTGCAGATGGAAACTGAAGAAACTGCAAAAAAGTGGGAATTTAAGGAGATGAGACCTGGATAAATTGAAAGAACCAGAGGTTGTAGAGAGTTTCAGGGAGAGCATAAGGGAACAATTGACAGGAATGGGGGAAAGAAATACAGTAGAAGAAGAATGGGTAGCTCTGAGGGATGAAGTAGTGAAGGCAGCAGAGGATCAAGTAGGTAAAAAGACGGCTAATAGAAATCCTTGGGTAACAGAAGAAATGTTGAATTTAATTGATGAAAGGAGAAAATATAAAAATGCAGTAAATGAAGCAGGCAAAAGGGAATACAAACGTCTCAAAAATGAGGTCGACAGAAAGTGCAAAATGGCTAAGCAGGGATGGCTAGAGGACAAATGTAAGGATGTAGAGGCTTGTCTCACTAAGGGTAAGATAGATACTGCCTACAGGAAAATTAGAGAGACCTTTGGAGAGAAGAAAACCACTTGTATGAATATCAAGAGCTCAGATGGCAACCCAGTTCTGAGCAAAGAAGGGAAGGCAGAAAGGTGGAAGGAGTATATAGAGGGTTTATACAAGGGCGATGTACTTGAGGACAATACTATGGAAATGGAAGAGGATGTAGATGAAGATGAAATGGGAGATAAGATACTGCGTGAAGAGTTTGACAGAGCACTGAAAGACCTGTCGAAACAAGGCCCCGGGAGTAGACAACATTCCATTAGAACTACTGATGGCCTTGGGAGAGCCAGTCATGACAAAACTCTACCATCTGGTGAGCAAGATGTATGAGACAGGCGAAATACCCACTGACTTCAAGAAGAATATAATAATTCCAATACCAAAGAAAGCAGGTGTTGACAGATGTGAAAATTACCGAACTATCAGTTTAATAAGTCACAGCTGCAAAATACTAACGCGAATTCTTTACAGACGAATGGAAAAACTGGTAGAAGCGGACCTCGGGGAAGATCAGTTTGGATTCCGTAGAAATGTTGGAACACGTGAGGCAATACTAACCTTACGACTTATCTTAGAAGAAAGATTAAGAAAAGGCAAACCTACGTTTCTAGCATTAGTAGACTTAGAGAAAGCTTTTGACAACGTTAACTGGAATACTATCTTTCAAATTCTGAAGGTGGCAGGGGTAAAATACAGGGAGCGAAAGGCTATTTACAATTTGTACAGAAACCAGGTGGCAGTTATAAGAGTCGAGGGGCATGAAAGGGAAGCAGTGGTTGGGAAAGGAGTGAGACAGGGTTGTAGCCTCTCCCCGATGTTATTCAATCTGTATACTGAGCAAGCAGTAAAGGCAACAAAAGAAAAATTCGGAGTAGGTATTAAAATTCATGGAGAAGAAGTAAAAACTTTGAGGTTCGCCGATGACATTGTAATTCTGTCAGAGACAGCAAAGGACTTGGAAGAGCAGTTGAACGGAATGGACAGTGTCTTGAAAGGAGGATATAAGATGAACATCAACAAAAGCAAAACGAGGATAATGGAATGTAGTCAAATTAAATCGGGTGATGCTGAGGGGATTAGATTAGGAAATGAGACACTTACAGTAGTAAAGGAGTTTTGCTATTTAGGGAGTAAAATAACTGATGATGGTCGAAGTAGAGAGGATATAAAATGTAGACTGGCAATGGCAAGGAAATCGTTCCTGAAGAAGAGAAATTTGTTAACATCGAGTATAGATTTAAGTGTCAGGAAGTCGTTTCTGAAAGTATTTGTATGGAGTGTAGCCATGTATGGAAGTGAAACATGGACGATAACCAGTTTGGACAAGAAGAGAATCGAAGCTTTCGAAATGTGGTGCTACAGAAGAATGCTGAAGATAAGGTGGATAGATCACGTGATTAATGAGGAGGTATTGAATAGGATTGGGGAGAAGAGAAGTTTGTGGCACAACTTGACTAGAAGAAGGGATCGGTTGGTAGGACATGTTTTAAGGCATCAAGGGATCACAAATTTAGCATTGGAGGGCAGCGTGGAGGGTAAAAATCGTAGAGGGAGACCAAGAGATCAATACACTAAGCAGATTCAGAAGGATGTAGGTTGCAGTAGGTACTGGGAGATGAAGAAGCTTGCACAGGATAGAGTAGCATGGAGAGCTGCATCAAACCAGTCTCAGGACTGAAGACCACAACAACAACAACAATGTAAACTGCTGACCTTCACTTAGGTTTCTTAGTTATTTTGTATGTAAAAGGTGGTGTGGTTCCCCTCGGGAACGGAACTGAGTAGCACGCGCAAATTGTGGTTGGCATAGGTAGAAGAGGTGGATTAAGAGTCAGTCGGGGACGAGCTACCAAACCGTCAACTGCTCACGTAAAAGTTGTGTATTGAGCTGGTGCCGAGAGAGGCTTTTCCTGCCGCCTTCCAATGTCTCAGATGGACGAATAAAGAGCTGGAACAATTCTGGAATTGGTAACTATTATCGCCACGAAGAAATGACAGCGTCCAGCATTTCCGCCTGCTAATCCACCCACCGACGTGCACTCACCACCACGTTGAGCAATCACTGAAAAAAAGGAACCGAGGAACTGTAAACATGTAAAGTGAAGGATCAGCTCATTGGACGTTTTAGTGTGCGCAAATATAAGGTAACTTGTACTCCAACTCTTACACCTACCTTGATTTTTTATCCCTAGTCACAAAACCACTTAGGGTCCTTCTCATGTCATGAATGCTTACCGAGTGTCCATATTGTGAAAATAAGAAAGCCCAGTGTTTACTAGTTAATGCCATTTGAAGATAGTAAGAAGAAACTAAGTTAAAGTTAATGTAGCAGAACTGAGTAATGTAGTAAATTATGCTTCTTGAAAATAATTTTTCTATTAAGACTGTTTTTTAATATTTTGTTGCCAACTTCTAAAGTGACTGTTCTCAAAACTGTGTTTTATAGAATTTTGTAAATTAAATGATCACAGTGCAGCCTGTTGAGAATCACCCAAAGGTGAGCTAATGTCTTATAACCACGTCAAGTTGTATTCTACTGCAGTAAAAGTTGAGAACAGTTACAGTTGAAAGTTACACGTTCATGCTTGATATGGGCTTGTTTCTCTAGTGTATTGAAAGTGTGTTTAATTTGCTCTGCTACAGTGGTCAAGATTAAGGCCCCCCCTCCATTGAAAGTAGTTCAAATGCACGAAGTTACTTAATTATAGCAAGTTTCAATTGCTCTTGCTATTCAAGTGAAATTCTGTACAATATTGGGTTCCTCTTGTGTATTAAAAGTGCATATAAATGATGTAACAGGATCAACAGTTTGTCTATTGTGCTCATGCTAGATATCGATTAATAGAAAGACCACTACCTATGAAAACAATAGTTTCTTTATTTAAAAGACAGTGAGAAATAATCTGTTAGTGAATTCCATTTAATTTTCATTCTAAGTAGAAAGGTGTTTAGTAGTGAGAGACTTAAACTATGCACAATAACTAAGTTTGCTGTGAACCATATCCATATTTAATGTCAGATAGGAGTATGTTTGAAAAGTAATATTGAACCTATGTCCAGTTTACAATTATACAGTGAGTATTAATAGTAACATTATTGAGACCATTCAGTTTGACTAAGTCCTCAAGGTAATAGTGTGTTTCGTTATGTGTTATATTTATGTAAATAATTCGTTCTGCTCTGTCCTTCAACCTTAACGTAAACTTATGCAGGTGCTAGAGTCCATTGCACTCTCGTGTGACAAAGTATAGGCTATGTTTGCCCATTGAAGTTACTTATTTTCTGTTCTTGAACAAGAGTGTTACTCATTCTCTTGCCTAATTAGGCTGGCGACCGTTTTCTTTATTATCATTTGGACGCTGTGGATAAGTAAATTATTGTTTACTGTTTGAATATTTACATGATTCTTTCACTTCCGATAAGTCACCTCCGGTAGGTACAACACGGTCAACATAACAAAATTCCTTTCAGAGGGTAACACTGCTCTGTTGCTTTATACCATAATTGCTTTATCAAGATAGTTTTACTTCACAACCTGCCTTCAAATTTGAGGTTGTGGTATAGCAGTAGCAGACAGTTGTGTTATAAGCTCCGTATAGCCATCAGGTGAGCTTTGTAATCGCCATCAGAGAAGTCGTGGTTTTTGTGGTGTCACCGCTAGACACCACACTTGCTAGGTGGTAGCTTTAAATCGGCCGCGGTCCATTAGTACATGTCGGACCCGCGTGTCGCCACTGTGTGATCGTAGACCGAGCGCCACCACACGGCAGGTCTAGAGAGACTTACTAGCACTCGCCCAGTGGTACGGACGACATTGCTAGCGACTACACGTACGAAGCCTTTCTCTCAATTGCCGAGAGACAGTTAGAATAGCCTTCAGCTAAGTCCATGGCTACGACCTAGCAAGGCGCAGTTAACCATATCTGGAGAGAGTCTCACCTGTATTATCAAGAGCAATGTACAACAAGAAATTAAAGTTAAGTATACGAGAAGCTCCGTTCTTTTCTTTATAGCTTTCATCACGTATCCTGTTTCAGACTTAACGCAAGACGGCGAGAGTTGACGCGTGCCCTTCCGGCTACTTCTCAGTGTGGCGTAGCTAGCTAGCTTGTTACGCCACAACAGTTTTGTTGTATGTTACGAAAATGGAACAGCGGAATTTAGGCCAATGTCATGAGATCAAGTTTTGTGTTAAACATGGGGAATCCGCAAGCACAGTCTTCGAAAAGTTGGAAAAGGGCTCTGGGAAACATTCCTTGTCAAGAGCGCAAGTCTTTCATTGAACAAATCATTTTTGGAAGGCGAACAAAACACTATAGGTGGACCCTGCTGAGAGAGAGATACAACTTAAAAAACCGATTACAACTTCGAATGTTTACATGCTCTTGTGAGAGTAGACCGACGTTAAACAATAATAATGATGGCTGATCTGTTAAACATTTTCACAATGCATCCAATTTTGACCGAAGTTTTGACATGAGAATGAATTGTGCCAAAATGGTTCCGAAAAACCTCACAACTCAGGAAGATCATGGAAGTAACGTGTGCGTTGATCATTTCGAGAGGGTTGCCAACAACCACGAATGTCTCAGTCGTGAGATCACGGGTGATGACTCCTGGATTTTTCATCCTGGATTTTTGATCCCGAGACAAAGCGGCAAAGTGAGTAGTGGTACATTCAGACCTCTCCTCGATCTAAAAATCAAAAATCAAAACAATGCTGATTTTCTATTTTGACAGTAAGGGTATCGTGCTCAAAGTGTTTCACAAAATAAGCTGTCGTTGAAAGGCTCAGAAAAAGGGTGAGTCGAGTGAAACCAGACATTGCACAGAAGTGGATCCTGCATCATGACAACGCCCATGTCACATGGCCACTACTTCCAAGGCCCTTTTGACCAACAAAGGTAATCCTGTTGTTCCACAGCTCAACACCCACTCCCCTCCCCCGTCCATCTCATCCATCTGATATGAGCCTTTGGACGTTTTTCTTTTCCCGAAACAGAAAACTGTCTTAGCAGGAAGTCATTTTGAAACTCTTGAGACAGTGGAAGAGATGTGACTGACATTTTAAGGGCACTACCAGTTGAAGCCTTTCACCGCTACTGATAATTTTAAAACTTGGGCAACCATAGCTAAACTAGTTACACATAATTGAACGACAATAGGTGTTTAAATGCAGGTGCTAAAATTATCAAAATATAAATTTGAATGAAAAGTCCAATAGTCCCGTGTGGCTATATTTATTTAAGTCTATTAGAGATCAAACAACCGATTTTGCAACTTTTGAGTTGCCTCTCCTGGTGTAAATAAATGGTGTCATATTGTATAGAAGATGTATTAAAGAACATATAGTAGGCCGGCCGGTGTGGCCGGGCGGTTCTAGGCGCTTCATCCTGGAACCGCGCGACCGCTACGGTCGCAGGTTCTAATCCTGCCTCGGGCATGGATGTGTGGTCTACATCTACATCTACATCTACATACATACTCCGCAATCCACCATACGGTGCGTGGCGGAGGGTACCTCGTACCACAACTAGCATCTCCTCTCCATGTTCCACTCCCAAACAGAATGAGGGAAAAATGACTGCCCATATGCCTCTGTACGAGCCGTAATCTCTCTTATCTTATCTTTGTGGTCTTTCCGCGAAATTTAAGTTGCAGTCAGCCTCAAATGCTGGTTCTCCAAATTTCCTCAGTAGCGATTCACGAAAAGAACGCCTCCTTTCCTCTAGAGACTCCCACCCGAGTTCCTGAAGCATTTCCGTAACTCTCGCATGATGATCAAACCTACCAGTAACAAATCTAGTAGCCTGCCTCTGAAATGCTTCTATGTCCTCCCTCAATCCGACCTGATACGGATCCCAAACGCTCGAGCAGTACTCAAGAATAGGTCGTATTAGTGTTTTATAAGCGGTCTCCTTTACAGATGAACCACATCTTCCCAAAATTCTACCAATGAACCTAAGACGACCATCCGCCTTCCCCACAACTGCCATTACATGCTTGTCCCACTTCATATCACTCTGCAGTGTTACGCCCAAATATTTAATCGACGTGACTGTGTCAAGCGCTGCACTACTTATGGAGTATTCAATCATTACAGGATTCTTTTTCCTATTCATCCGCATTAATTTACATTTATCTATATTTAGAGTTAGCTGCCATTCTTTACACCAATCACATATCCTGTCCAAATCATCTTGTATCCTCCTACAGTCACTCAACGACGACACCTTCCCGTACACCACAGCATCATCAGGAAATAGCCGCACTTTGCTATTCACCCTATCCAAAAGGTCATTAACGTAGATAGAAAACAACAGCGGACCTACCACACTTCCCTGGGGCACTCCAGATGATACCCTCATCTCCGATGAACACTCACCATCGAGGACAACGTTCTGGGTTCTATTACGTAAGAAGTCTTCGATCCAGTCACATACTTGGGAACCAATCCCATATGCTCGTACCTTAGTTAGGAGTCTGCAGTGGGGCACCGAGTCAAACGATTTCCGGAAGTCAAGGAATATGGCATCCGTCTGATACCCTTCATCCATGGTTCGCAAGATATCATGTGAAAAAAGGGCGAGTTGCGTTTCACAGGAGCGATGCTTTCTAAAGCCGCGCTGATGCATGGACTGCATCTTCTTTGTCTCAAGGAAATTCATTATATTCGAACTGAGAATATGTTTGAGAATCCTGCAACAAACCAATGTTAAGGATATTGGTCTGTAAATTTGTGGATCCGTCCTTCTACCCTTCTTATATACAGGCGTCACCTGCGCTTTTTTCCAGTCGCTCGGAGAAGAGATTCGCGATAAATGCAAGCTAAGTAAGGAGCCAATGCAGTAGAGTACACTCTGTAAAACCGAATTGGAATCCCATCAGGACCTGGCGATTTATTTATTTTCAACCCATTCAGCTGCTTCACAACCATGTCTATCACTTTGTCCTCCATACGGGAATCTGTGCGAGACTCAAACGGCGGTATTTTTGTACGATCCTCCTGCGTGAAAGATTTCTCAAATGCTAAATTTAAAATTTCAGCTTTCGTATTGCTGTCTTCCGTTGCCAGGCCACACTGATCAGTGAGTGACTGGATGGAAGCCTTCGACCCGCTTACCGATTTTACGTAAGACCAGAATTTCCTTGGGTTTTCAGAAAGATCTTTTGCTAAGGTATGACGGTGGTAGTGGCTGAATGCTTCGCGCATCGCTCTTTTTACAGCAGTACGAATGTCTACTAACTTTTGCCTGTCCTCATTTTCCCGATCTTTCTTGTACCGCGAGTACAACTGTCTTTGCTTCCTGAGCATTCTCCGAATTTCGCTGTTAAACCACGGTGGGTCTTTTCCGTCCGTAACCCACTTTTTCGGCACATACTTGTCCAATGCGTGATTTACAGTGTGTTTAAAATTTGTCCATAATTCTTCCACGTCCATCGTACCGGAAGTAAATGAAGTCTATTCATTTAATAAGTGGGATGCTAATAACTGCTTATCTGCTCTTTCTAGTAAGAATACTCTCCTAGCCTTCTTCACCGACTTTTTAACTTTCGTAACTATTGTCGTAATGACAACATCATGATCACCAGTCCCTGTCTCAACACTGACAAAAATGGTTCAAATGGCTCTGAGCACTATGCGACTTAACTTCTGAGGTCATCAGTCGCCTAGAACGTAGAACTAATTAAACCGAACTAACCTAAGGACATCACACACATCCATGCCCGAGGCAGGATTCGAACCTGCGACCGTAGCGGTCGCTCGGCTCCATACTGTAGCGCTTAGAACCGCACGGCCACTCTGGCCGGCTCAACACTGACACCGTCGGTTAGTTAGGTTTAAGCAGTTCTAGGGGACTGATGACCTGAGATGTTAAGTCCCTTAGTGCTCAGAGCCATGTGAACCATTTTTTGAACATATAGTATAGGGGATTAAAGAATACCTTAGAGTAACGGTTGGCGTGGCTAGTTAACGTTCGCAGTCATCCTCAACTGATGAAAACTATTATCAAACGATGAGTGTACATTCTGTATTATAATCGATAAAGTGATTACAGTTCTTGATTTTAAGACTGACTGGTTTTTATCAACTGAGGAGTGCTGAGAACTCCACCTAGCCATGACAATGGTTCTTCTGCAACATTCTGTAACTCCCTATACAATATGACACAGCAG
This sequence comes from Schistocerca nitens, assembly GCF_023898315.1. NCBI lineage: Eukaryota > Metazoa > Arthropoda > Insecta > Orthoptera > Acrididae > Schistocerca > Schistocerca nitens. The sequence goes on from NC_064621.1 coordinate 373,327,128, forward strand.
TTATACAGGGTCGGATTCCTGACTGGAAATAGAGGGGAAGAGGTACCATGAATATGTGTCCAGAAATGGACAGTGTGTGTGCTACAGCAAGTCGTCCCAGAACACAGTACAAAGCTGTATCGCATCCTCGTAACAAAAGATGTTCCAGAGTGGTCTCCGTGGGATACCGGGGACGGGGAGAGAAGCGGTTGTCATGCAGCATACACATAATCCTACTTTGGCTTAAACCCTGTTGGCGGGCCACTTGCCTAGAGTTTTTACCAGTGTTCATCTCAATATCCCGTAGAACCTCGTCCATATATGGTGTATGTGCGGTTTACCGTCTCCCTGTACATTCGTGTGTCAGAGAGTATTCATGATCACATCAACGTCCAAAAAGGGCTTGAAATGTTCTGTGATGTGGTTGGTGGCAGTGAGGGTATTTGTTTTGGTGTAGCAGTGTTGCCTCTTAACCGCTTATATTCGCTTCTTCCCGACATGAATACAGAACCATTCTGCTGTTTACAGCACGCTGTGTCAATCACACTGCTTGCAACACACGGCAAGTGGTCACAGGAACTGTTATTCGTCAGCGACATATATCGTGGCAACGATGCATTTCCAGACACACGTTCACAGGACCTTTCTTCCTCCAGTTCCAGTCAAGAATCCGTCCCTGCAGTTTGCCGGTTTTGCTAATGCTTACCCTTTATACACCAGAGCCGGCCGGGGTGGTCGAGCGGTTCTAGGCACTACAGTCTGGAACTGCGCGACCGCTACGGTCTCAGGTTCGAATCGTGCCTCGGGAATGCTTGTGTTTGATGTCCTTAGGTTAGTTAAGTTTAATTAGTTCTAAGTTCTAGGGGACTGATGACCTTAGAAGTTATGTCACATAGTGCTCAGAGCCATTTGAACCATTTTATACACCAGAAGATGAGACTCAAAAGTTGCTATCGAGTGAGGTGGCGCAGTGGATAGCACATTGGACGACGGTTCAAACACGCGTCTGGCCATCCTGATTTAGGGTTTCTGTGATTTCACTTAAGCGCTTCAGGCAAATTCAGGGATGGTTGCCTTGAAAGAGCACGGCCGATTTCCTCCCCCATTCTCCCTTAATCCGATGGGACCGATGACCTCGCTGTTGGGTCCTCTCCCCCAAATCAACCAACCAACCAAAAGTTGCGAAATCGGTTTTGTCGATCTTTAATCGGCAAATAAATAAAGCTACAGCAGACTATTGAACTTTTCATTCAGTTTTATATTTCAAGAGTTTTAACACCTGTATCAAAATACTTTCAGCACTACTACCAAGACTGGAAAGAGGGCTTCACCAGTAGACAGCTACGGAAGGGAAATACTTTGAAGAGGACAATATTGTTGTTTGAAAAAATGAAAACTTTGGTATGTAAAAAATCAGTGTCTCTACTTTTCTCACACACCGCTTGCATCCTGGAAATAATTCAGCATTGGATAGAAGCCCAATATCAGCCTACGAAACATTAACGGTGATTTGGCCGTTATGTTGTAGACTGCCCTTGTAAATTTGTGTTACAGCGTTGTTCCTGTTTCTATTGTACACGCTTTGTACTGTGACTTCCAACAGCAACACTCCAGCGTGCATATAGAAAGAAATTTTGCAGAGATACTCGTGGAGGTCCATTAGCTGGTAACGTAATCTGATCAAACTTCCGCAGAGTCTTGCTCAGACGGCCAAGTTGTTTACTGTGTGGAGGCGTCAGACAGGAAGCCGGTATCTGGCCGGGGCTTTATTACAAGACGTCCCAGCGCCCCCGCCGAGCAAACACCGGGGACTGGAGGCGCGGGCCGAGATTAGGCGCCGGGGCAGTCTGTCATTGTCCGGCCCGCCTCCGGCCCTGCCGGTAATGACCGTAATCCGTCAGGCGGCGCTGCGCTGCACTTCCTTCACCCCTTCCTTCCCATCACCGTGCGCACAGATCGTGCATCCACAGTGAGTACCGTCTGTCAAAGGCCACATGTGTAAAGGCAGGCAGCGAGTTATACCGCATGTCAAACTTGATGTTTAGATTACCAGAATGAAAGTTTGAGTCTGCAGTGGAGTGAGTGGAGTGTTAGCTGCAACGGAACTGCCGGGCACATTAATTCTGAACGCAGAGACGCGATATGAAGTCTGACCACGGTCATTTCTACTGGCGCAGCTATTTGACAGCACCTTATGACGCAAATACACACCGCAGAAAAAAAAAATCACAACACCAAGAAGGAACTGTGCGACATAAACGACAGTTGATAGGCGTGTTTCCTCATCTGAAAGATGATGTCTATTCAAACTTCGCGCCAGTAGCAAAGAATGGCGCTATTAGCACCACACTGAGGATGTAAATCAGGTTTACTTTAAATACACACTGTAACGGTAGTGAGCGTTAGTAAACTTTGAGACTGGACGTGGTGAATTGATGTTAGTCAAGAATGCCTTCAAGTCGACTAAGACACCATTATCAGCACCTCACTGAGTTTGAACGAGGTCGTGTAACAACACGACGAGAAGCTGTATGCTCCTTCTGCGGTATTGCAGAAACACTTGGCAGGAATGCAACCACTGCACATGAGTGCTGGCAGCGGTGTACCGGGATCCTGACGGCCTCGTCGCACTATCGATAGGGAAGACCATCGTGTTCTGTGTACGAAAAAATGGTTCAAATGGCTCTGAGCACTATGGGACGTAACTTCTCAGGTCATCAGTCCCCTCGAACTTAGAACCACTTAAACCTAATGAACCTAAGTACATCACACACATCCATGCCCGAGGCAGGATTCGAACCTGCGACCGTAGTGATCGCGCGGTTCCACACTGTAGCGCCTAGAACCGCTCCGCCACTCCGGCCGGCTTCGGTGTACGGTTCTGGTACATCGTACTGCACCTGCAGCTGCATTCTGAGCACCAGGCGGTACCACAATGACGTAATGACCTATTATAAATCGGTTATATCAAGGACAGTTCCAGGCCAGACACTTTGTAGCGTGCGTCCAACTAACCCCAAACAACCGCCATTTGCGACTTCACTGGCGTCAACCGAGAATTCATTGGAGGACAGGGTGGAGGTCTGTTGTGTTTTCTAATGAAAGATGGTTGTCTCTCGGTGCCAGTAATGGTCGTGTGTTGGTTGGAAGAAGACCAGTTAAGGACCTGCAACAGACCTGTCTGCATACTGGACACGCTGGACCTACATCTGAAGTTATGGTCTGGGTTGCAATTTCGTATACCAGTAGGAGCGCTCTCGCGGTTACCTCACGCACTTTTACGGTAAATTTGCACGTAAATGTGGTGATTCAATGTGCCGTGCTGCCATTCATGAACAGCATTCCAAGGGGATTGGTTCCAACAGAGAAACGCTCGCCCACACACCGCTGTTAAAACCCAGAAGAAAGCTTTGACAGCCGTATAGGCATTACATAAAACAGTTTCCCGATGTAAAGTGCAGTAAGTTACATATTTTCCTTTCGCGTCCTTTTTCGCTTTAGCTACATTAGTTACCAATTTCTTTATTCCGAACACAATTTATTCTTGCGGAGAAAAATAAACGTGGTCATAGAATGTCTGAATAATCCATCGTTACATATCAGGAACGCAGTTTAACGGGTGATGTAAGTTGGTGAAACAGCCTGTAGGTGCTCATAGTGATGTAAAAGGCGTGGGTACTCACCTACTCACTCTTCAGTTTGGAGACAACTATACTGTATTTATTTATTTAGTCATATGGCTAGGGGCCCCCCATCGGGCAGGCCGTTTGCCGGGTGCCGGTCTTTCAATTTGACCCCACTTCGGCGACCTCCAGTCGATGAGAATGATAGGATGATGGTGACAGCACAACACCCAGTCCCCGGGCGGAGAAAATTCCCCGACCCAGCTGGGAATCGAACTCGGGCCCAGAGGATTCACAATCCGTCACGCTGACCATTTTTTTAAATCTCATTTTGTTCATTTTCGTTCGTTGCATCTGCTCCGGGCGGACGTCGTAAGACATCCGTTTAAGTTCGTCGTTGACCCATTAACTCAGTTTTTTATTACAGAGGGCAGCTAACCCTCTGACCGGACACGCTGAGCTACCGTGCCGGCACAAGGAGAAGTGGAAGGAACATATTCCAGATAGATTCAAAGATTAGAATATGCAAAACAAATTACAGAAGGAGTTTCCTCGCACCCCACTGATTTTATACTATCATGCCCCAGAACAGTATCCTCGGCGGACTCAAAATTCTTCCATGTTCTACTTGGCAGCTGCCCGAATCTGAACCGACTGTGTCAATGACTAGAAGACTGCTGGCAATGCGGAAATGCTGAGCGAGTTGTGACAAACACGGAAGCTATGACAGCGCCCAAGTTTCCAAGCTAAGTGTAATGACATCTCGGAATCCGAGAGATACCGTCATACTAGTGACAAAGCAAAGTTTCGTAAGAAAGGCTAGGCACAACGCAACACCAAGTATTCAGACGTCGACGCAGCACAGAAGAGCATTAAAAAGGTGAAGCTGCGAAAGTCTGATGTCACTAGGCAAGCTGATAGCGAGGGAAAACCAGGAGACATGATGTCATAGCCGTATCCATCAACGCAGAGGGCATGCGAAGCGGCAACATAAGTATCTCATCCTTCTTAACAAATGTCTGATTGCTGATTGCCGACTACCCAGTGTGTAGTCTCAGCCCTTGTTTCATTTGCAGCCACGCAATGTGAGGGGGTCCTATGGAACCCTCGGCATACCTAGTTGTCTTCGATCGTCTATAGAACCAAGAGTCCAGCTGGAAGGACGCAGCTGCTGCCAAATGCGCTGCCAGTTTCTCAGGGAGTACTGCTGGAGCGTGGAGGCCGCCATCACCCTGCAGGCGGGCTGGAGGCTTGACCTGTGTGACCTGGACACTGCCCTTCATCCGCCTTGGTGGAGGGGTGAGAGGAGCGCGGGGGGGGGGGGGGGGGGAGGTACTACAGATGCTCATCCAAATGGTTCAAATGGCTCTGAGCACAATGGGACTTAACTTCTAAGGTCATCAGTCCCCTAGAACTTAGAACTACTTAAACCTAACTAACCTAAGGACATCACACACAGCCATGCCCGAGGCAGGATTCGAACCTGCGACCGTAGCGGCCGCGCGGTTCCAGACTGTAGCGCCTTTAACCGCTTGGCCACCACGGCCGGCGATGCTCATCCCATTACTGTAATAGACAGTGATGCTGCTGGCTCTTGTCACCTAAATGGGGGCTTGGAGCCGCCCCCTGTTAGTCTAAGAATACACTGACGTAGCAGATGTCATTGTGCAGGTACGTAGTATCGTGTGGGGCACCCCCTTGCCCTGCAGACAGCAGTGAGACGCAACTGAACAGAGTATGCAAGTCCATAGTACTACTCTGGAAGCAACTGACACCAAATCGTTTGCACATCAGCAGCCAATTCTGCTCTGTTTGTGGGTGCATGGTCCATGGCACGGAACCTGCATTCCATGACAGCCCAGATACGCTTGATGGGGCGAATTGTGGCGCCCTGAAAACATTCTAAGTTCGGTGTTGGCGTCGCCGCGTGGACCGCTCGGCAAGCCGCGGCTCGTTAGCAACTGCGTGATGGCGTACAACGACCTGACCACGCGGTCCAGCCGACTTAGTGGCTGGGAATTCCAAGGTGACGCTGTATCGATGAAGGAGACATGCAGGGGGTGTCAAAGATGGCGCACTTTGTGAAACCTTAATGGCAGACATTTCACAGTTCGTACAGAAATTAATAGTAGCCAGATGAATCATAATATCTCAAAAAGAAACATGTACATTACCATTATTTGCACAAAGATTCTGATGGTGTAATCAGACTTTCAATACCTTTATTAAAGATTAGTATATGACGATAAATTATACAAGTAACATCCAGCAGAATTTCCAAAATATAAATCGTTCATCCGATTTTGTCCATTGACGTGTCTTTAGAAAGCTGTTAGTGTAAACGTAAACTGGTATAAATTACAGCAGTGTAAGTTGAATAGTGCATGCGTTATTGGAGGTCAAAGTGGCCGATTACTATCGATCGCGTCAGGCCATAAGTAGGTCCTCAGTTACACGAAAAAACGATAGCAGCATGGTTATAAAAAAGTATTTATTCATCAATGTCTTTGTTTGTATCCGATACATACTATTCATGAAGAAATTGGTTGAATATTTCCTGTGTTTTAGAAAACACAGAGACATTAGGCTACTGGCCTACCTTTTGTGTCTATTCCTTTGATATACGTTTTTTTGATTTGTTTATGTATTTAATAATGTGTGTTAGAGCGTTTTTATGGCCCAGCCATGGAATATTTATTTAATTTCAAGTTATTTAAATGTAAATCCAGTATTTCGTATGTATCTCAATTTGTTTGTGAGTGTGCGTTGGCTTGAAGAAATGGCGGGAGCGCTCTAGTCAATCACAGCGCTCGTTAGTGTGGATACTGTGTGGAAGTGGTACAGGATGGAGTAGTACGGGAGAGGACCCGGGAGAGTACGGTGCGACGGATGCATGGCCGCATGAAAGGCTGGACGTGGAGCAGTGACGTACAGTCGTGGGAAAGACTTGGAGAGTGGAGCAGTTTGTGTATGCTCGCGCGAGATAGAAATATTTCGTAGTGCTGACTTGTGCACTTGTGAGACTTCTGTGGCTTCTGCAGTGAAGACGTAGTATGCGTTTAGAAGTGAATATCTCGCGCGCTATGTTGTTGCTCATAACTAATTACGTGAAGTAAGAATCTATTGTTTCCCTGTTATTCAACTTATATTTTATTTAATTGCTGGACCATCGACACGAATAACTGTTTTACAGTAATAAAGGGCATTTTTAAAGGTACTTCTGCTATCGTACTCATCGTTTAAAGTCGTTAAAATAGTACCTACAGAATTTATTTAACTGCAATCTTTCATGTATAAATGTCTATGTTACGTTCATAATTGGCAATTGCCGAGAGATAGGAAACTTCGACCATTCGATTCATGTGTATATTCATATTGTATGTTGTACACTCAGCAGTATTCGGCTTGTAATGCGGCAACTACCTGTTATTCAACTTATATTTTATTTAATTGCTGGACCATCGACACGAATAACTGTTTTACAGTAATAAAGGGCATTTTTAAAGGTACTTCTGCTATCGTACTCATCGTTTAAAGTCGTTAAAATAGTACCTACAGAATTTATTTAATTGCAATCTTTCATGTATAAATGTCTATGTTACGTTCATAATTGGCAATTGCCGAGAGATAGGAAACTTCGACCATTCAATTCATGTGTATATTCATATTGTATGTTGTACACTCAGCAGTATTCGGCTTGTAATGCGGCAACTACCTATCCCCTAGACAACGAAACCAGCCAAAACTTTTAATAATGCAACCCTGAGTCTGAGGGTACATAATTGAGGGCCACTTATCACATTTTTATATTGAAAGCTGCAAAACCATCCAACCTACTAAATTGGAATATGCTGACATCTCTCTGGTTTAAGACTGACATACCTCATTTGAAAGTCCTCTTCCAGTCTATCTAAAGAGCATCTTACCTTTTCCAAAAACTGTGTACTTTAGAAGTTATCCCTAATTTTCCTGCTTCCGAGAAGTAAAATCGTCCTAGAATAAAACGTATGTTTACTGAATACTCCAAATAGAGACTTTCAGCTTCCAAATATTTTGGTGTGTTTTGTAAATGTCAGTGCTCACCAGTTCTTACATGTTGTAAATAAGAACCTATGATTTACGCCTCTTTCAAGAAATTTAACCAGTTGTAATCAAAACACTATCTTTTCCTAACATGTATCTTTATTGGATACTTTTCCCATCCTTTATGTAACCACATAAAATGCGAGGGGGTACCCAAAACAAAACGGAATAATTTTTTTAACTTATATATTTTCAAAATGTTTACAAAATAACCTTATCCCTTTCAAAATACTCTTCATTATGACTAATACATTTGTCCCACCGGTACTTCCACTGTTCGAAACTCTTTTCTTTTAGTCGTCTTTAGAAAATTCTGACAGCTCCTAACTCTTCTTTTTCTTCATTTCTTCAGTGTTGTCAAGTCGATGTTCTTTCATTTCCTTTTTCCTGAGTGGAAATTAGAAAAAGTCGCTTCGAGCCAGGTCAGGTGAGTAAAATGCGTGGGGCAGCGGAACCAGGCCATTTTTAGCCTTTTGTCTAATATAGATGGCAGTGTGTGCAGATGCTTTGTCGTGGATGAAGAACCAGTCTCCTGCCGTCACAAATCGGATCAGTCTTGGGGGCACAAGGCTCCAAGGTAAACCAGTAATCCCTGAAAGTTGATCAATTATATGCCGACGGTCTGTGAGCACAGGTTCTCGGATTTTTTCAAAATATTCGTCCATCCCGGCAGTTGATGGACGTCCAGAACGAGGTTTGTCCTCAGTCAACATGCCGCGATTTTCAAATGGAGCACACCACTCGTACGCTCGAATTTTTCCCATAGCGCCCTCTTGGGAAGCTGTTTCCAACATTAAAACAGATTTAGCAGCATTTTTACAGAGTAGAAAACAAAATTTCACACCTGCACGTTGTTCACTTAAACTTGCCATCATAAGAAACGAAACAAGAACAAAACAGCGTTACCAAAAACAATCACAGCAGATGAATAGAACAAGCCATGTCGATAACAAAGGCGGCACTGAACTGGCAATGAGTTGGCTATACACGCCTGGCGGCAGAAATGTGTACTACACAATCACCGCCCATGGCAATGTTATTCCGGTTTTTTTTTCCTACTCACTCGAATAATAATTGTGTAGATTAAGGTTTTATGGTAACTGTCCAACGTGCGACCATAAATAGGCGTTGCGTACATGGCAACAAGCACCAGTCATACCGCGTCGAGATGCTGTAATGTCTAGTTATCGTGTACCGTTCCGTTATAATCATAACTTTTTCAAGAGAGATCGTGCTAAATAATCACCCATGGATGTTTATAGAGTCGGTATGTTTTTAGAATACACTTGTGCAAAGTTCCATATCAGCAAATTCCACTGACAAGTAATCGAATTACGTAAATGCGGCCCTTGGTATGGAAGATCTATTGTGTGTAAAGAAAGTATTATTACCACCTTTATGAGTGTCTACTAATCTGTTGCGTGAAATGTATGAAGATTAAAATACAGCTGATGATCACAATGACAGACAATGATAATAACGTATGTAAACTTAAAAATCTACTTCGACAACGTAATGTACAGTTACTATAAAAGTCACTTCAAGAGCCTTGCAATCGACATGTGGCCTCTGGGAATACAAAGGCTACAAAGGGAACTTGATTTGCAGGTCAGTAAACCTACAACTTCTGTCATCATGAAGACTAACCGTTTCTCTGTGCACATGATTAAGGTATCTGTAGACATCTTAACATCTGATAACGATGTCAATAAAGACGGTCTAGAGTTGAGCAGCAACTACCCAGAAGTCAGCTTTCATCTATCTGAAATTGGCCGAGGAGCTCTCGATTTAAACATCGTGAATGTACAACCACTCGTCACTAAGGAAGAAGCTGTAAGCAGCAACTCCGTTTTAATGAATTATTTTTTCGCTGTGACTGATTTTGGGTCAGAGCCCTTTGTCAGGCGGCAGCATGGATTGTTTTGTAAATACACTACTGGCCATTAAAATTGCTACACCAAGAAGAAACGCAGATGATAAACAGGTATTCATTGGACAGATATATTATACTAGAACTGACATGTGATTACATTTTCACGCAATTTGGGTGCATAGATACTGAGAAATCAGTACCCAGAACAACCACCTCTGGCCCTAATAACGGCCTTGATACGCCTGGGCATTGAGTCAAACAGAGATTGGATGGCGTGTACAGGTACAGCTGCCCATGCACCTTCATCACGATACCACAGTTCATCATGAGTAGAGACTGGCGTATTGTGACGAGCCAGTTGCTCGGCCACCATTGACGAGACGTTGTCAGTTAGTGAGAGATCTGGAGAATGTGCTGGCCAGGGCAGAATTCGAACATTTTCTGTATCCAGAAAGGCCCGTACAGGATCTGCAACATGCGGTCGTGCATTATCCTGATGAAATGTAGGGTTTCGCAGGTATCGAATGAAGAGTAGAGCCACACGTCGTAACACATCTGAAATGTAACGTCCACTGTTCAAAGCGCCGTCAATGCGAACAAGAGGTGACCGAGACGCGTAACCGGTGGCACCCCATACCATCACGCCGGGTAACACGCCAGTACGGCGATGACGATTACACGCTTCCAGTGTGCGTTCACCGCGATGTCGCCAAACACGTATGCGACCATCATGATGCTGTAAACAGAACCCGGATTCATCCGAAAAAATGACGTTTTGCCATTCGTACACCCGGGTTCGTCGTTGAGTACACCATCGCAGGCGCTCCTGTCTGTGATGCAGCGTCAAGGGTAACCGCAGCCATGGTCTCCGAGCTGATAGTCCTTGCAGCTGCAAACGTCGTCGAACTGTTCGTGCAGATGGTTGTTGTCTTGCAAACGTCCCCATCTGTTGACTCAGGGATCGAGACGTGGCTGCACGATCCGTTACAGCCATGCGGATAAGATGCCTGTCATCTCGACTGCTAGTGATACGAGGCCGTTGGGATCCAGCACGGCGTTCCGTATCACCCTCCTGAACCCACCGATTCCATATTCTGCTAACAGTCATTGGATTTCGACCAACGCGAGCAGCAATGTCGCGATACGATAAACCGCAATCGCGATAGGCTACAATCCGACCTTTATCAAAGTCGGAAACGTGATGGTACGCTTTTCTCCTCCTCACACGAGGCAACACAACAACGTTTCACCAGGCAACGCCGGTCAACTGCTGTTTGTGTATGAGAAATTGGTTGGAAACATTCCTCATGTCAGCACTTGTAGGTGTCGCCACCTGCGCCAAGCTTGTGTGAATACTCTGAAAAGCTAATCATTTGAATATCATAGCTTCTTCTTCCTGTCGGTTAAATTTCGCGTCTGTAGCAAGTCATCTTCGTGATGTAACAATTTTAATGGCCAGTTGTGTATTACACTTTTCTCCCCAATAATAAGAAAATATTCATGAGTTATTATTGTTATTTGCGAATTTTAAATCAAGGAAGTTCGTGGTATTATCTGTTTCATGTTCTGCGGTGAATTCTGTATTATGGCTGCAGTTGTTAGGTTCTTTTCAAAATAACCTCATTCTCCTTCCATTCCACCAAACAAGATGAGCGTATCATCCACATAGAGTGAGCAATATTTTTAATGTTATTTTATCCATGTTCGATCTTGCGAACTTCGCGGGTGTTAATGGTAGTTGGTAAACGACGCAAACATTCAAAACTAATTTTTGAATGTTTTATTTTACTGCCATAACCGGTTTCGGGCTATCATTCCCATCTTCGGATGGCTAGTATTTTTCGTTACATAGATGTTGGTTAACAGCATGTCGTCTGCTCCGCACTGCACAAGAATATTTGTGTATTTAATTTATCAGTTGTTTCATTAATAAAAATAAGCTAAAGTGTTGGCATTTTATGTACATAAATGATGCAAAATAGTCGTGTTCACTTACATATGTTCCCGTAGATGATGGTTCGTTTTGTTGAGGTCCATGTGAACTGAACCACCGTCTACTCGAGCATATACAGAGTTTAAATTTTAAGTTGACAAACTAGAGTAACTCGAAAAATAAGCTTCACAAGCAAAAATGTGTAGAATCCGAATTTTATTATTTTCGAGAGGGACATCTGTTGGTGCTAAAATTTGCTCGCCACCCCTGCCCTAGGGGGTGGGGTGGGAGGCCACTTTAAATTTTCAAATAGGAACCCTCATTTTTAATTGCAGAATCAGATTCTACACAAAATAACTACGTACATTTTGTCTTAAACATTTGTGTTGATTCTTAGTAGTTGGCGCTGTAACTCAAGAAAATCCATGCTCTCGTTTTTGCGTGGAAAACTGTTACGGATAAATAAAAAATTCTTATTTACTTCGTAAATTTTGATTCGCTAAAACTAAAACTCTCCCTCTCTCCCCATAGGGTGAGGTTTGAGAGAGAGGTAATGCTGTTTTATTTATTCGTAACCACCGATTAACACTATATACCAACTTTTAAATTGGCGGCTGGAGTGATAAGGAACGCGGGCTACGTAACGTCTTTCCGAACATAAGAGAGAAGTTAAGACTCAAACATAGCGACTCCTGCCGCGGTAGGGTACATTACCTAACAAGACACGGCCCTTAACTCACGCACTTAAACCACTTGAGACTGAAGAAAATAAATACATGTACATGAGGAAAATAAGGTTCCCCGGAACACGTCGTCTTTTTCTGCGGACGATACAAGAACATCAGACACATGTCACACACGGAAGTCACGAACACAGAACAATCCACACACGAATTGCTCAGAGGCAAACAGCAATGCACTAAAATTAACGCAGTCACGGATGCAATATCTAAAGCTGCCTACACCGAATATTTAACAACCAGATAGTACAGACAACGAGGGTATGTTGCGATAACGTGCTGTTGTCAACAGGGTAAACCGAGACCAATATCAAGATCAATACAAAGACGTCGACACCTCTAGCCATGATACGACAGAAAACGAGTCAGACATAGCCTCTGGTTAAAATAAACATAATTACGAATAATTAATAGCACATAAGTCTAAAAGCACAACTATTTATGTATGATCCACTACCAACAATATCGTGAAATGTCGCAAAGAGCTTTTAGATATTAGTATGTTTCGTAATAAATAGGTAATATGACTGTGGCGGTCAGCCTCTTGGAGTTGATTCCAAGACACTGCCGCCCACATTTGGTGAACGGCACTTCTCTTTCTAATATCTTCCCTATCTGTCTATTTTTCTCCTATTAAATGTTACATTTTGTAACATTTCCATTCCCAAATATTGTTAATTTAAATATTACGTCTATTGCTGCAAACAAAAGAATAGAAAAGGAATACAAAGAAATAAAAAGAAAAGAAACAAAAGAAATAAGCAAAAATATACATATAAAACAAAAACAAATAAAAACAATGTGAATGAAAAATAAAGAAAAATGAAATTCATAAATTTAAAAGCCCGCCTCCACGGGGGGGGGGGGGCAGGGGGGAGGGGGGGGGGACACTGGCAACAGTGTGATGGGAAGTGGGAGCCGGGAGAGTTCAAAGAGATTTCTTCCGACCTCACACCCCGTCACAGCGGATAAGAGGCTAACAAAAACCCATCTTAAGAAATCGGATTGTGGTTCGAAAAGAATACAGCAGCAAGTGAAAAAAAAAAAAAATACAAGTACCCATTGCTCCTCCGAACACTTTCCAGGTGTTGCAACTTGCGTCTGAGATGCTGAGGCTCACATATTTGACTTGTTTTCGTTATGAGCCTCTTTTCCGGCTTGGGTGGTGATTTGAAAATTTGTGCAGTCATCAGTCTGTGTGTGTCGCCTTTCAATATACGCTGTATCCCAAGTTTCCACCATCCCTCGCTTTTTTTTCGGATTATGGTTTGAAGGTGCAAAACAGCTATGGTCATAAGCGTCCATACTATCCCCCGTGACCATCATGGTAGCTGTTGGTCCTTTTCTACCTCGACGTTAACTTTTATGTTCGCATGAAGACTGTTCAGGTGTCTTAGAAAGTCACCGAATTGATTCTCGGCATGACTCCACACACCGGAGGTTTCGTAGACGTATCTGTACCATGCCCTAGGTTTACGAGGTGCCTTGTGCAGCGGCTGTATTTCAAAAGTTTCCGTGGCGACGCCTTCAGACTATTCGTTGAAGTTGCCATTCCACATGTAACAGCTCGTGGTGAGGTATGCATGAAACAGCTTGGTGATGTCTTACGGAGGAAATGGAAACAATGTATTCCAGAGAATCAATGAGTGGCACTTTGCTAACCAAAGAAACAACATCAGAACAACTTTGGATAAACCCCCTGTCGCCTATCCTATTTGACAACATCCACCAAACGGTGTTGAATTAATTTACAACTCATGAGAAATGCTAAGCCGTATCAGAACTGGTGTAACACTGTGAAAACCAATCTGATAAACTGGAGTAATAAGTGCAACTGTGCAGAAGTATAAACATGGAACATCTTCTAACATGCTGAAACTGTCCTGCACGTTGGTCCCTAGATGATCTCTGGCTAAGAAAGCCTGAAGTTTTAACTAAGCCCTGTACTGGGCTGAAAAAGTTAGAGCTCCGGACACGAAAATGTAAAGTAAAGTAACATCGAAGCCAACCAGGATTCCGCTCGGTACAAGTTTTACACTGAAGCGTCAAAGTAACTAGTCATCAAATACTGAGATACGTAAAAGTCAGAATGCGGTGTTTCAGTCGGTAACATCTACATAAGACCGCAACAGTCTGACGTAGTTGTTAAAAAGATTAGTGCCGCTACAATGGCAGGTTATCAAGATTTAAGTGAGTTTGCGCAAGCGATAGGACACAGCGTTTCCGAGGTAATGATGAAATGTGGATTTCAAGTACGACCTTTTCAAATCTCCAGCATCGCGTCGGCCGCAAAAAAGATCCTTCAAAAACGAGACCAACGGCGACTGAAGACAATCGTTGAAAGTAACAGAGGTGAAACCCTTATGCAAATTGCTGCAGATTTCAGTGTTGGGCCATCAACAAGTCCCAGCGTTCGAACCATTCAACGAAACATCATCGATATGGGCGTTCGGAGCCGAAGACCCACTAGTGTACTTTTGATGACTGCACGACACGAAACTTTACGCTTCGTCTAGGTCCGTCAGCATCGACATTGTTGATGACTAGAAACATGTCGCCTGGTCGGACGAGTCTCGTTTCAAATCAAGCGGATGGACGTGTACGGGTATGGTCTCAACATGTCAGCGGGGGACTGTCTGTAATGTTGTGGGGTGTGCAGTGGAAGTGATATGGGACCTCTGATACATCTAGGTCATACGGCCGGGACAGCGGTGTGCTGACCACATGCCCCTTCAAATCCGCATCCAGTGACGCCTGTGGTTTGAGTATGAGACGACGGCCTGTCGGTACATTGGGCCTTCATGGCCTGTTCGGGAGGAGTTTAGTTTAGTTTTAGATACGTCTAGGTGCGACCCTGACATGTGACGTAAATGTAAGCATCGTGTCTTATCACCTATACATCCATTCATGTAATTGTCCATTCCGACGGGATTGGGCAAATCCAGCAGGAAAATGCGACATCCCATACGTCCAGAATCGCTACATAGTGGCTCCAGGAACACTCTTAGGGTTTAAACACTTTCGCTGGCCACCAGACTCCCCAGAAATGAACAATACTGACCATATCTTGGATTCCTTAGCAACGTGCTGTTCAGAAGTGATATCCACTCCCTCGTACTCATACGGATTTATGGACAGTCCTGCAAGATTCATGGCGTCAATTCCCTCCAGTACTACTTCAGAAAGTAGTCGAGTACATGCCACGTCGTGTTGCGGCACTTCTGCGTGCTCGCGGGTGCCCTACACGATATTAGACAGGCGTACGACTTTCTTTGGATCTTCAGTATAGTTCCTCTTGTGTCTTAATGCATGCCGTAACTTGACAGGATCAGAATGTATAATCTTTAAAAAATGGTTCAAATGGCTCTGAGCACTATGGGACTTAATACCTATGGTCATCAGTCCCCTAGAACTCAGAACTACTTAAACCTAACTAACCTAAGGACAGCACACAACACCCAGTCATCAGGAGGCAGAGAAAATCCCTGACCTATAATCTTTATTTCGCAATGTTATCAAAGGTAAAAATCTGTCACTGTTTTTAGAAATGTTTGTGAGTCATTTACCTGAGGGGGGGACGAGTATACCAGCCGATGTTCACCCAGTTGGATGTAATAAACCGCCTGAAAACCACATCTAGGCTGTTCGGCACACAGGCCTGTTGTGGGCCAATTAGATCCAGAGACGATGCCCCTCCCAAGTATCCTAGACGAGGCGTGTAACGCTTGGTTATCTGGGCTGGTCGTACAAGCTCATATCCTTCTACATATTTTACTAACTTTGACAAATGCTGTGCATGCAGCAGCTTAACCACTTGAAAATAACATGATGTTAAACTATGAGGATTTTAATAAATCGGGCAGTCCAGGGCGAAAATGCCGTTCAAAAAATTCATTACACAATCCACTAAATGTTCAGTACCATTCACCTCTCCCAGTGAACAAGTATTTACATTGGATGGAACGTAAGAGAAGACGAGGGAAGTATCATCGGAACATGCAGATACCGAGAACACTGCGTGTATGTGTGTGTGTGTGTGTGTGTGTGTGTGTGTGTGTACGTAAGGGCGGAGAAGGGGGTGGAACAGGTGAGGGAGTGAGGTAAGTTTTTCTTTCGAAACATGCCCAGTTACTGTCTCAGTGAAAAACTGTAGTTTTCGAACAAGTTAGCTTCATATGGATTATGAGTTGGTGATGAACCAAGCAAAGGAAAGCGTAGTAGGAAAGGGTATGTGCATGTATTTGAACTGCAACGGAAGGGTAAAAATAATAGACATAGTACACTCATTCAACACCATCCATCCTTAGCCTTGTACCAAAGCGTCTTATTCTTGCAGCTGAAATGAGAACCGCAATGCAGACACTACCTAGCGAAGATGAGTATCGATAGAATAACCTGCTTATGCTCCAGTTAGTGTTAAAAAAAAGTTCAAATGTGTGTGAAATCTTATGGGACTTAACTGCTAAGGTCATCAGTCCCTAAGCTTACACACTACTTTACCTAAATTATCCTAAGGACAAACACACACACCCATGCCCGAGGGAGGACTCGGACCTCCGCCAGGATCCAGTTATTAACAACTGGTCTTTATTGTTTACTTTGTATTTCTGTCGCTCTTGAGCGTAAGTTCTCTTTAATCTATTCCGCCTTTCCTAGCTGAAACGCTTCGAGGGCTTCGCACATTTATTGTCAAAGTTTCTTTTTATTTTCACTTTGTGCTGCGGATCTCTTGAATTCCACAGGAATCTGTGACACTTACACCTCTCTAATGGCAACAATATCTATTCTCTAATCACTCCGTCTTTCACACTGCTCGTGTTTAATAGTAAAGGTACCTCTCGCGTGGTAAATAGTCGACTGCACTAGGAAATAATGCCGTATGTGTTGTTCATACTGAGGTGAGCGCCGAAGCGGTGCGCATGCGTACTTCCTTCAATGATTGGTCGGAAGACCCAGAACCAATGGAACACAAGACAGCATCAGCGAAAGCGGATCGAACAAGACAGAGTGCTTGTCGATCGCGCTCTCGCACCGTTCACATCCTTTAGATGTTAGTTGATGCTGATTGATTTGTGTTCGCTCTGGTGTAAACTAGGCTTAATAAACATATTTTCTAATGTTACTGTATAAATTGTTAATGTTTTCTGGTGTACTATAGTGAAGATTACGTTGTCATTTAAAGTACGTCAAGGCCTTAAAATGCACGAAGAGACGACATGCGTCTTTTGACGTTAATATCTGACAGTTTAATGAAGAGTTTACTTAAGCACGATATCGGCAACTAGTTTAGGTGGTTACAGCTTAAATAAGAAATTCTCTACAACACAAATTGATTACAGGGTTATATTCACTAGACATATGATACTTAAGATGGTTTCAGTAATTTTCGAAGTATTTAAGAAAGGAGTGTTTGCTACTAATTATGTAAGTGAATATGATATGGTGAGTGAGGGAGGAGGCGAATGGGTGGTGTGTGGGAGAGAGATCACTACGGTCATTCTTTAACTATTCCGGCAACATCCAGGAACTCATATGGGGAGAAAGTAAATCCAGTTTTTTCATTCAATAACATTTCTGATTATTCTTTTTATGTTATTTAATTTATAATAATCCTAACCTCTCTCTCCCGAGTGCAGTGTTTCCACTTCCAAAGGACGTTGGTTTGCAAGCAATACTGTACAAGAATGAAGTTTCTTTCCTGCAACTTCCAGTGTCTGTGTTCAGCCTTCGAACGAGAGCAAATAGATCTCCACGTTCTTTTCATTGGCAGATGATCTTACATGAACCACTATACGTATTTGTGGCTGCTTAATCCATCGTGAGTTTTTTGTACTGTGAAACTTCATATTTAAGAAATAATTTATTATATATTAAGCCATATGCGTTTCATATCATCATTTAATTTCTTTATTTTGTACTCTCAAGTTTTGATGTAATTCGAATCATAACTTAAATAATTTGGTGGTCGTATATTATCTGTAACGTAGTACAACAAAAAAAGTCTTTGTAAGAGTAACACTGTAAAACTGATTAGTAACCTGGAACTTAGGTAGTTTAAAATAAAAACATAATGGAGAACCGGCAGTGAAGTATGTTTTCACGTGAAGTAACTTTTTTCTTTCAAGATGGACACTTGAGATTCGATTTCTTTCGTATGATGAAATGATCCTCTCGCTCGTCATACTCCTTGGTTACATTCCTTTTCCAACAATGTTTCGTCTTTTTACGAGTTACTAAGTCAATACATCTACGTGACCAAATATTTTTATGACATAATAATTCAAGGAAACCATATCTGCACACACGACTCATTGATCTTTTCAGAAAAAATTTGAGTACAGAATACAAAAACCTAGTTTATTTCCACGTCGACGTTTCAATTTGTCACCCAGAATACCTGGAATTTCAGTTATTGCCAGAAGCCTAGTGATGGTGAAACATAGCATTTGGGAGGAACCTGCGAGTCCTAATAATATATGCAGGTTTATGTCTAGTAAATTAGTGCTAACAGTTTATTGATCTGGATTGCACAGTCAAGACATTTTATGATGCATATTACACAACGTAAGGAGGAATTTGGTCAGGAAAAATGTATTCCGTGCAAATCCTGCACGGTGTAGCTCTGAATGATTCCACCAGAGGAGATACTGTAGGAAGAAGCTTAAGAACACAATGTGACCGACGAAGCGTCCCGAGGATGAATAGGAAATGATGGTCCCGGACTGAGGCTACAATATTGTCGTCCGGAAGCCCACAAAGGGGCAGATTGAAAGGAGAAAAGCCGGTTACCTCCCCATTGTGGCTCCAGAATGGCGCGCAGAATTATCTCTTGAAAGGTTACCAGCACTTGCGAGAGCGTAGGACAGAGTTAAAGCAGGACAGACATAGAGTCGTGATTCAATGTCCCGGAAAAATAAGAAGAAAGTCGTCTGGTGACTACAGAAATAGAACCATAGATAGCCTTCAGAATGGCTAAACTAAATGTTCAGGAAGTACAAAAAAGGCACCGTAATAAAACTCTCCATCTATAACTAATCAGTTTTTACCAAACTACTGCAATCTGATTTTAAGCAGTCACTGTAACTGTAGAACGGTTTAAGCCTAAGGCAAGGTCAAAATGGTTCAAATGGCTCTGAGCACTATGGGACTTAACATCTATGGTCATCAGTCACCTAGAACTTAGAACTACTTAAACCTAATTGACCTAAGGACAGCACACAACACCCAGCCATCACGAGGCAGAGAAAATCCCTGACCCCGCCGGGAATCGAACCCGGGAACCCGGGAAGGCAAGGTCAAATTCGAATACAGCTGTAGCTGCTATACAGCACAAAGTTACTGACGTTGTCAGGCGTTGTAATAGTACGTTTGGTAAATGAGATTGTACTATCTAGATATCACTTAGCAACAATCACATTCACTCCATGATAACATCAAAATGAATGTTACTAAGAATATCTTTACATGTCATCATTTAGCCCTCTCTGGCAACAAAATAATCAGAGATTGATCACAATCTCGAATAGCACACAGATGCGGAAGGATATAATTTCTCGAATTTAACCGGGGTGATCGACGTGGGTTAAAATTTTTGTGGACCACTTAATAAGTTTTATATCTCTACTAGAGACTACATTACCTCTTTGTCGCATTTAGTGTTAAGGTCAAACAAGTAAATCGTTATTATTGCTTATGGAGGGATGGGAATATAGGTATGTTTCCTCTGCTGCTTAAGGTTGGAGATGAGAAGGATTTACTGCTTCTAGTGAAGCGGTATTTTATTAAACAAACAGGGAAAGCAAGTCTTCGAGGGTACAGATGGAGAACAATATATTTATTGCACAATCATATGCAAGAACCACCAGTTGTACAGAAAAACTGAAAGCGCTATTGCCCACCCACCGCAAGAGAAAGAGCAGACCTCCTCCTGTTAAGCTGGGTTTACACTAGCAAGTCGCTTGCAGAAGTTATTGCTGCAAGTTATTTCTAGCCTCTTGCAGCTGTTTACACAGCAGCGCAAGAATTAAGCAAGATTCTTCCACAAGTTCTTTGGCAAGAAACTTGCCTCAACAACTAGCTGATACTGTTTACATATGCTTTCAGTACCACTACAAGTGTGAGCCGAAGTGTAAAATGACAAGTAGGCGGGTGAGATATGCTGCAGCTCTTGTAATTGTAATGCAAAACGTGAAAAAGAAAAAGAGAAGTATTTGGGTTATAGAGTAGATAATGAGAACATCGCAAATTGGTGCCTTTTGCCAGAACTTAGTATCGAGAGCGTGGATACTTTTGAAAACTTTTGCAGAATGTCCTCAAATGTTCTGGAATATTTGTTGATGTTAACAGCGCCCGTCAAATCAAAACGAGACACAAACTTCGGTACTGCTATTTCAGCAAAAGAACGTTTGCCAGTCACTCTGATTTATAGCTACCGGTGAGCTAGGAATAAAATAGGCATTTCATTTATTTATGTGAAACATACAACCAAAAAAAGTTTGAATTTTGAAATCTTTTCTTTGTAGGAGACTCATACAAGTCCCTAATGTACTTGTTTCATATTCCCGTCAGCACGATTTCTCTGATCGTACCCGATGTATGTAGAGCCATTTTTGTCTTGAAAAGGGAAAATTATTTGAAGGTATGTGAAAACACAAGAATGAAATTAAATTTGTATTGAAATAAACTGCATTTTACAGAATGATATGCTTACAAAAATGTTTTTTTTTCTTCTAATGCTCATAAAATGGAAAGTGAAAAGCTAAGTAAACAGAACATGTAATAATTACACATCGTCTTTTTCTAGATTCCTAAGACAACAAGCGAGTGGATGCAGGTGGCAAAGGGGTTGTGTCTTCAAGTTATGCTACTTTCTATGTACTTCTTTTATAGATGTGTCGAAATCGACGAGATTTCATTTAATGCGCTCATCTTCTTCACTCTATCCTTAAAGTCTCGGTTATGCACGTTCCGTATTTCGGGGTAGCTCTCCACGGCTTCAATAAAATGTTCTGTATCCTGCTTCATCCATTCCCGTTTCTTCCCCATTTCTGAAATTTGTTTGCATATAATATATAAGATGGTTGCATAAAATTAAGTCACCACATTAAGTAAAATGTTAAATGTGAGTGTTATGCAGACGACATGCTTACTATAACTTGCGCTTCCTACTTGCAGGAAATATAAATAAATCCTTAAAGCTGCAAGTTACTTTCCGATACTTCTTGCGTGGTGTTTACACTGGAAGCGGAAAACGTGCAGCAAGTCACTTCCGCAATAAATTGCTACGGTCGCAAGTCGTCTTGGCGGTGTGTTTACACTCGCAAATCGCGCGGCAAGTTCCTCCGCGGATGTAAATTGCTGCAATAACTTGCTAGTGTAAACCGAGCATTATGTAACTATCTACCGGAGAGCAATATACACTGAGCTTCACTTACACAAATAGCGGTGGTGTCGTGTACATAGAGTATAAAAGAGCAGCGCATTGGCGCAGCCATCACTTGTACTCAGGTGATTCGTGTGAAAAGGTTTCCGGCGTGATTATGGTGGAACGATGGGAATCAACAGACTCTGAACGAGGAATGGTAGTTGGAGAAGGCGCATGGGACGTTCTAGTTCGGATACTGTCAGAGAGTTCAATACTCCGAGATCAACAGAGCCAACAGCATGCAAGGAATATCAATTTTCAGGCATAACCTCCTACCACGGCCAACGCAGTGCCCAACAGCTTTCACTTAACGACCGAGACCATAGGCGTTTACAAAGAGTTACCAGTGATAACAGACAAGCGACACTGACAAGGGAACCTCCCCATCGCACCCCCCCTCAGATTTAGTTATAAGTTGGCACAGTGGATAGGCCTTGAAAAACTGAACACAGATCAATCGAGAAAACAGGAAGAAGTTGTGTGGAACCGTGAAAAGAATTAGTAAAACATACAAACTGAGTAGTTCATAAGCACGATAAGCAACAAAAAGGAACATGCATGCTAAGCAGCGCCGTGGTCCCGTGGTTAGCGTGAGTAGCTGTTGAATGAGAGGTTCTTGGTTCAAGTCTTCCCTCGACTGAAAATTTTACTTTCTTTATTTTCGCAAAATTATGATCTGTCCGTTCGTTCATTGACGTTTCTGTTCACTGCAATAAGTTTAGTGTCTGTGTTTTGCGACCGTACCGCAAAACCGTGCGATTAGTAGACGAAAGGACGTGCCTCTCCAATGGGAACCGAAAACATTTGATCGCAAGGTCATAGGTCAACCGATTCCTCCACGGGAAAGCACGTCTGATATAGTCTATACGACTCTGGTGACGGCATGTGCGTCACATGACAGGAATATTTTGTCGACCCACCTAATTTGTACACTTAGCGATTGGGCAAAAAGATTCTTCTACCTTGCCCGATTTAGGTTTTCTTGTAGATGTGATAATCACTCCCAAAATAGTGATGAACGCATAAGAGTTTGTCACATAAACTGAAAATAAAAAATTAAAATTTTTACTTGAGGGAAGACTTGAACCCAGGTCCTCTCGTTTAGTAGCTGCTCACGCTAACCACGAGACCACGGCGCAACTCGCCTCACAACGTCCTTGATGTTGCATATCTTCGCATGGACTACTCAGTTTGTATATTTTACTAATTTTTTTCATAGTTCCATTCAACTTCTTCCTGTTTTCTCGATTGATCTGTGTTGTTTTTTAAGGTCTATCCACTGTGCCAACTTATAACTAAATCTGAGGGGGGTGCGATGGGGAGGTTCCCTTGTGAGTGAAATAACCTAAGAAATCAATGTGAGACGTACGACGCACGTATGCGTTCGAACAGTGCACCGAAATTTGGTGTTAATGGGCCATGGCAGCAGACGACCGACGCTATTGCCTTTTCTAACAGCACGATATCGCCTGCAGCGCTTCTGCTGGACTGATGACCATATGGGTTGAACCGTAGACGCTTGGAAAACCGTGGCCTGGTCAGACGAGTCCCAGGTTCGGATGGTAGAGTTCGAGTGCGGCGCAAAAACAACGAAGCCATGGGCTGAGGTTGTCAACAAGGCACTGTGCAAGCTAGTAGTACTCCATAATAGTGTGGGCTGTGCCTACGTGGACGACTGATCCCTCTGGCCCAACTGGACCGAACACTGACTGGAAACGGTTATGCTCGGCTACAAGGAGACTATTTGCTGCCATTGATGGATTTCATGTTCCCATAAACGATGGAATTGTTGTGGATGACGATGAGCCATGTCACCTGGCCACATGGACAGTTCGAGCGAATAATGTGGCCACACAGATCGCCCGAAATGGATCCCACCCGGAGGTCAGTTCGTGCACAAGATACTGCATTGGCAATACTTTCGTAATTATGGACAGCTACAGAGGTGGCATCGCTCAGTAAGTTTTCAGGGAACTTCCTACAACTTGAGTCTAGGTCAAGTCGAGTTACTCTACCACGCCGGGCAAAAGGAGGTCCGATAAAGTGTCAGGAGGTAACCCATGACTTTCGTCACCTTAGTATATATATCAGCTAGACTTCTCGACTCCGTCGATAGGAGAAAGTGCTCTGTCAAGCCTGAGCTGGCTTGAAAGTTTGGTCCTTCTGCCAAGTGGATACTGTATATAGGTCTCTCTGACGGCTTCCTAAATCTTCTTCAGACATCGACAACTCCCTCTTTCATCCAACTGTGTTATTTTTTGCCTTTCACGGACTTCCCGAACACCAAGATCCAGCTCTTTCGAAAAATTGCAACCGGCGGCCCAGAGTTTTAATTGTAGCAATACGGTTTGTGAATTTTAAGGAAACCACCTCAACTGTTATTTTGTGTTCATTTATTAAGCCACTGAGGTGGTCTTTCTAACATCGACATTAATTATCTATGGAAGCACAACATTATCAAGGTTAAAATGGCGCCAGCGCGTCCTCTAGCTGTTTGCCCAGAAGAAAAGTTAATAGCATATTATCAGCCTGCCCGCCTCTCGTGGTCGTGCGGTAGCGTTCTCGCTTCCCACGCCCGGGGTCCCGGGTTCGATTCCCGGCGGGGTCAGGGATTTTATCTGCCTCGTGATGGCTGGGTGTTGTGCGCTGTCCTTAGGTTAGTTAGGTTTAAGTAGTTCTAAGTTCTAGGGAACTGATGACCATAGATGTTAAGTCCCATAGTGCTCAGAGCCATTTGAACCATTTTTTTTATCATCAGCCTCGTGCAAATTTAAAATGTTACTCAGTACACTAGTCATGTAGGACGTATAGGTATTCCAGTAACCTGCTATCTATATTAGCCTACATATTACACTGCCAAATTCTATAAGTTACAACTGGATTGAAACATAACGAGGTTTTCGGCTAGTATTATTCACGTTCTTGGATGTGACGTCGCGGTTATATTTTATCAGTAATAAATGGCATATATCAGCCACTTCATCGCTACGACATATGAATAAAAAGTCAATAGGCAATGATCTACATTATAATACAAAACTCAGTGGGCTATGACCATGCACTCAAAGTTGAACACCGTAACCACTGACCCTTCCCCCCTCCGTAACTCCCCCCTCCCTACCACCATTTCCGCGGTCTCATCCCAATGACGGTTAATCACTCTTCCAGACATATGCATTGCCTCTGATTCTGTTAGATCACTATTTCACGGTTTTGGTCTAGGCAGAACAAAATCTTCCTACGATCATAGTTGAGAAAAAGATGTAGAAGTACAGATAATGATAACACGAGGTACTGAAACACGTAACACACCTATCCTCTACATATTAGGCATAGACATTTATTAATGTTTCAAATAATAATGAGGCATCAGTAATGTAGATACTGCGCCGACGCGTGACGGAGTAGTGTGTTCACCAACAACCAGTACAGCCTTTCTCCACTGCAGACTTACTAGTCTCCTTACATCATGTTTCTGCAATTAAATTATAATTGTTGATGCTAAATAGTAAGTATTGTACATGGTAACTAATGTTATTGATAAATAGTAAGGCAAAGCGGCTGTCATTTAATGTTATTTTCGAAATAACTGATGAAACAGCCAATAAATTTCGAATATCCAGTATTAATTCTTACCCTGTAGTTTGACCACATTCCTCAGCAACGTGTAATTTCTCTCCTCTCCTCCCGTTGATAACATCAAAGCGTTGAGATCCAGCAGTAGAGGTTACAACTTGACGACGAGCTCATATACGTCGAACATCAACACATCTTCAAGGATGACTGAAGAGAAACAACTATCTAGTGCGTTGGCAGATGAAACGTCGCAACGCATCAAATGAAGTTTGTAGAAATGTTTGTTAGGAAATGCTCGAGTGCAAATGGAGTGAAAGCGGTTGATAGGGAGCCACATTCGGTGAATAAACAATTTAGTGCATCAATAGAACGGTTTAGTGTGGAGAAGAATTGACTAAACCATGGTAAAGTAGAGATTACAGAAGTAAATCTAAATAGTGTAGTGCTAGAATTAATTCAAGTGTATCAGAAAGTGCTCGGGGTTTGTCTAAAGACTACAGTGCAATGGTTTTGGCGTCAACACTGATCAAGTTGACAGGGCAAGCAGCGACCGATTCAGATGCTACAAAATTCGATAATAAGGCATTATATCAGATTTAAAAAAAATAAAATAAAATATACGAGTAAAAATCCTCGAAAGAATTGAAGCAAAATTCAACACTAGTCTGTATCGGCCAGCGCTCGCGACGAGAATGCGGTTCTGTGCAGGCTCCGCGTTACGTTTCATGGACCGTACATAATATTAAAGGCGATGAATAATAAGCTTTCGTGTTATTGGTATCTCATTTAGCGAAAAAGCAAGTTGATATAAAGGTTATGCTACTGTCGTGAAACTAAATGAAATGTAATCCTGCCGTGCAGCACAACATGCGATGTCAGTTCGGAAAGAGGATATCACCGGGTTGACAGTTACCGATCGTGTAAACACTCCTGTGATTAGCGTATGGTTCACAACTCAGTAAATTAATCAACGTATGGTTGTATCCGCAACTCACTGGGTGATGCTACAGCATGTCGTGGTCTGATTAGAAACGTTTCTTTACGCAAGGACTACGGTACTGAGATGGTGTGTAGCAGACGTTAAAGAGATGAGTGATTTTGGTCTGTTTTCATCATCAGACAAAAACAAAACATGTCACATTCTGAGACGTTGGCATATTTTGGTTGATCATGACCACAGTTCTTCTCAGTAGGGACCAGTGCATGTGAAAAGTTACAAAGACCGAAGTGATACACATCAATCAAAAACTGCCGTCACCCAAACCTCCAGATGTTGGACACTCAGATAGGAGCCAAACGTTGTGTGTCGTTAGAGTATGAACCAAAACACCGATTTAGTTCGTTCTGTACGCTCTCTTCCAGTAGAACACGCGAAAACGATAATTCAAAGTATCACCAGAGCTACGGAGCACAGAAAAAGCCTATTCGTGAGTGACTATATAGTAGATCTCGTGTGGGAGGGATGGTAAGCGTTCAAACCCCACTGATGACAATTGTTTTTAACTGTTTACGCGTGAAACTGTTTTGTTGGAGAGTACTTTCCTGATAAGTTTGTAGCAATGTTCTCTTAACAGTTTACTTTCGCTTCGTTCGTTGACCGCTGTGTACTTATTACTGATGTTATTATTTTGTTTATTACTAATTATTATTACTATTACCTCTGCTCGTTTTATGAAATTCTTTCTTTACTTTTCTATTCTGATTATATCTTCTGTGAAATTACAAATGTACTCCATAGGCTTACTACTTTCAAAGAAACAAAGCGAAAGCAGACTGCCAAAAGACATTGATCTAAACCCCTCACAAACATTTTACACGTCCTAAATACGTTGTCCCACAAAATATTTTCACGCACACTACAGTAAAAGAATTTGTCGTCATGAGGGTTTGAACTCGGCACCATCGATCTAACGCTCTATCATCTTCCCCACGGAAGCAAAATGTGTTAGTTACAGTTATCCTTTTGACGTGCTCCATAGTTATGGTGTTACTTTTAATTAACGTTTACGCCCGTTTTACTGGACGGTAGCGCACGCTACGAAGTAAATCGGAGATTTGGTTGATTACCGACATACAACGTTTGACACCGATCTGAGTGTCTGACATCTGGAGGTTTGGGTGTGAGTTCTTGCACATTTTACAAGTCATGTCATAGTGCTTCTTTTGAGACATACCGGATTCCTAGGTTTATACAGTTACACAATATTCTAGTGACGCTTGTTCATCGGTCTCCACATCTGAACTCGGTTGCGTATAGATAAAAGTCATCTGAATGTCACTACACACTTCATTATTCAAATCCAGTTAGAGTTGCTGGTATGGAATATTTTCAGTGGGTTGTGCCCCACAACCTAGGACGGTACCTCCTAGTTGGCTACAAAGTTTTCCCAGTATTTTAGGTATGCTGTGTCCCATTTACTGTGCTTTATGATAGCTTTCGGCAATAGAAACTGATAGAAACAATTAAAGAACTTAAATCATCCAATGGTGGCACAATATGATCTCCGCTTAGTCACTGTGGGTTGCAGAAAATCTCCTTTGATGATATCGCGAACTGAACATACGTCCCACCGTCTAAAGGCTTTTTTTATTTTCTTTGTAGGCTCGTTCCGTAAATATAATTTAATTCTGACTTTTACTTCATGGTGTTGTGAGTTTGAGAAATATTTGGGGATGAAGAGAGTATCATAATGAACAAGAACGTTAGAAACCATTCTCCTTTCGTGGAATATTGATAACGGTAACGTTACCGGAGCAATCCGTTGTACGAGAACACAAAAATAGAAAAGAGCTGGAGTTTGCTCGACCATGAAGAAAACTGCGAATCGCAACACACGGAAACAGAAAGACTATATATTCCCTAGCTAATATTGAGGCACATTTCATACTATTGAGCGTATACCCTATGATGACGTCCATTTTGAAAAATAAACTCATAAAATTCAGACAGAACATCCGAATAATAATGACAGCACTAATAACGATGCAACAAGTAGACATGTGACATGTTCGCAACTATAAACAGATGGCTGCTGACTAACAGACACGGCAAGTACAACTAAGTTCAGTGATATACTGTCTATATCATCAAAGGTATTTTTTACGCCCGGGAGTCATCATTTCATCACCATTCAGAAATGGCGAGACTCGAAAGTGCACATACTGGGAATTTGTACGGGCGCTGATAACCACGCCGTTGAGCGCCTCATCATCATACCTCACCACAGGAAATACGGTTCATCGCTGCTAATGAACAAGGGACAGAGAAGTGACAGACATACAGGTTACGAGAAAAAGGAAATCACTCAGACAGTTGCAGGTGAAGACAGTAACGGACAAATGAAGGGTTAGGATGTAAATAATTTTTCGGCTTGGTTAAGAAATTCTTCGAAATCCCCACAAGAGAAAATGTAATAAAACTTATTTAGCGAAAAATTTCTCAGTTTGATAATAAACGAAGAATCGTGAATCAAGTAAAGACATTTGTGACACTTACCATCAAGTAACAGACTGTTGCTAAGAAATTATAAATTCGTGTAACCGCCCTTGTTGATTTATCAAATTTTCATATCTGCTTCAAAACCTGGCATATGAGGTCTCTGATACAAACCACTCTTAGTATATTTTATAGAAAATGATACAATTTTTCTGTAAGAGGGAAACGTAAATTGTTTTTGGAGCACAAAAGTGGTTATATACCAGCGGCTATATTTCGACCAGGCGACGATCTAAGCAAAACACGCAGTCGAGTAGTCTGCCGTTATTTACGAGAGAAACGGGACGTCCCTTATCTTTTTCGGATACTCGCTTCTTTTGTAAAGTATTATACCAGCTCGGCGTTTCCTCGCCTCTAAAGAAATGACGTAGCACCTGCAACCAGCCGAAAAACAAGAGCGATAAGCTGTTTGCCCGTAACTTGAACATAGCAAGCAAGCAAACATTTCATATCTCAGTCCAGAAATACTTGCCGATGGCAATGCTCATCAATTGTAAAGAGGGTTTCTGATCGACTGCGAAGCCAATGTAAAATTTCGTGGGTAGAAATTCGATTAAGCAGTCGCTCTGTTTTATCACAAGTTTGTTTCTTACGGTTCTCAATAACATGTCACATGACTCAAAAGTAGCATCGACATTACGTTATTCATTACAGTAGACGTTTTGAAGTCAGGGTAATTCTGAATACGAAACGCAACTAGAAATAACTTTTCTTTTTCTTTGTGTGCGAACAATACACAAGAGATTTTTAGAACATGTTTACGTCTCATTGAAAGCAAGATTGTTAATTGCGGTGAGCTTTCTGACGAATAGTGACTGCCAGAAAAAATCTTTGTAACGCTGGTACGATTTAAACAATATGTGCAGGCTCTCCTAACGGAAGTGGAAGGGACTAAGTTAGGTTTCAACTTCGAAAACGAAGTCTGTGAACCAAATTACATGCAACAAAATAAAAGCTATTGCAAATGTATGTGTGTAAATGCAAGATGGAGTTCAAAGGTTTGTTTTGAAGTCTTTAGCCCCTCATCGAAGTCCGGACATAAAAACTGAATATTCCTATAAATCAGCATGTAGTAACGTTATTGGCAAGTGTATATATGTTTGTTAGGCTTCTGTTCTCACGTTACTTACGTCTCGTTGAACTAAACAGGTTTTGTGGAAGGAAACCGTACATACATGGTGTCCTGTTTCGAAGCATTAATCTATAGTGCGTGAATTACGGGTGGAGTCTAAATACTATCAGGAGTCAGTATTGTACCATACTCAACCAGTGACACCATGGAGTCCGAACGGACGACGGTGATTCTGATGGCGTACCATATTCATTTAGATAGCTACTTTTTTGCTTTACTACTGTACCTAATTGAAGACAGAAGAATATATGGTATTCTGCTCTCGTTGTGGACAAGAATAACTCCAGATCAGCACTGAAGGAGAGGAAAGCGAATTTCAAATGAAATGAGAGTTGATTGTATACAGCTCCCAGGAAAATACATAAGAAAGAATAGTATAGTTTCATTGCGCAATCGCAGGATTTTGCAGCAAAAATAAAACTAGAAACATTGCTACAAGAGGTCCAATGCTGGGAAGCAACAAACAGCGTATTTTAGGGCTAGGGTAGTATCGTTTCATAAAAGCTTTTTAACTCAAGTAGATGTATGAAGTGTCAGAAAGAATCCGAAAACATCTGACCTAAAGATTTAAAGAAAAATTAAGTTTTAATGTCTAGTCTATGTTGAGGGCCTAAAGATTTAAAAAGAAGTTTCCGAACTGTGTGTCTTGCAATTATACACAAAGATTTGAAACAGCTTGCAGCTGTTGCGTGTCACGTGGATCACCAGCATCACTTTCAAATTTGAAACCCAGCGCAGTCCTCCATTCGTTGAGAGATCCTACTGACATTGCTTAAACCGTACTAGCCTTCATACGAGGATGATCTGTATGCCAAAGATAACTTGACGGACTACAATATAGCAAACTGGCCTCATGTCATCCTCCTCCTGTTCTTTCTATTTTTTTACGTCTTCGTGCCTGTTACATACAACTCTACCGATAAACTATTTTGAATTTTTTTTTAATTTGCTACTGAAACGTTTCACGAAACTTCGAGTACTGATTTCAAACAGCCGCATCTCTTTCTAAGAATTATTCATAGTTTCCAGAACTAACAGCTTGATTTCTAACGGTCATTCATTACATTCAGATATTGTCCAGCTTCTTTTCAGTTTTCCTGCGGTCCTTGTTCTACTTGTGTAAAACGCTGTTTCACTCGTACAAATGGTTCAAATGGCTCTGAGCACTATGGGACTCAACAGCAGAGGTCATAAGTCCCCTAGAACTTAGAACTACTTAATCCTAACTAACCTAAGGACATCACATACATCCATGCCCGAGGCAGGATTCGAACCTGCGACCGTAGCAGTCGCGCGGTTCCAGACTGAAGCGCCTAGAACCGCTCGGCCACCATGACCGGCTCACTCGTACAGTTTCAGTGTCTTCGCCAATCTTTAACACCACCGGAGGTGGTTTTTGGAGGATATCTTTTATTGGTAGCACTAACAGCATCTTCTGTCTTACGTTTTCGGTCATGACACGTAATGTTCTTTCCTAGAGAGAATTAAACTTCCGCTTCTATTGCCGTACTTTCGTCAACTGGTGATACATAAAATGTTATCTATTGTTAACCCACCATTATCATGTGGCATATGACACCCACTGCTCCTTTTACTTGTAGTACGATCTTCATCTATAATAGTCCATGCTACTCCTACGTGTTTTCTAATCTTAGTTACCTTCCTTCTATTCAGCCTTTATGTATCTTTTGGAATCCGGCAAACAATCTTCTTCATAGATCAACCGTTCATTCGAATGGCATCCGCAGCTCGTGGTCGTGCGGTAGCGTTCTCGCTTTCCAGGCCCGGGTTCCCGGGTTCAATTCCCGGCGGGGTCAGAGATTTTCTTTGCCTCGTGATGACTGGGTGTTGTGTGCTGTCCTTAGGTTTAAGTAGTTCTAAATTCTAGGGGACTGATGACCATAGATGTTAAGTCCCATAGTGCTCAGAGCCATTTGAACCATTCGAATGCCAACTTCTCAATTTTATTTCCGTTGTGGTTATAGTTTCGTCCTTAACTCCCGTCACTTCCTTGTTTCAGTTGCCTGAGCAACCTGTTGATTGCAGTAATCGAAGTTACCGGTAGTGTCGGTCAGGAAAGCTTCACCGTTAGTGGTTTCAGTATCAGGAATTTTTTCCTTGAACTTTCATTTCCCACCTCACATTTCTTAGCTCATCCTAACTGCACCGAGACCCAAGTTAAATAACAATCACAACAATACTAATAAAACAGGAAACAGTTTTACACCATTCTTACTCTTCGTCATTTCTTCCACTTGGTTTCTTTTCCGCTGAATTATGGACCCACAACACTGACATCCATTGCAGTAGCATTTTGGAAAGTATCCTGTGTTCGGATATTATGAAAGACCTCGAAATGAACAATATGGATTCAGAAAATTTCGTTCTCGTCAGACACAAATGGCTCTTCATTCATACGAATTAATGACTGCTATCGGCATACTTTTAGGTTTCCAGAAGGCTTTTGACAGCGTTCTTCGCAAGACAATTCAAATAAAATTTCGTGCGTGTGGCTTATCTTTTCAGTTTTGCGACTGGATTCGTAATTTTCTGTCGGAATCTTCACAGGTCGTAGTAACTGACGGGAGTTATCAACTAAAGCAGAAGTGCTATCTGGCGTTTCTAAAAGACGCGTGCGTAGGGTTCCCGCTGTGTTTAGACTACATAAACGGCTTAGAAGACATTATGAGTAGCTCTCTTTAGAAAGTTTGCAGATAACTCTGTCATTTAACGCCTAGTAAAGTCACCAGAAGTTCGAAACTAATTTCAAAATGATTTAGAAAAGATATCAGTGTGGGTCCGAAGGTGAAAATTGCACCTAAACAAAAAAGTGTGAAGTCCTCCACATAAGACCCATTAAATTTCGGTTACATATAAAACACAAAAATTTAATAACTAGGAATTACATTTTAGAACCACTTAACTGGAACCAATAGAAAATGTGAGACTGCGTTTTGTTGGCAGAGAGATGCAAGGAATCTACTAGAGAGGTTGCTTACATCACGCGTACACCTCATCTGAAGTGCTGATGCCCGGTGTGGGATTAACGGACGGTCGAAATTGAAAAAATTTAAAGAATTGTAGTTCGTTTTACGCTATCGCAAAATTCGGGAGAGAGTGTCACACATATGATAAGCGAGTTGCGAAAGCAGTCTCTTCCGTTGTGGCAAAGTTTGTTTGAAATTTTCAGTGACCAACTTCCTCCTGCGAATGCGAAAATATTATTGTTGACTCCCGCCTACGTAGCAAGAAACGACCATGCTGATTAAATCTGAGAAATTAGAGCTCGCGCGAAAGGATTTAGCTGTTCATTTTCCGCAAGTGCTCTTCGAGAGTGGAGAGGCCGAGAAATAGTCTGTAAGTATTGACCCTCTGGCGGAAGGTGTGGATTACGGAGTAGTAATGTAGGTGTAGCTGTAGATGTTATAGATACCTGTTTGTGTGTATACCATATGTCAGTCATTTCAGGGTTTAATATATCATATTCTACATTATACTGTGGAATGAGTACATTTTTGTAAGAATGCAGAGACAAGCGGCGGTGACACTGAATGAAAAGTTATCGTGTTTTCAGCCGCGTCAAGTAATTAAAATTACAAGAGGTTTCGATCGAGCGCTCCTTGGCCATTGTCAAGTCATATGACTGCCAATGGCTGCTTATACGCCCTTACTTACACTAGCTACCGGCTGTGACGTCACTGTTTCTCGCGGCATCGCCATATGTGGGCATACATTGACTCGGCGTGCGATGTTCTGGCTTCGACCGCGCTATCGCTGAATCACATGCGGCGCTGAGTTCTGGCCGCTGTCTCTGTTAAGAGTGTTATTGGTGACTTTCCTTTCATTGTCAAAGATGCACTTTCCCATGGAGATAGAATAAGACTTTCGGTCGACGCATGTTTCCGACGCAAACGGACTGGATGGCTTGGCCACAGTGCCCACAGGAAGCCCACTCACACTGACTTGTACTTGTACGCCTTCAGATATGATCACTGATCGCAGAAGCGCAAAGGGCTAGAAACATTGGGCCTCGCGGGATTAGCCGAGCGGTCGAGGGCGCTGCAGTCATGGACTGTGCGGCTGGTCCCGGCGGAGGTTCGAGTCCTC
Source organism: Schistocerca nitens (assembly GCF_023898315.1). Taxonomy (NCBI): domain Eukaryota; kingdom Metazoa; phylum Arthropoda; class Insecta; order Orthoptera; family Acrididae; genus Schistocerca; species Schistocerca nitens. Next base: position 373,361,094 of record NC_064621.1, read on the forward strand.
CCTCGGGCATGGTTGTGTGTGTTTGTCCTTAGGATAATTTAGGTTAAGTAGTGTGTAAGCTTGGGGACTGATGACCTTAGCTGTTAAGTCCCATAAGATTTCACACACATTTGAACATTTTAGAACTAGAAACATTGGTGTATCGCGTAGGAATGATAAGAATGATATCAGATGATTCAGGTCTTCAGGAACACTGGCTATAACGTTCATCAAACAAACGAAATGATTTCAAGCAAGAATCGCAGTAAGACCACCTGTGACGAGCACCGATCATCGATCCTCCCACAAAAATCCGGCTATGGCTGGGACCCGGGTGTGGAAGGTATCTTATGAGTGCGGCCAGTGTTAACGTCGGACGAACAGTACGCAGTGCAGAACAACGCAGAAAGGAGCATGAGAGGTTTTATCGCAAACACTACCCCTGCTTTAGCTCAGCATGCTTTGGAGTGTCGCCGGATAAAATTTGACAACCTCTGTTGTGACTCGCACTAACGGTTTTTGCGGCAGTACAACTAAAGAAGCCATCTAAATAAAAGTCACCCGTAACTCCCTTAATAAGGACGCTCTGTTGTTCGTCTGTCTGTCTGCCCGACTGTTCAGAATCTTTTTTTCAGAGGAACGGGCAGACGTATCACGTTGAAATTCAGGTCACACACGAAGGTATAGGCTCCCTTGTGGGTATAATAATGTTAGCTTATAAGTCAATTGCATCAAAAGTTGTGGCCATTTATGTTAAAATTTTTAATATTCCCAAGCCCAGTCATCAAAACCAATAGGATAGTTCCCACTGGTCAAGAATCAACAAATTTATCAATAAGAAATGCTCCTCAGAACACGTAATGGAAAAAATCCGATATTGTTGGTTTGTAATTACAACACACAAGCAAGTTATTCTGTTCTTTATTATCCGACTTTGTATCCATCTATTAAGACCCTGTTTCTCAGGAATGGAAATAAATCGCATACTGAGATCTGTCGCCCTTTGGTGGTGTAAAACTGTTAAGCTTCTGAGTCAGTGCAGGACATACAGGTCACATGTCTCGATACTCGCGAACTCACTCACGGAAAGCTATGGGGTACTTCCACTTGACGTAGAATTTCGATCTTTTGTGTGAAGAAGCATTTCCCAATACAATTAAAAGAAAAAAATCAGACAATTGTTAATTTGTAACTGCATCACAGCAAAAATCTTTCTTTTGTCATTTATCATTCGACTTCGGACTGGAAACTGAAACATCGTCGAAGGTCTTGTAATCCCCGGGACCGTTATCTTGGAAATATCAATGTCGATAGCATGCAAAGTAGTTGAAATCCTCGATTCTCGGAACGGATAAACAGCCTATATACATACAGTATATATGTAAAAAAATGAGCGTTTGGCGTCATTGGCCGGGAGGCCCCTTACGGGGCAGGTCCGGCCGCCTTGGTGCAGGTCTTATTACATTCGACGCCACATTGGGCGACCTGTGCGCCGGATGGGTATGAAATGATGGTGACGACAACACAACACGCAGTCCCTGAGCTGAATCGCCGTAGGACGGCAAACCGTCACGCTGACCACTAAGCTATCGGGGCGGACAGTATATATGTAACTCAGTTTGTACGGAACCCTCAGTGCGCAAGTTCCACTCGCACCTGTCCAATTTATTTATTTATTTGGTCTATAGCTGAATCTATGTACTTCTATGTACACTCCTGGAAATTGAAATAAGAACACTGTGAATTCATTGTCCCAGGAAGGGGAAACTTTATTGACACATTCCTGGGGTCAGATACATCACATGATCACACTGACAGAACCACAGGCACATAGACACAGGCAACAGAGCATGCACAATGTCGGCACTAGTACAGTGTATATCCACCTTTCGCAGCAATGCAGGCTGCTATTCTCCCATGGAGACGATCGTAGAGATGCTGGATGTAGTCCTGTGGAACGGCTTGCCATGCCATTTCCACCTGGCGCCTCAGTTGGACCAGCGTTCGTGCTGGACGTGCAGACCGCGTGAGACGACGCTTCATCCAGTCCCAAACATGCTCAATGGGGGACAGATCCGGAGATCTTGCTGGCAAGGGTAGTTGACTTACACCTTCTAGAGCACGTTGGGTGGCACGAGATACATGCGGACGTGCATTGTCCTGTTGGAACAGCAAGTTCCCTTGCCTGTCTAGGAATGGTAGAACGATGGGTTCGATGACGGTTTGGATGTACCGTGCACTATTCAGTGTCCCCTCGACGATCACCAGTGGTGTACGGCCAGTGTAGGAGATCGCTCCCCACACCATGATGCCGGGTGTTGGCCCTGTGTGCCTCGGTCGTATGCAGTCCTGATTGTGGCGCTCACCTGCACGACGCCAAACACGCATACGACCATCATTGGCACCAAGGCAGAAGCGACTCTCATCGCTGAAGACGACACGTCTCCATTCGTCCCTCCATTCACGCCTGTCGCGACACCACTGGAGGCGGGCTGCACGATGTTGGGGCGTGAGCGGAAGACGGCCTAACGGTGTGCGGGACCGTGGCCCAGCTTCATGGAGACGGTTGCGAATGGTCCTCGCCGATACCCCAGGAGCAACAGTGTCCCTAATTTGCTGGGAAGTGGCGGTGTGGTCCCCTACGGCACTGCGTAGGATCCTACGGTCTTGGCGTGCATCCGTGCGTCGCTGCGGTCCGGTCCCAGGTCGACGGGCACGAGCACCTTCCGCCGACCACTGGCGACAACATCGATGTACTGTGGAGACCTCACGCCCCACGTGTTGAGCAATTCGGCGGTACGTCCACCCGGCCTCCCGCATGCCCACTATACGCCCTCGCTCAAAGTCCGTCAACTGCACATACGGTTCACGTCCACGCTGTCGCGGCATGCTACCAGTGTTAAAGACTGCGATGGAGCTCCGTATGCCACGGCAAACTGGCTGACACTGACGGCGGCGGTGCACAAATGCTGCGCAGCTATCGCCATTCGACGGCCAACACCGCGGTTCCTGGTGTGTCCGCTGTGCCGTGCGTGTGATCATTGCTTGTACAGCCCTCTCGCAGTGTCCGGAGCAAGTATGGTGGGTCTGACACACCGGTGTCAATGTGTTCTTTTTTCCATTTCCAGGAGTGTATATAAGGAACAGTGACCGTTTGTTTGTAATTCATACAAATCTACAATTTCATACCGAATTTGATGACCATCTACGTAAAATTTCGTAATCTGACTTGAAACATACCTGCATGTAATATATAAAGGGGAAAGGTTGTTACTAAACATCTCTAAAACTTCTTGGCTGATTTACTTCAAGTTTCTACGTGATCTTCTAATGGACATTTTGGCAGACATAGGCTTTATGTTTCTCACTTTATATTTCTCAGTACACACAAGCACACAAAATGGTTCAAATGGCTCTGAGCACTATGGAACTTAACATCTGAGGTCATCAGTCCCCTAGAACTTAGAACTACTTAAACCTAACTAGCCTAAGGACATCACACACATTAATGCCCGAAGCAGGATTCGAACCTGCGACCGTAGCAGAAGCGCCGTGTTTCACAGTTATATCTATTACTAAAATCCATATAGCCGAACAAACACTAAGGCAAGTCGTGGATACAGTACCAACCAAAGGCACTAGATCGCGGTTCATCAAAGGATCGAGCAGAACCAGAGATTTCCCGTACTGTGACGTAAACTGTTCGAACACTTCGAGTCGTGTTCAAACAGAATCCAAATTGAAACAGTGAAAACTGGGCTGAAACAACAAAATACGAATTCTCCAAAAGCACGATGAGATACTTGTCGCAAAACGTAACAACAGATGGTCCAACTAATGATCTTCCCATACAGATGAAGACATATTGAAACGCGTACGTTTCATATGTATTCATCACCAGCGATGGCGAGGCATGACAGAATCTCTGACCAGAGAGTTATTTATCGTTGCTAGTCTGCGCTTGACCGCGCGAGAGAACAGTTGCGAGTTGCACTCTGTCTGTAGTAGAAGTCGGATACAGTAGTGTGTGTGGAGTGGGCAGAGAGAGTAGTCAGTAGTAGTAGTCAGTCGGCAGTAGTTGTAGCAAGTGGACGGTTGTACTGAGCAGGCGTCGCCATGGGTCGACGGCGTGCTGTTCTTCCGAATCTGGTCAACATTGTGGTGGACGATGTGTATTATTGTTGAAGGTAATGAAGCAGCATTGCGCTCAGCTAATAATGTATGGTAATTGTAATTAATTTGTTCAAGAAATGCCCCAATAATGATTTTTTATAAAGTAAATCTTTTAGAGAAAAGTAATCATTTCAGTTTAAAGAATTTTTCCACCCATTTGAAGAAAAAGCATTCATTTCAATTTAAAGAATATTTCCTATGCATTTCCTCCAAGAATCAAAATTAAATATACGGCAGCATTGCACGGAGCTGTGCCGAAAAATAAGAGCAGATATAGATGCAGTTTACTGAGATCAGAAGTTTGGTTCTTTGTGTTCAGGTTTAATTATTTCACAGGGCCGAAGGTCAGCGCTGCTGCCCTTATAAAATTTATCAGGTTTAATTATTGCTGTTGAGGTGTTACATTCAGTTCATAGATCATTATTTAATTAATATTATTGTGGGTTTAATGATCAATCATCTTAACGTTAATTTTGTGGGGAGTTTACATTTGGGCCATTGTTGTTCTTTAATTTTGCAAGGAGGTTACGCTTGGTTCATTTTATTATTCCGTTAATATTGACAAAACATTACTGTGGGGAGGTTACAATATTCATTCATCACATTCGTATATGAGTGTCAACAAGGCACGGAGCCGATCACTTTGTGTGGCAGATGTCAAATATCCCGGCCAAAGCCGCTCTGTGCGGCTAGTAATAGGCTTACAATAAATAATAACCGTTTTTTTTTTAATAATCTCAAACGTGCTCCTGCCTGGCGCCGGACAGGTCTTCTAAGGTCTCATTTCCAAGGAGCTGAAGTGTCTCCTTCCTGCGCATCTCTTTCTTTAGGATGTGGATGATGTAACCGATAATTGTAACATAGTTTTGATTGCTCTTTAATGACGGAAATCAAATTAGTGGACAGACAGTCTCATATCTGTTTTATAAGGGGTTCAGCGACGGGGCCGAGGGGCAAAAAGCAGCGAGAAGAGGCAAAGACGTCACGGAGGCTCGGAAATGGATTATGTGAATACAGGGCAGCGCGCGTCCATGGCGAGTAAACAGACGCGGGGCGAGATTAAGAGCGGGTCGTACGTCACTGTCCGAGAGATTTCTTCAGTCGCGCCCCAGTAATGAGTGCCGTCTGTCACGCGAGCGCAGCCGTGCCGAAGGAAGGGAAGGGGGGGGGGGGGGCAGTGCCGGCTTTTTGTCTCCGGCCCACTTCACCGCTGCCTTCCTACACTTGTTTTTACACCAAAGAGCCGAAATTAACTGCGCTAACTCGTTTCTGAGAATACATAACATAATAAGTACTTCCCGACGGCGACAGAATTACTGCTGCTGTCAGCGTGCGTGAATTAATCACGGGCGTGTAACTGCATTGTTAAGTTCGATAAGACGAACCCAGGCACTCTTTTGACGCAAGCTGAAGTATGTGAGTAACCTTCAGTACATACGCAGCAGTAATTATATTTCTTCTATCGTAAGAATGAACGTGATGCAAACATTACTTTGTATATTCTTTCGCGTTTCCTGGAACCCCATTGGATTTAATTTCACATGGAGCGGAAGCCAAGCTCTTCTCCAGTATAGTCAAATAAAAGTGTAAGGCTACGTTTCATGCTGTGCTTTATTGGACGATAGCTTTGCCGGCGCATTTAACTTGGACAGAAAGGTCCAGCCAGTTGGTCCGGCTGATCTGTAGTTACGTGAACAGTTGTTGTTACCACGTAAAAAGAGAAGAGCTGAGAAACAATATAGCTTCAAACGTCAGTAGAATGAAATAATGGCTAAACTCCGGCAAAGCGCTTCTTAGATGACCGGGCGGAAAATTAACATAGTATTGCAATTCAAAACAAGAGTGATCAAAATTTGTAACTTGCAAGGGGCAATTTTTGAGCGTGAGCTGTGTGTGACGTAAAAGTGTACTGCAGGGTACTGTAGAACCAAAGAAACTGGTACACGAATAGTTTTATAGTATTTTTCTGATAGATAATGTTACTGTATGCTTGAATTAGCACATTTATTTTTAAATGAGATAAGACGTCCTTCATTTTGTAAATAATTTGTGAATGAGTTAACAACTGACTAAATGATCGTCACGGAAGTCAACCCATTCATCACTGCTGATTTAAATAAAATAATTCCTCTGTGCAATACGTTTTGTAAGTGGAGCCGAGATGAAGTATTGAAATGTCCCCATAGAAAAATTTATGAATTACAGTGCTGGAAAACCTCTTACGTTATTTGCTTTTCAAACAGCTGAGCAGGACTGAACGTATTCAGACATTTCGCTCTTTACCTATTCTGATCAACACTAAACTGACACACAATATTTTTAGCGCAACGCAATCAGACTTTCAAAAATCCCTACAAAAGAATGGCCCTGACTAACAATAACCTATACCTTTCATGAATCACTTACCTCACAAAAATCTTCGTTACTCGAACTGCTGCAATACAGCGAGCGCCACTACTGCCAGCTAAGTAAAAGACTCTAATTACTGAAGGCACTAACTACTGATAGGCATAGTTAGCAAATGACAGATTTTGATAGAGAGCAAACAATGTATTTACCTTAATAGTGTTCAAAAGTCATTGACATCCAGTCATGATACATATCTCAGGAAATAATTCCGAGAAAAATCAACAAATGAACAAACAGAAAAAAATGGAAGAAAATAGTAAAGAAAGCCACTAAAAAATGATGGATCCGGAAACATAACTGATGGGAGAGAAAACAATACAAAACCGGGGATGCCATTGATATATGACTTATGAGAGGATAGTTCACTGGAGAAAACTAAAATCTAGCCCCACGCCAAATGAAGCAGATGGAAAAGACAGCGGTAGAAGTAATGGATTTGAAAAAGATCATATATACCATCCAGTTAAAGCAGTAAGGTTGCAAGCTTAAATAGTTTATGTAAGGAATATTAAAAATATAAAACGTCTGTTTCCCTTTCTTCTCAGGTCATTACAATCACATAATATATAACAAACCTGTACTGCCACAATTAAAATTTAAAAATTGTTTGTTAAAAAAGGAACAGTCACGAAATTTATGGAAAGATTACTCTGCTGAACGCTGCAGCGTATTTCGAATCATAAACTGAGGGCCCCATTGAATTGTTTAAGATAGGAGGAGGAGATGAGTCTCGTAAAGGAGACACCTAATCATATGTAAAGGCTGAGTGAACGTAGATATTTGAAAAATTAAAGGGTGCTTACAGATATGCAGCTATCATTCACGAAGTATACAAAAGCTAATAAAATGCATGCAAAACTGGGGCCGAGGCCAGTTTGGTGCTCCATGGGCCGTAGATACCAGAGCTGAACGACCGCTGCGGAGACGTTTACTGGCGAATGGAAGTGCAGTTGTTGGGCAACTGACCTCCCAGTTGAACGAAGGGGCTACCGACAGTGACTCCTCAACGATGGTTGAGCGAGCGTTACTGCGTATGCTCCCCACATTAGGCACCAGGTTCATGCACTTGTTCTGGCTGCTGTTCATGGGCGACAGAGGATGGAATTTGCAAGCCATTACCGCAACTGGACGTCTATTGAGTAGCCTTTTCAGATGAATCACGTTTTATGCTACACCAAACGGAAAGCTGTGGCATCGTCGGAAGGGTCCTGGCCGGATGGTGTGCGTTATGGTCTGATTAAAGTTTTCGTAGCATTTCCTAGGTGTTCTCGTCGTTCTGGAAGGCACAGTGGATGAACACAAGTATGGAACTAACCTTGCAGTGTATTTCTCCTCGGGAAGATGGCACCTATGAGCAAGACAATCCAACGTCTCCCACAGCTCGTAGTGTACGTGTGTGGCTCGAAGTGTACCAGGATGAGTTTATGTACTCCCCTGGCCACCGAACTCTTCGGGTTTGAACCCAATCGACAGTCTGTGAGAAGACCTCTAACGAGGCTGTACGTTCCATGGATCCACAATCGAGAAATCCAGTGCAGCTGGTCACAGAACTGTAGTCGGAAAGACTTCACATCCCTGTCGGTACCTTCCAGGCCCTTATTCAGTCGCTTATTGCACATTTCACAAATGCCCGCAGGCTCTCCACAGGTGGTCACGTTAGCGTGACCGGGCAGTGTAATACAGTAGAATATCCACAATCTGATCTTTTTCCTTTATAAATTAGGATTTTTTCTCCATGATGGTAACGTTGCTTTCGTAAGTTCGCTGTAGATTCCTTGCGCATTTTGCTGCAGCTGACAAAGTATTTCGTCTCTTAAGAACTACACCGTACTGGTGAGACAATTGTTGTGTACTTACATGTAGAGATTAGTTGGCACATGTGACACATGTATCAGAATACTTTTAATAATGTGATGGTGGCATTATGCCGGAACCAGTCATTTACAGTTGCATAGTATATGTGACCAAGGTAAATATTTATGAATGAAGTGCCAAAAAAGATCGCGCACTCGTTTACAGAATTTATATCATCGTTTGATACAGCTGAACTGCATTCGGGAGGGCCGAAGTTCAAGTCTCCGTCCACCCATTCAGTTTACTGTTTCCTCTCTTTCCCTAACTTATTAAAGGCAAATGCTGGGATGGTTCCATTTAAAAAGGACATGGTTGATTGCCCGCCCCTTCCTTCCTCCATGCGATGTTCTGATTTCGTCGTCAGTGAGACTTTAAAACCTATTATTTCTTATTTTTCTATCAATTACATGTAAGACGATGTGTTAATTTACACCACCGGTCCCTCGATTGCTACTTTACACATTACATCTGTTTGTAGCTAGTCTCCTATGGCTCCCTCAACACACTCTTTCCCTCAGTGAGACTATGTTACTTCTAAACACAGCACATCTGGTGTGCAAGATAACTGGGCTACTTTTTACTAATGCATCCTTGCCTTACTCCGTAACTAGCGGTAGAACGTAATGTCAACACAAACGAAAAAAAAATCTGCGTCTACATCTACATCTGCATGAGTACTCTGCTATTCAAAATAAAGTGCTGGCAGAGGGTTCAATGAATCACCTTCAAGCTGTCTCTCTACCGTTCCAATCTCCTACGGCGCATGGAAAAAAGGAACACTTAAATTTTTCTGTGCGAGCCCTGATTTTTCTTATTTGAAACTGATGATCCTTTATCACTATGTAAGTGGGTGCAAACAGAATGTTTTCGCAATCGGAAGAGAAAGCTGGTGATTGAAATTTCGTGAGAAGATCCCATCGCAACGAAAATATCTTTGTTTTAATGATTGCCTTTTCAATTCATGTATCATGTCTGTGGCACTATCTCCCCTATTTCGCTATCATACAAAACGATCTGCCCTTCTTTGAACTTTTTCGATGTCATCCGTCAGTCCCAACTGATGCGGATCCCACACCGCACACCAATGCTCCAGAATTGGGCGAACAAGAGTGGTGTAAGCAGTCTCTTTTGTAGACCTTTTGCACCTTCTAAGTGTTTCGCCAATGAATCGCAGTCTTTGGCTTTCTCTACCCACAACAATATCTATGTGATCGTTCTAATTTAGGTTATTTGTAATTATAATCCCTAAGTATTTAGTTGAATTTACAGCTTTCAGATTTGTGTAACTTACTGCGTAATCGAAATTTAGCAGATTTATTTTAGTACTCATGTGAATAACTTCACACATTTCTTTTTTCAGGGTCAATTGCCACTTTCCGCACCGTAAAATATCTTATCTAAATCATTTTGCAACTGGTTTTGGTCATCTGATGACTTAACAAGACGATAAATTACAGCATCATCTACAAACAGTCTAAGGCGGCTGCTAAGATTGTCTCCTATATCATTAATACAGATCAGGAACAATAGAAGGCCTATAACACTTTTTTGGGAAACGCCGGGTAATACTTCTGTTTTACTCGATGACTTTCCAACTACTGTTACTAACTGTGACCTTTCTGACAGGAAATCACGAATCCAGTACCACAACTGAGGCGATATTCCATAGGTACGTAGTTTGGTTAGGAGACGCCTGTAGGCAACGGTGTCGAAAGCCTTGCGGAAAACTAAAAATATGGAATCAATTTGACATCCACTGTCATTACTTCAAAAGTATAAAGGGCTACTTGTGTTTCACAAGAACGATATTTTCTGAATCGGTGCTGACTAGTGTATATAAACCGTTTTCTTCGAGGTACTTCACAATGTTCCAAAACCCTTCTGCAAATCGACGTTAGTGATACGGGCCAGTAATTAAGCGTATTACTCCTACTTCTCTCTTTGGGTATTGACGTGACTTCAGCACTTTTCCAGTCCTTAGGTACGTATCTTCCTGTGAGCTAGCGGTTGTATGTAATTGCAAAATATGGAGCTATTGTATCAGTTTACTCTGAAAGGAGCCTGACTGGTATACAGTCTGGACCGGAAGAATTGCATTTATTGATTTAAGCTGCTTTGATACACCGAGGATATCTATTTCTATGTTTCTCGTCATGGCAGTTGTTTTTGATTGGAATTCAGGAATATTTACTTCGTCTTCTATGGTGAAGGAGTGTCGGAAAACTGTGTTTTATAACACTACTTTAGTGGCACTGACATCAGTGACTTCACCGTTGTTATCGCTCAGTGAAGGTATTGATTGCGCATTGCCACTGGTGTGTTTTATGTACGACCAGAATTTCTTTGGGTTTTCTGTCCGGTTCAAAGACATAGTTTCGTTGTGGAAATTATTAAAAGCATCCCGCATTGAAGTACGTGCTATATTTCAAACTTCTGCAAAACATTGACAATCTTGGGGATTTTGCGTTCTTTTAAATTTGACGTGCTTTTTTCTTTGCTTCTGCAACAGCGACCTGACACCTCAACGTCCTGTGTTTTTCTATCCCACTGCCAAGTCTTTCAAGCTACGAACAAATTGCGGTACAGTGTTGTCTGTTCTGAAACAAGATCTTCAATAAAACCGATCCTACTTTTCTGATATTGTAAGTTCAGCGGTAAGAAAAGGCAGCGAAATGGATGAAGATCATAGTTTGATCCCTTGAATGGTTCTTCCCTTAACCATTGACTCTGTGTCTTTGAAAAAGGCTAGTCTTTTGATACTTAAAGAAAGCTAGTCTTTTCACTTTTAATAGTTACATGCCTTCCTGTCTGACTTCATACTGTCTAGGCACCTGAACGAAAGCTTTGTAACAGTTGAGACGTTCTCTGGATCAATGTCTTAGATGAATTGTATTGAGATCGAGATACAGAGCTTCAAATGTTTTAAATATTTCTTTATTTATTTGAAGCTTTCGTACACGTACTAAGTTTCATTCAAATATAAGGAAATACTGTGATATCAGAGTATGTGACGTGGTAGTGCAATATGTAAGAATTGCTGACTGTTTAGGATTTCAGTTAAGTCATTGTTCAAGAGCACGCCTCAGTTATACACTGCGAGCAGGATCGGGATGCGAACTCTATTATTTCATTATACATAACCGCCAAAGCTTTCATTGCGGAGACACTTTACTTAATTCTTCCATGATTACTGATTATCTTCGTGGTGGCTTAACCATACAGCGTCAGTTTTCGCCGCCGTTGCCGCTTTAACATCAGCGCCAAAAACGTAGAACAAGGAGCAGGAAAAATTTTATTCAGATAAGCACACATGAGAAGGGAACGGAGTTAGACAAATACGGGACGCGTAACTATAATAGTTACAAACGAAAGTGCAGTGTAAAGGAAAGTGGATCAAGCATAAAATCCCAGTTAATCCGGAAATTAATCTTTTCCCTGTTATGACCACATTTTCTACCAGGTCAACTTAATGGTCGTGTGCAGGCTAACTTCATTACCAGCGACCCAAGTTTATAGACAACTTGGATCACGCACTTTTACCCTTGTTTTTTTTCTGTTGGGATGTTTAAAATCCTAGGCTCTTCCAGCCGTGTTGACAGGGCCGATGAACTCCGGGAATGCATTGACGATGATATCAGTACTTTCGAAACATGCGTGGAATTTTCCGAAGTGTACGGGTATCAATGAGGAGACCTTTTGAAGGTTGTCTTCACATGAATGGTGGTCATGTGGGACTCTTGTAATGTGCTTGTCCTCAAGTTCATACCTGCAGTTTCGGCCATCAGTGACTCTTTTCTAAGGTGATCACGTACTCAGACGTAATACATTGTATCGGGGAAACTACTGGTTCCCGGACCTTCGTTTGTGAATATTGTCTGCTTTTTCAATTGTCCTCTACTTGTCCCTTTACTTTGTACCTATAATAATCAAACATCTCACACACAATAAGTATCGCAAGCGATGGCGTAAAAGTATACAATAGAAAATGCACTATACTACATGCAAAGAAGTGTGAGCTCTAAAAGCGCTAGGAGCACTTCCTTTATTTTCGATACTGCGAAGCAAATCTCTTCTGCGGCAAACTCCTTGCTTTTCATATTTTAGGAGGAGGTATTATTGTCCGAAACAAGAGAGGAAATGTCCATCAAACATTACCTCTAAAGTGCATATCTTATGAGCTATGAGCACTTGTTCAGTGGAAGAGAGACGTTTCACAGGTACGAAGTTGGACCAGTAAAGGTATGCATTTTAGAGCCCGTGATTACTGAGACTTTTAGCTTCTAGTATCGTGTACATTTTCGCGATTAATACTGATACACTCTGGATTTCCCACGCGAGGTTAAAAATTATTCCCAGAGGCAAATGGCCTGGAGAAGTAACTGCAACGCACTAAATTAATTAACTAGAAAGGCAGGACATCTTAGGATGCCGTTGACAAATTCTCCCTTATCGTGCGAGCATACATACGAAACACGTTTGCATGTGTCAGTGTGATTGTTAGTCCCGGTGTTTGTCGTGTGTGGGTACCGACACGATATCTTTCCTCTTGCGTCTTCCATCTCCACGGTGCAATGATCCTGGAAGGAGACGAGGACATCGACAAAATGTATTTCACGCTGATGTAGGCATTCGGTTATCCTACGTATTCTCATTAGGAATCAACTTTTCAACAAAAGCACTGGCGTTCTATACCCTATAGGTATTTTTGTGTACACAAAACAAAAAAACTCAAGTTACAATTTAGTGCCAAACTTACAGTGCATTAATCAAAGAAACGGGACGCATAATTCTGTATATGTTGTAGAGCTTACTGCTATGAAGGTAAGAATAAGTGAAGATTAATTACAAGCGCATATATTGTACTTTCCAGAATTATAAAAAGAACATCTGACAATAACTGTTTCCGCTCTTGAGCGCCGATCTCGACTGGACGTGGATAGAAAATTTATTGTCCCCATGTCCCACTTTCGTAGACCACACAATAGCAAAGAGCTTCCAGTAAAATCCTTCAACGCCACCCCGGGATCGATGTAATCACGTAAAAACTTGTTTTAAAAGTTTTTTACTCTCTGTCGAATGAAAGTGTCAAGAAACGTACCTCTCTGGGAAAAGCATCTGAGGTTTTCTCGTCTTTTTTCCGTTTCTAGTCTTGATATATGTTTTTATTGCTCTGCGAACTTTGCCTGTTAGTCTGTATATTGAGAAGTCGGCGGCTCAAGGGAAGGGTTGCGGCGAACGTGTTTTTTAATACTTCTGGCAGCTTCTCTCTCTGGCCGGTAGCTCGCCTTAATCCGTGTCCCAGTTCCGGAGGGCCTGCGACGGATGAATACCGCGACGCCCGCATTGCGTTCCGAGAACTTGGCAACGCGAACGGCGGCGGGCTCTGCACTGAATGAGCGCCGTAATGTATTTTTGGCAGCCGCTGGTAATGGCCGGAATACGGAGGTCTGCTTCAATTGAAACTCGGGCGGACGCATAGAGATTCATCTGAAGAGTGGAGGAGTACGTCAAAACAAACATATTTTTATCGTCATGCTAACGACAGATCCCGCAGAGAGTAAACAACATTCATATCAGCAGAAAGGTTTGATTAAGTGACTAAGAGCAAAGGAAAGATTGCGGGAGAACTCTTCTGTGCATTGTTGGAATTGCGTAATAACTAACAGAATAGGTTGAAAGAGATCCAGCTTTCAGGCAGAGTCATCAACAAGACATAAAATCCGCTGGCACAAATTTGTCAGGATTTTCACTGTGTGCTATCCTACTTAGCATTTAAAGAAATAAAAATATATCATATTAACATGTGGATGTTGATGATTAATGAAAACCACATCAGGGGTATTATTATACATTTGTTGTGTCATGAATGGTTTCGTTCGTTGAATCTCTTCAGGTTTCTGAGTTTTGCAACCTGTAGATGTTCAACGAATGAAACTGATCGTAACAAATTAACGTTTAATGAAACACCTGGGGTAGTTTTCATTGACTATTAACATTAGTGGTGTAAAGTTATCATATGTTTTCTGTGATTGTAAATAATTCACCTTTGCTGTACTGCAACAAAAATGAATGAGCGCGCTGCGCCTGTCGATAAGATCCTTTGTGTTTATCAGCGGTACGCTTCTTCACCTGTCTCTTGTCCACCGCTGGGGCACTCCTATTCGAAACGGAGCAGCGAGCAGCAGAGTTTTCAGAGAAGTGGATTTGATATTTGTGAATTTAGGAGAAATTGTATGAAATACTTTATTGTGGGCATGATAACTTGTTTGCAAAAATATTTAACGATTATACATATGGAAAAGATTTATGAAGAAACATTTCAAGGTAAACAATGCATGCGAAATAACGAAATATTTGTTTGTCTGAACTTTTAACAGGAGAAAATCTTTGTCACTCAGATAACTAACGATTTAACGATTAGTGTTAATTTCATCTCCTTGTTTTCATATGTTACAAATAATGAAATTAGTGCCAATGTGTGTAATTTTTATATTGCGAGAATTTCGTAATTCTTAGGGACTTATTATGTTGTACAGTCTTTTTTGACAATAAGTAGCGCTTAATTTTTCAAGAACGACTTGGTTTAAAGTAAAGCCCCCCCCCCCTCATCATTCTTAGCAAAGTTTTGAAATTTTGTTATATTTGCAGTGAACCTTACGACACACGAAGCCACCGATCTTTTCTGATAAGCAAAAACGAAAAAAAAATTGTGAGAAGTTTATTTTTTATTTAAGTGCTGCATCTGCTGAATTCTATTTGCTTTCGAGAACGTCAGACACGAAACAACATGCTGAGCACGAGGTAAGTTACGTTTATTTTAGGCCAGATCTGATTTCGCATTCTTGTGAGGAAACAGTTCGTAGTCAGAATTAATAAGTGTTGTGCTAAGCAAGCAGATAAATTTAGAAAGTATATATACGAAGATGGTATCCGATCTTTCGGACATGTCCGAAAGAACAGATACCATATATATATATATAAGGCTCACCGGCCATTTCACCATCTTCTTTTGTGCGGATGCACCATCAGTGCCCGAACTCTTACGGGAATCGGCAAAAAAGTCGCGAGTAATGAGTATAATGGGCAGGAGCACTATGAATATAGTGCGGGACAAAAAAGCTGGGAATGTGGGTCTCACAGGAGGCGTGCCAGAGATAAGTCCCTGCAGTCGCACTATCCACTGTATCCTCGGTGGCTCAGATGCCGGCACTGTAGCTCAGCGTGTTCGGTCAGAGGGTTAGCTGCCCCCTGTAATAAAAAAAAAAACTGAGTTAATGGATCAACGACGAACTGAAACGGGTGTCTTGCGATGTCCACCCCGAGCAGATACAACGATCGAAAACGAACAAACTGAGGTTTAAAAAAAATGGTTAGAGCCTCTGCCATGCAAGCAGGAGATTCCGGGTTGGAGTCCCGGTCGGAGCGCACATTTTCAACTGTCCCCGTTGACGTATATCAACGCCTGTATTCAGCTAGTGGTATTCATTTCACGGTAAATTTAGAATGAATAGTGTAAGTAATCTCAAACAGCTATTTGTATTCTGAGTAGAGCAGGTTTTAATTTTTGTGCACATTTGAAGCCAGATATTGCAGTTCATGTTACGCAGCTTTCAAAATTTACTACAGTACTAAGTTTCACTTAACAGTTCTCAGTGAGTACACAATTAGTTACTTTTGGCATTTAATTGTATTTCCATTATTTCAAATTCAGTACTTCATTACGTTTAAAGTTTTGTTTTATGACAGTGTTCACATACGCAACATAGGGTCAACAAACAGTCAGTATCGCTCATCAGTTGAAAACGATATCTAAAGCACACTTTACACGAGGTGTGAGTTTTTGAAAAAAAAAGTATTCAGTATTTTCGTTCACAGATAAACAACATAGAAACGTTAGAGTGTCATCTGTGGTGCTTAGCATGACTAAGATTTTCAAGAGTAAAATGTTCCTGAGAAACATTTTCGGTGCCGGTATGTTTAACATCCCATTCTCTGAGGTCTGTTGCCTTTGGCTAAAAATGGTTATCGGTTTGAAGACTATGTTTATTTCTTGAGCGAGCCATTTCATTGCGTAGGCCGTTTTTATTTTTGAAGAAATCGCTTTATTTCATGCTCAGATATTCGCTAATTTCGACTCCTTAGGCATTTTCTAGCTGCCTCTGTTACTTGTACCACATACATTGTCTTCTACTCCACACATCTGGGAGCGTTCTTAATAAATGTTTCTTATAATCATGATGGTTACTGACACTAGTACATCCGATGTGGGTTCTCTATGCAAAAAGAGAAAAATGCGACCTTTATAAGTGTTTTGCGTACGGAATCCGCGTATGACGTAGTTGTGCCCCTATCATCCTTGTTAGGAAACTTTACTGTCGGCGTCCTTGAATATAATATGTTGTATGAGTGCAGTTTCTCACTACGATCAAAGTAAAACAGGTAGCTTCATAATTCCCTAAGGGGCACAATAAGCTAATAGCTAAGGATGACACAAAGTAACCATTTCGAAAGTAGAAGCATCCTACGTACGAAAACGCATTATCTAGAGATAATGGAAAGGCACTGCAGTTACTCGATGAACTCGTATGCAATGTTCTGAAAAATATGTCAAGCATCTGTATCAAAAATGTCATTACTGAAACAGCTGACTTGGTTATCAATACCAAAAATAACTGCTCTGTTCTTACGAGGTTATTTTTGTGGCAGTCGGATACTGCTTACGCAAAACTAACATTCGAAAATCCTTTATGCATTAAAGTATCGTCGATTTTATCGACTTCATAGGAGCAAATTAGTCACTTCATTCAGAAGCAGCTGCGACTGAGCTATTCGTATACTGCATGTTTGGTACGGTTATTCCGATATTACAGTAAATAACAGTTCACTTCGTTAATTTGAAAGTAAATGCCGCCACAAAGGAGTTCGTGCTTTCTGGACTTCTAGTTTCTCCTTAGCCAATATCCTAAATTACGCTGCTGCCCGTTGTCAACTCCGAGATCGACGAACGACTGCTCGGTTGGGGCAATTACTAGAGTGGAGTGCGGTGACCGTGGCAAGCAGCCTTCTCTTTGGCGGGGTGATATTAAGTTGTTTACCAAAGCAGCAGCCCTAAGTCCGGATAATTACGGTCACTACTTCACTGTCAAAAGCTACTGCTTGCCATTCCGGGGCGCACGGCCGGGCCTGCAATTTCGCGGCTGAATAGCTGCCCGCGAACGACTGCTGCTCATTATTTTTGCAAGCCCTTCTACGGAAATTTCCGACCTCGTAGAACGTCAACCTTTAAAAGGAGACGTAAGTGGGAGTGTAATTCTGGTGGTCTTGTCCTCGAAAAAGGAAAAGGTTTTGTAAACATAAGGCCAACGGGCAGTGCGTGTATCATTGTTCGTCGACATTGTTAGACACGCTTCTGGAAGACAAATTGTGATTCTTAAACGTAAGGGCAGAGGTTGAATAACGAAGAGTGGCATTACCTGTGGAGACGTCTACCTGAAAGGTTTTGATGACCAGTTATTCAGTGGATTATAACAATGGCCATATGGAATGCATACTATTAAAGTAATTCAACTGTGGCTCATTGTTAACGACACAAGTAAATCATACTCTGTTAAATGTAGGAAAATTTCCTAGATTCTCTGACAGAAACTTTTATAGTAGCGTGACTGAAACTTCCGTTTCTTCTTTTGCACGAAGTGTAAGAAGTGGGAATTTTTAATTCATTCTTCGAATTAAGTAGTAGGACAAGTGCTTTTCTTTATTTTGCATGGGAATAGTCTTTAACTGGACGTATTTCTTGCCAAGCTGGTGCCAATGAAATATATATATATATATATATATATATATATATATATATATATATATATATATATATATATATATGTCACTTGCAGTTTGTCATGCGATGCTAAATCGGTATATTCACTACCAGCTGTGAGAGACCGTATGCAACAAAAATGCTAATTGTATCAGGTTTACTTGGCATTTGTGCGTTTTTTCATGTCAACGCACTAGTGTCTTAATGTCAGACCATGTTGTAAATTACTCCTCTAACTCACATGCTCCATTTCCTTTATTTCAGTTAGTATAATTTCGCAAAGTTTTACTTTGTATTTTCACAGCTGCATCACTCACCTGCTTAATATCACTATTATATCTTATGTCTTTGTAATTTATGATAGGTTAAGCACAAAATTATTTTGTTCAACCACATCTCTGGAATGTGTCACCAAAATTTACTATTCTATTACGTTCTTCTATATACAACTGTTGTAATTTCTCTATAGCTCATTAGTTAATGTGTCACATATTTTACCTTAGTTAAATAATTTTACATAGCGTTTACATTGAAGTAAGCTCGCTTGCTTTATTCCTATTCTAACATTAACATTTTCATCTCTGGAATTGGAGCTACTCTTTGCATGCACTAGTTGAAACTCTTTGATCCAACAAAATTTCACTGCACCACATATTTATCTTGGTACGTGATCATGACGTAACAGTTGAAAACTGGTTCGTGTAACAAATAATAAATATTGTAGAATATTAAACTAGTGTTGTGTGCGTTTCATTCACAGCGTCCAAAACATTCTACCAAGAACCGATGGAACAGTCAACCAGAGCACGTAATGTCTTGTTGTCGTGGCCATGTTAATACGAAGACAGTCGAGGCAGCGTTTGCCGTGAGATGTCCAGGCACCAGTGATTTAATCTCTTGCTCTCGTGGCCATATTGCTAATGAAGACTGTGGAAGGCAATGTTTATGGTAAGACCTTTTACGTAATTGAAAAGAGTTCCTTTTGCAAGAAACTGTTTGAATATATCAATTTTTCTGAGTAAGGTCAGTAGTTTTCTCAGTGCAGTGGCTCTTTCGCAGGAGATTTATGAAGAAACAATACTTTCGGCAAACTTTATTCCGTCTCTGTGATACTCGTCATATTCAGTATTGCAAAAGCTAGCACATTAGCCAGTAAAAGGGAATAATTCTAGGTTTGCGTTAAAGGAATGCGATGAAATGAGTTTTTGTATGTATTTTGGTTACGGTGATTTTAAAGATTTAAATGAGCTTAGTTACACCGTTGTTATTTTAATAGAGTGAACGAAATTTTGCACACGTTAAGACGAATGCTTGGACGCGAAGAGTTCAAATGAATAATATGAAAAAGCAAAGTGAGACATAGTTTGAAGCTTTAATTTCAGGCTTTTAGTTCAGTGGAAATTAAAGTGCTTATTCGTCCACTTTTATCTCTACCAATAGAGAGTAATCAGAAGCTTTCCCAGAGACATCAATTTGCTTGAAAGCTGCGTTCTATATTGTAGGTGCAGTCATTAGGAAACGTCGTTTTCCTTTTCATCAGTGGACATACATTATATGCTTTGGTTCCAATCCTAATGGAATTAAACGCATGCTTTGAGATCGGTCGTTGGCAGCACTGCATATCCAACGGGCGTTAAAACGACGCCGAAAATTGGTGTTACTTTGTACTTTGGTTTTCTAGTGCATTTAACCCGGTTTGTTCTTGCTTAAAACTTCATTGAGCAATCGTTTTTCTAGTCCGTCAGTCGTGTTCATGTGGTCTTGAAAATTTGTGACGTTGATTCGCGTCGAGCAATGAACCATCGGCAAGGAAAACCGTTAAAAACAGTCGAGAAAGAGATTTAAAGTAAAATGCTTTTGGGAAAGAAAATTTTTCGGTAGGGTGCGGCAGATTACAGAAGTTGCATCACAGTTTCTGATTTTAATGCGTCAGGGGAATGAAAACTAGAATACTAGTGAACTATTGACGAGAGATGGTTAAGTTTATCTGCAGTTATTTTAGTATTTCGTAATACGCACAAGACGCTCTTACTTCACACATAAATGATAACAAGGCATCTACGTTGTCCAGATTACTTCTTTGTACTCAAGACCGTATAGTGGCATAAGATACTAAGTGGGTAATAATAATGACTAAAAGACCAATGATCTTTACTATTGACTGCTTGCAAAAACAGACTGAAACAGTAATGTTCAGACCGTACATAAGCTTTTAACCTAATACTAGTTACTGTTATATTATTACAGTAGACTCAATAGCACTACCAGAGGCGAAGCGAGGTACCGCAGTGCTTAGCACACTGCACTCGTGTTCGGAAAGGACGACGTTTCGAACACATGTCCTGCCATTCAGATCTAGGTTTTCGTGATTTCCCGAAAGCGCTCCAGGCAAATGCCTGGGTGGTTCCTTTGAAAGGATACGGCCGATTTCCTTCCTCGTCATTGACACCATCTGAGCTTGAGCTCCATCTATAATGACCTCGATGTCGACGGAACGTTAAAGCTAATCTTCGTTCCTTCCTGACACTATCAGAATTAAGACAAGCATTGAAAGATTCAAAAAACAGAACAGTTTGTGCTGTAGAAGGAATAAACTCTGAACTGCTAAAAACTGAGGTAACTTTTTTGCACTAGTATTCTTGAACTTAATAAACGAATGCTGAAAGAAGAGTGACATGCCCTCTGCATGACAAGCAGCTTATGTAGTATCTCTGTTTAGGAAACGTGAAACGAATAACTGCGAGAACTGTAGAGGGATAAGCCTACTTAGCTACACCTTGTAGTATACTGCAGGTTAATAAAAAATCGGCGTAAGTTAACGTCATTCAAGCACAGATAACATTTTTGCTCTAAAATAAAAAGTAAAAAAAAGACGAGGATTCAACTTGGAAAGGTATATTGCATTTTTCGGTAAAAAAAAAGATAGTAAAAATCCTTAGAAAAACTTAGACAGATGTAAACTATGGGAAGTTACAAGTCTCGGAGGACACCATCGTCATTTATTTTTGATAACAAAGAGAATACACCAAACAGCTAATATATTAATCCATACCGGAAGGACGGCCGCGGTGGCCGAGCGATTCTAAGCGCTTCAGTCCGGAACCTCGCGACTGCTACGGTCACAGGTTCGAATCCTGCCTCGGGCATGGATGTGTGTGATGTCTTTAGATTAGTTAGGTTTAAGTAGTTCTAAGTTCTAGAGAACTGATGACCTCAGATGTTAAGTCCCGTAGTGCTCAGAGCCAATACCGGAAGGACTAAGAATTTTATATTAGCAACTGCTCAAGGGCTAAGAAAAGGCTATAGCATTTCATCCACGTCGCGTAGTAACGCAAAAAAAGAGAATATTGTCTCCAAAGATCTGTACATAGATATGTACAAATTAGCATGGATATAACAGTTATAACTGAGATGTTTCAGCACCTAAAGGTAGAGTAATGGCATTTCACGAAAAATGACCAATTCGTTCAAACATAGTTACTTAGAGCAAACCGCTAGAACAAATCTCTCATCTCTGCTGCCCAGAAGCAGATATAAATTACGATGTAGATGGACATATAGAAACGAAGACTTAACGTTTTGAATCAATGTGTGGTGCTATTATCAGAACTTTGAATAATAAGACAACAAAGAACACCAGAATTAAAATTTGTAAGTTGGAAGACAGTTGGTCGTTGTTCAAGGTATTTAATTTATTTTGTATTGGCCAATTTGTCAAGCGCTGTACGTGCCAACATATTGTAATTATAACACAGGACATGATTAACATCCAAAGAGCGGAAATGACAAAATACAGTAAAAAGTAGTTAGAGGTTGCTCGAGATCAGGCCGAATGGTAACGTATATACAACAACGGAACTTTGTTTTTATAATATTGGGGGAAGAGCGAACAAATACAGAAGAAAATTACAATAATATATTAACAGAATGAATGAAGATGGAATGCCAAAATGATAAGCTTTTTGTGAGGCCCAAAGAAAGAGAGCCGGGAGACGTAGGAAAAGATGGGAACACCTACATCCACATATAAATCTATACTCTGCGAACCACCTAGTAGAGTGAGGTGGAGGGTACTTCGTGTATCACTGTCACTTTCCATCCTTTCTTCTCTCCTGTACCTCCCTCAAGTTGGTGATAACTCATCATTAAGATAGAAAGTGCTCATAGCTAAAAAAAAAAAAAAATGTATTGTAAGAATAATATGCTGCGCTCATCCACGATCGTCTTGTCGACATCTGTTTAAGGAGTCAGGCATTTTGATAGCTGATTCACATTACATTTATTCCCTCATGAAGTTATTGTAAATATTGTACCGCAGTTCAAAAGGATCAATCATAACGGCAACAACAAAAGAAGAAATGAAATTCATTGTTCCACATTAAGGTTGCCTTTAGCACATGAAGGGGTGCACAACGCTGCAACCTAAATTTTTGATCACCAACACCTTGATATACCAGCGGCCTTGTCGCAATAGTAATACCGATTCTCGTCAGATCGGCGAAGTTAAGAGCTGCCGGGCTTAGTTGGCTCTCGGATGGGTGACCGTCCGGTCTGCCGTGCGCTGTGGGCAAGCGGGGCGCACCCGGTCAATGTGAGGCAAACTGAGAAGCTACTTGATTGAGAAGTAGCGGCTCCGGTCGGCAAACCTGACAACGGCAGGAAGAGTGGTGCGCTGACCACACGCCCCTCGATATCCGCATCTAGTGGTGTAGGCTGAGGACGACTCGGCGATCGGTCAGTGCCGTTAGGGTCTTCCGAGACCTGTACGGATAGAGTTTAGTTAAGTTTAGTTTTAACCCATTGATATAAAACGTCTGACAGACATGAAAGTTAGATTTGAAAAGAAGCTGAAAGACTTGTCAACTGCTACCCCGTAGAAGAATTTCTGCTTTTGCAGTGTGTAAAAGGTGGTGGGTACGAATTACTAACTCAGATCTATGTAGATACATTGTAAGGTGTATGCTTCGCCGGCGATGGGCGAGGCATTACAGAATCTCTGACCAGAGAGTAGTTTATTGTTAGTTGTTGCTTGTCGCGAGTCTGCGCTAGTCTGCGCGAGTCGACAATAGAAGTCAGTCTGCGCTTGTCTGCGCGAGTCTGCAGTAGTAGTCAGTCGGATATAGTAGTAGTCGGTCGGCTTTAGTAGCGAGTGGACCGTAGTAGTCTGCGGGTGTCGGCATGCGTCGGCTGTGTGCTCTGCTCGCGACTCTGGTCAGGATTCTGGACGATGAGTATTGTTGTAGAAGGTAAAGAAGCAGCATTGCGCATATTTAATAATGTATGTTAATTGTAATCTAATTTGTTCAAAAAAATGGCCCAGTAATAATTTTTATAATATAAAGTAACTCTTTTAAAGAGAAACATTCATTTCAATTTAAAGAACATTTCCAATGGATCGTCACTCCTTTCAAGAATCCAAAAAAAAAAAAAAAAAAAAAAATATAGGCCAGCATTGCACGAAGCTGTGTCGAAGAATGTATACATAAGAGCAGATATATAATTGCAGTTTTATTGAGGTAAGAATTTTTGCTTGTTTTATTCAGAATACAGGGCCGAAGGACAGTGCTGCTGTCCTTATAAAATTTACCAGATATTATTTCTGTTAGGAGGTTACATTTCGTTCATGGTTCATTATTTAATTAATATTGTTGTGGGTTTTTGGTCAATTTTCATTTATCAATTTTGTGGGGAGTTTACACTTGGCTCCATTTCCATTTTCATTTAACAAAATTACGTGTGGAGAGGTTACAACATATAAATCGAGCACCATGCAAATGATCAACATGTAGACATGTTTACAAATGAATGTGTAACGTGAACGTAAAATGACTTCTTCCATATCAGCACGGCTTGTCGTGCAAATGATAAACGGAACGTGAAACTAACCCAGAACACCTACCTGGGCTGCGTCTGCAATTACGAGGGTCATCATAAAAGAAATGCACACTATTTTTTTAAATCCATCTTTTATTCTAGATATTTGAAAGTTTTACAGTGTGTACATTCGTCCTTTAGGAACAATATTTTCATTTCTCCACATAATTTACATCCCTCTCAACTGCCTTGTGCCATCTTGGAACCAGCGTCTGTATACCCGCTCGGTAAAATTCTGGACCAACCTGTTGGAGCGACTGTTTGGCAGCCTACACAAGGGAGTCATCATCTTAAAACCTTGTTCCACGAAGAGAGTCTTTCAGTTTCCCAAAGAGATGATAGTCACATGGAGGTAGGTCAGAACTGTAAGGCGGGTGTTTCAGTGTTGTCCACCCTAGTTTTGTGATCGCTTCCATGGTTTTTTGAATGACATGTGGCCGTGCATTGTCGTGCAACACCAAAACATCCTGCTTTTGCCGATGTGGTCGAACACGACTCAGTCGAGCTTGAACTTTCTTCAGTGTCGTCGCATGTGCATCAGAATTTATGGTGGTTCCACTTGGCATGATGTCCACAAGCAAGAGTCCTTCGGAATCGAAAAATACTGTAGCCATAAC
The DNA here is from genome assembly GCF_023898315.1 of Schistocerca nitens. Lineage (NCBI taxonomy): Eukaryota > Metazoa > Arthropoda > Insecta > Orthoptera > Acrididae > Schistocerca > Schistocerca nitens. The sequence continues at coordinate 373,385,814 of NC_064621.1, forward strand.
TTTTCCAGGAGAAGTTGTGGTTTTGAATTTTTTTTCTTGGTTGAATTTGCATCATGCCACTCCAATGATTGCCTTTTCGTCTCTGGTGAAAAATGATGGAGGCATGTTTCATCACCTCTCACATTTCTTCAAAGAAATTCACCTCCACCATTCTCATAATGTTCCAAAAATTCGATGCATAGCGTTTTTCTTGTTTCTTTGTGAGCCACTGTCAACATCCTGGGAACCCACCTGGCGGAAACCTTTTTTAACGCCAACACTTTCAGTATTCTGCAAACACTTCCTTTCCCTATCCGAACGTAGCGTGACAATTCGTTCACTGTGATGCGTCTGTCAGCAGTCACCAATTCCTTAACTCTCTGCACATTGTCTGGAGTGCGTGCAGTACGAGGCCTGCCGCTGCGAGCACAGTCCTCAATATTGCCGTGCCCGCTTTCATCACGTAACCTGCTTGCCCACCGTCAAACTGTACTGCGATCGACAGCAGCATCTCCATATACGTTTTTCAACCTCTTGTGGATGTTTCCCACTGCCTCGTTTTCACAGCACAGGAATTCTATGACGGCACGTTACTTCTGACGAACGTCAAGTGTAGAAAGACATGCTGTGACGGCGCCACTCACGGGAACAGGTTGAACTAAGTTTGAAAACAAGCGGGAAGGATGTATCTACACACTGTACAACTTTTACACAAGCAGAATGAAAACTGTATTTTTACATAAATAGTGTGCGTTTCTTTTGGAGTGACCCTTGTAGTTCCAGATTCCTCCTTGTCTCTCTACGAAAGATAACATACTGCGTCCTGTCTACCAATAAATCCCCAGTTTATTCAAGATTTCTGTTGGATACGTCATATAGTCGTCATTTTGTTAATAAACGTATTACGATACCGAGTAAAGTGCTTTACGGAAGTCAAGAAATACTGCATCTATCTGATTTCCGTCATCCAACGTTTTCGAGATGTTATGTGAGAAAAATGCAAGTAAGGTGTCTTACCATATATCCCCGAATATTCGCATCCGGTAAAGTTCTAAATAGAGGGAAAACCAGAAAAATGCTGGGTACCTGTAGTCCCATCTGACAAGAAGTTGGTGACACGCAGGCGCAATCTTCAGCACCCACCCGGCGCTTCTCGCTGGGTCCGTATTGCGTATCATCCGGGCGCCTGTCTGGGAGCTTCCATCTTCCAGTGGCGTAGCTCGCTGGAGGCGCGAGACGCCAGACGCGATGCGAGATGACGCGTCGCTGATGGCTCGCCGCCCGCCGGCTGCCGAGGCGTGAATCCAATCTCGAGGGACCGCCTGCCGGCAGCGCCGCGCCTCCGCTGGAAGCGACCGCTAGCGTATGCAGACCGCGCTGACCGAATCTCAGCCTGCAGTGACACACGATCCGTCTGGGCGTCAAATAGAAAAAAACCTTCCGACCTCATAATAGTGTCGCTGGTGGCCCACTCGTCGAAATAAGGTTTACAAACTACAGGCTCTCCTTATTTCGTCTGATATGTGCTCGTTACTGAGAAGAAATATTGAATTTAGTTGATGAAAGGAGAAAATTTAAAAATGCAGCAAATGAAGCAGGCAAAAAGGAATACAAACGTCTCAAAAATGAGATCGACAGGAAGTGCAAAATGGCTAACCAGGGATGGCTAGAGGACAAATGTAAGGACGTAGAGGGTTATCTCACTAGGGGTAAGACAGATATTGCCTACAGGAAAATTAAAGAGACCTTTGGAGAAAAGAGAGAAACTTGTAAGAATATCAGTAGCTCAGATGGAAACCCAGTTGTAAGCAAAGAAGGGAAAGCAGAAAGGTGGAAGGAGTATATAGAGGGTCTATACGAGGGCGATGCTCCTGAGGACAATATTATGGAAATGGGAGATATGATACTGCGTGAAGAGTTTGACACAGCACTGAAAGACCTGAGTCGAAAGAAGGCCCCGGGAGTAGATAACATTGCATTAGAACTACTGACGGCCTTGGGAGAGCCAGTCCTGATAAAACTCTACCATCTGCTGAGCAAGATGTATGAGACAGGCGAAATACCCTCAGACTTCAAGAAGAATATAATAATTCCAATCCCAAAGAAAACAGGTGTTGACAAAAACAATGGCTCTGAGCACTATGGGACTTAACTTCTGAGGTCATCAGTCCCCTAGAACTTAGAACTACTTAAACCTAACTAACCTAAGGACATCACACACATCCATGCCCGAGGCAGGATTCGAACCTGCGACCGTAGCAGTCGCGCGGTTCCGGACTGCGCGCCTAGAACCGCTAGACCACCGCGGCCGGCACAGGTGTTGACATATGTGAAAATTACCGAACTATCAGTTTAATAAGTCACAGCTGCAAAATACTAACGCGAATTCTTTACAGACGATTGGAAAAACTGGTAAAAGCCGACGTCGGGGAAGATCAGTTTGGATTCCGTTGAAATGTTGGAACACGTGAGGCAATACTGACCATACGACTTATCTTAGAAGAAAGATTAAGGAAAGGCAAACCTACGTTTCTAGCATTTGTAGACATAGAGAAAGCTTTTGACAATGTTGACTGGAATACTGTCTTTCAAATTCTGAAGGTGGCAGGGGTAAAATACAGGGAGCGAAAGGCTATTTACAATTTGTACAGAAACCAGATGGCAGTTATAAGAATCGAGGGATATGAAAGAGAAGCAGTGGTTGGGAAGGCAGTGAGACAGGGGTGTAGCCTCTCCCCGATGTTATTTAATCTGTATATTGAGCAAGCACTAAAAGAAACAAAAGAAAAATTCGGAGTAGGTATTAAAATACATGGAGAATAATTAAAAACTTTGAGGTTCGCCGATGACACTGTAATTCTGTCAGAGTCAGCAAAGGACTTGGAAGAGCAGTTGAACGGAATGGACAGTGTCTTGAAAGGAGTATATAAGATGAACATCAACAAAAGTAAAACGAGGATAATGGAATATAGTCGATTTAACTCGGGTGATGCTGAGGAAATTAGATTAGGAAACGAGACACGTAAAGTAGTAAAGGAGTTTTGCTATTTCGGGAGCAAAATAACTGACGATGGTCGAAGTAGAGAGGATATAAAATGTAGACTGGCAATGGCAAGTAAAGCATTTCTGAAGAAGGGGAATTTGTTAACATCGAGTATAGATTTAAGTGTCAGCAAGTCGTTTCTGAAAGTATTTCTATGGAGTGTAGCCAGGTATGGAAATGAAACATGTACGATAAATAGTTTGGACAAGAAGAGAATAGAAGCTTACGAAATGTGGTGTACAGAAGAATGCTGAAGACTAGATGGGTAGATCACATAACTAATGAGGAGGTATTGAACAGAATTGGGGAGAAGAGGAGTTTGTGGTACAACTTGACAAGAAGAAGAGACCGGTTGGTATGACATGTTCTGAGGCATCAAGGGATTACCAATTTAGCATTGGAGGGCAGCGTGGAGGGTAAAAAACGTAGAGGGAGACCAAGAGATGAATACACTAAGCAGATTCATAAGGATGTAGGTTGCAGTAAGTACTGGGAGATGAAGAAGCTTGCACAGGATAGAGTGGCAAGGAGAGCTGCATCAAACCAGTCTCAGGACTGAAGACCACAACAACAAACACTGTGATTGCTATTATTTGTTAATGTGTAGGTATCGGACTGTTTGACGGGTAGACGGGTCACATCAATAGATGGCATTTGTTGCTAACAATAAAGGTATGCGGAAAAGCATGCCAAATTCAGAAGAACCCAAAATTCCCAAGACTGGCTAACTTTCTCGCAAGCTTGAAATTTAGTGCGGACATCAATGCGAGATGCTCTTAATGGGTCCCACAATGAAACATTGTCTCAAAATGTGGTAGAAAACCCAAAGAGATTCTGGTCGTCTGTAAAGTACACCAGTGGAAAAAAAAAAACAGTCAATACCGTCACTGCGCAATTGCGATGGAAATGTTACAAATGATTGTGCCACTAAAGCGGAGTTACTAAATACAGTGTTCCGTTATTCCTTCACAAGAGAAGACGAAATAAATATTCCAGAATTCGGAACCAGAATAGCTGTTATCATGAGTGACATAAATAAGATATCTACAGCGGAGTGTGCGCTGATATTATACTTCCTGGCTGTAGAGTGAAAATTTCATTCTAGAAACATCCTCCAGGCTGTGGTAAGCCATGTCTCCGCAATATCCTTTCTTTCAGGAGTGCTAGTTCTGCAAGGTTCGCAGGAGAGCTTCTGTAAAGTTTGGAAGGTAGGAGACGAGGTACTGGCAGAAGTATAGCTGTGAGGACGGGAGGGAGTCGTGCTTGGGTAGCTCAGTTGATAGAGCACTTGCCCGCGAAAGGCAAAGGTCCCGAGTTCGAGTCTCGGTCCGGCACACAGTTTTAATCTGCCAGGAAGTTTCACAGCTAGCACTTTATTCCCATGAAGTAATGAGTGCTGTCGACAAGGGATCTGAGACGGATTCCATATTCCTAGATTTCGAGAAGGCTTTTGATACCGTTCCTGACAAGCGACTATTTATCAAATTGCTTGCATATGGAGTATCGTCTCTGTTGTGTGACTGGATTCGTGATTTCCTCTCAGAGAGGTAACAGTTCGTAATGATAGACGGTAAATCATAGAGTAGAACCGAAATGATATCTGATGTTCTACAAGGTAGTGTCATAGGACCTCTGCTGTTTCTGCTTTACAGTTATGATCTAGGTGATAATCTGAGCAGCCCTCTTAGATTGTTTGCAGATGATGCTGTAATTTGCCGTCTATTAAAATCATCAGACGATCAATTCTAGAGAGAATTTCTGAATGGTGCGGAAAGTGGCAATTGGCACTAAACAAATAAAAGTATGAGGTCATCCACATAGGTACTAAAAGAAATCCGATAAATTTTGGGTATACGATAAATCGCACAAATCTAAGGGCTGTCAGTTCGATTAAATACCTACGAATTACAATTACGAGCAACTTAAATTAGAAAGACCACATAGATAATATTGTGGGGAGGGCGAAACAAAGACTGCACTTTGTTGGCAGAACACTTAGAAGATGTGACAAACCCACTAAAGAGACAGCCTACATTACACTTGTCCGTCCTCTGCTGGAATATTGACGCGCGGTGTGGGATCCTTACCAGGTAGGATTGACGGAGGGCATCGAAAAAGTGCAAGGAAGGGCAGCTCATTTCGTGTTATCGCGCAGTAGGGGAGAGAGTGTCACTGATATGATACGCGAGTTGGGGTGGCAGTCACTGAAAGAAAGGCGGTTTTCTTTGCGGCGAGATCTAGTTACGAAATTTCAGTCACCAACTTCCTCTTTCGAATGCGAAATTATTTTGACACCCGTCTACGTAGGGAGAAATCATCATCACATTAAAATAAGAGAAATCAGAGCTCGAACGGATATAGGTGTTCCTTTTTCCCACGCGCCATTCGAGAGTGGTTCAAATGGTTCAAATGGCTCTGAGCACTATGGGACTCAACTGCTGTGGTTATAAGTCCCCCAGAACTTAGAACTACTTAAACCTAACTAACCTAAGGACAGCACACAACACCCAGCCATTCGAGAGTGGAATGGTAGAGAAGTAGTATGAAAATACTTCGATAAACCTTCTGCTAGGCACTTAAGTGTGACCTGCAGAGTAACCACGTAGATGTAGATGCAGATGCCTCAAAAATTACGGTTACTGTTAGATACTTTGTTGTAAATTATAGCCTCGCATATCTTTAATGAACGTAAACGTTGAAATAAGGATAGTTTCAGCACTGTATTACACTACTGTTTATTTCCCAACAGTCAGCCTTTCCGACCGATATCACACACATTGGTCTGTACAAAAACAATCCTCGTTGTATTCATGTCGGGTCTCCAGCCGGAACATGTCGTCATCTGGACACAATATTACGGCGGCCCACCTTGCCCCCGTCTTCAGGTGAGTAGGCCGAAATCACACACGCTGCGGTGGCTCCTTCATACAGCGACCGTGGGTCCACAGCGCGTACGCGATCATAACTGCCCTATAGCGCAAGGAACAATAGCACATCGGTGGTGAAAGCTCGGGGAAACGATAAATAGGTATCAAACACTATTCACAGCAATTAGGGACCGAAACAAGGACCGTTGTTTCTTAATGTCGGACAGAACAGGGTTCCAACTCTTCCTTAAAGGATATCCCTTATCTCTGTTTATAATATTGTCAGCTAGCCGGATTTCAATGGCGTTTTTCGCTACGTAGTCCCAGTACCGCGACGTAGGGGCAACCGCTTGTGTCTCATCGTACGACATTTTATGTCCTTCCGTAAGAGAATGTTCCGCCACCGCAGATTTTTCTGGCTGAAATAAACGCCTGTGGTGATGATGCTCCACGCATCGATCCTGGACCGTACGAATCGTTTGTACAATATAGGCTTTCCCGCAGTGGCAGGGAATCTTGTAGACCCCGGGCTTCCTCAAACCCAAATCGTCCTTCAGTGAGCCTAACAGAGCTTTTGTCTCAGGTGGTGGACGGAATAAACTTTTAATATCAATTTTTTTTAATTGTTCCTATTTTTGAAGATATGCTTCCCGCGAAAGATAAGAATACCAGGTGGACCGCCGAAATATTGCGTCCAGATGACGATATGTTCCGGCTGGAGAACCGGCATGAATACAACCATTTATTACTCCGGGAAAGTTTACGGAGCCACAACATTCTACGTTTGTGGCTAAGTAATCTGTTAAACTAGATGTATGATACTATAAGCTTTCTCAAAGATTATTTAGCCTGAGTTTGTTTAGCTGGTCCTGTCACACATGGATGAATATTTTAAGTACTTTCATCTACCACCTTATACAGGGTGAGTCACCTAACATTACCGCTGGATATATTTCGTAAACCACATCAAATACCTGACGATTCGATTCCACAGACCGAACGTGAGGAGAGGGGCTAGTGTAATTGGTTAATACAAACCATACAAAAATGCACGGAAGTATGTTTTTTAACACAAACCTAAGTTTTTTTAAATGGAATCCCGTTAGTTTTGTTAGCACATCTCAACATGTAAACAAATACGTAATCAGTGCCGTTTGTTGCATTGTAAAATGTTAATTACATCCGGAGATATTGTAACCTAAAGTTGACGCTTGAGTACCACTCCTCCGCTGTTCGATCATGTGTATCGGAGAGCACCGAATTACTTAGGTATTCAAAGGGAACGGTGATGGACCTTAGGTACAGAAGAGACTGGAACAACACATTACGTCCACATACTAACACCTTTTTATTGGTCTTTTTCACTGACGCACATGTACATTACCATGAGGGGTGAGGTACACGTGGTTTCCGTTTTCAATTACGGAGTGGAACAGAGTGTGTCCCGACTTGTCAGGCCAATAGATGTTCAATGTGGTGGCCATCATTTGCTGCACACAATTGCAATCTCTGGCGTAATGAATGTCGTACACGCCGCAGTACATCTGGTGTAATGTCGCCGCAGGCTGCCACAATACGTTGTTTCATATCCTCTGGGGTTGTAGGCACATCACGGTACACATTCTCCTTTAACGTACCCCACAGAAAGAAATCCAGAGGCGTAAGATCAGGAGAAAGGGCTGGCCAATTTATGCGTCCTCCACGTCCTATGAAACGCCCGTCGAACATCCTGTCAAGGGTCAGCCTAGTGTTAATTGCGGAATGTGCAGGTGCACCATCATGCTGATACCACATACGTCGACGCGTTTCCAGTGGGACACACTCTATTCCACTTCGTAATTGAAAACGGAAACCACGTGTGTACGTTTACCTCACCCCTCATGGTAATGTACATGTGCGTCAGTGAAAAAGACCAATAAAAAGGTGTTAGCATGTGGACGTAATTTGCTGTTCCAGTCTCTTCTGTATCTAAGGTCCATCACCGTTCCCTTTGGATACCTACGTAATTCGGTGCTCTCCGATACACATGATCGAACAGCGGAGGAGTGGTACTCAAGCGTCAACTTTAGGTTACAATATCTCCGGATGTAATTAACATTTTACAATGCAACAAACGGCGCTGATTACGTATTTGTTTATATGTTCAGATGTGCTGACAAAACTAACGGGGTTCCATTTAAAAAAACTTAGGTTTGTGTTAAAAAACATACTTCCGTGCATTTTTGTATGGTTTGTATTAACCAATTATACTAGCCCCTCTCCTCACGTTCGGTCTGTGAAATCGATTCGTCAGTATTTGATGTGGTTTACGAAATATATCCAGCGGTAACGTTAGGTGACTCACCCTGTATACTTTATTAGGGTGTAATCGTCGGTAAGGAAATCAGTTGTACCCGCAATGACTCGTTCTTTTCAATGCTTTCTGATATCAGTGAATTTTGTACTTGAAGTTGAAAGCCGTGCATTAAACAATCGCTTTCCAGTCACTTATTTTTATGCAAGCGATAAGTTTCTGGAGAGCTGCAAAAGCAGTACGCTCGAATTCTCTACTGCCTAAGCCATACTACAGTCCTTGGCTGTCTAGTGAAGGTATATGTATACGCTATACTTTAGAAGAATAGCTGACTGACCAATTAGGTGTCATCAGCAGAGAATTTGCAGCAAGCGTGTCCAAGTAGAGAGTGAGATAAGGAATCTGACATTCGGCTCTCTCTTTCTGTATGCTGTTCTGGGCACTCTTATTCCGGAGTCGTTGTCACTTCACGCAAGGCGAGGACGCTCTCTGTACTCATACGATGATTTGTGAGGTCTTATTTCGTACGCCATTTATGTGGTGCAACACACAGGAATTTATGCTGAGACCGTTTCTAAGCAGGTGCCGCTTTGCGTAATAGAGTTTTCTGATGAATACGTGTTACCTTCCTATGTAACTGAGACTAAGATTCATTGTTCAAAGAGGGATGCTTTGTCCCACGTTCAGGTATCAGCATCGGTATCTATTTATTCATCCGTGAATGTAGCGTATGGCGTACGTTACCTTCCTACTCATTTCATATTGGTATAGGGATTTTCGGCTGTATGAGGTTTCCTTTTGTACTGATTCTAATGTTTGTGAATTTGTACTCCACGTGGTCCGTTGAAGGACGAGTGTAGTCTTGATGTTCCAATTTCTTACTGGATTGTTCAATAATAACATGAAGTTATTAAAAAGTCCTCTCCATTTATTGCTCAACCCACAGTCATTTATAAAATTTTTAACGCATTTCTGGGATGCTCCCACGTACTCTTATTTTTTTGATGTTAGCTCAAACGATTAAATACGTTTTTCCTTCAGCAGAATCGATATTCAGTCAAGCTGTCATCAGCAGAAATATTTGCCAATTCTTTGCATGCATTTTACAGCCATTATACGGTAAGGTAAAGCTTCTGTGAGCTTCAGTACTTCCTGCAGATCGCGATATGTTTGGAATGATTGTTGTTTTAGGTTCATTCGTGAATAGAGTTTTCGCTGGCTCTTTACTATTTGTTTTGTTTTACTCTTACTCGCGTAACAACTAATATATGAGATAAAATAAGTTGCTACGAAAAGAGAGACGAAATACCTTTGATGATGCTGTGTTATGACTTTCTTTGGATCATTAATTTTCAACAAAACAAAATATATTATGTTCTTATTATTCTGGATCTGGCTTTCTATTAAAGGAACATTTTTTCGTTACTGTAACTCGCTATAAAGTTCAACATACCTTCCTTACTTTATAGTTATTGAAAAGGTTAATGAAAATTACTTCGTTATCAATACTGATGTTACAGTACGCAAAGATAGTTCAACATCAAAATTTTGCAGTGGATTCTTGTTAACAGTAAAACACCAATAAGTACCACGACTAACACGAGAATATGAGACTGTCGTCATAGAAAAAGATGTTTTTACTATAAGGTTGGCCAGACCAGAACTACGCACAGCAAGGTTTCTTTTATGTTACGAAGGTAAATTATCTTTTTGCACTGTTAATACCCGCGTCAACCTGTAAAATCTGCTGCTCTGCTCTGCAATACCGGAAGCTGAAAGAAATAATTTTAGTTCACTATTACCTGCCCGCTTCTTTGCGGTATGATTGGTTTCATTTAATGCAGTTTGAATGCGCCGGGCAGCGGCTCGTTCGTTCGTAGCGCAGCTCTGCACCACGAATAATATTTAAATAACTGAAAATTTCTTAAAGGGATGGGATAAAATACCAGGCAAGCTTATTACAAATCATAATGCAAGGTTTCACTAAGTATCTCTATTCAAAACATTTAAACAAATCAAGTTATTACACACCTTTCCCAAGCTATGTCTAATGGTGTCCCTCTCACAATCTTGACAAAAGAATGCTGCGCAAGCGTACAATAAAACGTCACAGGCTCTTCCTACTCACGTAACTCCAAGAAGACGACAGAGAAATTAATGTTCGTTCTGTATTATTTATACTAGTCATATTCTCATCTTTGTTTGATATTTAATAAGTATCGTCTGTGGCGGTTTCAGTACTCGCCGACACAGATATTATCTAAAATAAAATAAAAACAGTACATAATTCTATAAAAGAACAAAACATGACTCATAATGCTTTCTCTTTATTACATAATATGACTTTTGCTAAGAGACGTTACAGAGTCTAAGGCTTACAACGTGAGATCTTACGTCCTCATAGCACGTGCCTTTTATATAAAGCAGGATACAAAGACAGTTATAAGTTTTGCCAGGAAGTTAGGTGTGATTAATGATTACAGTGTTGCATTTTCTTAAATTTATACGTGATCCAACCAGTTTTTTTCTTTCTTTTTTTCTTGTAAATAGGCTGTTTAGGTTTTTATATTGGTAACGATACGTAGCGCTCTGTATGAAAATCACTGGCTGTGCTGCGTGCAGTCTGTGGCTGGTTTGCATTGTTGTTGGCTATTGTAGTGTTGGGCAGTCGGCTGTTAACAGCGCGTAGCGTTGCGCAGTTGGAGGTGAGCCGCCAGCAGTGGTGGATGTGGGGAGAGAGTGAAACACGTATGTTGTGTGGCGGCGATGGCGAGGCATTGTAGAATCTCTGACCAGAGGGCATGTAGTTGGTGCAGTTGCGCTCCACTCGCTGTAGCGAGCAGCAGTCTGTCGAGTTCACTGCAGTACAGCAGTCTGTCGACAGTTGTAGCCGAGTTCAGTTGCGGTCTAGTTGCAAGAGAGTTCAGTAGTGGTAGCCCAGAGCAGTCGGCGGGCGTCGGCACCGCAATGGTCGAGATTCAGGATGAGGTATATTTTTATTAAATAAGTATTCATGCAGCTTTGCGCTCATCAGATAATCTAGTGTATATTCATTGTAATTGACTTTAAAGAATCGCCCCAATAATAATTTTGATTTCAAAACAATTTTTTAATAAAGAAAAAAAAAATCATTTGATTCCCTTGCATTTCCTTAAAGAAAATTTTCAGATAACTTTAAAAAAAAAAATAATTATTGCGATGCATTTCGTCCAAGCTGTGGCGCAGAATAAGAGCAGATATTTCACATGCAGTTATACTAAGGTAAGAAATTAATTCTGATTTTTGCACAGGGCCAAAGACTGACATTTCGGTCTATTTCCATTTTCATTGTCACTGAAATTTTATTATCACTGAATTGACTTTTATTTTGTGGGGAGGTTACACTTGGCGACACCCGGTCCAGGATCGTATTTCGTAGAGAATCTTTTGAAAAACAGTCAGATATCTGCTCTTATTTCTTAGATATAATTAGGATTTGGCGCAACGCTTTTACTAATCTTGTGACTTTCTTTCTACAGGTCAACGGCAATTCGTTGCTCTGTTGTATTTGTGTGTTGCTTTTGCATTGTGCTTATTTCTTTTGTGAATATTTGTGTCTATTGTGAAAATGCCGCGAAAGACAGTGAATAGTGTATCGCGAGGCATTATGAACGAAATTACCGACTTAAACAACGTGACCAATAGTACTAGTGACACGCAGTGTAATGATGACAATGCTGTGTTCACTAACAGTCATTGCGTTCCAATCGCGAATGACGACTTTTACCTTAATGATGAACAAGAGAACTCAATTGTCTCCTCTGTTAATTTGACGACAATTGATGACGCGGGGCGTTCTGTTGGAATGAGCGCTGCCCAGGTTAACACACCCGGTTTGGAAAATTCAAGTAACGTGCAGAGAAATTTTTCTAATGAAAATGGACAGTGTACTGAAAGTACGAAGGATCCATTTAATTCCGAAATAGTGACCGACAGTGTACATCCGACTGACAAACCTTTTTGTGAATCTCAGAATAACCAAATGGTTACGGAAAATGAGAAAATTCCAGATCGACCATTAAACAGCACAGAGAATAGAAATGCTAATTTTGTGTCGGATCCAATTAGGGCATTATTGTTGCAAATTCTTGAAGAGAACAAACAACAGAACGAAAAACAAGACAAGTTAAATGAAAAATTAGACAACAATTCCAGACAGTTAAATGAAAAATTAGACAACAATTCCAGACAGCTAAGTGAACAAATTAGAGCCGTTGCTGCGCAGTCCCATGACACTAAGGAACAGTTACGCGAGGAAATCGAGGCTTGTTCAAAAAAAAGTAGCGAAGAAATTAAGTCTGTTGCTCAGGAATTAAGGGAATTACAAACAGCTGCAACAGAAACACTTAGAGACGAAATTAGCGGAGTCGCTAAACAATGCTCTGAAAAGGCTACACAATTACGCGACGAATTTAAAACAATGACAGCAGAACTTTCGCGCACAGTGGATGAAAAGATTGACGCAAAATTCGAACAACAGAACACTCAAATTAACGAACGTCTTAGTCTTCATATAGAAAACAGTGATACGCGTTTCCGCAAATTTATTGATGATCAAAACAAAGTAAAACGTCAAGTCATGGAAACAATCACTGCACAGAGACAAGAAGACAAACGTAAGATGTTTGCGAAAGCAAAAACATACGTAGACAACAATATTGCTACAATGTCCGACAAAATTAATACCATCGAACAGTTGAACGCGGAATTACGCGATGAAATTTCTGATCTTAAATCAAAAACAGATACACACACAGCAGATATTCAGACAGTGACAGACAGATTCGAACAATTAGAACTAACACAGGATTCCGACGTCGTCAAAGCTGACGTTAGAAAACTGAACGAAACTACACGCAAATTGCAAAACCAGATTAATGCTACTGACTCTAAAACCGATGATCAGGTAAAAATACTGACTGAAAAATGTGATGAACTGGCCAGTCGTATTGACGTCATCGAAAGTACTAATGACAATAAATCAGACGATACTTCACCGGTTTCATTTAACCAAACACCTGAATTTCAAAACCTACAGCAGACAATTAATGAGATCGATTCGTCTAATAACACCTTGCGTAGAAAATTGTCAAGTTTACAGCAGGAGGTAACAGAGATGAAAAACATTTCAGTTAATAACACATCACAGCAGACGCCACTTTTCGAATATTTGCCAGACTCACGCAGCGCGTGTAATTTGAGTAATCTACAGAGAGTACGGGACTTAGATTCCGAACAACCACAGTTCAACAGATTCTCTTACAATCCCGAACCTGTTCCATCACATAGAGACGATAATTCCGATTACAAACATTTCCTGTCAGTGAGAAAGTTTAAAGTGTTTAAAAACGACAGAACACAGATTCATCCGCTAGATTGGATACAACAATTTAGCTTTGCTTTTCCACCGACTTGGCCTGTTACACACAAACTTGAATTTATTTGCAGTTTTTTGGAAGGCGAACCGGCAACTCGTATGAGGCCGATCGCGAGACAATGTTATTCAGTAGAAGAATTTCAGAATGCTTTTCTATCAGCGTATTGGTCGAAGACGACACAGCGTGGAATTAAAGATCAATTAATTAGTTTACCAAATTATGAGAACTCAAATTTTCCGAGTGTGACGCAATTCTTTGAGCACATGGTGCAACAAAACCAGTATTTAAGTGAACCCTATAGTGAATCCGCACTCATTCAATTATGTATCTCTAAATTACCACGGTCATTAAGAGTGTCACTCCTAACGGGTCAGCAAAAAGAAAACATTTCGGCATTCAGAGATCTGCTGCAGCTTTTAGAAGTGCAGCAATCTGATTATTCTTTTGTAAACAAAAACTTTTCGTATAATAACCAAGGTCAACAAACTTACAGTAATTATGATCAGTCACGTAATTTTAATAGGAAAAGTAACAGACGCTTTAGGAACGACAATTACCAGAACTTTAATAGCAGGAAAAATTCTCATTATCAATATCATCAAAATTTTCAGCAACAGGAACCACCTTTTAGTAACAATAGACGTTTTCCACCACAACAGCATGAAAGTCAACCGGTTAGCATACCTAACCAACAATGGAATGCACAAGGTCAACCAGGCTTTAATGTTTCGCCGCGTGCACGTATAGTCCCTGATACAACAAATAGTAACGCACGGCAGCGAGAAAATAACTACGTACACAGAAGACAGTATTTCAATTCCTATCGCAATGCACCGTATAGGAATGACTATTACGACAGACGTAGAAATAATGAGGACAATTATCAGCGTACGTACAATAACACTCGATCTTACCAACAGCAAAATCATCCGCAAGAACATATTCTCATGAATGAACCCGACAGTAGGTATCATCCAGAGCGTAACACGTCTGGAAGAAGTAATAGAACAGTTCAAATAGTAGAAATGCCACGGAATCCTCCTGATAATAGTAACACGTCAGATAGAATCTGACTAGATACTGTACAGGTCGCATCTTCCAATAACACAAGTACTACTCATGACACGCAAAATGTTGTTCACGAAAATGTAATTACTTTTGACGATATCAGAGACACTCTCTTGCAGGAAAAACCAGTTGTTCAGAAAACTATTTCACATCCTGTCATCGATATTAAAATAGGTTCATCGAAATTTTCAGCAGTAATTGATTCTGGCTCACCTACGTCAGTCATTAATGAGGAAACTTTTAACGAGTGCAACAAAGAGAATACGTATCCCACATTACCATTAGGCAAAACGAAAGTAAAAGGAGCAGTATCGAGTAAAGGAGTGGATGTGAAATTACAGACGCATTTATCATTTTGTATTAGAGGTCATACTTTTCATTCAAATTTTTGGATTGTTCCTTTATTGACAACAGACGTAATTTTAGGTACTAATTTTCTCGTACAACACGACGCAGTGGTTGATTTTCAGAATTCCTATTTAATGTTGAAGGACGAAAATGTGCAATTGGCTATAGAATTTCAGCACTCATTATCGGCAGAAGAGGAAACAATTAACCGCACAGAGGTCATTTCCGCAACACGTAACATAGACTGTAATTCCGCATTGTTCACGGATACGTACGTACACAACTATAATACTCCAGACGAAACTGACTACGACGTAATGCAGATGATTTCCGACAAAGTTAAACAAAGCAGTGCAAATACAGACGACGAACGAAAGCAATTACACAAAATTCTTTTACAGCAAGCTCCAGTTTTCGACAACATTCCTGGTACTATGTCCGGCTTTATGTACGAATTTCAAGTCAAACAGCATGATACATTTAAAGCAAAGCATTATCCCATTCCGTAAATTCATAGAGAACAAGTTAAAAAAGAGTTGCAGGATATGCTCGATCAAGGAATTATTGAACCAGCAGTTAGTCCGTACATAAACCCGCTACATATTGTTAAAAAAAAAAGATGGCTCACTTCGCCTTGTACTTGATTCACGTCACGTTAATGACATTATTATTAATGAAACAGATCGACCACAGACACTGGAAGAACTTCTACAAAAATTTCATGGTACTGCTATTTATTCTACATTAGATCTGAAATCGGGATTTTGGCAAATTCAACTTCATCCAAATTGCAGAAAATATACAGCTTTTCTCTGTTTTGGTGACTGTTATCAGTTTTGTAAATTACCATTCGGCTTAACTATTTCTTCTGCAGCTTTTATTCGCGGTTTGAACACAATACTTCCGACAGAACTTAAAGACAGAATTACGACGTACGTAGATGACATTCTTATCGCAGAAGCTAATTGGACTGAACATAATCTGATTTTAGAACGACTATTGCAAACTTTCCATGCACAAGGACTCACAGTTAACCTCAGTAAATCGCATTTTGGTAAAACTTCTATAAAATTTCTTGGACACGTAATTTCAGCAGAAGGCATTGCGCCTGATCCGGAAAAACTTCAAGCTCTACGTGACATTACTGTTCCTACGACAAAGAAACAATTACGCAGTTTTTTGGGCTTAATTAACTTTTTTCGTAAATTTATTCATCACTCTGCTTTAGACACGCCTAGATTATGCCAATTAACAGGTAAAAACACTATTTGGTCATGGGATAAGCAAGCACATTCTGAATTCGTGAACCTAAAACATGCTTTGTTGAATGCTCCACTTTTATCGCACCCAGATCTTACTAAAAATTTTTCCATTGCCACCGACAGTTCCAACACAGCTTTAGGCGTACATATTTTTCAGGAAATTGAAGAAGATGGCTCTACAGTAATTAAAAACATCGCATTTGCAAGCCGCATTTTGTCACCTGCTGAACGAAATTATTCCGTCACAGAATTGGAAACATTATGTGTTGTTTGGGCTTTTACGAGATTTCGGCATTTTCTTTATGGCAGACACACCACCGTTTACACAGACCACAGAGCTATACAATTTTTACTTTCAGCTAAATTCACACACGACAGATTAAGCAGATGGAAGCTTTATTTACAGGAATTTAATTTTACAATAGTTCACATTCCCGGCACACAAAATGTTATAGCAGATGCACTTTCGCGTTCTCTCAGCAACAATCAGCAAGACGTAGCAACCAACCTCTGCAAAGCAAATTTCAGCGTCATGTACATTCAACAAGTTGCATTTGAAAATTTTATTTCATCGTCATTACAAGACATAGCACGAGAGCAGAATAAAGACAATGTGTGGAAAGAAATTAAACACCTTTGGCAAGATAAGAATAATGTTACGATTAGGAACCACTACACTGTACGCAATGACATTCTGTTTCGCCGCTCTCATCCTGACAGCAACAATTGGTTATTATGCATTCCTGACGAACTGGTTAACAAATTAATCTGGTACACTCATTTAAGCTACGCACATTACGGAGCCAGAAAATGTTTTCTTATACTGAAACAGAACTGTTATTTTACAAACATGGAAAAACGTATACGACGAGTTTTAGCGTCATGTAAAATTTGCCAGAAAGCTAAGTCTGACACCACTTCACATATTCCTCCATTATATCCCATTGTACCTGTTAAATTAAGACATATGGCCGCAGTAGACATTTTTGGTCCAATTCCGAGAACTAATAGAGGTTTTTGCTACATCTTTCTCGCTGTTGAACTCACTTCAAAATTTGTTACTTTCACTCCGTTACGCAAAGCTACTGCTAAAACTGTTTCGAAAGCATTTGTAAAGCATTTTCTATTTCATGTAGGGCATGTGAAGAGAGTAATTTCTGACAATGGATCACAATTTCGTTCTGCTATATGGACACGCATGTTACGAGCTAGAAACATTTCTCCGATTTATATATCCAAGTACCACGCTTCTTCGAACCCATGTGAACGATTAATGAAAGAAATTGGTAAACTGTGTAGAATATACTGCCACAAAAGACATGTTAATTGGGACACACACATACGCTCATTCCAAGATGTAATTAATTCCATTCCAAATGAATCTACTATGCTATCTCCGTCTGTTATACTGAAAAACGTTGAACCACCAAACAAAATCAAAGAGTTAGTAAATTTTCCTAGATCACGTCGACTAAGACACCACGAAATAATTGACATTGCGCTGAACAACATGAAACGTGCCGCAGAGCGCCGGAGAAGACAGCAAAAACAGGTTTGTAGACGCCGAGACTTTCACGTTGGACAGAAGATATTAGTACGTACACACTATTTATCCAGCAAATTAAAAGGTAAGTGCAGTAAATTTGAACTTCTGTACGCGGGTCCATATCGGATTCGCAGCATTCCTCACCCCAATGTTGTACACGTCGAAACTTTGAGGACCAGAAAATCGAAAGGCAACCACCATTGGTCAAACATTAAACCGTTTATTGAGTGAACATACTTTACAATTTATCACGCTGTAATGCTAATTGCTAATTTTTATGAACATTTCTGTAACTATATTCACGTGATTACTTACTGATGATTGTATTTTTTCTTGGCAAGTGCCCGGCAAGGTAAGGTTAGCAGGTCGCTTTTCTTGTCGTTACACATCAGACCGTGCACATATTTTTCAGATGAACTTACACATTTTATGACCACTTATGCAATTATATTCACATCACTAATTATTGATGATTATCGTATTTTTTCTTGGCAAGTGCCCGGCAAGGTAAGGTTAGCAGGTCGCTCTTCTTGTCGTTACACATCAGACCGTGCGTATTTTCCAGATGAACTTACACATTTTTATGACCACTTATGCACTTATATTTATGTGACTACTTATTGATGATTATCGTATTTTTTCTTTGCAAGTGCCCGGCAAGGTAAGGTTAGCAGGTCGCTCTTCTTGTCGTTACACACTAGACCGTGCATATTTTTCCAGATGAACTTACGCATTTTATGAATAATTATGCATTTCTCTGTAGTGACGCATTAATTTTATCAAATTCTCTCTCCATTGAAGTCTTTAATTATCGCCTCTATTAACTACACTACATACAAGCTGAACACAACGAATGTCACATTTTGTCTTTCTTATGTATGTACGATTGTTTTCAAGTTTTGTTTGTATGCACTGTGAACTAGTTAAGGTATAACACACACCATTTGACTTTGACATTTTGCCCTATGATATCTCAACATCGTGACTGTTTTACATTTTCCTTTTTTGCTGCTGCATTATGATATTGTCTGTACACTTTTTGCCTTTAAACACTGTCTATGCCTTTGACATATTACGTTTTCTGTCAAGTTATGCTGTATGCTTAATTTTGTCACCATTAACCAGTCATTATTTAATGGGTATATGATTTAAATGCAAGACATCAATCTTTGTTCATCAATTTCAGAAAGAAATGATACGTAAAGGAAATAAATTAAACAGAAATGGGAATTTCACCTACGGAATAAACGAAAGAAGATGCAATAACCTTATGAGGAAGAGTAAATGGATTAGGATTAACAAGCATTAACAAGAATATACTATACTCATCGCAGAATAGCAGTCTTAACTAATTTTTTCTTTCAGAATACGAAGCGATTGATGCAAGCTGTCAGACAGAACCACACATCTTAGTTTTAAGTGATGTAATATGCTAGGTATAAGGAATAGTTATGTGATGAATAATGAAGTGATTTTTTTTTGCAGATGATAATGAATGCTGATGATGAATAATGATGAAGAATATAATAATATGGATAATGAAGTTTTTCTTTACAGGTGATGATAATAATGAAGTTATGATAATATGGATAATGAAGTTTTTCTTTACAGATGAGGATAATGTTGAAGTTATGTATTTATGCTATGTAGTTATTTAAGTATTTGTTGCAGTTTGCTTTGACAGCAGGTGTTATATTGCATAGTAGGATGACTGAAGATTTTGGAAAGGACAGCTATGGAACACATTTTTTATACACATTTCACTACTTGTTAATTCGAAGTTCACTACTTTTCAGCATAGTCTACGTTTCTTCTTTCAGCTTAATAATCCATTTTGTATTTTCCAGCAGAAGCTTTTCATGATACTTACTAAACCTGTTACTTATTATACCGTTCTAATACTTGCATTTTTATTTTTTACCCATTTGTGTCTATAATTTATAAATGTGATCACATATACTGCCTTGTTTCATAACCTTGCTACAGCTGACTCATGACGAATGACGTTACCTATCCTCATTTGCAGCAATAGGTCAAAAGCAAATATTGTTATGCCTGAGCAATTAATTATCGATCCCAACGCAATGCATTGCTAACAAAAATGTATTACCAGTCCCAAATAATGATAGCAGTTTAAGAGAATTCTGTGTGATGCTGATCAGCTATGAATAATGTCACCTGAAAAATGATTGCTACTGATTACTGTATTGAAATGAACATTAATTAATTATGCTTTGTAACTAGGAATTGAATGCTACTAATTATGCTTTGTAACTGGGAAAAGAATGCTACCGATTACTGTATTTAAATGACCAATGATTAATAATGCTTTGTATTTAGAAAATGAATGCTATTCATTGTTTTGTAAATAGGAAATGAATGATACTGATTATGTTTTGTAATGCTACTAATTACGCTTTGTAACTAGGAAACGAATGCTACTAATTATGCTTTGTAACTGGGAAAAGAATGCTAGTGATTACTGTATTGAGATGATTACTGTATTTAAATGACCAATGATTAATTACTAATGCTTTGTAACTAGGAAATTAATGCTACTAATTACGCTTTGTAACAAGGAATTGAATGCTATTGATTATGCTTTGTAATTTGGAAAAGAATGCTACCGATTACTGTATTGAAATGACCAATGATTAATTAATAATGCTTTGTAATTAGGAAATGAATGATACTGATTACGGTATTGAAATGAGCAATGACAATGTTGTCTGTAAAACAATTAATGAACATTTTTCTGTAATACTACATAAATGGTACAGAAATGTTCAATAACTAGGCTATGGATACCGCAAACTACTAATGTAATCAAAACTAGTCTATGATATAATGTCCTTCACCTTCTGACCTAACTACCTGGAATTATTGTAACATCCATTCGTCTTGTCCATCCTCATTATCATGGAGCACTATATTTGGTTTTTGCACTAATTCTACCTTGGTGTGCCTCTTACGAGCGTGGTGTTGACACGACATGCTGTCCACCACCGTAAGTGACGAAGACGTTATTATGGTCCTACTGTTTGGTGTACCTGGTGTACTGCCAAATGATAGCATGGAATATTACTACGACGTTTCAGTGTCTTGATACGCTGATAAATACTTCTGGGAACGGAACTGCAGATTGTATCACTTAGTGTTGTGACCCTGTGGAAAGATATGGACTTTCAGTGCAGCTGTGTGCAAACTAAAGTGCTACAACCATGATGCAATCCTTTCCTTTCCTATCCTAATAGTGAAAATCATTTTTAACTAACACCATTTATGTTCATGGCTTATACATTTTTTTCGATTTGTTGAACTCCAGTGCGAGTACACTTATGTCACCTGTCGACATGATTTTTTTGCTATTATGAAAATACTAAAGACATTTTTCGATTTGTTCTGAAGTGCAGTATGTGTGCACTCTTGTCATCTATATTGTATATACTTTTTGTGATTTGATGATTTTTCTACCCTTGCGTTTATTTGTTATAAAAATGTTCAAAAATTTTTCAGTGCATGTGCACTTATGTGAATATGTTTTCTACTGAACTCCAGTGCCTGTGCACTCTTCTCAATTTTCAATATGATTTGTGTTCATTCTGCATACCTTTTATGATTTATGTCATTTGTTCCTCATTGTATATACATTTCGTCTTTTGCTGATATATTCTCCACTGCAGTGCATGTGCACTCATGTCCTTTATCAACATGATTTTGTTCAAAAAAAAAATGCTACAGAATCTTACAGTGCGTGTGCACTTTGTTATCTGTCAAATAATTTGTATATACATTTTTCTGATTTACTAATATGTTTTGTACTTATATTTTGTCTTGTCTGAAGTGTTTTGTACTAGGTGCATGTGCACAACATTTAATTCATGTACTACATCTGAATTTTTTTTGTAAAATGTAAAAGTTAATTAATTACAGAAAAATTTTGCCGCGATTGGCAAGTCCAAATGACTCACCATCGCTGCCAAATTTTTGCCCCCCCAGTGGAGGGTTATGAAACACGTATGTTGTGTGGCGGCGATGGCGAGGCATTGTAGAATCTCTGACCAGAGGGCATGTAGTTGGTGCAGTTGCGCTCCACTCGCTGTAGCGAGCAGTAGTCTGTCGAGTTCACTGCAGTACAGCAGTCTGTCGACAGTTGTAGCCGAGTTCAGTTGCGGTCTAGTTGCAAGAGAGTTCAGTAGTGGTAGCCCAGAGCAGTCGGCGGGCGTCGGCACCGCAATGGTCGAGATTCAGGATGAGGTATATTTTTATTAAATAAGTATTCATGCAGCTTTGCGCTCATCAGATAATCTAGTGTATATTCATTGTAATTGACTTTAAAGAATCGCCCCAATAATAATTTTGATTTTAAAACAATTTTTTAACAAAGAAAAAAAAATCATTTGATTCCCTTGCATTTCCTTAAAGAAAATTTTCAGATAACTTTAAAAAAAAAATAATTATTGCGATGCATTTCGTCCAAGCTGTGGCGCAGAATAAGAGCAGATATTTCACATGCAGTTATACTAAGGTAAGAAATTAATTCTGATTTTTGCACAGGGCCAAAGACTGACATTTCGGTCTATTTCCATTTTCATTGTCACTGAAATTTTATTATCACTGAATTGACTTTTATTTTGTGGGGAGGTTACAAGAGGTGGCGGAGTTTGGTGAGCGGATGATCTGGACGTGTGTCCATCAGAGACAGTAAATTTGTAAGACTGGATGTCAAGAACTGCTATATATATTATGACTTTTGAACATTATTAAGGTAAATACATTGTTTGTTCTGTAACAAAATCTTTCATTTGCTAACTATGCCTATCAGTAGTTAGTGCCTCCAGTAGTTTGAATCTTTTATTTAGCTGGCAGTATTGGCGCTCGCTGTAGTGTAGTAGTTCGAGTAATGAAGATTTTTGTGAGGTAAGTGATTTGTGAAAGGTATAGGTTAATGATAGTCAGGTCCATTCTTTTGTAGGGATTATTGAAAGTCAGATTGCGTTGTGCTAAAAATATTGTGTGTCAGTTTAGTGTTGGTCAGAATAGGTAAAGAGCGAAATGTCTGAGTACGTTCAGTTCTGCTCAGCTGTTTGAAAATCAAATAATGTAAGAGGTCTATCAGCACAGTCATTCATAAATTTTTCTAAGGGGACGTTTCATAGGCTGAGTGGTGAGTACTCTGCACTGCTGATATAGGTTTTCCGTGATTTCCCTAAATAACTTCAGGCAAATGCCGGGGTGGTTCGTTCGACAAAGAGCACGGCCGATTTCCTCTCCTAATCCGAGACCGTGCTTTGTCTATAATGACCTTGCTGTCGACTGGACGTTAAACACTGATCTCCTTCTAATCTTCCTCCTAGTATTTTTCGTTGTACAATCAAACCGCTTTCTGCTTCCCAATACATCGATCAAATCGATGCCAAATCACGTTAACAATCATTCTTCGGGCAAAATCTTGTGTATATGAGTGAAATATATTTAGAGAGTTTTAGTTGGGTCTTAATGTCTGCGTCACCACATATCTCTTACTTTCTTACAAGTTTTATCATAGGATAACGTACACAGAGCTTCCACTTCCCTACACGTGATACATATGAACATTGTTGTATTATATGCAAAGGTTGTCTAATATTCGGCCAGTCTTGTGAACATTTCGCTGAGATTTTTATTACCTAGACGCAGAGTCCAACATTTCCTCTGCTTCACTTCTGCCCTTGAACAAGGAACACGATAATGAACCACAGTTTAATGTACAGCGTTAATAAGGAGAACTGATAATACAGGAAATAGTTTTCCATTTCCTTCCTTTAATCTGTGGCAACGGTCACCTCGAAAACAGCGACAGGCCTACAGTTTAACGTGAATTATCAAAAGCAGTCTGAGTTCAAAACATTAACAAGAAAAAAATATTTACACAAACAAAGGTTATGTTTTTGGATACGTAAAGGACATCAAGATACGAACGTAGGGCTCACTATCTTAACAGTTCACTAATCAAACAGTGCCAATACATTTTCCATGCTATACCACGTAGCACATCTGCCTTTTCCTATTCACAAATTGTTTATCATCAACTCAGAAATCATAAGGAGCTGGATCACATTCCTCCTCCCTCTTATTTCTCTCCCTCCCACTCCTCGAGCCGGGAAGATTGCTATCATATCCAGGATAGCCGCCAGCCATCTGTGAATAACAGCTGTAGCGCCAGTGCTACCAGAAACTATTACAGTAAACAGTATGCACGTTTGTCGACTTCATTAGAAACTAGTCATCGCCGTGACAATATTTTCTGCCACAAATGAGCTAAATTATGTTGAGAATTTTAACGCTTAATAACTAACACAGCTACAAATTCTTTTCGTGACAATAGAAAATTTAGAATTATGTATCACAATATGTTACACTGTATTACACACAGAGGAATATTCCCATAGTTAATATAGTTTTAGTTTTAATATAAACTTAGTTTGTCTTTACAGTCACTGTTGTTTACAGAATTTCCTTTAAATCGGTACAATGCCTGACTATAAGTTTTTTACTTGTTGGGGTCTGAAACATTACTGTTACCCAGCAAGTCTTCAAAAATATTAACCAACTGCCTCAAGCATATATGATAAGTTAGTTTATGTGCATGTCTTTTATAATGACAGCTAGTTTTCAATCAAGTTTCGACCCATCATAAATTATTTGTAGGAGCCTTGTGATTACTAACATACTTTTTAAATACATGAAATCGTCCTACTACAATAGAATTTAAGAACGAAACTAAAATAAATAGGGAGACAGTACTATATAATAAAAGAGTGAAAAATTTACACCAATAAAAAAGCGCTGGATGCTTACACACTCGTATCTGCTAAAGAAAGAACATTAAGTAAATAATAGAATGCAGTACTTCATGCTGCATCAACATGCTCAAACGGAAAATGAATGTGTCATTAGAATGGCGTGTAATGATCAACATTTCAGTTTTTGTCAGTGTCGGAAATTGACCGTTATTAGTTTGTGAGACGAAAGGATGACTGCCTCATATTTGTGTTTGAAAAAAGCACATTTGTGTGTGCTAAAACTTACAACGACTTTGACTAAAACGAAATGTAAGTTGAATTCAATACATGGTTGCACCCCTATAACATCGTTATAACATCTAACTTTTGCGATCGATCATTCTTATTCATTAAGCACTGTCACAAAAAGTTCTAGGCCATTTCTTTTATTCGAATGAACGGTTTCGGCAAATTATAATCGTGAGTGTTAAACAAAATTGCTAATAAAACCCCAACTGGGCGCAGCACCGTATTATTCAGCATCTTCAGCAGTTGTTGATCTTCATTGTAACTAATAGATCATTATAGCTTTAGGGTGAAAAGAAGAAGAAAATGTAGATAAAAATTGTAGCCTGATCAGTTGAATGTCTAACATTTCACAACTGTTAGTCATTGTCATACAAAAAGGAACCGAAAAAATTACAGATTTGCTTGAGTATCGTCATATTATCTTAAGAAAATATAAATACGTTTGCGAAATAATTCGAACTTTAGGCATTAAATCCGAAAAAGTGAAGCAGTTCTTTTAGGTACCTCTTATGGACTGTTAAAACTGTTTTCATTACAGTCTATGTGAACGATTTGTTCCCAAAAACACACAATAAAGAAAAGAAATCAGCATTAACTTTCTGTAATTAATATATAGCAAGGGATCGTAAGTAGTCATCAAGAGAAAGTAATTTTTTTAGTTAGAAATAATATATTCTGAAAATAAACTTGTTAGCCCCATGGTAAGCAAAATGTAGTTAGTTTTTGTAATTAGCATAAAGAAATGATAGAAATTAGGCCTAAACGGTTTAAGTTGGACGCTGGTGGATTTTTGGTGAAACTCATTATTTATTGTTTACAGTGACTAGTACTTAATTCTCCAGCCGATTGGTGACGAGAATGCCAGTGAATATTAATGTTAATCTTAATGGTCACTAATTTTAGTTAGTTAGCCTTATTCAGATCACAGGATAACATTTTTCCCTATAGAATCACAGTCTGGTCGGACACATCATCATAAAGTTTCTGCAGACTGCACAGCTCAGTCTTATTATACAGCTGAATAAATCTTTTGTGTAAAATCACCCAAAACTAAGACATTGTCGCATCCACTGTATAATAACATTATATCACATAATTATAGCATAAGCAGGGTGAGATCACAATTAACACACTACGTTATTGTAGAGACATAGCTTCAAAAAGACGTTACGTAATTTTCACTCAGCTGTATCAGATCGTAGTATCCACTGTGCAAGTGTTGTGGCATATAGGCTCTACACCACAAAAGTAACGATTTTTGAGTCCAATAAATGTAAACAATAACAGACCACGTCAAGTAACAAACTGTTTTAAAAAATTAGCTAGATTATTCTAATCGAATATCTACGGCAGCATCTCAAAATTCTTTCCGTGTGTTCAAATCGTTCTCATGTCCCAGGTCTAAGTCACAAGGTGTAAACGGAACATTCGAATTACAAGGACGGTGATTTTGAACTTTCACATAGTGCCGCGGCAAGTGGGAGGGAGATGTTAGCAGCTGCCCTCGGTATGAGCCCATAGCTGATAGGCGACGCGTGCTGTTAGACAGTGCGCTCCCCCCAATTTGTCCGTAGTCCTCTGGGACGACAGCTGCAACTGGCACCTGTCGTAGATAACACACGAGCAGGAGGGGCAGTGGAACGTCAGCGCGAGTGAAAAGCTACGCGGCACGCGCTATGAACCTATATGGAGCAAGAAACCCTCTGACGATAGGAAGCGGAAAGCTCCCCTGTCACATGTTCAGCGTCACACTGCAGGCCTGCCCTGTGCAGCGAGCCAATTAATTTCCTGTGTGGGATTATTAGAAGTGAGACCGAATATCCGGGATGCTACACAGCGTGCTTTTGAAAATATCGATATTCTTTAGATCAGTATCCTTCTGTGAGTCTAATTCCGTGAAATAAACATCTAAATCTGTAGATGTGTGTTGACGCCGAACTACATAGAGAGAAACGATCATCATTAAAAAAAAGTAATAAAAATAAGGGAAATGAGTGCTCGCACGAAAAGATACAAGTGTTCGTTTTTTCCGTGCGCTGTACGAGATTGGAATAATAGAGAATTATTGAGAAGGTGGTTCGATAAACCCTCTGTGATTTACAGAATACCCATGTAATGGCTCTGAGTACTATGGGACTTAACATCTTAGGCCATCAGTCCCCTAGAACTTAGAACTACTTAAATCGAACTAACCTAAGGACATCACACACATCCATGCCCGAGGCAGGATTCGAACCTGCGACCGTAGCAGTGCGGCGGTTCCGGACTGCAGCGCCTAGAACCGCACGGCCACCGCGGCCGGCTAATACCCATGTAGATGTAGATGTACTCCACAAGCCATGGACAGCATACAGGTGGCGGTAGTATCGCGTACACAAGGTTAGGGCCGCTTCCACCATTAGACAAGACTACACGGCCATCTAGGACGGTAAAATTTTAGGGGCGGCAAAGGACGAAAAAAATTTATTTCATATCAAACAACGGAAAGATTGAGAAAATGAGGAGAAAAAATGAAAACCGAAAATTGAAACACCAAATTGTTTTTAAAAGCGTAAGAAACATTTACTTGATAAATCTTTACGTGTTTCAACGAAAGTAAAAGTATTGCCGCTACCTATGTGAAAACTAAAGCAGCCGCTACTGAGTACGAAAATTCAAGGAAAAATTCATTCGGGTCAGAAAATAGTTTCACGGTAATTGATACCAAATTTGGTTGCACTGGTATATTTATTTGAGTCATAGTTTAAAGCGCTCACCACAGACTTCCTATTTCAGTTATGTAGGGAAATTTCAAACTTTTAGGACAAAAAATAAGGAACTGAGGGCATCTATTGTCCTCAATCATATTTAAGAGAGTTGAAGACAAAGCATGAAAACTGAGGACTGTCCCCAGAAAATGAGTATATCTAGTCATCCTAGATTAATGACTGAAAGTGTACTTAGAGATTTGCACTGTTGTACCGTTGGATGTTGAAGGTGGGGGAGGGGATATGAGGGAGACCGACAATAGTGAAAAAGGGGGGTGTCATTTTTTAGTTCTCGTCTGTGGCTCTGCACAAGGTACAAAAGGGCAGTAAATTGACGGAACTTTCATTTGTACTCAGGCGATTCATGTCAAATAGTGTCCGACGTGATTATGTCCCAACGACAGGAATTAAAAGACTTTGAACGCGGAATGGGAGATGGACGAATGGAACGTTGCGTTAAGGAAATCGTTAGGGAATTCAATACTCAGGGATCCAGAGAGTCGGCGTGTGCCAAGAATACCAAACTTCCGGTAGCGCCTCTCACCACGGACAACGCAGTTGTCGACAGCTTCCACTTAGCGATCGAAAACAGCGGCGTTTGCGTAGCGCTTTCAGTGCTAACAGACAAGCAACGCTGCATGAGAGAACCACAGAAATCGATGCCGGGCTTACGACGAATGTATCCGCTAGGACAGTGTGGCAGAATTTGCCGATAGTGGGTTGCGGCAGCAGACGACTGAGGCGAGCGCCTTTGCTATCAGAACATCACCTGCAGCGCCTCTCATGAGCTCGTCACGATGCCGACGACTGGAAAAACGTGGCGTGGTCAGATGATTCGCTATTTCAGTTCGTAAGAGCTGATGGTAGGTTCGGGTGTGGCGCATACCCTAGGAAGCCGTGGACCCTACTTGTCAACAAGGCACTGTGCAAGCTGGTAGTGGCTCCGTAATGATGTGGGCTATGTTTACTCCAACTGAATTTTTGCTCCAACTGAACCGATCGTTGAGTGGAAGTGGTTAAGTTTGGCTGCTGGGAGATCATTTGCAGCCATTCATGCACTTCATGTTCCCCAAAAACGGTGGAATTTTTTTAGATGACAGTGCACTGTGTCACCGGGCCACAATTGGTTGTGACTAGTTTGAAAAACATTCTGGACAATACTGGTGAATGAATTGGCCACCCAGATAATCCGATATGTTTTCCATTGGATGTTCGTGGGACATAACCGAGACGTAGGTTCGTGCGCACAATACTGCACCGGCAACATTTTCACAATTATGGACGACTACAGAGGCAGCATGGCACAGTTTTCGCAGGGGAATTCCAACGACTTGTTGAGTCCATATCACGTCGAGTTGCTGCACTAAACCGGCCAAAAGGAGGCCCGACGTGATATAAGCGGGTATCCCATGACTTCTGTCACCTCAGTTTATGGTGCGTGGTGGACGTTACTTTGTCTACCACTGTTACTTTCTCCCTATTCAGTTCCTATCGCGGGTGGTACTGGTAAGCTAGAATCTTTGATTTTACTTTCATGGTGTTTTCGCGAGATATATGTCGAACAAAGCAATAAAGTGCGTAACGGAATTCGCTTTATAGACTCTGAAGACCGATTCCTTGCATCAAAACAAGAAAAAAAATATGTGGTGGACTTAGTCTCTCAAATGCATACCTTAAGGGCTGTGAGCACTTGTTCAGTAGAAGGGTTGTGTTTCACAATAGCAAAGATAAACAAGTTTTCATAGCTCTTAAGGCATGCATTTGGAACCGATGTCCACCAGACATTTTTTTTCTTGTTTCGGTGTAAGGAATTTGTACTCAGTCTGTTAACGGAATTTAGTTACGCCTTGCATGTCCATCTACTCATCTAGGAACGCGCTATCTCGGAATTTTAGTAGTAAACCATTCCGCGTTGCACAACGGTGAAAGTGGCACAGACGTGCCGTAATAGGAGAACTAGCCAAGTAGCGTAGTGATTGGTACTTCTAGAACGTAAAGTAGAAATGTTCAAATGTGTGTGAAATCTTATGGGACTTAACTGCTAAGGTCATCAGTCCCTAAGCTTACACACTACTTAACCTAAATTATCCTAAGGACGATCACACACACCCATACCCGAGGGAGGACTCGAACCTCCGCCGGGATCAAAAGTAGAAATACACTTAACACACAGTAACCAGTTCACAAAGCGAACATCATTTTTCACTTGGGAGAAAATTAAAGGTTACATTGCCTCAAGGAAGAAATATTTTAGAATAATAATTCAACGTACTAATAAATAATTTAAACTCCAAGAATAAAACAAACGAGTTAAAACGAAAAAAGCTATGCTTGCATGCTACGACAATAGCTGTTAACTCATGAGTAGCCAGGCAGCAAAAACAGTGCTTCACTAATTTAAATCGCCAAAAAAAAAAAAAAAAAAAAAAAACGGAACAAATTGAAACAGTGCTTTTATCTGACGATTCAAGTCCTTAAATAATTTAAAATCACAAATAAAAACACGTACAAGTTAAAACAGTAGTAATTGTAACTAACAGCAGTGGCTGTAAAATGTTGAATAGTTAAATAGGCAGTCTGGAGTCTGGTAGACCTGGTACCAGAGGGTTGCAGATAGCTTGAAACTTGCAAGGGCAGTGCTAATGAACGGAGCCTACGCAAATAAAATTAAGCAAGGTGGAGTGTCGAACAAGATTAGTTACAAGAAATGACTTGACAAAAAAAAAACAAAGACCAACTGCACTCACTAAGTACGGTGAAACAAACTGCACCACAAACTGTTCTCGCGATCCACAATGGGACACACACTGAATGACCGATGTAAACAAAAGACAAAATAGTTAATTCTGATTCACAGTCAAAATAACAAATAACAGACAGAAACCATTTAACATGAAAAATACTCCACTGCCTCCAAGCCTGTCCACAAGTATTAACGGCCAAGTTAAAGGCGACTGTACTTAATAGGAAAAGATCCGGCAAATATCGCTGAACGGACTGTACTGTATTTCGAACTCGGCTTCGCGGTACAAGATCACGGCGACAGATATATTTCCGAACGTGCTCACTGAGTATACTTCGAACTTCCGGTCTAATAGGCCGTGATCGAAGTAAAAAATTTCTCCTAATTCTTCTCCCTGATTGCGGAAGACATGTTCAGAGATAAAGTGGCGAACTGGTACCAGAATTCGAGGAAACGCCGATTATGTTGGGCAGCGTAGAGAGCATCACAGTCCAACACGTGACGTGATTATCTCTGGTAAAGTAAACGTTCTCGACTGAAAGTAATCGGTGGTCATCTTCACACTACACCGTTAACACGCACAGTTTATCTAATTTAACATCTTGCTATTTGCTGTTAAAATTATTACTGTGTTTATAAATTTCGGCCTATTAGATCTTTTTACGTTCTTTAACTAATGTTCTTTTGATTACGTTGAATGAATGCGGGACTGAGGAATGGATATAAAACTCGAGTGATCGTGTAGCGTGTTGTATCTGCAAGTGGTGCACTTACTCTGTGTTATTGTTAGCAAAACCTTTCTACCATCTGATTGGGCAGTGAAACTCCCAATAACAATAAAGAAATACAGTCACTGCAAAATGCATTCAGCCCCTTAGACACTGAATCATTTGGCCCTGATAACTTTGGTCCCTGTGCACTTAACAAATGAATTAAATTTTCTTAATTGTTAAGCAGCAACGGTGAAACGAGATATATTCTGGTCTCTCATGAAAAGACAAAAAAATGCTACCTACAGGCTCAGCGGTGTGCAATGCCGGCCGTAATGCTTTGAAATGTACATGAAATTCTTTTGGCTGATAAATGAAAAAATTTAAGAAAAATCCAGTGTTTTTGAAAAACTTATGACCTTGACAGAGAGGCGGTACTGATTGTGATGAATTACTTACACTGACTTTTTCAGTGAAATTATATTCCAAGTTAAGTTTGACTTTTCCAAACAGCTGACAACTGAAATTAAATTACTCAGAAAAATTACATCTTTCTTACTAATTTAATCACAAACAATGAGATTTCCACAGCAAATATTATCAACCGCACTAAAAAAGCATAAATACAAATCCTCAAATAACATATACCTGAGTTAACAAATCTTAGAAACATTACAAAAGGGAAATATGTAACTAGCCCTTACATCAAATCTGTTTACGTACATTCTGTGGGTACTCAAAAATTGACAATTATCAGCCAACTCATCTGCACTAACGCGCTGTCAAACCAAAAGTCATAACGATTTAACATCTTTAGCTTATTTGCGGGAAGACATCTGCTTCCACGTTTCTGTTTCCAAGAACACATGTCCTCTTAATTCCTACATGATAATCTAACACTTGGTGGCTTCACAGAGCACACCACGAAAACTGCCTGATCCATCCTCTTTCGCTCACACAGCTACCTACTGTGCGCCAAGCGCTCTCGTACTCCAAGACTACAACCTCACACCAGAAGCAGTATCTTTGGTCTGCAGTCGCGCACAGTCAGCGACCCGCTTTTTAAAGCCTATCAGACATACATCGTTTTTAATATAATATTTTCATTTTAGTTTGCAATAGTATTATTATTGATGTGTCGACAGAAGTGCCGACACAGTGTGGTTTGAGGAGACAGATATGCACGCTATAAGCTCACGCAGGATGGCGTGAGGTCTGAAACAGGATACGTAATGAATGCTATAAAGAAAAGTACGTAGCTTCTGGAATACTTAAATTTATTCCATCATTTGTATACATCGTTCTTGATGAGACATGCTTCATACGATAACTATAAATTGCCATGGCCCCTTGCTAGGTCGTAGCCATTGACTTAGCTGAAGGCTATTCTAACTATCTGCTCTGCAAATGAGCGGGGCTTCGTCAGTGTGCATCGCTAGCTAAGTCGTCCGTAAAACTGGGGCGAGTGCTAGTCAGTCTGCCGGCCGCGGTGGTCTCGCGGTTCTAGGCGCGCAGTCCGGAACCGTGGGACTGCTACGGTCGCAGGTTCGAATCCTGCCTCGGGCATGGATGTGTGTGATGTCCTTAGGTTAGTTAGGTTTAAGTAGTTCTAAGTTCTAGGGGACTGATGACCACAGCAGTTGAGTCCCATAGTGCTCAGAGCCATTTGAACCATTTGAAGAGCTAGTCAGGCTCTCGAGACCTGCCGTGTGGTGGCGCTCGGTCTGCGATTACTGACAGTGGCGACACGCGGGTCCGACATGTACTAATGGACCGCGGCCGATTTAAAGCTACTACCTAGCAAGTGTGGTGTCTGGCGGTGACACCACAATTATCATATTCTGGTGCCGCACACAAGTGTACCCCAGTAGACTCCTTTGAACCTGAAGTTTCAAGTGAAGTCGATATTGGCCTTGAAAGTTTACATTGTATGATGACAGAGTATTGTTCTTTCGGTTCAACAGGGGCTGTCCCAAATGGCCACAGGTACACCATTATTCTATAAAAAGCATGTTTGAACCATCAGCTGTTTTTATTTTACACCCAAACATCTAACGGTTTCGGTCTTGGACCATCTTCACGGATGAAGGTTTGAAATTGTTTAAACCACCGCATTGTATTAGTTGTTACTTAAACGTGTATGAATGTGTCATATATTTACATTCATGGCACGTTTCAAGTAATTATTAACGCAATATGGTGGCTCAGACCATTTTAACCCTTCATCCGTGAAGATTGTCAAAGACCGAAACCTGTAGATGTTTGGGTGTAAAATAAAAATAGCTGATGGTTCAAATATGCATTTTATACATTACTTAGCGGCTGTTGACAGTAACCTTGCAAAAATGTTCAACACCATTATCCCCCTGTCCACCTCCCACGACTCGGCGATTTCTTCGTCCGATGTATGGCTGCCCACTTAATCTGCTGCGCGCTTGCGGAAGCAGCTGCCGGCGCCGATCTCATGGAAAAGGCGACGCCCTCCTCTGAAGGCGCCTTCGCAGTTTACTCGTCAGGAGTGGAGAGGGCGCTCTAGTGGGCAATCGCTAGTTTGCCTCTGGACCGCCACACCAAGAACCCAGTTCGCGAGTGCGATACGTCTGTAAAACGCCGGGAACTCGATTCGCACGCTCTCTGTGGCACCAGGCACAAAGCCTTTGTTTCAACAGTCACTCTCTCCATACACGATACTGATATGAGCCGAGACGGCACAAACTGGGATCTCTTGCAGCGTGTTGCAACAGAGGTGAATGAACATTTCTGTGACACTTTCACGGTTACTGGGCCAATTTGTGGCGAGACACGATGCTCTTCATCAGATCATCTCCATTTCACCTGTCAGTGCTACCTTGCAAGGATCGCACATTGCCAGCAATACTTAAGTATCGTTAGAACAATAGTTTTGCAATCTACCTCCTTCCCGGGTGCAATGCACTTCCTGAGGATTCTACCAATGAACATGTCTGGCACCCATTCCTACCATTAGTTTTATATGGTCATTCTACTTTATATTGCTCTGTACACATACTCGGAGATATTTAATGGATATGAAAACATCCATTGTTCGGTATCGTTTAGATACGATATAATGAATCCCCCCCATGAACCATACACCTTGCCGTTGGTGGGGAGGCTTGCGTGCCTCAACGATACAGATAGTCGTACCGTAAGTGCAATCACAATGGAGGGGTATCTGTTGAGAGGCCAGACAAACGTGTTGTCCCTGAAGAGGGGCAGCAGCCTTTTCAGTAGTTGCAGGGGCAACAGTCTGGATGACTGACTGATCTGGCCTTGTAACACTAACCAAAACGGCCTTGCTGTGCTGGTACTGCGAACGGTTGAAAGCAAGGGGAAACTACGGCCGTGATTTTTCCCGAGGGCATGCAGCTTTACGATATGGTTAAATGATGATGGCGTCCTCTTGGGTAAAATATTCCGGAGGTAAAATAGTCCCCCATTCGGATCTCCGGGCGGGGCCTACTCAAGAGGACGTCGTTATCAGGAGAAAGAGAACTAGCGTTCTACGGATCGGAGCGTGGAATGTCAGATCACTTAATCGGCCAGGTAGGTTAGATAATTTAAAAAGGGAAATGGATAAGTTAAAGTTAGATATAGTGGGAATTAGCGAAGTTCGGTGGCAGGAGGAACAAGACTTCTGGTCAGGTGAATACAGTGTTATAAATACAAAATCAAATAGGGGTAATGCAGGAGAAGGTTCAATAATGAATAAACAAAATAGGTGTGCGGGTAAGCTACTACAAACAGCATAGTGAACGCCTTATTGTGGCCAAGATAGACACGAAGCCCACGCCTACTACAGTAGTATAAGTTTATATGCCAACCAGCACTGCAGATGACGAAGAAACTGAAGAAATGAGATAAAAGAAATTATTCAGATAGTGAAGGGAGAAGAAAATTTAATAGTCATGGGTGACTGGAATTCGATGGTAGGAAAAGGAAGATAAGGAAACGTAGTAGGTGAATATGGACTGGGGTAAGAAATGAAAGAGGAAGCCGCCTAGTAGAATTTTGCACAGAGCATAATTTAATGATAGCTAACACTTGGTTAAGAATCATAAAAGAAGGTTTTATACATGGAAGAAATCTGGAGATATTGACAGGTTTCAGATAGATTATATAATGGTAAGACAGAGATTTAGGAACCAGGTTTTAAATTGTAAGACAATTCCAGGGGTGGATGTGGACTCTGACCACCATCTATTGGTTATGAACTACAGATTAAAACTGAAGAAACTGCGAAAAGGTGGCAATTTAAGGAGATGGGACCTGGATAAACTGACTAAACCAGAGGTTGTACAGAGTTTCAGGGAGAGCATAAGGAAACAATTGACAGGAATGTGGGAAAGAAATACAGTAGAAGAAGAATGGGTAGCTTTGAGGGATGAAATACTGAAGGCAGCAGAGAATCAAGTAGGTAAAAAGACGGGGGCTAGTAGTAATGCTTGGGTAACAGAAGAAATAGTGAATTTAATTGATGAAAGGAGAAAATATAAACATGTAAAAATGAAGCAGGCAAAAAGAAATTCAAACGTCTCAAAAATGAGATCGACAGGAAGTGCAACATGGCTAAGCAGGGATGGCTAGAAGGATGTAGAGGCTTATCTCACTAGGGGTAAGATAGATATTGCCTACAGTAAAATTAAAGAGACATTTGGAGAAAAGAGAACCACTTGACTGAATATAAAGAGCTCAGATGGAAACCCATTTCTAAGCAAAGAAAGGAAAGCAGAAAGGCGGAAGGAGTATATAGAGGGTCTATACAAGGGTGATGTACTTGAGGGCAATATTATGGAAATGGAAGAGGATGTAGATGAAGATGAGATTTGAGATATGATACTGCGTGAAGAGTTTGACAGAGCACTGAAAGACCTAGGTCGAAACAAAGTCCCGGGAGTAGACAACATTCCATTAGAACTACTGACAGCCGTGGGAGAGCCAGTCCTGACAAAACTCTACCATCTGGTGAGCAAAATGTATGAGACAGGCGAAGTACCCTCAGACTTCAAGAAGAATATAATAATTCCAATCCCAAAGAAAGCAGGTGTTGACAGATGTGAAAATTACCGAACTATCGGTTTAATAAGTCACGACTGCAAAATACTAACGCGAATCCTTTACGGACGAATGAAAAACTGGTAGAAGCCGACCTCGGGGAAGATCAGTTTGGATTCCGTAGAAATGTTGGAAAACGTGAGGCAATACTGACCCTACGGCTTATCTTAGAAGCTAGATTAAGAAAAGGCAAACCTAGGTTTCTAGCATTTGTAGACATAGAGAAAGCTTTTGACAATGCTGACTGGACTACTCTGTTTCAAATTCTGAAGGTGGCAGGGGTAAAATACAGGGAGCGAAAGGCTATTTACAATTTGTAGAGAAACCAGACGGCAGTTATAGGAGTCGAGGGATATGAAAGAGAAGCAGTGGTTGAGGAGGGAGTGAGACAGGGGTGTAGCCTCTCCCCGATGTTATTCAATCTGTATATTGAGCAAGCAGTGAAGGAAACAAAAGAAAAATTCGGAGTAGGTATTAAAATCCATGGAGAATAAATACTTTGAGGTTCGCCGATGACACTGTAATTCTGTCAGTCAACAAAGGACTAGGAAGAGCAGTTGAACGGAATGGACAGTGTCTTGAAAGGAGTATGTAAGATGAACATCAACAAATCTAAAACGAGGATAATGGA
The DNA here is from genome assembly GCF_023898315.1 of Schistocerca nitens. Classification (NCBI taxonomy): domain Eukaryota; kingdom Metazoa; phylum Arthropoda; class Insecta; order Orthoptera; family Acrididae; genus Schistocerca; species Schistocerca nitens. The sequence continues at coordinate 373,422,614 of NC_064621.1, forward strand.
ATGTAGTCGATTTAACTCGGGTGATGCTGAGGGAATTAGATTAGGAAATGAGACACGTAAAGTAGTAAAGGAGTTTTGATATTTCGGGAGCAAAATAACTGATGATGGTCGAAGTAGAGAGGATATAAAATGTAGACGGTCAATGGCAAGTAAAGCGTTTCTGAAGAAGAGGAATTTGTTAACATCGAGTATAGATTTAAGTGTCAGGAAGTCGTTTCTGAAAGTATTTGTATGGAGTGTAGCCATGTATGGAAGTGTAACATGGACGATAAATAGTTTGGACAAGAAGAGAATAGAAGCTTTAGAAATGTGGTGCTACAGAAGAATGCCGAAGATTAAATTAGTAGATCACATAACTAATGAGGAGGTACTGAATAGAATTTGGGGAGAAGAGGAGTTTGTGGCACAACTTGACAAGAAGAGGTGATCGGTTGGTAAGACATGTTCTGAGGCACCAAGGGATCACCAATTTAGTATTGGAGCGCAGCGTGGAGGGTAAAAATGGCAGAGGGAGACCAAGAGATGAATACACTAAGCAGATTCAGAAGGATGTAGGCTGCAGTACGTACTGGGAGATGAAGCAGCTTGCACAGGATAGAGTAGCATGGAGAGCTGCATCAAACCAGTCTCAGGACTGAAGACCACAACAACAACAACAACACGATATAATGGTCTTTCCGCCTGTTTGCACGTAATATGTTGCATTTATGATTCGGGTCGAATGCCAGTCACTTTACCGATCGTTGATACTCGGCGATCCTGCATTTAAGTACAGATTCCTTGCGTTGAAATTCACGTCTACACAACGGCTTCGCTGGGTTTCCGACGTTATCCATTTGGTCAGTTGCACACTGTCGAGACACATTAATGTGACCGCCTGTCAAGAACCTCAATAACAACCTTTTGCAGCACTGAGCGCTGCTAGACGTGCAAGATGAGTCAGTGAATCTGAGTATGATAACTACCAGGATGTGGTCAGCTGCGCTAGGTTTCTCAGTTGAGGATCCATGGTGGGAACAGCCCGTTTGAGGTGGTCGAACATACTCTCTATTAGGCTTAAATACGGGGTGTGTGGTGGCCAGGGAGTGAGGTAAACTCATTCTGGTGCTCTTCTAACAAAGCACCTACACTGCGAGCTGTGTGACACATTGATTTGTCCTGAACAGACTTCATTTTGCCGAAGTGCCGAGGAAAAACAATCTTCGTGTAGGGATGGACACGGTCGCCAAGGATAGATGCATACTTGTGTTGATTCGTTGTGCCTTCCAGAATAACGAGATCGCTCAGGGAATGCCACAGTAACATTCCCCAGAACATAAACCTTCTAACGGTTGATGCAGAATGTTTGCTTTCAAACGTTTCAAGCCGTACACGCCAACGGCCATCTGCCTGATGTAGCGTAAAACGTGAGTCGCCTGTAATGGCCATCTGTCACCCATCTGTCACCACTCAGTTGATATCCAGTTGCAGTACTGGCGTCCAGATTCCAGTCTTCGTCGCCGATGGACAACAGCCAGCAAGTGTGCATGTACCTGGCACCAGCTGAGGAGGGCCACAATCAGTACCGTTCGCTGAACGGTCGTTGAAAATACACTGTCGGTAGCCCCTTTGGTTCATATGGGTGGTCAGCTGAACGTCTATTCGCCCGTACACATCTCCGTAGTCGTCGTTCACCTCCGTCGTCTATGGCAGGTGGCGCACCAAAGTTGCCTCGGCGCCAGTTTTTGATAGCGCCATTTTTCCGTGCGCGGTTTACTTCATCCACGACGGCAGGCGAACAGCTTACAAATTTCTCCTCTTCGGAAATGCTCCTACCCTTGGCCCGAAACCCAATGATTATGCACATTATGACGGCAGATGAACCGCCCCCTTTCCGCATTACGACAAGGCAGCACTGTTTCCCGCTTTCCCCCTACCCGGTTTATAAACCCTCCACTGCGGATGGTGCCAACTGCCGTCTGCGAGTGGCTATTGCAAAGTGACGTCGAACGTAGGTGGTGCTCACATTAATCTGACTGGGCCGTGTATGAACTCTTAACAGTTATGTGGCTATACTACTCCCTGGGATATGTATCTCCGCATGAACAGCAGTGTTCCATTTCCAAGGAACTGTTCAATGCAACCACGAAGGTGATATGATATTCCGTACGATTGTATTTCGAGCCTTAGCCGACAGTGTGGAAGTGTATCGGACGCATTCCTGAAGCCAAGGAACACGGCTTCAACCTTCTGGGTCTCGTGGACGAACATATCGTGCTGCGTTTCACACGATCGCTGCTTGTGGAGTCCATTTCATTCGTACTGACGAGATATTCTGACTCGTGAAAGATAATAATGCGAGAACATAAAACACGTCCGCATTCAATTTCAGTCTGCAGTCTTGCAGACTGAAATTGACAAAGGGCAGACTCTCAAGGACCGGCACCTACGAACGTGTATCTCGGAAACGTCGTCGGTTGTCGACTGTTCACGTGCTACTGCATATGTGTAGAAAGTGGGCAAAGAACTAAGAGTATGGAGGTCTGAGGATTGCCCGCTCTATACTAGTAAAGCAAGATAGCAAGTGCTAGTCCTGTGGTTAGCGTTGCTGAGTTTTGAGCACGGGTCTTCAGATTCGATTCCCGACCGGGTCGGGAATTTTCTCCGCTCCGTACTGTGCGTGTTAGTGTGCGCATGTGTTAGCGCGCGCGGGCGCGCCCTTCGCCAAAGTGGCGTCAAATACAAAGACGTCCACAAGACGGACAGTCCTCAGAAGTAGAAGCCCTGCCTAATGTGCCATAAGCCTACACACACACGCACGCACACACACACACACACACACACACACACACACACACACACACACTGCTGATGCAGGCACAAGTAGCTCGGAGCACACGGTTCGGCGCACGATTTTCCACATGGAGCTCCACGGCAGATGAACCCTACCCGTTCCCATGTTGACCCAACGACATCGTCAGTTACGAAGAAAATCGGGTGAGCCTTCGTTTAAGGAACCAGCCGAGAATTTTGCTTAATCGATTTAGGAACACCACAGAAATCTCAAATTTGTATTGACAGACAAGGATTTGAATTCCGCTCCCCCAGAATAAGAGCCTGGCGTCATTAACGATTGCAACATCTAGCTTGACATCGTTGCTCGATGGTTTCATAGTATCGGTCTCTCTCTTCACTTCTCTTCGGAACAACGAGAGAATAGACGCATGGCATTGATGTGTGTAGCTTAGCAAGCGTCCGCTCAGAAGGCTTAGAAAAAGAAGTAAACAGTGGATCAGCGATGGGTTTTACACACACCTTTCTCTCATTCCCATTATCAACAATAGTTGTACTGCTCTGCACCAAATGTAAAAATACAGAACTAGCAAAGCGGCAGTTAAGTTGTCTTTCTGTTCATCACTTGCCAGATGCAGTGCTACATAAGCTCGAGTGCGAAAATCTGTTTTAGTAATTTAAGTAGAAGCAATAACAATTATTTGATTCATGTTATCATGAACCTTAGGAAATGAAAGAATTACGGTTACTAGGAAACGGCATCAAACAATGGTTATGAAAGCAGATGCAGAAAGGAGCCAATTCCTACTATCGGAGAAAATTCTTCTCGGAGGAGGTAACAGATCCTGGTACTATAATTTGTTTAAGGGAGGAAACTTTCTGCAGATGACAGCAGCGTAGAGATGAATGGGAAGTTATTTATCTGCTGCAGAAGAAACAAATGGAACCAAGTGAATTGTGATGCTACGGAAGTACGACGGAAATGCGAGCATAAAATCTAATGTACTACTAGTAAGAACAGATGAGGGATGCTCATGCTACATCTAAGGCGGATTAGAAAGGCAGCCAGAGTTAGCTAATTTTGGACGGGAGGAGCAGTGAAGAAGATTAATTTACAAGTATCTTAGGAAGAGTCGGTATGAAGATATGAGCACAAAGTAAGTGCGATAAAGGGTGCCATCAAATCGTCTAAGAGACAAACAGCTTATAATTAAACTTAATTCTGTCTGTCGTGTTAGAAATAACCGTTACTGAAGCAAATAAAAAAAAGTGTATACAGATTCCACTTTTAGCCACAGAATGATAACGTTTTTAAAATATTTCGGACTTGATAAATCCATCTTTGGAAGTTACGACATTTGTAGCTTCTGTACGTATTTTTTAAATTTTTTCCTGCTGATAGTGAAATTAAAACTATTTTTATTAAAGAGTTACAAATGTTTCGATGAAAAGTGTGGATGGGTGCCTTTGTAGTAGTTGGGTGCATGGGAACGCCTATTCGATTGGCCATTTACATTTTTTCATATACACTCCTGGAAATGGAAAAAAGAACACATTGACACCGGTGTGTCAGACCCACCATACTTGCTCCGGACACTGCGAGAGGGCTGTACAAGCAATGATCACACGCACGGCACAGCGGACACACCAGGAACCGCGGTGTTGGCCGTCGAATGGCGCTAGCTGCGCAACATTTCTGCAGCGCCGCCGTCAGTGTCAGCCAGTTTGCCGTGGCATACGGAGCTCCATCGCAGTCTTTAACACTGGTAGCATGCCGCGACAGCGTGGACGTGAACCGTATGTGCAGTTGACGGACTTTGAGCGAGGGCGTATAGTGGGCATGCGGGAGGCCGGGTGGACGTACCGCCGAATTGCTCAACACGTGGGGCGTGAGGTCTCCACAGTACATCGATGTTGTCGCCAGTGGTCGGCGGAAGGTGCACGTGCCCGTCGACCTGGCACCGGACCGCAGCGACGCACGGATGCACGCCAAGACCGTAGGATCCTACGCAGTGCCGTAGGGGACCGCACCGCCACTTCCCAGCAAATTAGGGACACTGTTGCTCCTGGGGTATCGGCGAGGACCATTCGCAACCGTCTCCATGAAGCTGGGCTACGGTCCCGCACACCGTTAGGCCGTCTTCCGCTCACGCCCCAACATCGTGCAGCCCGCCTCCAGTGGTGTCGCGACAGGCGTGAATGGAGGGACGAATGGAGACGTGTCGTCTTCAGCGATAAGAGTCGCTTCTGCCTTGGTGCCAATGATGGTCGTATGCGTGTTTGGCGCCGTGCAGGTGAGCGCCACAATCAGGACTGCATACGACCGAGGCACACAGGGCCAACACCCGGCATCATGGTGTGGGGAGCAATCTCCTACACTGGCCGTACACCACTGGTGATCGTCGAGGGGACACTGAATAGTGCACGGTACATCCAAACCGTCATCGAACCCATCGTTCTACCATTCCTAGACCGGCAAGGGAACTTGCTGTTCCAACAGGACAATGCACGTCCGCATGTATCCAGTGCCACCCAACGTGCTCTAGAAGGTGTAAGTCAACTACCCTGGCCAGCAAGATCTCCGGATCTGTCCCCCATTGAGCATGTTTGGGACTGGATGAAGCGTCGTCTCACGCGGTCTGCACGCCCAGCACGAACGCTGGTCCAATTGAGGCGCCAGGTGGAAATGGCATGGCAAGCCGTTCCACAGGACTACATCCAGCATCTCTACGATCGTCTCCATGGGAGAATAGCAGCCTGCATTGCTGCGAACGGTGGATATACACTGTACTAGTGCCGACATTGTGCATGCTCTGTTGCCTGTGTCTATGTGCCTGTGGTTCTGTCAGTGTGATCATGTGATGTATCTGACCCCAGGAATGTGTCAATAAAGTTTCCCCTTCCTGGGACAATGAATTCACAGTGTTCTTATTTCAATTTCCAGGAGTGTATTATTATTTATATTTTTCAATGAAGCTATTTCGCTGTGGTGTATGAGCTGTCATTATATGCTTACTGCTTTGTTTCCTGACATCGTCGGTGAGTTTTCTCTCTTTTTTTTTTTTAATACTTTAAAATGGTCTACTTAGCCGCGTGAGAAATACTCAGTATCTACTCGACGGGGATGTAAAAGTTCTGGTCTTGACTGCAGGTACTAACGGAATGGAGAACGGTGTGCTGACTACCTATCAACACTAACGCCGTCGTCCAACGCTGCCTTTAGCGAAGAATGAAGCAACTGCAGTTTACTTTCCCAAAAGGCAAAAGCACGACGGCTTCAGTTCTTTGTTTATTAACCAGTGTGCCTTTTACGTTTGGTGTTTGGTAATTAAAATATGTTGTTCTCTTGGCAGGCTTTCCAGTGACACAACAAAACTGTTTCAGAAGATTACTGAAGTTATTTAGTGACTCTGGCGATTATAGCTACAAACCTATACATTCTGAATATCTATGCTCTTTCCTTAATTCTATGCTCCTTCCTTCCTTTCTAACGCATTAAAATATATTTCCTATGCGCTATAAATTTCAACGGATCCGTAACAGATTAGCCGATTACAGGACAGGTAAGCTATGGCGTCCATGTATCAGCGCACGTAACTGACATCGATAAACTTTTCTTTCAAAGCGAAGCGCTCACAATTATATTGTGCTGATTATAGTGTGACTGTGGTTGTTACATCGTGTTTTGCCTTTGCTGAAATCATCTGATCGCTGACACCACAATACATTATTTGCAGTAATTCATTAATCACATCGTTGGAGGAAAACAAGGGGAGCTTTGGGGGAAACGTTATATGGACAGCAGGTTTGCTAATATAGCAATTTTCTCTGTTAGGAAAACCACTCCTTTTATAGTGAGATCAACATCGAAATCCAAACAAAATACGAAACACACCTCGCTTTATAGTGTTCGTAAATAATGATGCCACAAAGTCTGACTGATTTGTTACCAAATGAGTAGGTGACCACGGATGCCGATAGAATACGTGTACATCCCAGTTCACGTAGGCACTCATATAAAGCCCATCGACAAGAGCTACCTTTCGTTTTCAATCCCAAAGCCAGAGAAAACTGGAAAATTCTGTATACATAATCGTAACATTGGTAAAAGAAATGCGTCTTTCATGAATGCAACCGATTCTACTTGCGATGTGTTGCTTAAGCCAAAATCATGCACAGATTTCACCAATGGATTTGCAGCAACATAAATGCAGTACAGCGACCTGCAACCGACGACCATGAGGCCGTCCGTAACCAAGGCGGACACAAAAGTATCGAAATCACAAAAGCCAAAATCTGCTGCAGGAAAAGCCAACTTCTGTAGCATGACAAAGCGTCTGATTGGCCGCCGGAGCCAAAGAGTCTCCCGAGAGATATTTCATGCGTCTGGGAACCTGTTGGTCCAAAGAGCTACGCAAGACAATGTAGCATCGATAACAGCGTGTCTGTGTTTGTGCCTCTTTGGATATGACAGCATAGTGTCATCTTAATATGCCAAGTCGGAACGTGTTGATGTAGTCGGCGCACGAGCGATGGGACAAAGCATCCCCGAGGCAGCGATGAAGTGGGTATTTTCTCTTACGACCATTTAACGAGTGAACCATGAATATCAGGAGTCCGGTACAATATGAAATCTCCGACATCGTTGCGGCCGGAAAAAGATCCTGCAACAACCGGACCAACGACGACAGAAAAGAATCGTTCAATGTGACACCCCACACGTCCAGAATTGCTACAGAGTGGCTCCAGGAACACTCTTCTGAGTTTAAACCCTTCTGTTATCCTTCAACCTCCCCAAACATGAACATTATTGAACTTATCTGGGATTCCTTGCAATGTGCTATTTAAAAAATGTCTCCAGCCCCTCGTACTCTTATGGATTTATGGACAGACCTCCAGGATTCGTGGTGTCAGTTCTCTCCAGCACTAATTCAGACATTAGTCGAGTCCATGACACATCGTTTTACGGCTCACTGGGGCCCTATACGATATTAGGCAGGTGTACCAGTTTGTTTGGCTCTTCAGTGTATAATGATGGTGAGACAATACTTCCATATATTATTCTTGACCTTCTATCTACTATCTACGTAACAGAAAATGCAACAGTCAACTATTAACTTTCCATTTCTTTTCCTTCCATGCCTTATTATTTGCGCTTAACAAGTTCCATATGGTAGAGTTTAGTCAGAAAAGATACAGAGGAAGGAGATGTTTAGAGACGTTCGCTTTTCTTATACGTAGAGATGTTTCTTGCTAGAAACATCGTGGCTAAGTTCTTATACATTTTACCGTTCCCATTTTTCTTTCGGATTTATTAAATCGTGTGAAAGAAACGATTAATTCAACATACAGAGACACACAGTAACTAAAATACAGATGCGAATATAACGAAGTGACGTCCAGGATAATGGTTTTGGCAGAAAATATTGAAAAGTTGTTTACAAAACGTGCTTCCGGAGACTATTTCAAATGCTGCCATAAAACAAAAAGACGAAAAATATAACTAAAACCGCTTATTCTTCCTTAATTTAATTTCTCTTTGCTAAAATATGCGTTTATATTGATTACGAGTGCCTCTAAGGAAGTGATGGCCTTTTGTTTGTCAAAATACGATGCAAATACAGGCTGTCCTAAGTACACTACTAAACTATTCTGAAAAAGAAGCCAGTGATCGGAAATGAATATTTTAGATAGCGTAGAAACGCACATGATACGTATATTTGCAAAACGCTCATGTTTCACTACAAACAGCAATGTGCTATTACAACCATGTTGCTGATGCTATTATGAAAACGTACACAAAATCCTATGTGAAGGGTCCACGGTGGAGTTTTTTAGCATTTCCAATTAATGGTTGATTGTCAAAGATGGAATGGTTGGCAGCTTCTTAGAAAGTCTAACGAATGTGCATGGAGGTTACTCACAGCTAACATCATCCCAACAAGCTGTAGTTCCTACCGCCGGTAAAAAATTACAAAAAATCTGTATGGATGAAACCACAAAGAGACGTCCAAGATTATCGACAAAGAATTGTTTGAGAGGATGGTATTGTGATAGATTCGTCAATAAACACCTGTCGTCAAATGCATTCTTCGAAGAATATGGAGAATAGAGTAGTAAATACCTCACTATTACGAACATGCAATAGGACCAAATCATATTTAACCTACTGTTCAGTTGCATTCAGGATGAACTGTTGCCATGAGCTTAAGCTGTTGCTATACAATGTAAATTTTTTTTAAATATTAAATAATTTTCCGAACATTAGTTCCAGACCTAAAAGTGTTTAGAATATCCTAACATCTCTACAGTTTCGTCCCTATAGATCTGAGAGTCACTGAAGGCGTGAGCTGCGACAACGCTCGTTGTGTTCTCTGCTGAGGAATCGGACAGATAGAATGGGTTTCGCAACATATGAGGATAAGTTTCCAGAAAAGGTATACAGTCAACATGCGTTTACACGATAACTAACTCTTCCTCTCCGTGTTACGTTTTTCTTGCCAGTCAGTCTGGGCAGCAAGTATTTGGAACAGACGTTCCCTCTGCACCTTGTTGTATGTATGTTGTATGTTAACCGGGGACCTAGGAACGACGGAGAGGCTCCGTCCCCGCCGCAACCGCAGTGGTCTTCAACCCCACGACGACTACCGCAGTCCACTTCACCCCTCCGACACCCCACAACGAACCCAGGGTTAAAATGGTGGTGTACGCGTGCGTATGTGGAGAACTTGTTTGCGCAGCAATCGCCGACATAGTGTAGCAGAGGCGGAATAGGGGGAACCATCCCGCATTCTCTGAGCAGATGGAAAATCGCCTAAAAACCATCCACAGACTGGCTGGCTCTCCGGACCTCGACACAAGACCTCGAAAAGGCGGATTCGTGCCGGGGACCAGGCGCTTCTTCCCGCTCTGGAAAGCCGTGCGTTAGACCGCTTGGCTAACCGAGCAGGTCTCTGTGCATCTTGCTATCATGAGTAACACCAGGAAGTATACAGCACTAATTTCATAATGCAGTATTACTGTATTCTTTATGTACACTAATTATCTTGACTATACAGGGTGTCTCAAAACTTATTTGTCGAACTGAAGCGGGCGATAGTGGGTCCACAACCAATTATATTTTGACGATGAACGAATGGTCGAAAATGCATGCTTACTGTGTTATGGATATACACAGCGTACACTGTATAACAACAATGTAGCCCTTAGTAATTGTTCAAAGTGACGACCGCAAGTCTTAATGAATACATGGCAACGGCGCGTGAAGCTCTGCCACACTCTCTCAAATACCCCTTGTCACTGTCGTACAAGGAGACAGGCAGCTAGGCTCCGCAAAAAGGTTTTACCCTTTTCCACTGGTTTTTTTACACCAATGTCTTGATGTAACTCCATAGCAAAAACCCAAAGTGTGGTCGAGCGGTTCCAGACGCTTCAGTCCGGAACCGCGCATCTGCTACGGTCGAGGTTCGAATCCTGCCTCGGGCATGGATGTGTGTGATGTCCTTAGGTTAGTTAGGTTTAGGTAGTTCTAAGTTCTAGGGGACCGATGACCTCAGATGTTAAGTCCCATAGTGCTCAGAGCCATTTGAACCATTTTTGTGAGATTTGGCGATCGCACTGGCCATGGGGCAGGACCTCTTCCTCCAATGCAGCGATGAGGGTACATGTCTTGCCCTGAGGAAGGTAATTGTAATACTGTAGAAACGCTGGTATTAAGTTTATCATTAAGGTATTTTATACAATGACGCAGTGGAACACCCAAAAGAATTTTATTCATCGTAATCATCTGGGTAGGTGTTGATCAGGTTTTAGCAGACATTAACATCGAAGTGGCCAGGTGCACCGTCATGTTGAAACCACATCCTGTCGTGGACAACAAGGGCTATAGTCTCCAAGAACTGTGGCAGCACATCTAGCAGGAACACTAGATAACGTTGACCAGTCAAACGGGGATGCAGCAGATAAGACCCTTTTAGGTGATCTTGGACATTGCCCTTCCATACGCTGGCAGAGATTCGTTGCTGGTCGACATCGATGTGGGTGACGTGGGTATTGACGTCACTCCAGTCATGACTGTTGCCGCTATTGAAAACACCATCACGGGTGCATGAGGCCTCCTCCGTGAACAATACAAACTGCACAGTGTTACGGCTCTACAGCACTGCGTTGGATAATCCATTGACAGAGATGAACGTGGGGCTCAAAATCCGTTGGTCCCAGTGGTTGCACATGTTATTTACTCTTGTGACGAGTCATCATCATCATCATCATCATCATCATCTTTTAAGACTGATTATGCCTTTCAGCGTTCAGTCTGGAGCATAGACCCCTTATAAAATTCCTCCATGATCCCCTACTCAGTGCTAACATTGGTGCCTCTTCTGATGTTAAACCAATTACTTCAAAATCATTCTTAACCGAATCCCGGTACCTTCTCCTTGGTCTGCCCCGACTCCTCCTACCCTCTACTGCTGAACCCATGAGTCTCTTGGGTAACCTTGCTTCTCCCATGCGTGTAACATGACCCCACCATCTAAGCCTGTTCACCCTGACTGCTACATCTATAGAGTTCATTCCCAGTTTTTCTTTGATTTCCTCATTGTGGACACCCTCCTGCCATTGTTCCCATCTACTAGTACCTGCAATCATCCTAGCTACTTTCATATCCGTAACCTCAACTTTGTTGACAAGGTAACCTGAATCCACCCAGCTTTCGCTCCCATACAACAAAGTTGGTCGAAAGATTGAACGGTGCACAGATAACTTAGTCTCGGTACTGACTTCCTTCTTGCAGCAGAGAGTAGATCGTAGCTGAGCGCTCACTGCATTAGCTTTGCTACACCTCGCTTCCAGTTCTTTCACTATGTTGCCATCCTGTGAGAATATGCATCCTAAGTACTTGAAACCGTCCACCTGTTCTAACTTTGGTCCTCCTATTTGGCACTCAATCCGTTTATATTTCTTTCCCATTGACATTACTTTCGTTTTGGAGATGCTAATCTTCATACCATAGTCCTTACATTTCAGATCTAGCTCTGAAATATTACTTTGCAAACTTTCAATCGAATCTGTCATCACAACTAAGTCATCCACATATGCAAGACTGCTTATTTTGTGTTCACATATCTTAATCTCATCCAGCCAGTCTATTGTTTTCAACATATGATCCATAAATAATATGAACAACAGTGGAGACATGTTGCACCCTTGCCTTACCCCTGAAACTACTCTGAACGATGAACTCAATTTACCGTCAACTCTAACTGCTGCCTGACTATCCATGTAAAGACCTTTAATTGCTTGCAAAAGTTTGCCTCCCATTCCATAATCTCGTAGAACAGACAATAACTTCCTCCTAGGAACCCGGTCATATGCCTTTTCTAGATCTATAAAGCATTGATACAATTCCCTGTTTCAGTCATAACAGTTCTCCATTATTTGCCGTAAGCTAAAGATCTGGTCCTCACAACCTCTAAGAGGCCTAAACCCACACTGATTTTCATCCAATTGGTCCTCAACTAATACTCGCACTTTCCTTTCAACAATACCTGAGAGGATTTTACCCACAACGCTGATTAAAGAGATACCTCTATAGTTGTTACAATCTTTTCTGTTTCCATGTTTAAAGATTGGTGTGATTACTGCTTTTGTCCAGTCTGACGGAACCTGTCCCGACTCCCAGGCCATTTCAGTTATCCTGTGTAGCCATTTAAGACCTGACATTTCACTGTATTTGATGAGTTCCGACTTAATTTCATCCACCCCAGCTGCTTTATTGCAGTGCAATCTATTGACCATTTTCTCCACTTCCTCAAATGTGATCCTATTTCCATCATCATTCCTATCCCATTCTACCTCGAAATCTCAAACGTTACTGATCGTATTTTCACCTACATTGAGCAACTCTTCAAAATATTCCCTCCATCTGTCCAAGGCATTCACAGGATTCACCAGCGGTTTTCCTGACCTGTCCAAAATACTTGTCATTTCCTTCTTACCTCCCTTTCGAAGACTGCTAATTACACTCCAGAATGGTTTTCCAGCAGCTTGACCCATAGTCTCCAACCTGTTTCCAAAGTCTTCCCAAGATTTCTTCTTGGATGCTGCAATTATCTTTTTGGTTTTGTTTCTTTCTTCAACATAACTTTCTCTGTCTACCTGAGTTCTAGTATGTACCCGTTTTTGATACGCCTTCTTTTTCCTTTTACAGGCTGTCTTGACTGGGTCATTCCACCAAGCTGTTTGCTTCATCCTACTTTTACACACTACTGTTCCAAGACATTCTTTATCCACTTCTAGTACTGTGTCCCTGTACCTTGTCCATTCCTTTTCCTATGACTGTAATTGACTACATTCAACTAACTGGTACCTTTCTGAGATCGCTGTTATGTACTTGTGCCTGATTTCGTTACCCTGAAGTTTCTCCACTCTTATCCTCCTACATATGGACCTGACCTCCTGCACTTTCGGCCTAACAATCCCAATTTCACTGCAGATTAAATAATGATCAGTGTCATCAAAGAATCCCCTGAATACACGTGTGTCCCTCACAGCGTTCCTGAATTCCTGATCTGTTATTATATAGTCAATGACAGATCTGGTTCCCCTGCCTTCCCAAGTATACCGGTGAATGTTCTTATGTTTAAAAAAGGAGTTTGTGATTACTAAGCCCGCATCTCGTGGTCGTGCGGTAGCGTTCTCGCTTCCCACACCCGGGTTCCCGGGTTCGGTTCCCGGCGGGGCCAGGGATTTTCTCTGCCTCGTGATGGCTGGGTGTTGTGTGCTGTCCTTAGGTTAGTTAGGTTTAAGTAGTTCTAAGTTCTAGGGGACTGATGACCATAGATGTTAAGTCCCATAGTGCTCAGAGCCATTTGAACCATTTTTTTGTGATTACTAAGCCCACACTGGCAAAGAAATCCAAGAGTTGTTTCCTGTTCCTGTTGGCCTCCATATCCTCTCCAGTGACGAGTAAGGTTCCATATTTGACTACGCGTCATGCACTGTACACAGTAACACACCTCATCTTGGACACATCACAAGCCGTTTGATACAATGGATGACTGACACCTAGAGTGATTGTATGTGTGCGGCACTGATTAATGCGCCAGTGAGTAGAACGCAATCATCACACGGCACACTTACTATTAGCAAAGTTGTATATCTGTTGGGTGGGCAAGAGTATACGCTGATTATCACCCGCTGCCCATTTCAGTGTACAACATACACCCGAGATCATTGTGAGAGTGTGGCAGAACTGCGTGCGCCGTTGCAGTACATGCATTGAGAGCAGCGGTCATCACTTCGAACAGTTACTATGCTATAAGCGACGTTGTTGCTATGTGGTATACGCTGTGTATGTGTGCAAGTTTTTCAGTTTGACCCACAGGGTTTGAGATACACTGTAAAAAAATAATAATAACACCTATATTAAATCTAAAAAAGAAGCGCTAAAAGGTGTTTACATCCTTAAGCATCCTTAAGTAGGTTTGTTGCTGCATGGCACTTCTCTACAAGCACATGCAAGTATATGCCCTTTTCAGTCACGTGACCTGCTAGTACAGTGCAATGCTCAGAGAACTACGTAGCTTCTGAGACTTGGAGGTGATCCAGGTCCAGATCGAATCCACGTCACAGATTCACGGCCGTGGGCTGGAGAACCGACCAGTCCCATTGTGGATTTTAGGCGGTTTCCCAAGTTCATTTAGGCAAATGCTGGGATGGCTCCAAAGTCCAACTCAGAGAATACGACACACATGACGTTAAACTGTGACAACATACAGATAACGGTACGACTTCCCTTCTTTAGGTTACCTTGAATACCGTGGCGTCGGAAACGTCTACAGTCAAATAAAAGACAATTTTCTAAAACCTGAAACACCAGATCCAGTACTAGACGGGATAAAATCTAGCAAATAGAAGAAGACATTGTTATTCATTCACCGAAATGCTTAGACGCGCCTTTTACAAACATGCAGATGTTGCAGCATATAAGACTTGTTAATAGAAATACAACAAAAAGAACATACTTTGTCTCAAATATGAATGAAACGTCACACAAAAATGATACCTTCATAAAGGAGTCAGCTACTTTCAATATTCCGATATAATAAATATTGCGTTACTGCTTCTGTGGAATTTAGAAACGCTGAAGAGAATCTCTGGCAGACGAAAGCTTAGTCTAATCTCTTAAGAGTTACTAGGATATGTTGCCGAGGTGTTGTCCGTGAACTGCAAATCAACTTGCAGAAAACAGCCGTATGTTGAAGGAATAATGCAATTACCCAGCAGTTTCGGTGCCTCATTGGCACCACCTACAGGCGCCTGTACACGAAACGAGATAAGCCATCCAATCGTTTGTACTTACTAAAGGAAATATTATATCAAAATGTCTTTTGTAGATATTTTGTCATGTTGACAATAGACATACACAGCCCTGTTTTCAATACATTCGTGTGCGAATACACAGCTTAATAAGAAAATCGCAATGTAGTGTATTATTGTAAGATTACACGTACAGACACAAGTACAAATAAAATGTTTCTTCAATGTCTTTTCTAGTTAGGAAGCATGTGTCAGCTCATGTGATTGCGCAGTAGTTGCGAAGACAAAGCTGAAAGTAACGTACTTCCGTAAAAATGTAAGGCACCGAGAAACTTTAATCATATGTAGCTTTCTACACCAAAACAAATTATGTAATAGTGTAGAATGTGTGTCGATGGAGTTGTTTACGTCTAAATGTATGGCTAATAGTAATCAAGAGACCTGGGTTGGAATCCCGGCCTTGGTACAAATTTTCTGTGGTGGGAGTACTGTAAGACCTTCGGTACACACACCATCCGATTATTTGACTCGTCGCTCTATCGAAGTAGACGAGTGTCAGAAAATGTCTCGTGGTCTTATCGTGGCGTGTTTATCTTCTGCCGTTAGGTCAGACGATAGAAATGCCACTTGCACGCTTAGACTAGCAGATTGACGGTGACCAACTTTAAACAGAACTTGATTAATTTTCACACACATTTATTAAAATAATAAAATTCATAAACCTTACTTAACTTGATTCTGGATGCTATTTGGTCTTGGTACGTTAATCTTATTCTCACATATCTCTGATACTTGACAAAAGTGTCTATACATTTATCTTCATGGCTGTGTATAGGAATATGGTAATCTTATTAGGCACTGACTGAAACTTGACTACAGACTAATGCAGACTGGCTAATTGGAGGTCTGTAAACTCGTTACAATACCTTGTGCATTCAGGTATCACTGCGCGGGTGTGATCCTCGAGGAGAAAAGGTACTACGTTAGCAGCAATCCCATTGGCTGCGTTACATATTAATACGCGGATCGGCGGAAGCAGAATTTGGTCCGTCTCTAAGATACCGCCATCTTGTAGTGCGGAGACGGACGAGCGCTGCGCCTGCGCTGTTGTGCTTAGCGGGGCGCGCTCTAGTGGGAAAGTTGTGTACGCGCTGACTACGCTGAACTATGTACACAACATTTTCATTCGTCACTATTCTGCATTATGTACAGCATAGATGTTTGAGATTTTAAAGGGTCTATGGGCCCATATAGTTTCATTTATTAACTATAAATATACTACAATGGGTAGTCAAGTGGAAACGAGAGAGACTATATAATGAGCATGGTGCGGACTTTGGGAATGTTGGTAGGTGTTTCTATAGAACTGCCCTCTATTGGGAACCAGGAAGGAACAGCGCGAATGTTCACCGCTGTGCCATTTATTCGTTAAACATGGTCGAAGTGAGGTCAGCGAGTCGTGTGCGCGTCGACTTCACCATGGAGAGGTCGGTAGAGAGGAACAGAGTGGCGTAGAACCGTTTTTGACTGCGGAAGGAGTGTTATGCCCGAATGTCTACTGCATACAGCGAACACAGTACGTCTCGTGGAATAAAAGATTTTCAGAAGGTTGGATGTCACTGGAAAACAGCAGTCGGCCACGACCATCTTATCGTACCATTGACCCTTCTGTCATTGCTGCGGTGGATGCCGCCGACAGAAATGACCGGCGGTGGAGGATGCAAGACATTCGATACTGTTGGGCATTAGTCACGGTACTGTTCACACAATCGCGACAGAGCATCTGAATCTAAGGCCGGTATTACACTATCAAATTTCTTTTTCAAAGATTGATCAAATATTCGTCAAATATATTTGACAAAGATCTTTAACGTGGCGCTAAAAGGGGTATTACACTGTCATCATATTTTTCGTCAAAGTTCAAGATGGCTGACAACAGCAACATGTTATTAACACTAGCAGTTGAATGTACCACAAATTGCACTGTGTGCACATGCGGAAGGGAAGCGAGAGAAAAACAGGAAACGTACCTGGGTGAAGCCGTGGGTTTTACGACGACACGATAAAGGCATTCAAGAAAACTTGTTACGTGAGCTTATAGTGGAGAATGTCAAGTCGTACATCAATTACTTAAGAATGGATGAGCATACATTTCAGTATGTGCTCATATCACAAAGCGCTATACTCACTTAAGAACTGCTATATCTGCAGAAGAGAGGCTCACTGTAACACTCCGTTTCCTTGCTATAGGAGAGAGTTAGGTTAGGTTAGGTTCAGTTAGATTTGGTCAGGTCAGGTCTCCAATCTTCTTATTCTATTTTTGCATTCAGGTTGCCTCACATTG
This sequence comes from Schistocerca nitens, assembly GCF_023898315.1. Lineage (NCBI taxonomy): Eukaryota > Metazoa > Arthropoda > Insecta > Orthoptera > Acrididae > Schistocerca > Schistocerca nitens. Next base: position 373,440,051 of record NC_064621.1, read on the forward strand.
TAAAGCGCCTCATTAGCTTCATACATCTCTATTAGTTTTGTAGTTTTTGGTACACACCAACTGTATTTACCGGTAATGTTCGTAAAAACACTACAGATGACAGAACGCTGCAGCGATGCTAGCGCTCCATGTGGTAGCATGTCACATTGCAGTGAACAGAATACAAGTGACTTCTTTGATCAACTCTATAGCGAGGCCCTAGATTTGATCAAATTTATTTGACGACCGACGAGATTTGACAAAGTTCCCTATTACACCATCAAATGCCTTTGACAAAGATATTTGACAAAGATATTTGACAAAGAAATTTGATAGTGTAATACTGGCCTAAGCGCAGTGGGTTCCCCACAGCCTAGCGTAGGAGCAGAATCTCGACATTACTGTGGCACCTGGAAGGTATCACGACAATGAATATCGTTTTCTGCCCCTTATAGTGACAGGAGATGAAAAATGGTGCCATAATTTTGAGCTCATCATTTTGGCTTCACCCCCACCAAAGAAATCCGAAGCTGTATACGCTAGCCGGCCGAAGTGGCCGTGCGGTTCTAGGCGCTGCAGTCTGGAACCGCGAGACCGCTACGGTCGCAGGTTCGAATCCTGCGTCGGGCATGGATGTGTGTGACGTCCTTATGCTAGTTAGGTTTAACTAGTTCTAAGTTCTAGAGGACTACTGACCTCAGAAGTTGAGTCCCATATTGCTCAGAGCCATTTGAACCATTTTTTTTTTTTTTTTTTGTATACCCTAAATCGGGAAAAACTTGATGACTCTTTTCTTTGACCGCAAGGGCACGCTGCTCATTAATTTTCTGGGTCACGGCACCACATTTAGCACACAGCGGTACGTGGTGGACACTTTGCAGAGATCTAAGCGCGCCTTCAAGTTCAAACGCCCAGGAGTGTTGACGGCCGAGATCGTTCTGTTGCAGGATAACGGCGGTCCACATCTTTCTGAGGTTGTTTCGACTATGTTGCGGACGTTTCGCAGTGAAGCTCTTACGTATCCTCCACGCGATTTCCACATTTTTGGAGTCGTGAAGAAATTCGTGCCCGTAGAATTGGTACGGATGAAGACGTGCACGCCGGGGAGCAATCATTGCCCCACAGGCAACCGCAAACTATTTTTCCATGAAAGCCTTGTCTCACAGTGGGATAAATGTGCTAACAGTATCTGCGATTGCTGTTGAAATAATAATCGGTTTACTTAATTTTTACCCATATGTATTGTTTTCATTTGACTGCCATAATTTGATGCAGTTATGCGCCAAAACACGTCGTCGTTTCCTGCTACAAAAGTATTTTTGTGTACATCGATTCGACACAAACATCACTACTGTACCCAAGCCTTAGTAGGTACCATTTAACATCACACAGAAATAAGATATAGGATTTTTTCTTAAAAAAATAACCTCTCCTATAATCTAGGCACGAATTGCCTTTGTTTTTCAACTTGGATTACAGAGCACGGCTAAACGGATCGACGTAAACGTAGATTCTAAAATAGGTGAAATGAAAAGATGGGGTACTGTGTGCCCTTGTCTAATTTCCTTTTTTAACGAACGCCAGAATTATGAACGATAAGGTAATGTTCGGCGAACTATTCTCGAGGGCTTTCGCTGATAGCGGAACTCATTAAGGGCGTGTCGAACGTCCTCTGAGACAAGAGCGAACTCCGCCGCTTCTGGTTTAATTAATCTTCCCTCCCCAGGCCAGCCAGAAAGGCAAGTAAGAAGTGTCAAACTAACCGATCTACTTAACATACTTCCCGCATCTTTGCTTCTTTCAACGTAGGAACTTGCATTTCATTGGAACAAACTGGGTGAAAGGTAAGCTGTTACCAATACATGAAGTATGCAACATGTCTCCACTAGTTCCATTAACATATTCACTGTTCACACACCGCAAGAAGATGTTTAACTTATGTTCTCCCAGCAGATAGCGATGTTTTAACTTGCCATCGGGAAACGTGGGTTCGCACCAATGGCAGAATGAGCAGACTACTCAAAAGGTTCAAATGGCTCTGAGCACTATGGGACTTAACATCTATGATCATCAGTCCCCTAGAAATTAGAACTACTTAAACCTAACTAACCTAAGGACATCACACAACACCCAGTCATCAGAGGCAGAGAAAATCCCTGAACCCGCCGGGAATGGAACCCGGGAACCCGGGCGTGTGAAGCGAGAACGCTACCGCACGACCACGAGCTGCGGACAGCAGACTACTCCATACAATATTAAAAAGTATTATGGTCCTCGACAAAATAATATTTCTTTAATATCTGTATTGACTCACAAAGGGTTCCACGTAGGAATAATCAGGCAAAATTTCTGCAAGAAAAGGAAACTGGTAGTGAGGTACAGATATTTAACATTTGTTACTGGCGCATGGCGTCACGTTGCACAACAGTCGAAATACAATAATATTCACCCCACCTAAACCCAGAAAACTTCACATTTTTCTAAGAAAGAACACCGAACAAGGTGTTGCAGTGGTTAGCACACTGAATCTGCATTCGTTAGGACGACGGTTCAAACCCGCGTCCGGCTGTTCTGATTTACATTTTCCGTGATTTGCCTAAATCACTTCATGCAAAGGGCGGGATGGTTCCTTTGAAAGCGCACGGCCGTCTTCTTTACCCATCCTTCCCTAACCCGATGGGACTGGTGCCCTAGCTGTTTTGTCCCCTCCCCCGAATCAACCAACCAACGAAGAAATAACAAATAGCTCTCTTAATGATCTGATAACTCCTTTTGATGAGATACGGGCACGAAACATATCATTCGAGGAAAGGACATCTTGACAGTAAAGTTTAGTCGCAATATAGGATTGTGATGTTATATGAGGGCTATTTTCTTCTTTTTTTTTTTTTTTTTTTTTTTTCAGCCTCCGATCGGTGGCGGTATGGAAATCACAGGGAAAATAAAAAAGAAATTATATGCAACATTTAGCTGTACCTTCCAGCTACTTCTCTACATAGTCGCCGCTCCGACATAGAACTTTATCCTAGCGTCGTAGTGCCTATTTTCCAGTAGGCACCCTCGTCATAGACGGCAGCCGCCAGTGATTTCCTCCAGTTCCGTACGTTGGTCTGCTGCCCGATGTCTGTGTCGTAATGCTGTCCTCATAGCAAGCAGTCCACGTGAGCGAAGAATCCCGACGGGGTCAGGGATTTTCTCTGCCTCGTGATGACTGGATGTTGTGTGATGTCCTTAGGTTGGTTAGGTTTAAGTAGTTCTAAGTTCTAGGGGACTGATGACCATAGATGTTAAGTCCCATAGTGCTCAGAGCCATTTTTTGAGCGAAGAAATGAAAATCAGAGGGTGCTCAGTCCGGGCTCTGATGGGAAAGGGGGGGGGGTCACACACTTCACATTGAAAACCCTGTAGGACCCCCTTCGTTCCCTACAATGTGCGGCCAACAGTTGCCACGAAGAAGGATATGAATGACAGTTACTTTATGTGGCCTGAATTAAATCAGGCGGAAAACCTCACCAGGAATAAGCACTTGGCACGAGGCACCATTTTCTACGCATCTTTAAGTGCTCAATGCGTGCTCAGAACTGGGAACTGGGACGTGTTGTTACCTTGCTCCTAGCTTTAGTGGTTGACACCTGAGTTTTTTTAAAATTGTTCCCGCGTAACTCTGTTGTCTCAGTTTTAATACGCTATACTTCATAAAGGGAAAATTCGAACACAATGAACCAAATTTCAGAAGTCATTGCAATAATTTCTTCACATTTGTATCGCTCTGAAAATGTGAGCACAACAGTAAAAACTACGGCTACAGGCTCTGAGTCTTGTTAAATTCGCTCACTTGTTGCAGACCAGAGCAATGCCTGCATTACGCTTCTTCTTCAATGCTGCATTCGGTACTCCTCGCGTCTTTTCGAATTGGTTTTTACTGTTGTTTTAGCTGCCCAATAACACTGCTGTACAGTGAGTCACTGAGAAAAGTCATGGGGTACCTCTTAATATCCTGCCGGACCTGCCCTACATAGTTCAGCAACTTGACGTGGCGAAGACTCGACAAGTTGTTGAAAGTCCCCTCCAGAAATATTGAGCTATGTTGTCCCTGCAGTCGTCCATAACTGTGAAAGTATTCCCAGTGCAGAATATTGGGCACAAACCGATCTCTCCATTATGTCCCATAAACGTTCTATAGGATTCATTACGTGATCTGGGCGGCCAAATCATTCACTCGCATTGTTCAGCATTTTCTTCAAACCAATCAAGAACAACTGTGGTCAGGTGACATTGGTACATTGTTTTCTATAAAAACTGGAAACAGGAAGTCATGAATGACTGCAAATAATCCCCAAGAAACCGAACATAACCATTTCCAGTTAATGATCGGTTCAGTTGGACCAGAGGGCCCAATAAACTCCTGTGAACCGAACCCACCCCGTTACGGAGCCACCATCAGCTTCCACAGTGACTTGTTGGCAACTTGGATCCATGGCTTCGTGGGATCTGTACAACACTTGGCTCCTACCAACAGCTCTTAGCAACTGAAATCGTGACTCTTCTGACCACGCCACGGATTTCCAGTCGTCTTGGGTCCAATGGATATGGTCACGAACCCAGCAGATGTGCTGCAGGCGATGTCATGCTGTTGCCAAAGACACTCGCATTGGTCGGCTGCTGCCGTACCCGTTAACTCCGAATTTTGCCGCACTGTCTCAATTTGATTTCTGCGGTTACTTCACGCAGTGTTGCTTGGCTGTTAGGTCTGACAACTTTACGTGAACACTGCTGCTCTCGATCGTTAAGTGAATTCTGTCAACCACTTGTTGTCCGTGGTGAGAGTTAATTCCTGAAATTTGGTACTCTCGGCACGCTCTTGACACTTTGGGTCTCGGAATATTGAATTCCCTAATGATTTTCGAAATGGAATGTATCATGCGTCTATGTTCAAATGTGTGTGAAACCTTATGGGACTTAACTGCTAAGGTCATCAGTGCCTAAGCTTACACACTACTTAACCTAAATTATCCTAAGGACAAACACAGACACCCATGCCCGAGGAGGGACTCAAACCTCCGCCGGGACCAACCGCACAGTCCATGACTGCAGCGCCTGAGGCCGCTCGGCTTATCCCGCGTGGCTATATCATGCGTCTACAACCAACTACCACTCTGCATTTAAAGTCTGTTAATTCCCCGCGTGGGACCATAGTCAAGTCGGAAACTTTTTATATGAATCACCTTAGGACAAATTATAGCTCCGACAGTGCGCTGTTGTTTTATACGTTGTACATATGTGTATTCGCTATCTAAAGACTTTTGTTGCCTCAGTGTGCATTCGTTAGGATAGCTTTACTGATACAAATTTGGCACTTCATGTACACATTCACGAAATACCCCGCCCAGGAGGTTCGAGCACTCCCCCGGGTATGGGTGTGTGTATTGTCCTTAGCGTAACTTACATTAAGTTAGATTAAGTAGTGTGTAAGCTTAGGGTCCGATGACCTCAGCAGTTTGGTCCCATTGAAAGGTCTCTGTTGGATTCCTTTCATGTTAATTTCTTAAATATGTTGTCATTTACGGCATAAATTCCTCTTCTAAATTTACTGTGGTGTTTCTGACTATCTGGGAGGAGACTGAGCAGTGGAACGTGTTACATTTACACATAAACAAGAACGATCTGTCACACTACTACACTTTAAAACACAGTTTATATGTAATTCATGTCACACAGTCTCATACGGAACCTACATCCACTTTCTTTTATACACTGCATATGATAAGATACTGTCATCCCCCTTCCCTTCTGTGTGAGAGGATGAACGAGCAAATGTATTTCTAGTTGCATGCTGGATGGTAGCAGACAAGCCTGTCTGCTAGAGAACAGTAGGACCAACGTCGGAACAGGTAGCTACGCTTTCTAAAAGCAAAGAGGTTTCTATCCTTAGTATGGTCCTGTCCATCCCTTGTCATGTTGGTATAGGAAGCTGCCTCTCTGGTCACTTCCGTTTGTATCTGTGAAGCACCTTCGGTAGGGGCCCACAGCAGTCGGTCCACGGCGAGCGTCTGAAGTGGTAAGATCTCCGGCTAAGCGCGTGTCTGCTAAGTCCGTAGGACAATGGATTTCTTAAGTTCAGCCTAACTGAAAATGTCTAATGTTATCTTAAATTGCAACGCAGTGTATTTCGAGTGTGCAGAATATCTTCCAGTAGTTGCTTTGTCACTACTTTGTGAGTAAAGTGGAACCACGTGTTGATCAGTAACTCTAACTAAGATCATTAATCTTAAATGCGAAAGTGCTTGAGATTATAACGTCTCGTCTTGACAATATTTTTCAATATAGCAACTTTTCTTTATGTTCAACCCACGTGGGCTGTACTTTGTGAGACCAGTACCACGTGCTTATACAATTGTTTGACCCATCAGGTTAATAGTAAGGCGATAGTAAGCAGTTCGAGGTTTTTCTTTTGTAAATTGCTTTTCGATGTAATTTATTTTAATTATCAAAATTATTGTGGAGTTACACTCTTTGTGTACACCAAGTTGAACACGTGAAGCATGTGGTGTAATCATAAAAGTAGCTCTCAGCTATTCTTTTCGGGAAGATTTCACAGAGAGTAAGTATGAATTTAGTATACCAGTGTATGGTAATTACATGACGGACAGGATTGCGCTACGAACGTAACTTCTTTGGGTGAAAATTGAATCGGTTGGTTGTGGTTAATTTCCTCTTGCATATGTTTCAACGTTCTTCGTGTGTTATTTTATGAATGCAGTGTTGTATGCAGTCTCCCAATCTTGGCTCCATATTTGATGTGTTCCGTAAGATTACAAACTCACATTTTCACAGTCCTAAATGAGGCACCAGCTTAGTTATGACTCACGTTTAATATGCTGAAATTTCAATGATCAATGTTAAAATAAATTCCCAAATATAAACTGATTTATTTCTTTTTATTTAAATTCTCATATATATCACCGGTTGTCGTATGACTATTATAATTAATGTTAGTCTGGTTGGCAATTTGGTAAGCTAGACTGGATACCTGGTGAAACAGTTGCTCAGTAATGCAAGGTTAACTTCCTCAGACAGCTCACAGCTTTTAACCCGCTTTTATTGTCTATCACCACCGCTTTCATAGCAAATTAAAGCAACAACGTTACACCATAAGATCTTACCGCATATTTCCAAATTTTTTAGGTCGGCGATTCAGGAAATCGCACCGACCGTGGATGGAATCCGCCTGGCGGATTAATGACGAGGGTCGGTGTGCCAGCCAGACCGTACGTGGTTTTCAGGTGGTTTCCCACATCCGAATAGATAAGTGCTGGGCTGGTACCTCCATCTCGCCTCAGTTACGCGATTCGAAGAATGGTTCAAATGGCTCTGAGCACTATGGGACTTAACAGCTGATGTCATCAGTCCCCTAGAACTTAGAGCTACTTTAACCTAAGTAACCTAAGGACATCGCACACATCCATGACCGAGGCAGGATTCGAACCTGCGACCGTATCAGTCGCGCGGTTCCGGACTTAAGCGCCTAGAACCGCTCGGCCATAGCGGCCGGCCGCGACTTGAAAACATTTCGAAAATGTCTGCACATTTTCACATGAATAACAGTAGACGTTGACAGCTTGGAGTTGGGGAACACAAATTCAGTCCTGTGGGGAAAGAGGATTGGGAAGAGAATGGCATCCGTACTAGTCTGTAATAATACTCGCATAGAAAAATCCATCAATTAACATGCCGACATCATGTTGATACGGGATAAAGGCCAGGAAGAAGACGAAGAAGAAGAAGGAAAAGCTATGGATTGATTGAATGCAGTAGAATAGCAGCACAACGACGCTATGCTGAAATGATAGTGCAGTGACGGCGGACACAACACAGTTCTTCTACAACTGGTGGCTGTTGCATTTTCTGTGTTTTATGTGCTACGTTATTACGATTGCGTATTGCAGACGTTTTAACTATTGAGAAAGTATTTTCGCAGATTCAGAAGTAATTTGGTTAACATACGAGGTGTGGGCTGAATTTACAGGGGATGAACTAGGCCCTCTGGTCCTACTGGACCGATCATTGACTCTAAATGGTTTGGTTCGGCTTCTTTGGGACTATTTGCAGCCGTTCATAACTTTATGTTCCCGAATTTTTATGGATGACAGTGTACCAATATAATGGGACTGATTCTGTCACAGAGTAAGCAGGCACGTATCAAACATGAATGACTAGTAGCTGTGAAGCGCGAAGCGTTCTCAGTTGAATGCAGCATCTCTCTAGCGTGTAGGCGAATTAGTGTGGCCTAGGCCTTCGGTTGAGCAATAGCTGTTATTTTTTTTTATCGGAAAAATAAACATCATCCACACAATTCTGAAGACTGCAAGAGCCGATAAGTGCGGGAATTACCGCGCAGTCAGCGTAACAGCTAGTGCATCCAAGTTTTTGAGAAGAATAATATACAGAAAAATGAAAAACAAAATTAATGATCTGTTAGATGGCGATCAGTTTATCTTTACGAAAGGTAACGGCACCAGAGTGGCAGTTCAGGCGTTGCGGTTGATAGCGGAAGCAAGACTGAAGAAAAATCAAGATAGGTTCATAGGGTTTGTCGACCTGGAAAAAGCGTTCGACAATGTAAAATGGTACAAGATATTCGGATTTCTAGAAAAACAGGGGTAAGCTATTGGGAACCGAGAGGGGACAATAAGAGTGGAGGACCAAGAATGAAGTACACGGATTAAAAAGGGTGTAAGACAAGAGATAGAGTCTTTTGCTCCTGCTGTTCTAGCTATATGTCGAAGAAACGATGACGGAAATAAAAGAAAGGTTGAAGAGTTGGACTAAAATTCAAGGTGAAATGATATCAGTGATAAGATTCCCTAATAACATTGCTGTCCTCAATGAAGTGGAGAAGAGTTACAGAACTTACTGAATGAGATGGACCTTCTAATATAGAATGACTTTAAATCGAAAAAATACATAGGTAATGAGAACTAGCAGAAACGAGAACAATGAGGAACTTAACATCATAACCGTATTACACGAAGTAGAAATCGTTACGTAATTTTGTTATCTGGGCAGAAAACAACCTATGACGGAAGGAGCAAGGGAAAGATGGAAAGCAGACCAGCACTAGCAAAAAATCGCATTCCTGGCCAAGAGAGGTCTACTAGTACCAAATATAGGTCTTAGTTTCAGGAAGTAATTTCTGAGAATGCGAGAATGTATAACCGGAGCACACTATTGTATGACTTTGAGACATGGGCTGTAGTAAAAGGGAACAGAGCAGAATCGAAGCAATTGAGATGCAGTGCTACAGAAGAATGTTGAAAATAAGGTGAACAAATAAGGTTAGGAATGAGAAGGTTCTCAGCAGAATCGGAGAGGAAAGCAGTATAGCCGGCCGGTGTGGCCGTGCGGTTCTAGGCGCGTCAGTCTGGAACCGTGAGACCGCTACGGTCGCAGGTTCGAATCCTGCCTTGGGCATCGATGTGTGTGTTGTCCTTCGGTTAGTTAGGTTTAAGCAGTTCTAAGTTCTAGGGGACTGATGACAGCTGTTAAGTCCCACAGTGCTGAGCCATTTTTGAAAGCAGTATATGGAAGACATTAGCAAGAAGAAGGGAGAGGATAATAGAATATCGGTTAAGACGCCAGGAAATAACTTCTATGGTGCTAGAGGGAGCTGTAGATGGTAAAACTGGAGAGAGAGAGAGAGAGAGAGAGAGAGAGAGAGAGAGAGAGAGAGAGAGAGAGGATGGGAGGGAGGGAGCAGTGAATTGCAGTGAAGTTTCACATGCAACTTGGAAAAACTACTACTGAAACCTATATTACATCAGAGAAATGTATGCTGAAGTCTGTTTAATATGTACCCGAGCTTGTGAGTGCTTCAAACGTTCCCAAGATGGCCGAGAAGACGCTGAAGATGACTCACAACCGATGGGACACCTCTCAACATAAAAAATGGATAAAAGTATAGAAAAAGGTGGTAATCTGACTCGATATGATCACCGTCTGAGTATTCGATCGCTCTCTGAAACTGTAGGAATCGATAAATAACGCAGAAGGCACGTTTTACATAACTATTTTAACATGAGAACATTATCTGCGGAACTGGCGCCAAAAATTCTCGCAATCGAACAAAAAGAAGTTCGTGGAAATGTTTTTACTGACCCTTTGAATACTACTGAAAATGACCCAGATTTATTGGAAAGAGTGATACCTTGAGACGAATCTTAGGTTTTTCACTTATGATCCATAAGACAAGCGCCAAGCCAAGCACAGGAAGGGTCCAACTTCATCGGAAGCGAAATAAGCTCGAATGAGTAAATCAAGATTCAAAGCGAATGTTTCTTTTTTTCGATATTCATGAAACTGATGTATCTGCAATGGGTTCCTGAGGGGAAACTATTAATCGCCATTACTGCCTTGAGTTTCTTGGTCAATTCCGGAAGAAATAATGAAAAACCATCCGAACTGTCAAAGAAGAAGTCATAGGCTCTACATCAGGACAACCCACAGGCTCACACGGCTTGCAGGTTTCTAGCGAAGCACAGTATCCCAGTGTTAGACGAACCACCTTATTCGCCTTACCTAGCATCATGTGACTTTTACCTTTTCCCCAAGTCCAATCTCCATTAAAACTAGTAAGATTTTAGTCCACTGAAGCAGTGAAACAGAAAGAGACAAGCGTCGTCAAGGAGCTCACAGAGCAAGACTTCCGTCAATGTTTTCATCAATGAAAAAAACTCCCATGCAGCGTTATTGGGACAGAGAAGGGTGGTATATTGAGGGGGACATTCACTAAATATGTATTGTAAGGAAATAAAAATATTTAACAAGAGTAGTCTCGTTATTTTCTCCCCACCAGGGTAGCCAGGAGTGCTAATGTGCTGCTTCCTGGACTCGGGTAGACGCGCCGGCCCCTGATCGAATCCGCCCAGCGGATTAACGACTAGGGCCAGCCTGGATGTAGTTATCAGGCAGTTTTCCACATCCTGCTAGGTGAGTACCGGTATGGTCCCCACGTTCCGATTCAGTTACACGACTCAGACATTTGAAAACGTTCTCACTTTTTCACAGGTTACACTAGACGCAGACAGCTGGGTTACACTACTTAGTCCCATGGGTTTGGGGTGGCGGCAGGAAGGGCATCCCGCCACCCTCTGCAACTAACACTGCCATATCCGTAATAACAAGGCCGAGTAAATTGTAAGTACGTTAGTTAGTTACATGTTCCAAGAATCATTTAAACAATTCTTTTATCGAAATGATGTTGAACGAGCCAGTTTACAGGACATGTATACTTGATTAGTACTAACATTAATGAACATATTACTATTTTTAGAACTACTCATGCAATACATTTAGCTTTGCTTTTTTCACTGTCTGTCAATTTTTAAGTAGAAATTCTGCATTTCAGTAGAAGGAGTTGTCCAGGAGGATTGATTTTAAATTAGATTTAAAACTTGCTTTGCTAGGTGTCAGACATTTTTCGTTACTGGGCAAATGATCAAAAATTTTTGTTGCAGCATATTGAACTCCTCTCTGAGACACAAACACCTTTAACAAAAGGTAACAAAGGTAATTTCTACCTTTAGAATTGTAATTATGCACATGACTATTCTTTTCAAATTGTGATGGATTATTATTGACGAATTTCATTAGTGAATACTGAGAGGTGGCGTGAGCCCCTCTCATATTTCTATCTTACGATTTTCCTCTCTAATTGCATGCGGTGAAAAGTTGCTATTCCTTCACACGCGGGCTTCCCACGCAGCGTCTCTCGTCACCCAGGTGGTCCGGTGACAGGCGGCTCTGCTGATCTTGAAAGGGTAAGCCGTCGGGTGTGAGGGAGTCGAGTGAATGCTTTCCAGACGCCAACATTGTCAAAAGACACGCCCACAGGGGCCTGAAGTAGCGGCTGGGCTAGAGGTTCCGTTACTTCGCAGAAACTTAGCGAAATCACTTACTGGCGGGCTACCAGCGAGGTGTGGGAATGACTTGTGTACCCAGGCAGTTTTGGCCGGCAAATTCCCGCGCTTTCTGCAAAATCGTAACTGTGATTGGCTTGCTCAGGGCATAGCTCCGTGACGTAGCAAAATTGGCGCAGAAATTGGCACCAAGAATCTCCATTGGTGGAATGGTAGTGCTCCGGCAATAGAGTGGAATTTTCCGCCGGTTTTCGAGTTGCTGATTGGAACGGTTAACCATGGCCACTGTCTTGGGGGCGGGAATGTTCTGTGTTCGGTTGGTATGGGTGCTCTTGTGGGGGAGTCGGCTCTCGCCTTTCGGTCGGGGTAGGTTACAAGACTGAGCTCTCGATGCTCTGGACAGCCTTCCTTCCATTGGCTGTCTAATATACTTTTATTTAATTGCAACTGTTTAACGAAGTTGCTGAAGTTTCGACTTCAACGTAACTTTCCGAGTACAGTTGGCAATTGAACGTTCTGCGTACAAGCGGCCTATGTTGTCTGTCTTGAGCAGTTTTGGCTAAAATTGACTGTATCGGAGTTACAGTGTGACTTCGCTTGTTAAAATCAATCACTGTATCGTAAGTGATTGTGTGGCGAGCCTTCATCGTCTCCCTCAGAGGCGCATTTCTATTGCTAGGAAGTCTTTTGTCTGGAACAACCAGACCAGGATAATTAGTTTCGGGCTATACTCGCGACATTATCATCACCACGACGGACGTCGAAGCAACCAGCCATCGCCTCCAGTACGCCAGATCGTGTTCTTGGAGTTAAGAAGACAGTTTGGTAATGTATGTCCGCAGCACCGGCAGATAGGGATTTTCCTAGGTGATAATCAGAGCTAAGCAGAGCGCGCCTGTTCGTCTTTATCTAACTTTCTTATGTCTTGGGTGTTCATTGTCTGAATTCTCACTACTGTAGCAGCAATTAATGTTGGGTTGGCTGTGTGTCTCTCTTAAGACTTGAGGTGCAAGGAATTGGCTCCACATACCACTTCGTCATAAATGTCACAATCTAGTTTAGGGACAACTTCACCTTCACAGCATTTATTTGAGTATTCAATTTCAGGCAATGTGATGTAGTGTAAATGTTTCATGTGTTTTTGTTTATTATTATGAGTTATAATAAATCATATTGTTATTTTGGACAGAACTTTCATTCTGTTAATCGGTAGAGAAACCCTATCATTTCTCACTACATTAATGAAACTTTCCTTTATTTAACTTTTTTTTCAAATGAATTTATTGCAGGTGCCAAATTCTTTTCTACTCCACTTGCAGGGTCGATTACAGTCAGTTCGCGTTTCTTTTTAATCCATGTGCAACAGCAAAAGTCGGAGATAGAATAGGGGAGTGGGGGGGGGGGCTTAGAGCATCATTTACATATGTAGATTCTAGAAGAATTTAGTGTTAAATACACTGCTAGCCCCGGCACCTCGCAATACATGTATTGGGACGACGCAGTTAAATTCACTATGTCATTTAAGAAGTACTTACATGACGTCCTTGGGTGAACAACACACCCTAATCTTACTGTTCGCTTTTGTGCAATCAATATTTTCTTTCTAAATGACGACTTATCTCAGAAAATTATTCCGTATGATATTATTAAGTGGAAATATGCAAAATATATCAGACGTTTGATACGTTTGTTTCCGAGATTAGCAATTATACGAAGATCAAAAGTAGCTGAACTTAATTGTTTGAGAAGCCTAGTAGTACGCTTCTTCCAGTTCACGTTTTCATCAAACGTACACCCAAAAATCCAGATCATACTACCGAAATTTCTCATTCCTGCTCATATAGATGATGTTATGACTCTATCTGTTGTACAGAGCTGGACGCAGTGTCTTTGTCTTTTTTAAAAATTTTGTGAGAGCCCGTTTTCCGACAATCACTCAATAATTCCCCATAAAATATTGTTTGCCAACACGTCGGGTGCTTCCTCTCTAATGGAATTTATTACGACACTAGTATCTTCTGCAGAAAGTACCAGTTTTGCTGGTTTCATGTCAAGTGTACGGTCATTCACATGTATAAAAAACAGGACCTAAAACTGAACCCTGTGAGACTTCCTTTCTACACTCCTGGAAATTGAAATAAGAACGTGAATTCATTGTCCCAGGAAGGGGAAACTTTATTGACACATTCCTGGGGTCAGATACATCACATGATCACACTGACAGAACCACAGGCACATAGACACAGGCAACAGAGCATGCACAATGTCGGCACTAGTACAGTGTATATCCACCTTTCGCAGCAATGCAGGCTGCTATTCTCCCATGGAGACGATCGTAGAGATGCTGGATGTAGTCCTGTGGAACGGCTTGCCATGCCATTTCCACCTGGCGCCTCAGTTGGACCAGCGTTCGTGCTGGACGTGCAGACCGCGTGAGACGACGCTTCATCCAGTCCCAAACATGCTCAATGGGGGACAGATCCGGAGATCTTGCTGGCCAGGGTAGTTGACTTACACCTTCTAGAGCACGTTGGGTGGCACGGGATACATGCGGACGTGCATTGTCCTGTTGGAACAGCAAGTTCCCTTGCCGGTCTAGGAATGGTAGAACGATGGGTTCGATGACGGTTCGGATGTACCGTGCACTATTCACTGTCCCCTCGACGATCACCAGTGGTGTACGGCCAGTGTAGGAGATCGCTCCCCACACCATGATGCCGGGTGTTGGCCCTGTGTGCCTCGGTCGTATGCAGTCCTGATTGTGGCGCTCACCTGCACGGCGCCAAACACGCATACGACCATCATTGGCACCAAGGCAGAAGCGACTCTCATCGCTGAAGACGACACGTCTCCATTCGTCCCTCCATTCACGCCTGTCGCGACACCACTGGAGGCGGGCTGCACGATGTTGGGGCGTGAGCGGAAGACGGCCTAACGGTGTGCGGGACCGTAGCCCAGCTTCATGGAGACGGTTGCGAATGGTCCTCGCCGATACCCCAGGAGCAACAGTGTCCCTAATTTGCTGGGAAGTGGCGGTGCGTTCCCCTACGGCACTGCGTAGGATCCTACGGTCTTGGCGTGCATCCGTGCGTCGCTGCGGTCCGGTGCCAGGTCGACGGGCACGTGCACCTTCCGCCGACCACTGGCGACAACATCGATGTACTGTGGAGACCTCACGCCCCACGTGTTGAGCAATTCGGCGGTACGTCCACCCGGCCTCCTGCATGCCCACTATACGCCCTCGCTCAAAGTCCGTCAACTGCACATACGGTTCACGTCCACGCTGTCGCGGCATGCTACCAGTGTTAAAGACTGCGATGGAGCTCCGTATGCCACGGCAAACTGGCTGACACTGACGGCGGCGGTGCACAAATGCTGCGCAGGTAGCGCCATTCGACGGCCAACACCGCGGTTCCTGGTGTGTCCGCTGTGCCGTGCGTGTGATCATTGCTTGTACAGCCCTCTCGCAGTGTCCGGAGCAAGTACGGTGGGTCTGGCACACCGGTGTCAATGTGTTCTTTTTTCCATTTCCAGGAGTGTATTTTAGTTTTTTTCCCAGACACTAAACCTGTCTCTCCGGTAATGTCTGAATTATTGAGCACAACATTTTGCATGATGTTTGAGAAGTGTGATTCAAACTAGGTGGGCATAAGGCCGTTACTTTCACAAAACTTAAGTTTCAATATGAGAGTATCATAATACACACTGTCAAAAACCTTGAAAAATGGTTCAAATGGCTCTGAGCACTATGGGACTCAACTGCTGTGGTCATAAGTCCCCTAGAACTTAGAACTACTTAAACCTAACTAACCTAAGGACAGCACACTACACCCAGCCATCACGAGGCAGAGAAAATCCCTGACCCCGCCGGGAATCGAACCCGGGAACCCGGGCGTGGGAAGCGAGAACGCTACCGCACGACCACGAGATGCGGGCACCTTGAAAAGATGACCATTATTACAGTACTCTATAAAGAGCATCCGGTGACCATGATGCCTTTGTAATTGAATCCTTGAACTACCTCAAAAATTGTGTTAGCAGAGATCAGGTTTGAGCTGTTGATGCATTTTACAGAAGATCTTAAAACTTCAAGGAGGCATACGAACAGCAGAAACAACTTTTCTTCGTACCGAAAGAGTAGCATACTTCAGAAGTAAGACACCCTCCTCCTCAAGGAAGTAGATTAGGGTGCAATTAGCTGGTCAGTAGACAACGGAAGGCCCCTGCTACTTGCTGTTTCAGAAGGTTCCTCTACTGCAGCCAACACAGCACGGCGCGGTTCTGCACAGCTCACTCAGTATTTGCAGAGGAATTAAGTGCGGCGGGCCGCCGTGTTTGCACGGGGTACCTAGCTGCTAGCTGGCGCTTCTCTCTGGACCAGCGGCCGACACAAAGGATGACAGTGGCCTAGCTGACCTGGCAGAGTAGCGGACAGCTCCAGGCGCCGGCAAAGCGCCGATCGCCCTCTGTTAGGCCCTGTGTCAACTGGCCGACCGGGCGTTCCGAGCGCGCTGCTAACGGGAGCCTCGATTCGGTATCCTGGACAGAGAATTGCCAACAGACCTGGGAGAGAGGCTGCAGCAGTACCTCACAGACAGCAGTTTTTCATGGTATACCTTAACACAACATTAGTTTCACCTTGTTTCATCTCAAATAGTTCTGTCTAATATAAGTAAATGGGAATTTGGGAATTGGCGTCGTAGCCGCATTTATAGATATAAAAAGACTTTTTGCGCTGTTAGAAGGGAAGAGACATACAAGGTCTGAACAGACTGAAGTTGTCAAAAAGAATGTGTTGTGCATTGGCAGGAGAGCCAACCCACGGAGTTTGGAGGAAGCCGAAAGGCACGCGTTTAAGCTCACGCAGGCTGGCGTGAGGTCTGGAACAGGACAAGGAAATCAGAACTTCGAAAAGCGGACGCAGATGGTGGAATACTCAACTTTAATCCATTAATGTTGAACGTAGCTCTTGTCTGTACATTCTTTACAATATCAATAGCAACTGATAATGGCGCCTTGCTAGGTCGTAGCAAATGACGTAGCTGAAGGCAAACTATCGTCTCGGCAAATGAGAACGTATTTTGCCAGTGAACCATCGCTAGCAAAGTCGGTTGTACAACTGGCGCGAGTGCTAGGAAATCTCTCTAGACCTGCCGTGTGGCGGCGCTCGGTCTGCAATCACTGATAGTGGCGACACGCGGGTCCGACGTATACTAACGAACCGCGGCCGATTTAAAGGCTACCACCTAGCAAGTGTGGTGTCTGGCGGTGACACCACATTCCTCCCCCGCAAATCGGCGTACGGTTGTGTTATAAGACTTCCGCCCGCCGTGGGGAGGACCCCATGTTGACGTATGTGACGAGGTGGGGAGCCTAACAACAGGCGAGGCTGTGCCACCCGCACCCTGCCATTCAGTCCGAGGGGAGCTAGGAAACGCCTGAAAACCTGCTCCATGGTGCACGCCAACATGCGGTGTATGCGCCCGCAGAGAGACAGGAGGGGCCGAAGGGTCGACCTCCATCGGGCCGGGGCACCCGACGGGCGAAGACGGCAGATGGTTCGGAGCGGGCAAGAATTTCATGTCGGAGGACAACTGGTCACGGGAAGCGATCGGCGGCGCGTGACCCAGGGAGGCCCCCGGCGGTTGCAGCAACGCGTCGACTGCGGGTGTCGCCGGCGGGAGAACGGGCGGCGGCGGCGCTTCGCCATGGGGCAAAATGGAAGGCAGCGTCGGTAACACCTGGGGCTGAGGCGAGCCAGTAGATGGGTCCCCTGGGCGCAGACCGGACGGCACCGTCGCTGAAAGCAGACGGGGAGCGGCAGAACCAGTGCGACGACAGATGCGCAGCTGATTGAGATGCCGGCGCACCTCACCAGAGGCCCCCAAAACCAGATACATAGCGCGGCCGAGGCAGCGAAGAATGCGCCCTTCAAGTCAACGCCGTGAACCTCGATAGTGGCGGTAGTAGACAAGGTCGCCTGGGGCAAAAGCAGGTGTCTGCCACTGCACAGGAACCTGATGCGACGGATGTAGCAAAGACACCAAGGTTCGATGAGGACGACCGTGGAGCAACTCAGCCTGCGAGCGACCATCTCTGGGCTGAGAGCGATACGAGGACAAAAAGAGCACTAACGCGTCCTCCCGCGAATGCGACTCTTTTAACTTCAACATCTGTGACTTGAAAGTCCGGACCAATCGTTCAGCGGCACCGTTTGAGTGTGGCGAAAACGGCGCGGATGTCAGATGTTGAATACCATTGGCCTTGCAGAATGACTTAAATTCTGCGGACATGATTTGTGGGCCTTTGTCGGAAACAATAGTCTGTGGCAGACCTTCAATGCAAAAGATAGCAGATAACGCTTGGATGGTGGCAGATGACGTCGTGGAAGACATCCGGACAACAAAAGGAAAATTACTGAATGAATCTACCACAACCAACCATCGAGCATTCCAGAATGGACCAGCAAAATCGATGTGTAAGCGTTGCCAAGGGGAAGTGGCTTTTGGCCATGCAAAGAATTTCCGCGGTGGTGCAGATTGTTGTTCGGCACACGCCATGCAAGAAGAGCACATATTCGTAATCGCAGCATCGATTCCGAACCAAGCACAGTGCTGACGAGCAAGTTGTTTCGTTCTGACTATACCCCAATGTCCTTGGTGGAGAAGCCGTAAGACAGAGGACTGTAACGAACGTGGGACCACGACCCTGGACTGATCATTATCAGAACGCAACAGCAAAACACCACGTCGTACAAAAAGTCTCTCCTTGTGAGCAAAAAATCGGCGAACCAACGGGTTCCCGATCCGTGACTTTGACAAGGTCCATTGCGTAGTAACAAAACGCAGAACGGTAGCAAAGACAGGGTCAGCAGCTGTGGCTGTAGCTACACGACGAAAATCAATCGGAAACGATTCGACCACGTCATCGGTTTGTGGTCTGTGATGACGGTAAAGTGACGACCATACAAGAAATCATGAAACTTTGTAACACCAAATACGAGAGCCAATGCTTCTTTCTCGATCTGTAAATAATTTCTTTGCGCAGACGAGAGCAATTTGGATGCAAAGGCAATGGGCGATCGTGCGATCCATCTTTGTGCGCAAGCACAGCACCGATCCCGAAATCCGATGCATCCACCATCAACAAACGGGGCTTCTGGGGATCGAATGGCGTAAGGCAAGTATTGGAAAGCAACGCCGATTTCAACTGGCGAAAGGCGCGTTCACATTCCGTCGTCCAGACGAACGGAACACCTTTACGGCGTAAGCGATGAAGCGGAGCTGAAATGGAAGAGGCGTGCGGCACATATTTGTTATAATAATTAATTTTTCCCAGCACACTCTGTAGCAGCTTCAAATTCTGCGGCGAAGGCAAGTCTTGTATGGCACGGAGGTGCTCGGGACTGGGATGTATGCCTTGGGCATTGATGACATGTCCCAGGTAGGGTAAGTCACGAGCAAACACACATTTGTCCTTCCGCAAGCGAAGACCATTTTGTCGCAAGACCTGAAATAATGTTCTGAGATTGGCTAAATGTTCTTCTTCCGTCTGTCCGGAGATCACTATATCGTCCAGATAGTTTGCTGCAGTAGGGACCGACGCACAAACAGTTTGTAGATAGTGCTGAAACAATGCAGGGGCGGATGCACACCCACATGGCAGTCGTTTGAATCGATACAAACCAAGATGCGTGTTAACCACCAAAACGCGCTGGGAGTCTTCGTCCACCGGTATTTGCAAGAGCGCATCTGCTAGGTCCAACTTCGAAAAATATTTACCCGGGCACAGTTTGTCAAAAAGATCTGCCAGGCGGGGTAAAGGAAAAGTTGCAGTCACTAGGTGTGGTCTCACTGTTGCCTTGAAGTCCACACAAAGTCTCAATTTTCCGGACAGTTTTGGCAAAATTACTAGGGGTGATGCCCAGAGAGAAGCCTGCACACATTCAATTACACCTTGTGATTCCAAATCGTTTAATGTTCATGCGACCTCATCACGCAATGCGTGGGGAACATTGCGCGCTCTGAAAAATTTCGGTTGCGCGTTTACTTTCAGTTTCAAATGTGCTTTATAGTTCTAAGCGCAACCAAGGCCCGGTGCAAAAATGTCTGCAAACTCTTCACATAGACGAGAAACACTGTCTGAAGGCAGAGTCTGGTTCACTGATAGGACCTGATTTACTATAGACAAGTTAAACAACTGAAATAAATCTAAACCAAACAAGTTCACTGCAGAAGAAGAACGAAGGACGTACAATGACACAAGTTTTGTTTGTCCCTTGTATGTTGCAAGAAGGCTGCACTGTCCTAACGCGGGGAGTGCTTGTCCTGAGTAGCTATTTAACTTAACATTTGCAGCACGCAACGGAGGTGTGCCCAGCTGTTTGTACGTGTCTTGATTGATCAGTGAAACTGCAGCTCCGGTATCGAGCTGGAATGGTATCACTTTGCCGTTAATGTCCAAGTCAACAAAAAGTTTATTGTCCTGTTGACGACAAGAGCGACTGTCTCGTGCAAC
Organism: Schistocerca nitens; assembly: GCF_023898315.1. Taxonomy (NCBI): domain Eukaryota; kingdom Metazoa; phylum Arthropoda; class Insecta; order Orthoptera; family Acrididae; genus Schistocerca; species Schistocerca nitens. Next base: position 373,460,462 of record NC_064621.1, read on the forward strand.
GTGAACTGACACTGGTACAGAATCACTTGCGACTTGACGGGATTTCCGGCGATGTTGATGCACACTATTTGTGGGACGAACACAGTCACTGGTAGAGAGAGTGGCACTGGGTGGAGTGGAATGACCTACATGAATTTCCATGGGTGAAGGTTCACGAGCCTGAGTATCCTTGGTTCGATTCCGATTCCGGCGCGAAGCAAAGGGCCTGGAATGGTTGTGAGTGTCCGATCTGAGCTTCTTCTGGCAAACACTCTGAACATGTCCTTTTTTATTACAGAAAAAGCAAATAGCCTGGCGTGATGGGCAATTCTCATGCGAATGTCTAGTAGCACACCGTGGGCATGATTTTAGCACTGCATTTGCTTGCCTGCGCGGCACACGTGGCTGAGAGCCAGGTGGCCGTTGCGCGTCCGGGCGCGAGGGCTGTTTACTGCTCCGTGCAGCTCGCCCGGCGGGCCGGTTAACGTGACACATGGCTGGGGAAGTTTCAACTGATTTCTGAGCAAAGTCAAGTGTGTCCTGCCGATCCAATATGTCCATCACTTGTTCAAGGGAGGGATTGACTAGTTTCAATATCTGTTCTATTATACGAACATCAGAAATGTTCTGTGCAAGTGCATCACGTACCATAGTATCTGAATAAGGGAGTCCACATTGACACCCAAAAGCACAATCCCTAGTAAGGCCTTGCAAGGTTGCAACCCACTCCCTATTAGTCTGACCTGCCATACGTTTTGTACGAAAGGAGGTATACCGTTTGGCAATTACATTGACTGATTCTTTGAAATATGCATCTAATGCAGACAAAATTTCGTCGTAGGACAGAGTTGCTACGTCGCGTTGGGGAAATAATTTCACTATCACATGGTACGTTTGTACGCCTATGGAGGAAAGGAGAAAAGGATGCCGCTCATTACCTTGAATTCTGTAGGTCGCGAGATGGAATCCAAATTAGCGCGACCACTCCGTCCAGCTTTCCAGTGCAGCATCAAAAGGACGAAAAGTTGGTGCAACAGAGTGTTGTGGCTGCGGTAGCGGTGGAGTGGCGGCTGCCGCATCGTTTTGCATTGCACATTGACCCTGGACGAGCTGTCCAAGGACATCCAGTAAGGCCTGTGTCTGCTGATTCTGCAAGCGATAAAATTCGGACAGTACATCTGGAGATTGTGGCGAAGCCATTACACAAGTAAATCAGGGCAATATCGTTAAGAACGCAGAAAACCTCGTCGCCAATATGTTGTGGATTGGCAGGAGAGCCAACCCACGGAGTTTGGAGGAAGCCGAAAGGCACGCGTTTAAGCTCACGCAGGCTGGCGTGAGGTCTGGAACAGGACAAGGAAATCAGAACTTAGAAAAACGGACGCAGATGGTGGAATACTTAACTTTAATCCATTAATGTTGAACGTAGCTCTTGTCTGTACATTCTTTACAATATCAATAGCAACTGACAATGGCGCCTTGCTAGGTCGTAGCAAATGACGTAGCTGAAGGCAAACTATCGTCTCGGCAAATAAGAACGTATTTTGTCAGTGAACCATCGCTAGCAAAGTCGGTTGTACAACTGGCGCGAGTGCTAGGAAATCTCTCTAGACCTGCCGTGTGGCGGCGCTCGGTCTGCAATCACTGATAGTGGCGACACGCGGGTCCGACGTATACTAACGGACCGCGGCCGATTTAAAGGCTACCACCTAGCAAGTGTGGTGTCTTGCGGTGACACCACAGAATGGATCTGATAATCAGAAACATGTACAGAAATGGCCTTATTTGTGTTACAACAGACGGCAAAAAATCAAAATGGTTTATAACGGGCAGAGGTGTTCGGCAAGGAAGGGCGCTCTTATCAGTGCTCCTTAATGTAGTTGTGGACGGTATCGTGAGGAAAGTTCGTCAAGGGTCAACAGCAGATGAAATGAAAAAGATAGCATATGCAGACTATGTGATGATTTGAGAAGAAAATGAGCAGAAACTGGAAGAACAATTAAATACCTCGCATAGAGTAAGTGAAGAAGCAGTCATGGTTGTAAGCTCAATAAAATGAGAAGTAATGAAAATCAGTTGGAAAAAATGATACATTGAAGGATATAACTTGCAAATGGAAAAGTTATTAAAGAAGTAGATGGTTTGAAGGCACCAAGGAAGGAAACATCAAGGATAAAATTTCAGTGAGAGAATAGAAAAGTTATAGAAATTTTATTACCGTGTGTCAAAGGGTGGCGCTCGAAATTTGTTACCAATTTTTTCTTTCACAATTTACGACGCACTTTAGATATCCCGCTGGGATCTCTACAGCAGTACCAGCAGAGCTTGGAAAAACAAATGAGTTACGAAATGACGTGTAATTCACGATACTGCCGCTAGGAGACTAGTAAGCAGCAATGGCTGACAATGGAACACAGCAACGATAGGCAATTGTGTTACTTTTTCATGAAACGAAAAGCCTTGTTGTGACTCAGAGGCGTTTCCGATAACAGTTTAACACGGGATGGGTACCTTGCAAGAAGACCATCCACAGGTTGTACGATAAATTTGTACAGGAAGGAAAAGTAATGGAAGCGAAGCGGCCTCTGCCTGAGCCTGTTTGTTCGCCTGAGAATACTGAAGCGGTACGAGTTGCTGTACAGAGAAGTCCCGGGAAATCGTGTAGAAAGGCAGCAGTGCAACTGGGAATATCCAAACGCTCCGTTCAACGCATTCTTAAAAGTGACCTCCATATGTACCCATACAAGATGACCTGTGCACAGAAGCTCACTGAAGAACACAAGCAGCAGAGACAACAGTTTGCTCAGTGGACGGAGGATGGGGAAGAAACTCACAACAACGTTTGGTTTTCAGGCGAGGCGCATTTTCATTTAGACGGTGTGGTTACCAAACAAAATGTAAGCATTTGGGCCACTGAAAAACAACAAGTGCTTCATGAACGACAACATTATGCTCCGATGATTACAGCGTGGACAGCAATTTCCAGTCACGGACTTACTGGACCCTTTTTCTTTGAAGAAACTGTGAACAGCGAGCGTTATTTGAGCATGCTTCGCAACAGCTTCATTCCACAGCTTCTTGCTACTGCCTTGCCCTTCAACACGCAGTGGTTCATGCAAGATGGAGCAAGGCCACATACAGCAAACACTGTGTTGGAGTTTTTACACTAGCATTTCGACATGCGGATCATTTCACTCATGTTTCCAGGACAAAATTGGCCCCGCAATAGTCCGGACCTCAATCCATGTGACTTTTTTTCTTTGGGGGTACATAAAGGAAAACTTTTCCCGAAACGTCCACGTGATTTAATGGAACTCAGAAGGCTTATTCTTCAAGCTTGCAGTGAAATTACGGAAGTCATGTGCCGTAGGGTAATCACTAACTTCAGTGTTCGTTTGAAGAAAGTTAGGAAACGAAATGGTGGACATATTGAGCATATGCTGAGTTACAACAAATCTCCATGGACGGTTATTCATTGTAGTAAATGTTCCTTTCAGATTGTATTGACAATAAAGTTTATATTCAAAAACAAAATTGTAACACATTTCGTGCGCCACCCGTTATTTAGAAACCCCAAAATGCCTTCCACAGAAAAGATCAAGTACAAATTATCATTTGCGAATTTAGACCTATCGGTCAGAATGTTGGACTGGACAAAGGAAGATCTGAGCAAAATACAAGCAACAGAGACGCGCTTTCTACGAAGGATCGTCCCTAAAACAAAGGAAACGATACGAAATGGGACAGTATGAAAACCGCCTTGCAGTTCAAGCCCCTGAAAGAAGCTATGGAAAGTAAAGGCTTAAATGTTTTGGCCATATTAATAAAATGGAATCGGAAAGACTTCAGAGAAGAGACGAAGAGAAACTGGAAGGCCACCAACAAGATGGACAGACCAAGTGAGGGATGATGTGAACCACAGAGGACTGCAATGGAAGGAGATGCTAAATGAGAGACTGTGGTATCAAATATAATCTTGCAAGAAGCTCTGTGAACGACTTGCATAAGCAGAGACGTTTCAGGAAGCAGAAACAATCGTCAACATAACTGTGGGTTTTTTACTTGCTCCGAGAGCAAAGCATGAGGAAAAGAGAAGACGTACGAGGGTTGTTCAATAGGTGACGCAACATATGTTGTTTTTCTGAAAGCAGGTTAGCTTTATTCAGGATTCAAATACATCACTTTATTCAACATAACCCCTATTTTTCAACATAGTCTTCGTTCAGTGCGTCAGCCCTCTATCACCTTGCTGAGAGGATCTGTATGCCCACTGTACTGGTCCACATCGGGGCCAATGGTTTGCTACATCAATAACCTCCCACTCATCCACGAACTGCGTCCCAACGAGAGCGCCCTTCATTGGGCCAAACACTTACAAGTCGGAAGATGCGATCTCTGGGTTGTAGGGTGGATAATGGGGACCAGTCCAATCGAGTTTTGTGAGCTCCTCAAGGTTGCACCGTCTTGTGTGTCGGCTTCCGTTGTCTTAGAGAAGAAGTTCATTATCATTTTTGTGGCGACGAACACGGTAAAGTCGTCTCTCCAGTTTCCTGACGGCAGCGCAATACAGTTCACAGTTGATCGTTCCACAATAATGAAGGGCATCAAACAGAATTACCTCTTTAGAGAACCAGAAGACCGTCGCCGTAATCATCTCGAGTGAGAGTGTCACGTTCTAATACATGCAGGAGTCACGGCTGAGTGTGGCCGGCAGGCAGCACGTGAGAGATCGGACAGGTTTGAGCGACTTTGTTGCCACGGTGACAGACGCCCGGTCAACGACTCACCGTTCTTTTTTTTCACTGTGAGGACTCCGTAGACATTCTGCTAGCGCCTGTGAATATCCGCGATTCTCTGTAGGATGGATAAGGGAGAACAGTCCAATTAGAATTTTTGAGGCGACGAACACGGCAAAGTCGTTGGTTCAATTTCCTGACGGCAGCTCAGTACAGTTCACAGTTGATCGTTGCACCACGACGAAGGCCGTCATTGGTACGGAATGTAGCGACACTTCGTAAACTTCTGTAGTATTGGTACGAGGTGCCAGCTTTGTTATGACACTGCGACCTTTGGACGATACCACAGAACCAAAGCATCATGTCATCGCAACTACACAGAAACATACTGCCCCATGGGGAGATGTGGATTCCTTAATATTGGAGAGTGAATGGTGACATAGTTTCTACAGCACAAACCAGTAGTAGTTTCCTTCGAACTTGTTTCTCTCACAATAAGAGATTCTGGAGCATGGCCATTAAAGTCTTCAATCTACTATCCTGATTTAGCTTTTGCCTGTTCTCCTTGGTTCCTTAGTACCATTCTTCCTCATTCTGAGTATGCACACCTTCTAAGTAGGCTGTTCAGGTTTTTATGTTGGTAACGCCACGTAGCGCTCTATATGAAAATCACTGACTGTGCTGTGTGAAGTCTGGGGCTGGTCTGCATTGTTGGAATATTTGCTATTGTAGTGTTAGGCAGTTGGAGGTGAGCCGCCAGCAGTGGTGGATCCAGGTGTTGTCTGTGGGTCATGTCACAACGAAGCTCACCATGACAGTGCATCGGAAACTGCTGACTGATTGACACACACTGCCTTTTCCTAATTATTTTCAGCCATAATGGCTATGTTTGTGAACCGTGATTGTGTGGGATAATTATTTATTTCAGGTTTCAGCTACCAGTCACTTTTTATTTTATGCTTAATCTAACACAATGCAACGCGTTTCGAATATGTTCTGTTCATCTTCAGGCGTTTATACCTACATACATAGAGAAATGTTACTTAAAAATAAACAGTCTTAAACTAGATTAATCTAGAACACTTTGTCCATTTTTTTTTACTGTAGCTGCTGGTGTGGCATTTGGGGGGGGGGGGGGCGGGCAGGAGGGGATCAGTGTATGGCTAGAAATCGAAATCAGTGATGTCTTCTCCTGGATTTCTTCTTTGTGGTTGACTATGTATATCACAGCCTGTATGGTATGCCATAGTGTAATGTCAATCAACAGCTCCGCCGTTGCATCAGTGATGCAAGTGAAGCAGCAAGGTAATGAAATTGTAAGTGATCAACTGTCATATAAAAGCCCTTTACACAATTTTCGTAACATATAACGGATGCAAATCTATCTGCATCCTATACAGGCTGTGGTATACATGGTCAACCACAAAGAAGACAACTAGCAGAAGACATCACTGATTTAGATTTATAGCCATACACTGCCCCCCTCCTTCCCCCCCAAATGCCACACCAGCAGCTACAGTAAAAAAACGGTGGACAAAGTCTTGTAGATTAATCTAGTTTAAGACTATTTTTAGTAACATTTCTCTATGTATGTATGTATAAACGCCTGAAGATGAACAGAACATGTTCGAAACGCATTGAATTATGTTAGATTAAGCATAAAATAAAAAGTGATTGGTAGCAGAAACTTGAAATAAATAATTAACTGTCTTTGCCTGTTCCATCAAGTGTCTCTAATTAGTTTATCTGATCGTTCCATTTTGCATGGCTCGGTAGTTATCTCCTGGACATTCAGTGGGTGAGTCCTTCCACTGTTAGTTAGGCTTTGTCTAAGTATCCACTACTTTACGCGCGGTAGGTTTGACTTTATTTTATTTATTTATTTATTTATTTATTTTTTGTGAGGTCCACAGGCAATATTTGACCAAGAATCGATCCTCTGCAGGTGTTACTACTTTCTAGCTGTGTGACTACTTTATATGAAGGGCTTATTTCAATAGTGCCTATAATGCTTCTGAAATTAATGATGCAAACAAGCAGAAAGAAAGGTTCATCTCTAGCAAGAAGCCATATGCTTCAATATTTCTGGTATCTCAGCTGCAGATTTTTCTGCGCTCATTTAACTTTAGGACTCTGTACGTCAAAATGAACAAAAATGGACTTGTACCACTACTGAAATAAGCCCTTCATATGCAGTAGCATCGTTCGCCATGAGTCACTAGAACATTTATATATGTTGAGAACACGAGTGTTCCTACAATACGTTTTTGAGGTGAGATCTTCATTCATTATGCGAAAAAGTTTAAAGTCCCGATCAGCCTCTGAGATGATAAAAAATGTAGAACTGCTATCCAGGGGCGTTAAGTCGGACGATGTGTGCACTGAGGCCAACTTTCAGCAGCTTTCCTGTTGCGTCCATTGGGACGCGAGAGCCAATTTTCTAAAGTACTTCGCGGTGCAGTGGGCATGGCCTGGAGACGAAGTGGTTCCCTGGTGCACACAATAAGCGTTGAGAGAAGGGGGGAGGGAGCGTCCGCTGGCGGATGAGTGCGGAGGGAGGCAGACCGCTTTACGCCTCTAGGATAAGGAAGGAAGGAAGGAAGCTCACGTTTCTCGCACGAACGCCCGCCAGTCACTTCCACGCTGCATTCGATTTCCGCCGAAGTCGGCACTCGTCGAAACTACAAAAGTCTTCAGACTTATTCAGCACGTCGCACGAAATTTTGTTATCTCCACGAGAATGAAAATCGCGGAAATTTGCTGCCATGCAAAAGAAATCGACTAAAATGCGTATTGCCGAGTCAGGATAAGGGCATGGATCGCTAAACGAGGCATCTACATCAGTTATCAATGGGCTTTCTATTCTCGTTAGTTAATAATTTTATTAATTATTAATGGAAGCTGTTTTCATGAAACACAAACACAAACTTGCCGTTAAAAGTTTCAAGGCTCAGAGAGTATCTACGCTTGCAGCACTCCACTTAATAATGACGTATGGAAAAATTTTTGGGGTAACTCATTACTTGAGAAAGAAAATACTGTTTACACAAAAGTGAGCAGTAAGAGAAATATGTGGTTTTCACCGATGGACTTCATCACGTAGGTGCCTCTTCAAGCAGCTCGATATTTTAACTGCGCCTTCACAGTACACATATTCGCTAACGAAATTCGTCATAAATAATCCATCACAAATATCCATACCTACAAACTAGATGGGGAAATGACATTTATTACCCACCGTTAAACTGTCAGTAGCTCATAAATCAGCTGAATATTCAGCAATAAAAGTTTTTGATCATTTGCCCAATACCATAAAATTTCCGGCATGTATGGAAGTAAGGTTTCAAACTAACTTGTACTTGGGAGCTCCAACGCTAGGTGCGTAATGGGGCCCCTTAGGAACATGGCTGCCAAGGATGAGAAGGAAGCTAGTGAGTTGGAAGTTGCTTGGTTAGTAAGGCAGCCTTTTAAATTGGAATGTACATGGACAGATACAAAACAAATTCTTTATTGTAATTCAGGCAGAGTTGTGTTTTATTAAACTGCTGATTACTTTGCAGTTTCCAAATCAACCCTATTGAAGCGAAAATACAAAACATTTATGGGAACACATAAATAAAGCTTGAAAAATAAAATACAATTCTAAAGATATCAGTAGTCGTTCACTGAATTGAAACACACCTGTACTCATAGTGTTGGTTAGGTGACAATCAGTTCACACATAGGTAATACACACAGGATACACAATCACATGGAAGCCAGACCAGTACCACAGTTTAGACGTATTCATTAGGTAATGCTGTACTAGTCTAGGGACTACCGCTGGAGACACTTCCATATGTGAACAGCTACTGTTGCTAGTGTGTCGTTTGATATCCGTACGCTCGTCTACACAATGGTTGAAATGGCTCTGAGCACTATGCGACTTAACTTCTGAGGTCATCAGTCGCCTAGAACTTAGAACTAATTAAACCTATCCAACCTAAGGACCTCACACACATCCACCATGCCCGAGGCAGGATTAGAAACTGCGACCGTAGCGGTCGCTCGGTTCCAGACTGTAGCGCCTAGAACCGAACGGCCACTCCGGACGAGCGCCTACAGACAACGGTACGTCGCACCTCAAATCAAAACTATTCCTGCACATCTTTGTATTGCATATTAATTATCTTGCATGACAAATAACAAATGACAAACTTTGTTCCATTTCCAAAACTTACAGTAATCTGAACACATAAAAAATAATTATACACAATCGTATTAACGAATCTACGTTTACATAATTGCAGTTACGTAGTTTACAATGATATTTAGTTATCAGCAGCAGTTAATTCGTTAAAATGACGATATTTTACTGAGGAATTTGACTTCAATATTTACTTCCTCACATCGGAATAGTACAAATGAAACAAATTCGACATACGTGTCACTCAAGAAAGAGTAACACAGATTTGAAAACGCTATAGCTGTCGCCTAATATTAACTCCGGCTGCGTAACAGATCGCAGTGTACTGGTCCTAAGGCGACAAATGTCCAAGTTCTTGGAAGTTCAGTTAACAAAAACATTTTCAAATCCTCTTGCGTAGATGAATAAGGCATAAAAGATACTGTATGGTACACAATACGCTGATAGTAGGGTAAAATTAGTATCGCTTATTGAAGGAAATAGTGCGCATATAGTATTAGGAACGGAAAGTTGGTTAAAACCGGAAGTGAACAGTAACGAAATCCTAGACACAGAATGGAATATATACCGCAAGGATAGGATAAACGCCAATGGTGGAGGAGTATTTATAGCAGTAAAGAATTCAATAATATCCAGTGAAGTTATTAGCGAATGCGAATGTGAAATAATCTGGGTTAAGTATCAAAGGTGGGTCAGATATGATAGTCGGATGCTTCTATAGACCACCTGCATCAGCAACCGTAGTAGTTGAGCGCCTCAGAGAGAACCTGCAGAACGTCGTGAAGAAGTTTCGTGATCATACTATTGTAATAGGGGGAGACTTCAATCTACCAGGTATAGAATATGGGATAGTCACACAATCAGAACTGGAGCCCGGGACAGAGACTCTTGTGACATTATCCTGACTGCCTTGTCCGAGAATTACTTCGAGCAGATAGTTAGAGAACCAACTCGTGAAGCTAACGTTTTAGACCTCATAGCAACAAATAGACCGGAACTTTTCGACTCCGTGAATGTAGAAGAGGGTATCAGTGATCATAAGTCAGTGGTTGCATCAATGACTACAAGTGTAATAAGAAATGCCAAGAAAGGAAGGAAAATATATTTGCTTAACAAGAGTGATAGGGCACAAATCGCAGAATATCTGAGTGACCACCATCAAACGTTCATTTCTGAGGAAGAGGATGTGGAACAAAAATGGAAAAAATTCAGAAACATCGTCCAGTACGCCTTAGATAAGTTCGTACCGACTAAGGTCCAAAGCGAGGGGAAAGATCCACCGTGGTATAACAATCATGTACGAAAGGTACTACGGAAACAAAGAAAGCTTCATCATAGGTTTAAGAGTAGTCGAATCATAGCTGATAAGGAAAAGCTGAACGAAGCGAAAAAGAGCGTAAAGAGAGCAATGAGAGAAGCATTCAACGAATTCGAACATAAAACATTGGCAAACAATCTAAACAAGAACCCTAAAAAGTTTTGGTCATATGTAAAATCGGTAAGCGGATCTAAATCCCCTATTCAGTCACTCGTTGACCACGATGGCACCGAAACAGAGGACGACCGAAGAAAGGCAGAAATACTGAATTCAGTGTTCCGAAACTGTTTCACTGCGGAAAATCGTAACACGGTCCCTGACTTCAGCCGTCGCACGGACGCCAAAATGGAAAATATTGAAATAAACGATATCGGAATTGAAAAACAACTGCTATCACTTAGTAGCGGAAAAGCATCCGGACCAGACGAGATACCCGTAAGATTCTACAGTGATTATGCTAAAGAACTTGCCCCCTTTCTATCAGCAATTTATCGTAGATCTCTGGAAGAACGTAAAGTACCTAGCGACTGGAAGAAAGCGCAGGTCGTTCCCATTTTCAAGAAGGGTCATAAATCAGATGCGAATAATTATAGGCCTATTTCGCTTACGTCAATCTGTTGTAGAATAATGGAACATGTTTTATGTTCTCGTATTATGACGTTCTTAGATAATACAAATCTCCTTCATCATAACCAACATGGATTCCGCAAACAGAGATCATGTGAAACTCAGCTCGCCCTATTTGTCCAAGAAATTCACAGTGCCGTAGACACTGGCGAGCAGATTGATGCCGTATTCCTGGACTTCAGGAAGGCATTTGATACGGTTCCGCACTTACGTTTAGTGAAAAAAATACGAGCTTACGGAATATCGGACCAGGTTTGTGATTGGATTCAGGATTTCCTAGAAGAAAGAACACAACATGTCATTCTTAACGGTTCAAAATCTGCAGATGTAGAGGTAATTTCGGGAGTACCGCAAGGAAGCGTGATAGGACCTTTATTGTTTACAATATACATAAATGACTTAGTTGACAACATCGGTAGCTCCGTGAGGCTATTTGCAGATGACACGGTTGTCTACAAGAAAGTAGCAACATCAGAGGCCTCGTACGTACTCCAGGAAGACCTGCAGAGGATTAATGAATGGTGCGACAGCTGGCAGCTTTCCCTAAACGTAGATAAATGTAATATAATGCGCATACATAGGGGCAGAAATCCATTCCAGTACGATTATGCCATAGGTGGTAAATCATTGGAAGCGGTAACGACCGTAAAATACTTAGGAGTTACTATCCGGAGCGATCTGAAGTGGAATGATCACATAAAACAAATAGTGGGAAAAGCAGGCGCCAGGTTGAGATTCATAGGAAGAATTCTAAGAAAATGTGACTCATCGACGAAAGAAGTAGCTTACAAAACGCTTGTTCGTCCGATTCTTGAGTATTGCTCATCAGTATGGGACCCTTACCAGGTTGGATTAATAGAAGAGATAGACATGATGCAGCGAAAAGCAGCGCGATTCGTCATGGGGACATTTAGTCAGCGCGAGAGCGTTACGGAGATGCTGAACAAGCTCCAGTGGCGGACACTTCAAGAAAGGCGTTACGCAATACGGAGAGGTTTATTATCGAAATTACGAGAGAGCACATTCCGGGAAGAGATGGGCAACATATTACTACCGCCCACATATATCTCGCGTAATGATCACAACGAAAAGATCCGAGAAATTAGAGCAAATACGGAGTCTTACAAGCAGTCGTTCTTCCCACGCACAATTCGTGAATGGAACAGGGAAGGGGGGATCAGATAGTGGTACAATAAGTACCCTCCGCCACACACCGTAAGGTGGCTCGCGGAGTATAGATGTATATGTAGATGTAGATCAAAGTAATAAAGGAGATTCAAGTTTTACTCACGTTAACCTACCCTGCCGCTATAAGGCCATATGTCATGTACGTTAATCACAGCTTCACTTCTGCCAGTACCTCGTCTCCTACCTTCCAAACTTTACAGAAGCTCTCCTGCGTAGTTAACTGAAACTTCCTGGTAGATTAAAACTATGTGCCGAACCGTGACTCGAACTCGGGACCTTTGCCTTTCGCGGGCAAGTGCTGTACCAACTGAGCTACCCAAGCACGACGCACTCCCCGTCCTCACAGCTGTACTTCTGCCAGTACCTCGTCTCCTACCTTCCAAACTTTACAGAAGCTCTCCTGCGTAGTTAACTGAAATATAGATAAAACATTAATAAAGTATTAAAATAATGAAATGATACTACATGTCCTGGCAGAGTAATTTGTTGTAATCTGCCGTCTTGTGGCCAAGCAGAGTCACGTGCATCAAGAACACAAAAGACATAAAAGATGCATTCCAATTATTCGTTCATTACTCTTAGAAAACGTTAGTACAATGACGTATTGACTAAGAAACAATACCACCACTGCATCGTGCAACTGCATCTCCTTGAACAAGGAGAAAAACTACAGGGCATCGTACAGTTCAAAACTCGGAAGCGGCGACACGCGTCACTGTGTAACAAGGCCATCTTGACATGTTACATGGCCATCATTGTTTTCTATATGTACAGACCACTGTAAGTGTGACAACGGAGCAAAGACTGTCATTTGTTATTTGTCATGTAAGATATGCAACGCACTATATAAAGATGCCCATGAACAGTTTGGATTTGAGATGCGACGCGCCGCTGGCAGCAGGCGCGCGCACGAATGCCAAACGATACACTACTGACATCAGCTGTTCGCATATGAAGCTGTCTCCAGCGGTTGTCCTTACCCTAGTTCAACTGCACCTCATGACACGTCTAAATTGTGAAACTGGTCTGGCTTTCCTGTGACTATGTATCATGTGTTTATTACCAATGTGTGAACTGATTGTCGCCTAACAAGCACTATGAGTGCAGGTATGTTACAGTTCGGTGAACAACTACTGATACCTTAAGAACTGTAATTTGTTTTCTACATTTTATTTATGTGTTCGCATAAATGTTCTGTATTTTAGCTTTGAAACGCCTGGTTTTAAAATTAACTTGGTGGTTCTAAACTAGTCGTCAGTACAATAAAACTGAACTGTGGCAAAATTACCATAAAGCATTTCTTATCCAAGTTTCTGGTCCTGCCCTGGCTTCATGTTGGAAATATTCAGGTACAAAATAAGTAAGGATAGCTGTTTCAGCTGTAAACAGGAGCGAATGGAGTATGCAGGCGTTGCAGTGAAGTTTACATTCCTATGGTTCAAATGGTTCAAATGGCTCTGAGCGCTATGGGACTTAACATCTATGCTCATCAGTCCCCTAGAACTTAGAACTACTTAAACATAACTAACCTAAGGACATCTCACAACACCCATTCTACATTCCTATGATTCCTATAAACAATCTAAGCGTCTACATCTACATTCATACTCCGCAAGCCACCCAACGGTGTGTCGTTCTTGAATATATGCATAAAAACCTACCATCATGAGACACGGCGATTAGATGACGCAGATGTAATCAGTGTCGTCGAAAAAGTCCGAATGAGGAAGAGAAGTGACAGAAAATCACTCTGTGAAGAACCGGAAATTGCAAAAGGAGTGGATGCCTTGATAGTGGAAGACACACATCGAGGTGACGGTGGAAATTCTGAAAATCAGTCTTGGATCAGATTTCAGTGTCTTGCATGACACTTCGAACATGGCAAAGGTCACTGCCTGCTATTTTTAGTGACTGCTCACACCCTTCCTAAACAGACGCTGAAACAGGAGAGCATTAGGAAAGTAGAAACTGTGTCTTGGGGGGGGGGGGGGGGGGATAATTTATTATTCCAAGATTGCCAGTAATTAGTATAAACATTCATATTAGCAGTTTCGGCATATTGTGTAACTTCCCCTTTTATATTGATTAATTGTCAATGAATGATGCTCAGGCTCCGGATAGCTCGCGGTAGAATGTTTGCGAGGAAAGTCACAAAAAAGAATTGTCTTGCTGCACTGTAGTTATTCCGAGTGCGTTTTCGTTATACCGGCTTCTCAGATGAATATTTGCTCCGAGATGTGTACGAGCCTAGTAGCTACGCGTAAATGCACACAAACTGAGATTATTGCCCTAATCAAGATTACAGTCTATATACATCCAGAGTTTATCTATGAAAGTTTACAATTCGATTGAGCTAAATAGTCTGAATCAATACGATAACTTTGTAGAACGCCAAAGAATATCTATGAATGCTGAGCTCTGTTGATAATCTATGTTGTCGTACAGATAAATGTTTCACGAGCAGTTAATATTAAATGGGTTGAAAGAAAACACTATAAATTCACTTTATGTTGGTATATTCTAGTCTATGCTCATCGTATCATTGTCTTAAAGAAGTAACCTTTCTTTCAGATGGGTGGAATCAGTTATGTAAATTCCGTCAAAGATTTTACAGCAAGACCCATATTACGCTATTTACTTTAACTCAGTTTAATTTAACTATTAATTGTCTGTCGCATTTGGTGGAAGTTCAGTCTTTCGTTGATAATAATAACATTAAGACAATATATTCGTTTATTTTCCTAGCTTGAATTACTTCAAAGTTATTTTCAAAGTTCCTGATTTACCTTTTTCAGTTTTTAATCATTTCTAGCAGATCGCAAATCTTCAAAATGTAACAAACCATCTCGTATCACATACCAATATTACGTACGAGCGCACAAGTTCAATTACGACACGACAAGGCAAGCGCCAGAAGCACATTAACAATGTACAGTTTTAGCTTCTGTATTTCGCAGTGTCCTCAAAGAGTACTCACAAGGAGTATTGTTTGAGGTCACTTGTTATACTCAGTGATCTACAAGTCTACTACTTTGCGGTCTACTATTATTTTAACTTGAGACTAATGGATTCTATTTTTTTCTATTCTTTTTCAAAACATTAAGTTACTTTGCTACCAAGATTCTTTTCTATTTCTTTTTATATTATTTTCTTTTCAGTCTACTTGCTACTAGTCATGATATGTTAGTACAGAGGGACTTTGTTTTTCTTTTTATGAAATTCTGATCTTGGGCTTGGGGCTTGTATAGGCGTGTGAGGACTAGATTTATATTTTTCATTTTTGCGTCCAAATGGTAGTGGCGTTACACTTGTCAGTGTCTTTTACAATGTGTCGGCAAGATATTGTGACACGTCAGCCTCTTCTGTGCCTCCTCTTCTCACTCTTAATTCTGCATTTCACTAAATTAGAAACCATTCTACGTGAATAACAAGTTGGTTTGCGAGTGCAAAATAAATGATGTTACGTGGGTTTGTTCTTATTTTATGTCACGTTAGTTTAAAAACAGATAATAAATGATTACTAAGTTCACATATAGTGCGTTGTTCTGTTGATTTCGCCTCCTCACTTTCTTCTGGCATTTGGTATAACATCAGTGCATCTGGTACAGTAGGCGGCAGGTTAGCGTTTGTAAAAAGTTCTGTTGTCCCACGCTGGTGGAAGGAGAGCGGTTTACGAGGGGCTTTTCGTATGGCCTGAGCGAGCGTGTGGCTCAGGGAGGCGGATGGGATCTGGTCGGGCCAGTTAGTGGCCTGCTGTGGGGCCCACCTTTGTCTGAAACTGGCAGCGGGTGTTACACTATGTTGTGCAGACTCGAAAGAGAATTCCTTTACATTAGAAACAGGAAATGAACACTGTAGAGAGACATTCAGGGTGATAAAATTCTTGTATGAACACAGACTGAAGCGACGAATGAAAATTTGTACCAAGTCCGGGATTCGATCCCAGGTATCTCGCTCACTAGGCAGATGCACTAACCACTACACTCTGGTACGGTGGCTTTGCCCAGCTGCGTGGACTACCCTACCATACCTCCCTCCGCAATCCAAACTGCCATTCACACCTTAGCCCCCTCAGTGAGAATGAGAATTTGGACTGACGAGAGAGGCGTGCTAGGGTAGTCTGTGCAAAACCACTGTGTCAGGGTGGTGTAGTGGTTAGCGTACCTGCCTAGTGAGTGGCATATCTCGGTTCGAATCCCGGCTTTGGTACAAATTTCCATTCATCAGTTCAGTCTGCATATATACGTCCTAGATGCTTAGCAATTGAAACACGTCTCTGAAACCATATGGTTTCATTTGGTTAGGTAAAACTGAGATTTCAGCAGCACTCAGCCGGCAGACGGAGTGATAGAAAACTGTGTTCTCTTGGATAGGGTGGATAGCAATGTGCGGCTGTTTGCTGATGATGCTGTGGTGTACGGGAAGGTGTCGTCGTTGAGTGACTGTAGGAGGAACCAAGATGACTTGGACAGGATTTGTGATTGGTGAAAAAGAATGGCAGCTAACTCTAAATACAGATAAATGTAAATTAATGCAGATGAATAGGAAAAAGAATCCTGTGATGTTTGAATACTTCATTAGTAGTGTGGCGCTTGACACAGTCAAGTCGATTAAATATTTGGGCGTAACACTGCACAGCGATATGAAGTGGGACAAGCATGTAATGGCAGTTGTGGGGAAGGCGGATAGTCGTCTTCGGTGCATTGGTAGAATTTTGGGAAGATGTGGTTCATCTGTGAAGGAGACCGCTTGTAAAACACTAATAGACCTATTCTTGAGTACTGCTCGAGCGTTTGGGATCCCTATCAGGTCGGCTAGAGGGAGGACATAAAAGTAATTGAGAGGTGGGCTGCTAGAATTGTTACTGGTATGTTTGATCATCACGCGAGTGTTACGGAAATGCTTCAGGAACACGGGTGGGAGTCTCTAGAAGAAAGGAGGCGTTCTTTTCGTGAATCGCTACTGAGGAAATTTAGAGAACCAGCATTTGAGGCTGACTGCAGTACAATTTTACTGCCGCCAACTTACATTTCGCGGAAAGGCCACCAAAATAAGATAAGTGAGATGAGGTCTCATACAGAGGCATATAGGAGATTATTTTTCCCTCGTTCTGTTTAGGAATGGAACAGGGAGAGAAGATGCTAGTTGTGGTACGAGGTACCCTCCGCCACGCACCGTATGGTGGATTGCGAAGTATGTATGTAGATGTAGATGTAGGTGAAGGTGATTTCTGAAGTGTAACGTTTGCTGAATACGAACAACGGAGATGCCTGCAGCATAGGTCTTAGCCAAGCTAACAATTGATGGGAAAATAGTACCGCATTGATTGATATATATGTAGGGTATATCTAACGCCTTCATCAGGTTTCATGGTCACATCTTGATTTATTCGAGGCAATAATTACAATTTTTGTCATAACCCCTCGTAACAGTGGAGGAGTTACAAGTCTACGAATAAAACCTGGATTTTTCTTTTTCTTTCTTTGTCCCCGCATAAAAATAAACTACTTACAAATTACATTAGTGCGGCGTTGTCGTGAAGTTTGCTGAAACATGCCGTAAATTTTAGCCTCTTCGCTTCGCCATACTGCCGTTGTCCGCTCCCCAGTGGCCACAGGAGCAGTGTGGACTGAGCAGCGCT
Source organism: Schistocerca nitens (assembly GCF_023898315.1). NCBI lineage: Eukaryota > Metazoa > Arthropoda > Insecta > Orthoptera > Acrididae > Schistocerca > Schistocerca nitens. The sequence continues at coordinate 373,478,137 of NC_064621.1, forward strand.
GGTGGAAACGAGCAGCGCCCTCCTGGCCAACACGCAGCAGGCGATGCGCGCCAGGCGCTGCGGCGTCCGGTGACGGCTGCCAAGCGCGGGAGTGCTGAAAATCCCCTGTAGTAAAGTACATCCTGCGGAAAAGCGTCGTTAAATGTTTTATTTATTTCCCATCCTAATGTCTCAACACACAGGGTGGGGTAATCTGAGTCCTTCAAGAGGTTTCGCAAAATGTGTTCACAGTACGTGGAAGTTAAACGTGTGCACACAGATACTCTGCAGATGTAGCCTGACACAGCACCCGTAATGAAAACTCTAGGCTGTACGAACTAATCATCAAGTCTTTTGTACTCCACATTCGCGACATCCATCTAATTCTCCAGGTCTGTGTTCCACACGCCCAGTTAGAACAGAAACTGCTGGACACGTTCCATGACAGTGTAACTTCCGCTATCGCTTGGGATATTCAAATCACGACCCTTTTATGCTTCATTCACTAGTTGTCACTCAAACTTCCTTTTTATTCACGTCACAGTAGCTTTTGGCTGCTAAACTTTGTAAGATGTGTGTATTTCTATTGTCTATTGCCAAACCACAATGTATGAAAGATGTTTATATTTTATTAATAGGATTAAGTAGGAATAATTAATATTTGTAATGTTGGAAATAATTGTGATAGCAGGGAATGTCTGCACCAAAGTATTGTGGCAAGAGAGACCGCACATTGATATAATTTTAAAAAGGGCGGGAGAGACAGCGTACGGATACATTTTAATAAAAGAGCGGGAAAGACCGCGTAATGATACATTTTGTAGTTGTAGCAGCGATTGTCTGCACCAGAAAGCATTGTTGGCGGGAGAGACCGCACTTTAGCGTTCGTAGGATGTCAGTAGTAAGCGAGAAGTGAAGCGAGTCGGTAGCAGGTCTGAAGCGAGAGATTGAGAGGAGCGGTGTGCGAGCCACCAGCTATGATTTACAAGAGATTATAAACGGATGTACAGAGACACCAGCTAACTATTATCATAAGAGGAACTAATATTATTGAATTATTTTTTTGAGAAACTCAAGACTACTCAAGGTATGTTTGCACAATGCTAGTTGTAAGATTACTGTAAAAAGTAAGTCCCATTTGAATGCTTTGTAAAATCATTTCATTCAGAATATAATTAATTTTTGCCAGCAATATTGCATTTCTTATTATAATCCATCCCAAAAACCATCAACGTAAAACTTTGCAAAATTTTATTGTTGTCAAGAAAAAGTTTAACTATGAATTATGTAACTTCAGTCAAATTAATTAAACAATAACGTCAGCTTTGATATTAAAGAATAACGTCAGCTTTGGTAATCAATACAGCCAATTTCTATGAAAGCCCACCAGCAGCTAATAGAGTATAGTAAAGCAGAGTAAGTATATTCATGTCGCAGTTCGATGTAGCAGGCAGATGGCGATCCAGTAACAGTAAAAAAGGTAAGGAACGGATTTGGGTTATTGCCGGTAACGACTGTGGGCCACGACGACGACACATTCTATCTTTCGTCGAAATAATCAGAAAATAACTTTTAATAAGCAGCATTTATATTTGTATGCGAAGACTGAGGAAGAGAATTAATTTCAAAGGGAATATTTAATTTATTGTTATTAAGTAAGAGATAGAAATCCTAAGGGAAGGTTTCATAGGGGAAGGTTTCATAGGTTATTGTAGAAGGGAAGGTTGCGTTAACAAAAGCCATATAGAGGAGACGGTTATTGCGCAACAAAAGAGATATAGAGGAGACGTCAAGGTTTCAACTTTGTTCTGATTACGGTACCGAGTCGGAATCAATAATAAAATGTCCTAAATCAAAAGTTATTTATGATATAAATGTGGATTCTAAGTACACAGTTGGCACTGTCTATTCCCAAGTTTGATTCCGTCGAAACAGCTGTGCGCAGCAACTGAGATAAGTCTCAAATCCAAGCTTGTGACAAAACGTGTTACTATTTAGGCGTACTGGCTATAGCTGGCTTGATGAGTGTATATGACTCGGTTTAAGCGCACTGGCTATAGCTGTTCGACAACTATTATCTAGATCTTCAATGTAATACTGATTGGATTTGGGACTGATTGCTGAATTCCGTTTCCTTTTTTGAAACTATCTGTTTTCGCTAACCTCAGGATCGTGAAGGCCAGTACAAATCACTGTCTATCCCTGACAATAGTCCAGGCTGCTGGCGTCATTATCTTTACTCACTCTTGGCCGTATCGGATGAAACTGAATCGTCGCAAAGAAAAACATGTCCCATTCATGCCACTGTTCTTAACTGACTTTAGCTCTGAGCACAATGCTTTCGAGAACAATGCGGAAAGACGCCTATCAACTTCATAGAGGAATCTGAGTCCATCTTACTGTATACACGACTAAGTTTAAAGTTTCTGTCTAATTTTCCTGTTGAGATATTAATGAGAAAAAAAACTGTAGGAGTATCTACAGACCAGCAACAAATTACAGCAGTGGAAGAGTTAATTTAAGCAACAGGTAACTGAGGCAACTAGAAACTAATCCGCATTAGTAACTAGTCTGAGCTTCGAAGTAAAAGCCTGCGAGCGCTACCCACTTGTCACTACAATCAATAGACATGAGCATAATGCAACATTAATAACTTGGCCACTGCGCATAACGGAAAACCCTTCACACTTTGTGTGTCATATAAAAGACCTAATCGTGAAAGAAGTTGTAGGAAGTAGTGTTCGTAAACGGAAGTCAATTTCAGAAGCTACTAGAATTTTATTCAAATTTAAAAACATCAAGGAATGTTACTACAGTATTACTCTGGGGAAAAGAAGACGCAGAAAACTATTAAAGAAACACTGGAGCAAATAATGTAGGTCTTAGACTCACATCGTTACGAAGAAAGAAGAACAAGAACACAATTGACGTTTTTATAATTAACTAGGTAAATAACTCAATAAACTCCGCATCCAAGATGCACAATCGACCAGACAAATGAGAACTGACCAGACTGAGAACTCTGAAGTATGGAACTATTACCTAATGTTGTAGCAAAAAGCGGCACTTACATATTCAAATTGCGCAGTCCTCACAGAACGACAGCCAGTAAGCGAATCATCAGAATGCCAGGAAACGACGACAGGAATCCGAAGTTCTCTGTTCTCAGAGCAGACTCCATCGGTGGGACGACTGCAGTGCTTGTATCCAATGCGGAGAACGCAAAACTGGCTCGAAGCACGGGAACAGAGGGGAACACAGCAAAAGTTGTCCTGACGTGGTGTATGAATGCTCACAAACAAATTACGGCTGACACAGAGCTTGAATGGTCTTCCACTATTGCAGGACGTAGCACAAACTACCAAGGATTTTCTAAAAAAGACATGAGACGCAGCTAAATTTCTGAGATTTCCTTGGAACAGAAAGGCTGATGATGATGATGGGTGTGTGGCGCACAACCGCGCGGTCATCAGCAACCGTACAAAGTCCCAATTTTGACACACTCCAATATTTTCACAGCCCAATCTAGCCATTGCTTAGAATGGTGATGATGAAATGATGAGGACGGCACGAACATCCAGTCCCGAGGCACAGCCGGCCGAAGTGGCCGTGCGGTTAAAGGCGCTGCAGTCTGGAACCGCAAGACCGCTACGGTCGCAGGTTCGAATCCTGCCTCGGGCATGGATGTTTGTGATGTCCTTAGGTTAGTTAGGTTTAACTAGTTCTAAGTTCTAGGGGACTAATGACCTCAGCAGTTGAGTCCCATAGTGCTCAGAGCCATTTGAACCATTTTTGAACCAGAGGCACAAAAAAATCCCCAACACGGACGCGAATCAAACTCGGGACCCCGTGATGCAGAGGCAGCAACGCTACCCACTAGACCACGAGATGCGAACGTGCATCTCAAATGGGTACTTGGGGCTAAGGAACTGCCGTGGCTGTGCAACAGGGAATCGCAACTTCAGAATGCGGTGAGCAGGCAGTGGGAACCACCCCATAACTGCCATCCAACTTGAACAAAGCCTTCTTGTTGCACCAAACAGGAGACACAGGATATCCCGGAATGCGAGACGACGTATCAGAGCTTTTCAGCCATCACCCAACAGTCAGTGCTGCCCAACTTTTATAAGAAATAAAATGTAGCTAAACTGAAACAGGCTCAAGAAACGATCCGTACTAGTCGTGCTACCAGTTAATTCTGTTTTACACGAAATGTATTCGCAGCTGCAAAGCCCGCATCTCGTGGTCGTGCGGTAGCGTTCTCGCTTCCCACGCCCGGGTTCCCGGGTTCGATTCCCGGCGGGGTCAGGGATTTTCTCTGCCTCGTGATGGCTGGGTGTTGTGTGCTGTCCTTAGGTTAGTTAGGTTTAAGTAGTTCTAAGTTCTAGGGGACTTATGACCACAGCAGTTGAGTCCCATAGTGCTCAGAGCCATTTTGAGCAGCTGCAAATACGGACAGCTTTGATCTGTATAAGGAAATGACGACAACGAGAATTTGTACCGGACCGGGACTGGAACCAGTATTTACTCCTTTACGTGAGTGGTCACCTTAACCGCTTTGGCTGTCCGTGTGCGACTCACGGCCAGATCCAAACATTCATACTTCTTCGTTCCTTCGTCGTGAGCTATACCCGTACACACGTTGTGTAATTTCCTAATATCGACGGATACATTAATGGCCACCACAGGTCGGCAATTACAAAATGGTTCAAATGGCTCTGAGCCCTATGGGACTTCACTTCTGAGGTCATCAAACTCCTGGAACTTAGAAGTACTTAAACCTAACTAACCTAAGGACATCCCACACATCCACGCCCGAGGCAGGATTCGAACCGGCCACCGTATCAGTCGCGCGGTTCCGGACTTAAGCGCCTAGAACCGCTCGGCCATAGCGGCCGGCCGTGATTCGAAAACATTTCGAAAATGTCTGCACATTTTCACATGAATAACAGACTGTAGAGCCTAGAACCGCTCGGTCACCCTGGCTGGCCGGCAATTACATAATGGAATTAATTACACATGGAAGTTACTCTCTGGCCGTGAATTGTACACGGATAGCTAAGGTGGTTAAGGCGTCTGCTCGCGCAAAGCAGGAAATCTGGGTTCGAGACCCGGTTCGACACTCATTTTCACTGTCTCCATTCCTTTACACAGCTGGTGGTTGTTCACATTTGCAACTGCGATTACATACCGTTTGTATCATATATCTCTTACAGGCATCTCAGCGCGAATGCATGCCAGTACTGCATGCCAGTACTGCATGCCTGCACCTTGCACCGAAAATCAAGCAACTGCACCACAATATCTCACTTATCCATCCTTAAAACTAACATATTCGCAATTTTTTTTGTGTATTGCTGCTGTCCGAATCCACACATAATTGAGTGCCTTTTTGCATTTAAGGAAAATCTAAAACGCATCTTCGTATTAACCTCGTAACTTTTCCATTTACAGCTCTAGAAGCTAGGGAAAACTTTCTTTCTTCACGAAAGACTCCAAAAAATGTAAAAAATCGCTTAAGATCTTCAACTTCTGATAAATGTCTCACTGAGTCGTCACTCCGTAGCGGAAATTGTCGCTATTTAAGTGATAAATTTGAAAGAGAAAAACAAATACGTTAAAAAAGACACGAAACTGTTTTAATATTCAAATATTTAGTGTTTGTAATAATTATCCTAAAACGAAACGAAAAATTTGCCAACATACCTATTAATACATTTTGATACCTGCTCTCCTTATGAATGTAATATAAGCATCTTCAGTAGTATGACGAGTGGACGAAAACCAGTTCGCCGGGAGGATTATTTCTACTTACATTTTAATGCTGACTGTTTAGAAATTTATCGTATTTGAGTATAATGTAAGTAACTAAACTATTTTGGTTGTTATATTTGATTCAGATTTTTAATATGGAAATACTGAATTTTGCAATGAAATGAATCTCAGTTCCTTGTTGTGCATAAAAATTTAATTAATAGCAGTGTTAATAAGTCAGCGGTCAATATTTCCCTGATTTCAGATGTTATTACTTAATGTCATCATTACGGTAATTAAAAAATTGCGATACAGTCTATTAATAAGAAAATTCCTCTACAACGCAACTTTTCTGAGTTACTTATCATAGAATTTCTCCTAGTAGGGCCCGTGCCACAGAATCAGCCTAGCCATCCACGGTACCTCTATGTTCATTTATGTGGAAGGTGTAGCCTTGAGAATGAAGATGAATCTTCTTAAGAGAAGGACAGTTGCGACACAAATTTATTAAGCTGTAATTATCTCTGTGCTTAAACAATGACTCAATGGAGGAATTCATTGATGGGTTTCTGGTGAAGTGTTTAATTTACAAGATAAAAAGCCTCGGATACAGTGATTGTCAACCATCACTGTAATACCACAGTATAGTGTATTTATTTATAGCGTGCAGTAGCAACCATAAACAACTCAGCATTCTGGCGAGCAGTGGTTGGAAGTCCACTATTCGATCAAACCAGCATGCCCCAGGTAACAGCTGTTATGCTTCGATAGTTACACATTCGTAGCGTACATATTGAAAGTAATGCATCTTTTCGCCCACTTTCATAATTTAAAATTTCACTTATTGCTAATGGCAGAAGGTTTTGTTTCCTCTGCCTCGTTTCGGTTGTGTACAAAGGGACACAATAGAGCGCTCTGTTTTATTTCATTTAAGATTAGAAACCACTTTCCTTATCCCTAACCATGCCTGAAATTTCTATCAACACGGTATTGATGCTTAGATGAGCTTTTTCAGACGTAGCAGATTAGATTAGAGAAGCTTTCTTGGTCTAGAGCGTAGCAATGCCATCTTACATATTTCATTTCCGTAGATTACCTCTAACACGGCAAGCTGGAAATCCGGAGTCTTACAACTTTTAAGTGTTCATTCTATTAGCTATCCGAACAGCGCCATCCCCACCCATACAAAAATACGAGGCTCCGTCTTCAGCAGGTGATTGGAGGATGATTTTTTTTTTTAGTCACTCTTGCGGCCATCGTCCTGATGTGAGTATGCTTGTTCCCCTGGAACACGACGCAGCCAAATTCAGATTGCTTTGTGTAGGCTAGGATGTGGCTAGAAGTAAGTAATTTCATGTCGAGCTAGTAATTATAATTGCTTTTAAGTGTGGTTCGCGCTTTCAGTCTAACTAAATTCGCGTACTACACGCAGACACGCTTTGTCTTTAGACCGTTACCGATGTTAGTTGTTGCTAAGTTTAATATTTCATATTTAATAATTCAAGTTTCGACGTTATTGTCCAATGCCAGTGTCTCCAAGGAGTGTTTATCTGTCGTTGTGTGCAGCGTGAATGTCTCTCAATCAAATTTCTCTAGGTACGTGACTGCGTTGCCAATGTGTAAAATTCTCCTAAGTTTCGGGCACTGTTGCAAATGTCCTTCCTCCGATGAGTTAGCGAAAACGTCCGGAGGAATGCTGTTTGCAACAGTGGCCGAAACGTCGGAGAATTAGGCACATGAACAGTGTGGCCACATATCCTGAAGAATTTTATTCTCTCTGACAACGGCCGCGGGAGCTCACGCTTACGTGAATGAATTTGTCACGATATTTTTGTGTGCATCTGCATCATGAATGATGGTTTATCGTACCGCCCCTTGTAGATCTAATTTTCATTTATCATTATTTAATTTAATGACCTTTAGCGGTCTTCCCTCGTCATAGTTAAGTCCGATGCTTTCTGTTACTCCATATTATACGTCCAGTAATTTGGACTCGTCTTCTGTGTGGCACTGTCAACCACGTGTCTTCGAAACTGAGTTTTATACCTAAAGATTCATTCTGTGCCAGAACACACGATCCACTGAGTCTAACGAATCACTATAGCCATGCTTACGACTTTCAATAAACCAGTTTTATTAGAATTAATGTGTTTTACTTCGCAGAGTGGTTCTGTTTTTCCCTTGTCCGTAGGCTCCCTCTTTAACTGCATGGTGCTAATTACACTAAGTATAACGAATCACTATTTGCATGATAATCGATCCCTGATTCGTATTTTACTAAAATAATCGAGATTTGCTACGTGTGATGAGCTTGGTATTACTCCTATCTTTGTATGACTGATTATTTGGGATGAATGGACCTTATACCTTTTATTAATTTCCAAAGCATCAGATCCCACAGTTCTTGCTACTCATTTAATTAATTAGATAAACACTTCCTTGTGTAAAAGACCTCAGTGAACTTACGTTTTTTTGCCATATAATGAATCTTTTCGAGGTGTGGAAAGAATCCTATGTTATAAACGTTCAGCTAATGGAAATTATTCCTAGCTGATGCATCTTTTTCATGCCCTCAACCTCTATTAATACTCTCTTATATGCTAAATTGCTATGAAATTGCATTCTCCAAGATTCCTCTCTGGTAGTAAAAGTATCCGAGTATGAGCAATGAGTCCATAGAGAAATGGTTGCTGCAGTATGGTCATACGGAATACCAAGAGTTCTGTACGTTGCGTGGCTTAATATGTTTATTACCAAATTAACTAGAGCTTAATTTTTCATTTAATGTGATTCAGTACGACCCTTGCTCATACGGTGAGCGATGATATTGTTTGTATAAGACTAAAGAAAGAAAAAAAAATTATTACGATCGCCTGAGTAGCCTCGGTCATAAAAAAAAATCCATTCAATATCGTGGAAAAGGTAGCTCCCTAAGCAGGGCAGTTGAATGTGATGACGAGCAGAAGCCAGTCTTTGCGTATCCAGCCTATGTTTAAACAAATAATAGCAAATAAGAGGCATTTTCTCCTTCAAAATCTTTAATGATGTCGACTTTGGAAAGTAACGGATATCTTTCAGTATGACTGGGTGAACTCACATTTACAGTAATGCGACTGAAACCATTTGTTCAACAAACCCCACAGCAACATACTCAAAATTGGTAATTCCGTTACAAGGTGAAAGTATTTTTTTTTCCTTATTTGTTTTCTGAGTGGTTTAACGCGTCCAGTCACGAATTGCTCCCTGTGTCAAATTGTTCATCTCAGAGTAGTACTTGCACCCCAGAATACTTGTCGAATGTTAACAAGCTCTGTCTTGTCCTACAATCTTTGCAATCTACATCTTCCTCTAGTACCATAAAAGTTGTTTCCTGAAGGTGTAACATATGCTCTGTCCTCCTGTCCCTTCTTCTTGTCTGTATTTTTCACATCTTCCTTTCTTCGGAAAATCTGCGGAGAACCTCCTCGTTTCTAATTTTATTCCTCCATCTAATTTTAAACGTCCTTTTATAGCGCCACATCTGTAAAACCTTCGATTCTTATCTTTTCCGGTTTGCCCACGCTCCGTGATTAATTATTATGCAATGTTGTGCTTCATACGTTCATTCTCAGAAAGTTTTCCTAAAATTTAGGTCAATGTTTAATACTAATAGACTTATTTTGGCTAGGAATGCCCCCTTTCCTTGTGCAAGACTGCTTTTCGTGTCCTCTCTGTGTCGTCCGGTTCGATTCCAACGTAGAAGAAACCTCAAGTTCGTTGTCGCCAGTTTCATGTTAAACTACTCGCTGTTCTCGTTCCTGCTACTCCTCGCTGCTTTCACCTTTTTCAGGTTTACTCTGAATCCTCATACTGTACACATTTGTCTGTTCATTTGATTCAACACTGCCTATTATTCTTCTTAACTCTCACTGAGGATAGCAATGTAATCAGCGAATCTGTCCTTTGATATCTCTTCACCCTGAATTTTGGTCTCATTTCTAAACCTTTCTTTTCTTTTCTTTATTGATTCTTCGATGTGTAAACCGAACAGCAGTGGCGAAAGACTTATCCGAGCACTTCATTCTTGCTTTTGCAATGTTATTGTGCCCTCTTGGTTCTTGTACATGCTTTATATTACCCTTGGTTTCCTACGGCTTTCACACATTTACCTGGGAATTTTGCACTATTTTACATTGTCGAACGATTTCTCTGAGTATAAAAATCCTAAGAAAGTGTCTTGATTTTTGGATGTATTATCTGTTATGCTGCATGCTCGGTAGTTCTCGCACTTACCTACTTTTGTTGTCTTTGGAAATGTGTGGATGATATTTTTCCGAAAGTCAGATGATACGTCTGCCCTCCCATAGATTCCACACATCTCTTTGAATAGTCGTTTCTTTGCGATTTTCCCACTGATTTTAGAAATTCCGATGTCATCTGTTCCTTCTGCATCATTTTATCTCAAGTCCTCTAACTCACTATTCAACTCCGACTCTTATACTCAATCCTATGTCTTCGATAGTGACCCCCTTCGTTTCTTACTATTTCAGAGTATTTTCTCCATCTGTCCGGTCTCCTCTGTTGAACAGTGCAATTCGTTTTGCACTCTCTGTTGCCGCCTTTACTTTTAATATCAAAGATGGTTGCTTTAACTTTTCACGCTGAACCGGTCTTTCTGATGACCATGTTTTTTTTTTTTTTTTTCCTTTTCTGGGCATTTTTCTTGGAGCTATTTTGTCCTGGCTTCTTTCCACAAGATAGCAACATAAAAGAAACATATTTTGGCAGTCTAGATTATCATCCGTACATTAACTCTCTTCGGAATATCCTAATAAAAGCCTCTTTTCGTAGAGGGGTGCTGCCCAAAGGTATATCACGTGTATGGCTCTTACGGAACATCTCTATCTCTTAGTTTCCTTATTTTCTTGACAAGGTTAGAGCACTGCTACAGAAAAATATACGAGGTATCCAAAGTCGGCGTTCAAATTGCCCCTTCCATCTTGCGTGGGATGTAGAGGGAGATCGTGTGAATTCTGCTAAATTACTGAAGCTGGAAGAAAATCGTCTTGTTACGCGCACAGCGGCGTTAACGGACTGAAAATGGAGAACATTTATCCCACAGCGAGGAAGAAGCAGGATGGCGTAGATCGGTATCTGCCGAAGTTACCCTCTATTGCCTCGATCCTGGAGCTCATGAAAATGGAAATTCTTGTATCTCGCTTCCCTCCCGTCTTCGAATAGAGAAGCGCTCATCTCCTCGCAGTCACTTCATCTTCTTTGCACCGACCGGGAAGATGGACTTGGCGCACCCCTTGGGCACGGGACAAAGCCTTTACAAAGTGAACTCTATCTCATTTAAGAAAACGGGGACGATTCACATTTACCACTCTACCGGTGCCAGTGGCGTAGTCCGCTGCTAAGGGACGCCCTTCAGGTTCTTGTAACTTCTTAGAAAATACTCATATACCCGAAAGTCGTTTCCAGGTGCTATAGTAGTGGTACCATGGGGGATGCATTACTTCCGCTTTAATGGGAGAGAGATATTGCACATGTCAGAAATGATTGTGGGACATAGACTTTGACATCTGAGAAAAAGGTGATTCTGTCTGTGTGTGACAAATTCCACTCTTGTGTGGTGATACGTTTTGCTGACTTGCTGCAGTATTCGAAACGTCACGTTTTCATCGTCAGAATCTTGATATCTGTTGACACGAAAATAGGAAATGCATATTTGAAACTTTACTTTGTTTTTAAATTTTGTCCCACAGGTAATTCACTGCTATACTTATAACAAAATTTACCCTTCTCCCTCTTTCTTATGAAGACTTACGAGCACCAACAATATAATTTCAGATACATTTTTGTCACTTTTAGATAGGTGTTTCAGGCTGCTAGTCTTGTATTTCCTGTACATCTTTCCTTTTTTTTAACATGTAGCTGTGCTCTTTAAATCGACTTACTCCGCTGGTCTTGTGCGATGTGGTTTCCCAAGTTAATATTTCATTGCATTCTCGTTCTGTAGCCTTCTAATTACAGATATTTAGACGCTTGGTTCACTATAACTACTTCAGTCTTCCTTTTTCTCTTTTTTTCAGTTTTCGTATCCTAAATTCATGACATACACCCGTTGTGCGTCCTACAATTCTGACAGGTATTCCTTATTTTCAGAAAATAAACAATTTCTGTAGGTGAGTAAAAGTGGAGATATATAGGATGATTCAGTTGTCAATGCTGTTGTAGTTTAACACAACACACAGAATTATTTGTTGGCATTCATAAACCACGATTGACATTTTCATATTCTCTCGCTCGCTATGCGTAAGTTACTAATTCCAAAGGAAAAATGAACAGGAATTCTTTCTAGGAAATTTAATACAACTGAATTTTGCAATGGGATACGTTTTCGCTAGAGCCCGTAGTTTTGGAGTTTTTCAATGAAAAGGTACAAAAGTAACTCCTACTCCCACGCTCAGCTCCCACCGGCCTGCATTTCTAGTATGTTGTCCATGGCACTCGCTCCTGTCACTGTACAAATACTTGCGACTACACGAATTATTTCACTCGTTCGAGCTTTTCTGGTCTTCGTTGGCAGGACTCTTCACGCCACCGGATTATTCGAGCCTTTACGAATCGTAAAGTTGACGTTTGCATGAATTTTACATAGCAGTTTTGTGAATTTTAAGGATATAAAATAAACAAGTACATAATTTTATTTGTCAGAACATCTGACTATGAAATTTGTGTGCTTGTAAGGGTTAAGTTTGCATGGAACTGTCAACGTAGTTAGTTTTAGTGTAGCATTTACAAAACTCGTTTTTAGTTCATTAAAGCCACGGGAACGATTGAATTAATAACGTTCACGAATCTGCCGACTATGCTGGACTCGTAATGGCACAGTTCATGGAGGTCAAAAAATCGACATGGTCGGAAATAGTTTGTGTAGTTGGAAATTTTTGTGCAGTACTAGGAAGGAGTGCCACAAACAACAAACTAGAAATCCTGACTGGTGTGGGATGAGTGTGGGGTGGAGATGCGTTTGAAGTTAAATTTTGTGCTTTTTTCTAACAACCTCGAAAAGCGTGGCGCACAGCGAAAACGTATCTCATTAAAAATTTTCCTACATTAAATTTCCTACAGAAAGGTGGTGCTCGTTTTTTCTGTATGACTAATAGTTCGCGAGGTTATGAAAATGTCGCGCTTGGTTTCTGAAGGTCTGCTATAACGTTGCAATAGGGGAGGTAAATCATCTTATATGCTTAATACAGGTAATGCACTTCTAGTAATCATTCACGTACCGGAAATGGTGGCCCCCAAATGATTTGATGTGCTCAAACTTTAACGGTTCTTTTTCTGGTTAAATTTCAGCCAATCAACTTCATTGTACACAAGGATGTTCAAACGTGTGAAGTACAGAAACAGTAGACGAAGTTAAGGTTTTCTGCTACCTTAAAAGCCAACTAACACGCGACGAACGAAGCCAGGAGAACATAAAAAGCACACTAACAACGGCAAATAGCGCACTTCTGGTCAAAATAAGTCTACCAGTATGAATCACTGGTCACAATATGGGAAGAAAGTTTCAGAAAATATATGTTTACAGCTCAGCATTGTCTCTAAGCGGGTGATGGAGTATGGGAAACACGGAAAAGAAGAGAACCGAAACAAAACGAAACATTTAAGATGTGGTGCTATAGGCGGATGTTGAATATGAGGTGCACCCTTATTTTTTTTTTTTTTTGAGTCATCAGTCTTTTGACTGTTTTGATGCGGCCCACCACGAATTCCTCTCGTGTCTAACCTCTGTGTAACTTCTCAATCTCAGAATAGCAACGTCCTCAATTATTTGCTAGATGTATTCCAATCTCTGTCGTCTTCTACAGTGTTGCTCTCTACAGCTCCCTCCAGTACCATGGAAGTCATTCCCTGATGTCTTAACAGATGTCCTACCATATTGTCTCTTCTCCTTCTCAGTTTTTTTCCACATTCTCCTTTCCTCTCCAATTCTGCGCAGAACCTCCTCATTCCTTACCTTATCAATTCACCTAATTTTCAACATTCGTCTGTAGCATCACATCTCAGATGCTTAGATTCTCTGCTGTTCCGGTTTCCCCACAGTCCATGTTTCACTACTATATAATTCTGTGCTCTCAGAAGTTTCTTCCTCAATTTAAGACCTATGTTTGATACTTGTAGACTTCTCTTGGCCAGGAATGCCCGTTTTGCCAGTGTTAGTCTGCTTTTGATGTCGTCTTTCCTCCGTCCATTATTGGTAATTTTGCTGCCTAAGTAGCAGAATTTCTTAACATCATCTACTTTGCACCCATCAAAGCCTGATTTTAAGATTCTTGCTGTTCTCGTTTCTGCCACTTACCGTTACTTTGGTCTTTCTTCGATTAACTCTCAATCTATATTCTGTACTCATTAGATTGTTCATTCTGTTCAGCAGATCATGTAATTCTTCTTCACTTTCACTCACTATAGCAACTTCATCAACGAATCTATCATTGTTATCCTTTCATCTTGAATTTTAATTCCACCCCTGATCCTTTCTTTTATTTCCATCATAGCTTCTTCGATGTACAGAACAGCAAGTGCGAAAGATTACTTCATTGTCTTATACCCTTTTTAATGCAAGCACTTCGTTCTTGGTCGTCCACTTTAATTATTCCCTCTTGGCCCTTGTAGGTATTGTGTATTACCCGTCTCTACCTATATCTTGCACCTATTTTTCTCAGAATATCCAACATCGCGCACCATTTTACATTGTCGAACACTTTTTATAAGTCGATAAATACCATGAACATGTCTTGTTTATCCTTTAGTCTTGCTACCATTATTTACCACAACGTCAGAATTGCCTCTCTGCTGCATTTACGTTTCCTAAAGCCAAACTAATCCTCATCTAACACATCCTTAGTTTTCTTTTCGATTCTTCTGTCTATTACTCTTGTCAGCAATTTCGATGGATGAGCTGTGAAGCTGATTGTGCGATGGTTCTCGCACCTGTCAGCTCTTGCAATTTTTGGAATTGTGTGGAAGACATTCTTCCGAAAGTCGGATGGTATGTCGCCAGACTCATACATTCTACACACCAACGTGAATAGTCGTTTTGTTGCCACTTCCACCAATGATTATACAAATTTTGATGGAATGTAATCTATCTCTTCTGCGTTATTTGATTTTAGGACCTTAACAGCTCTCTTAAATCCGAATACTAGATGCCCTATCTGTTCTAAATCGCTTCCTGTTTCTTCTTCTAACACATCAGATAAATCTTCCCTCTCATATAGGCCTTCATTGCACTCTTTCCACCTATCCGCTTTTTCCTGTGCATTTAACAGTGGAATTCCCGTTGCACTCTAAATCCTACCACCATTGCTTTTAATTTCGCGGAAGGGTGTTTTGACCTTCCTATACGCTGAGTCAATTCTTCCGACAAGCATTTCTTTTTCGATTTCTTCACATTTTTCATGCAGACATTTCGCCTTGGGTCCCCTGCACATCATATTTTATACTTATTTTGTTCCTCAGCGACTTATGTTTCTATATTCCTGAAATTCCCTGCACGTTTTGGTACTTCCTTTTTTCATAGATCAAGTGAAGTATTTTTTCTGTCACCTATGGTTTTTACGCAGTTACCTTGTTTGTACCTACGTTTTTTTTCCTTTTTAGATATGTCCATTCCTCTTTAACTGTACTGCCTACGGACGTATTCCTTATTGCTGTATTTATAGATTTAGAGAGCTTCAAACGTGTCTCGTCATTCCTTAGTAATTCCGTATCCCACTTCTTTGCGGATTGGTTCTTCCTGGATAATCTTTTCAACTTCAACCTACTCTTCATCACTACTAAATTGTGTTCTGAGTCTATATCTGCTCCTGGGTACTACTTACAATCCAGTATCTTATTTCGGAATCTGTGTCTGGCTATGAAGTAATCTATCTGAAATCTTCCCGTATCACCTGGCCTTTTCCAAGTATACCCCCTCCTCTTGTGATTCTTGAACAGAGTATTCACTGTTACCAACTGAAATTCATTACAGAACTCCATTAGTCTTTCTCGCCTCTCAGTCCTTGTCCGAAGCCCATATTCTCCTGTGACCTTTTCCTCTACTCGTTCCCCTACAACTGTATTCCATTCCCTTATTACTATCAGACTTTCATTTCCTTTTAGGTATTGTATTACCCTTTCAATATCCTAAAACACTTTCAAAAATGGTTCAAATGGCTCTGAGCACTATGGGACTTGACATCTGTGGTCATCAGTCCCCTATACTTAGAGCTACTTAAACCTAACTAACCTAAGGACATCACACACATCCATGCCCGAGGCAGGATTCGAACCTGAGACCGTAGTAGAAGCAGGGTTCCGGACTGAAGCGCCTAGAACCGTTCAGCCACAATGGTCGGCTTCACTTTCTCTCTCTTCGGCTTCAGCTTGCGACGTCGGCGTGTATATCTAAACTTTCGTTTCCGATGTTGATTTGCTGTCGATTCTGATAAGAACAGCCGTATCATTGAACTGTTCACAGTAACACGCTCTCTGCCCTACCTTCCTATTCATAACAAATTATACTCCTGCTGCTGTTACTATTACCCTGTACTCATCTGTGCAGAAATCCTTGTATTTTTTCCATTTCACTTCACTGAACCCTACTATATCCAGATTGAGCCTTTGCATTTCCCTTTTCAGATTTTCTTGTTTCTCTAGCACGTTCAAGCTTCTGACATTCCACGGCCCGACACGTAGAACGTCATCCTTCCGTTGATTATTCAATCATTTCTCATGGTAACCTCCTCCTTTGCAGTCCCCTCCCGGAGATCCGAATGGTGGACTACTCCGGAATCTTTCGCCAATGGAGAGATCACCATGACACTGCTTCGATTACAGGCCACAAGTTCTGTGGGTACACGGCATGTGTCTTAAATGCAGTGGTGTCCATTGCGTTCTGCATCCTCATGCCGTTGATCATTGCTGACTATCCCGTCTTTAGGGACAGTTTCCCAGCCCAAGGGCAAGAGAGTGCCCTTGATCTCTGTCCGCTCCTTCGCCCTCTTTGACAAAGCCGTAGGCAGAATGAGGTACGAAAAAAGAAGATTATCTGCAGAATCGACAAGGATAAGAAATTGTGGAACTTACTGACAAGAATAGCGGATAGGATAATAGGATATGTGTTAAGACATCAAGGAATAACTTCCACGGTTATTGAATCATTAGTGTAGAGTGAGGTAACAATTTAATGCAGCTTTCTGCCATAGGTTACTAAGTTTATTTGTGAGTTGATGTAGTTTCTACACAGTGTTAAATTCTAGGGACTATGCTTGTCGTGTACGGGCAAAAGGTGAATTTTTCGATGTCTGAAACTCTAGAAACTGCACTGGCCGCGATCGACAGGTTTCTGGCAGCCGCCCTAAGCTGTGACGATGTTGAGGTACCAGTGGTGAAAGCAGCCACACATTGGTGCCGCTGGAATCTCCTGGCACTCCCTATGTCACTGCGTCTTTCGATGCACTTCATATCGTCTGTCCGCACTTAAGGCTGAGTGTGAACAACACGCAGTTAGCCATTGCTCTCTGTTGTTGTTGTTGTGGTCTTCAGTCCTGAGACTGGTTTGATGCAGCTCTCCATGCTACTCTATCCTGTGCAAGCTACTTCATCTCCCAGTACCTACTGCAACCTACATCCTTCTGAATCTGCTTAGTGTATGCATCTCTTGGTCTCCCCCTACGATTTTTACCCTCCACGCTGCCCTCCAATACTAAATTGGTGATCCCTTGATGCCTCAGAACATGTCCTACCAACCGATCCCTTCTTCTGGTCAAGTTGTGCCACAAACTCCTCTTCTCCCCAATCCTATTCAGTACCTCCTCATTAGTTATGTGATCTACCCATCTAATCTTTAGCATTCTTCTGTAGCACCACATTTCGAAAGCTTCTATTCTCTTCTTGTCCAAACTATTTATCGTCCATGTTTCACTTCCATACATGGCTACACTCCATACAAATACTTTCAGAAAAGACTTCCTGACACTTAAATCTATACTCGATGTTAACAAATTTCTCTTCTTCAGAAACGCTTTCCTTGCCATTGCCAGTCTACATTTTATATCCTCTCTACTTCGTCCATCATCAGTTATTTTGCTCCCCAAATAGCAAAACTCCTTTACTACTTTAAGTGTCTCATTTCCTAATCTAATACCTTCAACATCACCCGACTTAATTCGACTACATTCCATTATCCTCGTTTTGCTTTTGTTGATGTTCATCTTATACCCTCCTTTCAAGACACTGTCCATTCCGTTCAACTGCTCTTCCAAGTCCTTTGCTGTCTCTGACAGAATTACAATGTCATCGGCGAACCTCAAAGTTTTTATTTCTTCTCCATGGATTTTAATACCTACTCCGAATTTTTCTTTTGTTTCCTTTACTGCTTGCTCAATATACAGATTGAATAACATCGGGGAGAGGCTACAACCCTGTCTTACTCCCTTCCCAACCACTGCTTCCCTTTCATGCCCCTCGACTCTTATAACCGCCATCTGGTTTCTGGACAAATTGTAAATAGCCTTTCGCTCCCTGTATTTTACCCCTGCCACCTTTAGAATTTGAAAGAGAGTATTCCAGTCAACATTGTCAAAAGCTTTCTCTAAGTCTACAAATGCTAGAAACGTAGGTTTGCCTTTCCTTAATCTTTCTTCTAAGATAAGTCGTAAGGTCAGTATTGCCTCACGTGTTCCAGTATTTCTACGGAATCCAAACTGATCTTCCCCGAGGTCGGCTTCTACTAGTTTTTCCATTCGTCTGTAAAGAATTCGTGTTAGTATTTTGCAGCTGTGGCTTATTAAACTGATTGTCCGGTAATTCTCACATCTGTCAACACCTGCTTTCTTTGGAATTGGAATTATTATATTCTTCTTGAAGTCTGAGGGTATTTCGCCTGTTTCATACATCTTGCTTACCAGATGGTAGAGTTTCGTCAGGGCTGGCTCTCCCAAAGCCGTCAGTAGTTCCAATGGAATGTTGTCTACTCCGGGGGCCTTGTTTCGACTCAGGTCTTTCAGTGCTCTGTCAAATTCTTCACGCAGTATCGTATCTCCCATTTCATCTTCATCTACATCCTCTTCCATTTCCATAATATTGTCCTCAAGTACATGGCCCTTGTATAGACCCTCTATATACTCCTTCCACCTTTCTGCTTTCCCTTCTTTGCTTAGAACTGGGTTTCCATCTGAGCTCTTGATGTTCATACAAGTGGTTCTCTTATCTCCAAAGGTCTCTTTAATTTTCCTGTAGGCAGTATCTATCTTACCCCTAGTGAGATAAGCCTCTACATCCTTACATTTGTCCTCTAGCCATCCCTGCTTAGCCATTTTGCACTTCCTGTCGATCTCATTTTTGAGACGTTTGTATTCCTTTTTGCCTGCTTCATTTACTGCATTTTTATATTTTCTCCTTTCATCAATTAGATTCAATATTTCTTCTGTTACCCAAGGATTTCTACTAGCCCTCGTCTTTTTACCTACTTGATCCTCTGCTGCCTTCACTACTTCATCCCTCAAAGCTACCCATTCTTCTTCTACTGTATTTCTTTCCCCCATTCCCGTCAATTGTTCCCTTATGCTCTCCCTGAAACTCTGTACAACCTCTGGTTCTTTCAGTTTATCCAGGTCCCATCTCCTTAAATTCCCACCTTTTTGCAGTTTCTTCAGTTTTAATCTACAGGTCATAACCAATAGATTGTGGTCAGAGTCCACATCTGCCCCTGGAAATGTCTTACAATTTAAAACCTGGTTCCTAAATCTCTGTCTTACCATTATATAATCTATCTGATACCTTTTAGTATCTCCAGGGTTCTTCCATGTATACAACCTTCTATCATGATTCTTAAACCAAGTATTAGCTATGATTAAGTTGTGCTCTGTGCAAAATTCTACCAGGCGGCTTCCTCTTTCATTTCTTAGCCCCAATCCATATTCACCTACTACGTTTCCTTCTCTCCCTTTCCCTACACTCGAATTCCAGTCACCCATGACTATTAAATTTTCGTCTCCCTTCACTATCTGAATAATTTCTTTTATTTCATCATACATTTCTTCAATTTCTTCGTCATCTGCAGAGCTAGTTGGCATATAAACTTGTACTACTGTAGTAGGTGTGGGCTTCGTATCTATCTTGGCCACAATAATGCGTTCACTAAGCTGTTTGTAGTAGCTTACCCGCGTTCCTATTTTCCTATTCATTATTAAACCTACTCCTGCATTACCCCTATTTGACTTTGTGTTTATAACCCTGTAATCACCTGACCAGAAGTCTTGTTCCTCCTGCCACCGAACTTCACTAATTCCCACTATATCTAACTTTAACCTATCCATTTCCCTTTTCAAATTTTCTAACCTACCTGCCCGATTAAGGGACCTGACATTCCACGCTCCGATCCGTAGAACGCCAGTTTTCTTTCTCCTGATAACGACATCCTCTTGAGTAGTCCCCGCCCGGAGATCCGAATGGGGGACTATTTTACCTCCGGAATATTTTACCCAAGAGGATGCCATCATCATTTAATCATACAGTAAAGCTGCATGCCCTCGGGAAAAATTACGGCCGTAGTTTCCCCTTGCTTTCAGCCGTTCGCAGTACCAGCACAGCAAGGCCGTTTTGGTTATTGTTACAAGGCCAGATCAGTCAATCATCCAGACTGTTGCCCTTGCAACTACTGAAAAGGCTGCTGCCCCTCTTCAGGAACCACACGTTTGTCTGGCCTCTCAACAGATACCCCTCCGTTGTGGTTGTACCTACGGTACGGCTATCTGTATCGCTGAGGCACGCAAGCCTCCCCACCAACGGCAAGGTCCATGGTTCATGGGGGGGGATCTCATTTTATTCTGCTACGCCAGGCTCATAGGCGCTTACGAAAAAGGACTATTGCATAGAGCACCAAAGGAAAGAAGTCATTAAGAAACTAGGTAAAACGAATGTTTTGCCTCACTTCTTTAAGTACTTTGATCCAGTAATGGAAACACTCGCGATTAATAGTTTTATAAATCGGTATGCTTGTCAGGAGGTCTTGAGAGATATGTGGAGGAGGCTTTATCGTCGGCTATTGAAAGGACCGGATGCAACCGGGTGCAGATGGTGGCCCACGTCGCCACAGCTGACGCCTGCTACCAGGATTCTGAGGGCATCGTAGGACCCTTTCGGCGATTTTCTGGACTGGTGCAGCGAGCTAGTGTCACACTCTGAGTGCAGGCACGGCCCTTCATTTGCTGCATCGTTGCCAGAGTAGATCGCGGTTCTCTGGCTAGAAGCTGAGTGGAAGATCTAAATCAGATGTGCTGACGGTTTTGCGACGACCTTGACCTCCGCTACCAGGAAGAGAACTACAGCCCACTCCTCCACCATCTAAATAGGTCAGGAGTGCACTACACAAAGAATGTGGGTACTCGGGTAGCAGAGTTCGTCTGAGGTGCACGTGGAAGTTACTTAGGTCAGAGGATTCATTTCAGTGAAGATTTGCCTACCGAATTAGACTCCATTACTTCTAGAGAAGATCTTTCTGGCACTCAGAACAGAAAATTAAAAATAAAATTCTATTATGGTTTCAGTAATTCATAAGAGCATAAATGGTAAGGTCTCAGGATTATTCTCGCTTATTAAAAGTGGTAATGCCCAGACAGTATTAAAAACAGACAACAGCAACGAATTACAAAATTCGGATTGGAATATACATCACTAAGATAGGAACGGCGTCAGTGGTGGCGGGGTATTTACTGTTGGAAAAATCTCTATAGTATCTAGTGAGCGTATTACACATTCCGATTGCGAAAAAGTGTGGATAGAGGTAAGTATCAAAGGTGACTAAAAAAAAGCATTCAGATGAGTTTGTAGTTTAGTTTAGTTTAGTTTAGTTTAGTTTTGCCATGTTCCGCAGATCATTTTCACAATTATTTCATCGGTATGATGTGGAACAATTCAGATTACAAGATATATATACACACACACACATGAATAGCGCTAATATTGATATTACTGAAATTTTTAGTTCTACACATGCAACCACATTTAGAGGTACAATTTTTTTACCAGTTCTGATACAGAAACTCGTCCATGGTATAGAAGAAGTTGTCCAAAAGAAATGATTTTAAGCTATATTTAAAACTTGATATGCTACCTCCCAGACACTTTATGTTGTTGGGCAAATGATCAAATATTTTTGTTGCTGAATAATGTACTCCTTTTTGAGCAACTGACAGCTTCAATAACGGATAGGAAAGGTCATTTTTTCCGTCTAGTGTTTTACATATGAACATCACTGTTCTTCGAGAATTGAGATGGATTATTTATAACGAATTTCATTAGCGAATGTATGTACTCTGATGGTGCAGTTAAAACACCTAACTCGTTGAATAGGTGTCTACATGACGACCTTAGGTGAACACCACTAATTATTCTCACTACTCTCTTTTGTGCAATCAGTAATTTATGTCTAATTGGTGAGTCACCCAAGAAAACTATTCCATAAGACATTATTGAGTGGAAACATGCAAAGTACGTTAGG
This sequence comes from Schistocerca nitens, assembly GCF_023898315.1. Taxonomy (NCBI): domain Eukaryota; kingdom Metazoa; phylum Arthropoda; class Insecta; order Orthoptera; family Acrididae; genus Schistocerca; species Schistocerca nitens. Next base: position 373,500,404 of record NC_064621.1, read on the forward strand.
AGGCTGATGTGTTTATTACCAAGACTAGCAATTATACGAAAAGTGAAAGTAGCTGAAAGTAATTGTTTGAGAATCTCAGTAATATGCTTCTTCTGGTTCAAGTTGTCATAAATCTGAACACCCAAAAAATTTGGAGAAATCTACCCTGTTAACTGAGTCCTGTTCATATGCTAAATCAACTGTCGGTATGACTCTATTCGGTGTACAGAACTGGATATAGTGAGTTTTTTCCAAATTAAGGGAGAGTCCATTTTCTGAGGACCACTTAACAATTCTTTGAAAGACATCCTTAACAATATCTTCAGCTTCTTTTTCTGGAATGGGATTTATTGTAACATTCGTATCATCTGTAAAAAGTACTAGCTCTGCTTGCTGAACGTTAAGTGAGAGGTCATTCACATGAATAAGGAACAGCAGAGGACCCAAACTTGAACCCTGTGGGACTCCCTTAGAGATAACTCCCCATTCACTAGAAGTTACCATCCTCTTAAGGTTATTTGTATTATTCAACACAACTTTTTGGTTTCTGTTCGTTAAGTACGATTGAAACCAGCTGTGTGTATAGGCTACAGTTCCATAAAACCAGAGGTTTTACAGTGTTGCATGATACATACACTCAAATGCCTTGGAAAGATCACAAAAAATATCAACTGGCGATAATTTGTTATTTAGGGCTTGTACTATTTGATGGGTAAATGTGTAGATAGCATTCTCAGTCGAGTAACCCTTCTGGAATCCGAACTGTGACATGCTGAGTAAATTATTTTCGCTGAAATGTGAGACTACTCTTGAATACATTGCATTTCCGAATATTTTAGAAATTGAAGTTAGCAATGAGATTGGTCTAAAATTATTTAAGTCACTCTTGTCCCCTTTCTTATGATATGAAGAGGTTTGACAATTGAATATTTCAATCAATCTGGAAAAATACTCTGTACCAGCGAAGCATTACATATATCACTAACGACTCCACTTATCAAATTAGAGCAACACTTCAAAATTCAGTTAGAGACTCCATCAACAGCACATGAGCTCTTGTTTTTCAGAATATTTATAATTTCCTTAATTTCAGTGGGGGATGTTAATGCTATTTCTAAAGGCCTAAAGTCCTGGATAGTGACATTTCTAACATTTTTTTCTGCCTCTTCAACTGAACCCTTTAACTCTACTTTTGCTGCTACATTCAGAAAGTGACTGTTAAAAATACTTGCAACCCGTGAATTATCACTCACAACATCATCATTTAGCTTTATTGTTAAAGTGTGCTGTGCACTGTCAGGCTGCACCGTCTTCCGTTTCAAAATATTGCATATAGCTTCAATCTTATTTTATGCATTATTAATTTCGCAAGGGGAAACTACTGCCGTAATTTTTCCCGAGGACATGCAGCTATACTGTATGATTAAATGATGATGGCGTCCTCTTGGGTAAAATATTCCGGAGGTAAAATAGTCCCCCATTCGGATCTCCGGGCGGGGACTACTCAAGAGGACGTCGTTATCAGGAGAAAGAAAACTGGCGATCTACGGATCGGAGCATGGAATGTCAGATCCCTTAATCGGGCAGGTAGGTTCGAAAATTTAAAAAGGGAAATGGATAGGTTAAAGTTAGATGTAGTGGGAATTAGTGAAGTTCGGTGGCAGGAGGAACAAGACTTTTGGTCAGGTGATTACAGGGTTATAAATACAAAATCAAATAGGGGTAATGCAGGAGTAGATTTAATAATGAATAAAAAATAGGAGTGCGGGTTAGCTACTACAAACACCATAATGAACGCATTATTGTGGCCAAGATAGACACAAAGCCCATGCCTACTACAGTAGTACAAGTTTATATGCCAACTAGCTCTGCAGATGATGAAGAAATTGATGAAATGTATGATGAGATAAAAGAAATTATTCAGGTAGTGAATGGAGACGAAAATCTAATAGTCATGGGGGACTGGAATTCGTCAGTAGGAAAAGGGAGAGAAGGAAACATAGTAGGTGAATATGGATTGGGGGGAAGAAATGAAAGAGGAAGCCGCCTTGTAGAATTTTGCACAGAGCATAACTTAATCATAGCTAACACTTGGTTCAAGAATCATGATAGAAGGTTGTATACATGGAAGAACCCTGAAGATACTAAAAGGTATCAGATAGATTATATAATGGTAAGACAGAGATTTAGGCCCCAGGTTTTAAATTGTAAGACATTTCCTGGGGCAGATGTGGATTCTGACCACAATCTATTGGTTATGAACTGCAGATTGAAAATGAAGAAACTGCAAAAAGGTGGGAATTTAAGGAGATGGGACCTGGATAAACTGAAAGAACCAGAGGTTGTAGAGAGTTTCAGGGAGAGCATAAAGGAACAATTGACAGGAATGGGGGAAAGAAATACAGTAGAAGAAGAATGGGTAGCTCTGAGGGATGAAGTAGTGAAGGTAGCAGAGGATCAAGTAGGTAAAAAGACGAGGGCTAATAGAAATCCTTGGGTAACAGAAGAAATATGGAATTTAATTGATGAAAGGAGAAAATATAAAAATGCAGTAAATGAAGCGGGCAAAAAGGAATACAAACGTCTCAAAAATGAGATCGACAGGAAGTGCAAAATGGCTAAGCAGGGATGGCTAGAGGACAAATGTAAGGATGTAGAGGCTTACTTCACTAGGGGTAAGATAGATACTGCCTACAGGAAAATTAAAGAGACCTTTGGAGAAAAGAGAACCACTTGTATGAATATCAAGAGCTCAGATGGCAACCCAGTTCAAAGCAAAGAAGGGAAGGCAGAAAGGTGGAAGGAGTATATAGAGGGTTTATACAAGGGCGATGTACTTGAGGACAATATTATGGAAATGGAAGAGGATGTAGATGAAGACGACATGGGAGATAAGATACTGCGTGAAGAGTTTGACAGAGCACTGAAAGACCTGAGTCAAAACAAGGCCCCGGGAGTAGACAACATTTCATTAGAACTACTAATGGCCTTGGGAGAGCCAGTCATGACAAAACTCTACCATCTGGTGAGCAAGATGTATGAGACAGGCGAAATACCCTCAGACTTCAAGAAGAATATAATAATTCCAATCCCAAAGAATGCAGGTGTTGACAGATGTGAAAATTACCGAACTATCTGTTTAATAAGTCACAGCTGCAAAATACTAACGCGAATTCTTTACAGACGAATGGAAAAACTGGTAGAAGCGGACCTCGGGGAAGATCAGTTTGGATTCCGTAGAAATGTTGGAACACGTAAGGCGATACTAACGTTACGACTTATCTTAGAAGAATGATTAAGAAAAGGCAAACCTACGTTTCTAGCATTTGTAGACTTAGAGAAAGCTTTTGACAGTGTTAACTGGAATACTCTTTTTCAAATTCCGAAGGTGGCAGGGGTACAATACAGGAAGCGAAAGGCTATTTACAATTTGTACAGAAATCAGATGGCAGTTATAAGAGTCGAGGGGCATGAAAGGGAAGCAGTGGTTGGGAAAGGAGTGAGACAGGGTTGTAGCCTCTCCCCGATGTTATTCAATCTGTATATTGAGCAAGCAGTAAAGGAAACAAAAGAAAAATTCGGAGTAGGTATTAAAATTCATGGAGAAGAAGTAAAAACTTTGAGGTTCGCCGATGACATTGTAATTCTGTCAGAGACAGCAAAGGACTTGGAAGAGCAGTTGAATGGAATGGACAGTGTCTTGAAAGGAGGATATAAGATGAACATCAACAAAAGCAAAACGAGGATAATGGAATGTAGTCAAATTAAATCGGGTGATGCTGAGGGAATTAGATTAGGAAATGAGACACTTAAAGTGGTAAAGGAGGTTTGCTATTTCGGGAGTAAAATAACTGATGATGGTCGAAGTAGAGAGGATATAAAATGTAGACTGGCAATGGCAAGGAAAGCGTTTCTGAAGAAGAGAAATTTGTTAACATCGAGTATAGATTTAAGTGTCAGGAAGTCGTTTCTGAAAGTATTTGTATGGAGTGTAGCCATGTATGGAAATGAAACATGGACGATAACTAGTTTGGACAAGAAGAGGATAGAAGCTTTCGAAATGTGGTGCTACAGAAAAATGCTGAAGATAAGGTGGGTAGATCACGTAACTAATGAGGAGGTATTGAATAGGACTGGGGAGAAGAGAAGTTTGTGGCACGACTTGACTAGAAGAAGGGATCGGTTGGTAGGACATGTTTTGAGGCATCAAGGGATCACAGATTTAGCATTGGAAGGCAGCGTGGAGGGTAAAAATCGTAGAGGGAGACCAAGAGATGAATGCGCTAAGCAGATTCAGAAGGATGTAGGTTGCAGTAGGTACTGGGAGATGAAGAAGCTTGCACAGGATAGAGTAGCATGGAGAGCTGCATCAAACCAGTCTCAGGACTGAAGACCACAACAACAACAACAATTTCTATCAGAACACATAAGCTTCTCCACTTCGTAATGAGTTTCCATAAAATTTTACAGTACCTTTTGTATTAGGCAAGTAATGTTGGATCCTGACTTATTCTGGCCTGTACATATATTTCCTTCTTCCTCTTACACGATATCTTAATTCTCTTAGTAATCCCTGGCTTACTTGACTTTGTAATGGCTTTTTTGGATAACGTTTCAGGAAAGCAACTCTCAAATATTGAACCAGATTTACGGTGGAATAAACTTAATTTGGCATCAGTATCATTTTCTGTGTATACTTTATCCCACTGTACCTCTTCTAGGCTGCTCTTAAAATTCTGTAGCCTGTTCGCATCAATAAGCCTCCCTGCCTTGTCTGAACCCGCCTGAAGCCTGTAAGGTGCTAGATGTGCTATTTCCATTAACGGTGCATCATGATCAGATAGCCCATTAACAAGTGGGTGCACATTAATTGTTTCTGCCTGAGCACTGTCTATGAAAATGTTATCGATAAGTGACCTACTATCCTGCTACACACGAGTTGTATAATTTACAACAGATACTAGATTGAAACAACCAAACAAAGATTCTAGCTTATTTTTCCTGTCAGTATCTTTTAAGAATTCTACATTAAAATCACCACAAACGAAACCACTAACTGCTTCTTTTTGTCTGACAGGTAGCTCAATAATGCCTCTATACTTTTCATGAATAGCTGAAAGTTACCTTGAGACGATCTGTAGATTGTTACAATTACCATAGAAGTATATTGCAGTAGCAACTCACAAGCACATGTTTCATGGATCTGATCTACGCAGAAACTATTTGTTTCAATATTTTTTACTTTGTGTCTAGTCTTTATATAAGTAGCAACTCCCCCGTTTTCCATGTTGATTCTGCATGAATGCTAATCTGTAATCCCTTAAATTTAGCTTCTCCATCCCTACGGTAACATGGTGTTCAGAGAGACACAAAACATCTATACCTTCAGAATTCACCCTACTTTCTAGGCATACAAGAAGCTCATCTATCTTATTTTTCAGTCCTCTAATGTTTTGGTGAAACACACTAATCTGATTTCTTTGGATACGGCTACAGACATTATGGCACTGTTCTGTTTTAACCTCTTTCAATATTCTCTGTCTGTAACCTGACTTTAACCTTATAAATGTGTCCCTCTGACTCCAATAATCACAGGTATTTTGCATTGTGTTCATGTGGTCCCCTTACATTTTCTGCATGATCAACTAATCTATCTAATCCTCCTATTCAGGTGCAGGCCATGACTAGTGTAACCGCACCTCCCAATTGCATCAACAGGCACAGCACAGATATGAGATTTAGTTTCTGCCAGCAGTTAGCCCCCCCCCCCCCCCCCCCCCAGCTCTCTGTTAACATGGTTGACAGCCGTATTAACCCAGGGCTGGTCATGGCGCTGCAAAACAACCACAAACCCCACACGAATGAGAGCCGTTGCTGCTCCTATTACATCCAGGTCACACCTACTACTATAGTCCGAATTGCTAGCCAAGCTGTTCCCTGCTTCTCCTACAGTAAGAACATGGTCTTCACCATCAAAATCTTTGCACAAAGCCCCTAGGTTTTCTGTAACCTGGCTAAGCTTAGCATTAGGTTTCAGAATGCTTGTGACCTGGTGCTCGACTTCTACCCTATCCTGTACCAACTGGCCTACACCTCTCCAATGACTGCTACCTAACAGCAGGAATCTTTCTTTCTGCTTGACTTTACTCCCAACCTCTCATTAGAATTGTTACTACGAGTCGGAGGCACCCTATTTTGCTCAAAAACTGTTTGAGGCTCTTCTGCTTCAGGTAACGAATCAAAATGGAATCTGAAAAGTGATTTCCGGGATTTTCTCCTTCTGACTACGACTTGTTACCTCATCCCAGTTCCCATTGTCTCTTTCTCCCTTCAACCTGTCTAATTCGAAGTACACCATTTCTAGTTCAGCCTGAAGGGCACAAATCTTTTTTCCCTGTTCCACGATTTTCTTGTCACGGCTACGTAGTCTACTTCTCTATTGGCGAGCCTCATCTGGCACGATAACAGCTTCCCCGCTACAGTCACCAAAGTGAAACACCAACCCACAATCCTGACACTTCACTCCCGTTCTAGCGGAAGACGGTACTGTTTCTATGTTTGAAATTTCCCCCTAGTTCTGCAGTGCCGCGCGGGTTAGCCGAGCCGTATGAGAGGCCTTGTCACGGATCGCGAGGCTCCCCCCGTCGGAGGTTCGAGCCCTCCCTCGGGCATGGGTGTGTGTGTGTGTGTGTGTGTGTGTTGTACTTAGCGTAAGTTACTTTAAATTGGATTAAGTAGTGTGTAAGCCTAGGGACTGATGACCTCAGCAGTTTAGTCTCATAAGACCTTACCACAAATTTCCAAAAAGTTCGCAGCAGAGGGGAAAATACGGGAACTAAAACCAAGCAATTCCTACGTAATAGGATTTTATGGTGAGCGTCCGTTCTTGTAATCTCACGGGAAGGAATGGGTGATGCCTGTTTATTAGGGACTTTCAGGGGCGCCTATAGCGCCAGTTGGTTAAATAACGACAACTGAGTTTTCTAATCTGAGTGTATTTCTTAAGGAAGCATTGTCTTTGTTCATGTAATTTGCCTCAAAGCAAAAGCACTGCAATGTTCAGTTATGAAATTTCAGGTCTGTTATTCGATACGGAGTTTTAAGGTGTGTTCATCTTTAATAGTGCAGTTGCCCCTTTTAGATTTTATTTCAGTTAAGCACTTTTATTATTTTAATGAACATTGGCCAGTGTAGTTTCCCCCGTTCTTTTAATTTTAGGGTCAGTTGGTAAAATTAAATAAAAGTCACATAATTCGCTCGAGGGTTAAAATGATTAAAGTAAACGATGTTCTGTAAAAGTTTTTATACGTTCAAGAGTGTAAATGTTATCTTGTGTGTACTATAGACTAATTGCTGTTTTGAGGTTGTTCCAATGTTACCTGCCTGAGGGGAGGCCTCTGTTGGCTTCTTGTTCACGGGGCTTATGGTAACCGCTTGCGATTAATGCTTTGAACTGTAGAATATTTTGATTATTTGTTGTGAGTCTTTAATTATAATGAAACGTCAGTTTGTAAAACTTATGGCCTCCGGCGATCAGTTAGCTTGTGCACTTGAACTTAAATAGTCCTTCCTACTCTCCTTGTATTATATCCCCCTTTCTTCTAATGTATCCTTGTGAAGTTTCAATACGTCCTACCTGAGTTTTAGTTATGAGAGTTTAAGTTCTGAGGTTTGTGCTAGTAGAGTAGGACTTTTCTCCAGCCTGTTTGGTCAACCATTTTACATAGTACAGTGTGAGCAAAATAAAACTGATCCATAACACATTTCATGCACCTAAAGACAGGCAACCCCAGTTAAGTTATTTGCCGCAGATGAAGACGACGTAAGTTGGGTTGCACATCTTAAAGCGTATGAAATGTTTTCTGGTGCATTTTTATTTTTCTCACCTAGCATAATCTTTATCTGCCCTCCACAAGTACTTGTGCTACAGGGCAATTTCTCAGTTTCGTTGCACATATACGACGAACATACCAGTTCTTGATTCTTTTCTTCGGTTGTCTCTTTTTCTCATAATTTTTAACCATCCCTTCTTGCTTAATCACATCTCCTCACGGTTTCACATTTTTCTTTTGCGCCATGTGTCAAATGCAGTCTGTTCCACAAGAAAGTGTACGCCGTCATGTGTATGAAATAAAAGACACTATTTTAAACATTTTACATGAAAATACATGTTATTACCAATTGCACAATTACTTAACAGTTAATCCAGTCGCCACCATTATAGATTATAGCTTGACACTTTAGCCTCTCTCTCTGGTAAATCATCTGCGTTTCCAACCACTAAATATCGTCTGACTCACTTCGAAACGAATGTCTTTCACTCTCTAAGAATTTTACCAGTAGCTCCACGTGAAAGCTTTGGTCCCTCTGGATGCCTCGTGACACTTCAGATATCTTTTACTCGTTTTAAACGGCAACCGACAAAACAAAACATTCAACCCTTACACTGTTTATCTCTGCACTGTGCAAAAGGGCATTGATTACCGATTCGAGACCACTACAAGAGATGTCGCTGTGGACGTTACATTGGAAATTATGGCGTACAGTTTCTTGTGGAACTGACTGTACTTGCAGATTCTTCACCTCAGGGCCTCCTTAGACTACTTCCCACTTCCAGAAGCACGAAAATATTTCATGTGTCTAACCTTCTGACGTCTACCTCTCTTCATTCGTCTTCGAGTAACCTTTCTTTCTACAAACCATTATTTTTCCTCTTTTCTAGTTCTTCTCTCAGTCTTCTTGATTTGTAAGCTGTGCTGCCATGTGGTATTGTTCTCCATTATTTTTTTCTTTCTTCGAACCATGCTCAAGATTGTGAGCTAGGATCGCTGTCTACAGGCAGTTTGCTTAATACTCTTTACAAGCACTCCTTACCGTGCACTGCTTTCAACGCCCCAGGAAGCCGTTGGCTCCTCCGTAAACTGAAAGTGAGGGTTTGCTGGGCGTGCTTTTCCTCTCTCTCTTTTTCTCTCTCTTTCTTTATGGCTTTGTGTGAAGTTCATGATAGTCTGGTCCGCTTTATAAACGCCTTTGTAACCCCCCAATTAGCGTCATGAAACGATATTTCAAATGTGGGCATTGCGTCACAGAAGACGATTACTGTGCAGTGAGAAACGACAAGTAAGTGTGGAAATATTCATGCTGGCGTCGCGTGTCCGGACGCCGACCTCCATGCTGTGCCGACAGTCGCGCAGCCAGCCCGCTACCTAGTGGCCCCTTCCGTGCGCGGCTATCGCCGGCGACATGCATTTAGGCCCACTGAGGCTACCGTCACGACATCACGGCAGACCCTCTGCAATACTGTGCAGGTAATCCACGGCCCATATTACGCTCTGATACCATCTTGACAACTTATTCTTCTGAAACCACCGCCTGTGTTGGTGCGCAAAGGAGAAAAAGTCCAACCTACTTGTCGGCAATTGACATCGTTTCGCTGTATGTACTTGGCAAAGCAACGCAAGAGCTGGTGTACTTGAAAAAAAAATACCAGGTTACGACCTACTTTGGCTCTACTGTCGGGAAATTTGGCCTTCTCAACATACAGAGGGCATTTCTAGTCAAAAGAATTGTACTAGTATCACACATCGACCATATTCTGAGGAAGAAATGACTGAGAATGTATGTCTGGAGCACCGTACTTTATGGAAGTGTATCATGGTCTGTGCGAAAACCTGAAAAGAAGTTTCAAAGCGTTGGGATTTGGTGCTATAGAACGGAAATTAGACGGACTGATGAGGAGATTGTCCGCAGAGCCGGTGAGAAGAGCATCATAGGAAAAACATGTACATGAATGAGGGACAAAATGACAGGATATCCGTTAAGATACCAGGGAATAGATTCCATGATAGCTAAGTAAGCTATGGAGGGTAAAAAATACGGTACTCGAATACATTCAACAGATGATTGGGGACGTTAAAAGAAGAGGGATTCACTGCTAGCCGCATCAAACAAGTCAGAAGACCGTTGATTTAGAAAAGAATTCATTTGATTATTGGAACTCAACCGTCGAAATTTCTGAAGTGGTTTAGAGATAGTTACTATTTTTGTATAAAAAATTCAAATGGCTCCAAGCGCTATGGGACTTAACATTTGAAGTCATCAGTCCCCAAGACTTAGAACTACTTAAACCTAACTAACCTAAGGACATCACACACATCCATGCCCGAGGCAGGATTCGAACCTGCGACCGTAGCAGCAGCGCGGTTCCGGACAGAAGCGCCTAGAACCGCTCCGCCACAGCGGCCGGCATTTTTGTATCACTTCTGTGGTGACTCATTACAGAGTAGTACTGAAATTGTAATATTTTTGCTTTATTACCCAAATACCTTTCTTTCTTCAAAAATGAAACCGGGAAATTTTGTAGCAACGCAAATGTAGAACATTCATCAGAGTAAGCAAACTGTGAAACCTTATTGCCCTTCTTTGTCCGCTCACTCTTTACCATCCATTGGCTGATAATGTTCTGAAAAAGTATGGGATTGGGTTTCACCCGTTTCCCTATATCATAGACTCTTCTTGAGTAAGAATTTTCTCCCAACACAATGCTTCAACGTACATGTTGGTTGTAACGGGACTGAAAATCATGAAATACAAGATATTTCAACAAAATTATTTATTCTTGCACTCATTGCATTTGTTAACAGTGAACAGACTGTAAATTCAGAATTTTATCGTCAGTAAAACTAGAATCTACTGATGAGGACACAGATGTTCTGAAATTTATGAGTAAAAAAATTAACGTAAGAACAACTTCTGTTTACAAAAGCAGAAGGAAACCAGCCCCATAAAAATTTGACAGTTAAATTGCTGCTTATAACGTTCGATACCTATCAGTGAACAACCTTTTGTCAACAAGCCAGTTTCAAATTACAAATATGGAATATTAGTTTTCTATGACAACCACATTACTTTTATCATGAGTTTGATAAATATGATTCTGATCACGTAAACAAATTACAAGAAACTTATAATTAATATGTGTACTTCTTGTTTCGATTAGATGTGAAACATTAAGACAAAGTAAAAGAGTGCATCATACCTCATAGTGTTCTGATCGTGGTTTCACTTAATTTGCAACAGAACGTATAGCTTTGGTGAAATTTAGTAGATGATGACACAAAAAGATTTAGAAGCTATTTCATGAGGTAGAATTCGTGGGCATATAGGTCTATGTCGGTCTCACTCGATAGTTTCACCAGATTAGTATGTTCCACAGAGTTTTATCCCAAGTTTGATGACGGACACAGGAACATTCTTCATTGTGATGTTTGAATTCAACGACGATTCTACCATAACAGAATAGACATCCAGTCTTAAATGGATAGTGTCTCTGAGATATAACAGTCGCCTCAGGCTAATCTACTTTCGTCATAGGATCCTGGAAAGTTTAACTCGCCTAAGAAAAATATTGTTATCAGGACACATTCAAGTGCACTCTGTGTCTTTCAAGTCAGAAAGAGTGAAGTAATTAATGTCTCGATACAACACGGAGTTGTTGGGTTAAAAGGTGTGGACATTATCGAACTACTAGTTTCATAAATCACGGTTACAAAATACTGATACGAGTTATTTACAGAAGACACGTCTTGGGCTTAGAATCTGATTGACTCGAGTTGAATTGACTTAAGTAATGGTTCCGGCTTCGAACTGAGCACCGCTGTCCAGTGAAGACGTGTGTGGAGACGCTCCGGACAGCGAAGGGATACCAACCTGTCGACCGCCAAACGTCCCTACTAACAGAAGTGATGGTCAGGGGTACCGTTTCTTTTCATAGTATGACCCCTTTGGTTGTCAACGGCACCCTTACAGAACAGCTGTAGCTGTACATCACATCTACCGACTGCCGTCCCCAGTTACTTGGTATGGCTTCGCATCTTTTACTTTTTTTATGTTTGTGTTAGAGAGTACTTAAAATTCTGGCGAAAACATTTTAATTCTGTCGTAGATGGCAACGGAGTGGGAAGATCGGTGAATGTGATGGATCGTGTCTTGAAATGAATCTGAACAGTAATAAAAGTAAAAAGAAAGATAATGAAATGTGATTGAGTTAAATCAGAAGATGCTATGGGAATTAAACCAGTAAAAAAGACGGTAAGAGTAATGGGTGAGTTTCAACAATTGCGCGGCAGCGTACTCATAACTGACGAAGGCCGAAGTATAGAGGCTATATAATGCTGACTGACAATAGATAGAAAAGCATTTCTGAAAAAGGGCATTTAGATTTGGGGGCGTAGCCTCAAACGGGATTGAAACGTAAGTGATAAACAGTTCAGAAAAGATAACAGAAGGTTTAGAAATACAGTGCTGCAGAAGAAAGCTGAAGATCATATGGGAAGATCGGATAACACACGAAGAAATGGAAATTTGTGTGAAGTCCTATGGGACCAAACTGCTGAGGTAACCGGTCCCTAAGCTTACACACTATTTAATCTAACTTAAACTAACTTACGCTAAAGACAACACACACACCCATGCCCCAGGGAGGAGTCGAATCTCCAACGGGAGCAGCCGCGCGAACCGTGCAGGGCGTCCGAGACCACACGGCTACCCCGCGCGGCAATACACGAAGAGTTACTGAATGGAACTTGATTAAAATAAGTGGATCTGTTCCTGAGACCTTAATATAGTGAACCGGAGAAAAATGGTAATGAAGGTATGATGCCTACTTACTCGTGTTAGTTAATCGTGTTAAGAGATCATAACAGTCGGTGGTCCATTGCTTCCTTGAGTCCAAATGTCGAGCAACAACGGTATGTGCCTTTGTAATGGGTATTTTTTGTCCTTGGGAACAAAAAACCGTAGTAGGTACTAAAATTTACGCTGTAAAATAATCGATGATTTATTTAAAAGCGATAACAGCATTTCTGTGCATTGTTACCAGTGTATTTATCAGGTACCCTGTATCTCGAAGTATGTGTCCGTCCAGTTACTTCCCGCTGGCTGCCGCACTGGAACACAATTTGAACTTGCATCTCACCCCGACACCTTGGAAAGACGCCCTATTTTCTTCGGAGTAAGATGAACACTAGTAACAACTCTTTTTTACATTTGCTCATTGATAGACGACGCCTAGAAATAGAGGCCAGTCGAATGAAGACAGCATCAAGTTAGCAATGGAGCACGTAAAGATGGTGGCATGAACTGTTTTAGGCATGCTCAGAAGTATCAGATTCCACATAGAACATGTTCTTGTAAAGAGTAAATATCAGCCGTAGAACTGTCGGTAACTGCAATGCAAACTTTTAATTTGTAGCAATTGAAAATAAAATATATAATAAAACTGGTGACGGTATTAAAATTATTTTGACATTTTGTATCGATCTTCGGGATAAAAAAAAGAATGAAACGCATACAAGTTGTGATTTTGTCATTACATCGGTATTTAGTTTGAAGAAACCTTGACGAACATGTATGATTAATACATATGTTTTTGGATAGGGTCTGCCTCTAGTAAAACACAATTTTGTTTTTTAGCCCAAACATGTTTCACTGCAGTTGCAGAATCTTCAGTGGGCTTTTATTTTATGGCTGTTAAAGATAAAAAATGTTCTTTACTGTTTGTATACATGTAGCTACTAGTTTTTAAATCGTAATTACAGATATTTGAAAAAACACATGAAATTATGAATGCATTACTTTTTACCACATGGTGTGGTTTTCCTGATGTATTGTGTTTCTACAGTGACTATTTTGTTTCATAGTTTGTCACCTGCTACCACTTACACCTTTTGCTAAAGGCGGACCCTATCCAAAAACATATGTATTGTTAAAGCAAACACGGAAAAAAGAGCTTCAACCCCAAGATGATTATGTCACATTAATCTCGTTTTGAAAATAAACTCTCAAATGTTCCCGTCACAATTTCATCTAGATTTAAAAAGTAAGGCCTCTACCTCCCGACGCACCATAAATCCTTAATTTAGTAATGGAGGAAAGATTGGAGGGATAAAAATTGGTGAGGGAGACGAATATTTGACTACAGTAAAGAGGTTGCAGTGGTGATATAAAGATGAAGAGGCTTGCACGGGAAAGACCAGAGTGGATGGCTCAATCAAACCAGCTATCAGAGTGAAGATCACAATAAATAATAGAACAGTATATTTCGGCCTTCATAAACGGAAATGCATCTCATTGTAAGTATCAACAATTACTGACATCCTCCCACAGCTACAGTATTGACCTCAGCGTATAATAACGTGCAGAAGGCACTGCATCTAGAAGTCAAAGAGTGGGCTGAGGCCAGTGGCTGCAAGAGATCTGCGGTGGTCTGTCGTGAGGTTGGTAACGACTCCCGGTGAGAGCCCTTGGTCGCGGCGTGGCGGACGACCACTCGACGCCCTCCTCGGGGCTGCCAACATAAAGCCGATGCTGTCACGGACAGCCGCCCACTCCAGAGGTCAGCTCGACAGCACGGTGGCTCCAGTAGGGGCAAGCGCAAAACCACTCGGCACTGTCCTGGGCGGCCAATCAAGGCTTGCCACGTCATAAGGGCTTTAGCGATGTTCAGGTCGTAGTGAAAATCGTCTGCGGCCACGCCGAGCACGTGACCGTGAGCAGCGATCTAAGCAGTTACACTATCTGCAGCACCGCAGAGCTAAGAGAAGCAAAAGTAATTAGGGCATGCTGAAAGGATATGGACAAGGACAAATCCTATAACTGATACACGATGCAGTCATATTAACTGGACTACAGCCGATCTCTGACGTCAGCGTGCAATAACCACTCAAATGGGCAGCACTAGCAGTGGAGGGTATACAAAGCATGTCGAGGGACGCGGGAACCGTGCTGTCGTTGTCGTAATGCGGAAAGGCATTGGTTTACTTTACATTCAAAGTGCATGATTATTGGCTTTCAAGCCAAGGGTGAAGCATTTCAGAACCGGCTATGTTTGTAAACCGTTCATATGCCGCCGTGGTTAAAGTATAGGGTACATGACAAAATAGCGCTATTAGTAACCATCTAGTGGTGTCGCAGTTATTCTTGTTTCCGTGGTTCCTAAGAAAACTGGATGAGGAATTGCGCCTTATACAAATCACCTTTCTAGTTTTGTTTTACCCAGACATGTTTCAGCACTTTTTGTGCTATCTTCAGTAGATTACTTTATTTCCTTTCCGTAGAATTGTTATTGCATATTAACATTTAGAGAAAATATTTGGTGAAAATGATATATATTTGTGAAAGAAGTGATTGCTGTCATATACACTCCTGGAAATGGAAAAAAGAACACATTGACACCGGTGTGTCAGACCCACCATACTTGCTCCGGACACTGCGAGAGGGCTGTACAAGCAATGATCACACGCACGGCACAGCGGACACACCAGGAACCGCGGTGTTGGCCGTCGAATGGCGCTAGCTGCGCAGCATTTGTGCACCGCCGCCGTCAGTGTCAGCCAGTTTGCCGTGGCATACGGAGCTCCATCGCAGTCTTTAACACTGGTAGCATGCCGCGACAGCGTGGACGTGAACCGTATGTGCAGTTGACGGACTTTGAACGAGGGCGTATAGTGGGCAAGCGGGAGGCCGGGTGGACGTACCGCCGAATTGCTCAACACGTGGGGCGTGAGGTCTCCTCAGTACATCGATGTTGTCGCCAGTGGTCGGCGGAAGGTGCACGTGCCCGTCGACCTGGGACCGGACCTCAGCGACGCACGGATGCACGCCAAGACCGTAGGATCCTACGCAGTGCCGTAGGGAACCGCACCGCCACTTCCCAGCAAATTAGGGACACTGTTGCTCCTGGAGTATCGGCGAGGACCATTCGCAACCGTCTCCATGAAGCTGGGCTACGGTCCCGCACACCGTTAGGCCGTCTTCCGCTCACGCCCCAACATCGTGCAGCCCGCCTCCAGTGGTGTCGCGACAGGCGTGAATGGAGGGACGAATGGAGACGTGTCGTCTTCAGCGATGAGAGTCGCTTCTGCCTTGGTTGCCAATGATGGTCGTATGCGTGTTTGGCGCCGTGCAGGTGAGCGCCACAATCAGGACTGCATACGACCGAGGCACACAGGGCCAACACCCGGCATCATGGTGTGGGGAGCGATCTCCTACACTGGCCGTACACCACTGGTGATCGTCGAGGGGACAATGAATAGTGCACGGTACATCCAAACCGTCATCGAACCCATCGTTCTACCATTCCTAGACCGGCAAGGGAACTTGCTGTTCCTACAGGACAATGCACGTCCGCATGTATCCCGTGCCACCCAACGTGCTCTAGAAGGTGTAAGTCAACTACCCTGGCCAGCAAGATCTCCGGATCTGTCCCCCATTGATCATGTTTGGGACTGGATGAAGCGTCGTCTCACGCGGTCTGCACGTCCAGCACGAACGCTGGTCCAACTGAGGCGCCAGGTGGAAATGGCATGGCAAGCCGTTCCACAGAACTACATCCAGCATCTCTACGATCGTCTCCATGGGAGAATAGCAGCCTGCATTGCTGCGAAAGGTGGATATACACTGTACTAGTGCCGACATTGTGCATGCTCTGTTGCCTGTGTCTATGTGCCTGTGGTTCTGTCAGTGTGATCATGTGATGTATCTGACCCCAGGAATGTGTCAATAAAGTTTCCCCTTCCTGGGACAATGAATTCACGGTGTTCTTACTTCAATTTCCAGGAGTGTAGAAAGAAAAATTCTTTTCACATGTAAATACATTACTCAAAATAATTGGGGGAACATGACGTTAGACGTCTCCACTGAGCAATAAATGAGGACAGGTTATGTTAGCAAATTATACCTTTACTTTCATAAAATAGCTAAAAAAAACATATTTGTGGCCTTGACTATTTACATAAAAAGAACTGAAACGTTCAACAGCTACTGAAAACAAAGTGGATGCAATCATCCACCCCATTATCTCGTGAGCGTTTATCACTGCTAGACCACTACATGGCATGTTCCATGTAAGTCTACGGAGATCATCCTCCGGTATTCGTTCCCGTATTTCAATGATAGCCCATGAGAGTTCTTTAAAAGTTTGTGGTGGAACAGGACGACCACGAACATGCCTGTCAAACGTGTTCCACATACAGTAAATAACCTTAATATTCGGACACAAGGAGATTATTGCTTTGCTGCATCATAACTGTTCAAAAATGGTTCAAATGGTTCTGAGCACTATGCGACTTAACTTCTGAGGTCATCAGTCGCCTAGAACTTAGAACTAATTAAACCTAACTAACCTAAGGACATCACACACATCCATGCCCGAGGCAGGATTCTAACCTACGACCGTAGCGGACGCTCGGTTCCGGACTGTAGTGCCTAGAGCCGCACGGCCACTCCGGCCGGCCATCATAACTGTATTCAGAATAAAAGAAAAATATAATACGAGGGCTCTTCAGAAGGCAGGAACGTTTCGGCATTTAAAAAAAAATAGATACAAGAAATACATTTTATTATATACATCTGAAAGAGTAACTGACATACTACTGTTCCACATAGTCACCAAGCACATTGAGGCACTTATCACACCAGTGGACAAGCTTTGAAAGACCTTCGCCTTAAAATTCTGCCGCCTGAGACCCAGCCAGTGAGTCACACCCGCCTGGAGTTCCGCGTCGTCGTCAAAGCTCTGCGTTGAAAGACCGGATCTTCATCTTGGGAAACAAGTGGAAGTCACTTGGTGCAAGATCTGGACTGTATGGCGGATGAGGGAAAATTTCCCATTTGAATGAATTAAGGAGTTCTTTAGTGCGGCTTTCCGTGTGAGGTCGGGCATTGTCGTGTATAAACGAAATTTTCGGCGTCAGCTTTCTTCGGCATTTGTTTTGAACTGCTCTTCTCAGGCTGTGCAAAGTTTGACAGTACCGGGTAGAATCTATGGTTGCTCTGCGTTCGAGAAAATCAATAAGAAGCACACCTTACCTATCCCAAAACACTGTCACCATCAACTTACTTCCTGACAATGTTTGCAAACATTTTCTCGGTTTTTTGGGGAGACCTTGTGCGCATCGACTCCATGGACTGTAATTTTGTCTCAAAATTGACGTGTTTCACCCAAGTTTCGTCACCGGTTACGATTCGATCCAGTAATGAATCACCGTGTTTGTGGTAGGCCTCCAGAAATGTCAACGTTGCCCCCATTCACTGTTCTTTATGGTGCTCTGTAAGCATTTTGGGCACCGATCGTGCACAAAATTTGTGGTAGCCTAGCTTTTGAGTGACAATTTAAAACAACAAAATCTGTGAAACTTGTGGAAAAGAAGGCGAAAGCTCCGTTATCGCGAAGCGACGGTTTTCACGAATCGTTTCATCAACTTTAGCGACAAGATCGTCAGTCACAATGCTCGGGTGTCCACTCTGCTCTTCATCATGAACGTCGGTTCGGCCGTTTTTAAACCGAATGCACCGTTTCCGGACGGAACATTCTTTCATTACGTTTTTTCTGTACACTTCGCACAGTTCACCATAAATTTTTGTAGGTTTTAGGTTTTTTGCCAACAAAAACCGTATCACAGACCGCATCTCACAACTGGCGGGATTTTTATTGCAGCGCAACGAAAAAACCAGGCGGGCAGAGACGTTTCCGCTGTCGCGGATGGATGTCAACTGAGCTGCCGAGCACGCACGTACCAAAATATACGCAATCGGCGCGCACCTAGCGGCGTCAGACGGAAACGTTCCCTACTTTCTGAATTGCCCTCGTATATCCACGTATTATATGAAGGTAGATGTCTTCTAAATAATAGTATGAATTATGTTTACACAACGTATACCGCTTGTTAAATAATACGATTGAAATAATGCACTCCTCTATGGTCACGTTACTTTAATATCCGGACAAATGGCAGTGCCGCACGTGTTTTCACCGTTCCAATCGGGTTAAATATTTCGAGTCAGAAGGCAAGTGTGTGTTTACAAGGGCGCGACAGCTTGTGATTTTTCACATCGCGAAAGGTAAATCATATAAACAAATTGCTGCCACACTCAACATAAGTAAGATTACTGTGACAGATATCGTCAGATGATTCAAAAATGAGGATCGTATTGACTCTACACCGCAAAAGGGCCAGCCACCGAAGCTGGATGCACGTGAGAAGAAGCCGGCCTGTGTGGCACAGCGGTTCTGGGCGCTTCGGTCTGGTACCGCGCGACCGCAACGGTCGCAGTTTCGAATCCTTCCTCGGGCATGGATGTGTGTGATGTCCTTAGGTTAGTTAGGTTTAAGTAGTTCTAAGTTCTAAGGGACTGATGACCTCAGATGTTAAGTCCCATAGTGCTCAGAGCCATTTCTGAACGTGACAAGAGGCAGCTAATACGGAAAATAAAGAAGGATCCTACACTCAGTGCACCCAGATTAGCACGAGGGCTGCTAAACGAGACTGACAAGAAGATACATCCTCAAACGATTCGCAGAGCACTGAATGAAAGTGGCAAAAATGGAAGAGTGGCCAGGAAGAAACCGTATGTGAATAAACAGAATCGAAAGAAGAGATTGTACTATGCCAAGGAGATTATTGCGAAGGCTGAAATATGACGGAACTTCGCGATTTTTGCCGACGAAAATAAATCTAACGTTTTTGAGTCGGATGGACGAAGCACGATGTGGCGGACGAAAAACGAAGAATTTACACTCACTAATATTAAACCGACTGTAACGCATGGAGGTTGCAGCTTTCTTGTCTGGGGCTGTATATCAATATTTGGACCTGGCGAATGGATGTTGATCTTCAGTACGTATACGTAAAATATGTCTATTTGAACATTTTAAAGAACAATTTGCGAAAAAGTGGTGAAACCATAGGGATATCAAACACGTTCAAATTTTACAAGGACAATGACCCGAGACATAAGACTCGCATTATGCAAAGTCTTACAACCACCACCTCAATCACCAAATCTCAACCCCAATGAGAATGTGTGGGGAGAACTGGAGCGACGTATTAGAAAAACACCAGTATCGTCCAAGGAAACTCTGAAGCGTCCATTAAACGAAGAATGGAACAGTCTACATGCGAACTATTTAAAAAAGATCATTTGCAGTATGCCGCAGCGTTTGGAAGAAGTGATGAAGCAGAAAGCCTACCCGACAAAATATTGAAACATTTAATGTTCCACAAAACCTTGTCTTGAAATTATTAGTTCTGCAAGGTGTCCGAATAGTAAAGTAATGTAAATACAGGATCAAGTTGTATTTAAATAGTATTATAAAAGAACTTATGTACGTTATCTCAATAAAGTTTATGATATTATTTACAAGACGCATCACTGAATATAATGCTTGGTTATATGTTTTGTTACGAATAAAGAGCCGGCCGCGGTGGTCTCGCGGTTCTAGGCGCGCAGTCCGGAACCGTGCGACTGCTACGGTCGCAGGTTCGAATCCTGCCTCGGGCATGGCTGTGTGTGATGTCCATAGGTTAGTTAGGTTTAAGTAGTTCTAAGTTCTAGGGGACTGATGACCACAGCAGTTGAGTCCCATAGTGCTCAGAGCTACAGCTACACGAATAAAGATAAGATGTTACAAGGTTAACATATCACAGTGTCCGAATATTAGAGTGATTCACTGTATGAAAGATATTTAGGTCGGGACTCGCTACCGGCCATTCCATTACCTCGATGGTTTAAATGGCTCTGAGCACAATGGGACTTAACTTCTGAGGTCATCAGTCTCCCAGAACGTAGAACTACTTAAACCTATCCAACCTAAGGACATCACACACACCCATGCCCGAGGCAGAATTTGAACCTGCGACCGTAGCGGTCGCGCGATTCGAGACTGTAGCGCCTAGAACCGCTCGGCCACCCCGGCCGGCCATTACCTCGATGTCAAGGGTTTGCAAGTCATCCCTGTGACGCCCGCCATGTGTGTATTAGAAGGAATTCAGGAGCACTACCTTATTCAGCAGCCGCAGCACTGTGCAACAGGACCTGTTTGATGTACTTCCTGACGCTAAGGCGACAGCGACAAGATCCAACACAGCCCTACAGCATCACGAACCCTGGGAAATCTGTTTCCTGGATAACATTTGTTAAGTACTGCTCTTCACGGCTCTCCGCACACGGACACGACCATTACCTTGCTTCAGAGGATACGTGGACTCGTCTTTGAAGGTGAGCTGCTAGATGTTACCATGTGAAGCGCAGTACTCGAACATGACATCTGGGTCATAAGGCTATTACAGTCTGACTGGAGTGAGAGGCTTCTTATATTGTCTCTGGCGGTATCGTTGCGATGCGGAAATGACGAGGTATCGTTTTTCAGGTGGTGTTGTAAAGTGTTGGGAAATTTGCCCAACTCGCCTTGTCTTGACCTGTCCGCCTGTAGTGTGTCCACCACTAATGGATGACACATGGAGAGCCTTTGACATCTGCAGTACCACGACCGAAAGTCCATCCTTTTTGGATCAGACAGATCGCCCTTGCAAGCTGCACTGCGGTAAGATGTCGCCTTGCATTTGCTTGGTTAAATACAACGTCCATAAATGACAACTGACATCTGTAAAAAGAACTGGGACATAGGCACTCACTCCATCCTGGAGTGTCAACTGACACTGTATTGCGTAATACATCCAATGTATGGTGAATGATTTTGTTGTCGACATTAAAAGTGAAGCTCTCAAGCCGTGCAGGAAGGCCACAAGTACCGTCTGTGTCAAAATACACTGCCAGGAAATATTGACGTCGATTACATCCGATGACCTGGCGGCTATTAGACGTACCGATAATGATTTCAACATCTTCCTCCAACAGATAGCGTAATGGCACAACTACAAGGGCGCCATCTGTGTCCACCCTTTAATAGGGAACGCTCACAACCAAAAGGCTCGATGTGGTGCAAGCTTGTGAAGCAAGCAGGTAACCACGCCACGGAAATGCATTCGTTCTTCCTACCGTCAACAGAGCAGTTTTGAAAGGGGTCAAGTTGTGGCCTTCCGAGTGGCGGAATTCTCCTTTCGGAAAACTGCCACACAAGTTCGACGTGCTGCGTCAGTTGTGCAACGATGCTGCTATCTGTAGTCACGTGAACTTTCTCCCACACGTAGACGAGGTTATGGACGTCCACGCAGCACAGACGCCCACCAGGATCGTTATATTGTAAGGGCAGTAGTGGCAGATAGTAAGCTACCACAGCGCATACTGTGGCAAAGCGGTGATTAGCGGTGAGAACAAAGGCATGCACGCTGCTAACCCGTCTTCCACACACGTTGCAGCATTAGAGCGCACGCCTGAACCGCATCACTTGGAAGGTGAAATGGCGTCCCGCGGTCAATGAAAGCAGATTATGCCTGCACGCAAATGATGGTCGTTTGGGCATATACCATAGGCCTGATGAGCGCTTTCTCGTAGAGTTCTTTCGTCCAAGACGCACTGGCCGCATCCCAGGTCTTATCGTCTGGGAAGCGACAAGTTAACAACTTCCGTCCACCTTTGGTGATCGTGGAGGGGACGCTAATCAGCACTCAGTATGTGCCAATGTTCGTAGACCCGTTCTTTTGCCGTTCTTCTGACAGTATCTGCACCTCTTCTGATCTGTAAACTTACGGTTGATGTGTTGTTCCAACAAGATAATGCTCGCCAACACACACTACCTGTGGAACTCGACGTGCTCTGCTAGATATGCAGCAACTTTCCTGGGTAGCACGATCTCCGGACGTGTCTCAAATCGACACCTGTGTGATATGATGGTAAGAGGAGAGAGGCTCTTCAGCCAACAGCTCTTACAGAACTACGTGAACAGGTCGAACAGGCGTGGCATAACCTATCCCAGGGCGATATTCGCCACCTGTACGAGCGAGTAGACACCAGAATAAGCGCCTGCGTTGCCGCCCATGGAGGCTACACTACGTATTAAGGGAGGTTTGATATCTTTTGCTTCAAAAATCGATTTTTTTTTAAATTGCCTTTTTGGATCCATAAAAGCGTTTAAAAACCACCCCTGAAACGGTTTTTCCGAATACGGAACGGAAATGTTTGTTATTCGCGGTTGAATAAAAAAATGCACCTGCCTGAAATCGGCATTCTCCACGCAGCAGTTTTTTTCGCGAATTTCGACTTCGTAGTCGCGAAAAATTATTCTATGTGCTTGCCCATGACTAAAACTGATAGAGTGATCAAGGAGCTTACGACGTACTACGGCTTGGCAATTCGACGGAATTCCAGTTCGGTGGAACAGATGAAAATGCAATTTAGGCAACGTATTCCACAAGTGTTTGACGGATGACCACCCACAACACCAAAATCGTCCTGCTGGGGAACTAGTTGGTGCAAGTGGCGCATTGCAGAGGCTACCGGACATCTGGACGAACATCAACACGACCTGCCGCTCTCCAAAGAAGTTCAAAAAGTGATTCATCCTCTCTACGAGGCCCTTTCGGAGGACGAGTTATTGTATTGTACCGGTGCTTGGGAGGAAACACACAAAATTCAAATGAAAGTTTGAACATGTGTGTTTGGAAGTTAGCCTCCAAGCGTTTGCATTGTGGTGCGAAGACTGTGGAGATAGCGGCTTTCCTGGCAGTGAGCAGCTTCAACGAAGGGTATTCAGCAATTCTGAAGACCATGACAACGATGGACGTCACCCTCGGACTCTATTCCACGCAGTTCGCCAAGCATTCGGACAACCACCGAATTCAAGCGGATGAAAACCGTTTGTCACCGGCCGTACGAGCGTCCCAGATCGAGCAGAACGTCCTCTATGAGAAAGAGGAAGGACTAGTTTACGGACCCGGAATATCAGGTTGAACGTAAGTTGCATAATATTGCATTTATATGTAGTCTAAACTTCAAACGCGTTTTTGTCGAAATTACTTTTTTTTATCGCGCGGTATGGTAACTTCAAACCTATTGAACCGATTGGCATGATTCTTTGTTTCCGACGAAGCTAACTAAATTGTGTAGGAGTTGAACCACTTTTATTCCGATCCATCAACTATAAATATTTTTACTTGGCCCACAAAGTCGAAAAATCGATGAAAAAACCCTATTTTACTTCAAATGGCCGCCTTTTTGTTTCCTATTGTCCAAATAACTTAAGCGAGGTACAGCTCCTAAAGAATCTTATACAATTTGCTAACGTCAGCCCAATTTTGATTTTAGACGAGTCGGCTGACCTGTGACATACCGAGCGTGGAGGTCTACATCGAAAGTTTGTTTCGTCAGTCGTCCGACGGCGCTTCCGTCTTTGCTCTTCGACATTTCCGGCCGAAAAAGTTTCAGTTTGTAGAGGAAATATCAATAAACGTTCTGACCAAATTTGACATTGATATCTATAACACATCCCGAGAAAAAAATTCTCAAAGAACATGATCTTTCGGTCCAAAGATAGTAAACCTCCCCTTAATATGGGTGTTTCAGCTTAGGACGATAAATGCTATCTCTCAGAAACGCTTCTGCTATTGAGCTGTAAATGTAGTCATTTCATGTACTCCATATGAATTGATGCAACAATTAATCTTTAATAAATAGGCACCTCTAAAAGGATTTACTATTTTTTATGGCAGTGAAGTTTTAACGTACCAGGAGTTGATGTGTATGTTCGACTAATTGTTTTGAACAGTGTATACAACATCATTAACCATTCCTCAAGCCTCATACAACTGCGTATACACGCGATAGATTTGCAACTCAAACAGTTATTACCGCTCGTTCGACAGTTATTTATCAAGCAGGGCACAGACAACTAATGGAATTTAATGACGGCTTCAGTTTTTGTTCCCTTGATAGTGGTGCTGACGAAACGATCTATTCATGAACGGCCCGCAGTACAATTCTTAAGCTGGACTGCGGTGGCACGGAATAACCAGCCATACAGTAAGTATGCCTTCAATGCCCCAACCGTCAGAAATTCTGCTTCCATCTCAACAAGTGAACACGTGCATAAGACACAGTAGCTTCCGCTCATTATGCTATTCGAAACGCTATCGTTAACAAACACAAAAGAATACCCTCAAGGATCAAAAACCTCATTCATTGGTTTGAAAAACATGGGAGTTGCACTAACTTCTCCAGACGTGATATGTTATATCACATACTCCCCACTGAGATGAGGAATGTGATAATGCGATGACTTAAATAAAAAAGAGTTACCTTAATTAATAACAAATATTGTTATATTTATGCAAGTGAATACGAGTATTCACTTCTTCTACAGTATATTGACTTCTTGCAACGTTACAAAATAATACAACCACCACAAAATGTACAAAAATTACCTTTATGAATTTCTTCGCAAACAGGTTTCGTCTTAACACTGTGAAACATAAGCAGACCGTTACAAAATACAATGTCGGGAAAAACATCGCAACACTAAGAATTAATTAATGTAAACTAATGGAATTTTGGAAATACATCTCTCTAGGTAACATATTAAATGATTAGAATTGCAGGGCCGCGTGGTCTAGCCGCGCGGTTTGAGGCATCATGTCACGGACTGCGCGACCACTCCCGCCGGAGGTTCGAGTCCTCCCTCGAGCATGGGTGTTTGTGTTGTTCTTAGCATAAGTTAGTTTAATTAGTGTGTAAGTCTAGTGACCAATGACCTATGCAATTTAGTCCCTTAGGATTTCACACACATTTGAGCATTTTGAGAATTGCAGGTTTATTTAAGCGCGAGATAAGCCATTGCGAATGTGACATAGTGGTACACTAATAAACTGTATAACTGACAGAATGTTGAATGGAAGCAAGCAGACGTGCAAGCATTGTGTGGTACAGTTGTCGGACGTACGTTTATGGGATAGAGTTTCATGCCTCTTGCACGTGGCCTGTCAGTACAATGACGGTTACTACTGTTCTGAATACCATGGAGCTGTCATCCGATGATGTCCCACATGTGCTCGACTAGAGACTTATACGATGATCGAGCAGATCAAGGCAACATGTCGACACTCTGTAGAGCATGTTGGATTACAACAGCGGTATACGAGCCAGCGTTATTTTCTTGGAAAACACCACCGCGAATGCTGTTCACGAAGGGCAGCACAACTGGCCGAATCAACTCACTGTCGTACAAATCTGCAGACAGGATTGTGTGGGGAAACAGCGAGAGTGGTCCTTGTGTCATATGAAACCGGAGCCCAGACCGTAACTCCAGGTGTAGGCTCAGTGTCTCTATCATGCCGACATGTAGACGATTTAAATCTTAAATCTACTCAGTCACTATGAAACTGACGACAGAATTTTTTGAGATATGTATCCTACCAGTTCAACTGAATTTCTGCGCTGAAATACGATAATCTTTTTCTAACCAACTTTTTAACCACCATTTCTGGGGAAAGAGGTGAGTTGCTAGGTATCTCCACGGGTTGAACCTTCAGTTCAAACATAACACGATTACATCACTCCGAGGTTGAGTTTTGTTTTACGTCACCATTTAATTCTAAAAATTCAGTGGAGGAATACGTCGGTTTAATTACGTCAGATATTAAAGATAGCGTGCGAAGTGCGATCGGAAAGTAACGAAAAATTTTAAATTTCACGGGCTATATACATCCGATTTACAATTTTTTTGTTATTTTTTTTTTTTTGTTCCGTATGTTCCTAATGTATGCTTGCACTTACAGTTGCCGCGCGGGATTAGCCGAGCGGTCTAGGGCGCTGCAGTCATGGACTGTGCGGCTGGTCCCGGCGGAGGTTCGAGTTGTCCCTTGGGCATGGGTGTGTGTGTTTGTCCTTAGGATAATTTAGGTTAAGTAGTGTGTAAGCCTAGGGGCTGATGACCTTAGCACTTAAGTCCTATAAGATTTCACACACATTTTTTGAACTTACAGTTGTTTTAAATACTTAGCTTACTGTTGACAGCCGAAAAGGTTATACGATTTTTCGAGTGCTCGGTGAACTTTTACTTTCGAAAGACATAGAGCAAAGAAATTGCATTAAAGTTTGCTTGAAAACGGAATATAGTGTAGCACCTCATTCGAAATGTGGACTGTATCATGTGGTAAATGTACTCCGAGTGAGAGAATGGTTTATGAGTGGTATAACCGTGCTGTAGGCGTTGCGTTTTCGTTGAAAATTCAAAAATTCGTCGATCCCACATTCGAAACCTCACGCCGCTTATGTTTTTATTAATAATCATCATTTGCAGCCGAAGACTTCCGGCATAAGAAGTCACCCTCATTCTGTCAACGGCCTTGTCAGAGGGCGGAGGAGCGGGCAGAGGTTCAGGGCAGTTTCTTGCTGGGGTGGGTAACTGTCTGAAGGCGGAAGAATCAACAGTGATCAGGTATGCGGATGTAGAAGGCAATGGAAACCATTACGTTGAAGCCCATAACCTGTATAGAGTCAAGACGATATCTCCATTGGCCAAAGATTGAGGAGTAGTCCCCCATACCGATCTCCGGTAGGAGACTGCTAAGGGGAAGGTGACCATGAGAAAAAGACTGAACAAACCACAAAGGATAACGTTCTACGAGTCGGGGTGTGGAATTTCAAAAGCTGGAAAGTGGTAGGCAAGCTAGTAAATCTGAAATGGACAATGCAAGGGCTAAATCTAGATATAGTAGGAGCCAATGAAGATAAATGGAAATAAGACAAGGATTTCTGGTCAGATTAGTATAGGGAAATATCAACAGCAACAGAAAATAGTATAACAAGTGTAGGATTCATCATGAATAGGAGCGTAGGACAGAGAGTGTGTTACAGTGAACAGTTCAGTGATAGTGTTGTTTTAGTAAGAGTCGACAGCAAACGAACGCCGACAACGATAGTTCAGGAATACATGCCGAGGTCGCAAGCTGAAGGTGAATAGATAGAAAAAGTATGTGAGGATATTGAAAGGATGATGCAGTAAGTAAAGGGAGATGAAAATCAAATAGTCATGGCAACTGGAATGCAGCTGTAGGGGAAGAGGTAGAAGAAATTGTCACATGAGAATATGGGCGTAGGATAATGAATGAGGAAGGAGAAATACTAATTGAGTTATGTAATAAATTACAGCTAGTAACAGCGAATACTCTGTTCAAGAATTACAAGAGGAGGATGTATTCTTGGAAAAAGCCGGGCGAAACGGGAAGACTTCAGTTAGATTACGTCATGGTCAGACAGAGATTCCGAAACCAGGTACTGGATTGTAAGGCGTACCCAGGAGCAAATATAGACACAGATGACAATGTAGTAGTGAAGAAGAGTAGACTGAATTTTAAGAGATTACTCAGGAAGTTTCAACATGCAAAGAAGAGGGATTTGCAAGTACTAAGGGATGACGAGATACGCTTCAAGTTCTCTAAGGCTATAGATATAGCAATAAAGAATAGCTCAGTAGGGAGTAAAGTTTAAGAGAATGGACATCTCTAAGACGTTGGGAAGAGGAACATAGGTACGATTAAGGTACTTGCGAAGAAACAATTAGTAACAGAAGAAATACTTCAGTTGATGGATGAAAGTAGGAAGTACAAAAAAGTTGAGCGAAATTTAGGAGTGCAAATATACAAGTCACTGTGGAATGAAATAAAGAGGAAGTGCCGGGAAGCTAAGACGAAATGGTTGCATGAAAAATGTGAAAAAATCGAAAAATGAATTATTTTCGGAAGGGCTGACACAGCGTATAGCAAACTCAAAACAACGTTCGGTGAAATTAGGAGCACGGGTGGTACCTTGAAGAGTGCGGGCCAAAGACTTGCACGTGGGCCGCGAGCCGCGGTTTTCCGACCACCGCCCTAGGATGTCAGCGACGTACAGCAGTTCACGTTGCAGCCCTCAGCAGGCGCTGACTCTTCCGACTCATGGATTCCCAAAAATCGTCTTTGCAAAATTCTTCAAATGCGAAAACAAAAACTCAGTAGTGTTTGTAGAGACGTATTGAGAAAAAAATTCATTTCGTTGATTTCAGTCAAACACCTCCGAAATTACGAAATAGTCTTACACTGAAATATGCATAATGCACTACTGTGTAAGTACAGTATCCAAATTAAGGAACATGATCCCTGACAATTTCTGTACTCTGCTCGCAGCTGCTTCGCGTGTCTACAACGCGGTTTTATAAATGACTCTAGGGCAGCGCTTGTTCATAGCTCTGTATATGGCTATCGTTTTCGCATACAGCCATTTGCGCTTCGCAGCTGAAAGCTGTTAAAAGCGTTGCCAGGTGTCAGGGACTTACTATGGTTGAATCGACTGTAGGAGTATCTTAGTAGTAAAGATAATTTAAAGCATTAAAACTTCATGCATGATGCAGCATTTTTCGTCTATCTCAGTATTTATAATGTGATATTCCCTGAACTATGTGTCGTGCAACGATATAATTATATGGATACATTCAGCGGCACACGTCGATATTGTCAGCGATGTATGTGGTCAATGAAGTTAATAGCAAGTAACTAATAAATTTAAATGTCTTGTACAATGTGACTGTATTCACACAAGCGTATTTGTAAAATCGTATCTCCTGCACTATATGCAGTACCATGAGCAACTTTTGTAGGAGCATTTAGTGGAACATGTGTATACTGCTTGCGAAACTTACGGCGAATGCAGTTAGTAGCACAGAAGCAATACATTTAAATGTCATGCACGATGCGACAGTTTTTAAAATATGTATGGATTATGCTAACAGTTATAATTCGTCATACCTCATACAACGGCGTATACACGCAAGGCAAACAGCTATTATCCTTCGTTTGACAGTTTCTTAACAAGCAGATAATTAATCATATGTAATGCTAGCTCAGCTTTCGTTCACGAGACGATAGTGCTAACGTAGCTATGGCCCGCAGGGGACCTCCTAGGTGGGACGGTGATGGCACCGAGAAAGCAAGGCAACAGCAAGTGCCACAACGTCGACAGACTGCCTTCGACTCTTGATTGACAAACATATTAATTTCTGGACAAGCACGTAAGAAACACAGAAACCCTCTCACAGTATGCTTAACAAGCGCGAAATTGTACTCGCGAAGATCACGATTAAATAACGCATCATCTTCCCGAGGTGATATGTTACACCTCACCGTGCACCACTGCATTTGTTATCCATTTACGTTCCTCTTACTATGTGCAGTCAACGTCCATATAGTAATGAATGTGCTTGCTGAAACGTTTTCTTCATTTCGACACAAATAATTTCACCAGTAACCTTATTTTACTGGCTCGCTTCTGTATGATAGTTCTCAATGCTGCGTTATGACATCATCCAGACGTTACAGTTCTTCCACTATGTTGTATAAACTGCAGCTATGAAGTAAACAGAGCTTTATGGTCTTTCGCTTACGGTCCACTTTTATTACGCTTTAAAAATTCCCTTGAGACGCTGTCATATCATTCTTACTACACGAAATCTTCCTTAGTGTCTATGGTATCAGGTAGTATAAGGGTAGGGATTAATTTTTCAAGCCCTTAGTTCCCTGTTTTCTTCTCTCAATTTCTGTTTTACTCTCTTCATTAATCCTGCTTAAACAGCGGTATTATCAATATACTACTTCTGAAAAAAATTTCTTTTTTCATTCCTTCTCGTCTATTGTACGTATTGTAACCCCGCCTGCTACGCTTCTCTCGTTCGCCGCTCGAAAATTTGTCAATTTTTCCGCAGTAAAAATAGCGTTATTTCTTAGGTCAACTAACATTTTCGTTTTTATTATTTTTTCCGTTACTAATCTGTAAGTTATAGTCCATTCCCAAGTGCTTTGGTCTTCAGTGCAAGTACTGTTATTTTTCTCTTAGAATTTGTTTCATTGTCTTCTTTTGTTTTTAAATTCATTGAGCTGAATCGATACCATTCTGCATCTATTACCTTCTACTAGCATTTCAACTCTGTGTATTGTCTGCATCCAGTACGGTCAAATATCTCTTTACTTGTCTCTAATCTCAATCTGCTCTCAACATTTTTCTAATCTGCTATTTAGCTATATCTTAACACAAGTCCTATTAACATGTAAATTGTTCTGGCTTGGGTTATCCAAGGAATCTTTTCACCTGTTCTTCCTGGTACCTCTTGCTTTCGCCTCGGTGTCTCCCTGTCCACAGCTCAATAAATTTGCTTTTCTTACAATTCGCAGTTAACCGGAGAAATATGAATAGATCGACAGGCAGGTTAGTGATCTGTAAAGCAAAAACAGGTATTATTTTATCCCTGTCATTTCCAGTCGCTGAAGCCTACAGAAAAAAATCAAGTCCGTTAGCAGCAAAGGGTGTCAGACTCTGTGCGCTATATGCATATTACGTGTGTGTATCTGTGTGTGTGTGTGTGTGTGTTGGGTTGGGTTGTCAGCAGGACAGGGCATCAGGCGAAGCAGACTAGCTGCACTGCGGACTGACGTCACAGTTTCATCAGCCACACACCTCGAGCTCTCTCTTTGATGCGGTGACATCGCCGGCGCTTCTCTGGCTGCCGTTCCCTGGAGGCCATTGAAGTTTAATACACCCTGCACTCTGTTCAGTGCAGACCACATGTCGGCTTCGCCAACAAAGCAGATGCAAGTAGGATTTGTGCGCATCCATTTACCCCTACAGCTATATCTCTCTGCGTTCATCAATCTCTATAGGGAGACTGTCAAGGGTCACTACCATTTTAACACTTGTTAATAGTGTCAGACTAATAACATTCTCCTTCTGTGTTGTAACTGTCATATTATTTTCCTCAAGGCCAACTCAGAAATGCAATTTCGGGTCCTCTGCAACGCAACTGCGAATCGTACATAATATTCGGCGATTCAATAATTACGTTCACCAAAATTAGTAAAAGCTGTTTTACGACGTAAGAGTTTGTCTGGTAGGGTGTAACAATAAACTGCTTTGAATACATTAGCGCTTATTTTTACCGAAACAAACTTGTCATTCTTCCAACGTAGTAGTTGACTGCATCTATAGTGATGGGGAAAACATCGCAACACCAAGGAGTTGCGCGTAATAAAAGGAGGCTGGTAGCCTGGTTTCTACATCTAAAAGATGATGTCTATTTAAATTTTGCGTGGCGCTAGCAGCGCAGCTATGAGGATGCAAATCATGTTTGCTTCAAATACACTCTGCAAGAGCTCAGTGAAGGGAAGGGAGGAGATCTGTAGTGTTTTCAGATGAAAGCTGCTTCTGCCAATGTGCCCGTGATGGCCGTGTGCTGGTTAGAAGGAGGCGAGTTGAGAACCTGCACCTAAACTGTCTGCCTGCTGGACACACTGGAGCAACACCTGGAGTAGTGCTCAGGAATGCGGTTCCGTATGACAGCACAGGCACTCTCGTGGCTAACCCATGCATCCTGACTGCAAAACTGTACGTCAGTCTGGTGATTCGATCCGTTGTGCAACCATTCACGAACAGCATTCTCAGTGATGTTTACCAGCACGATAATGCTCAGCAACATACCAGTGGTGTAACCCAATATGCTCTACAAAGAGTCGACATTTTGCCTTGGCCTGCTCGATCACCAGATCTGTCTCCAATCGAGTACGTATGGGACATCATCGGACAGCTCCAGCATCAACCACGAACAGCATTAACCATCCCTCTATTTCCAGGATGAAATTCTCACTCTGCAGCGGAGTGTGCGCTGATATGAAACTTCCTGGCAGATTAAAACTGTGTGCCCGACCGAGATTCGAACTCGGGACCTTTGCCTTTCGCGGGCAAGTGCTCTACCATCTGAGCTACCGAAGCACGACTCACGCCCGATACTCACAGCTTTACTTCTGCCAGTATCTCGTCTCCTACCTTCCAAACTTTACAGAAGCTCTCCTGCGAACCTTGCAGAACTAGCACTCCTGAAAGAAAGGATATTGCGGAGACATGGCTTGCCACAGCCTGGGGGATGTTTCCAAGATGAAATTCTCACTCTGCAGCGGAGTGTGCGCTGATATGAAGCGAAAGGCAAAGGTCCCGAGTTCGAATCTGCAAAGGTCCCGAGTTCGAATCTCGGTCGGGCACACAGTTTTAATCTGCCAGGAAGTTTCGTCCCTCTATTGATCGACCAAGAGCAAGAGGCATGGAACTCCATCCCACATCCTGACATCCGGCACGGTCAGTCGCGGGCGCGTGATTGGCCGGCCGCGGGACGCGGAGAACGGTCCAGCAGAGATATAAGCCCCGCGACCGACGATATCCCGACACTTCGCCTGAAGATGATGGAGACGCATTCCATCGAAACGTTGCTACGAGACGACGATGCTACTCGGCTGACAACCCGTGAAGACTTCATATATAATGGACTAGTATTTGTTGACGTATTGGATCTGCGGCTGGCTGTTAGCAGGTCATGGTTTAGATTCCTGATCGTCAAGACTTTTTAAATAGCAGCACAAAAATGTGTCCACATTGTATTGATGGTGGTTTTATTCATCAGAAGGCAAACGTGTAAGTACTCTTAACTTCATGTTGCAAACATAAATAACTACAACATATTAGAGATACATGTGTTTTCTTTTTTATTTACCTGTTATTTCTTATGTTCATATTCATTATTGTTTTGACAAGTTGTATCATAAAAGCTACAGCTAAGCATAAGTTAAGCCACCGTCAAAGAGAAAATTGTTTCCCACTCCTCCTTAAGGGAGTAGAACAGACTGCCAATTTTCTTACCCAAACTTTTTACTGGCTTAAAATAATCCTTAGAGGGTAATTTTATAAGATTCTTTCATATAAAATCTGCCATAAATGTTAAAACATGTTACAACCGCTATTTGCAGCGTGGGGGTCTGGTGCATCCGAGTGCACGAACGCAAACTACGTAATTCTATAATATTTACTGATGGAACATGGTTCCTGTTACTTTCGCATATCACAGAGGTCTTTAGTATAAACTAAAATACTATTCGCAACAAGATTTCTCTCCGTCACGTAATTCGTTTATGCTAAATAGACTGAAAATATATCCTTGCCTCGCATCTGCTTAGCTTGTCATTTTACATATTTTTTATTCAACCTAGAACATGAGTACTTGAAAATAACAAACAATCGCATTTATACGGATTGAAAAGTAATTTCACTTGTGCATAAACGTTTAGATTGGCAAGCGGAAGCCATTTATTCGATATAAGTTCGTTAAAATGAGACTGTTTAGACAGTGGCCAAAAAAAGAGGCATCTCTACGGTGCTGCCATTGCTGATCGGAGGTTTGCTTAGTTTCTATAAAGTTTGTTCAGTTTAACGTAAAAACAAAAAATGTTGAAACTTGACACGCTTTTTTCTTCAAACCAACATTTTTCAATTTCACGGAATCTTTAGCTCATGAAATTTCTTTTTGTAATTTGTGATTCGGCGTTATTTCTACTGCAGTAAGTAAAATTTTTGCCACGTATTTTAATTTCTATTTTTTGTGCACGTTTTTATAGCGACTTTTTTTGTCGAAAGAATTGACTTTTATTTCGTAGTGTCACCATTTTGTGAAAAACTATTTTTAAATATATTCGTACGTACTGCGTTAGACAATATCATCAGGTTCAAAGCAGTTTTTGAAATTTTATTCAAGGTGTAAAGTTTTGGCGTTCAAAGCTCCCATCAACCACCCTCGTACTTCGCGAAGGGGTCAATGTGTACAGTGTCCTCTGGGTGCAAGATTTATACAGAAA
The DNA here is from genome assembly GCF_023898315.1 of Schistocerca nitens. Lineage (NCBI taxonomy): Eukaryota > Metazoa > Arthropoda > Insecta > Orthoptera > Acrididae > Schistocerca > Schistocerca nitens. Next base: position 373,534,813 of record NC_064621.1, read on the forward strand.
AATACATAATACAGTCTTAAGACTATATAATAAAGGTCTGGTCAGTTCTGTAATTTTGTTATTTTATTGAAAAAATCATGGCTGTCGTTTACAGAATCGAGCGTCACCCTGGGCTATCTCCTTAAGTAACCTTGAGCGTTAATCTTTTCTGGTCTGGGAACAGGCTTTCACAAGACGTATTCGGAAAAACGTACAACACAGTGTTGAATCCCTCATACAAAACATACAAAGAAATCTAACACGATACTTTCGGCCAGTACTGTGACAATGCGCACTCGTACCACAGTGCCACGCTGAGACTACAAGTAGACAACATTTTAGCTATCAGCTATGAGAGGTATGAGTAGAAAATTTTTAAGATGTATGTTTTATAACAAGAAATGAGTGATTAAAAGGAGATCTTCGTAACAAAATGTATCAAGAAAGCTTTTAATAAGATCCATAGCTTCCACCTATACTGAGATACAAAGACAAGTAGTCGTTTAACTTTGTTGTCATATATCTTCAAACGTTCTTGACCGATTCACTTCACATTTGTACACGATACTCTAATAAACGGTCGGGTAGACATAGGCTACACGTTTAACGGGAAATGTAGTTAGAAAAATTCTCGAAACGTTACTGACCCATTTGCTTCAAATTTTTACGTAACACTGTAACAAGCGTTCAGATAGATTAGGACATATTTTTAAAAAAGCTATACAGTCTATACATGGACGTATATCCTATGTAAAGAGGAAACGTTTCAAGCAAAAATCTCGAAAATTTCTTCACCTATTTGTTTCGAATATATACACGATGCTGGGGTAAATATTCTGGCAGACTTAGGGTATATATTTATTATATATACGTTGTAAAAGTGTATACATAAAAACGTGAAAGGGTAATATCGTCAAGCAGCAAAAACGCCGAAAGTTTTTCGACCGATTGGACTGAACTTCAGTATTGATTTGAATGACACATTTTCGCATGGTAATGGCTGGTTAACGGTAGCCATTGTACGAGGTGGTACAGGTGTGTCGAACGTGTCGGGACTGGAGAGTTTCGTGGACAGAGACATCATAGCCTATAAAACGTATCATGTCACCGAAAATGCAAATAAAGACTTTGGCAAATCATCATATATGTCGCCCTCACCCTTCTTCCTGTCTACTCGTAATATATATATATATATATATATATATATATATATATATATATATATATATATATATATATATATATATATATATAAGCTCTATGCACAAACTGTGTATGACGCATCAGCTTATGATTAGAATACTACTACGGAATCCCACTCGCCTGAATGTAATAAAATGAACTTGCAGATTAAAACTGTGAGAAATACTGTCTCTGAAGCTACTATCCTCGCAGATCTAGCAGCAGGAGCAGTCTCTCATACCCCGTACACCAATGACCCCAAACCGACTTCCGCATTCATTTCAAGTGGCCTAATCAAGGTTCTTTTGGCAATAATAGTAAAGAAGACTCAAGGTCAGACAGACGGAGTGGAAGAGGAGAGGGGCAGAGGAGGTGGGGGGGAGAAGAAACGAATATACAGAGGACAGGACAAAGGGGAAAGAGGACAGAAAGAGGGGTCGGGAGGAAGTAAGAGAGATGGCGGTGAAAGAGGTGGACAGAGTGAGGTTTGGAGAAGAAGACTAGGACGTAGATTCAGTTACCCTACATTTGTAGCAATTGTGAAGCATTGGCAGTTTCGTTAGTGAGTGTATATTTCCGTCTATTTCTTGAATATTGCGTGTCCTGGTCAGGAAACTCACTGACATGCCGTCTGCCAGCCATTTCATTTGTACGCCTGTCATTTGTTTCTTTTACGTTTGTGTGCGTGTCGTGTGCGTGTCGTGTGTGTGTGTGTGTTTGGAAACTGGTGGCAGCTCCAGAACCGGTGAAGGATCGCCGCACGCCGGCAGAGATGCGGTCCCAGGACTAGCGCCGACCGTGCCGTGCCAGGCCGGACCGGACAGCCATGTTTCCATTAATAGAACGTAAATCGCGGCTCTGTCAGGAAAATTAAAGACGGCCGCTGCCCAATTACAGCGGCTGCGTTATTAAGCGCCCCGGCACACGCACGTCCGGCGCGCGGCGCGGGAGGGCCCTCTTTCAGTCTCGGGAGCTGCTCGAAGGCTCCTTCCGTGCTCTCGGTACCGCTCAGAATCCACCCACCTAACGGGGACGCCTCGGCCGTCTTCTAAAATAATTAAAATATGGAAATGAAGCCTCTGACGAATGATTGGAAGACAGGAGTGGTCAGATTCCTCCATAATTAATATTACGAAGCGACGTTGCCGACAAATATTTCATAATATGGCGGACATAAAGTAAGCCATAAGGTGTAGAGTTCTTAAACGAAGCGATATTTCCCAGAAAAAAAGGCTTCAGGTAAGAGACAACCTACTGTGTAGTCTAGTCAGTACCTCATCAGAAACATACCCCACCATCATAAGGACTGTGGCTCTTGCATTTCGCTACTCTGCAGCCAAATATGTTTTCCCAGAATCAAACAGCTGCATTTACAAGGGGGGAATGATGGAGGGGGGGGGGCATGGGTGACATAATAACTCCCCATAACAACATTTAACTGAAACCGTTTATACACTCTAAGACAAAGAAAAAAAATAGGACGCACCACGAAGGAATTATCCAAATTACACACAAATTGATATTCATACAGGTGCGAGGTGCCGGGGCTAGCAGTGTATTTAACACTAAATTCTTCTAGAATCTACATATGTAAATGATGCTCTAAGCCCCCCCCCCCTATTCTAACTCCGACTTTTGCTGTTGCACATGGATTAAAAAGATACGCGAACTGACTGTAATCAACCCTGCAAGTGGAGTAGAAAAGAGTTTGGCACCTGCAATAATTTAATTTGATAAATAAGTTAAATAAAGGAAAGTTTCATTAACGTAGTGAGAAATGATAGGGTTGCTCTACCGATTAACAGAATGAAAGTTGTGTCCAAAATAACAATATGATTTATTAAGACTAAACCCAAAATAATAAACAAAAACACATGAAACATTTACAATACATCAAATTGGCTCAAATTGGATACTCAAATAAACGCTGTGAAGGTGAAGTTGTCCCTAAACTAGATTGTGACGTTTATGACGAAGTGGTATGTGGAGCCAATTCCTTGCAACTCAAATCTTAAGAGAGACACACAGCTAAACCAACATTAATTGCTGCTACATTAGTGAGAACTCAGACAATGAACACCCAAGATAGAACAAAGTTAGAAAAGACGAACAGGCGCGCTCTGCTGAGCTCTGATTATCGCCGAGCAAAAATGCCTGCTTTGCCGGTGCTGCGGACGTACATTACCAAGCTGTCTTCTTAGCTGCAAGGACACGATCTGGCGTGCTGGAAGCGATGGCTGGTTGCTTCGACGTCCCGTCGTGGTGATGATAATGTCGCGAGTACAGCCCGAATCAAATTGTGCTGGTCTGGTTGTTCCATACTAAAGACTTCCTAGCAATACAAATGCGCCTCTGAGGGAGACGAAGAAGGCTCGCCACACAACCACTGACGGTACAGTGATTGATTTTCACAAGCGAAGTCACACAGTAACTCCGATACAGTCCACTTTAGCCAAAACTGCTCAAGACAGACGACATAGGCCGCTTGTACGCAGAACTCTCAATTGCCAACTCTACTCGGAAAGTTACGTTGAAGTCGAAACTTCAGCAACTTCGTTAAAAAGTTACAATCAAATAAAAGTATATTAGACATCCAACGGAAGGCAGGCTGTCCAGAGCAGCGAGTGCTCAGTGTTGTAACCTACTCCGACTGAAAGGCGAGAGCCGACTGCCCACAAGAGCACCCGTACAAACCAAACACAGAACATTGCCGCCCCCATGACAGTGGCCGTGGTTAACCGTTCCAATCAGCAACTCGAAAACCGGCGGAAAATTCCACTCTATTGCCGGAGCACTACCATTCCACCAATGGAGATGCTTGGCGCCAATTTCTGCGCCATTTTGCTACGTCACGGAGCTATGCCCTGAGCAAGCCAATCACAGTTACTATACGGCAGAAAACGCGGGAATTTGCGCGCCAAGGCTGCTTGGGAACACAAGTCATTCCCACGCCTCGCTGGTAGCCCGCCAGAAAGTGTTTTCGCTAAGTTTCTGCAAAGTAACGGAACCTCTGGCCCAGCTGTTACTTCAGGCCCCTCCGAGCGTGTCTCCGCCGCTATTCCACAATGTCGGCGTCTGGAAAGCATTCACTCGACTCCCTCACACCCGTCGGCTTACCCTTTCAAGATCAGCAGAGCCCGCCTGTCCCCTGACCACCTGGATGACGAGAAACGCTGCGTGGGAAGTCCGCGTGTGAAGGAATAGCAACTTTTCACCGCATGCAATTAGAGAGGAAAATCGTAAGATAGAAATATGAGAGGGGGCTCATGCCACCTCTCACAGGTATCGATGGAAAATCCAATTCTGTAAATTTTGGCGGCTGATGGATGACACACTGCAGCTGGCAACAGTAGTAAACAGGGAACTCGTTCATACCACGGGTTAAGTCTTAGCGAATTTCTTCCATATAATCATTTGGACACTAAGTATGACTCACCGACAACCTCGTGGAAAATATTGAGATATTTGAGATGAGAACGTTTAGTTTTGCTCAAAGAAACTGGTTGGAGTAATCGGTTAATCACTCGACATTTAACCAGAAGCAATGTAACCACTCGACGATGTCGGTAGATATGGCTGAACCATGGCCGAACACAAAGAGCAGATCGTCGACGTAGAGAGACAGCTCAACATGAGAACCTAGCAGTCGCCAGAGAGGTCCTTAGAGCCACGGATTCATTATTGCCATCAATCCGAAATGCAACTGGTGGTTCAGTGACCCAAAGGGTATCAATAGGTGGCTCACAGAAAGGAGGCTGTGCAATGATGCCGGGTACATTCAGCCTGGAATCCCATTCAGCGGAGTAGATATGTCTTCAGTGATGAGTCCCGCTTCGAATATTTCGCCCCGATGACCAGGGGAGACGTGACTACTGGAGGCACCCAGGACAGCAGTGAGGAAAGTAAGCTGACTGTCGCCCGCCACACGGCTTGACTCCTCGGCGAGATGGTCTGGCGTGGCATTTCTTTTCATAGCAGGACCTCCGTGGCAACATTACAGCACAGCGGTACGTCGACGATATTCTAAGCCCCGATTGGTCGTCCTTAATGTCAGGCCATCCTGGGATTACATTTCAACAAGACAACGCTCGCCTGCACGCAGCAAGAGTTTCTACCACTTGTATTCGTGCTTTCCAAACCCTACGTTGGTTAGCAAGGCCGCCGGATATTTCTCCACCTGAGTAAGTATGGAGCGTTATGGGCAGGTTTCTCCAACCAGCTCGCGATTTTTACGATCTGTCACACCATTTCGACCGAATTTGGAACTATAACCCTCAGGATGACGTCGACAAACTCTATCAATCAGTATCATAGTACCATGAAGAATAATTGCTTGCGTTATGACCAGAGGGGGAACAACGTGTTATTAACTTGCTCGATTTTTGAATCTCTTCCTTTTGAATCGATCTTTCTGATGTTGTAATCATTTTTGTCTGTAGATGTACTTCACATCTACCGATTTCAACCCCTCAACCCCCATTAGGATAATTCCTTCATAGTGCGTCGTCTTTTTCTTTCTTTTTTTCTTTTTTGTCTTAGAGTGTGAGTTTCCACAGAATCAACAAGATGCTCTAACAACGAGAGAGGGGGGGGGAGGGGGAGTTATCGAGGCTGTCACCACCCTATACCCCCCGCCCTCGCCACAAAGAACATTGTACTGAAAGAATTTATAATTTTATACATAGTGTTTGACTATTAAAGTGGCGGGGGGGGGGGGGGGGCGCAAAAACCGAATGCTCGAGTAAAGACCAACGAAATATGCAAATAATATTAACAAACATGTTTCCAAAAACTAGTGGTTTCTGAACGATTATGTACATGACCGCCTTATAACAAAATACTCTAGGTTCCAAACTGCAAAACATGTGCTTTACGACAAACACGTCACAACAAGTTTTTCACACGGCCACTGGTCGCTTGAAGGCAGGCCGCAATACGTCTCCTCATCAATGCCGAGACAAATCCAAAACTACCAAACATGTATTGAATGCATTGAGGACCATCGACAATAAGCTTCAGGAATTGATCGACAGTGTAAACAATGTTGGAACAAACCAAAGCTTTTAAATATCCACAAACAAAAAGTCCGACAGGTTCAAGGTAGCAGACTTCTGAGGTCATAGTATAGGCGTGCCTCGATGGACACACTTATTGAAAATTCATTCTATGTATTCAGACCAGCCACGTAAGATTGTGCTGGTGCACCATCATGCAAGTACAAAATACGCGTATTTCCATCATAAGGAGCATCATTCAAAAGGTAGCGTTAGACATAAACAGTAGTGTAACACTGGCAACACTGCACCAGCACATAGGTGTCATCAGAGAAACTGTATAAACGTTATCCTATCTAGGTTACTGAAATTATTACAAAATTGAGGAATAAGACATGACAGGTATTGCAAAAAGGTCAATGTCCGCACGTGGCTAAACGTTTATTAACACGACTAAACTGTTGTTGTTGTGGTCTTCAGTGATTCGCGCCGGACGACATGACGACCGGCAGGCGTTAATCTGTGCTGTCATCGCTCCGAGCTCCATCCGTCGTAACCGGTATTCTAGTGTGATAGCTGTTTACCATTCATTCGGATGTTGCCCCGGCCGTTTCTCCAGTGAGAGACGATTAATCCCGTGCCTCGCGTCAGCAAAATCGGTGTCGCTCGGGTGGATACTCGGGGACGAGATAGTCACTTTGTCCGGTATTCTCACCGCGCCACTGTCTCTTTCACCTAGTGCCAGTACATCTGGAACAATTTCGTGCTTTTCGCGTGGTAGTTTAGTCATCCCCAATAAACCATGGACCTTGCCGCTGGTGGGGAGGCTTGCGTGCCTCAACGATACAGATAGCCCTACGTAGGTTCTGCCACAACGGAGGGGTACCTGTTGAGAGGCCAGATAATCGCATGGTGCCTGAAGAGGGGCAGCAGCCTTTTCAGTAGTTGCAGGGGCAACAATCTGGATAACTGATTGAACTGGCCTTGTAACATCAACCAAAATAGGATTGCTGTGCTGGTACTGCAAACGGCTGAAAGCAAGGGGAAACGACGGCTGTAACTTTTCCCGTCGCACGCAGTTTTACTGTATGGTTAACTGATGATGGAATCCTCTTGGGTACAATATTTCTGAGATAAAATAGCCCCCCATTTGCATCTGGGGTGGGAACTACTCAGGAAGACGACGTTATCAGGAGAAACAAAACTGGCGTTCTACGGAGCGTGAAATGTCAGATGCACCAGGTAGGTTAGAAAATTTAAAAAGGGAAATGGATAGGTTACAGTTAGATATAGTAAGAATTAGTGAAGTTCGATGGCAGGAGAAACAAGACTTCTGGTCAGATGAACACTGAGTTATAAATACAAAATCAAACATGGGTAGTGCAGGAGTAGGTCTAACAAACGATTAAAAAAATGAGAACGCGGATAAATTACTACGAACAGGGTAGTGGACACTTAATGTAGTCAAGATAGACACGTAGCCTAGACCACCAATAGTAGTTCAAGTTTGTATGCCGACTAGCTGCGCAGATGAGGAGGAGATTCGGGAAATACGAGATAAAGGAAATTATTCAGATGGTTAAGAGAGCCGAAAATTTAAGTCATGCGGGACTGGAATTCGATTGTAGAAGAAGGAAGAGAAGTAAAAGTTGTAGGTAGATATGGACTGGGGTAAGGAATGAAAGAGGAAGCCGCCTGGTAGAATTTTGCACAGAGCATAACTTAATCATAACTTGGTTTAAGAATCGTGAAAGAAGACTCCATAAGTGGAGACACCGGAAGGTTTTAGATATATTATATAGTGGTAAGGCAGAGTTTTAGGAATCAGGTTTTAAATTGTAAGACATTTCCATTTTCTTATGAACTGTAGAAAAAACTAAAGAAACTGCAAAAAAGGGGGACTTTAAGGAGATGGGACCCGGATGAACTGAAAGAACCAGAGGTTGTAGAGAGTTCCAGAGAGAGCATTCGGAAACGATACGCGAGCAGAGGTGAAAGCAATAGATTAGGAAAAGAAAGGGTAGCTTTCAGAGATGAAACATTGAAGGCACCAGAGGATCAAGTGGATAAAAGACGTGGGCTAGTAGAAATCCTTGGGTAACTTAAGAGCTCTTGAATTTAATTGATGAAAGGAGAAAATATATAAATTCAGTAAATGAATCAGGCTAAAAGGAATACAAACGTCTCTAAAATGATATCGACAGGGAGCGCAAAATTACTAAGCAGGAATGGCTAGGGGAAAAATGTAAGGATATAGAAACATTTATCACTAGGAGTAAGATAGATGCCACCTACACGAAAATGAAAGAGGTCTTTGGAGGAAAGAGAACTACCTGTATAAAAATCAAGAGCTGAGATGGAAAACCAGTCCTAAGCAAAGAATGGAAAGCAGAAAGGCGGAAGGAGTATATAGAGGATTTATACGAGGACGATGTACTTGAGGGCAGTATTATGGAAATGGAAGAGGACATAGTGACGATGAGATAGGAAATATCATACTGCGTGAAGAATTTGATGGGGCACTGAAAGACCTAAATCTAAACAAGGCCCCGGGAGTAGAGTTACTGATAACCTTGGGAAAGCCAGCCTTGACAAAACACTTCCATCTGGTAAGCAAGATGTATGAGACAAGCGAAATACAGTCAGACTTCAAGAGGAGTACAATAATTCCAATTCTAAAGACAACAGTTGAAAATTACCCAACTATCAATTTAGTAAGTCACGGTTGCAAAATACTTACACGAGTTCTTTACAGACGATTGCAAAAACCCGTAGAAGCCTACCTCGGGGAAGATCAGTTTGGATTCCGTAGAAATGTAGGAACACGCGAGGCAACACTGACCCAAGACTGACCTTAGAAGATAGGTTAAGGAAACGCAAACATACGTTTGTAGCGCTTGTAGACTTACAGAAAATTTTTGACAATGTTGACTGGAATACTCTCTTTCAATTTCTAATGGTAGCAGGGGTAAATACAGGGAGCGAAAACCTATTTACAATTTGTACAGAAACCAGATGGCAGTTACAAGAGCCGAGGGGGCACGAAAGAGAAGCAGTAGTTGAGCAGGGAGTGAGACAGGGTTGTAGCCTATCGTCAGTGTTATTCAATCTGTATATTGAGCAAGCAGTAAGGGATACAAACGAAAAATTGGGAGTAGGAACCGAATTCCAGGAAGAAGAAATGAAAGCTTTGAAGTTTGTCGATGACATTGTAATTCTGTCGGAGACAGCAAAGGACTGGAAGAGCAGTTGAAGAGAATGGACATTATCTTCAAAGGAGGATATAAGACGAACATTAACAAAAGCAAAACGTGAAAAATGGAGTATACTCGTAATTAAATCAGGTGATTAGGAAATGAGACACTTAAAGTAGTAGACGAGTTTTGCTATTAGGGAAGCAAAATAACTGTTGATGGTCGATGTAGAGAAGATGTAAAATGTAGACTGGCGATGGCAAGGAAACATTTAAGAAGAAGAGAAAATTGTTAACGTCATTATAGATGTTAGTGACACAAAGTCTTTTCAGAAAGCATTTGTGTGGAGTGTAGCCATGTATGGAAGGGAAACATGGACGATAAATAGTTTAAACAAGAAGAGAATGGAAGTGTTTGAAATTTGGTGCTACAGAAGAATGCTGAAGATTGTTTGGGCAGGTCACGTAACTAATAAGGAGGTACTGAATAGGACTGGGGAGAAGAGGAATTTGTGGCACAACATGACTAGGAGAAGGTCGGTTGATAGGCTACTGAGGCACTAAGGGATCACCAATTTAGTATTGGAGGGAAGCGTGCAGAGTAAAAATTGTAGAGGAAGACCAAGAGATGAATACACTAAGTAGATTCAAAAGGGTGTAGGTTGCAGCAGTTACCCGACGATGAAGAGGCTTGAACAGGATAGAGCAGCATGGAGAGCTGCATCATTCGGATGAGCACTTGTGCGGCCTGGCGGAGACATTTTCATCTTTGGTGATTTGCCGGCGCTATGGCAAATATAATGAAAGCTGAATGTTTGCATGTGAAACATTACGGAAACAATTCGCCGCCGGCCGAAATGGCCGTGCGGTTCTAGGCGCTACAGTCAGGAGCCGAGCGACCGCTACGGTCGAAGGTTCGAATCCTGCCTCGGGCGTGGATGTGTGTGATGTCCTTAGGTTAGTTAAGTTTAATTAGCTCTAAGTTCTAGGCGACTGATGACCTCAGAAGTTAAGCCGCATAGTGCTCAGAGCCATTTAAACCAAGTGAACCAATTCACATGACGTGTCTCCGAAATAACAAGCGAGAGACGTCACGTGACCCAACCGAAATGCTATTGGTTATTCTTGTGTCGGGGCGAGCTGCCCCTAACGAAAACTGAATCGACAATTTGGGGCGGAAGGAGGTACACGAATAAAAAACTAGCTGCCGTAACAGACGGACGCAGCGAGTTAGGAACATATCCTAAGAACGAAGAGCCCCCACAGAACCATTGGTTTCCGAACCTATGTTTATTAGCATTATCTGCCCGTTTCATTGTCATCCACTCTCCCCTGTCGATTGTACCTATAATAGTCAATCTTTATACCAGTTTACAAGTTCTCAGAAAGTATACATAATAAAGTAGAAATACAACTAACACACTTCGAAACGGCAAGCAATTCTGTAACCTAGAAGCTGTGTTACGATAATTTTCAGCTGCTTGCGTGAGGGCAAGCCATGTTTATGCTCTTGTGGTCTGACTCCTGTGGAGAACATACTAACCAGGGAATTGCTTCCATTCACTGGTCGATCATACTTGCTGCCAACAGTGAATCCGACACTGTTCATGAGTCAACATTTAGTCAGAAAAACACAGTAAAATAATTTTAACTTATCATTCGAACGCCAGCGGCTTTATGTCGCAAAGTAACAAAAACTGTTTATTTTTATGCTATGGCCACCGGTTTCAGTCGTAGAAAGACCATCTTCAGACCAGTAATGTCTCTAAAATTAATAAAGTGGGCCAGAAATACTACAGCTATTCATTTTAAATGTTGTTTGTTGTTGTGCTCTTCAGTCCAGAGACTGGTTTGATGCAGCTCTCCATGCTACTCTATCCTGTGCAAGCTTCTTCATCTCCCAGTACCTACTGCAACCTACATCCTTCTGAATCTGTTCAGTGAATTCATCTCTTGGTCTCCTACGATTTTCACTCTCCACGCTCACCTCCAATACTAAATTGGTGATCCCTTGATGCCTCAGAATGTGTCCTACCAACCAATCCCTTCTTCTAGCCAAGTTGTGCCACAGATTTATCTTCTCTCCAATTCTATTCAGTACCTCCTCATTAATTATGTGATCTACCCATTTAATCTTCAGTGTTCTTCTGGAGCACCACATTTCGAAAGCGTCTATTCTCTTCTTGTCTTAACTATTTACCGTCCACGTTTCACTTCCATACATGGCTACGCTCCATACAAATACTTTCAGAAACGACTTCCTGACACCTCAATCTATACTCGATGTTAACAAATTTATCTTCTTCAGAAACGATATCCTTGCCATTGCCAGACTACATTTTATATCCTCTCTACTTCGACCATCATCTGTTATTTTGCTCCCCAAATAGCAAAACTCATTTACTACTTTAAGCGTCTCATTTCCTACTCTAATTCCTGCAGCATCACCCGATTTAATTCGACTACACTCCATTATCTTCGTTTTGCTTTTGTTGATGTTCATCTTATATCCTCCTTTCAAGACACTGTCCATTCCTTTCAGCTGCTCTTCCAGTTTCTTTGTTGTCTCTGACAGAAATACAATGTCATCGGCGAACCTCAAAGTTTTTATCTCTTTTCCATGGATTTTAATTCCTACTACGTATTTTGCTTTTGTTTCCTTTACTGCTTGCTCAATATGCAGATTGAATAACATCGGGGAGAGGCTACAACCCTGTCTCACTCCCTTCCCAACCATTGCTTCCCTTTCATGCCTCTGGACAGTTATAACTGCCATCTGGTTTCTGTACAAATTGTAAACAGCGTTTCGCTCCCTGTATTTTACCCCTGCCACCTTCATAATCTGAAAAAGAGTATTCCAGTCAACATTGACAATTTTAAATAGCTTTAGATAAACAACGTAGTTACAAAATAAATAAAAATACATAGATTATTTACCGTGTGGTGACTGGAGGTGTCGATCAGCATAGCCGTTGTAAGTGCAAGAAGCACCTGTCGGCAACTCCTTGATAGCACAGGGATACCAATGAGTTGTAGATAGAGACGGTCTATTGAAAAAAAAATGATTTTAATACACACCGGATAGTGTGTTTGTAGTTATAAAAACTTAATGTAGTTTGTAAGTGAGGTTACAACGTTAGTTACACAAGACAAAAGAAAATTGTAACAGACTTATGAAGGCGTACTGAAAAGCAATATTTCTGATTTTTTAATGTGAAAACCCTTAAATCTTTCTAAACAAAACTAACATTATTAACATTCTAGATCTTTATTCTTCATGTCTACGGCTTTGCAACCCTCTGCCACTAGAGGGCCTGGCATTTTGACTTGTAACATGGCAGCTTGTAACGTAATTGTGTCGGTGGGTGAGAAACAGCATGTTGTAACGAAGTGGAAGAGTTTGTCCACACTTAGGGCAACCTCTCCTTCAGCATGACAATGCCAGACTACACACGATTGCTGCGAATTCTGCAACAATTTGAAGCCTTGGGTACACCGTCATCGATCAACCTCCATACAGTCCCGAATTGGCTCCATCCGATTTTCACCTCTTTCCAAACCTTCAAGAACACTTTCTAGGGCTTCTCTTTGGTATTGGTGCAAGTAGTGATGAGGTTGTCGCTCCATCAACAAAGTCAAACATTCTACAGTGACGGAATTGACAAACTGGTCCCTCGGTGGAAGATGGTTCAGATGGCTCTGAGCGCTATGGGACTTGACTTCTGAGGTCATCAGTCCCTTAGAACTTAGAACTACTTAAACCTAACTAACCTAAGGACATCACACACATCCATACCCGAGGTAGGATTCGAACCTGCAACCATAGCGGTCGCACGGTTCCAGACTGTAGCGTCTAGAACCGGTCGGCCACTTCGGCCGGCTCGTTGGAATAATGTGTCCATCGTCAGGGTAACTACGTTGAGAAGTAAATACGTAGACACGAAGAATAAAGATGTAGAATGTTTATATGGTCTTTTTTATTTGAAAAGCCTAAAGAGTTATCATGTAAATAATTCGTAGACATCAGTTTTCAGCAGTCTATCGTAAAATAACTGAAAAAAGAGGTTAAATCTCGCAGAAGGCAATAAGTGGAGGCTAAAATAGGATGAGCTGACCTCTATGCACAATATATGAAACTATTTGATAGTGCATATCCTGCCAAAGATTATGGCATAGCGAACGTTCGTCGCTAGGTAACCTGCGGCCTATTTATCTACACATCCTTGCATAGATGTCTGTATTGCCTAGGCCGCAATGTTTGGTAAGATATGCACGACAAGTTAGTTTCATCTCAACTCATTACGGTTCAGTCTCCACTAACTGGCTTCCCTAATACCCGTTGTTTTAAATGTTTTTGTCCTTCTCAGCTGACGTTGTAATCTTACATATTTACTACATGAAGCTTTTACAATTATACACACACTATTTGGTACGTCTTAACGCTACGGGCTGTTCCGCTGATCAGGCGCCGATCGATGGGCGGAGTTCTCCCTTTATAGCCCGTTAGCATCACTGTGCTCGTCCGCCCCATTAACTGAATGGTCAGCGCGTTGGAATGCCACGCCCGGGGGTCCGGGTTCGAGTCTCGGCTGGGGTGGGAGATTTTATCCCATCAGGGACTGGGTGTTGTGCTGTCCTCATCATCATTTCATCCCCATTGTCGACGCGCAAGGCGCCCAATGTGGCGTCGCACTCAGTAAGACCTTACTTGGCGGCCGAACTTCCCGCCTGCGAACTCCCGGCCACTGACGTCATACGCTCATTTCGATCACTATGTTAGACTGCAGTTGACGGCAGGTATGTCTTGCCCTAACAACGGCTCCGCGCGCCGATTGCGCCCATTGCAAAAGGCTACATACAAGGTGTATTTTTATTTGTTTTGTAAATTTATTGATAATCTAATGTTATACAGGGTGTCCCAGCTACCTTGTCCACCCAAAATATCTCTGGAACAATAACAGCTATTGGAAAACGACTTTCACCGGTATCAATGTAGGGCTGGAGCCCATGAATGTACATATTTGGAAACATTCTAAAACGAAAGCATATATGTGTTTTAACACAAACTTATGTTTTTTTTAAATGGACCTCCTATATTTTTTCTTCAGCAATCCATAGCATGACAAAGCACATACACAATGGCGTTGATTGCATCGCCATATTCCCATTACATCCCGAAATATTGAGACGCGAAGTTGACGCTTGAAACACCAGACATACGCTGCTAGCGCACGTCCTGAGGCTCAGGCGTGAACCCCATGCTGCCCGTAATCGCGATGTGATTGACATGCGTAATCACACTTCCATGCTTATCAAGAGGTCCGAAACGATTAATACGGTCTGCTGGCATCCTGCATTAACTTCGTACATTCCAGCAGGTATTTATCCCATAGGCTAGGGGTAATGCGGTTCGGTAACATATCTGTGTACCGCAACGTTAGTCACAAAGTTAACTTCGCTTATCGTTAATCCGTTACTAAAAGGGTAATGCCGTTCAACGTTAAAACTTTACTTTACTGTAGATCTAGCGCAAGTGACAGTTAATCATTCACTCGTAATAGTAAAATTCATGTTGATGGTTTTAGTGAAACGAGCAAGTGGACTATTATGTGCTTATGAGAGTTGATGGCAGCAGACGGTATTATTCGTTTCGGACCTCTTGATAAGTATGGAGGTGTGATTACACATGTCAATCACATCGCGATTACGGGCAGCATGGGGTTCACGCCTGAGCCTCAGGACGTGCGCTAGCAGCGCATGTCGGGTGTTTCAAGCGTCAACTTCGCGTCTCAATATTTCGGGATGTAATGGGAATATTGCGATGCAATCACCGCCATTGTGTATGTCCTTTGTCATGCTATGGATTGCTGAAGAAAAAATATAGGAGGTCCATTTAAAAAAAACATAAGTTTGTGTTAAAAAACACATATGCTTTCGTTTTAGAATGTTTCCAAATATGTACATCATGGGCCCCAGCCCTACATTGATACCGGTGAAAGTCGTTTTCCAATAGCTGTTATTGTTCCAGAGATATTTTGGGTGGACAAGATAGCTGGGACTCCCTGCATAAGGTAAATAGCCTTAGTGTTCCTGGCCTCTTAGTTAATTTCTGGGACTTTACTGTTCTGAAGAGGGGCATTGTTAACCGCCAGAAGCTGGTTACTGTATCATAAAAACTAACAGCATTTGCAATCTGGAGTGACTCTTTTTTGTTCCATTAAAACACAGGAAGTTGATTAAGGCAAAACTGGAAGGGAGAGATTAACCCACGGCAGAAAAGGGAAAAATGGCCAGAGGGGCTTAGTTTCTCGAAGGCGGTTAGTCATGACTAAATGAAACGCCACTCTCCGCGTTTACATAAATAAATTTACAAAATAAATTTATGTGCATTGCAATCCTGAAGCCTGCGAACAACAAGTACATACTTCCTGAAAAAGTAGACATCCAAAGGCAGGTTGAATTCAGTGGGTCTTGGGGGTATTACTTTGTGCGAATACGTTTTCCATTTCAGAATTTCTGTTTTTACCTTCTAGAAATATAGGTCTGTCGGCTTCTGGAGTCCAAGAGTCAGGAAACAAATGGTTCAAACGGCTCGAAGCAATATGGGACTTAACATCTGAAGTCATCAGTCCCCTATAACTTAGAACTACTTAAACCTAACTAATCTAATGACATCACACACATCCATGCCCGAGGCAGGATTCGAACATGCGACCGTAGAGGTCGCGCGGTTCCAGACTGTAGCGCCTAGAAAGTCAGGCAACAGTAAGGTGTTGTCTTTAAATCTGTAACAAAAACATTTTGTAACCAGTGGGCAACATGGTTCCGTGTAAGTTTAAGAGAGGTGATAGCATTAATAACTATGTTAAAAAGAGTGATTAGCCGTGTCAGCCCTGGTCCGAAGCTGCGCAGGGTAGCCGCCTTGTCTAAGGCGCCTTGCCACGGCTCCCACCCATCGGAGGTTGAGTCCTCCCTCGGGCATGGTTGTGTGTGTTGTCCTTAGCGTTAAATTAGTTTAAGTTAGATTAAGTAGAGTGTAAGCCTGAGGACCGATGACCTGAGCAGCTTGGTCTCAAATTTCCTAATTTCCTGGTCCGAAGGGTTCAGTTTGTTCTGCCAAGAAATCCAGCAGATGCCATACGAAAGTTTAGAGTTGTGTTACAGATGACATAGATTTCACCACAGCATACATGTGCTTTTCACCTACATTCGATGAAATTCGTTCACTTCCCATTTCATAATCAGTGATTGCTCAGTATTGAAAATACCCTTCGTTTGTGACTAAGGCGTTGAATCTGTGCACAAATGCTGCAGTAGACTCCATTATTTCTTTTTCGTCATTCCCGTCTTTCGTAGAAAAAAATCTTGTTATTTTTTGGAAACGAACGCGATTTTCTCTTTTAAATCTGTCTATAAAAGATTTCAGTGCAAGGCATTTGCAGTTGCGATGTGTTTTGTGGGAACAATATTCCAAATACTTAAATTGTGTTCTTGTACGTTCAGACCACTACCTCTCTATTCTGTAATTTTCTCTAAAATTTCCTTTTTTGTTTATGAATACCGATATTATTTTGAAAATGTTTTGCAAAATCTTATCGCTTTATTAACTACATTCATTGCACAAGTAAACTTTTTTCGGTCGCCGATACATATTTCCTACTGCACTTCTTTTTTTTTAACTTTTGTGCATATGCCTGCATTTTCTTATGCCTCTCTACAGTTGTTTCTAACAATTCGTTTTGTTTAGCTCTGTCTGGTGATGAAAGTTTATACTCGCCTTTAGAAAACATTCCTGATTCCTATTTTCAATTGTTTTGGCTCCCGTCAAGACTTTCATCCTAAATGGATTACAGTTAGATATATTCGGCCAAAGAACTTATAATGAGCTCTAACAGCGCATTCGCAAAAGAAAGGTCTTCAGTTCCATCTTCTATTACATTACGATACACTGTTGACCGTGCCACATAGTTTCGTACAATATGCACAACTTAAATTGGATTAATGTGATATATGCTGGCTGAAAAAAGAGGTTAAAATACACTCCTGGAAATTGAAATAAGAACACCGTGAATTCATTGTCCCAGGAAGGGGAAACTTTATTGACACATTCCTGGGGCCAGATACATCACATGATCACACTGGCAGAACCACAGGCACATAGACACAGGCAACAGAGCATGCACAATGTCGGCACTAGTACAGTGTATATCCACCTTTCGCAGCAATGCAGGCTGCTATTCTCCCATGGAGACGATCGTAGAGATGCTGGATGTAGTCCTGTGGAACGGCTTGCCATGCCATTTCCACCTGGCGCCTCAGTTGGACCAGCGTTCGTGCTGGACGTGAAGACCGCGTGAGACGACGCTTCATCCAGTCCCAAACATGCTCAATGGGGGACAGATCCGGAGATCTTGCTGGCCAGGGTAGTTGACTTACACCTTCTAGAGCACGTTGGGTGGCACGGGATACATGCGGACGTGCATTGTCCTGTTGGAACAGCAAGTTCCCTTGCCGGTATAGGAATGGTAGAACGATGGGTTCGATGACGGTTTGGATGTACAGTGCACTATTCAGTGTCCCCTCGACGATCACCAGTGGTGTACGGCCAGTGTAGGAGATCGCTCCCCACACCATGATGCCGGGTGTTGGCCCTGTGTGCCTCGGTCGTATGCAGATCTGGTTGTGGCGCTCACCTGCACGGCGCCAAACACGCATACGACCATCATTGGCACCAAGGCAGAAGCGACTCTCATCGCTGAAGATAACACGTCTCCATTCGTCCCTCCATTCACGCCTGTCGCGACACCACTGGAGGCGGGCTGCACGATGTTGGGGCGTGAGCGGAAGACGGCCTAACGGTGTGCGGGACCGTAGCCCAGCTTCATGGAGACGGTTGCGAATGGTCCTCGCCGATACCCCAGGAGCAACAGTGTCCCTAATTTGCTGGGAAGTGGCGGTGCGGTCCCCTACGGCACTGCGTAGGATCCTACGGTCTTGGCGTGCATCCGTGCGTCGCTGCGGTCCGGTCCCAGGTCGACGGGCACGTGCACCTTCCGCCGACCACTGGCGACAACATCGATGTACTGTGGAGACCTCACGCCCCACGTGTTGAGCAATTCGGCGGTACGTCCACCCGGCCTCCCGCATGCCCACTATACGCCCTCGCTCAAAGTCCGTCAGCTGCACAGACGGTTCACGTCCACGCTGTCGCGGCATGCTACCAGGGTTAAAGACTGCGATGGAGCTCCGTATGCCACGGCAAACTGGCTGACACTGACGGCGGCGGTGCACAAATGCTGTGCAGCTTGCGCCATTCGACGGCCAACACCGCGGTTCCTGGTGTGTCCGCATTGCCGTGCGTGTGATCGTTGCTTGTACAGCCCTCTCGCAGTGTCCGGAGCAAGTATGGTGGGTCTGACACACCGGTGTCAATGTGTTCTTTTTTCCATTTCCAGGAGTGTACTAATGTGAAAACTTTTAAATAGACGAATAAATGTAGTAACAGTACGATAGTGAATACATCGCTATTATACTTTAAACATACCAGAATATTTATAAGCATGAAGCGAGAAAGATCAATGATTTGTAAATATGCACGAGTGCACTACAGTCAGTTCGTTCTGCAAGACAACAGCAGTGGGAACTGCCCCAATGAACATACCGTAAAGGCCCCATCTGAGAATACCAGACTGTAATCGGTGCAGTGACGTTGGTCGGGCCGCAAGGACATATATTTCACAAGTCATACTTCTTTATAATTAAAAAACTAGGCATTTGCTAGATAAGGGACAACCACAACCGCAGTCAGCGACACAGACGGAACCCAGTTCGTATGTTCCACCAAAATACGACTCATACAGTTGAAACACCTACCCTGTAAGTATCTAACCCTGTAAGTATCAACGGCCGTACGACTTGTAAATTATATGTACCAACTTTCCTCGTGAATCAATGAGTGTAAACCGTATAAAAATCCCTACTGTAGTTACTGAGATTATCCTTTACACAAAAAAACCCGTGCAAGGGGACTCAAAGTAATTTAATTTCAGCCAATTAGCGCGAAATACTCATGTTTATAAATGATTTACTCAGACCCTCCTCGTAAATAAATTTATGTTATAGTGAAAACGGTATCAAAATCCCTAAAGTAGCTTCTGAGATTAGCCTTCATCAACAGACAGAAAAATGTGTGTGTTGATATATATATGTTGCGTAACTGCTATTCGGCTTTGCAACAATTAATATGCTTCCAGCTGTCAGCTGCATATATTATCCTTTCCAATGTAGCGTTCCACCTTTTCCATACGGGTTACGACAGGAATAGCACGGGCAACCAAGCTGTACTTTTGGCGTAAAGATCCTTAAGAGGAGTGCATGTAATCGGTCAAAACAGCTGCACTAGTATGTGAACTTAAGCTACACACTTTCAAGATGCTACACTGGGCGAAAACAAAATCAGTGATAGGAAGGACATCGATACACTTAGTACTGTTCGAAGGATTCTGGGAAGCTTTAGTTCATCACGAAAGAGAGTCCGGTAGAAGACACCGGTGTGCCCCGAGTACGACTTCAGCATTTAGAGTCCTTAATATCTAGCAGTGATGTCTTACAGACGTTGAACGAATTCACCGACACATTGACAGGTGCGCTATTACGAAAATATGAGGGAGATGCTCAGGAATGGCAGGAAGAAAAGCTGTAATGTTATCGCGACAGAGGGATAAAAAAAAATTGTGAAATCCATATTCACCGAAAACTACTTAACAGTTCTGCTGCCACCATTGTAAACCTAATATAGGCATCACGAAAATTACAGAAGAGAGACAGAAGCGCGCTGTGGTGTGCGTACTGTAAGACCTTCGGTACACACACCATCAGATTATTTGACTTGTCACTCTAACGAAGTAGGCGAGTGTCAGCAATATGTCTCGTGGTCTTATCGTGGCATGTTTATCTTCTATCTTAGGTGAGACGATAAAAATGCCACTTGCATGCTTAGAGTAGCAGATTGACGGTGAGCAACTTTAAACAGAACTTGATTAACTTTCACACACATTTACTAAATCAGTAAAAAGCATAGACATTACGTAACTTGATTCTGGATGCTGTTTACAATTGACAATCTGAAGTTCCTTTGGTCTTGGTACGTTAATCTTATTCTCACATATCTCTGATACTTGACCAAGTGTCCATCCATTTATCTTCATGGCTAAGTACAGGAATATGGTAATCTTATTAGGCGCAGACTGAAACTTGACTATAGACTGGTACAGACTAATGGAGACTGGTACAGACTGGTGCAGACCAATGCAGACTGACTAATCAGAGGTCTGTACACTCGTTATAATACCTCGCGCGTGAATGTATCACTGTGCGAGTGTGATCCGCGAGGAGAAAAGGTTCTACGTTAGCAGCAATCTCATTGGCTGCGTTACATATTAGTACGCGGATCGGCGGAAGCAGAATTTGGTCTGTCTCTAAGGCAGCGCCATCTCATAGTGTGGAGACGGACAAGCGCTGTACCTGTGCTGTTGTGCTTAGCGGGGCGTGCTCTAGTGGGAAAGTTGTGTACGCGCTGACTACGCGGAACTATGTACACAACATGCGCACAAGCACATGGAAGAGAAATTCGCTAATATTGGCAAGAAGCACTCTCTGCCAAACACTGTACAGTGGCTAGTGGATTACAGATGTAGTTTACAGATTTAAAATCTGGTCAGTTTTCTTTTCTTTGACTTCTTCTGAGTGAGCGGTACACTCTCGATAACTTTCCACCAGGCTATGATTTTAAATGAGGTATCTATAAATCACTCTCAGATAGTTTCCAGTGTGTGTCATATTGTTGGTTGTGGTCATATTCCCGTAGCGTAAAACAGAAATCGAGTTTCATACACAGTTAAGAAAATTCTGGTTGTCAGTGGACACGACGGCAGAATATGTATCGAAGGTAGTGATGGTGGACATTGGAGCGAAGTCAACGTCAAACTTCAAGATGTCAGATGTAAGAGATATAAATATAAAAAAAACTAGCATACTTTGCTTACTGTCATTCTATTATGTCGTATGGGATCATATTCTGGGGCAACTCATCAAACCGAGCAAAAGTTCTTACGGTGAAAAAGCGTGTGATAAGAATCATTTGTGGTGTAAATTCAAGAACATCTTGAAACCAGTTCAAGGAACTTTGTATTCAAACCACTGCTTCTCAGTATATTTATTCATTAATGAAATTTGTTGCAAGTAATACTCGTACATCTCTATTTCCAACCAATAGCTCAGTACCATTGGAAACTTGGTATCAGTTAAAGCACGGTTTAAACAGAGTTTGAAAGACTTTTTGATAGGCAACTCCTTCCACTCCATAGATGAATATCTTAACAGAGACGGTTAAGTCAGCTTAAGTAAAAATATCTGTTAGATTCCAGTTTTGACAACACTTCGTCACAAGTCAAGATTAGGTATTTTGCGTTTGATAAATTTATTAACAGTGGGTAACAGTGTTTCATTCTAACAGTGTGTTAAATCTGTAAATATTAGCTGTCCCAGTTGACTGATTTGTATTAGCTTATTTTCGACTATCTCCTGACAAATGATCAGTGTAGTAAGTATTATATTCAAACGCTTTATGTTTTTATGTCATACTTTTTGACATGTTCCACACCCATGACAATCATCTCATTTTTGGGTCTATGGAACGAAAACTGAATCTTATCTAATGTAATCATGGCAGGGTGCTTTCACATGGTGATTCAAACAGTCGTCTCCGAACTGTTCCTCTACTGTATGCTGTGCGCTATGCTGTAAAATGTATTCGTATCACATTTGAAGTTCTCTTAGGGGCCATAAAAGAACAACATACTATTAATGAAAGCGAACCTACAACGCAATAGCACCTCGTACGTTCTTCAGTGTTGACACTAAACACGATGGCAGTGATGTTCTCCTGGCATATGCCAAATCCAAACCCCTTCATTGGATTGCTTAACAGTAGGACGTGACTCATCACTGCTAATCACTTGTTTCCAGTCATCTCCTCTCCAGCTGCGTCGCTCTTTACAGCACAGCGTCGCTTTGCATTGCCTACAGAAATGTGTGACTTATGGGGAGCTGTACGGCTATACTTCCCATTAATTTCAACTCCCTACGAGCAATCACTGCTCTACCTGGACAGCTGGTAGCTCTTGGAACTCACGAATGATTTCATGCGACTTTGTGTAATCACCTCCGGCAATGCTTGGCAGTCCAGCGCGCGAGTACATGAGTTCTGCCTGGTCTTGGTTTAGTTGTAGTTGTTCCTTCGCGTTTTCACTTCACAATCAGGTCACGAACAGTCAAATTTGGGCAGCTTTAGAAGGATTGAGATGTTCCTGATGTATTTGTTACTCGGGTGTCATCCAATGACTAGCCTACGTTCGAAGTCAGTCAGCTCTCTGCTGTTACTGCTTCTTTGCTGACAACATAACACTTTTCACCTTCTTGTATGTTGGTGGGGGGCCCCCTGCCATGACCTCTATAGCTCATTTCCGCATTACGTGGGGGTGTCAGGGTGCTTTTAATGAGATAGTGTTGCCAGTAGTGCTGACTAAGGCACTCATTTAAAAATACATCCTCATGGAAAGAAGCCGTCCTTCAAATTACTATCCATATATGTCGATAATAATATCCACAAGAAGGTGCCCGCCCTGTAGCCTTATCAGGTCAGCAAAGGATCCGGGCGTCCCTTGCAGACTGCGCCACCTGCCGTGCTCCGACCGTCACGATGCGTCTCGTGGCAGCCAAGATGGAGCGTGTGTGTCCGTGCGGCAGAGTACCGGCGACACGCACTTAGCTTCCTATCGGGTCTGCGCTATCTCGACAGGCCTAAAATACGGCGCCCGTTTGGGGCTATGCGTTATGCGGCCGATAGTGTCTCAACGACTTAATTTTCTGAATTACCGCTATCGGTCTCCAGAGGCGGCACCAACGGCTTCCAGGACCAGCCTCCAGGTGACGCTGCATGCGTGGCGGCACGCTTTCATCGCTCCCGCTTTCCGCTCCCTGGGAACAGCGGGGAGAACAGAAGAGGGCCGGGGCACGTGTGGGCATTGTTTGGGCCGTGCGTCCGCCAGCTTACGTGCACATAATATCGAATTCTGAAGCCGTTAGGAATAGCGAAACGAGTACTCGACAAGATATGAATAAAGGAAATTAAATTCCAGCACGATTCTTCGACCATCATGAATATTTAACGAATGAAACTCTCTAGATCGCTAAATAAATTGTCTTTACTTATTATAACGCTTGGGCATCTACCATCTTCCGATTTGAAAAGACTTTGGTCTTGCGAAACAAGTTCTTTCTTGACGCCCCGATTAGGTGCAGCTCTTAATATTAACAATGAATCTCGTTTCACAATTTCGAAGCTTTTAGATATCTGATGATGAAAAACACCGAAATGTCGTAAAAAATAAAGAGATTTTATTTACCGATCTAGACGATTTTATCCATAAGAAAGTTATTCGACGAGAGACTGTTTGCCCACTTAGCACATTGTAGTACAACCTAGGGGCGCCGCATTGCACAGTATATTTTTCGGGCGAAAACTAACCCTGGAAATAATTATGGGGGAGGGGGGAGTGGGAGTGGTTTTCTTTGTGTTCATCTCTTGTATATATAGTAATTCACTCGTGTACTTTACATTTTCAAAATTCTGAAAAAAATATTTATTTTTTTTAATAATTTTTTCTACTGAGTTCTATAAGTATCCTAAATTTTATCGAAGTATTTAACTCTAATTGTGCTTGTCATAAAGTCCATAACCCTCCTCCCCCCCCCCCCTTCCGACCGTTAGTTGCAGATGCGATTTTTTTACAGCGAAAGTCTTATTCAACGAGTAACAGTGTTGTGATAATAGAAGACACCTTCTACACATCCAATTTCTCTGCGTTCTTAGCAGAAAAATAATTTCTCTTTGATTTCAAGCACAACTTCGGTGCAAAGGAAGGTCATGGAACTACAGGTAGATTTCACTGATATACTAGCGAAACCTGCCAAAATCAGAAACGTACAACATAATGAAGTAAACAACAATTATCCGCAACAATTGCAACATGAAGTAAATCCAACGATAAAGTGTGTGTGAAGTAGGTTTCGATGAAAGCAATGAATCATTTTTTTTCATCAAGTATATTATGTAAGTTATTTGAATGTTACCTCAAATATTTGAAGTATTTTTCAACTGTACTAAAATTAGTTCTTGATTTCTATTACGACTTCCAAGTAGACACAGTAGAAGAGATGTGATTCACAGTAGCAAAGTTGAACAAGTGGTCATGGCTCTTAAGCTATGCATGTTACAACCCATGTTTACTGTACATACAGAAAGCCAAGAGCTTGCAGTGAAATAGGTCCTCTGTCAGAGAGATCCGAGCGACATTCGTTCTAGCTTTCGAGTGCGGCCAACTCGGCAGCTGCAACGGTCATCGCGACGGCTTGTTAAGTAAGCGAAGGCGCCCGGGTTCCATTCCCAGGCGGCTGAAAGGGAACGGCCCGAAAGCTAATAAACTGGAAGATCAAACTTTTATTTCGGTCGTTTCCTGACCACGATCCCTTATCTCAAAGTGATAAATTGACGCTTTTCCATCATATCTGAAAGTTTGCAACATCAAGGCGGTACCACCTTGTATGAACGTTCATGGTCAACAACATAAGACAAAACTTTTAGGAAACAACGTAAGATATTAGCGATGGGTGGCAAAACTATGACGGCATACAGCTAGACAGGAAGTGGCCACAAGAGTGCACATAACTGAACATATCCCGAAATGCTTAATCAAAGTGGATAAACAAAGTGCGAACAAGACGGTTGATTTTGTATAAACAGTTCACCATGGACCTTGACCTTTTTAACATATTCCCGCCTTCCGTTGTAACTGAAGACTACTTAGGAACCCACTGGTAGCAACATTTTCACATTTATATGTACAATTACTGTTAACAGTAATAATTACAGTCCAGGTTTCCATGCAAATGCACGATGCATACTTCTTAGCGTGGTTTGGCCATTTGGAGTGTAAATGCATATATTGAAGATTTTTTCTCACTACAATATCATGAATTCATGTACTTATAATTCATATTATATATTTTTCTGGTTCAGTGCATATAACGTATAACAATAACCTGCATGAAAGCATTTTTTAATACCAACTAATTGTCTGTTGCAGAGACAACATCGCTTTATACAGTGTTCTACGGAAGCTATATCATAGATGTTGGCCACTGATAGGATATTGTACAACAGTGGGTCCCAACCTCCGGGTAATGACCTCTGAGGGCTGAAACGAAATTTTCTGAGGGGTAAAAACTAGACGATTCGATTCTGTTTCAGTCACTAGACTAAGTTATATTAAAGAGGAAAACACACTTCCTGACTTTCTGCAAAATTGTTTTTCTTTTGTCACGAGTCGGCCTTCGACTTCTCACGCCATCTTCAGGTGACATCTAAATATTTATGTCTGTGTTTGTAACATTCAGTTGTAACCTGAAGATGGCCTGAGAAGCCGAAACCCGGTTCACGAGAAAATAAATACAATTTTGCGAAATATTAGAAAGTGGTTTGCTCTTTAATATTATTATTGTGTACTACCTAGCGTCGACGGAAAATTCAGTAAATGCTAAACTAAATTATTTTCAAAAGGTCATTTCTCCAAGCTGTAGATATAACTGCAGCAGTAGAGAAATTGCCTCATTACTGTTTTTAACAGATAAATGAATTAATTGAGAGCACGACATGGTAGTGACTACAGTAGGGCTACTATAGTGGTGTACACGATATACTATCATTATTATTATTACTGCTAGTGACTGCGGTCAAACACAAAGCATTAAGAGCTTCAAGTCTTCTCACTTCTCTCAGTTTAGAAGAACGGCGTGCAGCAAACCAAGTGATGTACGAACAACAAGTATAGTGCACACATATCAACTTGGCTGAATTTAAATGGGGTTGCAGTATGCAGGTTAAACAAGTGCCACAGTGGAGAGGAGTAATGCAGAGAAGTTTGATTTGTAACAAGTGCCTACCCTCACTGTGAATGGTTTTCATTTTGACACACACACACACACAAACACAAACTAATTATCGTTCATCTTTGAAAAATAATAGCGTTCCTAGAAAAGTCTTTCGCCCTACAGTTCATTTATTTGCAAAATTTGGTGAGAATGTGGGAGAACGGGGGGGGGGGGAGGGGGGGGGAGGGGGCGGCAAAGACGGCGACAAGGCGGAGGAGGGAGGCTGTGGGTACCACCAAATGCCTAACTGCACTCAAGAGTAACCGTCTAACCGTAAGAAAGGTTGGGAACCACCGGTATATAAGATTGTAGTTCAACCCCACTGAGTCATTTGAAGCCTGAAGATCGTGTATTGAGTCACCGATACTGGTTTCAGTATAGTAAAATAATATCAAACCGATATCAGCAGGTGTTTCATCTTAGCACGTAAGTGAAAGGCCGAAGTCCCGCAGACCATTATCAGACTACATAAACCAGCTTCCTAGCATCTGATTTACTTAAGGTTTCCAAATCGTGCGACGTTACTAATTTCTACTTTATTTTTCTTACTTCAGGAGAAAGTTGACCCAATAAGATGTTGGATGACCCAAGAAATGGTGAACTGTGTGGTACCTATGAAGAGTAGTGTTATCGTGGTGCTGTAAGACGTCACTTCTGCCACTAGGTTTTTGTTATGGTTTTAAAAATTGGGAACATTAGATGTCAAAACGTACCAGGGAAGCTGGCAAGCGGAGCCTGGTTATCGTACTACCGCTACTCAGTCACTCGTTGCGTGTGAACAGCACGCCCACACTGTATGGGCGCGCCAGCCCGCCGGCAGAGATATGGTCGACGGTGTTCTGTCGCCGCCGCCGTGGTTTTAGCAGGGCTGCCAACCGCTGCCCGCAGTGACCTGTTTTAGAGCCCCGTGTCTGGCCACGGTGCGGCGCCGGCCCAGCCGCAGCGCGACGCCGCTGCCGTCCTGTCCCCAGCGTCGCGTCGCTTCGGCCCCCCGCCCCTTTCCCTTTCCCATCCCCACCTTCTCTCTCTCTCTCTCTGTCCCTCTCCCCATTCCGCTTCCGACGCTGGCGTCCATTACCGCGTTACACAGCGTCGCGGCGCCGGCTGGTAATTGCTTCCGGCGCCGGCGCCACGTTCCGGATTTTTGTATTCATTACGCCGAGATGCGCTAATGGCGGCCGTGCTTTTCGGCCGGCATCCGGTACCGCAGACTGCGGAACTAAAAGTTCATCCTGCTGATCGCTTACCCGGAATGAATTCTAGATGAGGGGCGCCGGCGAGGTGGGCCCTAGCGTTATTTCCACGTTACTGCGGCAGAAATGAGGATACAACCAGCCGGCTGACGGCTGGGCGAGTTCTTTGATACGACGAGCCGCCGCAATAACTACAAGCCGGGGTGAACAAGGAAACGAGTTAATCTGAAGAATCTTGCTTGGATTCTCGGTCGACATTTTTTTTCCATTCATTTTTGTCAAGATCTGTCTTTAGATTTAAATCAGATTATCAGCTTCTTTTCCTCTCTCGAAATCTCTTCACCTACACACTGTTCATATAAAATTATCTCACTTGCACCAATGAATTATTTATAGAAGAATGGAGAAACTGGAAGAAGCCTACCTCGTCTTAGGTAAGTTGGTGGGGGAGTATTAGCCCTATGTTCATACATTTGTAAGACTGAAAAATTATGCTCTTGAAATTTAAATGCATTCTAATCAAAAATGTTCAAATGGCTCTGAGCACTATGGGACTTAACTTCTGAGGTCATCAGTCCCCTAGAACTTAGAACTACTTAAACCTAACTAACATAAGGACATCACACACATCCATGCCCGACGGACGATTCGAACCTGCGACCGTAGCGGTCGTGCGGTTCCAGACTGTAGCGCCTAGAACCGCTCGGCCACCCCAGCCGGCTTCAAAAATGTCCAGATGTGTCTGAAATCTTATGGGACTTAACTGCTAAGGTCATCAGTCCCGAAGCTTGCACACTACTTAACCTAAATTATCCTAAGGACAAACACACACACCCATGCCCGAGGGAGGACGCGAACCTCCGCCGGGACCAGCCGCACAGTACATGACTGCAGCGCCTGAGACCGCTCGGCTAATCCCGCGCAGCTGCGTTGCAATCGATAAAATATTATCAGTACTATATTTAGTCGCCTGCCTGTTACATTATTACTGTACGACACACCAACAATCAGTAAGGCAATATGTTATCTTTGCGCACTCCAAACCGCTAAGGACAGAAACCTGAAATTTGGAGAGGGTGTTGACCTTAAGCTTTAGGCATCGTTTCAGAAGGGATGTTTCAAATTTCCACCATTAAGGAGCTGAAATAGGGGATGATAGGTTTTTAGAAAATATGTCGCTATAAAGGCAATTTTGAAGCTAGAACTACGAAAATTGGTACTTGTTTTCTCGGTCAGATATAAAGAAACATGTCTTTCAGCATTTTTGGAAATTCAGCCACTGAGGAGGTAAAATAGAGAGTGAAAGTTTGTTTTTGAAAATAAATCATTACTGAAGTACTATTTTAATTTTTAAAGCTATATCCATGAAAACATGTATTTGACGTCTCAATAATAAAAAAAATACACGTCTTGCAATGTTTTTGGAAATTCAAACCGTAAGGGGTAAAATGAATGGCTATTTGAAAATATGTCGTTACTGAGGGAATTTTGAAACTGGAACTACGAAAATTGGTTTTTGGCTTCTCTGTTAGGAATGAAAAAATACATGTCTGAGCAGTTTTGGAAATTCAGCTGCTAGGGGAGTAAAATAGTGTGTGAAAGTCTTTTGTAAAAAATTAATCATTATTAAGAAGCTACTAAACCATTTTAAAACTACATCTACCAAAGTTAATATGTGACGTTTAAGTGTGTTTCTTTGTTTTTGGAAATGTAGCCCCCTCATGGGTGTGAATGAGCGGATGAATAAGTCTGTGAATTTATTTGATTACTGAAGAATTTTCAAAAGTAAATCTATAAAAGACTCAATTTACCTTCTCGTTTAGTTTAGGAAATTCAACCCCTATGGAGGTGAAACAGTCGATCAAAGCTTTTATGGAAGGATGTCACTATGAAAGCATTTTTCACGCTAAATCTATGAAAATTAGTATTCCACATTTCGGTCAGATCTAATAAATGTGTGCTACAAGATAAAAGTTTCTATGGTAAAATCACCACAAAAACGCGAAAGGCATGATTAACAAAAGCCTAGGATTCCGGTTAAAAGAATCGCCTTTCTGTCAGAAGTTCATTCGGAAAAGATTATACTTCTGTGGCCTTAATTAGTGTGAACGGCTTAGAAGGTGTTGCAATGTGTGAACGACATAAAAATTCGCTTAAAGGAAAATACAAAAATCTGTGCGGCAGGCACTAAGATAATAAAATTTTTATATGTGTGGTGTCTGTTCTTGTGCATATGTCCGAACGAAAACACACCAGTTACATACAATTAAGGCGATGAGGGCCAACGATCCCATCTGTGCATATGCACAACAAGCTCGAACTCTTAAGGGAATTTGTGAGATGCCGCGAGTACTGACGCTAATAACCACATTACATCAGTAGTGTGTGGTATAAGTCGACAATTTGGGTCTGAGGGCAGGTGTGGTACTATATTCTGTGCATTTACGTTGCCTATTGTGTACAGGTAACATAGTGGTCAGAGTATCTGCCTAGTAAGGAGGATATCTGGGATCGAATCTCGAACCGGCAGAAATTTTCAGCTTAACCCATTTATATAAATCAGTGCTCACTGGCAGTCAATGCCTTTAACTCATTTACGTCTTGGATTCGTAATCAAATAAAACAGTAGTATTATAAAAAAACTGTTATAAGTTAAATAGATTTTGGAACCGAAGCTACTGGAACCTAAGAAATTTCCATTTTCGAGACAGGTAAAATTGTTGAGAAATTAATGAAATTCAGTTAGCTTGCAAATATCACACGTCACGTTGTAAGAGACCGTAGCCTCTTTCAACATTCAAAATGGTGCACAACCGACGAAGTATGGCTTAAACGTCTACAGATTACACAGGTCATTTAAAATATATATAAAATTGTACTTATCATAAAATTCTGTAACTGAAGAATTAAAAAGACATTTCAGAAAACTGTCATATGTTATACAGAACTTAAATTTGTAGAAAAAACTGCAACCTCACAACAGCAACGACAAAAGTTGCAGAAAATGGACAAAACTGCCAATAGCGGTATCTAGTGTGCATTTCTTCATGTGATTCTAAAATGAATCACTAGACTGCAATGCCGTCCATTAAACATGAAATGTTTCTATGTACGCTATCCTCTTGGTAGAACACTCTCCCCTACTTTTGAACTGGAAACATCTAGAGACCTGATGTATCAAGTTAATCGTTTCATCATTGTTACGCCACTGTTCTACAGATTCGATAAGAAGTGTTCTATCGTTGACAGTTATTCATTGCTGTATGTTTTCTTGTATTTTGTCACTGATATTTACCCTTGCAATACGTGTTCCCGTCGGCTGGATGTATTTCCCATTTGCGAATTTCTGCACAGGTCACGGAACATAGTTTTCTTTAGTTGACGACGACATAGAATTCAACATTACACAAGAGGGAGCCCCTGAGTGGAGTAGTGGCCAGAGAAGTTGGTCGTCGATGATGATGTCAGTGAGGTTTCCCGACGTCTAAGTGACTTCATCTGCAGCGGCCTCACCTCCACAGACGGTCGTCCCGCATAGTTTCTTTAACTCGGTGGGTAGACGAGCGTTGGTACCTCTGTACGGCGACAGAGAACGGCCATGGCGTGTTGGGGGGCACCCGCGTGTAGGATACGGTGATGGGATTCGTCCATTCGGCTGTAACTGTCTGCAGTTGAATGGCGTGAATAGAACTGTTGTGATGATTGTTGTCTGGCAGCGTATAGTTGTTGAAAACACGTCTTCTTTCTAAGCAGTGTGTGTACAGGGTATGATAGTGGAAACACACCAGCATGTTGTTCTCTTTTCTCTAAATGTCTCTTTTTCTGCGAGGCGTTATACTTAGCGGAGGAGTTGATTGTACCTACGTTGGATGGGTGCAGTGTTATCGTTTGAAAGCTGCGAAGTATGTCCGATTTGCTATGGCGTTTTCTTAGGGTGGCGGAAACTGGTGCTAAAGATCAACATTCACGAATGCTATCTCTTGCTTATTTGGTTCGACAGTTTTGGTTGCCATAAAACTGCATGGTGTGTGAGAGAGGGTACGTCGTGGTGATCTTCCATAGGTACCACAGGAACAACAATCTGGAGTCACTCAAATTTCTTTCGTATGGCTATTTTTCTATTGCATTTTCCCGATGGGCTGGCCCCACGTGGTGGATTCCTCGCTTCTTGTGATATCCTTTATGCACCAGGGAAATTAGTGACAGAAACAGAAAATGGGAGGGGGGGGGGAGGAATTAGAAATTATTTGAAACTTGCGAAAATACTCATTGGAGTATATAAGTAACAAACACACAATCCCCATAAAACCAGTAGTTCGTGCACATTTTAAGTCACACGCTTTTTTTTTTTTTTTAGGTTTACAGACATAAGAGGCGGAACACGGTTCTTTCAATGCATAATTTTTGTAGCTTCTGTTACGTTACGTAAATGAAAAGAGTAATGAATTAGATTCAAATATTTCGTATATTTTCAACTTCATGAAATTTCTTATGGGTTGTTGAAACTGTGATTAAGTACTAAAGCATACGAAGTAAAAATGTACAACATTTTTAAAAAATATTTTCTTCTTTCTGTCACAGTAATGTGTATCTGTGCAAATATAACAACGTTTACATTGCTGCAACTAAGTACAAGCAACGATGACCTATAGAGGAAAGTACCCAAAACTGGACCCCCATTTTGTTTTTATTTTTTTAATATATAATATCTGAAATTTACACTTTATGAGCATCCTATATATACGTAACTTAGTTATCAACTTGTATTGAAAGGGTACAGTACCGCCCAACATTGAAAATAGGTACGAAATACTTCATTAATTTTGTCAGAACAACACATTTTTTTTGTAAAGTAACTCAATTTCAATTAATACAGCGAAGCCGGATACCAGTGTGGGAAAGAATGACAATTTATTTATTTAATTGATCACATGTGCACTCCCTCAAAATAAATCCCTACATCCAGTTTGGTGAGATCTGTGAAATGAATGAATGTATGGTCGTCTGCTAACCACAGATAGTGAATGGGAATATATGATCATCTTTGAGTCGATCCTTTGACCACCTTTGGTGGGACCAAAGACATGAAAATTTTACCAGAGCTTTGAGCGCCTGAAATGTGGCTGACCAATAAGGTAGCAAGGGGCTTCTCCCACTTCGACAGAGGTGCGAGAGAACCGGAATACGGCCATGTTTCAGCACTCTGCCGCTGGACCTTCTGCTGTAAAGACCTGTTTTTTGTAGTGCTCCGTAATGATGAAAGAGTGGAGGCATGGTATGGATGTGGAATATATAAGAGTAATCTGAATTAATAATTTCTCTATCTCAGGAACTTTTGTGGGGAGAATTAAGTGTCAGGCAGGTAATATTAAGGGGATTGTAGTAAACCAACGGTCACAATGAAACCACGTGTAGTTATAAGTTGAGATACTTCCGTGTGCTTAAGTTAAGCTGAATTACTAGCGTGTGTACAATAAGCTGAAATATTTAAGAAATAGCGTGTGTATCATAAGTTGAAATATTTAAGAAATATCATTCCGTGTGACGCTAGATTTAAACTCTGAGAGAGAATCAAGGTGAGTCGGCCGTCTATCCAGCAACGCCACTTGGCTTGCATTGCACAGGAAGACGTGCGTTTATCTCCAGAGTTCACAGTAGGAAAGTAGAATTACAAAGTGGGGCAGTGTCGTGTGAAACTGGGATAAATATTGATTGAAGTGGGAAAACGGAAAGTGATAATGTTGTAACCATTCTTTGTGTAGTATTTCATATTGTTGTGTGGTGTATGTCATGTAATTTGGGTATGTGCGGTTTGCATGGGGGAGTAGCAAGGTAGTTTCAAAAGATTTGTGGGTTATGCTTGTTCGTTCTGTATCGCTCGATCTGGAGGAAAATTTCCTGAGGATGATTATGAGAGTCGAAGTGTGAGGTATGATAAAAGATCCACCATCCTATCCAGAAAGTGCACTGTAGCCTTAAAATAAATTACGAGACCATAATATAGAGATTCACTAATGTAAAGCCATGCCCACTGGGCGGAATTTCTCATGTGATATTGTTGTAGGTTGTAGAATTTGTGTGTTTAGGAATAAATCAGATAGTGAAAAGAAAGAGATTGGTGGCCTTTTTCATTAAATTGTATGTTGTCATAATGTCCCGAATTTATATAAAAGCCCTTAAATAAAAGACAAAAAGTAAATGTGGTATTGCCAGTGCGTAGTGTACAGTCAGAGTTCTATAAATCACTGATAGTCAGATGCGTGTTTCCGTTGCGTGTTATTCATACAGGAGGATAATTTGTAACTAAATAGTAGGATACGAGAATTCATGTTACTCGATAAATTAAGGAAGAATCCACTCGCTTGGCAAACCACTCATCTTGCAGGCCTGACTGCTTGATGCCACAGTATGAGTAAGGCAAGTGGGTGCCTCTCATAATTTCGACCCTGCCAGGATAATTTGTTTTTTGTCAGGATATTTTTTGCCAGGATATTTTTTGTCAGGATATTTTGTTGCCAGGATGGTTTTGCCAGGAAATATTTTGCCAGGATATTTTTCTTCCATGATATTTTGCCAGGATATTTTGCTGTTAGGGTTTGCTGTTAAGATTTTTTTTATGGATTGTATTGTGATAGCACTAAGAAGTAAAATTTTTTCGTTTTGTTTGCAATTTCTTTCTGGATTGGTGAGGATCTTTTATTTTTTTATGAAATTAATTGCTATATCGTCCAAGGCTGGAAGATCGTTGTATAATTTTTTTTGCGTAATGTCCGTAGTAACTAGGTCGCAGACGAGAAGTGTAGCCACCATGGAGAATAGCGATTCTGGGGAGAACGTAGCAGTGCAGCAGGAAGTAGCTGTTGACCATGGGATAATGAGCGGGGACGACAAACACTCTGAAGGGGCTGTATTGTTCAGTGGACCGCTACTGGGTGATCCTTTATGCGGCGGGCTTTGTCCACAAACGCGGGCTTTTCCCGACGACGCGAGCGAGCTGGGACTGGGTCAGGTATGCAGTGAAAGTGCAGCTACCCTTAGCGAAGCTACGGTTTCTCAGGCGAACGAGGTGAGCACACCGAAAGTAGCAAATGACAGTGTGCTACTGCAGTTTTTACAGAGGATGGATAGAGATAATAAGGAGAGAGATAGGGAGAATAAGGAAAGAGATAGGGAGAATAAGGAAAGATTTGAAGCAACTAAGGAAAGATTGGAAGCAAATAAGGAAAGACTGGAGGTAATGGATAAGGGAAATAAAGAGGCAATGCGGAAGCTACTCTCAGTTATCGATGAGCGTCTGTCCGCAGTTAATACTCGGTTAGACGAGGGGGAGAAGAATCTGGGTGTTTTGAAGCAAGTATGTGACGCCGTGAAAGAAAAAGCCAATAATTTGGAGGGACGAATAAGTGCAATAGAGAGCGATCTTACAGAACGTAGGGACGTGTTGCCGGATGAGCGAATCAAAGAGATAGTGGAGGACTTACTTGCAGATAAACAAGGGGCATTAGACAGCGTGGAAGCTCAAGTCACACGGCACGAAATGGCGCTAAATAAACACAGGGACGAAGTTGCGGCGGTAGTGGCCAGAATGAATACGATTAGCGCAGATGTAGAAAAGATCAGTATAAGAGGCGAAACGGGCTCTGACAGTACGCAGCGAGAGGTTTATGCCGACCAGGAGGAGATACAATCACTATTACAGTTTAAAGAGGCACAATTAGAAACAAATAGGAAACATAGGGAAGAACTAGCACAGTTGCAATTAGCGTGCAGAAGCGAAGGTGAAACACCACCAGGTAGACTGCAGAGGGAGAGTGAGATAAATTCAGAAAACGAAAATAGGCAGAAAGAGGAAGACGAACTCAGAGAGTTGGAAGAACGGCTGTGTCGGATAAAACAGGTGGCAAACCCAACTGGGTATAGCCCAAGGTCGGAAAACATAAATGCGGAAGAAGAATGTAGGAGGCACTTCGTGTCGGTACAAAAGTTCACTTGCTTTCCGGATCCTGATAACTATCAACATCCATGTCTGTGGCTGTCTCAATTTCAAGATTCATTACCTGAATCGTGGGGACCGCTCCTCAAAATGAAGTTTGTGTGTAACCATTTGAGGGACGAGGCTAGAGAAAAAATGCAGGAAGTTATTAAAGACTGTAGTAGCTACAAGATATTTTGTGACAAGTTTTTAAATGACTTCTGGCCGAAAAGTAAGCAGGACCAGGTTAAGCAAAGCATATTGATGATGCCAAATTGTAACGAAGGTGGTATAAGAGATCCAGTGTCGTGCTATCAGGAAATGCTGAGACGAAACAGGTATTTGGATGTGCCATACGAAACTGGGGAGCTCATTAGGATCTGTATAACGAAGTTGCCAGTGAGATTGCGCAGAGATATAGTGATAGCAGGCAGAGGCTTGAACGATTCTGCGTCATTTCAGCACTTCTTACAGGAACTGGGAAATGAGAGCAACATTGTGAACGGCGACATGACTCATAGGTCAGACAGAGTTGAGGATAGGAACGGTAGAAACTATCAGAATGACAGGAGAGCAGGGAATCAGAGGAATGACGGAAATGGAAGATGGCGAGGAAATAGGGGGCAGAATTCATGGGGATATCGACCAGCAAACCGGGAAAATAGAAGATGGGACAGAGATGGAAGAAGAAGGGAAAATGAAAATGATGGGCGAAGAGAGGATAGACAGTTATTGGGTTCACGACAGGACTATCATTGTCACAATGACGGAGGGACAAGAAGGTGACTAGTTGATAGACGGGTACAAACCAGGACTATTAATGATGTAAATGTTAGGTATATCGATTACGGAAAACTAAGGGAGAATCTGTTAGAGGAGGTAGATGTGGGGAGTGAAGTCCACCCAATAATTAGCGTAGAAATAAATAATATAATCGTACCTTGTGTCATCGACACAGGCAGTGTAATGAGTGTTTTGAGGGAAGATGTGTTTAAGTGCTGTAGTCTTACAAAACCATGGCCAACGTTGCCATTGCAAAGGACAACAGTGAGAGGGGAAGTTACAGGAAAGGGAATTGAGGTGAAGTTACAAGCGCAGGTAGACTTCGTGTGCCAGGCGAAGAGGTTTAGTACAGTGTTCATGATTGTGTCATCTCTAACTGTTGAAGGGATATTAGGTGTTAATTTTTTGAACCAATATAAAGCAGTCGTTAACATGAGAAATGGTTCGATGGAGTTGAAACGAGATTCGGAGGAAATTACATTAAGATTCGACGATTGCTTACATGGTAAAGATAACGCACACTTAGCATTATGTCTGGCGGTAAAGTCCGGTAAACAGGCACAGAATACGGGGTTCGAACAAGAGAAGAAGGAAATTCATAAATGTTTGGAGGAGGAGATCAGGGAGAAAATCTGGCATTTACGAGGGACCACGGTCTACGGGGAATTGCAGAAAATTTTATACGAGAATAGAAAGGTATTTAAACATGCTGCGAGTACAATAAGAAATTTTGTGTATAGATTCAAGGTCAAGCCACATAAACAGTTTAGGGCCCAAGTGTACCCGATACCTGTTGTGTACAAAGAAAGAGTGGAAGCTGAGATCGAAAGCATGCTACAACAAGGGATTATGGAACCAGCATCCAGTCCGTACAACAGCCCTTTAGTTTGTGTTGAAAAAAAGGATGGGTCAATTAGATTAGTTTTGGACGCAAGAAGGATTAATAAGATAATAGAGCCAGAGACAGATCGGCCGCTGACACTTGACGAATTGCTACAAAAGTTCCACGGGATCAGAGTTCTCAGCTCAGTCG
This sequence comes from Schistocerca nitens, assembly GCF_023898315.1. NCBI lineage: Eukaryota > Metazoa > Arthropoda > Insecta > Orthoptera > Acrididae > Schistocerca > Schistocerca nitens. The sequence goes on from NC_064621.1 coordinate 373,572,191, forward strand.
ATTTGAGAATGAGTTTCTGGCAGGTGGAGTTAGATCGGGGGTGTAGAAAATACACTGCTTTCTTATGCTACGGGAAATCTTATCAATTCCGGAAACTACCTTTTGGGTTAAATGTATCATCCGCGGCATTTATCAGAGCGCTGAATACTGTCATACCTAATGAAATAAAAGATAAGGTAACACAGTACGTGGATGATGTCCTGATAGCCGAAAGAAACTGGGAAGACCACAATAGAACGATAAGCATATTGCTCGGTGCATTGGAGAGACATGGGGTAACCGTGAATTTGGGAAAGTCAGAATTTGGACGAAAAGAAATCGAGTTTCTAGGTCACATTGTGACACCAGAGGGAATAAGACCAAATCCAGACAAACTCGAAGCAATCAGAGATTTTCCGGTGCCAAGAACAAAACGTCAGCTACGGGGTTATTTAGGATTAATCAATTTTTACAGGAGGTTCATTAAGATTGGGGGTGCAGCGACACCCAGACTATGTCAGCTGACTGGAAAGAAAACGGTATGGAATTGAGACCCTGTCGCGCAGGAAGAATATGAGGCGTTAAAGAAGGCACTGCTATCGGCACCTCTTCTCGGGCATCCAGACCTAGGGAAAGAGTTTTGTATGGCCACGGACAGTTCCCGTAGTGGACTTGGAGTAACATTGTTCCAAGAGCAAGAGCAAGGAGGAGAAGTAATACAACAACCTATTGCATTTGCGAGCCGAGTGCTTAGCAAAGCTGAGAGAAATTACACGGTAACTGAGCTTGAAGCTTTGGCAATAGTATGGGGTTTTAGTAAGTTTAGATACTATTTGTATGGAAGGCATACTAAAATCTATACTGACCACAAGTCACTACAGTTTCTGATGTCGGCCAAACTTAACCATAGACGACTCGCTAGGTGGGCACTCTACTTACAGGAGTTTCAGTTTTCGGTCATGTATATTCCTGGGCCACAGAATATAGTGGCAGATGCGTTGTCAAGGAATCGAGTGGGTCACGGTCAATGCTTTGATGAGGAGGTAAACGAGAACAGATATGATATATTGTATATGCAGGGCGTGCCGTTCGAGAAATACATAGGGGCGGTACTCACAAATATCGCGAAGGAGCAGGATAAAGACGCGTCATGGAGAATGGTGAAGGACAGAGTTAGAGCGAACTTAGATGCCAATATAGCACGTTTTTATACAATTCAGAACGGGGTCCTTTTCTACCGTAGAAATCCGAACACACAAGACTGGGTGTTGTGTATACCAAATGAAATAGTCAACAAGTTGATCTGGTACACGCACCTAAGTTACGGGCATTACGGGGCAAGGAAATGCTGTAAGAAGTTAAGGGAATCAGTTTATTTCATTAGTATGGAGAGGAGGATCAAGAACGTGCTTGGTAGTTGCAAATTGTGCCAGAGGGCAAAATCGTTAACTATCTCATGCAAAGCACCGCTTTTTCCGATAGTGCCAGGTAGACTGAGGGAATTCGGAGCAACAGATTTGTTTGGCCCGCTACCTAAGTCAGTGCAGGGATATAGATATGTTTTAGTAGCAGTGGAATTGGTGTCAAAGTATGTGACTTTTACCGCATTGAAACGTGCGACGGGAAGGACAGTAGCAGCAGCGATCGTTAAAAACTTTTTGCGAGAAGTAGGGACTGTAGAAAAGTTCATTGCTGACAATGGACCGCAATATAGATCCAGACAATGGCTAACCACACTAAAGAGAAGAAGGATAAAACCGGTGTTCACATCCCGATACCATGCTGCAAGTAACCCCAGTGAAAGAATGGTAAAAGAACTGGGAAAATTGTGTAAGATCTATTGCCATAGGCAACACAGAAGTTGGAGTATTTTTCTCAAAGATTTTCAGGACATCCTCAATGAGCTACCACATGGAGCAACTGGTTTATCACCAATTACGGTACTAAAGAATGAACCACCACCAGATCGAGTCAGGGAGCTGGTAGATTTTCCGCGATCAGGAAAGCAGAGGCACACAGAAATTGTCAAGGTTGCGATAGAGCGAATTAAGAAAGCAGCTAAGGATAGGCAGGAGAAGCAGAAAGGAAAGATCCGTAAGATCGAATTGGCAGTAGGAGACAAGGTTCTAATAAAAACTCATAGATTATCGAAGAAGCACAGATTCCTAACTAGCAAATTTTTTACTGTGTATAGTGGACCATTCAGAGTGAGGCGAATTGTCCATGAAAATGCTGTACTGATTGAGACGATCAAGGGAAAACAATCTCGTGGGCTTCATCACATTTCTAACATCAAATTATGGAAAAGTTAAGGATAGATCTAAGGTAGGCAATTTATGGTAGATAGTCAGTGTATTTATTTGTGGTGTGTAACGATGTGCAGGGGCAAATCGAACATAGGAATTTTCAGGCGGGATGTCAGGAAGTATGACGGAATAGACTGGTCAAATGAGTCATGAACAGGAGTCGACAGAGTGGTGTATGTACGTATTTTTTGTCATATGAATGAGGATCAAGCAGAAACGACGTGATGATTAATGAGTGAATAAAGATGGTAGATAGAGAAGCGACGTGAGAAATAGTAGTGGATAAAGGTGATATGTAAGGAAAGAAGCGACGTGAAGCAATGTGATTAATAAAGAGAGATTCGACGTGATGAGACAGTGGTAAATAAAGGTGAGTAGAATTAATAATGTGGAGATGTCTTAGAGGTATGTTACAGAGAGGCCTGTGTATGCTGCAATAGAGATTGATGCCAATGGCGAAGGAAGACCAGGAAATGATGGAGTAATGGACGGACGGAGAGCCGAAATACGAATGAAGAGATGAGGACAACTGCACAATGTGAAAGGACATAAAGGGAGTATGAGACCCAGATGGTGAACGTTGTGGAATACTGACGTAAGATGTAATATAAGTGCAGATCTAATTCTTAGCATAACATTTGCGAATTGGCAAAAATAATATTTTTTGTTGTTGTTGAAGCCTGGTACCAGTATAACTAATCAAAACGGTACCAAGAATGTGTACAGTTATTTTGTAGGTTGAATAATTTGTGTATTTTTTTGTTCTTAGATGAAATGTCGCAATTCTAAGTTGGTGTTTAGCAGAATGATTAATGGGTAAAGCGAATGCGGAGGTAAGCCGATGGAGAGAGGTGCCAGAGTGAAAGGACGAATTCGGAGACGGGAAAGCTATCTCCGAAGCAGCTTCATGTGTTATGTGGATGAGTATAAGGGAGCAAAGGTATGGTATGTTGTCGTGAGTGTGGTGGTTTTAAGGTTTGCTGACTTCTATACCTATTCTGTTAGTGTATTAATGGATTGAATGAGAAGGAAAATGTGATGTCTGGTGAGTGAGAGTCGTAGAGTAGTGTGATCAATGCGCACACTCCTGTAAAGGGGATGCTACCAATCTGTAACTAAAACATTATTATGTATTGTTTGATTTGGATGAACCTCGATGGCAGGTCAGGATCTGACATCATGTGGATGGTTCATACGTGTCCTAGAAATGTTGTTATATATAATAAAATGTAAAATATATAGAAAGATACTAATTTCAGTCTGTCACAAGCACAAAGGTGCATTGTATGTTGTAGATTTAGAGTCATCAGTTTCTAAAATGTTTGTTGTGTTAGGATGTTAAAGTAGTTTACTATTTAATAACATGTGGTAGGTAATTGTGAGCTGTGTAGATTATTCTTATTATTTTGTTAGAACACTTTCAAGGGGTATTAATTTCAGTCTGTCACAAGCACAAAAGTTCATTGTATATTGTAGTTTTAGAATAAAGTTTCTAATATTTTCACTGTGATAGGGTGTTAGAGTAGCCTACTATTTGATATTGTAATTATGAGCAGTATAGATTGCTTATTATTCCTTTTGTTTTTTTTACACTTTCATGTTTTGTATGAGGGACGACAGGTACAATGAATAGCACGAGTGTGGGCTGTCTATAGAAAAGGGATGGATAAGTGTTGATGTTGTATGGGTAGAAAACTAGGGTGTATAATTTTATGTTTTTTAGAACAAAGATTCTCTTATTACCAATGTATCTAATAGATCATAAATGTAATCAATGAGTATTTAAATAATGTAAGAATATCCTTTTGTCTGTAATGTTGCGAGATGCACGGAAGGCTCTGACTGATTGGGTGTCGTAACGCCCATACCGCTAGCGGGCCGAGCTGACGTTGCCATGGCGACGGGTGACAGAGCCGCGGCACTCCCCACTCCACTGCCGGTCGAGGTACACTCCACGCGCCCGCTACAGCAGGTCAACGGCCTGGGCCGACACGCGCGTACCACTGGCCATTCATAAGTTCCGCCACCCTTACGACTGGGGAAGGTATCCCGCGGAGGCAACAGCGGGTGGTTTCTTCTGCTCAACGGCGCGCGCAGCGGCGCCACGGCAGAATGGACGACGCGCGGCAGAGCCCGGCGGGCATTTGTTACCAGCAACTATTAACTAGTACTGGACTGTGGAGCCGTGAAACAAGATGACTGCGACTTTCCATAAGGTGGAAAGTGAAGGACTGGTGTTCCCACGTTGTGAGTGGTGGAAAAGATTTTGTCTTTAGCAGACAGGACGATTGTTTTGTTTTGTCTTGACCACTGAACGGTGGGATCCATAAACTTTTGACAGTGACTTGTTAAGTGGGCTTTGTGAATTGCATGTGGGACGCTTGGTATTCTTAAAGAGGACAGTTGTCGTTTGGTGACTAATTATTGTATGAACGCAAGAAACTAGACTGGGACATTGACATTTGCACTTGTAGTAGGGGACATTTCTTGAATTGGTGCGGGAATAAGTGCTGTTTGTTGGAACTTACGACTTTGAATTACACCATGAACTGAAAGGACAGAACCGTGGGTAATAGTAGTTGTAGGGCCATTTCTGGACGACCAGATTCGTGTGGATGGTGCACTGAGAGTGACTATGACATTTGTGTTTAATGTGAGATACAGTTTACTGTTCAGTGCGTGTTCAAAATGCTGATTTGAGTGACTTAAAGACTTTCGTCCGGGAAACCATGGGAGAGCTTTGACACCGAGACAGTGTTTCTAGGAAAACTATCAGCAACTTATTTGACCCCAAGAAAATCACAGAATGAAATGTTTCCGTGTGACTCGCAAGATAGGGGATAATGTATTTGTAATTGTGTAAATGTTTTTTTATATGTTTCATTCCTGAAGGGACAGCAAGTGTAATTGTATTTCATTAACATTTGTGTTTAGAATAGTTAGTGTTTGTTTTTTGGTGTGTTCTGGGTTATCAAGTTCACGTAGCATGTTTATTAGAAATGCTTTAATTATTAGCCAGTGGCGTAATACTAATGTAGCGGCTCTTGTAGCATTGATCAGTAAGGTTGTCACAGGGGACAAGGGTTTGCATTGCACAACAAATATCGGAATTAATTGATACATTTTGATGTCGTGGACAGTAATGATCTTGTTGGTGTGTTGACTGAAGCCACTTATTTTATTATCACAGTGGTGATATTTCACATTAAAGTGTAACGAAGGCTAGTCGAAATGCAAGTTCTTGTCGTCTAAATGTGTGACAACAGAGAAATGAACAGTAGAGTAAGATACGAGAGCTACTGGTAGATTCAAGCATTTATTGCTAACTATTTATTGCGTGTATTGATCAAAGTTGATGGACTGACTAGCTCAGCAGCAGGTATTTGTACTGATGGATAAGGATAACGTTAAACTCACTGTCGAGTAGTTGTGGCAATTGCTTAGGTGATGATAGTTAATGAGGTATGACATGATGTCTTAGACGAACTATATTTCATTGTTTTTCTTCTCAGTTTTATTTCTCTGTAGGTTTGAGGTATATTTTAGAGTAATGGTATGGAGCCTGACATTCTACGTGTAACTAGTGTACGAAATTTTTTTTCTTTTGTTGATTTTGTTTTGTATTTAGACATTGCCGTGTAAAGATTATTACAACGCAATTTATGAATGTCAGATTACTTGTTCTGTGTTTGAACGGTGAGGTATTTAAAATTTCATGAGTACAATTAGTATTTTTTATTTGTTTTAGAATTATTGAAATTTGGATTACTCATAAAAATAACGAAGATCCCAGTAACTAAGTCAATTTTTATCTCACCATTATTTTTTTAGTTGTATGATGTGAGGTTTTATTTGTCATGTGGATTGTTATAAATTTGTATGTGTATGTTACTCCGGATTGTGAAGAGTACAATAATGCAACAACTGTCAATAATTTGGGAAAGTAACAATATTTGGTCGTCTATTTGAGGTCACCAGGGGCTAAGGTCTCCTCCTGGTTATTTTGACGACTTGCTATTTTTGTTCTAATACAGTTTTCTTAAAAAAATGTTCGGAACTACCCTCGCATTGCAAGGATAGTACCGTGCCATTTTTTTCTGCATGGGTAGCCGGTGGTGAAAGGGTACAGTACCGCCCAACATTGAAAATAGGTACGAAATACTTCATTAATTTTGTCAGAACAACACATTTTTTTTGTAAAGTAACTCAATTTCAATTAATACAGCGAAGCCGGATACCAGTGTGGGAAAGAATGACAATTTATTTATTTAATTGATCACATGTGCACTCCCTCAAAATAAATCCCTACATCCAGTTTGGTGAGATCTGTGAAATGAATGAATGTATGGTCGTCTGCTAACCACAGATAGTGAATGGGAATATATGATCATCTTTGAGTCGATCCTTTGACCACCTTTGGTGGGACCAAAGACATGAAAATTTTACCAGAGCTTTGAGCGCCTGAAATGTGGCTGACCAATAAGGTAGCAAGGGGCTTCTCCCACTTCGACAGAGGTGCGAGAGAACCGGAATACGGCCATGTTTCAGCACTCTGCCGCTGGACCTTCTGCTGTAAAGACCTGTTTTTTGTAGTGCTCTGTAATGATGAAAGAGTGGAGGCATGGTATGGATGTGGAATATATAAGAGTAATCTGAATTAATAATTTCTCTATCTCAGGAACTTTTGTGGGGAGAATTAAGTGTCAGGCAGGTAATATTAAGGGGATTGTAGTAAACCAACGGTCACAATGAAACCACGTGTAGTTATAAGTTGAGATACTTCCGTGTGCTTAAGTTAAGCTGAATTACTAGCGTGTGTACAATAAGCTGAAATATTTAAGAAATAGCGTGTGTATCATAAGTTGAAATATTTAAGAAATATCATTCCGTGTGACGCTAGATTTAAACTCTGAGAGAGAATCAAGGTGAGTCGGCCGTCTATCCAGCAACGCCACTTGGCTTGCATTGCACAGGAAGACGTGCGTTTATCTCCAGAGTTCACAGTAGGAAAGTAGAATTACAAAGTGGGGCAGTGTCGTGTGAAACTGGGATAAATATTGATTGAAGTGGGAAAGCGGAAAGTGATAATGTTGTAACCATTCTTTGTGTAGTATTTCATATTGTTGTGTGGTGTATGTCATGTTATTTGGGTATGTGCGGTTTGTATGGGGGAGTAGCAAGGTAGTTTCAAAAGATTTGTGGGTTATGCTTGTTCGTTCTGTATCGCTCGATCTGGAGGAAAGTTTCCTGAGGATGATTATGAGAGTCGAAGTGTGAGGTATGATAAAAGATCCACCATCCTATCCAGAAAGTGCACTGTAGCCTTAAAATAAATTACGAGACCATAATATAGAGATTCACTAATGTAAAGCCATGCCCACTGGGCGGAATTTCTCATGTGATATTGTTGTAGGTTGTAGAATTTGTGTGTTTAGGAATAAATCAGATAGTGAAAAGAAAGAGATTGGAGGCCTTTTTCATTAAATTGTATGTTGTCATAATGTCCCGAATTTATATAAAAGCCCTTAAATAAAAGACAAAAAGTAAATGTGGTATTGCCAGTGCGTAGTGTACAGTCAGAGTTCTATAAATCACTGATAGTCAGATGCGTGTTTCCGTTGCGTGTTATTCATACAGGAGGATAATTTGTAACTAAATAGTAGGATACGAGAATTCATGTTACTCGATAAATTAAGGAAGAATCCACTCGCTTGGCAAACCACTCATCTTGCAGGCCTGACTGCTTGATGCCACAGTATGAGTAAGGCAAGTGGGTGCCTCTCAGTATTAGTGAAATTTTTAAAAGCTTGAAATAATTTTCTCACTCTAAAAAATTTACAAAATAGCTTATATTTTTCTTTTTGGAAAATTGGTGCCTAATTCGGACCCCCTTTTAAAATATTTTAAATAGCAATGAAAATGAGTCACAGATATATCACAGTGGAATAAACACAATTAAGGTTAGAAGTATTGCTTTAATGAAACCAGGTACGTATTTTGAAGTAGATAAAATTACAAAATGAAACAAAAATCGCAGAAGTAACGATTGTAATTGTGTTTTTCAGTCCCTGCACACTCTGTATGTGCCCAAAAGCTACACATCAGGCACATGACCCACAAATCTCCTTTTGTGTCCTCTGCAAACTTCCCGGAACAAATGGCTTGGTTCAAATGGCTCTGAGGACTAGGCGACTTAACTTCTGAGGTCATCAGTCGCCTAGAACTTAGAACTAATTAAACCTAACTAACCTAAGGACATCACACACATCGATGCCCGAGGCAGGATTCGAACCCGCGACCGTAGCAGTCGCTCGGTTCCAGACTGTAGCACCTAAAACCGCACGGCCACTCCAGCCGGCTCCCCGGAACAGAAGATTCACTCAGCGTCTTCATCATATTGGGAAGACGTAACTCCTGAAATGACTTCTAATTCAAACGTTCCGCTAGAGGATCTGGCATGTTCATCTTCATTGCTTTATTTATAGTCTTCTTTCTTGAAATGAAGTCGCTCTTTTACTGGTGCTTTTCCTTTTCCTCAAGACCTGACTGATTCGGAACCGTGACCGCGACCACTTGTGCCCTTTTGTCCTTGACCACGTCTCTGTTGCTTTGTAGCTTCTTTTTCTTCTTTAGCTTTCTGAGTTTCAACCAGTTGTGTTTTGTTGGGCGAGGAAGTGATCATAGTACAACTACAGCCTTTTCGTCCCCTAGTAGAGGTCCGTTTTTTGATATGCAGGACAGGAAATATGTCGAATGGACTTTTCTTGGTCTACGAGCTAAATTCTTGTGATGCACCACATGGTAGTGGAGTCAACACCTAATCTGCCAAAGATGTTGATGGTTAGTTTGGATTGAATGGCTCTGGCTGAGCTGCTGAAGATGTCGATGGCTTGTTTAGATCGAATGGCTCTGCCTGATTTGCCAAACAAGTTGATGGAATGTCTGATATCAACGGTTGTCTATTGACGGTTTCATAAAAAGAAGTCGTTGGCTTTATGTTTGCTTCGTCAATGTATTCTGCATCTAAGAAAAGCATTTTGTTCAAGGCGTATATCCCTGTAACTTTAAAACCATTGATAGCAATTGGCGCTGCTTGACATTTGACATAAGCTCTGCCAAATTAAGTCAATGTTCTGTGTATGGCTAAAGTGCCCATACAAGATAAGTAGCACAGGCTTTTCCTTTGCAGGATTGGTGTTTTCAATGAAGTGTTGGAACCATTGAATGAATAGATTGGTTTGGATCCATCAGAAGGATGCACTGCACATATTGTGCCTGGCGGTGCCCCTTTCTTCAATTGGTCACTCATATTTTTGAGCGGAAAAATTATCAGAGGAGGTACAAATGAACCAGCAGCGTTCATACAGCAGACTATAGTTATAATAGCTCCTCTTTCTGCTTTCTGTATCCATATGTAAGATGATAAAGCAGCTATTTGTTTTTTCCCCTTCACGCCGATTACTTTTGCAACTTTGGATTGTACGACAGTGATTACGCTTTCGTCCACATTCTAGATTTTGTCTGGGGTGAACTTTCCTTAATCTTAAGCTTCCTCTAGAAATTTGTAGAACTTCTGTGTATTTTCTTTGTTGAAACCAAAGGCCCTGCTGTAAGATGTACCGGTAGGTTTCCTTACTGATAATTTAGCATCATGACGTTTTAAAAAAAGTCTAACCCACTTTCTTCCAGCGATGTCATTATTGAAATAATGTTCAAGGCCACTGTTTCCTGCCAACTGAACAGCCGTTCTCCTCAGGTCACTACAAGTAAGCCCAAAAAACGAAGCCTCCACTGCAAGACAATAATTGATAAGCTCATCCTCAAGGGTACTGTCTAAAATTGTACGTCTGCCTCTTTTAACATTCGCTGCTTCCTCTGGAGTGCAGTATTTCTTGTTAAATAATCTCATTAGCGTAGTTTTCGGGGCATTATACTGCTTACCTGCTTTCTTCCAGCCTATCTTTTTACTTCGAATAGCGTATATAGCCTCTTTCATTTTAGTTGAACTCCACCCCTTCCGCTTCGTTTTCACCATTTTATTCCCCTTGGATTCTGGAACAGAAATCCAGAAGAATACATTAAAAAATAAGGAGTCTGATTTGGGAACCAGAAGAGTGTCCGATTTGAGGCACCCATGCTATCAGATTTCTAATTAAAATAACTTATTAGGTAAACGTCAAAATAACATAACTTAGAGATAACCCCATATTGATTCTCCTCAGACACACAATGCCCCGCAAACTGGTTATCTTCCTTAGCCATGCATATGACCTTCTTTGAACAGAATTTCACTGCATATGCATATCTTTCCATAATAGATGTCTTCGAAACATGAAAGGTCTATCCTAAACAGTGGAATAAAAGGTAAGCAAAGTGAATTAAGCCTTGAGGAGGGTGATATTCACCTTCTAGGTGAGGGAACTTTCCTGTTTCTTACTACTGCCACACTGAGTGTTTTCTCAAAATTTTAAATCTTTATAAATTATTTCTCCCATTTTTCATAATTTATCTGAGGTATTACCAGAAGACCTATTACATGTCATCTGCGACAGCTGTCATCAAGAGTGAGATTTTGTTGACTTCTGTCACTCTCGAATCCACAATGTGTCATAAGACTAAAACATTCCGTATAAAGGACTGTGCTTGTTTCCCATGACGTTGGGCTCTTTACTTCAATTGTACTGCCACTAAGTGAACTTGCGGCTAATTATTACCAAATATTTTGTTCTGTTCAGCCTGGAGAATGCTTCAGTTATCGGGATTCTCTTCGTTGTTCTCGAACTACAACTGCGCTGTAACGTCCAAGCGAAATTTCACATTATTGAAATACGTCATCCTACCTAATGTATTTGGTGACTGTCGAATCCATTCACACTTTTCATCGGATCCTGACCGGCATCTCTGGGAAACGGTGAAGGATGCCTTCAGTGGAGCCGAATTACAGCTCTTTTGGAATCCGTTGGTGTCCTGCACACATTGCCTTTGGGTATGATGTGGTGCTTGTATTCTGATGCCGGTCCGTGTTCTGCTTACGTTGGCTAATTGGAGCCAAGGTGATGTAGTTGTTACGACGTCCCTGTCCGCTGTAGCAAACAATGACATTTCGTAACCATGTACAAGTCCCAATCCGAACAAGTCACTGAAAGCGCATTTATTTTCCTTGAGCGCCAAGGAAACTGGTATAGGCATGCGTATTGAAATACAGATATATGTGAAACAGGCAGAATACGGCTCTTCAGTGTGTATGCTGCTCATGTATGAAATATGTATTTATATTCTCTTGCTGTCCTCAGTGCAAACTACAATTATACAGATATTCGGGAGTACTTGTTCATGAGTAAACTGTGTTTTATGTCATTGAATCAGTGAGATTCGACTGTTTTTATATTATTTCACATTAATTTATGTCTCTTGGTAATTTACTAACGCATGAATTACTAATAATAATTGTTTGAGCTGCTGTTGTTGTGGTCTTCAGTCCTGAAACTGGCTTCATGCAGCTCTCCATGCTGCTCTATCCTGTGCAAGCTTATTCATCCCCCAGTACCTACTGCAACTTACATCCTTCTGAATCTGTTTAGTGTATTCATCTCTTGGTATCCCTCTACGATTTTTACCCTCCACGCTGCCCTCCAGTACTAAATTGGTGATCCCTTGATGCCTCAGAACATGTCCTACCAACCGATCCTTTCTTCTAATCAAGTTGTGCCACATAATCCTCTTCTCCCCAGTCCTATTCAATATCTCCTCATTAGTTATATGATCTACCAATTTAATCTTCAGCATTGTTCTGTAGCACCACATTTCGAAAGCTTCTATTCTCTTCTTGTCCAAACTAATTATCTTCCATGTTTCACATCCATGCATGGCTACGCTCCATACAAATACTTTCAGGAACGACTTCCTGACACTTAAATCTATACCTGATGTTAACAAATTTCTCTTCTTCAGAAACGCATTCCTTACCATTGACAGTCTACATTTTATATCCTCTCTACTTCGACCATCATCAGTTATTTTGTTCCCCAAATAGCAAAACTCCTTTACTACTTTAAGTGTCTCATTTCCTAATCTAATTCCCTCAGCATCACCCGACTTAATTCGACTACATTCCAGTATCCTCGTTTTGCTTTTGTTGATGTTCATCTTATATCCTCCTTTCAAGATACTATCCATTCCGTTCAACTGCTCTTCCAGTTTCTTTGCTGTCTCTGACAGAAATACAATGTCATCGGCGAACCTCAAAGTTTTTATATCTTCTCCATGGATTTTAATACCTACTCCGAATTTTTCTTTTGTTTCCCTCACTGCTTGCTCAATATAAAGATTGAATAACATCGGAGATACGCTACAATCCTGTCTCACTCCGTTCCTAACCACTGCTTCCGTTTCATGCCCCTCTACTCTTATAACTGCCATCTGGTTTCTGTACAAATTGCTAATAGCTTTTTGCTATAGAGTATTCCAGTCAACATTGTCAAAAGATTTCTCTAAGTCTACAAATGCTAGAAACCTAGGTTTGCCTTTCCTTAATCTAGCTTCTAAGATAAGTCGTAGGGTCAGTATTGCCTCACGTGTACCAATATTTCTACGGAATCCAAACTGGACTTCCCCGAGGTCGGCTTCTACCTGTTTTTCCATTCGTCTGTATAGAATTTGCGTTAGTATTTTGCATCCGTGACTTATTAAACTGGTAGTTCGGTAATTTTCACATCTGACAGCACCTGCTTTCTTTGGGATTGGAATTATTATATTCTTCTTGAAGTCTGAGGGTATTTCGCCTGTCTCATACATCTTGCTCACCAGATGGTAGAGTTTAGTCAGGACTGGCTCTCCCAAGGTAGTCAGTAGTTCTAATGGAATGTTGTCTACTCCCGGGGCCTTGTTTCGACTCGGGTCTTTCAGTGCTCTGTCAAACTCTTCACTCAGTATTGTATCTCCCATTTCATCTTCATCTACATCCTCTTCCATTTCCATAGTATTGTCCACAAGTACATCGCCCTTGTACAGAGCCTCTATACACTCCTTCCACCTTTCGGCATTCCCTTTTTTGCTTAGAACTGGGTTTCCATCTGAGCTCTTGATATTCATACAAGTGGTTCTCTTTTCTCCAAAGGTCTCTTTAATTTTCCTGTAGGCAGTATCTATCTTACCCCTAGTGACATAAGCCTCTACATCCTTACATTTGTCCTCTAGCCATCCCTGCTTAGCCGTTTCGCACTTCCCGTCGATCTTATTTTTGAGACGTTTGTATTCCTTTTTGCCCGCTTCATTTACTGCATTTTTATATTTTCTCCTTTCATCAATTAAATTCAATATTTCTTCTGTTACCCAAGGATTTCTACTAGCCCTTGTCTTTTTACCTACTTGATCCTCTGCTGCCTTCACTACTTCATCCGTCAGAGCTACCCACTCTTCCTCTACTGTATTTCTTTCCACCATTCCTGTCAATTCTTCCCTTATGCTCTCCCTGAAACTCTGTACAACCTCTGATTCTTCCAGTTTATCCAGGTCCCATCTCCTTAAATTCCCACCTTTTTGCAGTTTCTTAAGTTTTAATATACAGTTCGTAACCAATAGATTGTGGTCAGAGTCCACATCTGCCCCTGAAAATGTCTTACAATTTAAAACCTGGTTCCTAAACCTCTGTCTTACGATTATATAATCTATCTGAAACTTGTCAGTATCTCCAGGCATCTTCCATGTATACAACCTTCTTTTATGATTCTTGAACTAAGTGTTAGCAATGATTAAGATATGCTCTGTGCAAAATTCTATCAGGCGGCTTCCTCTTTCATTTCTTAGCCCCAATCCATATTCACCTACCACGTTTCCTCCTCTTCCTTTTCCTACCATCGAATTCCAGTCACCCATGACTACTAAATTTTCGTCTTCCTTCACTATCTGAATAATTTCTTTTATTTCATCATACATTTCTTCAATTTCTTCGTCATCTGCAGAGTTAGTTGGCATATAAACATGTACTACTGTAGTAGGCGTGGGCTTCGTGTCTATCTTGGCCACAATAATGCGTTCACTATGCTGTTTGTAGTAGCCTACCCGCACTCCTATTTTTTTATTCATTATTAAACCTACTCCTGCATTACCCTTATTTGATTTTGTATTTATAACCCTGTATTCGCCTGACCAAAAGTCTTGTTCCTCCTGCCAGCGAACTTCACTAATTCCTACTATATCTAACTTTAACCTATCCATTTCCCTTTTTAAATTTTCTAACCTACCTGCCCGATTAATGGATCTGACATTCCACGCTCCGATCCGTAGAACGCCAGTTTTCTTTCTCCTTATAACGACTTCCTCCTGAGTAGTCCCCGCCCGGAGATCCGAATGGGGGACTATTTTACCTCCGGAATATTTTACCCAAGAGGACGCCATCATCATTTAACCATACAGTAAAGCTGCATGCCCTCGGGAAAAAATTACGGCTGTGGTTTCCCCTTGCTTTCAGCCGTTCGCAGTACCAGCACAGCAAGGCCGTTTTGGTTAGTGTTACAAGGCCAGATCAGTCAGTCATCCAGACTGTTGCCCCTGCATCTACTGAAAGGGCTGCTGCCCCTCTTCAGGAACCACACGTTTGTCTGGCCTCTCAACAGATACCCCTCCGTTGTGGTCGCACCTACGGTACGGCTATCTGTATCGTTGAGTCACGCAAGCCTCCCCACCAACGGCAAGGCTCATGGTTGGTGGAGGTGGGGGGGGGGTTGTTTGAGTTATTGGCATTCAGCAGCTTCACACGTTTGTCTGGCCTCTCAACAGATACCCCTCCGTTGTGGTCGCACCTACGGTACGGCTATCTGTATCGTTGAGTCACGCAAGCCTCCCCACCAACGGCAAGGCTCATGGTTGGTGGAGGTGGGGGGGGGGGGGTTGTTTGAGTTATTGGCATTCAGCAGCTTTCGCAAGGTAATGTTCACTGGCTCATTTCACTAGCTCGTGCTAGTGGACAGGAAAGAAATCATTGCCTGCCACAAAATACACTTTTAAAGAGAATATATATCGCGAGCTTGTGAGTTTCGTCTGCGCGAGCGAGACAGTTATTACTTGACTTAGCGTTGCTTCATGGCGAGCGAAGATAAGTAAGAAAATCGGAATGAAAATCGGAATATGAGAGGACTTTGTGACGAGACAGGTTAACGAGGCCACGTGTATGAAGTGTGTGCAGTGAAACAATCATTGTTAGCCGCCATTTCTGTATAACTTGTGTTTTTTGAGATTCACAAGCGATATGTACTATTAATGTGGAGTTTAGTAACGGCCATAATACAGGCTGTTGCATTTCAAAGGTAATTGCCCGTATTTAATTTTGATTAAACGATTCCGTGATGACCTATCATGTATTAAAAACTTGTATAGGACTCTGAACATTTGATGCTCGAAGTTTTGCTGTAGGACGTGCTTCAGTAACACAGTGAAAAGCATAGAGTAAGTTTTCTCTGCTGGAAAGAACTCATCTCACTCGCAAACAACCATCGAAAGACCAAATGCTAATGGCAGTGTTCCAATTCGAGAAGATCCTATATATGTTTTCTTCCTCTTACATTTCAAGAAGTTTACAGGCAACCGTCGGAGTCGGCAGCTGCTTCTCCACCACGAGAGTAACTTGTCTACGTGTACGAAATTACGGACGCCGTGGTGGTCGTCGGCATCGCACGGGATATTGTCCTTCACAGACATACAAACAGACACTACATACGCTCATTAATTTCTTCTCTTGAGCAGTAATATTATAGGAACTGTTATGTTAGACTTTGTTTAAACTACGTATTTCGCCAGTCAGTGATTATTATATTCGTCGCCTCAACAGATATCTGCTATTTTTGATTAACATAGCAACGAAATCAACTACACTTATGACGCGCTGCAATTTCAGTCCGATCATTTTATACATGATTTAACGAATAAAGAAAAGATTTTGTTGCCCACAGTCACACCCCAACAGGAGTACGAACCTGGTGTGTCAAAGTAATACAGTTTGTCGGATGACAGTAAAGTGATAACTAAAGTGGAACAGCAAATCCTGTCGAGAATAATTCTTACGTAGATGAAGTTCATTAAGCAACTCCGCCCACACTGATGAAGGTCATAGCATAACACTCTAAGCCACACCGCCAGCCAGCACCACAGCTCGTAGCAATGGCGCACGTTAAAGAAATAATAACAATGAATGATAATGGAAACTTGGGGATAAGAATGTAAGTAGGCTGTTTAGGTTTTTATGTTGGTAACGCCACGTAGCGCTCAGCATGAAAATAACTGACTGTGCTGTGTGCAGTCTGTGGCTGGTTTGCATTCTTGGAATATTTGCTATTGTAGTGTTGGGCAGTTGGATGTGAACAACGCGTAGCGTTGTGCAGTTGGAGGTGAGTCGCCAGCAGTTGTGGATGTGGGGAGAGAGAAACCAGAGTTTAGAGATGTTAGTATGAGCGGACGATCTGGACGTATGTCTGTTAGAAAAAGAAAATTTGTCAAACTGGATGTCACAAATTTTATATATAATGCCTTTTGAACGCTATTAAGATAAATACATTGTTTATTCTCTATCAAAATCTTTCATTTGCTAACTATGCCTATCAGTAGTTAGTGCATTCAGTAGTTAGAATCTTTTATTTAGCTGGCAGTATCTGCGTTCGCCGTATTGCAGTAGTTCGAGTAACGAAGATTTTTGTGAGGTAAGTGATTCATGAAAGGTATAGGTTATTGTTAGTGAGGGCCATTCTTCTGTAGGGGTTATTGAAAGTAAGATTGCGTTGCGCTAAAAATATTGTGTGTCAGTTTAGTGTTGATCAGAATAAGTAAAGAGAGAAATGTCTGAGTACCTTCAGTTTTGCTCAGCTGTTTGAAAATCAAATAACGTAAAGGCTTTCCAGCACTGTCATTTATAAATTTTTGTAAGAGGATGTTTCAAGAATAGTGATACGTTTTAAGCTTACTTGAACGTATCAACTCAGATACTCCCTCTTATACGACCTCCCCAAGGCGATCCAACCTAATACTTCGAACCTAGGGTGCGTTTCGTCTGGTACCAGTGGTTTGGCGCGCGTTGGACCCGTTTCAGAGGTGTGTCGAGAGTAGAAAGGTAACGGCCGACACCCCGTAAGTGACAGACTTTCTCGGTCCCTCCGCACACTCGGTGGTCTCAGGGGACATCTCGTGAAAGCTGCGGCGGTAGGAGTCACGCCAGGCTCCAGGCTCCTAAGGACCCGCCATGAGGAGTCCATTTGTGTCCACAGGCAACCGCTTCAATGGCGTCTTTTCACGGCTGTTCAGGAGGCGGCAACTGTAAGCGGGAGGAAACAATTTGTCACGCGGCAGTTAGCTGGCCGTCACGTCTCCGGGGATGCGTAGAGAGTCTCCAGAAGCTCTTGTCTTTGATTCACCGCCGCACTGTTGCCGCCATCACAAGAGATTTATTGTCAGCCCTTTCTCTCTAGTCTAAGCGTTAGACTCAATGAGTGTACGGAACATTGTGGTCCAAAGCTTCTGGTTTTCACGGGAAAACTTTATTTAGACATTACTCTCCTTCACCTCTCTCCCTGGAACAGTTTTTGTTATCTTTCGTATGTCTGAAGCATAATTCATTCTAATCTGTAGAAAGAATTTTGTGCCACATTTTTTATCTGGGAATTCTTATGCCACATCGACTTCTTTCCAACACTCAGTGCACCGGTACTGAAAGAAAAATAGTTCAAATGGCTCTAAGCACTATGGGACTTAACATATGAGGCCATCAGTCTCCTAAACTTAGAACTAAATAAACCTTACTAACCTAAGGACATCACACACATCCATGCCCGAGGCAGGATTCCAACCCGCGACCGGGGCAGCAACGCGGTTCCGGACTGAAGCGTCTAGAACCGCTCGGCCACAGAGTCCGGCACTAGATAGCTTACGTCATTTCCTTACGAGGATATTCTGTTGGCACCAGACCAATCTCTCCCCGAACAATTAATCTCAGTGATTAAAACACAGGCTACAGTTTCGATATATACCTACTCCAGCTCCCTCTACAGATTTGGTTTTCTAAGCTCCCACGAGTAGTGCGGAAGTTATTCCCTGATGTCTTTCCACATGACCTACAATTCTGTTTCTTCATCCTGTCAGCGTTTTCCATATGTTCCTTTCTTCGCTGATTCTACAAAGACCCTCCTCATTTCTTGCCTTATCAGTCCACCTAATGTCAAACATTCTTCTAAAGTACCAGGAATGGCCTTTTTTGGCAGTGCTAGTCTGCTTCTTATGTCCTTGCTCCGTCGATCATGGGTAATTTTACTGCCTATGAAGGAGAATTCCCTAGCATCGGGTGCCTGGTGATCATCATTTATAACGTTAAGCTTCTCGTTGTTGTCATTTCTGCTACTTCTCATTATTTTCGTGTTTCTTCGATTTACTCTCATTCCTTATTCTGTATTCATCAGACTGTGAATCCCATTCAACAGATGCTTTACTGCTTGTTCACTTTCAACGAGAATAGCAATGTTATCATCGAATCTTATCACTGATATCCTTTCACACTGAATTTTTATCCCACTTTTGGACCTTTCTTTTGCTTCCGTCATGGCTTTTTTGATGTTTGGACTGAAGAAAAGTGGTAAAGACTACATCTTTGTCTTACATCCTTTATAATCCTAGCGCTTCGTTCTTCGTTTTAAAGCCTTTTTATTCCTTCTTGGTTCTAGTGTCAGTTAGACCGTCAGCGAGAGCGCATCGCTAGCTCCTGCTACTACTAAGGCGAATACACCGTTTGCTTCTTACATATTTTACAAACAGCAGCGACTTATTTTCAGTTATCTGTGTAATTACTAGTTTATTTTTGTAATTTCTTGCGTGTTCGAGTGCTTACTAGGTAGAACCTTTTATTTCAATAACAGTGTTTTTGTACTTATTTGCTGCGCTTAGCTTTTAAATAGTTTTTCTGGGAAAACCTAGCGTAGTTTTCGCGTCTCGTATTTCAGTGAGTGTTTCTTGATTATCAGAGTAGCTCATCAGAAGATTATCTTGGGAATTTGTCACCGTATAGAGTAGGGTAAACATAGTCATGTGTAGGGACTGTGGTTGTTGTGAGCGGACGCAAGGAGAATTGGCCACTCTTCGGGGACAGGTGGAGGCTTTGTCTGTTAGGCTCATCGAGCTCGAGGCGCAGGCGTCGGCTCGTAGTGGCGTTGGGGCAACTGTGGTGAGACCTATGCCTACTTCGGTGGCCTTGGAATCACATGGAACCCCTGATGTCGCTGCGTCTTCCGGCAGTGAGCATCTTACCGGTCAGCCATCACTCCAGGGTGAATGGCGGACAGTGGTGGGCTCGCGCGTGCCTGGCCGAAAGGCGAAGGTGGGATCTGGCCGCGTGGCGGCTGCCTTACCCCTTTCCAACAGGTACGGGGTGCTTCCTAGTGGTGATGACATCGTTTCCGAGCCACCACAGGATGCCTCGCCTGTTGGGCCAGTGGCCGATTCTCCGGCAAGGTCCCGACAGTCACAGAGGGCGGGCCTATTAGTTATAGGGAGCTCCAACGTTAGGCGGGTTATGGAGCCCCTCAGGAAAATAGCGGGTAGGTCGGGGAAGAATGCCAGTGTGCACTCGGTGTGCTTGCCGGGGGGTCTCGTCCGTAATGTGGAGGAGGCCCTTCCGGCAGCTATTGAACGCACTGGGTGTGACCGGCTGCAGATAGTAGCACATGTCGGAACGAATGACGCCTGCCGCTTGGGTTCTGAGGCCATCCTTGGTTCCTTCCGGCGGCTGGCTGATTTGGTGAAGACAACCAGCATCGCACGCGGAGTGCAAGCTGAGCTTAATATCTGCAGCATAGTGCCCAGAGTCGATCGCGGTCCTCTGGTTTGGAGCCGTGTGGAGGGTCTAAACCAGAGGCTCAGACGACTCTGCGACTATAATGGTTGCAAATTCATCGACCTCCGTTATTGGGTGGAGAACTGTAGGGCCCCCCTAGACAGGTCAGGCGTGCACTACACACCGGAAGCAGCTACTAGGGTAGCAGAGTACGTGTGGCGTGCACACGGGGGTTTTTTAGGTTAGAGGGACCCCCCCTTGGGCGAAACGATAAAATACCTGACGGCTTACCAGAGAGAACATTATCATCGTTGATAAAGAACGTCCGTCCTCAGAGACCAGAAACAGGAAAAGTTAACGTAATATTGGTAAACTGCAGGAGTATCCAGGGCAAGGTTCCTGAATTAGTATCTCTTATTGAAGGAAATAGTGCGCATATAGTATTAGGAACGGAAAGTTGGTTAAAACCGGAAGTGAACAGTAACGAAATCCTAGACACAGAATGGAATATATACCGCAAGGATAGGATAAACGCCAATGGTGGAGGAGTATTTATAGCAGTAAAGAATTCAATAATATCCAGTGAAGTTATTAGCGAATGCGAATGTGAAATAATCTGGGTTAAGTTAAGTATCAAAGGTGGGTCAGATATGATAGTCGGATGCTTCTATAGGCCACCTGCATCAGCAACCGTAGTAGTTGAGCGCCTCAGAGAGAACCTGCAGAACGTCGTGAAGAAGTTTCGTGATCATACTATTGTAATAGGGGGAGACTTCAATCTACCAGGTATAGAATGGGATAGTCACACAATCAGAACTGGAGCCAGGGACAGAGACTCTTGTGACATTATCCTGACTGCCTTGTCCGAGAATTACTTCGAGCAGATAGTTAGAGAACCAACTCGTGAAGCTAACGTTTTAGACCTCATAGCAACAAATAGACCGGAACTTTTCGACTCCGTGAATGTAGAAGAGGGTATCAGTGATCATAAGTCAGTGGTTGCATCAATGACTACAAGTGTAATAAGAAATGCCAAGAAAGGAAGGAAAATCTATTTGCTTAACAAGAGTGATAGGGCACAAATCGCAGAATATCTGAGTGACCACCATCAAACGTTCATTTCTGAGGAAGAGGATGTGGAACAAAAATGGAAAAAATTCAGAAACATCGTCCAGTACGCCTTAGATAAGTTCGTACCGACTAAGGTCCAAAGCGAGGGGAAAGATCCACCGTGGTATAACAATCATGTACGAAAGGTACTACGGAAACAAAGAAAGCTTCACCATAGGTTTAAGAGTAGTCGAATCATAGCTGATAAGGAAAAGCTGAACGAAGCGAAAAAGAGCGTAAAGAGAGCAATGAGAGAAGCATTCAACGAATTCGAACATAAAACATTGGCAAACAATCTAAACAAGAACCCTAAAAAGTTTTGGTCATATGTAAAATCGGTAAGCGGATCTAAATCCCCTATTCAGTCACTCGTTGACCACGATGGCACCGAAACAGAGGACGACCGAAGAAAGGCAGAAATACTGAATTCAGTGTTCCGAAACTGTTTCACTGCGGAAAATCGTAACACGGTCCCTGACTTCAGCCGTCGCACGGACGCCAAAATGGAAAATATTGAAATAAACGATATCGGAATTGAAAAACAACTGCTATCACTTAGTAGCGGAAAAGCATCCGGACCAGACGAGATACCCTTAAGATTCTACAGTGATTATGCTAAAGAACTTGCCCCCTTTCTATCAGCAATTTATCGTAGATCTCTGGAAGAACGTAAAGTACCTAGCGACTGGAAGAAAGCACAGGTCGTTCCCATTTTCAAGAAGGGTCATAAATCAGATGCGAATAATTATAGGCCTATTTCACTTACGTCAATCTGTTGTAGAATAATGGAACATGTTTTGTGTTCTCGTATTATGACGTTCTTAGATAATACAAATCTCCTTCATCATAACCAACATGGATTCCGCAAACAGAGATCATGTGAAACCCAGCTCGCCCTATTTGCCCAAGAAATTCACAGTGCCGTAGACACTGGCGAGCAGATTGATGCCGTATTCCTGGACTTCAGGAAGGCATTTGATACGGTTCCGCACTTACGTTTAGTGAAAAAAATACGTGCTTACGGAATATCGGACCAGGTTTGTGATTGGATTCAGGATTTCCTAGAAGAAAGAACACAACATGTCATTCTTAACGGTTCAAAATCTGCAGATGTAGAGGTAATTTCGGGAGTACCGCAAGGAAGCGTGATAGGACCTTTATTGTTTACAATATACATAAATGACTTAGTTGACAACATCGGTAGCTCCGTGAGGCTATTTGCAGATGACACGGTTGTCTACAAGAAAGTAGCAACATCAGAAGACTCGTACATACTCCAGGAAGACCTGCAGAGGATTAATGAATGGTGCGACAGCTGGCAGCTTTCCCTAAACGTAGACAAATGTAATATAATGCGCATACATAGGGGCAGAAATCCATTCCAGTACGATTATGCCATAGGTGGTAAATCATTGGAAGCGGTAACGACCGTAAAATACTTAGGAGTTACTATCCGGAGCGATCTGAAGTGGAATGATCACATAAAACAAATAGTGGGAAAAGCAGGCGCCAGGTTGAGATTCATAGGAAGAATTCTAAGAAAATGTGACTCATCGACGAAAGAAGTAGCTTACAAAACGCTTGTTCGTCCGATTCTTGAGTATTGCTCATCAGTATGGGACCCTTACCAGGTTGGATTAATAGAAGAGATAGACATGATCCAGCGAAAAGCAGCGCGATTCGTCATGGGGACATTTAGTCAGCGCGAGAGCGTTACGGAGATGCTGAACAAGCTCCAGTGGCGGACACTTCAAGAAAGGCGTTACGCAATACGGAGAGGTTTATTATCGAAATTACGAGAGAGCACATTCCGGGAAGAGATGGGCAACATATTACTACCGCCCACATATATCTCGCGTAATGATCACAACGAAAAGATCCGAGAAATTAGAGCAAATACGGAGACTTACAAGCAGTCGTTCTTCCCACGCACAATTCGTGAATGGAACAGGGAAGGGGGGATCAGATAGTGGTACAATAAGTACCCTCCGCCACACACCGTAAGGTGGCTCGCGGAGTATAGATGTAGATGTAGATGTAGATGTAGTTCATATTGTACGACGGTTGGAATTTATATAGTGGCAACTATTTATTGATAACCGACACAAAAGAGTTAGGTGTGTGCACCTGTCACTGTCCTTCAAAGTAGTCACCAGCTTGTGTAGAGCCCTTTACCAGCGATGTGGAAGTCGTTGTATACCGTCAGCAGAGCCAGTTCTGTTGATGGTGCGAATAGAGCGGGGCTTAAGTTATGGTGATTCTTGTGTACGGCTGTGATGTTGTTATCCTAACGCATTACGTTCCTCCTCGTCAGACCGTCAATGCACAGTATTATTGTTCGTTTTTGTAGCATCATCTGCGACCAGCTCTGCGAAAGAAGCGGCGACACTTCCTGCGCAAGCCACCCATCATTTTTCACGACAATGCGCGGGCGCATACGGCGCAAGCTGTGGCTGCACTGTTGGGTCGATGGGACTGGGAAGTACTGTACCATCCACCATACTCCCCGGACTTAAGTTCCTGTGACTTTGATTTGATTCCGAAGATGAAGGAACCACTTCGTGGCATTCGCTTCAGAACGACAGGCAGTAGACCGCTCCATTCGCACTATCAACAGAACAGGCTCTGCTAACGCTATACTACGCCTTCCACATGGTTGGCAACGGGTTCTACACAACGCTGGTGACTACTTTGAAGGAAAGTTACAGGTGCAAACATGTGACTATTTTGTATCGGTTGTGAATAAATAGTCGCCACTATTTAAGTTACACCCTCGTATATTACCCATCTTTCCCCATAGCTTTCTTAGTATTTCAAACATCTTGCCTCTTTTTACATTTTCCAACGCTTTGTCCAGGTTGACTATCCTATGAACGTGTTTTGATTTTTTTTTCAGTCTTGCTTCCATTATCAGCCGCAACGTGAGAACTTTCTGTACGGTGTCGTTACCTTTCTTGATTCTCAGTTTGCTTTTCCACTCTTCTATGTATTACTCTTGTTAACAGCCCTGAATGCAGGAGTGTTAAAGTGATCGTGCGGTAGTTCTCGGACTTACCTGCACTTGCTGTCCTCGAAAATTTGTAAACTATACTGTTCCGAAGGTCCGATGCTAAGTCGCCTGTCTCATAGATTCTACACATCGATTTGAATAATGGTTTGGTTGCCATTTCTCCCAATGATTTTAGATTTTCCACTGGAATGTTATCCATCCCTTCTTCCTTATTTCATCGCAAGTCTCTCACAGCTTTTTTAATTTTTGACTAAATCCGGACTCCTATCTTTCCCATATCAACTCCAGTTCCTTCTGTCACATCATAAGACGATTCCTCCCCTTACGCAGACTTTCAATCAACTCTTTCCGCTTATTCGCTCTCTCTTTTGCGTTAACACGGGGTAATTCCATTGCACTCTTAA
Organism: Schistocerca nitens; assembly: GCF_023898315.1. Lineage (NCBI taxonomy): Eukaryota > Metazoa > Arthropoda > Insecta > Orthoptera > Acrididae > Schistocerca > Schistocerca nitens. The sequence continues at coordinate 373,596,803 of NC_064621.1, forward strand.
TGTTACCATCCTTGGTTTAATCTCATAGAAGGCTATTTTGACTTTTCTACTTGTTCAAACAGTCCTTCTGATTATCATTTCTTTTTCGGTTTCATCACCCTGTTCTTGTAGCCCTCTCACCCTGGCTGCCTGCTCATGCTATTCTGTTCACCTTTAAGTGGTTTATGATTCTGTATTCCTGTCTCTCTCTCTGAAAATTTTTGGGTTTGCTTCTTTTGTCGATTAATTGAAGTATTTCTCCTGCTAGCCAAAGTTTTTTCACAGCTACCTTCCTTGTACCAATCGTTTTCCTTCCAACTTCTTTGACTACACCTTTTACCGAAGATCATTCCACATCAGCTAAACTACCAACTGAACTATACATTAGCAGAGTGTCTACACCCTCAGAGAACTTCAAGCGTACCTCTTCATTCCTTAGCACTTCAGTATCCCACTTCCTCCCACACTGGTTCTTCCGGACGATTCTGTTACAGTTCAATTTACTCTTCAAGATTACTAAATTGTGATCGGAGTGTATACCTGCGCCAGGTACGCTTTACAGTCCCGTGTATGACATCCAAATCCCCATCTGATCATGAAGTAATCCAACTGGAATCTTTCACTGTCTCCGGATCTTCTCCAAGTATACTTCCTCCTCCTGCGGTTCTCAAACATTGAGTTCGCTGTTACTAGCTGAAATTTATAGCAGAACTCAATTAGTCTTTCTCATTCCAAATACCAAACCCATATTCTCCTGCAACTCTTTCTTCTACTTCTGTCCCTACAACCGCATTTCAATCCCCCATGACTGTTCGATTATCATCTTCCTTTACATACTGAATTACCAATTTAATAACCTCATATACTTTCTGTACTTCATCTTCTGCTCGCGACGTCAGCATGTATACGTGAACTCTTAGTGTCGGCGTTCGTTTCTTGTCGAATCTAAAGAAAACCACCCAGTCACAGCAATTGCCTCTCTGAGGTAGTTATGTAACACATAAAGCTAATTCTGTTTCGGCCAATCCTATTTATTTTCATCTTTCTTTGCTTTTCTCCCAGTTCATGTTCCGTCCTCATTAGACGGTCATTCCTTTGAACAGGACCAGTAAGTCTATCTCTCGTTTACAAAGTATTTCAATTACAGCAGCGGATCTTGTCATTGAGCCGTTTCCCCTGAATTTGACCCCGTTCTTGAACCTTTCTTTTATTTGCATCGATTATACAGGACGAACAAAGTGGAAGAAAGACTGCATCCCTGTCTTACATCCTTATTCATCCGCCCACTTCTCTCTTCGTCTTCCGTTCTTTCTTTTTTCACTTCCTTCTCGTTCTTAATGTATATGGCCCTTTTCTTCCCACTGCTTTTATCTATTTTTATAAGGAAATAAAAAAAAAACATGAAGCTTTTGTACTCCAAGATATCAATTTTTTTTTTTTTTTAAATAAGCCCGTTGCTATTAAAAGATATGGTAACTTTGCAGATGCTAAAGCTTCTTTAGGCATCCACAGAAACTGATGGCAAATTTCGTAGTCATTCAGAATGACAACCCTATAGAAGTGCCAAATTATTTAACATCCGGATTGTTCTGAAGACTAGACTCAAGTTCGTCTTTGTCAGAACAATCTAATAGCTCTCTCACGGAAGTAATAATATCTCGTTGTGTTTTTCTTTTCAAGGCCTTGTTCTTCAAATCGTTTAATAGCTGCATTCAGATACTTGTAACTACAGACACGACGCAGTTCTCTCTGTGAAGTTTGTATTTTCTCCGGTAGCAGAAGTTGCTGTGTCTTGGAAATAGCAGCTACGCAGACTGGATCCAAAAAAAAATCACAAATTATTTAATCTGATCGATTATTTAAGTATTTCACTAAGAATGTGTTGTATCATATGTTTAATCCTACGCGCGCAAATTATGTCCTTTTTATTTTAAGACTCCTCTGATAGTGAAGAGTGAGTAGAAGGGTGACACAAGATTACTTTGCGCATAAACAGACCACTGCAACTTGAGACTGATACTGTTGTCAGCATTTATGGGGAAGACTAGTGGCATCACTCAGGTAAAATGACTGTCTTGTAGTAGCGTCTATCTTGTAGTGGCTTGGCAAAAATGACGTCACTCAAGTGGTGTGACAAGCATCTGAGTGTTCCAACATGCAACTCTGGTGAAGCCACAGGTGTGGTGTCACGGTAATTCCGTGTGTAAACCAATTTTAAACGCTTAGCGAAATTTTTGCATTTCATAGATTTTCCTTGTTCTCTGATTATTGCAAAACTCTTGAGAACTTTTCCTAATTCAGCAACAGCTTCTTAAAGAAAATTTGGAGTGCTTACAAAGATATGCTGTGCCTGCCTTCGGTAAATTTTGAGCACCTAGACAACTTGCTGTTTTCAGTACGAGCTTAATAGCTAATCTCACAATGCACTTTATGATACATGTCGGTATGTTAAATTTCTTGTACTATTTCTTCTTTATGTGAGAATAAATTCATTTGATACATCTTCATCTTTTACCATTGTGGCTTCTCTTCTTTTAAACCGGTTTCCTTTACTTTTTGTAGGTACAAAGATGGTTGTTCAAGTGAAACCAGTTACCTGACTGCTTCTTTTTATTCTGGCAGTGGTAACTAAATTTACAGAGAGCTCAACAAATATATCACCAACGAATTAGAAAAAATCAACGAAATCCTTATTTTATACAATAACAAACTTTGCGCTAAAATACTTGTGTAAGGACACACACGAAATTTTTAATTCTGTTTAGCGATACCTAGCTTTTTGTTTCTGCCTTTATTATGTTAGGATATCTGTTAAACAGATCTGAAGATGGTCTCCACAACCTGAAACTGATAGTCGGACAACAATTTTTGTGAAGGCTATTCTCAAAAATATGAATAGGCATTAAATAAGTGAAATGATATTGCTGCAGTAGCCTCGTCAGATGAAGGCCTGGATGGAAAGCAATGGATATTTACGGTAAATGTTCTCGTTTGTGTATTTTGATTTCTTTGTTTTATGCATTCCTATTAACTGAATGAAATTACGTGTCTTTGTCAGCGTGCAAACAAAACAGATGTAATTAATTTGCTAACAACGTAATTACACTCATTAATACTGCATAAATGCGGGGTCCGGAACGTCAAACGTATATGACCTCTTGCTACTGTTAGTTTCAAACGTTAGAGGTTAAGTTTGAAGCTAGTTAAATTCCAGTAAACTTCCGATTCGTTAAACAATCGAACTCCCATACGTCAAACAGCTTCAAACGTGTGATTACTTTAGAGATGAGTTAATTTAAATATATGATGTTAAGCATGTAAGCGAAGAAATGTGCAGAAAAAGTTTGCAATTATGTTTAAAGTTTGTTGGAAGTCTGTAACTGCGTTCATTATAAATACGTGATGAGTATACTCTGAGTAATTTGCGCTCGTATTCAAGTAGAAGCTAATTTTTCAACAACCTCAATGTTTATGACGTTGTATCTCCTGAACTGTGTGTCGTACAGTGATACAATTTTGCAGGTGCATTCAGTGAGATATGTGGATACTGTCTGCGAAAATGTGTTCCGAAAACAGTTAGCAGTCAAGAAGTAATAAAATCATGATGCCCGATGCCGAAGTTCTACGGCATGAACAACGAAAAAGTACTATGCGATAAACTTTTTCCTTACATCATTTTTTCGGGAATGTCTGCGAGGAAATGGTTCGTTAAGGTTTGCAATTATGTATAAAGTTAGTTGGAAGTCGCTATGTACTCTCTTTCTCAAATAATGGACGAATATAATCTGGGCATTATCTGCGACGTGAGCTAACGCTACGAGAGCTAATACTTCGTCAAGCTATATACATAGTTTGTAATTGTGAACTTGTCTTACTGTGTAAAACCTTTAACGCGATATTACACTTCTTAATGAGTAATTATGCCAGCATTGGAAATTTTTATTACGTCAATTTATGTGAAACACTGAAAATCAAATTTTTATAGCGCCTGAGAGCTGTTAGGTAGGTACTTGCCATTTTGTATCAGGAGCCGTGCCCCTAGCTAGCCGTTTAGTTATGTCGACATCAATGAATGCGTATCTCTGGACTGAAAAATCCTTATCAGCAAATGGCGCATATCAATATTACAAATTCTTGTTAGGCAGTGTGACACGATTTTAGTACCATCCGTAACGTCCACCGTTCACAATCAAACAAAATTTGACCGGACATGGTGCTGTTTGCCATGCTTAGATGAATTTGACATGTTTGCGAGGAATTTTGATTAACGGACGATGTGACTAGCTTGAGGACGTCCTTCGTGTGGATAATTCACTTTATATACAGTATTTAGTGAAAAATAGTTTCACTACATTGTATCTCACAGTACCGTGAGTATCCACAACAGTGGAAACTACGATCAAGGATAAAAACAAAATACAGTAGCACTGTCAGTTACCAAACTGCTAGCGGAGTCGCATCTTTCCCAGCCATATAGGAGTATTACGCAGGAAGAGATTCTGATGAAAACCAACAGTCTACACGTAACATACAAGCGAGAATGCAATGAAATAAAAAAAAAAAACGAAGATATCCTGTTCTTTCTCGGACGATGTGAACTACTGTATCTACGATACGCTATTTCAATGAACTATCATTAGAGGACCTAGTAGAAGAGAATAAATTTTAGCGTGCTTGTGTCATCTTTTTCAATGTGAGGGTGAAGGTCTGTAAATAAGTTATTAAAATTCGAAATTTATAAAACGGCCTGTTTCGCAAAAATTTTAGTAACAATAATGCTCTTCACACGGTTAGCGCATCTACAGATCATCTTGAACAGCTGAGACCGCTGACAATCTGAAGATGTGTCTACCGCGCTAAACGCGTCATTTTTAACTCTCGCAAACCAATGTATGTTCAGTAACTCGTGTTACCAAGGAGGGACTTGGTGCCCTAAAAAATTAAAAAAAATAACTTTCTTTATTGTTATTGAGTTGTGTTAGCAAAACAGTTTTTAAAACGATACTGATGTGTAAGTATGGTCCAGAACTTGAAAACGTCATCTACACACCAGTGCAACTTTCAATAACGCGTACTAGCAAGAGAAAGGCAATTTTTGGCCACAACAAAAAAATTAAAAATATAAATTTCGTTAATTATAGTTGACTTTTACTCTCAAGAGATTTTTTAAACAGATGTTTGTGTGCAACTGGAATTCTGAACCCGAAAACTGATTATGCAATCTTTGTGAAAAGTAGCACCTACTACCGAGACTTAAATTTAGAGCACTAATTTTAACTAAAAAATTTGAAGTATTTATGGAATACGGTAAAAAAAACTTCACCAAAAACAATAAATACCTTTTTGTTCAAAATTATAAATTGTTAATTCACTAGAATGTTTTCGAAAGGTAGGCACAAAGTAACTCTACTCCCCCTTAGTCTTGCGGAGGTTAATAAAACATTTGCTGCAGAGACTCTTTTCTGTTTGTGAAACATTCAACTACGGTTGCTGCATACGGCCCAAATGGAATGGAGTAATGTCTGTACAAGTTATTACAAGTTTCACTGCTACATATTTCTCGCTCATTTTAAACCATTCCATGGATCAGCGACTTGTTTACTGCTTCTTCTTTAAACACAATGCTAGACTCAGTGTTAGAAATGCATTATCTGCATTTGTAGCCATTCCCACTAATGACAAAAATACAACATACACGGACACCCCTGCTTCAAAAGTAGGGCTAAACTGAAAACTTCGCTGGTACGTGCATGTATTTGGTCGACACATCTGCGGCTAGATAAGAGAGAATTTGACAAACAAGCTGCTCTTTTACGAATGCCTTTCCAAGTTACTGAAGGTTTCATTGTCCATTCGAAGAATGTTGAAGTAATCATCCGTTTCTGAGAGTAGTATTTCCTTTAGTAGAGTTCAACAATAAATCTCCCTTTCATTTTAAGCAGTTTCAACGTCTTGTATTCTTCTTCTTCTTTAAAAACACTGCCAGACTCAGTGCCAGAAGCGGTATGTCTGCATTTGTGGTCATTGTCACTGCGGCTAAAATACAAATATGAGCAGCGTCTGCTTCAAAGTGCGGTTAAACTTACAAACTTTTTTGTGTGTGCAAGGGCTTGTTTGCCAAACCCGCGGCTAGACAAGGGCGAATTTGACGAACAAGTTTGCTCGTTTGCGGGGGTTTAAGTTGAAGCTCTGGAATCTCTCCATGGCAACTCACATCACTGTTAACCAGATTTTTCGTATTGAAGTTCTACGTGATAATTTCATATTTATTGATGCTATATATAGACCAGAAAATTCAGACTAATTACACTTTTAACATTACCTTGTCCAGCAAAGAGTCGGAATGTTGAAAGTTAAACCCATGTTGATGACTACTTTTCCACGCATTACCACAGAGTTTCCATGCAATTTAGCTGGGTTATTGAAACGTCCATCACACTGCATATTGGGTGCTGTTTCAGTAAACCCTCGCGATTACCAAGAGGGGTAATTCAGCCCACCTTTCGAAAATTTGGAAATCTGGTCAGATATTTCATACAGGGTGGACCAGTTTAATGCATAATGGGGAACAACATGAGATAGAGATGAGATACAGAAGAAATGCTTTAGATAAAAGTTGTAGGCGGCAAAGATGTACTTCAGCCCACCTTTCGAAATTTGGAAATCTGGTCAGGTATTTCATACAGGGTAGACCAGTTTAATGCATAATGGGGAACAACTCAAGATAGAGATAAGATACAGGAAAAAATATTTTAGATAAAAGTTGTAAGCCGCAAAGACGGTCACGCATTGCTGCGAATGGCCGTGACCTTGAACATGGTTCTCAAGGTGATTTGGAAGTTAACATGGTTTTTTTTTTTTTTTTTTTTTTTTAATGAGAACCCTAATACTTGACAAGAGCTGCAAATTATTCTAGGTTATGCAAAGTTCAACGAAGGTCAAATAAGCAAATATATTTTTAGTACTAGTAGGGATTAGCTCGGAACGGAGGAGCGGTTAGCAAAATATAAATTTCCCATTACGGATTAAAATGGTCAATACTGTATTTGAAAATTTTGAAAAAGTATGTATTGTTTTTAAGGAATTCTAGGATGGAGTCCAATTATGTTTCACATTTCTTGTACAAACTGCATCCAAAATTTACGCCATAGTAGCGGATGCGACTCTTCATAACGAATGTGATATTCAGTATCTGATGCTGTGAGTAAAAGTAACAAAAATTAATGAAATTTGTATTTTTCATTTTTTTACTGTAGTCATAATGTTCTCCCTAGGCCCCTCCCCACTCCCCTCCCTCTCGTAATAACGTTCCAAAAATTCTTTTTTTTTTTTGCAAGGATTAAGACTGCTTTCAGTGTTGCAGTATCAAATTTTTGTCATTTGTTCTTTAAGAACGTAACAAAAGTAAGCAATATAGGAGTATATTGTTCAGCGAGAATAATATGACGTAGTAGCTGGTATGTCTACCTTTGGTACGGATAACAGTGGCACTGCGTCGTGGCATGGAAGGCTCTGAGCAGTATGGGACTTCACTTCTGAGGTCATCAGTGCCCTAGAACTGAGAACTAAAACCTTGAGAGGTGGCCTGAGCCCCCTCTCATATTTCTATCTTACGATTTTCCTCTCTAATTGCATGCGGTGAAAAGTTGCTATTCCTTCACACGCGGACTTCCCACGCAGCGTCTCTCGTCACTCAGGTGGTCTGGTGACAGGCGGGCTCTCCTGATCTTGAAAGGGTAAGCCGACCGGTGTGAGGGAGTCGAGTGAATGCTTTCCAGACGCCGACATTGTCAAAAGACACGCCCGGAGGGGCCTGAAGTAGCCGCTGGGCTAGAGGTTCCGTTACTTCGCAGAAACTTAGCGAAAACACTTTCTGGCGGGCTACCAGCGGGGCGTGGGAATGACTTGTGTTCCCAAGCAGCCTTGGCGCGCAAATTCCCGCGTTTTCTGCCGTATAGTAACTGTGATTGGCTTGCTCAGGGCATAGCTCCGTGACGTAGCAAAATCGACGCAGAAATTGGCGCCAAGAATCTCCATTGGTGGAATGGTAGTGCTCCGGCAATAGAGTGGAATTTTCCGCCGGTTTTCGAGTTGCTGATTGGAACGGTTAACCACGGCCACTGTCGTGGGGGCGGCAATATTCTGTGTTCGGTTTGTACGGGTGCTCTTGTGGGGAGTCGGCTCTCGCCTTTCAGTCGGAGTAGGTTACAACACTGAGCTCTCGCTGCTCTGGACAGCCGGCCTTCCGTTGGCTGTCTAACATACTTTTATTTGATTGTAACTTTTTAACGAAGTTGCTGAAGTTTCGACTTCAACGTAACTTTCCGAGTACAGTTGGCAATTGAGAGTTCTGCGTACAAGCGGCCTATGTTGTCTGTCTTGAGCAGTTTTGGCTAAAGTTGACTGTATCGGAGTTACTGTGTGACTTCGCTTGTGAAAATCAATCACTGTACCGTCAGTGATTGTGTGGCGAGCGTTCTTCGTCTCCCTCAGAGGCACATTTGTATTGATAGGAAGTCTTTAGTCTGGGACAACCAGACCAGGATAATTTGTTTCGGGCTATACTCGCGACATTATCATCACCACGACGGGACGTCGAAGCAACCAGCCATCGCTTCCAGTATGCCAGATCGTGTCCTCGCAGCTAAGAAGACAGCTTGGTAATGTACGTCCGCAGCACTGGCAAAGCAGCCATTTTTGCTAGGCGATAATTAGAGCTCAGCTACGTTGGGTGTTCATTGTCTGAGTTCTCACTAATGTAGCAGCAATTAATGTTGGGTTAGCTGTGTGTCTCTCTTAAGATTTGAGTTGCAAGGAATTGGCTCCACACACCACTTCGTCATAAACGTCACAATCTAGTTTAGGGACAACTTCACCTTCACAGCGTTTATTTGAGTATCCAATTTGAGCCAATTTGATGTATTGTAAATGTTTCATGTGTTTTTGTTTATTAATTTGTGTTTAGTCTTAATAAATCATATTGTTATTCTGGACAGAGCTTTCATTCTGTTAATCGGCAGAGCAATCCTATCATTTCTCACTACGTTAATGAAACCTTCTTTTATTTAACTTATTTATCAAATTAAATTATTGCAGGTGCCAAACTCTTTTTCTACTCCACTTGCAGGGTTTGTTACAGTCAGTTCGCGTATCTTTTTAATCCATGTGCAACAGCAAAAGTCGGAGTTAGAAAAGGGGGGGGGGGGCTTAGACATCATTTACATATGTAGATTCTAGACGAATTTAGTGTTAAATACACTGCTAGCCCCGGCACCTCGCAACCTAACTAACCTAAGGACATCACACACATCCATGCCCGAGGCAGGATTCGAACCTGCGACCGTAGCGGTCGCGCGGTTCCAGACTGTAGCGCCTAGAACCGCTCGGCCACTCTAGCAAGTTGGCATGGAAGCAATGAGGCCTTGGTAGGTCGCTGTAGGGAGTTGGCACCACATCTGCACACACAAGTCACCTAATACCATTAATTTCTGGGGAAGGGATCCATGAGATATGACGCCACGCTCAATCACATGCCAGATGTGTTCGATCGAGTTCAGGCCTAGTAACCTGGGGGAAGTTGGGGGGGGGGGCATATCAAGTGGAACTTGCCACTGTATTCCTCGATCCACTCCATCACACACCTGGCCTGGTGACATGCCGCGTTATCTTGCTGAAAAGTGCTACTACGTCGGGAAACATGACCGTCATGAATTGGGGTACGTGGTCTGCAACTAGTTTACGATTCTCCTTAGCCGTCACGGTGCCTTGCACGAGCTCCCCTGGATCCATAGATACCGTCGTCAATATTCCGCAGAGCATAATGGAGCCGCCGCCAGCATGTCTCTGTCCCGCAGTTCAGCTGTCAAAGAGCTGTTCTCCTTGAAGACAACGGATTCGCACCCTGCCATCGGCATGATGAAGAATTTATCGGTATTCAACAGACCATGTACCACTCCGCTAGTGCGCCAACATCCAATGCCGATGGTGACGTGCCCATTTCGGTTGTAGTTGCCACTGTCGTGGTGTGAAAATTGGCACGTGCACGGGCAGTCATCCGTAAGGCCCATCGTTTGGGTTATTTGATGCACTGTGTGTTCAGACACACTTGTCCTCTGCCCACCATTAAAATCTGATATTTGTTCGGTCATAGTTCGCCGCCTGTCCTGTTTTACCAGTCTGTCCAGCCTGTAACGTCCGACACCTGTAATGAGGGGTGACCATACGACGCCACGACGTCTGGACGTGGTTTCATCTTGGTTTCGTCACATGTTGAAGACATTCACCACAACACTCCTCGAACATCCGGGAAGTCGTGCAGTTTCCGAAATGCCCTTGCCGAGCCTCCGGACTTTCCTGCACACGGACAGCGCGCTCATTGATGCTACATGCACCGTGCATGTGTCTGACAAGCAGTTATTCCTCTCCTGGTGATACTTCTATCGTCTGGACTGGTTTTTATCGATAGTAGGTCGGTAGTCATAATTTTCAGGCTTATCAGTGTAGAGCTAATAGGTTTGGTAGATACTTCTGAAAGTAGCAGTAGTTACGTTCTCTTAATATTGATGTTTTTGAGGGTAACCATGTATGCTGTACTCGAAGAAGGTATGCATCTCATAAGGAGAACGGCACATCGCACCTTCACTTGGAGTGAGCTGTTGCCTCTCGAGTCCGGACGTCTACAACGTCTCCACAAGTCGTTACCGACCACATCCTGCTGCAACCGAGAATGCAGCGGACTTTTTCCGTCGTTGTCAGTGAAGGAAATGTACCAGCCAAGATATGATACCCTACTTACATTTGGCGAAGAGTGTTGTCCTCTTTCTGCGTTGGCTGTAACACTGAATGAACAGCAAGAGGTTCATACAGTGTTTCGCTGCTAGACAAAACGACGGACCTTTTCACGTCTAGGTCATCCTCTCAACCACACAGTCTGGAACAAGAGAGACATTCCTGTGACAAATTAAATCTCATTTCTTTATACAATACAGAGTCTTTTAAGAAAAACACATTCTATTTCGCAAGCTACATCTGCTACATGAATGAACGTAAGAACGTGGACTAAATTTCAACTTATGTATACGATTATAAAGTTTATTTTTTCGAAGTAACCACCCGCCTTACATTCATGCAAGCAGAGCATCGAAGTTCTTCCTACAATAACGTTTATTATCAAAGCTCTTATTTACCCATCACAAATCTTGAAATTACCGTCCAGCAGACACACTGAAAACTTCCAGAACATAGTAAAATTCGATCGACTATTTTGCGAGCATCTCTAGAGTTACTGCATTCGCTGCTGTTGCTGTACGGCGTCAGAAGTCGGACAAAGTTGTTGGAAATGAAGCCACATAAACTGTATCTTTCGCAAACTCTTTCAAAGAAACTGATGTACCTTGCGCTCAAGTGACAGTCACCGCCAGTGACGCAATGAGACAACCGTGAAACAACTGACGTGCAAACTACCGTAATTGCAGATCACCGTAACGAAATGAAGGCACACTGTTGTAATTGAACTGCACTTGCTGAAACAGAGAACGGAGAAAGTCTTTTGATGTGTTAACACCATCACATAGCTTAATGTGCGAGCTAGCGACATAGTCCTATAGTTTCGAGACGTAAATTAAAATTAAGTGTTGATTTTCATTTATGTAGAATATATAGGCTTACAAAATCGGATGTATCAGTTTGAAACACGCAATATATGTACCTATGTTTTTTTTCATATATTTATCATTTCTGTAGGTGTAAACTCCAGTTTGTTTCTTCCATAGGTCTAGCTTACTCTGGAAGGTAATGATGACACAAAACTATTTTCATCAGTCAATAACTCGCTGGACTAATATTAGTGAAGCGGATAAAAACAGCAAGGGGATCAAAACCATCGCTCAAATATTTTCAGATTTTTTGATCACGGTGAGAATTACAGCATTGTTTTTTATTGAGCCATCAGTCTTCTGGTTGGTTTGATGCTGCCCACCACGAATTCCGCTCCTGCGCCAACCTTTTTATTTCAGAGAAGCACTTGCAACCTACGTCTTCCATGATTTGTTGGATGTATTCCAATCTCTGTCTTCCCCTACAGTTCTTGTCCTCTACACTTCCGTCTACTACTATGGAGGTTGAAACAGAAGTTAAAATCTTCTGGGTTATTAGGCCGCGTCATATTTCTTCCAAAAAGATCGACGTTTCGACCCCTCTGCTGCGATCTTCCTCAGGATCTTCTGGTTTCCGCTAGTGCTAGAAAACATATGGAGGTTCTTCCCCAATGTCCTAATACAGTTTTATCATCCTGTTTGTTCTTCTTCTCCGTAGTTTTAGTACGTTCGTTTCTTCGCCGTTTCTGCGGAGGGGCGCCTCATTCTTTATCTTATCAGTCCACCTGATTTTCAACATCTTTCTGTCGCACAACATCTCAATTGATTCTGTTCTGTTCCAGTTTTACCACTGTCCATGATTTACTACATACAGTGCTGTGCTCCGAAGGTATATCCTCAAAATTTTCTTCCTCAAATTAAGGCGTATGTTTGATAAGACTTCTTTTGGCAATGAATGTCTCCTTGTCTAGTCCAGCCTGCTTTTTATGTCATCCTGGCTTCGTCTCCGACGTGCTATTTTGCTTCCACAGTAGCAAAATTCGTAACTAAGTCTGCTTCGTGACTATCAGTTCTCACGCTAAGTTTCTCGTCATTCTCGGTTCTGCTACTCTCAACCGATATTCTGTACTCATTAGACAGCTCATTTCATTCAACAGATCTTGCAGTTCTTCTTCACTTACACTGACGACAGCAACATTATCACGACCGTTGATATCCTTTCACCCTGATTCTTAATCCCACTCGTGAACCTTAACTTTACCCCCATCATTGCTTCTTCGATGTACGGATTGAACAGCAGGGGCGAAAGATTACATCCCTGTCTTAATCACTTTTTAATTCGAGCAGCTTATTATTGGTCATCTGTCTTGTTCCCTCTTTGTTCTTGTGCACATAGAATATAACACGTATACTAAAGAGTGTACAGGTGTCCAAATGATAAAACTGATAAATATTGATAGCCCCGGCAATGATATTATATTCTTCATCCTCGGAGAGAAAAGTATGAGACTGTCTAAAATGCTAAAACGCTCTTTAAGTTAATACGACAGGAGAACGATGGAAAAGATGTGCTTCAAGGGAGAGGATCACGGGTTCTGATATCTGAACTTGTACAAAATCTTATTAATAAGACAGCACTGGCTGTCTATAAATATGTACCATTTGTATCACTTTAATTCTGTAATTGTGTAGGTTGTTTTTCCTATTTGAGGGGAAGCGGTGGTAGGCGATGGGAAGGGGGGGGGGAGGGAGTTGGGGCGGCTCACTACGACTTCCTCCTCTATCTCATTCATCTAAGATAGCACTTAAAGCCAATTCCCTCAAATAGATGGTGTATCATAATTAATGGCGTGAACGCATACAGTTGAAAGTACACGATACAAGAAGCTAAAAAGTCTCGGTAAACATAGGATAGAAAATACATACCTTAAGAGCTACGGGCAATTTTTCATCTTCGATACTGTGAAGCAAATCTCTTATACTGCAAGATCTTTGCTTTCCATATTTTAGGAAATGGCAATGTGGACCGAAACAAGAAAAAAATGTCCAGTAAACATGTGCTGTAAAATGCAAACCTTAAGAGCTATGAGCACGTGCTCGTCTTCGCTACTTGGAAACACAACTCTTCTAATGAAGAATTGCTAATAACTTTTAAGGTATGCAATTTAGAGCAAATGTGTACTGGACATTTTTTCTTCTTTTGGTCCATAGTGTTACTTCCCAAAATGTGGAAAGTAAGGAGCTTGCAGAAGAAGAATTTGCTTCACAGTATCGAAGATGAAAAATTGCCCGTAGCTTTTGAGGTTTGCATTTTCGACCCAGTGTTTACTGAGACTTTTTTTGCTTCTAGTATCGTGTATTTTCGACTGTATGCGTTTACGCCATTAATTATGATACACCCTGTATTTTTTGAATATATACCATTGCTGTCTTCCTCTAGAAGTTATGCGCTGTTCGGGCAGCTCTGGGACAATGGATTTGATTCTCCAGTAACCGCAGGTTGTGATCTAGTGGTAGTTCTCCCTTGTGCTGCACCAAGCGAGCTGGTAGATGTGTACTCATCCGCTCCCTCGCAGCGTCGCGAGTGTTCGAGACGTTTGCACCTTTGTGTGTGTGACATTATCACTGTCTCTACTCGTCCTTCCTTCGGAGCGTATCTAACAGCGGCGTAGTCCACTTCTGGTGTTTGTCATGGCGTCCAAAACTGTTCCGCTAAAGATACTGTGTATTTTTCAGTTGATAAGTCGACGCGTAACGCCCAACCAGGAACCTTAGAAATCCATAACTAGTTGGCTGATGATTTTAATGTTACCTCGGACCGAGCGCATACCGCCTATTTCGACACTGAGATTTATGTATTCTTTGTGAAATTTGTGGATCCCTTTCAAGCAGGTAGGTTCTCATTAAAGCATAGTAATCAGTTTCCCTTCCGTTACAGAAATGGTTCGGTCAGTATGGTGCTCCTTGCGAATGCAGACATCAAATATACCAGTGTTCGAATATTCAGTCTTCCTCCGGAGATAGAGCATATTTATCTAAAGCAAGTTTAGACGCAATATGGTGACACGAGAGGCATTCGCGGTGAACACTGGTCAAGTCAACACTGGCTCCAATGTTATAGCGGCGCACATTCGATGGAAACGCAAATCAAAAAGAAAATAGTGTCTAATTTACAATTTTATGGATACCGTATTCATGCCACGTACAGCAGACAGGTGTGGAGGTGTTTCTGCAACGGAAGTGACGGTCTTCAAACCAATTGCTCGCGGAAAGTTTTTGTTTCACGGTCTTCGTTGGAATAGCGCCTTAAGTTAGCGGTTGCGGACCTTGTTCCCCCAACCTCCCGGTCAGGAACTTGAAGCTACACCTTTCCTTGTTTTTAGTAATCACCTGACGGTTTCCAGTATCACTGTGGGTAATTTTATGCCTTTGTAAGCAAAGACTTGCCTCGTTCCTGCAACTGCTTGGATGGCAAAGTGTGCGACTGGTTGATTATAAGCGGTGCTGCACTTACGATGGTCATGAACCAGTTGTGCCCTGCTCTGTCCCACCTTCCCCTGAGGAGTGTTTGGATCCCACCGCACTGGGACGCCACGGCAGCTCTGTTTGCCGCTCTGCTGATAGCGCCCAAGTGGGGCAGTACGAGACGCCAGCAGAGACGCCAGAGTTCTTACAGTCGGCCGGCCGGAGTGGCCGAGCGGTTCAAGGCGCTACAGTCTGGAACCGCACGACCACTACGGTCGCAGGTTCGAATCCTGCCTCGGGCATGGATGTGTGTGATGTCCTTAGGTTAGTTAGGTTTAAGTAGTTCTAAGTTCTAGGGGACTTATGAATGACAACAGCAGTTGAGTCCCATAGGGCTCAGAGCCATTTGAACCATTTTTCTTACAGTCTGCGCTCAGTCGAAGAGCTAATGGCCTTGTGCGCAAGTTCTAAATATAAAGGTAATGCAGGGGAAGACGATCCGAGTACTTCCCTTCATTGCTGGCCAGCGGGTTGTTTCACACGCAGTATAATGATTTAAGAAATTACAGTGCTAAATTTTCAAATTTCGTGAGAATGTCAGTACGTTTACTTGACGAGTTAATAGAGATCTCCCGAAATCAACTGACGAAAAAGGAGACTGCTTCAAGGAAAGTAGCCTCACTATAGGAAAAGAAGTTGGTAACTTGCCTAATCGATAGGTAATTATTTGTTGTCTGACCGTTTTAGTTGTGACTGTAAAGCGATTTTTCAGTTTTTATTTGAAAAGTACATTGTTATAGACTGAAATTCGCAGAAAGTAGGGAACCCGCCTCATCTGTTTACATATCTTATATCTTAAAATAATACTAGCGTTTCTGATGTGTCGGACATATTAGCATCACTTTCTGCAGCTGGAGATGTATCTGTGCTATTTCGGTTTGGAAGTAGATTTTGAAGAAAACTTTCATAGCCCATACACTAATATGAGATATGTCAGTGATGTGAAGTTCATGGGATTGGCGTGGGGCATCAGGTTCAAATGGTTCCAATGGTTCTGAGCACTATGGGACTTAACATCTATGGTCATCAGTCCCCTAGAACTTAGAACTACTTAAACCTAACTAACCTAAGGACATCACACAACACCCAGTCATCACGAGGCAGAGAAAAATCACTGACCCCGCCGGGAATCGAACCCGGGAACTCGGGCGCGGGAAGCGAGAACGCTACCGCACGACCACGAACTGCGGACGGGACCTCAGGAACGGGCTGAGAGGAAACAGAGGATCGATAGTTTCCAGTATTTCCAGCCAGCCATAATCCAAAATTCGCGTTGTTACAAGTGGTTTGAACGTGATTATGACGTGATTCTTTGACCTTTGCTTCTTTTATAGCCGGCCGCGGTGGTCTAGCGGTTCTGGCGCTGCAGTCCGGAACCGCAGGACTGCTACGGTCGCAGGTTCGAATCCTGCCTCGGGCATGGGTGTGTGTGATGTCCTTAAGTTAGTTAGGTTTAAGTAGTTCTAAGTTCTAGGGGACTTATGACCTAAGATGTTGTCCCATAGTGCTCAGAGCCATTTTTTTTTGGCTTCTTTTATGATTTCTTTTTTGCGTTTTGAGCAGTCCTCATATGGAATGTCTGCAGTTGCTGATCACACCTGAATCTCGCAGATAAGAGATTCGGTATGACACCTATACTCAGCGCTGGGGTGAAAATAAGCAGATACGGGTGAGCGACGGGTAGATGACAGGTGCGAGAGGCTCCATTCCGTCTGGCGTCTCTGCCAGCAGAACTGCGAGGCATCCCAGTGCGGCAGGGCACTTTGTCTGTTACTCCTATGAGCAGTCAGGTACCATTTAGCTCTGACGACGTGGAGATCGGTGAGGCAGTTCCTGGTATTCACGCTGCTGCAGAGGTGACTTCTATAGGGCCGCCTCGGAGCGAGGCGTGTGACTCGGAGGCGACTCCTTCGCACCCTTCACCACAAGTATAGCCGGTAATACAACAATGCCCTCCTATTCCTCCACCTGCTCTCGACGATGGGAATCGTGATTTGCCGCCTATTGTGACTCCTGTTGCGGAAGTTTTTATCCCAGAGTTGTCTCCCGCTGTGTCTGAGATTTGCTCTGAGTTCCCTCCCTTAGGGAATCGACAGGTCCTGCACAGTGACCCTTCTGTGGCGCAGGCCTCTGACCCTGGGAAGTCACAGACTGATATTGAAGTGATACGCCGACTGCAGAGGCTGTATAGCCGCAAACCAACCAAGTGTAAGCATTCAGTTTGGGCCCGTACTGCTCCCATCTCCCCCCCCCCCCCCCTTTCACGCTCCCGGATTCGTCGTTGAACTCTGCGACGGACTGTGGCAGGCGACTCCTCTGTTCTTATTTATGTGGTTTTTTTTCTTTTGACTGATGGCTCAAGCATACATATTTGTCACACTAAACGTTAACCGAGTGGTATCAGTGCCTCGCTTCACCGCGTCAGTTGATATATGGCTCCCGTGGGAACGTCGTATTCCTCCAATACTTTGTTTTACTAGTTTCCTACTCCCTGGATTTCGAGCTGTTGTTAATGTGGGGTCCGAATTTTAGACGGGAAGTTCATTCCCATTGCTGAGGTAGAGATACTTGAGTAAGGCACGGGGATAAACTGTAGACTTTTTAACCTCACCTTTGTTGTCTACTACGCTCCGTCTGGCTCTGGTCACACATTGGAACGTTCGCATTTTCATAAAGGGAAGCAATAAGAGGAGTTCCAATCCAAAGAGAGAAGGCGGTATCTCAAAATATTTCATGCAAATTGGGCTCAAGGCCCCACTCAAAAGCATAACAATCTTATGCCATAAGGGCAGGAGAAGATGATTAATTTAAGAGATATTAAAACTCAGCTGAAGGCCACATATCAAAAAAATATATTTAACGGCTTAAGGCCTAGAAAGAGTTTCAATCTAAAAGGCAGAAGGCCTTATCTTAAAAACTCTCCAGTAAAATTCGGCTGAAGGCCGCATATAGAAATATAACAATCTCATGCCTTAAGGGCAAGACAAGAACATTAATTTAAGAGATATTGGCCGGCCGCAGTGGCCGTGCGGTTAAAGGCGCTGCAGTCTGGAACCGCAAGACCGCTACGGTCGCAGGTTCGAATCCTGCCTCGGGCATGGATGTTTGTCATGTCCTTAGGTTAGTTAGGTTTAACTAGTTCTAAGTTCTAGGGGACTAATGACCTCAGCAGTTGAGTCCCATAGTGCTCAGAGCCATTTGAACCATTTTTTTAAGAGATATTGATACTCGGCTGAAAGCCACTCATCAACCAAATAACTAAAATCCAAACAGGAAAATTACTACATAACACACAAGGAACGGCGCTCAGAAGTTTCCAAGCGTCGGCCTGGGACTGTAACACTAACGCCCGTTTAGGTGAGACAGGCAGCCTGTTCAGTGACTTCTTAATGTGGAGGCAACCCAACCGACAGACAGTCTACCGACCAATCAACCAAATCAGTTCCGCTCCACGCAACCAGCAACAACACCACAAGATTTCAATACACGACACACAGAATATTGGTGCCCACGACGACGAACAACACCTCAGCTGTCGAACTACACACCACGCTAAACAGCAACAACACGACGAGGAAAATACACTGCCTACAATTACGTCAACGAACAGGGCAGGTAACCGGAACCTCAACGGCCGCAATGCAGAAGATACCCCTAGTGAGCTTCCATAACAGGGAATAAATTTAGTTAAATATCACAGGAAGACGGCTGGAATCTTAGCTGACTTAAATACACACACGTTGTTGCTCGCGGTAATGTCCCAAAAGCGACAACCAGGATCAAACGAAGAAATGTAAACAGCTGAGGCTCGATTGTAAGTTAAGCGAGGACTCAACTTTCATGTCCAAGATCGGTTGGCGACAAACTTCGTAGCACACGCAAGCAACACCGCACACTCCAACCGTGCGTGCACGCCACAAGCGGCTTCAGCCCGTCTCTGCAAGACGAGGGCTTTCTTGCTGCTCCATGCCAACTGACCTACTGGACTGCTGGTCCGTCCGCGACTGCTGCTCCGTCGCGACTGCACTGCTGGTGCGTCTCCCGCTCACTGACTACCCAACACACGACGACCCGGAAATGCTATCGGACGCTCCAGAGATGGTATGACAGTGTGCTTATAGATACGCGCTGCTGCTGCCACTCATGGGCAAGTAAGGCAGGAAGTTAGTTCCTCCAGTAAATGGAATAATAAAACGAGGCGGGACTACCGTAATAGAAGATGACAAACAATTAATGGGATGAACACGTGCCGTGCATGGCTCATACTTATTGTCACAGCAGTTTATTACTAATTTAGAAAACTCGTAAGATAACCTTAGTCGTCATTTTTCAACTGATACTTCATTAAAATCGGGTCACTTTTCAATTTTGGTAACACCTGTTATTTTTCTTGGCACCGTGAAAGGACACTAGTTTACTTGATACAAAACAGCATTTACTTATGGAAGTCGAAATGAACTTAGCCCTCATTGAGACGGTATTTTAAAACGTAATAGGTCTGTTTCTCCAACGGCAAGATGATACCTGACAACTGATGAAAATGTTTTTGATGTGTTGGCAGAAGAGCCAACACCGTGTTGCTAGAGGAGGCCGAAATGCTCGCGTTTAAGCTCACGCAGACTGGCGTGAGGTCTGGAACAGTTAAATTAGTTGAGTTTAATAAATAAAGTACGAAGCTCTTGGAATACTTAACTTTAATCCACAATTGGAGAACATCGCTCATGTTGATACATGAATTATAATCTCAATATAAACTGGTAATGGCGCCTTGCTAGGTCGTAGCAAATGACGTAGCTGAAGGCTATGCTAACTATCGTCTCGGCAAATGAGAGCGTATTTGTCAGTGTTCCATTGCTAGCAAAGTCGGCTGTACAACTGGGGCGAGTGCTAGGACGTCTCTCTAGGCCTGCCGTGTGGCGGCGCTCGGTCTTCAATCACTGACAGTTGGGACACGCGGGTCCGACGTATACCAACGGACCGCGGCCGATTTAAAGGCTACCACCTAGCAACTGTGGTGTCTGGCGGTGACATCACAGTTTTGGTGAAGTTTCGCCACATAAACTACTCACTTCTTGAAAAGATGGCCGATGCTGTTTGCTTCCGAAGATGCAATCTCTTGGTCTTTCCTACATCATTTAACAATCATCCTAGCTTTTATTTGTTACCTTTTGTGAGAAAATACATTTTGAAAACGAAAATACCATTAATTCTCCAGCCGCTCCAGTGTTGTTGACCCATGGTGACGAAACCTCTAGGCTAATAACGTAGTCAATAATTTGTCACAAACGAGCAGCGTACTAAACTCTAAAACTTCATCGATCTCCGACTTGCACTGTGCTATTCCTTCATAAATGGAGTATGCAAGTGTTTCAGTAATATCTCTCAATTGTACAGCGAGTGCCAGAAAAGTGGCGACCGACTTAGATGAGTTTAAGAGGGTGTCTTGAGAAACAAATCGAGGATAGGAACCCATATCTGGGAATGTCATCTAACGAAGTTACAGACCGTCGATGTTACAGGTGCTGGCACCTGCAGCTAGGCCACCCCTTTTGCAGTAAACGTGACTCTGTACGCTGACGAACCGTAGACGGCACGTCTCACATTGTGTTGTCTCTTATTCAGTGATCGCGACTGATTGCCACGATCGCCAGTGATGAAGATGGAGCTTACTGTTGCGTGGGACGGCTTTATCTCCTACGAAAGCGGTGGTGCTCTGTCGCCTCGCTGGAAAACTGTTTTGCTCATGGGTTTCATTCTGCGGTGTACTTTTATCCGGGAATCCTATAAAATCTCTAAGTTTTTTCGGTATACAAGAGAAAAATAAACTGCGTCGGCGTACAGAGTCACCTTTCCTGCGGAAGGGTTAGCTTAGCGGCAGTCGCCGACGCCTATAATTTCAACGCTCGGTAGCGTCGTTGGATGATGTTTCTGGACAATGGTTCCTATCTGAATAGCAGTTGTTACCATACGGCTTCTTTGAAAGCTTACAGATACAATGAAATCCTCCCGACGGCTTGCCCACGTCGATATTTGCGAAGGTGGAACGCATTTTGGGTCTTTTTCTCTAACATACAAATTGGTTACAACATAATTTCCTTAGTACTCCGATACAGTGATCAGAAAAGTGTTTGTACTCAGTACTGATACAGCATTAACTTTCCTTGACGTTTGTTCCTTAATCCAGTATTTTTAATTCGGCTTTTGACGTTTACTGCTAATGTGGTATATTCCGACTTATACGATCGCTCTTTTCGGTAGCTGTGTGTGTGTATCGAAGTAGCACTTAGTGCTGAACTGCATCAGAACCCTCTGGTCCATTCAGACTAGAGAAAACTTGATAACAGAGCTGTTCCATGTATGCAGCAGGGGTTACATTACTTCAGTAATACATAATGAAGGTGACGAATTCAGTTTACCGTCCTGAACACAGGGATTGATTGATTGCGGTGTTTGTGTAGTCGCATTTAGAAAATGAATTTCCTATGAAACAAATACATGTCCGATATCTTTGTGCCGACGCTGATGCCTGGAGCTACTTTCAACCGCGGTAGCGACCCGCGGAGCCTACATCGAGTGACAGGTGCGGTACACATAACTGCTGCCGCACTATACTGTCAAATGTTAATAGCGATGCTTTTGTTTAAACGCTCCGTAACGAAATTAAAGCGTTCACAATTGGTCTGTACTCTAAAAACACACGCTCCAATTGCAATATCATAAAGATAACAAACAAACTTTGGCAAAATAATTGCGCATATAGACTAAAGTAAATAAAAATTTCTCGACTGGAATAATTAACTCAATGTCACGAAGTAATTTTACTGCATTTCGTTCATTTTTTGCGTTCGAACCCCAGCTCCACTGCGTATGTGCGTAAATGGAACTGGAAAACAAAAGATTGCATGTGTAAAAATGAAATGAAAAGTTATTGTAATAAATGTATACGAAAAAATATCTGAAATGCTTGCAATAAGAAAGGACAGTCTGGTAGTGCACGAGGCTTCCAGTTTCGGTTTGTGGGTGAAAAAAGGATTGGTAAATGAGAAAAAAATTATAGAACGAGCAAAAGTGAACCTTTAACGAATATGAATCATGCTTCTGTTTAGACTAGAACTGTTTTTTTTTCTTCTTTTTCTTCTTTTTCTCCTCCTCCTCCTCCTCCTCCTTCCTCTTCTTCCTCCTCCTTACTTAGCACTTGATGGGCAGCGTAATAGTCTAATGTCAATTGCAGTGGATTTATTTGGAATTCGTCTCTTGGCCTTACTCATTTTAGCGTGCTTCTGTCCTTTAATTTCTGTATCTTAGCTAGATGAGCGACACAGAAAATTTCCAATTATTACAGTTTTTGAAATGGGGGTCGGGGTCACGTTACGATCTAGAAAGAAATCATTTTTGTAATTTTGTAACGTTGTCCTTCGCTTTAGACAATGGTTTCAATTTTGTTAGTTGCACTTTAAAAGATAAACGTCTATAAGTCTTACAACTCGCTGCTTACAGGAATCGGTCACAATATTTCCAGTTACTTCTACATACATGCGGCTGCTCTGTGGTTCACATTTACGTGTTAGTCAGATGGTTGTTGTTGTTGTTGTGGTCTTCAGTCCTGAGGCTGGTTTGATGCTGCTCTCCATGCTACTCTATCCTGTGCAAGCTTCTTCATCTGTGAGTAACTACTGCAACCTACATCCTTCTGAATCTGCTTAGTGTATTCATCTCTTGGTCTCCCTCTACGATTTTTACCCTCCACGCTGCCCTCCAATGCAAAATTTGTGATCCCTTGATGCCTCAGAATATGTCCTACCAACCGGTCCCTTCTTCTTGTCAAGTTGTGCCACAAACTCCTCCCCAATTCTATTCTATACCTCCTCATTAGTTATGTGACCTACCCATCTAATCTTCAGCATTCTTCTGTAGCACCACATTTCGAAAGCTTCTATTCTCTTCTTGTCCAAACTATTTATCGTCCATGATTCACTTCCATCCATGGCTACACTCCATACAAATACTTTCAGAAACGACTTCCTGACACTTAAATCTATACTCGATGTTAACAAATTTCTCTTCCTCAGAAACGCTTCCCTTGCCATTGCCAGTCTACATTTTATATCCTCTCTACTTCGACCATCATGAGTTATTTTGCTCCCCAAATAGCAAAACTCCTTTACTACTTTAAGTGTCTCATTTCCTAATCTAATTGCCTCAGCATCACCCGACTTAATTCGACTACATTCCATTATCGTCGTTTTGCTTTTGTTGATGTTCATCTTATACCCTCCTTTCAAGACACTGTCCAATCCGTTCAACTGCTCTTCCAAGTCCTTTGCTGTCAGATGGTTAATAGAACCATTTTTAGTCTATTTCGCTATCGTTCCACTCTCGAATAATACACAGGAAAAGTGAACATCTAAATCTTTACCTGCGAAGTATGATTTATCTTGGTTTATAAAGAATATCTGTTCTCCCATTGTTGGTAGGAAACAAAAAAATTCGTAAGTACTTCCGTTGTTTCGTTAGACGACTGCATTCTTACAAAATATACATAAAATTACGTAAAATAGACATATCTCAAAAAATAGAAGCTCCTCAGCTTTTTAACTCCATTACAAGTGTTGATTATGGGCTCCGTATAAGACATGGTGTACGTCAAAACGTGCGTGAAGTCTCTGACAAGAACTGAATGGAAAACAGCGAAAGCAGCCCGCTTTGGAAATCTCTTGTTTGGTTTGTCTCGGAAACAAAACGACAATCCATGGAGTGGAGTCACACCGCCTCTCCCACCGAAGAAAAACTTTAAAGCAGAAGCCTCAGCAGGTAAATTAATGGCGACTGTGTTCTGGGATTGTTAAGGAGTTTGAGCCGTCGTAAAAACTGCTGTTTTGAATAGCGCGCCGCAGCGCGTGGTGTGAAGCAGTCGCCCTCCGCTTCTGGCGGTGGCGCCGCTGTGGCAATCGCAGCTTTGGTGTCTCCCTCTGGTGGGAGAGGGGGAAAGGTTGCCTGTTCATGTGCATTTAAGGGGCGCTATGAGCTCGCCAGTCCCTACCGTCACCTTCGAGAAAGCCCCTATTCCTTCCTGACTGTCCTCGCTCATCTCTATAATGTCATCCTCTCTACTGGCTTCTACCCTGACCTGTGGAAGACCTCCCGCGTCCTCTTATTCCTCAAACCCAACAAACCCCCTTCTGCCGCCTCTTCCTCTCGTCCCATCTGCCTCACCTCCATCTTCAGTAACGTCTTTGATTCCATCCTCTCCCACCATATCAATCAGCACCTTGCTCAACACCACCTCCTCCCCCTTACCCAGTGTGGCTTCCGACCCTCCTTCTCTGATGAAGACCAACTCCTCAACGTCGTTCACCTTCTGTCCCTCCAGCTCAACTCCCGTCACTCCGCCATTTCTGTTTGCCTTGACCTCCAAAACGCCTATGACCGTGTATGGCATCCCAGTCTCCTCTTTAAACTCCAAACCTACGCCCTGCCTATCAATTTTGTCCGTCTGGTCGCTTCCTTCCTCTCGCACCGTCCTTCCTATGTCACCCTCCACCACACCAACTCCCGTATCTTTTATCCCATAGCTGGCGTCCCCCAGGGTTCTGTCTTCTCCCCTCTCCTTTATCTCTTGTATATGGCTGATATGCCCAAGCCACCCCCACCAGTCCACCTTCTCCAGTATGCTGATGACACCGCCTTCCTGGTTCTCTATCCTACCCTTGAACGGTCTCAACGTACACTCCAAACCCATCTTAACCAGTTCACCACTTGGTGTAACCAGTGGATCCTCCGTCTCAACCCCTCCAAAACCCAGGCAAACATCATAGGCCACACCACTCGCTCCTTTCGCCTCCATGATTTCTACCTCACCCTTTATGGCCGTCCCATCCAGCTCACCCCAACCCTGAAATACCTTGGCCTCAGCCTCGACCGACACCTCACCTGGACCCCTCATCTCCAGACCATCCAGCAGAAAGCCCATTCCTGCCTCCGCCTTCTGAAACTCCTGTCTGGCCGGACATGGGGATTGCATCCTTCTACCATCCTCCACACCTACAAATCCCTCATCCGTCCTATCCTCTGCTATGCCAGCGTTGCCTGGATCTCCGCCCCCACCCGCTTTTACAAGGCCCTCCAAATCCTTGAACGCCATGCACTCCGCCTTGCCTTCTGTATCCGTCTTCCTTCCCCCACATGGCTCCTGTATGACGTGATCCCCTTCCCCCACCTCCTCCTGTTCCTCCAACATCTCCGCATCCTTTACATTGTCTGCAGGCTTGATCTCCCCCACCCTCTGGTTTCCTCCTTTCTCTCCACCCCCCACGCGTTGCCGCACCTCTATCGCTGTATCCCTCCCTCTCTCCACCTCCACACCCTCCATCTCCTTCATCAGGGCAATTTCCAACGCCTCCCCCTCCCGGATGACGAACTTCGCCGTGACATCTACCCTTCCTTCCAATTATAACCTGGCCTTGTTCTCCCCTCCCCTCCCCAGTGCCCGCTTTTTCCTCTTCCCTCCTTCTCCCAGAGCGGATTTTCCCCCTTCCCCCCCACCCCTGAGAACCTGCACCCCATACTTGCCTCTTTCCTTCCCACATCCCTCCCTACCTGGCCCTCTTCAGCGCGCCCCCCTCTCAGGAATTCGGCCCCTCCCTCCCTTCTTCCGGCCTCCCTCATCTCCTTGCGCCTGGCAGATCCTCCGTTTTGATCATCGTCAGTGTGCCACATCAGTGTTGTGTTTAGTGCTGTTTCTCCTGTGCGTCAAGAGGTGTGATTTTAATTGTGTACTGCCTTTCGGTTCGCTGTCGTATTCGTTATGTGCTACGCCATCCGTCAATACCTTTTATGCTCAAGTCATACTGTGCCTTGTGTTCTTTTAATTGTCGCAGTGTGTGCTACTTTTAAACGTTTTTTTTTTAATCTCCATTTTACAGTCACCCCATTTTTTTGTCTATTGCCTTCCATGATGTTCCCCCTTTTTTAAATCTATGATCACCACATTCTCTCCTTTGTTATTTTTAAATGTCTTCTATTGTTTGTTCTATGTCTTTCGGCTGAAGAGCAGCGCATATGCTGCTGCCAGCCCGCCCCGCTGGGGAACTGAAATACAATAAAGAAAAAAAAACTCGCCAGTCATTCAGTTGGGGAGAGAGATGGTCAGTCTCGGCGACTCTAGTCAGTTGGTCAGCCGGCTCAGTGTGGGGCAGTCTGTGTCTGTCTGTCGTCCGGAGTGCTAGTATGTGTTAGGCCGCCAGTCTGCTCGAGTTTGTTCAGGCAATGGGCATTGGCGGTTGGATCGATCGGTTGGTTGGTCGCGCACTGGGACACAATGACTTGTCCATCTTGAGTTTCGGCGCATGTGAGGTCGCCACGTCAGTCCAGTGGGCCGCGCCGTATAGCGAGGGGTAGTGGCTTCGCGGCTGACACGAGAGCAACAGGAGTCAACCCACGACATCGGTCTGGCCGGCGCGAACTGCGAGGCCGTGAGACGGGAGATCGGCGCGCCTTCCTGCGTCCGTTGAAGCGGCTGCCAGAGGACGGTTTGGGAGAGCATTTTGAGGGTGCTGCGCCAGGTCTTCGCCAGACATCGCAGTTTATCAAAAGTTAAGTGATTCGTGATATGTTGTTTCATTACTTGTTAAATTCTACTTGTGTTCTTGGTCAGTCTCTCGTCCCCAGCTCGCTCATCTGTCTCTCGTCCGCTTTTGTTAGGCAATTACTGTCTTTCTGTCTGTCTGTCGGTCTGCCGTACGTTAATAGCTGCCTCTGTCATGCTTGTCGGATTCGGTGTCAACGAATTTATTGCTTAAGGTGTAAAGGCCGAATTCCTGAAATATGTTTTTATCTTGTCTGTCATCTTGCGAGGTGGTATATGTGTAATGTAGAGCATGTTGGTACATTTTATGTAAAACTGCGTGTCATGGAATTTATTTAATGGTCATTTTAGTATATAAAGTTGCCACCCTTCCACCGTAAGAGTTCTTTTAAAAACAAGTTGCACTTTCGGTGGCAAATAATTTTTAATGTGAGTGTTTTGTACCATTTCCATCCCTCCTACGTGGTGCATAGTTTATGTGTTTGTGTGAGTTGCGAAATTTTTTAGTTTAAAGTAATCTGGTGTGTTGCAGATTTGCACCAGTGTAATCTTTCAGAGGTTGTTGTGAGCGGTCGTGACTACGGCCGTGTTAAAAGGGAGCGGCAAGGTTCTCAGCCCGAAAGCTCATATAAAAAAAATTGTTATTTCTGCCTCTTAATAAATTGTGACTTGATATTTACAGGGTGATTTCTGATTATAATTTAAATCTGTTTAAAAAAGGCTTTTAGGAATATAATTTACATTTATTAAATTTTTTTTATTTGTTTCATCAGTTACAAATTGGCAACTACTTCCACGCTCACATAGTGTGTTAAATGTGTTAATGTTCTTGATGAATCGCTAGTAAATGAAGTAACTTCACAGTTCAGAGTTATGCTGGTGTCCTCCCTCATGGTGCTAAAATCAATTTCGAAGTGCATAGTGCTATCCTCAGGAAACTGAAGAAACAACGGCAGTGTGTTCATCGCCACAAAAATGTAGGAGAACTTCTTCTCTGTGTTAACGCAAGGCTTGACGCAAGTCTGTGCATCCGGCAGGAGCACACAAAACTTGATTGTACTGTTCTTCCTGACCAACAGAACGGATCAATTACCTTCCGACTTCCGTATGTTTGGTCTAATGAAAGATGCACTCCGCGGGATGCAGTACGTGGGTGCGAGTGGGTTACTGAAGTAGAAATACATCGACCAGTAGTGATAACGTGCGAGCATGCACGCCCTCCCGGTAAGGTGGCGTAGGACCGTCACATTGGACGAAGATTAAAAAATGGGGAATAATATGGGGTACGGGAATCTCGAATAAAACCAAGCTGCTCTTAGAAACAAAAGTTTTGCATAACTTATTGAACACGTCTGATATACCACCTTTGTAAGTCTAACATACAGTTCTTTACACAGACACCGCTGCGACTTGCGCAATGTACATAACAGTAATAGTGTTTTCGTAAACAGTGTTCAGAAATATTAATCCGTAAATTAAAATGTAGGGAACCGGGACTGCAAAGTCTAAGTAGTTCCGAGGCTTTCAGATCAGGCTGGCTCAGAGTAGGGGAACATTTCTCTCTCCCTCTATTTCTATTCAAGTCTCTCCTATCACTTTGTAAGGCGCCATATTTGTGGTTTACTTATTCTAGGATTGAAGACAACTGTCTAAGTTGAAACGATATGTTTAATGTTGCAATAATAGCACAAAAACACACGCTTTTACACATTTTTCAATGTGACAACATAAAACAGTTGTCAGCATAATGCATCTCGTCAACATCAAAAAGTGAAATCATCCTAAACACAACAATATTGAATATCAACTCTCAGAAGGTTGAATTATCCTAAACACGACAGTATTAAAATTTAACTAGAAGTTTCTTTACAAAATTGTTCCTACATTGACGTTATGATGTTGGTCAGTGTTACGAAAATCGTCCGATTCCGGTTCAAAGTTTAGGATGACAATCAAGTCTACAGTGGATGGTTAGTTATGTGACAAATTGAGCAAAAGTTTACCCGAGGTCGCTCGAGTTTACAGTGGACGCAAGCTGGTAAACCAAAAAGTTTACGCCTCTGCACGCAGTATTTGCCTTAAGCTACAATGAGCTGTCGTCTGCTAGGCCGCTCTCTTCCGCTGAAATTCCTGTAAAACTAATTACACCTTTGCTGAATTTTCCAGCAGAAACTTTCCCCATGTTTCTCGTCATGCGAAAGAACATGTACTCATCCCTTGTCTAGGAATGTGGCGATGTTCACACGCATGGTTGGAGCAGCGTGCATATTATAATGCCCTCTCAGTTCTCGCAAGAACAATTAATTGGCTGGTTCGTTTCTCCACATTTGTAGCTGAACGATGCTACACCTAATTTCTAGCTGGGTATCAGCCGCTGTGAATGCAGTATTCACACAAATTACTCCCCTGCGTCGTACAGAGCGTTATGCTCTCCATTCTGCACTTGATACCAGTTCAGAAAAGAGTCCCCCTAAATTTCCATCTTCTCTTACTCATAGCCGAACAGCCTGCCCACCTGGGTTCTTTCGTTCTTCAGGTCCCAGCTTTTTTATACCAATAGGAACGTTATCTTATTTTGTGGAAACTCTCTCTACCAATCGCAAGGTCCCTACCATTAAACTGCGTCGAGACTTTGTCTCTTTTCTCCTTCCCAGCACATTTCCACCAATCGGACATTTTGCGCTTGTTCCAGATGCCTAAATGCATACATTGACTCTCTCACCTGTGTACCACTCGCTGGACACGTGATCGAAAATGCGTCACTGGTCTTGTTTTGTATCCATTTGGAATTCCAAAACACGGTTTTCTAAAAGCTTTCTTTCCAGTCCTCCCTGAGACGGGCCGTTATACTCGCTCTCCCCGTCTGAGTCACCTGGTCAGTCGCTGACTTTCCTCCTGGGACACCCCTTTAAGTGGTTTCTGTCGCACCCCCATTAGTGTGGCCTTGCGTCTGCCTTCGTCCCTCTTTCACCTTGCACTCAAACATGCATTATAGGAACGGTGTGTTAATTGCTGTTGATTGAGTGTCATCCCTTTTTGCTTTACATACTGATAAGCAGATTTGCTCGTTACTGCCGAATTAAGTTAGGTGTCATATTGACCTTCCCGTTGTGATGTATAAAGCTCTCGCATAAGGTACGAATCTGACCTTCATTTATTCGGCCACCTCACAACATTTTGTGATTTTTCCTTTCAATTTCTAGTTTATTTTTAATTTATTATTACTTCCACTGTAATTACTGACAACAGTGATTGCTGTTTGTAATATGGAAAACGTTCTGTAATCTACATCAAAAGCTGTAAAATGTATGACCTGTTATAAAATGTAAGGCAACAGGTCTCTGAACGAGCAATAAAATAAATCAAATCAATACCGCCTTTAACCTCAGAGCAAAGGATTACTTGTTCGACTGCAAGTTTTACTTATTAACCTCACCTAGCGACGAGCTGGACAGGTTAAATACCACATCTAACATTTTCTCACTTCCCCATGCAGAACATATTTACGTCAGAGATCGATCATATCCTCAGACATTCGTCCCCTTAATTTGATTCATCTATTTACAGTTTTAAAGTTCTGTTTGCCAAGTAATGGAGCAGTTAAGAAGCGTCAGTTTGACTAAGGATTCCAGTATCGTCGGCTTGGTTGCTAAATAATTTATTAGTTATTGATATGAGCAGATATAACAAATAACAGCGCCGATTTTACGGGGCTTTCTACGATTTGCCGTACCTCAAGGCCAATGTCTTCAGACGACTAAGGCTTTACCACACTCCGTGTGAAGGTGTCTCGGCCATCTCTCATACTGGAGTGGGTAACATGCGAATCTGCCCCGACATGCACTGCTATAGCAGTGAATGTACCTTTGTATTGAAATTAATGATCCCCACTGTGACATAAACGCCACAGTGGAGTATCTTACTTAAAACTTGCCAGAGACGATCTCGGCGTAATATCTCTGCAGTCGTTGTACAAATATATTTTTGTTATTCAGTTCACATTAACGCTGCCCCATGAATTTCGCGAGAGAGCTTTTTCGAATCAGATAGCAATACGGTACTCTGTCACGTCGTAAACCGACACACATCTCAAAAAGCGCGGAGGGGAAAAGTTTGATTTATTTGAGTCAGAGACGCGGCGGCGTTCCTCCTGAGGCCGACTCGGTGTGTCGTGAATAATGCAGCAGTCAGGCGCGGAGATTTATCTGAGGCGGCCTATCAAGGCGGCGTCGCTCGCGGCGGAAAATTTAGAGCCAACTGGTGGACATATTGCGGGGACGTCTTCTGCGGGGCCGGTGTCTTCTTCGGTGGACGTCGCGGGGAAGCAAATTTGCAATTCAGGAGCAAGCGTCCTGAATATATATTACGCCGGCGCAGGCATGACACCTGGGAAAGTGGCGTGGCCGGGAGCTCCGGGGACCGACTGCTAACAGTCTGCAGCTGGAAAAGTCGCGACGCGGCGGGACGGGTATGAGCGAGGAAGTGGCGTACAGTGTCCTGGACCGACGGGCACGGTGGAGCACGTATTAGATGTGGCTCATGAGCATTTAGTTCCATTTACTGGCTACCTTCTAAAATCCTCTTATCTTGGTAGTTTAAAAAGAGGTATCACATGTTCCTACCGGAGGTAGTATTGGGCGAAACTAAAAGAGGAGCCCCTGAAATGTTCTATCCGAGAGGCAACACCTGTTTGAATCTGGGCCAATCGTCTTCTCATTCTCATCTGTCTATTGCATGCAAGCAGACACAATAGGCAGTGCTGCACATTGTCACCGCGCATTCAGACATACATTTCAACTCTTTTTTCGCCATGAATCTCGCACTCATTCATACTCTTCCGACTCCATCTGATTTGTGTCACAGGCAATGGTGACAAGCTTCTGTAACGTATACACACTATCGATTCCAGAATGAGATTTTCACTCTGCAGCGGAGTGTGCGCTGATATGAAACTTCCTGGAAGATTAAAACTGTGTGCCCGACCGAGACTCGGTATGGTTCGCAGGAGAGCTTCTGTAAAGTTTGGAAGGTAGGAGACGAGATAGTGGCAGAAGTGAAGCTGTGAGACCGGGCGTGAGTCGTGCTTCGGTGGCTCAGATGGTAGAGCACTTGCCCGCGAAAGGCAAAGGTCCCGAGTTCGAGTCTCGGTCGGGCATACAGTTTTAATCTGCCAGGAAGTTTCACATTATCGATTGTTCGGGAATCTACCGATGGCCTCATAGCCAGAAATCCAACAGACTGAGGTCCAGTGACCATGGTGGCCATGCTACCGGACCTCCTTGACAAATCCATCGCATATGAACGTTATGGTGACGTAAAGTTGCACGTTCCGTAGTAAATGGAGTGCTGCACCATTGTGCATAAACCTCAATAGCAATATTTTCCAATAGAGCTGGTACTTCGTCACGGCCGGCCTGGGTGGCCGAGCGGTTCTAGGCGCTACAGTCTGGAACCGCGCGACCGCTACGGTGGCAGGTTCGAATTCTGCCTAGGGCATGGATGTGTGTGATGTCCTTAGTAGAGGTCTGCATTATCTCCGATTTTTACCGGCGTGTCCCGCTCGACCCTCTGGCTCTCGGGAGCACGCGGCCGAGCGTCCTCTTCCGCCGGCTGTGGGCAGCCGATCGCCAGCGCTCGGCCGAGTGCGCCAAACGCTCGGCCGGTCGCCAGTAACCGGTGGACTCAGTGCCAGCGAGCGGCGCTTCGTCACACTCCTTGAGATCAGAGGCCACAGCTTCACATTAACCACTCACTTATTTCTTTTACAAATGTCTTTCGTTGTTTACTACCAGTTCTATTACCTAAACAATACACTTGTATATGTTACATTTGATGTTTGTTAATATGTTGCAGACTACTGGAGTTTCGCCTTTGAGGTTATCATGTATTCCAGTAATTGTAACGTTAAAAACTGTAATGTCTTTATTTAGTATTTTGTTCCGTTCGGTAGACAAACGGGAACACAGTGGACTATGTGTAGCCTATCTCCAAACTCGGCCACGTATACGTTGTACTAACATTGAATGCAGGATCGGGAAGGAATGACGGAGTTAAAAGTAATACTCACGAAATTTTGTTGCACAAACGTTAATTTCTGAACAAATTATGACCTGTAAATAACGTTACAAGTGAATCATGACTATACATTCGTTTTTCGTCATTGGTGCGTCCTGATACACAGGCGTCATTTTTGTTCCTGGAGCTATTACTACAGCTGGCGGTTTGAACTTCTTCCTGTGAAGTCAATGAAAGTGGAACCATACATTTATAGAGTTTGAAGAATGTTTCCTTCCTTGTGATTACGTTGTATGTTGTGAATACTTACGTAATTGTGATGGATCAATAAGAGATCATCCACCTTGTCTGATACCAGGCACGATCTTTTGCTGGACAGCAGGTGACCGGCCTGGCTACAATTTCTCTCGCTGGCAGCACTGGTGGCAGGAATACAGAGAACTCTTCTCGCTACTACCGACAGCCTTGGAAATAACCCCGCGTGCGTTTTCCACCACTGCAAAATTTGTCCATCGGCACAGCTACAGTCGGATTTGGAGAGCGAAAGGTACCTGTCGAGTTCATTGGTAGTAACTGTGTGTCCATCTTCGTCGTCCTCATCCGAACTCCAGTCCATCCTGGACATTTTCATGGGAAGAACTTGGTCACTGTTTGCTTGAATGGACTCTAAACATGAATGAAAGCATCCGTAAGATATTCCTGTCACCTTCCAATATGCATACACCGTAGTTAGAATTACTGGTTACTAAACGACTATATTTACGGTGACATTTTATATATATATCGCACAAATTACATCAAAACGCATTGTGGAATGTTTAAGCTGCGAAACCTTTCCCAAATATCACATTGTAGACGTAATAAATGTTGATCTAACGAAAGATGGCAGATTAGACAAACAAACATTCGTTTACTAATTGGTTTCAGTGAATGAACCTTACCATTTACGGGCAGTTCCGAGTACAATCGTACTCGCATACGCGGCTTGCTTTTCGTCTGCTGTGAGTTTCTTCAAATGACGCCGTGATGGCCATAGAACCGTGGCAACGTAATGGATAGCCTCAATTTTGCACTTCTCTGTGATGAAGTATGCTGCCATGAGCTGAAAAGGAAACCCAATATACATAACTGCACTCTGATAATTCAGCAGTTGTATAAAGGATCGTAACCTATAGAAAGTGTTCTTAACTCGTTGTCACTGTGTATTGGTTCACAATGATGTAACAGACTTTTGAACCACGGCAGCACACGTTCCAGCGTTGTTACCTTTGCAGTTTCCAAATCCAAACTCGCTTCTTTAAAGGGGGTTAGAAAAGCGACAACGTCTCGTACGCATCCTTCTTGGAAGGTTTCTAAGAGTGTCGATTGCCCCCGGGATTCTAGCAGATCTCGAATATCGTCGATTTGACTTATGACGGAATTGAGCATTAACAGTATACTGTTCCACCGAGTTACAGCTTCTTGCTTCACAGAGTGCCGCAGACGCCCCGAGTGACCCGATCTCTTCAAATAGCCTACTATAGCTCTTGCTGATAGTAGACACGACAGGATTTCAGGGGCTTCGTCTTCTAAAAACGTCTCTTGAAATGTGTGACGAAGCGCAGTAATCAAGCAGTGATCAAAGCAAGCAAACGGTCGTAAGATTCAAGTGCCTTCTTCATATTAGCTCCTTGGTCGGTGACAAAGTAACATTTCGTAAGACCATTCTTGATAATTCCTAACTCAAGCATCCACTCTTCGATTTCGTGCCGTATGTTCTCTCCTGTCTTAGGTACGTCCGGAAACTCGGCTGTTATCAAAACAAGCGTTTCTAGCTGCTACTCATCATTCACATAATGCGACGTCACAGTCAAAAAATTTCTCTTCTTGTAGTTATCAGACCACAGATCAGCGTCTAAAGCGCACATTTTGTTCTTTAAGGCACATATTAGCTTGGGCACCATTGTCACCCGTATTTTGTCTGCCTTTTCTTTAATATGCCGCGATACAGTGATAGGGTGCGGAAGAACATCTTCTATACTGACTTCGCCGTAAGTGGCGCCAACATTGATGAGCTCCTGAGAATAATTCTTGAAGTCAATCTTACTACAAGTATTTAACGGTAGCAAATCTATTCTACTCATATCGACCAACCTACCAACAACTTTCTTTATGCTACTTGGTACTGCAAGTGGCCGGTGGACTTCTGCCCCACATTTACTTTTGCAGTGCCGAATCATACCGGTTGTGCTTGACTGGTACGGAAGTATGGTATCACATGTGGAACATTGCACGAAACCAGCAGAAGCCTGCGTAACAGGGTCCACTACTAGTGCAAACGATTTCCAAGCTTCACTTTTCGCCTCCTCTTCCGACATGTCTTTCTTCTTCAGGACTAATGAGCCGCTTCTAATTCTCTCCATTACTTCTCTTCGTTTCATGAATGGAACGTTTACGACCTATACTTGATTTATCCATAACGCTGTCTGCGCTGCTCAAGGCCAGGTCGTCAACTGCGTTTACACACGGTTTGTAATGCGATTCGGCACTGTAGCGCGCGCGGCGGTTGTACTGTCACCGGCCGAGATTGTGAGTACGCTCGAGCGTCCGGCAGTGCTCGACCGTCCAACCGATAACCGAGAGGTGGAGCACAACCGGCCACACGGCGCATTAGACGGCCACAGCCGTATCGCAGCGTGGGTCTTTCCCAGCCGTCGAGCAGCGGCACGAAATGGGAAATGCTCGAGCGGTTGTTTTCATCGAAATTCAGAGCTCTAGTCCTTAGGCTAGTTAGGTTTAAGTAGTTCTAAGTTCTAGGGGACTGATGACCTCAGAAATTAAGTTCCACAGTGCTCAGAGCCATTTGAACCAATTCATCACACAGAAATAGGTGATAAACAGCATCTTCACCAACGAAAGCAACACATAAAGCACCACAGGTAAAATGTCACATAATAAGTATTCTTTTCCGGAAGTACAATTATGGTAACTGTCGATTCAATGATAAAATTCTTTCGACTTTATAGCCGCGTCAAGTCATTTAATGTCTACCAGCTTTGGGCCGAATACTCCTCGGCCATTGTCAAGTGGTGACTGTTTTGATTGCTGCTGCCGTCAATATATAGCTACGCTGCCTTCTATGACGTCACTGGTGCTCGCTTCACCCCCGTTTAAGGCACTGCTTTCAAAGCGCACCAGGCGCCCTCTTCAGCCATCGTGCCAAGCTGTGCTTAGCTGCAGGCCGTCGTCTTTATGGAGGCTGTTGACACAAATTTCTATCTCGATTGCTTCTTTTATTACGCCGTCGCGACAACTATTAGTTCATGAAATAACAGATGTCTCCTCGAATGCAACACGATCTCCGTTTTCTGGAACATGCTTTGCTATCGATGATTTCTCAGATACCGAAGACGAAAGCATCTCTCGTGTTCCACGCAACGCTCTTGATTAGTAAACACAGTCTGTCTGACGTACAACTATCCACGTCCATGCGGCACTTTATATACTCCATCGGCTTTCACAGGCCGCATGAGTTGTCGAAGTTTTGTTTGGGCCCTGAAGACGAAATCGATCTCATGGCTTTAGGAGCTGTAAAATCTTTGCTGTTACTGACCCACACAACGGCAAAAATGCAAATTTCTTCGAGTCCTCCTAGGGGTCCTTCTGCTGCTGTGTTTTCAGAAAGATGGCTTGCGATATCTGGCTGTTGTTGAAGACATTTTCCTTGAATACTTTCCGTAAGTGGCTAAGTTCCTTCAGTGGGCAGTTAGTTCTGCTCGAGCAGTGACAGTGGTTGAACGTATTTACTCCTTCTTCCTTCATAGCGCTTCAAATATGCCAGTTATCTCTTGTTCTCATATGCTCATTTGTGAACGTGCTTGAGTCAAAGAGTCGTCCTTGTTTAGGTATTGGTGGAATTCTGTTAGGTGGCAGATTCATCCACTTTTTCCACGACTATGGCGTCAGGATGATTCCACTTAAAGGTACCATCAGTTTTGCATTGCGACCTGTAATGTTGAATCAAGTTCTTTTGCAGTTCATGATGAGTTAATGGAAACTTCTGGTATTACTTCAGATCAAGTTCACACCACATGTTTTGACAATGAGTTCGTCTCCCTTGTAAAATTCATGAATTCTCTCCAAGTAGACAGGTCTTACTTACGCACAGCAATCATGTTTCTTTCTGCTACAGGGAGGGCTCAATTAGTATTGTGCTGCTTGATAATATTGATGATGAATATACGAACATATGGGTTTTTAACTTGCTGCTGCAAGTAGATGATCAGTACGTTAAGGATGTGTTGCTTAAATCTGGTGATGTTAAGCAGGGAACGCTGGTCAAGTCACGTCCTAAATGCTACAGCGGTACACAAACCCTCGATATGCACATAAAACAGAACATCCCATAATGTCTCCAGATTTTTGGTTACCGGGTCCAAGTTGGTTACAGCGATAGGGTGGGGAATGCTTTGTATGAAATGAGCGTGGTCAACAACGTCTCATGTAACTGAAATGTATCTTTGCCTTCAAAAGTTGTTTCAACATCAAAGGAAATTAGCAGTACCAGATCTCGTTCCAACTGCTGCTAAATCTAGTTGTAGTCCAAAGCCCGATTTGAGTTTATCGTAGGGTAAGTTTCATTCGTTAAGACAGAAAACGGATTCTGTGCCATCTGCTCCTCAGGTCGACGTTCAGGTGCTGCAACAAAAGGGACGTCATACTCAGGATGTAGATGTTTCCAAGGTGGAACGCCCGTGTTACCTGCTCCTGCGTCCAAAGTCTCTCTTGGTGATACAAATTGCATAGCAGCCTCCGTTTCTCCTGTGGAGGTTACGGCCGCAGTTGTTTCGGGCGTTCATTCGACCTCTGTCATGGATCGTTTGGAGTCGCGTCAAGGAGAATGCGATGTGTCTCATCATCCGTTGTCCCTGCCACCCCCCACCCCCCTCGCCCTACCGCGAGATATCGCACTCGGGCAAAGAGCGACGCCTGATACAGTCTGAATAATAGACGCCAGTCTGTCATTTTCAGCGTAATATTGTTAGGTTTGAGTATGGAACCATTAAAGCTTATGTGTCACTCTCAACTAAACGTTTCAAGGAAGCTGATAACCGTTGGATTTCTTCAAAAGGAATCTGAAAACACTTGAGTAGCAGCAAACTATTATCACTGAGGTAATAAAATACACTCCTGGAAATTGAAATAAGAACACCGTGAATTCATTGTCCCAGGAAGGGGAAACTTTATTGACACATTCCTGGGGTCAGATACATCACATGATCACACTGACAGAACCACAGGTACATAGACACAGGCAACAGAGCATGCACAATGTCGGCACTAGTACAGTGTATATCCACCTTTCGCAGCAATGCAGGCTGCTATTCTCCCATGGAGACGATCGTAGAGATGCTGGATGTAGTCCTGTGGAACGGCTTGCCATGCCATTTCCACCTGGCGCCTCAGTTGGACCAGCGTTCGTGCTGGACGTGCAGACCGCGTGAGACGACGCTTCATCCAGTCCCAAACATGCTCAATGGGGGACAGATCCGGAGATCTTGCTGGCCAGGGTAGTTGACTTACACCTTCTAGAGCACGTTGGGTGGCACGGGATACATGCGGACGTGCATTGTCCTGTTGGAACAGCAAGTTCCCTTGCCGGTCTAGGAATGGTAGAACGATGGGTTCGATGACGGTTTGGATGTACCGTGCACTATTCAGTGTCCCCTCGACGATCACCAGTGGTGTACGGCCAGTGTAGGAGATCGCTCCCCACACCATGATGCCGGGTGTTGGCCCTGTGTGCCTCGGTCGTATGCAGTCCTGATTGTGGCGCTCACCTGCACGGCGCCAAACACGCATACGACCATCATTGGCACCAAGGCAGAAGCGACTCTCATCGCTCAAGACGACACGTCTCCATTCGTCCCTCCATTCACGCCTGTCGCGACACCACTGGAGGCGGGCTGCACGATGTTGGGGCGTGAGCGGAAGACGGCCTAACGGTGTGCGGGACCGTAGCCCAGCCTCATGGAGACGGTTGCGAATGGTCCTCGCCGATACCCCAGGAGCAACAGTGTCCCTACTTTGCTGGGAAGTGGCGGTGCGGTCCCCTACGGCACTGCGTAGGATCCTACGGTCTTGGCGTGCATCCGTGCGTCGCTGCGGTCCGGTCCCAGGTCGACGGGCACGTGCACCTTCCGCCGACCACTGGCGACAACATCGATGTACTGTGGAGACCTCACGCCCCACGTGTTGAGCAATTCGGCGGTACGTCCACCCGGCCTCCCGCATGCCCACTATACGCCCTCGCTCAAAGTCCGTCAACTGCACATACGGTTCACGTCCACGCTGTCGCGGCATGCTACCAGTGTTAAAGACTGCGATGGAGCTCCGTATGCCACGGCAAACTGGCTGACACTGACGGCGGCGGTGCACAAATGCTGCGCAGCTAGCGCCATTCGACGGCCAACACCGCGGTTCCTGGTGTGTCCGCTGTGCCGTGCGTGTGATCATTGCTTGTACAGCCCTCTCGCAGTGTCCGGAGCAAGTATGGTGGGTCTCACACACCGGTGTCAATGTGTTGTTTTTTCCATTTCCAGGAGTGTATGTCATTTGCTAACTAAAAATAAAATTATATTATTGATTATTTACTTGTTTTTCAGATTTAACAAATGTTTTGTATGATTTTAGGCATACCATGTCAAGGAGAAAGAGTTATCGAATAGGTAACTATCTCCGAATAGGCCTCAGAAAACTCAACGGTACTGACCGACCGCCATGTCGTTCTCAGCCCTCAGTCGTCACTGAATGCGGGTGCAGATGGGCACGTTGAGAGCACACCTCTCTCTCGGCCGTTATCAGTTTACGAGACACGAGTCGCTACTTCTTCATCAAGTACTTTCTCAGTTTGCCTCACAGGGGCTGAATATTCCCCACTTGCCAACAGCGCTCGGCAGACGGGACAAAAAAAAAAAAAAAAAAAAAAAGGTTGAGATGGCTCTGAGCACTATGGGACTTAACATCTATGGTCATCAGTCCCCTAGAACTTAGAACTACTTAAACGTAACTAACCCAAGAACATCACACAACACCTAGTCATCACGAGGCAGAGAAAATCCCTGACCCCGCCGGGAATCGAACCCGGGACCCCATGCGCGGAAAGCGAGAACGCTACCGCACGATCACGAGCTGCGGACCAGACGGGATACTCACCCATCCTAGTTTATTATGTGGTTACCGATTCGCTAAAGCAGGGAAGCCGTGCACAGATGCCGAGAATCTTGTTCCGCCAGCAACCCTGGATATAGTTAAAATTATGTTAGGTAAGCAGAAGGCAAACAAGCTAAAAAGTATACTGCTTCCTGATGATACCACTGAACGCAGAATAAACTATATTGCCGCTGACATTCGAGAACAGTTAGTTTGATGAATCTACTGATGTCTCATAAGGTGCGCAATTTATGGTATCTGTGCAGTTTTAAGCACATGAACATTTTATTTTGCAAAGCAGTTCCTGCGGAAGCTACCGGCCAGTGTTCGTACGACATGCCTGTAGAAAGCACTCGCAACTACGAGACTGATTGGACAAAACGTATCGCAATTTGTATTGATGGTGCAACAACTAATACTGCTGGTAAAGGTGGGTTCCTTACGAAATTAAAATCAGTAATTCCATGTGTTTCATGGGCGCTCTGTTTTCGTCGCCGATAAGCCCTGGTAGCCACGATTTTACCTTCTGATTTGCTGTGCTTAAAGAGATGATCAAAATTGTGAATTCTATTAAAGATAAGGCGTTGCGAATTCGACTGTTTAGAATCATATGTGAAGATATCTGTTTGCGCCATCAAAATCTCCTATACGACACCAAGGTCACGTGGCTTTGCAAAGGAAAAGTACTGATACGAGATCCGGAAGTAAAAGCTAAATTTTTAATGTACTGGGTGATCAAAAAGTCAGTATAAATTTGAAAACGTAATAAACAACGGAATAATGTACACTCCTGGAAATGGAAAAAAGAACACATTGACACCGGTGTGTCAGACCCACCATACTTGCTCCAGACACTGCGAGAGGGCTGTACAAGCAATGATCACACGCACGGCACAGCGGACACACCAGGAACCGCGGTGTTGGCCGTCGAATGGCGCTAGCTGCGCAGCATTTGTGCACCGCCGCCGTCAGTGTCAGCCAGTTTGCCGTGGCATACGGAGCTCCATCGCAGTCTTTAACACTGGTAGCATGCCGCGACAGCGTGGACGTGAACCGTATGTGCAGTTGACGGACTTTGAGCGAGGGCGTATAGTGGGCATGCGGGAGGCCGGGTGGACGTACCGCCGAATTGCTCAACACGTGAGGTCTCCACAGTACATCGATGTTGTCGCCAGTGGTCGGTGGAAGGTGCACGTGCCCGTCGACCTGGGACCGGACCGCAGCGACGCACGGATGCACGCCAAGACCGTAGGATCCTACGCAGTGCCGTAGGGGACCGCACCGCCACTTCCCAGCAAAGTAGGGACACTGTTGCTCCTGGGGTATCGGCGAGGACCATTCGCAACCGTCTCCATGAAGCTGGGCTACGGTCCCGCACACCGTTAGGCCGTCTTCCGCTCACGCCCCAACATCGTGCAGCCCGCCTCCAGTGGTGTCGCGACAGGCGTGAATGGAGGGACGAATGGAGACGTGTCGTCTTGAGCGGTGAAAGTCGCTTCTGCCTTGGTGTCAATGATGGTCGTATGCGTGTTTGGCGCCGTGCAGGTGAGCGCCACAATCAGGACTGCATACGACCGAGGCACCCGGCATCATGGTGTGGGGAGCGATCTCCTACACTGGCCGTACACCACTGGTGATCGTCGAGGGGACACTGAATGGTGCACGGTACATCCAAACCGTCATCGAACCCATCGTTCTACCATTCCTAGACCGGCAAGGGAACTTGCTGTTCCAACAGGACAATGCACGTCCGCATGTATCCCGTGCCACCCAACGTGCTCTAGAAGGTGTAAGTCAACTACCCTGGCCAGCAAGATCACCGGATCTGTCCGCCATTGAGCATGTTTGGGACTGGATGAAGCGTCGTCTCACGCGGTCTGCACGTCCAGCACGAACGCTGGTCCAACTGAGGCGCCAGGTGGAAATGGCATGGCAAGCCGTTCCACAGGACTACATCCAGCATCTCTACGATCGTCTCCATGGGAGAATAGCAGCCTGCATTGCTGCGAAAGGTGGATATACACTGTACTAGTGCCGACATTGTGCATGCTCTGTTGCCTGTGTCTATGTACCTGTGGTTCTGTCAGTGTGATCATGTGATGTATCTGACCCCAGGAATGTG
Organism: Schistocerca nitens; assembly: GCF_023898315.1. Lineage (NCBI taxonomy): Eukaryota > Metazoa > Arthropoda > Insecta > Orthoptera > Acrididae > Schistocerca > Schistocerca nitens. The sequence goes on from NC_064621.1 coordinate 373,638,813, forward strand.
TCAATAAAGTTTCCCCTTCCTGGGACAATGAATTCACGGTGTTCTTATTTCAATTTCCAGGAGTGTAGATAGAGAGGTAAAAATTGACACACGTTCTTGGAATTATATGGGGTTTTATTAGAACAACAAAAAACAAAGTTCACAAAATGTCTGACGGATGGCTCCGGACAGCAAAACGTCAGTGACTGCGCATGACAATCGTGTATAAAAGGAGCTGTAATGAGAGAGAGAATCAGATGCGCCGGCAGTCGCAGCATGTTGACGTTACCTAAAAAGGCGCTTTTAGTGAAGCTGTATTATCAGAATGGGAAATGTGCTAGTTCAGCGTTACGATCCTATCGCCATAGGAAGGGGATTCGAACGGGTAAAGGTCCGTTGACAAATGCAGCTGTGGCGAGAATGATTTCGAAGTTCGAAGCCACGTGTTGTTTAGACGATAGACCCCGTATTGGCCGACCGAGCACAAGGCGTAATGCTGCTGAGACAGTTCAGGAAGAAATGGAGACTGTAGCGGGTTCGTCTATGCACGGGGAAGTCAGTGCTCGTGCAGTCGCACGTCGCACCGGCATTCCATATACTACTCTTTGTGTGGGCGTACCCTCCGATGCTATCCGTACGAAATCCATCGGCATCATAAACTGTTACATGGCGATTTAGTGAAGAGGAGGGCATTTGCGGTGTGGGCCTTTCAAAAGATGGCGGAAAATGACGATTGGTTGAGTAACGTGTTGTGGACCGACGAAGCTCATTTTGAAACGTCCCCTTAGAACAATTTATACAGGACTGTGCTTAAACTGACACACAATATTTTTTAGCGCAACGCACACAAAAATCTTCGTTACTCGAACTACTGCAATACAGCGAGCGCCACTACTGCCAGCTAAATAAAAGATTCAAACTACGGAAGGCACTAACTACTGATAGGCATAGTTAGCAAATTAAAGATTTTAATAGAGAACAAACAATGTATTAACCTTAATAGTCATAATATATATAGCAGTTCATGACATCCAGTCTTACAAATTTCAAAATTCTGTCATCTCTCTCCCCACATCCACCACTGCTGGCGGCTCACCTCCAACTGCGCAACGCTACGCGCTGTTAACATCCAGCTGCCCAACACTACAATGGCAGACAACAATGCAAACTAGCCACAGACTGCACACAGCACAGCCAGTGATTTTCATACAGAGCGCTACATGGCGTTACCAATATAAAAACCTAAACAGCCTACTTACAATTTCACGCTCCGAGTGTCTGTCAGCGCCCACAACTGCAGAATTTGGGCTACCGAAAATCCTAGAATTGCCGTGGAAGCTCCATTGCACTACGAGAAAGTCACGGTATGGGTTGTATTTATCAAATCTACCGTTATCGGGCCTTTTTTCTTCGAGGAAATGTGTGATTCTGGTTTTGAAACAGCTACCATGACGGTGAGAGGTACGCCGATATGTCACAGAATCGCATCTTCCCCAGCCTGGCTGAGAAACACCTGCTGGAATGTACGATGTTTATGCAGGATGGCGCTCCACCCCATATTGCTGGACGCGTGAAAGATCTCTTGCGCGCGTCGTTTGGCTTTGGGGTTACCCGAAGTCGCAAGTGTATCGTGATCGACCGACATCTCTAGGGATGCTGAAAGACAACATCCGACGCCAATGCCTCACCATAACTCCGGACGTGCTTTACAGTGCTGTTCACAACATTATTCCTCGACTACAGCTATAGTTGAGGAATGATGGTTGACATATTGAGCATTTCCAAGTAAAGAACATCATCTTTGCTTTGTCTTACTTTGTTAGTCTAATTATTGCTATTCTGATCAGATGAAGCGCCATCTGTCGGACATTTTTTGAACGTTTGTATTTTTCGGTTCTAATTAAACCCCATGTCATTCCAAGCATGTGTGTCAATTTGTACCTCTCTATCTACATTATTCCGTGATTTATTCAGTTTTCAAATTTATACTGACTTTTTGATCACCCGGTACTTAGAAGCTTCTGAATTTGTACATGAGTATTATTTTTGTGATACTGTTTGGTTATTAAAATTAGTTTTTCTCGCTTATCTTTTTAGGCACCTAAATATTTTAAACAAGAACCTCCAAGGGAAAGAACATAGAATTATGACGGCCAAAGACAAAATCAAAGGACTGCTCACAAAACTTCGTTTGCGGTCATTTTCTTTACAAAAGAGATGTTTGAGTCTTTCCCTAGCGTTCATAAGGTTCTCGAAGAAATCGCAATGTACTAGTCGGTGATAAGTTCTCAAATTCTTGAATGATACAAAGCGTGCCTAATTTCGAAGAAAAGCTATTAAGTTACTTTTCAGAACTGAACTCTGAAGCTGACAGTGGGCATACATAGATAAGTCCTTTTTAAAATATGTAATTACAACTGGCTGATCTGAGCTCTGGGATGATTAAAATGGGATTTAATTCGCAAAAGATTGGTATTTTCTGGATGAAGAGAAAAGTTTTGAAATTATGAATGTCATTCGCCACTTCCTACCAATGTCAGTTAGCGCAATCTTCAATAGTGAACATAAAAGCTAAGAAGAGAAATAGGCTTCAGTTAGAGAATGATTTGTTTACTAGAGTCTCAAGAATAGAACCACAATTTGACAAAATATTAATAGATATCCAGGCATAGCCTTCTCATTGAATTTATTGTATTTTTATTGTAGTACAGGACCAACAGCCCTTATTAATTTTATGTGGCGAAGTGTCACCAGTGATATCGCTGGTGTGATGCTACTAATAAAAGCTGTTAAATACAGCCGGCCGCGGTGGTCTAGCGGTTCTGGCGCTGCAGTCCGGAACCGCGGGACTGCTACGGTCGCAGGTTCGAATCCTGCCTCGGGCTTGGGTGTGTGTGAAGTCCTTAGGTTAGTTAGGTTTAAGTAGTTCTAAGTTCTAGGGGACTTATGACCTAAGATGTTGAGTCGCATAGTGCTCAGATCCATTTGAACCATTTTTGTTAAATACAATCTTGATAAACGTCAAGTATGATTTTAAATATTACAAATGAGAGACATTATTCACCGTCAAGTTGCGAAGTGCCGATAATGTGCAACTGTAGATAACGGCTGAACCGTACCATTAGTGTTACTGACTTTACTCTTGATGGTATGGATTATGCTCCACGGGAAAGAAATGACAGGGAGGCAACAGAAAATGTTTAAGACAGTATTATTATTACAATGAAAAAATTGCAGTTAGTTGAAATTCTGAAAGTAGCAGGGATAAAATACAGGGAGCGAAAGGCTATTTATAGCTTATACAGAAACCAGACAGCAGTTATTCGAGTCGAGGGGAACGAAACGGAAGCAGTGGCTGTGTGAGACTTGCAGCCTATCCTCGATGATATTAAAACTCTACATTCAACAAGCACTGAACGAAATGAAAGAAAATTTGGAGTAAGAATTACAGGTCAGGGAGAAGAAATAAAAAATCTCCGTTTGCCGATGACACTGTGGTTCTGTCAGAGACAGCAAAGGACTTGGAAGAGCCGTCGAACAGAATGGACAGTGTCTTGGAAGGAGGAAATAAGGTGACAATCAACAAAAGGAAGACAAGGATAATGAGATATAGTCGAATGAAATCAGCTGATATTGAGGGATTGTCGTAGGAAACGAGGCACTTAATGTAGTAGATGATTTTTACCATTTGGGCAGCAATATAACTGATAATGGCCGAAAGGCAAGAAAATTATTTCTGAAGAAGAGAAATATATTAACGCTGAATTATTTTTGAGTGTTAGGAAGCCTTTTCTGCTGGTATTTGTCTGGCGTGCAGCTATGTATGGAAGAGAAACATGGGCAATAAACTGTTATGACAAAAAGAGGATAGAAGCTTTCGAAATATGGTGCTGCAGAATAATGGGTCGATCAAGTACATAATGAGGAGGTACTGAGTAGAGATGGGGAGACAAGAAATTTGTGGCATGACTTGGCCCGAAGAAGGGATCGACTGATAGGACATATTATGAGACATCAAGGATCACATATTTAGTATTGGATATAAGTGTGGGGGTGAGAGGGGGGGGGGGCTGAAAATCGTACAGGGAGACCAATAGATGAATTCAGTAAGCAGTTAAAAAATGATGTAGGTTGTAGAAGTTACTCGGAGGTGCAGCGGCTCGCACAGGATAGAGCAGCATGGAGAGCTGCACCAAACCGGTCTTCGGACTGAAAACCACAACAGCAACCACTTCTAACCTAAACAGACCTCTTCAGCTGCTATAGTTTGGCAGTAGTCACTCTCTGTTCTTTGACCTTCCGCTTTGTACAGCAGAAGCTCCGACAAATAACAATGCCGCCGACAACGCATTATTCAGCTGTACTGTTAGAGACACTCCTCACGTAGCAATTGTCTCCGGTACCTCTGCCTCGGCCTCCTCGACGATGTTGCTAATTCTCTGTGAAGATGTTGCAAGCTCCTCTACTTAAAAAAACTCATATTAATTCATGGCCTGTAAATATTCATTTATGAGACCATTTTATATTTATTGTCGTTAGCCAACACGAATTAAATAGTTTCATTCCACTAGCCGTCTTCTGCGTTTAGCACCCACTTTGAACAGTAGGCAGAAACAAATGTCTTTAGACAAATGTCTTATCAAAAAGGATGCGCAGTTTTATAAACTATATTTCTACTTCGTACATTGTTTTAGTATTTCTTAGGAATGGGTCTGGTTACCCTATTTGTATGCGAATTCCTACATAAAAATATGTTTCGCATGACGAGTGTTTTGCATAGCAGGTAAGACTCAAAAGCGAATTATGATAATGAAGCGAGGTTCCGCTGTCTAGTCAGTTTGTAGAGAGCAGATTTTTTACTCGAATTTCTGTAAGTTCGTTGTTGGACCTGTTAAGTTTCTTATCGATCGGTTCCTGAAAAAAATTTTTATGTTTTTCGTCTATTCATCGTTAACACGGTGTATTTATTCCATGACACTACGTTCTATTGAATTCAGGATTAAGACTAAACAAGGTATTACGTAATTTGAATAAAAATTAATTACACTTTTCTTAGGCCTATGTTTTTGTATTATAGAATCTATATTATTAGACACCTAATGGCCTTTTTAATTAATTGCGGGAATATTTGATGTGTTTTATTGCAAATTATTCTACTAGATTTTTAGAAGACTTTGTCATCTGTTATCAAAATAACAATGAGTTAATTCAGCCTAGTCACAATTAACAGCACGAAAGAAATGAGAGATGAACCAGATGACAAGCAACGACGATTTTGTAGGAATCCTGATCAACCTACAGACCTACGAAAGTAGATACAACTTCAATTACAGTCTTACGTAAACCGAAGCGTCATAGATCTTTCGGCAGAAATCGCTGTACTTGGTGAATTTTCTCATTGCTGCAATTCTAACGACCTATTGTTTGGTTTGAAGCATGGTTACTGAAACGCATTCAAGTAACCGTGGTGCGAAGTGCCCGTACCGCCATTCCCACCAGCTAGTTAAAGGGATCCCTTACCTCTGCCCGCAAACCTCTGAATGGTGATCTCGCGGATACAGTCTGTGTAGGGCTTGGTCGCCGTAGTTCCGTTCCGCCGGCCGCGGTGGTCTAGCGGTTCTAGGCGCTCAGTCCGGAACCGTGCGACTGCTACGGTCGCAGGTTCGAATCCTGCCTAGGGCATGGATCTGTGTGATGTCCTTAGGTTAGTTAGGTTTAAGTAGTTCTAAGTTCTAGGGGACTGATGACCACAAATGTTAAGTCCCATAGTGCTCAGAGCCATTTGAACCATTTTAGAGTTCCGTTCCCAAATGTCGGAAGAGTATGACAGACATCGTGTCACTTATCGCCGCTATAAGTCTCTACGTATTTGAAGTGTTAAACAGGTTTAAATTAGATTCATGTTTATTACTACGAGTAAGTACCATATCTGAACGTGGGCAGCTTTACAATGTACTTTCCGAAACTTCGTCAGTTCCCTGTGACATTTCTTCCATAGCAGAGTATCGTCACGAATCATACGTCAGCACCCATGGTGCATATTCTCTTTGCACCATTTAAACCAATCAAACAGAAGTCACCCCTGCGACCGCGAGTCCTCCACCAAGACTTTGTGACTCCCTTACGGGTCGCGGCCCACGGGTCGAAAAACATTGCCATACCGCGCAGCATTACTCTAGCACACAACGGACGAGCGTAGTGTAGGCCATCTCTTTAGTAGACCTGTCGCATCTTCTAAGTGTTTCGCCGATAAAACACAGTCTTTGGTTAGCCCTCACCTCAACATATCTACGTGTTACTTCCAATTGAAGTAGTTCGTAATTCCTCGGTGTTTAGGTGGGTCGATAATAGCCCATGAATTGGCGTGAATTATCGTTTAACCGAAACTTAACACTTTTGCTTTCGTACTCACTAGGCTGACATCACACTTTTTCTTATTCGGAGACAATTGCCACTTCTCGAATCGTTCAGATATCGTGTCTGCGTCGTTTTGCAATTAATTTTGATCTTCTGATGACTTTATTAGATGGTAAATGACAGCTTCATCTGCAGACGATGTAAGACAGTTGCTCACATGTAGCCGGCCGGTGTGGCCGTGCGGTTCTAGGCGCTTCAGTCTGGAACCGCGTGACCGCTACGGTCGCAGGTTCGAACACTGCCTCGGGCATGGATGTGTGTGATGTCTTTAGGGTAGTTAGGTTTAAGTAGTTCTAAGTCCCATAGTGCTCAGAGCCATTTAAACCATTTTGCTCACATGTATCCTGAATGGTCAAAACATGTTAGTTACAGATGAGGACATACAACAGTTCCTTGGGGAACGCCGGATATCACTTTTGTTTCACTACACGATTTTCCATCTATTACTGCATAGAGGGACCTTTAGCTTCTTCTTCTTTTGCCATTCCAAGATAAGGCGTTATGGCCTGTTGCGGCATCACCATCTTTTCCTCGGTCTCCCCAAACGCCTTCTTCCAATAGAATTGTATGCCATTGCTAGTCTTTGGTGACATGCGCAGTAAATACTCTTTCCAATAATGTTTTCTTTGGATTACATTTTTAGTTAACGGCTGTGCTCCCACTTTTTTCCTTATTTGTTCGTTTCTTATTCTGTCTTCTCTTGTGCAGCCTATCACTGATCTAAGGAACTTCGTTGCTGATGTTTCAAGTTGTCTTAGGTCTTTTGATCTTGATGTCCAACCCTCTGCGGGTAGTGCCACGACTGAATGCAGTTTTATTCAGCTTTCTCTTCTCTTTCTACCCTCCAATGTTCTTCTTATCGTGCCACATACACACTCCAGGAAATGGAAAAAAGAACACATTGACACCGGTGTGTCAGACCCACCATACTTGCTCCGGACACTGTGAGAGGGCTGTACAAGCAATGATCACACGCACGGCACAGCGGACACACCAGGAACCGCGGTGTTGGCCGTCGAATGGCGCTAGCTGCGCAGCATTTGTGCACCGCCGCCGTCAGTGTCAGCCAGTTTGCCGTGGCATACGGAGCTCCATCGCAGTCTTTAACACTGGTAGCATGCCGCGACAGCGTGGACGTGAACCGTATGTGCAGTTGACGGACTTTGAGCGAGGGCGTATAGTGGGCATGCGGGAGGCCGGGTGGACGTACCGCCGAATTGCTCAACACGTGGGGCGTGAGGTCTCCACAGTACATCGATGTTGTCGCCAGTGGTCGGCGGAAGGTGCACGTGCCCGTCGACCTGGGACCAGACCGCAGCGACGCACGGATGCACGCCAAGACCGTAGGATCCTACGCAGTGCCGTAGGGGACCGCACCGCCACTTCCCAGCAAATTAGGGACACTGTTGCTCCTGGGGTATCGGCGAGGACCATTCGCAACCGTCTCCATGAAGCTGGGCTAAGGTCCCGCACACCGTTAGGCCGTCTTCCGCTCACGCCCCAACATCGTGCAGCCCGCCTCCAGTGGTGTCGCGACAGGCGTGAATGGAGGGACGAATGGAGACGTGTCGTCTTGAGCGATGAGAGTCGCTTCTGCCTTGGTGTCAATGATGGTCGTATGCGTGTTTGGCGCCGTGCAGGTGAGCGCCACAATCAGGACTGCATACGACCGAGGCACACAGGGCCAACACCCGGCATCATGGTGTGGGGAGCGATCTCCTACACTGGCCGTACACCACTGGTGATCGTCGAGGGGACACTGAATAGTGCACGGTACATCCAAACCGTCATCGAACCCATCGTTCTACCATTCCTAGACCGGCAAGGGAACTTGCTGTTCCAACAGGACAATGCACGTCCGCATGTATCCCGTGCCACCCAACGTGCTCTAGAAGGTGTAAGTCAACTACCCTGGCCAGCAAGATCTCCGGATCTGTCCCCCATTGAGCATGTTTGGGACTGGATGAAGCGTCGTCTCACGCGGTCTGCACGTCCAGCACGGACGCTGGTCCAACTGAGGCGCCAGGTGGAAATGGCATGGCAAGCCGTTCCACAGGACTACATCCAGCATCTCTACGATCGTCTCCATGGGAGAATAGCAGCCTGCATTGCTGCGAAAGGTGGATATACACTGTACTAGTGCCAACATTGTGCATGCTCTGTTGCCTGTGTCTATGTGCCTGTGGTTCTGTCAGTGTGATCATGTGATGTATCTGACCCCAGGAATGTGTCAAAGTTTCCCCTTCCTGGGACAATGAATTCACGGTGTTCTTATTTCAATTTCCAGGAGTGTATGTTGATAAGAGGTAATTTTCTTATTTATCTCTTACTCTTCTACAAACGTTACATCACATTCTAGGTGTTGGAAATAGGACATCTGTTCTATTGTTGTATTGTTGATGATTATCTTAGTCCTCGCCGGCCGGAGTGGCCGAGCGGTTCTAGGCGCTACAGTCTGGAACCGCGCGATCGCTACGGTCGCAGGTTCGAATCCTGCCTCGGGCATGGATGTGTGTGATGTCCTTAGGTTAGTTAGGTTTGAGTAGTTCTAAGTTCTAGGGCACTGATGACCTCAGAAGTTAAGTCCCACAGTGCTCAGAGCCATTATCTTAGTCCTCGTAGGGTATTTTCCTAAGAAGGCCATTGGTTTAGTTTTGTTGTTGATATCTTAAGATTATAACTTGTTTAATCTGTATACCGCAATTTGTAGTTTGTCTTCACTATCCCGTATCACTACCTTGTTGGACAAAAAGCATCGTATTTAAAAATTTGCCGAGCTCGCTTCTCGTATCTTCAGGCAATCTGTACTTCCTGAATTCTCCGACTAGGTTGTCAGTGCAGGCAATGAAGTTGCAGTTGTCATACTACAGCCTTGCCTTACTCTCTGGTTTATGCCTATTTCTGGTGTCATCTCTTCGCCTGTATCTATTCTAATTTAGATGTTTTTGTACAAACTTTTGCGTACTCATATCATCTGTCTGGGGAAACCTCTGTTTTCCGTTATTTTTTCTGCGTATGTGGTCAAATGCCTTCTCAAAGTTCATAAGTGATGGGTGCATCTCCAATTGAATTCTTTTCTTTTTCTTTGTTTCATAGTGGAGACATTGTCGGTACAAGTCTGCCCTTTCGGAAGCCTTCTCGCTGTTCCTTTTTTTTATTTGCTTCAATGCCTGTATCAATTCTGTGAAACCTATTAGATCTAGCGGCCTTTCTGACACTCAAGCACGAATCCAGTCGCACGACTGAAGTAATTCTCCAGAGTCACGCAATTTGATTAGAGATTTCATGTGAGGAACGGTGTCAAAAGCCTTACCCAAATTTATAAATATGGAAGCAATTTGAGATCCCCTGTCGACAGCATTCATTCGTGGGGATAAATTGCTAGTTCTGTTTCACAAGAACGATATACGGACTCTGTGCTATGTCTCAGCAGACCCTCACCTTCGACGACCTTGTTCGAAAATCCTACTGTAAATCGACGTCAGTGACAGGGTCTATAATTCATCGGATTATTGCTGTTTCTTTTCTTGATTATTGGTGTGATCTGTCCAACTTTCCAGTCTTTTGGTACGAATCTTTCGTCGAGTGAAAAATGTATTTGGTTGCTAAGTATGGGGCTACTTTATTAGTATACTCTGAAAGGGACCTATTGACAAATGCTGATAAGCTGCTTCTGTGAATTCCTCTTCTGTGCAAACCTCTTCATCTCTGAGTAACGATTGTAACCTACGTCCCAAATTATTTGCTGGACGCTTTCCGATCCCTTTCTTCCTCTACAGTTTTTATTCCATACAGGAACATCTAGCGCCGTGGAAATTATTCCTCGATGTTTTAACTGATGTCCTACCATCCTGTAGCTTCTTATTGTCAGCGTTTTCCGTATATTTCTTGCCGCATCAATTCTACGGAGAACCTCCTCATTCCTTACCTTATCAGTCCGCCTACATTCTTCTCTCGCTTTGCATCTCAGATTCTTCCGTTCTCATTTGTTCTGGTTTTCCCACAGACCACATTTTTCTCAAGTCCCTATATTCTCTGACGTGGCTCAAATTGACTTCTTTCTCTTTCCTCAGTTGGACAAAAGTATACGTGGCCAGCATTTCCAAATCGATGCCGAGGTGATGTTCCATAACAGAAAGTACTCCAACCAAGGCTTCCATCTATTAAACCATTGTTGGGGAAAATATGTCACACTGAAGGACGAATATGTAGAGAAGGACTGAAATCGTCACCAAATGGTCACAGCGTCATTTTTTTCTCAAGGTAACAATTAAAACATCGTATCAACTCTATTGTTGTTAATAATGATTAAAGGAGAAGTGGAACATCATATCCGAACAGGCTGTTCGCCTTTGGCCAATCACCGCGAGGCTGCCTACCACCGGGAGTAAATATAATGGGGCGTGTGCTTCCGGAGTGCACTTGCTTTCCCGGCAGAGAGCGCGGCCATTCTAAATTAATGGCCAACTCGAAGCAACTCCGCCGACTCCGGGCAATTCGCAGATCCCGGCGGGAGCGCAGAGCGGCGGTCTTAAAGTTGAGGCGCCGAGGGCCCTCTGGGGCAAACATTGATCACCGCCGACTCGGGCTTCCTTCTGAGCTCTGCCCAACTTTGCGTGTGCAAGTTCTAGCGCCCCACTCCTATTGGCAAGTGGAGTTCGTCTACGACGCTTTCCGAAGCTCTCCGTCGTCTGAAATTAGATCAACATATTTGAGTGAAAAGTTTCAGACGGTTTGTAACGTACTGATAATTTTCTGGCTAAGTGGGAGCATTTCCGTATTCGAAAGGTGGAAAGGTGTCCTGAGCAGTTTGCTCGCCGTAAACGTTCTGATGGTCCGCTGACTCTAACCTGCTTAAAAATAATTATGTAAAATCGATGTGAAATTGGAAATTAGGGCGGAAGGGAACAATACTAGAATTGCTGTTACAACTTAAGCTATAGGTGATTGTAATTGTACAAAACAAACATTACCGAACTCTAACGAATGCACAGTATGAAATTCTGGTTTTCAGCTATTGAATCAACAAGGTGGGCAGGTGAGGTCTTATGGGACCAAACTGCTGAGGTCATCGGTCCCTAAGCCTAAACACTACTTAATCTAACTTAAACTAACTTACGCTATGGACAACACAGACACCCATGCCCGAAGGAGGACTCGCACCACCGACGGGGGAAGCCGCACGGACCGTGACATGGCGCCCTAGACCGACTATTGAATCAACAAATGGTTCAAATGGCTCTGAGCACTATGGGACTTAACATCTGAGGTCATCAGTCCCCTAGAACTTAGAACTACTTAAACCTAACTAACCTAAGGACATCACACACATCCATGCCCGAGGCAGGATTCAAACCTGCGACCGTAGCGGTCGCGCGGTTCCAGGCTGAAGCGCCTAGAACCGCTCGGCCACAACGACCGGTATTGAATCAACAATTGGCCGGCCGAAGTGGCCGTGCGGTTAAAGGCGCTGCAGTCTGGAACCGCAAGACCGCTACGGTCGCAGGTTCGAATCCTGCCTCGGGCATGGATGTTTGTGATGTCATTAGGTTAGTTAGGTTTAACTAGTTCTAAGTTCTAGGGGACTAATGACCTCAGCAGTTGAGTCCCATAGTGCTCAGAGCCATTTGAACCATTTTTGAATCAACAATTAGACCAATCTGTTAATTTAGGCATATATTTTGATTCTGTACATAAAAGTTACAAATGTGTGAGTTTCAGTGGGATGAGGGGGTTATCAAAACATTCGGTGATTTACTAGTAAAGCCTCCGAATGTGAAAGCTCTTAAAGTTTTTTAAGTAAAGGAAACTTTACGTTTCTGCATTTTTCTTTCTCACCTCTACGTCCTATTTCACAACGTAGCAACTCTGGCGACGAACACATTGCTGCCAGCGACAGACCCGTTTGTTGATACTATCACTGTGGAATGTTTTACTTTGTTGATGGAGGAACAACCTCACCTCTACTTGCCCCGCTTTATCACCATCAAAGTGAAGTGCTCAAGCTGTTCGTCAGATTTTGGAAACAGATAAAAACCGGATGGGACCAAATCGAGACTGTACATATGATGATCATTGATAATGAACCCAAGGCCTCGGACTGTTTCAGTTGCCCCAGTGCTCACTTGTGGTCTGGCATTGTCATGCTAAAGGAGAAAGTGCTCCATGTCTGGATGGTTAGAAACTTCATAAGAGCACGCTGTTTCCCACGGACCGACATAGCTACTTTACAAACCGCATGTTACACACAAGGTTTCGGAGCTCTCTAGAGGAAGAGCGTTACAAGTATAGCCTGGGAAGCAGGAAACTCGATCGAATAACGTACTTGTTATGCAATACCTCAACCGATTCAGGGAACAGAATAAAAATTTCGAAGGCATTACTTTTCAGCACGCCCTAGTATTGCTATGTGTCTTACGATTTTTTCTAAGAAAGAATGCTTTCAGAAACTACAAAGGAAAGTCCTATTAAGTTGAAGTATTGACCCCGAACTGAAATATATTATTCTGAAACTTTATAGCTGAATAAGTGCTCCCTGGATAAAAAATAAATTCATAAAGAGAGTGAGAAAGTTCGCGTAACTGTGATGTGTGCTAAATGAGCACAATGATGATTCCAGTAGACAGATCAAGAGATTTAGAAAGTGAAGGAAGAAATCTGTATCCTTTACGATATGAAAGGAAAGGTTCAAATGGCTCTGAGCACTATGGGACTCAACTGCTGAGGTCATTAGTCCCCTAGAACTTAGAACTAGTTAAACCTAACTAACCTAAGGACATCACAAACATCCATGCCCGAGGCAGGATTCGAACCTGCGACCGTAGCGGTCTTGCGGTTCCAGACTGCAGCGCCTTTAACCGCACGGCCACTTCGGCCGGCAAAAGGAAAGGCTTTTAGCACATATTCTAAGGCAAAGAGTAGTATTTGCTTCACTTCCGTGGCAGAGATGAGCTTTCTCGCAGTGGAACGTATGAAAGTGCATATAATACGGGCACACACACTATCCTGGCCGGTGTGGTAATAATCGTCTGGTAAGCCCTTAGATTCTGTCCTTACCCATAGTAACAATGTTGCCCGGTTAATTGCAAGAGCGAGCCTACATAACTTATCAGAAAAGTTGATGTGACAAATAACAGCGCGAGAAGTTAGAGATTAAACAAAGGACTGAGACTACTTAAGTTACATGTACTACTCCAACATTCAGTTGACTCATGGTGTAAGCCATTCTTATGGCTTGATCTAATTTCACATGGATTCACATATCTTTCACCCGAATGTATTTGTAGTATGTTTTGCATATTGGAATAAAACTAACATTTTAGAGGACATGTTAAAACAGTACTAGCATGATGAAGGTTACCACTAATTAAATGTGGCTCAGAGTATAAGTTGAAATTTTTCTATCTAAACTATGGGGATTAATCTGTTGTCTCTTTCGCTGAAGTATGTACGAAATTATAGAACTGAGCAATAAGTATGAATTATCTTTGTCTAGGTTTCATAGTTTACAAATTAGCTTTTGACTCAGCTTTAACAAAACAAGGGTTGATCCAACCATTTTTAATCTATATGGAGTGTAACTGCTTTCTTAGAACTGAAAGGATATGAGATTTTCAGAGCCGAAAGAGGAGTGAGGCCAGGAAACGTATCACCAGCACTTTGAAAAGTATTCCTTCGCTTCATTTCAAGACAGAAGAAAAGACATAAACGAACATGTAATGGAAGGTCGTGAGATGACATTAAAATATCTACAGAAGCAACACGTCTGCTTAAATTTTATTTGTATCAGGTCTCGAGATAAAAGACCTCATTTTATGCTAATAAATAAACCACCAAATAAATAAATCTATGGTAATAAATTCTTACAGTAGGATGCTTTTTATGACGCACTTTCTTTGAGTTGATGCTCATGTAGGAAACGGATTTAGTATTACTTTATTCGTGTCAATTACCTGTAAAGCATTGTAGGACTGGAAATGACTAAAGTATTCGATTGGCGGGTTGGGACACGCAAAGCGCATTTGTAACGGTGAGTAAACTGTTTAAACTGTTTCTGCTTCTCTTCCCGGTAAGTGAAGTAGAAATTTAGAGTATTTAAAGTAAGATATATCAGTAAAAGGTCTGACTAATATATAATAATGCGTTGCCAGTTAACAGTTTTTTTTTCTTCTTGGAGGCTGTTAAATACAAAATTCAATAACATAAACTTAAGTACAAGAATTCGTGAGCGACACAAAAGTCTCACATATAATAATGCCTTGCGTTAGGCGGTTTGATAAGAAGTAATTCTATTATATAAATTGAACTACAAAGATGGGTGAATAACTCCAGAAATTCAGTTGTAATATATAAGAAAAGTTGGCTAGCGACCACGCACGAAAAGATACAAGTGCTTATGTAGTCTGCTTAATGAAAACCGTTAAAAATTGGCATTAGTGTTTTGCGATAGAAAAGTTCAAGATGAATACACCAATGTCGCAATGGGTTACACGGCACAATATAGTGACAATATTCAAGAGGACACATGTGGGTTTGGCATTATACACGTCTCCATCATTTCATCGTACATCACTTGATAATAGCTTAATATCTTCTCGGTTTATGTAGAACTCGTTGCTCATAGATCTATGAAGTATTTCACTACCCAAAACAATATCCTCTCAAACGTTAGGTTCCGCAGCACCTCCTATGGTAGCTGCTGTTATCACGTCTGGGATAACACGAAAACGAACACGCATTTGCACGTGTCTGCTTGTCTATTTCATACATGGCAGTTGTCTTTTTGTTGAATTTGAGTGGCGGCCCAATACAGTTCACAGAATCGATTTACAAAAAAAAAAAAAAGTTTCAGCCACTTTCGTCGTGTGTCGCCCGTGTGGCCCAGCAGATAATGGCGCTACAGTTGTATCACGGCCCGCAGTTCGCAAAGGAAGCCGCAGATAGCGGCGACCGTCAATTCGGCAGTCCGAAATGTTATCTCCATCGACAGGGAAATCACTTGGCCCGCCATTGGACAGCCGTTAATGGGTTTAGCTAATTGCCTCTTCGTGGCGCTTTGTCCGCAGTAATTGCTCTCACTGTCGACCTGTCAGCCTGAGTAATTACTCTTCCGTCAGGTTGACAGTGGCGCTCATCTCTTGAACACGGCGGGCGCTCCCAACAATTGCAAGGTGCTCACCGGGGGTACACGACTGCAGTACCCCGACCTGTTTCCGTGAACGAAAAACAAAATAAAAACATTAACATGTTTGTCAGGTATTTCCATTACACCTCTGTCCATCTCCAGATAGCGAATGTAGGAATGTGTTGACGCAGTACTTTTGCCCCATGACTGCGAAACCACAAATAATCAACCTCTGACTACAATACGTTATAAAGGTAAATAAAATTTTCGCACCTGATAGCGGAGCACAAACTTGGTGAGGCAAATCGGCCTTGTCCGTGGGATAATTGCAGAAACGCAAGAAAAAAAAGTTTAGAGAACACACAGCCAACCAAAATTATATACTCGACATTTAGGTGACAAGCTGGGATTACATCTGGGTGTAAGAAATATGTAGGCTGTAATATACAGGGTGTCTAGCTACTGTAGATACAAATAAAAGCGAGGAATACAGAACGATGAAACAAGAAAATATTCCGAATTAACATAGGTCCGGATGGTAATAGTTCCCCCACCATGAGGTACTGTGAGTGGCTACATCAACACATTGCAGCTGAGTGTCCGCGGATCCAGACTGCAGATATACACTTGAGGAAAGGCACTTTAAGATGTTCTACATGGTCACCGTTTGTGTGGAGGCAGGCTTTTGCCCGTCCCCTTATCGATGTCCGTACACGGTCAAAAATCCCAGGCGTGTTCCGAATGCAATGACAACCTTCCACAATGAGTTAACGGAGTTCATCGACATTATCAGCAGGGCTGGAATACGCCAGAGTTTCTAAATAGCCGCACAGAAACAAGTCGAGTCTCGTTATAAAGTTAGGGAAATAGGCATTGGTGCTATGCCCAACGAAAAATCGAGATAAATGCAGCAATATCACGGTAGGTTACAGTGTTTAATATGGAACACAGTAGCGATATTCAGTAGGGAATATGTGTGCTTGGTATTGTCCTGATTTGTATTACATGGGAGCAAATCGTGGAACCCAAGATGCCATGATATCGGCGAACCACGACCGGTACACATTCGTCGAATATTCGTGCAGCGAAATGAAAGTGAGCCTGTGTACCATGAAACATGCACCACACGAACATACTTTCTCCATAAGGAACATCATGCCAACAATTGATTAGCTTGTATTATGAAGGTATACAGAAATGAAATGTGACCGTGTCGGAGAAAGCATTGGTTTCCGCACCTGTGTTTATTAGGACTATTTGCTTGTTTGACTGTCCTCAACTCAGCCCTTCAGCCTTTTCATATCATAGTGAAGAGCCTGTAGACAAGCGCACGTTGAAGCCAGCACATACCCGAATTAACGGTTGTAGAAGTCAGCGACCAGAATACTATCGCAGAAGTTTCAGTTTTGACATTAGAAACTGTCTTTGAGTTGAATGTGACGGAATTACTTGACTATATGGTCATACGCCCAGCACTTTCTGATAATTACGTCGTTGGTTCCGAGTAAAGCCGAATTGAAGTGGAAAAAGTTAGATTTCACAGCCAAAGAACAGCTACTACGTCAATCTCAGATAGGAAATTTTTTATGTAGAGTTTTGTAGTAATCAGTATTTCATTTGCGGTGTTGATCATGTACGGAACTGAAGCTGAAGTGGTTATAAGAATGTTTCAACAGAACTATATGAACAATTTCGAAATAAAATGGTCGCTAGCTTATTCAGGCATAGATCACTGCAAAACTAATAAGAGGAAACAGTAGAATATGGAATGGGCTGCCCTATTACTACGTAATTTCGCTACATGCGTAATGGCAAAAATATTTCACTGCTGATAACGATTTTTGATTACACGAAACCACATTGACTAATAATTTAGGCCCGCCGTTGTGGCCGAGCGGTTCTAGTCGCTTCAGTCCGGAACCGCGCTGCTGCTACAGTCGCAGTTTCGAATCCTGCCTCGGGCATGGACGTGTGTGATGTCCTTAGGTTGGTTAGGTATAAGTAGTTCTAGGTCTAGGGGACTGATGACCTCAGATGTTAAGTCCCATAGTGCTTAGAGCCATTTTGAATAATTAAGAAACCAATAAAATATGATAATAGTGCATTAATGCAGTGATGTAGCAATAAATCCACACACACCTTCTGAGATTTAATGTTTCTTATTATAACCATAATTATTAATTCCCTTTTGAGAATACTGTTTGCAAATAGTTGGCAACACGAAAGTAATGAATGAGCACAGAAATACTGCACATCAAACGGGAAACAGGCAAAGATACAATGGAAAATACCGTTACGTAAAATTCAGAATTCAGTTCTAGAACTGAAATAATTACAACTTCTTTAGAATGAAATACTATTTAATATCTTTTATTTACTAGGCACAAGCTGACGTTGGCTTACACAAATTGTTCTTGGTTCATAAAATAATTCTTTTTGTGTTGGTGATCTACACTATTTTTTTAATTTTCATTAAAAAAAACGAAATTACAGTATGGCATTTATTGGCCAGGATATCCCCTTTGGGTTTCGACCGCCGTATTGCTACTCTTTTTAGTTGACCCCGCTTAAGCGACCTTTGTGTTAGTGATGATTAGAGTAATATTAGGGGCACACAACACCCATTCCCCTGCCGGGAATCGAACACAGGCCCCTAGCGTGATAGGCGCTAACGCTACCGCTGCGCTACGGAGGCGGCCTTTTTACATAAATAAATTAAGATTGCTCTTAAGAACAGTATAACGTAAAACAGTACCCTGTACAAGGTAATAGTATCTCAGGTCGATGAAATTCCCCATTACAAGAAAACAACTATTATACGAAAAATCAACACTCTGTAAATAACTAGATCAAGAATGAGAATCCCTACGATTTGAAATTGAAGAGCTGTTTATCTGAAGTCTGACAGAACACCGTCCACCGTGGCTAAGCTGGTGGTCGAAGTTTTACTTTGGCATCTGTTGGTGGTGTAATGGAGCAGTATGGCTTCGTTTACAAAATTTAGATGCACGTCCTTTTTTACTGTCGCCAGTCTTCTGATTTGATGCGGCCCGCCACGCATTCTTCTCCTGTACCAATCTCTTCGTCTCTGAATAGACTTTGCAACTTGAGTCCTGAATTATTTGCTGGATGTGTTCCAATTTCTTTCTTCCTCTACATTTCTTGCCCTCCACAGGTCCCTCAAGCACCATGGAAGTCATCCCCTGATGTCTTAACAGATGTCCTATCATACTGTCGCTTCTCGTCGTCAGTGTTTTCAGTGTTTTCCTCATATTCCTTTCCACTCCTATTCTCCGCATAATATCCTCATTTCTTACCTTATCAATCCACCTAATTTTCGAAATTCGTCTGTTGCACGACATCTCAAATGCTTCGATTCTCTTCTGGTTTTCCAACTATCCATATTTCTCTATCATAAAATGCTGTGCTCCAAACCTACGTTCTCAGGAATTCCATCCTCAAATTAAGGTCTATATTTGATAGTAGTAGACTTCTCTTGGCCAGGAATGCTCTCTTTGCTCCGTCCGTCATTAGTTATTTTTCTGTCTAGGTAGAAAATTCTACGTGACCATCAGTCCCGATCTTTAGTTCCTAGGTGTTCTCAATTCTGCTACTTCTCATCACTTTCGCCTTCCTTCGCTTCAATCTCAACCCACATTCTGCACTATTATAATGTTCATCAAGACCAACAGACCATGTATTTCTTCTCCACTTTCACTCAGGAAGCATTGTCATCAGTGAATCGTATCAGTGATATCCTTTCACCTTGAATTTTAATTCCACTCCTGAAACTTTCTTCTATTTCCTTCATTGCTTCTTCGATGTACAAACTGAACAGATATGGCGAACAACAACATCCCTGTGTTACATTGTTTTTAATCCGAGCACTTTTCCTTGGTCATCCACTCTTGTTAATTCCTCTTGGCACTTGTACATATTGCATTTTACCCGCCTCTCCCTTTACCTTGTTAGACGTATGCTTTGCCGGCGATGGGCGAGGCATGACATAATCTCTGACCAGAGAGTAGTTTGTCGTTAGTTGTTGCTTGTCGCTAGTCTGCGCTGGTCTGCGCGAGTCGACAGTAGTAGTCTGGTGTAGTCTGCGTGAGTCGGCGGGAGTCGGCATGCGTCGGCTGTGTGCTCTGCTCGCGACTCTGGTCAGGACTCTGGAGGATGAGTATTGTTGTAGAAGGTAAAGAAGCAGCCTTGCGCATATTTAATAATGTATGTTAATTGTAATTTAATTTGTTCAAAAAAATGCCCCAATAATAATTATTATAATATAAAGTAACTCTTTTAAATAAAAGCATTCATTTGAATTTCCAATGCATAATCATTGCTTCCAAGAATAAGAAACAAATATAGGCCAGCATTGCACGAAGCTGTGTCGAAAAATGACTAATTAAGAGCAGATATAATTGCAGTTCTGTTGAGGTAAGAATTTTTGCTTTTTTTATTCAGAATACAGGGCCGAAGGGCAGCGCTGCTGTCCTCATAAAATTCATCAGGTTACAAAACTTTTTTATTATTTTGGTGTTTAGGAATTTTTCTGTTTCGAATTTGATATTAAATGAGAATAGAATTTTTGTGGTTACATTAAATGTGAATGCATTTCTGCGCACAGACTATAAATGGGAGTCAATTTTGTTCAGATGTTACAATATTAAAAAATTCATTTAATTATTATTTTTTGTGGCGAGGTTACACGTGGCTCATTTCCATTTTCATTTAACATTTTCTGTGGAGAGGTTACACTTGGCGACATCCGGCCAGGATCGTATTTCTTTGGGAATCTTCTGATAAGTAGTCATATATCTGCTCTTATTTACTTAAACGTAGTTTGCATCTGGCGCAACTTATTTACTAATTTGTCACTCTTTCTTTCACAGATCATCGGCAATTTGTTGCTCTTTGTTATAATTGTGTTTGTTGCATTTTGCATTGTCTTTGTTTCATTTGTGAATAATTTTGATTTGTGAAAAATGGCGCGAAAAACTGTTAACAGTACATCGCGATGTGTAATGAGGGAAATAGCCGACTCAAATAACTTGACCGATAGTACTTGCGACACGCAGTGTAATGATGACAATCCTTCATTTACAGACAATCAGTGTGTACCGACCACTAATATTGATTTTGATCCTAGTGATGGACAGACGAATCCAATTGTGTCCTCTGTTAATTTAACGACAATTGATGACGCGGGACGTTCTGTTAAATGAACGCTGCCCAGCTTGACACACCCGGTTTGCAAAATTTACGTAATGAACAGATAATTTTTTCTAACGACAACCAACAGTGCATATTCGATTGGCAAACCTTTTCAAGAATCACAGAATATCCAAATGGATACTCAAAACGTGATAATTGCAGGTACGCCATCAAACAGCACAGAGAATAGAGTAGGTAATATTGGCTTGGATCAAATTATGGCAATATTGCTACAACAGAATAAAAGACAAGAGAACAATCTTAAACAACTTAGTGAAAATCTCATACAGCAACTTAGCGAAGATTTGAAACAACAACTTAACAACCATTACAAACAACTTAATGAAAATTTCGACAACCATTGCAAACAACTTAATGAAGTAATCAATGAAAGTTTCAAACTGTCGAATGAAAAACACGACAACCTTAACGAACAGAACAAACAACTTAGTGAACAGATTACAGCCGTTACCATGCAACGTGATGACACTAAAGAACAATTACGTGAGGATACTAAGACTTGTGCTACAAACAATAGTGAAGAAACTAGATCTGTTGCACAAGAATTAGGTAATAGGCATGCAGGCACAACAGAATCATTTAGAGATGAAATTAATGCAGTCACTGAACAATGTTCAGGAAACGCAACACAGATACGCGACGAGTTTAATTTAAAGTCACCAGAAATTTCACACACTCTGGATACGGAAGTCGATAAGAAATGTGAACAACAGAACAACCAAATTGAGAAACGTATGAAAGTAACAGAAATGAAAAATGTTTCACTCAATAACACCGCACAGCATACGCGTCATTCCGAACATTTCTCACACTCGTACAGCCAGTATAACTTAAGTAATTTACAGAGACTACGTGACTTAAATCCGAAAAGACACAGACAAACAGATACTTATGCAATCCTGAACCTGTTCACACATTCAGTGACGATAACGTTGATTATAAGCAATTTGTCTGTGTAAAGAAATCTAAGGTATTTAAAAATGACGGAGCACAGGTACACGCTTTGAACTGGATACGTCGATTTATTTTTGTACTTTCACCGCCATTGCCTGTAACGCAAAAGCTAAAATTTATTTGCAGCGCGTAATAGACCTCAGGGGATTCATTACGCTTTAATGAATATGTGCTGTAGCGTGCACAGGGCCCCGAGCCGTAGTAGTGCTATTTCATCTTTAGTTTTCTGCACTGCTGCCTTCTCTTCTACTATCTTTTATATCTATCAAAACGGCTCTTCAACTATCGCTCTATCTGGTATTAAGAATGAGTAAAGAAATCCCGATATGACAAATTTTACCGAAAGTGACAGTTCTCTTTAGACACTCCCAAAATGAGAACTATTGCCGTAACTTAAATAACAGATAAAATTGTAATCATCAGTATGTGTAAAATTATCAGCAACAGCAAACGCATTTTGGTAGCAATAGTCGTTTTTCACCGCAACAGCATGAAAGCCAGCCGGTTAGCATACCTAACCAACAATGCAGTCTACAAGGTCAACCAAGCTTTAATGTTTCGCTGCGTACACGTATAGCATCAGCTCCAACAAATAGTAACGCACAGCAACAAGGGAATCAGTACGTAAAGAAAACACACTATTTCAATTCCTATCGCAATGCGCCGTATAGAAATGACTATCATGACAGACGTAAAAATAATGAGCACAATTTTCAGCGTACATTTAATAATAGTCTGTCTTATCAGCAGCAAGAACAGCAGCAACAACATATTATCATGAATGAACCAGACAGTAGGTATCATCCAGAACGTAAGACGTCAGGAAGATATAACAGAACAGTACAAATAGTGGAAATGCCACAGCATCCTCCCGAAAATAATGACACATCAGATGGAATTTGACTAGATACAGTACAGGTTGCATATTCCAGGAACGCAAGCAATACTTTTGACACGCAGAATCTTGTTCACGAGAATGTTATTTGAAACATGCTTTGTTGAATGCACCACTTTTATCACACCCAGATCTTACCAGAAATTTTTCTATTGCCACCGACAGTTCTAACACCGCTTTAGGTGTACATATTTTTCAGGAAATTGAAGAAGATGGTTGTACAGTAATTAAAAACATCGCTTTTGCAAGTCGTATTCTGTCAGCTGCTGAACGAAATTATTCTGTTACAGAACTTGAAACATTATGTGTTGTATGGGCTTTTACCAGATTTAGGCATTTTCCTTATGGAAGACACACTACCGTTTACACAGATCATAGAGCGATACAATTTTAACTTTCGGCTAAATTTACACACGACAGATTAAGTAGATGGAAACTTTATTTACAGGAATTTAATTTTTACAATTGTTCACATTCCCGGCACACAAAATATTGTAGCAGACGAACTATCCCGTTCTCTTAACAACAATCAGCAAGACATCGCAACCAACTTCTGCAAAGCAAATTTCAGCGTCATGTACATTCAACAAGTTGCATTTGAAAATTTCATTTCGTCGTCATTACAAGACATAGCACAAGAACAGAGTAAAGACAACGTATGGAAAGAAATCAAACACCTTTGGCAAGATAGGAATAATGTTACCATTAGAAACCACTACAACTGTACGCAATGACATTCTGTTTCGCCGCTCTCATCCTGACAGCGACAATTGGTTATTATGCATTCCTGACGAACTTGTTAACAAATTAATCTGGTATACTCATTTAAGTTACGCACATTACGGTGACAGAAAATGTTTTCTTATACTGAGACAGAACTGTTATTTTACCAACATGGAGAAACGTATACGACGAGATTTTTTGTTGTTGTGGTCTTCAGTCCTGAGACTGGTTTGATGCAGCTCTCCATGCTACTCTATCCTGTGCAAGCTTCTTCATCTCCCAGTACCTATTGCAGCTTACATCCTTCTGAATCTGCTTAGTGTATTCATCTCTTGGTCTCCCTCTACGATTTTTACCCTCCACGCTGCCCTCCAATGCTAAATTTGTGATCCCTTGATGCCTCAAAACATGTCCTACCAACCGATCCCTTCTTCTAGTCACGTTGTGCCACAAACTTCTCTTCTCCCCAATCCTATTCAACACCTCTTCATTAGTTATGTGATCTACCCATCTAATCTTCAGCATTCTTCTGTAGCACCACATTTCGAAAGCTTCTATTCTCTTCTTGTCCAAACTAGTTATCGTCCATGTTTCGCTTCCATACATGGCTACACTCCATACAAATACTTTCAGAAATGACTTCCTGACACTTAAGTCTATACTCGACGTTAACAAATTTCTCTTCTTCAGAAACGATTTCCTTGCCATTGCCAGTCTACATTTTATATCCTCTCTACTTCGACCATCATCAGTTATTTTACTCCCTAAATAGCAAAACTCCTTTACTACTTTAAGTGTCTCATTTCCTAATCTAATTCCCTCAGCATCACCCGACTTAATTCGACTACATTCAATTATCCTCGTTTTGCTTTTGTTGATGTTCATCTTATATCCTCCTTTGAAGACACTGTCCATTCCGTTCAACTGCTCTTCCAAGTCCTTTGCTGTCTCTGACAGAATTACAATGTCATCGGCGAACCTCAAAGTTTTAACTTCTTCTCCATGAATTTTAATACCTACTCCGAATTTTTCTTTTGCTTCCTTTACTGCATGCTCAATATACAGAGTGAATAACATCGGGGAGAGGCTATAACCCTGTCTGACTCCTTTCCCAACCACTGCTTCCCTTTCATGCCCCTCGACTCATATAACTGCAATCTGGTTTCTGTACAAATTGTAAATAGCCTTTCGCTCCCTGTATTTTATCCCTACCACCTTCAGAATTTGAAAGAGAGTATTCCAGTTAACATTGTCAAAAGCTTTCTCTAAGTCTACAAATGCTAGAAACCTAGGTTTGCCTTTTCTTAATCTTTCTTCTAAGATAAGTCGTAAGGTTAGTATTGCCTCAAGTGTTCCAACATTTCTACGGAATCCAAACTGATCTTCCCCGAGGTCCGCTTCTACCAGTTTTTCCATTCGTCTGTAAAGAATTCGCGTTAGTGTTTTGCAGCTGTGACTTATTAAACTGATAGTTCGGTAATTTTCACATCTGTCAACACCTGCTTTCTTTGGGATTGGAATTATTATATTCTTCTTGAAGTCTGAGGGTATTTCGCCTGTCTCATACATCTTGCTCACCAGATGGTAGAGTTTTGTCATGACTGGCTCTCCCAAGGCCATCAGTAGTTCTAATGGAATGTTGTTTACTCCCGGGGCCTTGTTTCGACTCAGGTTTTTACGACGAGATTTAACGTCATGTAAAACCTGCCAGAAAGCTAAATCAGACACGACTTCACATATTTCTCCATTACATCCCATTGTACCTGTTAAATTGAGACATATGGCCGCTGTAGACATTTTTGGTCCGATTCCCAGAACTAATAGAGGTTTTTGCTACATCTTTGTCGCTGTTGAACTCACTTCAAAATTTGTTACCTTCACTCCGTTACGCAAAGCTACTCCTAAAACTGTTTCGAAAGCATTTGTAAAACATTTTCTATTTCATGTAGGGCATGTGTTGAAAGTAATTTCCGACAATGGATCACAGTTTCGATCTGCTATATGGACACGTATGTTACGAACTAGAAACATTTCTCCGATATATACATCCAGGTACCATGCTTCTTCGAACCCTTGTGAACGATTAATGAAAAAAATTGGTAAACTGTGTACAATATACTGCCATAAAAAACATATTGATTGGGACACATACATACTCTCATTCCAGGATGTAATTAATTCCATACCAAATGAATCTACTATGCTATCTCCGTCTGTTATACTGAAAAATGTTGAACCATCTAACAAAATTAAAGAATCAGTAACCTTTCGTACATCTCGTCGACTACGACACCATGAAATAATTGACATTGCGCTCAACAACGTCAAACGTGCCGCAGAGCGCCGGAGAAGACAGCAAAAACAGGTTTGTACACGCCGTGACTTTCACATTGGACAGAAGATATTAGTACGGACACACTATTTATCCAACAGAAGAAAGAATAGATGCAGTAAATTTTAACTTCTCTACGCAGGTCCATATCGGATTCGCAGCATTCCTCACCCCAATGTAGTACATGTCGTGTTGTGTCTAGACCATACAGCCCAGACACAATGCTGTAGCCGATAGGGCACGCAAGGCTAACGCAGACGGGCGTGAAGTCTGGAACATGAGACTTATAAATGCACTAAAGAAAAATACGTAGCTTTTTTAATACTTAACTTTATTCTCTTGTTGGAATACATCTCTCCTGCATACTCGTAAGCTATTGGCACTGATACAAATGGCGCCTTGCTAGGTGGTCGCCATTTAACTTAGCAGAGGGCTATTCTACTGTCTATCTCTCGGCAAATGAGAGCAAGGCTTAGCACGTCAAATCGCTAGCTATGTTGTCCGTACAACCGGGGACGAGGTCTCCTCAGTCTCTCGAGACCTGCCTTGTGGTGGCGCTAGGTTTGCGATCCCACAGTGGCGACACGCGGGTCCGACATGTACTACAGGACCGCGGCCGATTTAAGTTACCACCTAGCAAGTGTGGTGTCTAGCGGTGACACCACATTCCTCCCCCGCAAATCGGCGAACGGTCGTGAGATAAGGCTTCCGCCCGCCGTGGGGAGGACCGCATGTTGACGTATGCGATGAGGTGGGGAGCCTAACAACACGCGAGGCTGTGCCACCCGCACCCGGCCATTCGGTCCGAGGGGAGCTAGGAAACGCCTAAAACCTAGTCCAGGGTGCACGTCAACATGCGGTGTATGGGCACGTAATGAGACAGGAGGGGCCGAAGGGTCGACCTCCATTGCGTCGGGGAATCCGACGCGCGATGACGACATCTGGTCCGGAGCGGGCAAGAGGTCCATGGCGGAGGACGGCTGGTCACGGGAAGCGAGCGGCGGCGCGTGACCCTGGGAGGCGCCGGGCGGTTGCAGCGAAGCGTTCACTGCGGGTGGCGCCGGCGGCGGCTGCGGCGGCGGCGCGACGCCATGAGGCAAAAGGGAAGGCAGCGTCGGTAACACCTGGGGATGAGACGAGCCAGTAGATGGGCCCCCAAGGCGCTGACCGGACGGCTCCGTCGCTGAAAGCAAACGGGGAGCGGCAGAACCCAGGCGACGACAGAGGCGCAGCTGATTGAGATGCTGACGCACCTCACCAGAGGCCCCCAAAACCAAATACATCGCGCGGCCGAGGCAGCGAAGAATGCGCCCTGCGAGCCAACGCTGTGAACCGCGATAGTTGCGATAATAGACAACGTCGCCAGGAGCAAAAGCAGGAGTCTGCCGCTGCACAGGAACCTGATGTGGCGGATGCAGCAAAGACATCAAGGTGCGATGAGAACGACCATGGAGCAATTCAGCCGGCGAGCGACCATCGCGGGGCTGAGAGCGATACAAAGACAAAAAGAGCAACAAAGCGTCCTCCCGAGAATGCGACTCTTTCAATTTCAACATCTGTGACTTGAAAGTCCGGACCAATCGTTCAGCGGCACCGTTTGACTGAGGCGAAAACGGCGCGGATGTCAGATGTTGAATACCATTGGCCTCGCAGAAGGACTGAAATTCTGCGGACATGAATTGTGGGCCATTGTCGGAAACAATAGTCTGCGGAAGACCTTCAATGCAAAAGATAGCAGACAAGGCTTGGATTGTGGCAGAAGACGTCGTGGAAGACATCCAGACAACAAAAGGAAAATTACTGAAAGCATCGACCACAACCAACCATCGAGCATTCCAGAATGGACCAGCAAAATTGATGTGCAAGCGTTGCCAAGGGGAAGTGGCTTTCGGCCATGCAAAGAATTGCCGCGGCGGTGCGGATTGTTGTTCGGCACACGCCACGCAAGAGGAGCACATATTCGTAATCGCAGCATCGATTCCGAACCAAGTACAGTGCTGACGAGCAAGTTGTTTCGTACGCACTATACCCCAATGTTCTTGGTGAAGAAGCTTTAAGACAGAGGACTGTAACGAACGTGGGACCACGACTCTGGATTGATCATTATCGGAACGCAACAACAAAACACCACGTCGTACAAAAAGTCTCTCCTTGTGAGCAAAAAAACGGCGAACCAAAGGATCCTCGATCCGTGACTTTGACAAGGGCCATTGCGTAGCAACAAAACGCAAAACAGTAGCAAGGACAGGGTCAGCAGCTGTGGCTGTAGCTACACGACGAAAATCAATCGGAAACGATTTGACCACGTCATCGGTTTCCGAATCAATGAACATGCAAGCAAGTTTGGAAGAATCGAATGCTTTATCCTCAGCAACAGGCAAACGGGACAACGCATCAGCGTTTCCGTGCTTAGCAGTGGACCGATACAAGATATCGTAGCGGTACTGCGAGAGAAAAAGAGACCAGCGAATGAATTTCTGCGCTGTACGTGGAGGTACAGGCTTGTTCGGATGAAAAAGCGATGTCAAAGGTTTGTGGTCCGTGATGATTGTAAAGTGACGACCATACAAGAAATCATGAAACTTTGTAACACCAAACACGAGAGCTAAAGCTTCTTTCTCTATCTGGGAATAATTTCTTTGCGCAGATGAGAGCAATTTGGACGCAAAGGCAATAGGGCGATCATGCGAACCATCTTTGTGCGCAAGCACAGCACCGATCCCGAAATCCGAGGCATCTACCATCAACAAAAGAGGTTTTCGGGGATCGAATGGCGTAAGGCACGTATTTGAAAGTAACGCCGATTTCAACTGGCGAAAGGCGCGGTCGCATTCCGTCGTCCAGACGAACGGAACACCTTTACGGCGTAAGCGATGAAGCGGAGCTGAAATGGAAGAAGCGCGCGGCACAAACTTTGCATAATAATTAATTTTACCCAACACACTCTGTAGCTGTTTCAAGTTCCGCGGTGCAGGTAAATCCTGTATGGCACGGAGGTGCTCTGGACTCGGATGTATACCTTGGGCATTTATGACATGCCCCAGGTAGGGAAGTCAGGAGCAAAAAACACACATTTGTCCTTCCTCAAGCGAAGACCATTCTGACGCAAGACCTGAAATAATGTTCGGAGATTTTGCAAATGTTCGGCTTCTGTCTTTCCTGAGATCACAATATCGTCCAGATAGTTCGCAGCAGTAGGGACCGACGCACAAACAGTTTGTAAAAATTGCTGAAACAAAGCAGGGGCGGATGCACACCCGAACGGTAGTCTTTTGAAGCGATACAAGCCAAGATGCGTGTTAACCACTAAGACGCGCTGGGATTCTTCGTCCACAGGTATTTGCAAGTACGCATCTGCTAGGTCCAACTGGGAAAAATATTTTCCCGGGCACAGTTTGTCAAAAAGATCTTCCGGGCGGGGCAAAGGAAAAGTGGCAGTCACAAGTTGTGGATTCACAGTGGCCTTGAAGTCCACACAAAGTCTCAATTTTCCGGAAGGTTTTGGTAAAATTACTAAGGGTGAGGCCCAGAGAGAAGCCTGCACACGTTCAATTACACCTTGAGATTCTAAATCGTGTAATGTTCTTGCGACCTCATCACGCAATGCGTGGGGAACATTGCGCGCTCTGAAAAATTTCGGTTGCGCGTTTTCTTTCAGTTCCAAATGCGCTTCATAGTTCTTAGCGCAACCAAGGCCCGGTGCAAAAATGTCTGCAAATTCTTCACAAAGACTAGAAACACTGGCGGAAGGCACAGTCTGATTCACTGATAGGACCTGATTTACTATAGACATATTAAACAATTGAAATAAATCTAAACCAAACAAGTTCACTGCAGAAGTAGAACGAAGAACGTAAAATGATACAAGTTTTGTCTGTCCCTTGTATGTGGCAAGAAGGCTGCACTGTCCTAACACAGGTATATGCTGTCCAGAGTAACTATGTAACTTAACATTTGCGGCACGCAATGGGGGTTTGCCCAGTTGTTTGTACGTGTCGTGATTGAGCAATGAAACTGCAGCTCCGGTATCGAGCTGGAATGGTATCACTTTGCCTTCAAAGTCTAAGTCCACAAAAAGTTTATTGTCCTGCTGACGACAAGAGCGACTGTCACGTGCAATTTGAACTGATACAGGTACGGA
Organism: Schistocerca nitens; assembly: GCF_023898315.1. NCBI lineage: Eukaryota > Metazoa > Arthropoda > Insecta > Orthoptera > Acrididae > Schistocerca > Schistocerca nitens. The sequence goes on from NC_064621.1 coordinate 373,668,610, forward strand.
AGCACTTGCGACTTCACGGGATTTTCGGCGACGTCGACGCACACTGTTTGTGGGACGAACACAGTCACCGTTAGCTAAAGTGTCACTGGACGGGTGGGAATGAACTACATGAATGTCCATGGGCGAAGGTCCACGAGCCTGATTGTCCTGGGTTCGATTCTGGCGCGAAGCAAAGGGCCTGGAATTATTGTGATTGTCTGATCTAAGCTTTTTCTGGCAAACACTTTGAACATGTCCTTTCTTTTGACAGTAAAAGCAAATAGCTTGGCGTGACGGGCAATTTTCACGCGAATGTCTAGCTGCACACCGCGGGCATGATTTCACTACAGTTGCTTGCTTACGCGGCGCACGTGTTTGCAAGGTAGGCTGCCGCTGCTGTGACGGGCGCGAGGGCCGCGTAGCGTCCCGTGCAGCGGGCCCGGCGGGCCGGTTAATGTGACACACTGCTGGCGAAGTTTCAAATGAGTCCTGAGCAGAGTCAAGTGTGTCTTGCCTATCCAATATGTCTATCACTTGTTGAAGGGATGGATTTACTAGTTTCAAAATCTGTTCCCGTATGCGAACATCAGAAACGTTCTGTGCAATTGCATCACGCACCATAGTATCTGAATAAGGGAGGCCACATTCACATTCAAACGCACACTCCCTAGTAAGTCCTTGCAATGTCGCAACCCACTCCCTATGAGTCTGACCGGCCGTACGTTTTGTACGAAAGAACGTATACCGTTTTGCAACAACATTTACTGTTTCTTTGAAATAGGCATCTAACGCCGACAAAATTTCTTCGTTGGACAGAGTTGCTACGTCGCGCCGGGGAAACAACTTCACTATCACACGGTAGGTGCACACACCGACACAAGAAAGCAAAAACGGCTGCCGCTCATTACCTTGAATTCTGTAGGCGGCTAGATGAAAGCTGAACTGGCGGGACCATTCCGGCCAGGACTCCAAGGACGAGTCAAAATGACGGAAGGGCGGTGCAATAGCGTGTCGTGGCTGCGGTAGCGATGAAGCGGCGGCTGCCGCATCGTGTTGCAGCACACGTTGACCCTGGACGAGCTGTCCCAGGGCATCCAATAACGCCTGCGACTGCTGATTCTGCAAGCGAAAAAATTCGGACAGTACATCCGGAGATTGTGGCGAAGCCATGACACAAACGAATTAATACAAACTCTTTTTCTCGTCGCCAATAATGTTGTGTCTAGACCATACAGCCCAGACACAATGCTGTAGCCGATAGGGCACTCAAGGCTAACGCAGACGTGCGTGAAGTCTGGAACATGAGACTTATAAATGCACTAAAGAAAAATACATAGCTTTTTTAATACTTAACTTTATTCTCTTGTTGGAATACATCTCTCCTGCATACTCGTAAGCTATTGGCACTGATACAAATGGCGCCTTGCTAGGTGGTCGCCATTTAACTTAGCAGAGGGCTATTCTACTGTCTATCTCTCGGCAAATGAGAGCAAGGCTTAGCACGTCCAATCGCTAGCTATGTTGTCCGTACAACCGGGGACGAGGTCTCCTCAGTCTCTCGAGACCTGCCTTGTGGTGGCGCTAGGTTTGCGATCCCACAGTGGCGACACGCGGGTCCGACATGTACTACAGGACCGCGGCCGATTTAAGTTACCACCTAGCAAGTGTGGTGTCTAGCGGTGACACCACATGTCGAAACTTTGAGAACCAGAAAAACCAAAGGGAACCACCACATGTCGAACATCAAACCTTTTATTGAATGAACATACTTTATGATTTATCACACTGTAATGCCATTTCCTAATTTTTTTTGACCACTTATGCAATTATATCCACATGAACACTTACTGATGATTATTTTTTTTTCTTGGCAAGTGCCCGGCAAGTTAAGGTTAGCAGGTCGCTTTTCTTGTCGTTACACATCAGACCGTGCATATTTTCCATTCTTTGTGTGTGTATGATTGTTTTCCTGTTTTGTTTGTATGCACTATGAAATATTTAAGATATAACAAACACCAGTTGACTTTAACATTTTTGCCATATGATATCTCAACATCGTGACTAATTTTTCTTTTTTTTTCTGCTACGTTGTGATACACTCTGTACATTTTTGCTTCTGAACACTGTCGATGTTTTTGATATATTACGTTTTCTGTCATGCTATGCTGTATGCTCAATTATGTTACTATAAACCAGTTTTTATTTAGTGGGGATATGATTTAAATGCAAGACATTAATCTTTGTTCATCATTTTCAGAAAGAAATAACGTGTAAAAGAAATAAATTAAACAGAAATGGGAATTTAACCTTCGGAATGAACGAAAGAAGGTGCAATATCTCGTGACGAAGAGTAAATGGATCAGAATTAACAAGCATTAACAAGAATATACTACACACTTCGTAGAATAGCAGTCTTAACTAATTTTTTCTTTCAGAATACGAGGCGATTGATGCAGGCTGTCAGACAGAACTAAACATCTTAGTTTTAGTGATGAAATATGCTAGAAATAAGGAATAGTTGTATAGTGAATAATGAAGTGACTTTTTTGCAGATCATAATGAATGGTGATGAATAATGATGAAGAATGTGCTACTATGGATAATGAGGTTTTTCTTTACAGGTGTTGGTAATAATGGAGTTATGATAATATGGATAATGAAGTTTTTTTCTTTACAGATGAGGATAATGATGAAGTTTATATATTTACTGTTAGTTAAGAGATGCTATGTAGTTATTTAAGTATTTGTTGCAGTTCGTTTTGACAGTATGTCTTATATCGCATAGTATGATGACTGAAGGTTTTGGAAGGGACAGCTAGAGAACATACATATTTTTTATACACATTTCACTACCTGTTAATTCGATGTTCACTACTTTTCAGCATAATATGCGTTTCTTCTTTCAGTTTAGTAATCAATTTTGTATATTTTGCAGGAGAAATTATTCATGAAATTAATGTGCTATAAGCATTTGTTCATTAAACCTATGTCATTTATGAATGTGATCACATATACTCTACTTGTCTCATAACCTTGCTACAGCTGACTCATGACGAATGACGTTACACATCTTCATTTGCAGCAATAACTCAAAAGCAAATATTGTTATTCCGCAGTAATAAATCATCGATCCCAACGCAATTCATTGCTAGCAAAAAAAAAATTATTGTTATACTCTATAAATACTATGCCAATAATTAACTCTTGTTTTGAATGACCACTTCTGAATAATGCATAAAAAAATGCTTTGGAACTGGCCAATGAATGCCACTGATTACTGTAATAAGATGACCTATGATGCCAATGATTACTATAATTAGATTAATTATGTATAAATGCTATGCCAATAATTAACTCATTTTGAATGATGACTTCTGAATAATGCATAAAAAAATGCTTTGTAACTGGCCAATGAATGCCACTGATTTCTGTAATAAGATGACCTATGATGCCAATGATTACTATAATTAGATTAATTATGTATAAATGCTATGCCAATAATTAACTCATTTTGAATGATGACTTCTGAATAATGCATAAAAAAAGAAAATACTTTGTAACTGGCCAATGAATGCCACTGATTACTGTAATAAGATGACCTATGATGCCAATGATTTCTATAATTAGATTAATTATGTGTAAATGCTATGCCAATAATTAACTCATTTTGAATGATGACTTCTGAATAATGCATAAAACAATGCTTTGTATCTGGCCAATGAGTGCCAATAATTACTATATTCAGATAATTTATGAACATTATTCTGTAATACTACATACATGGTACAGGAATGTTCAGTAACTGGGCGATGAGTGCCACCAGTTACTCAAATCAGTTGTGTGTAATTCTCAATGAAGACTACTATGTGACTTAATGTCCTTCACCTTCTGACCTAGTTACCAGAAATTACTGCAATATTCATTTGTCCTGTCTATCCTCATGATCATGGAGCACTATATTGGTTTTTGCACTAATTCTACGTTGATGTACTTTACAAGAACGTGGTGTTGACACCACATGCTGTCCACCACCTTGAGCGATGGAGATTTTATTATGGTCCCACTGTTTGGTATACCTAGTGTACTACCAAAATGATAGCATGGAATATTATTACGACATTTCAGTGTATTGGCTACACTGATTAATACTTCAAGGAAAAGAACTTCAGATTGTCTCACTTGGTGTTGTGCTTCTATAGAAAGATATGGACTTTCAGTGCAGCTGCATGCAACCTAAAGTGCTACAACCATGACGCAATCCTTCCCATTCTTTTCCTAATTCTTGTAAAATGATAAAGACATATACAGTGCGTGTGCACTTCATTTCATTTGTTAACAAGATCAGTTGTCCTAAAAATGCTAAAGACTTATACAGTGCGAGTGCACTTTATTTTACTCCATGATATGTAAAAATGCAAAAGACTTTTACAGTGCGTGTGCACCTTATTTCACTCCTTGATATGTTTATTTGTTCTAAAAATGCTAGAGAGTTTTACAGTGCGTGTGCACTTTATGCCTTTTGTACTCATTATGTATACATTTTGTGATTCCCAGATATGTTCTGAACTACAGTGCGTGTGCACTTTCGTCATTTTGTATAACATGATTTGTATTCATTGCATATACATTTTTGTGATTTGCTGATATGTTCTGTACTCAGTGCATGTGCACTATATTTTATTTCATGTTCTGCACCTATATATATGTATATATTCTGTGATTGTAAAGTTAGTTCATTAAGAAAAATTTGTTTCTCATGGCAAGTCCAATTGGCTCACCATCGCTGCCAAATTTTTGCCCCCCCCCCCCCCCCCCCCAGTGGAGGGTTATGTAAGTCGTATGCTTGCTGGTGATGGGCGAGGCATGACAGAATCTCTGACCAGAGAGTAGTTTGTCGTTAGTTGTTGCTTGTCGCTAGTCTGCGCTTGTCTGCGCGAGTCGACAGTAGTAGTCTGGTGTAGTCTGCGTGAGTCGGCGGGAGTCGGCATGCGTCGGCTGTGTGCTCTGCTCGCGACTCTGGTCAGGACTCTGGAGGATGATTATTGTTGTAGAAGGTAAAGAAGCAGCCTTGCGCATATCTAATAATGATTGTTAATTGTAATTTAATTTGTTAAAAAAAATGCCCCAATAATAATTTTTATAATATAAAGTAACTCTTTTAAAGAAAAGCATTCATCTCAATTTCCAATGTATTATCATTGCTTCCAAGAATAAAAAAAAATATGCCAGCATTGCACGAAGCTGTGTCGAAAAATGACTAATTAAGAGCAGATATAATTGCAGTTTTATTGAGGTAAGAAATTTTGCTTTTTTTTTCAGAATACAGGGCCGAAGGGCAGCGCTGCTGTCCTCATAAAATTCATCAGGTTACAAAACTTTTTTATTATTTTGGTGTTTAGGAATTTTTCTGTTTCGAATTTGACATTAAATGAGAATAGAATTTTTGTGGTTACATTAAATGTGAATGCATTTCTGCGCACAGACTATAAATGGGAGCCAATTTTGTACAGATGTTACAATATTAAAAAATTCATTTGATTATTATTTTTTGTGGCGTGGTTACACTTGGCTCATTTCCATTTCATTTAACATTTTCTGTGGGGAGGTTACAACCTTATCCCTGTTTTTCTCAGATTTTCGAACATTGTGCATCATTTTACATTGTCGAATGCTTTTTCCAGGCAGACAAATCCTATGAACGTGTCCTGATTTTCCTTTCCTCTTACTTCCATTATAACCCACCGCTTAGAATTGCCTCACTGGTGCCTTTACCTTTCCTTAAACCAAACTGATCGTCATCTCATGCATCCCCAAATTTATTTTCCACTCTTCTGTATATCATTGGTGTCAGATACTTGGTTGCATGAGCTGTTAAGCTCATTGTGCGATAATTCTCGCACTTGTCAGCTCTGTCAGTCTTTCTAATTCTGTGGATCGTATTTTTTCGAACGTCAGATGTTATATGGTATGTCCCCATCTTCACACATTTTGCGCACCAACGTGAACAGTCGTTTTTTTTCCCACTTTCCCCAGTAATTTTAGGAATTCTGACGGAATGTTATCTATCTCTCCTGCCTCCAAAGCTCTTTTAAATTCTGATTTTAATACCGGATCCCCTATCTCTTCTAAATCGACTCCTATTTCTTCTTCTATCACGACAGACAAATCTTCCTCTTCATAGATGCTTTCTGTGTATTCTTTCCACGAATCCGCTCTCTCCTCTGCATGTAACATTGGAATTCCCGTTGCGCTCGTAACGTTACCTCCCTTGCTTTCAATGTTACCGTAGGTTATTTGAATTTTCCTATATGCTGTCAGTCCCTCCGATAGTCATTTCTTTTGCGATTTCTTCGCATACTTCCCGGAGCCATTCTCTCTTAGCTTCCATGCACTTATCATTTATTTCACTCCTCGGCGACTTGTGTATTTCTGTATTTCCGAATTTTCCTGCACATTTCTGCAGTTCCTCCTTTCTTCAATCAACTGACTATTTCTTATGTTACCCATGGTTTCTTCGCAGTTACCATTTTTGTACCTATGTTTGTCTCTTCAACTTCCGTGATTGACCTTTTTAGAGATGTCCAATCCTCGTCTACTGTACTGTCTACTCAGCTATTCCTTGTTGCTGTTTCTATAGTCTTAGAGAACTTCAGGGGTATCTCCTCATCCCTTAGGATTTCCGTATACCACTACTTTGCGTATTGATTCCTCCTGATAAATCTCTTAAATTTCAGCCTACTCTTCATCACTGCTACATTGTGATCTGAGTCTATATCTGCTCCTAGGTACGCCTTACGATCCAGTAGCTGATTTCGGAATCTATTTCTGACCATGATGTAATCTAATTGAAATCTTACGGCATCACTCGACCTTTTCTAAGAATACCAACCCTTCTTGTGGTTCTTGAACAGAGTATTCGCTACTACCAGCTGATTTTTTTTACAGAACTCGGTTAGTCTTTTCCCCCCTCTCCTTTGTCGTCCCAATCCCACATTTTCCTACAATCTTTTCTTCTACTCCTTCTCCTGCAATTGCATTCCAGTTCCTCGTGACTGTGATTCTCATCTTCCTGTATGTATTGTATTACCTTTCCTATATCCTCATATACAGGGCTATTACAAATGATTGAAGCGATTTCATAAATTCACTTGAAAGGGTACAGTACCGCCCAACATTGAAAATAGGTACGAAATTCTTGTCAGAACAACACATTTTTTGTGTAAAAGTAACTCAATTTCAATTAATACAGCGAAGCCGGATACCAGTGTGGGAAAGAATGACAATTTATTTATTTAATTGATCACATGTGCACTCCCTCAAAATAAATCCCTACATCCAGTTTGGTGAGATCTGTGAAATGAATAAATGTATGGTCGTCTGCTAACCACAGATAGTGAATCGGAATATATGATCATCTTTGAGTCGATCCTTTGGCTACCTTTGGTGAGACCAAAGAGATGGAAGTTACCAGAGCTTTTGAGCGTCTGAAATGGGGCTGACCAATAAGGTAGCAAGGTGCTTCTCCCACTTCGACAGAGGTGCGAGAGAACCGGAATACGGCCATGTTTTCGGCACTCTGGCGCTGAACCTTCTGCTGTAAAGACCTGTTTTTTGTTGTGCTCCGTAATGAAAGTGTGGAGGCATGGTATGGATGTGGAAAATTTAAGAGTAGTTAGAACTAATCATTTCTCTTTCCTAGGAACTTTTGTGGGGAAAATTACAAAGTGAGGCAGGTAATTTTAAGGGGATTGTAGTAAACCAACGGTCACAATGAGACCACGTGTAGTTATAAGTTGAGATACTAGCGTGTGTACAATAAGATGAAATATTTAAGAATTAATAGCGTGTGTACAATAAGCTGAAATATTTAAGAAATAGCGTGTGTATCATAAGTTGAAGTATTTAAGAAATATCATTCCGTGTGACACTAAATTTAAACTCTGAGAGAGAATCAAGGTGAGTCGGCCGTTTTTCCAGCAACGCCACTTGGCTTGCATTGCACAGGAAGATGTGCGTTTATCTCCAGAGTTCACAGTAGGAAAGTAAAATTACAAAGTGGGGCAGTGTCGTGTGAAACTGGGATGGATATTGATTGAAGTGGGAAAGCGGAAAGTGATGAAGTTGTAACCGTTCGTTGTGTAATATTTCATATTGTTGTGTTGTGTATGTCTTGTAATTTGGGTATGTGTGTTTTGCATGGGAGTAGCAAGGTAGTTTCGAAAGATTTGTGGGTTATGCTTGTTCCTTCTGTATCGCTCGATCTGGAGGAAAGTTTCGTGAGGATGAATGTGAGAGGCGAAGTGTGAGGTATAATAAAAGATCCACCATCCGATCCAGGGAGTGCACTGTTGGGGCAAATAGATTACGAGACCATAGTATAGAGATTCACTAAAGTAAAGCCATGCCCACTGGGCGGAATTTCTCTTGTGATTTTGTTCTAGGTTGTAGAATTTGTGTGTTTAGGAATAAATCAAATAGTGAATAGAAAGAGATTGGTGGCCTTTTTCATTAAATTGTATGTTATCATAATGTCCCGAATTTATATAAAAGCCGTTAAATCAAAGACAAAAAGTAAGTGTGGTATTGCCAGTGCGTAGTGTGCAGTCAGAGTTCTATAAATCACTGATAGTCAGATGCGTGTTTCCGTTGCGTATTATTCATGCAGGAGGATAATTTGTAACTAAATAGTAAGATACGAGAATTCATGTTGCTCAATAAATTAAGGAAGAATCCACTCGCTTGGCAAACCACCCATCTTGCAGGCCTGACTGCTTGATGCCACAGTATGAGAAAGGCAAGTGGGTGCCTCTCATAATTTCGACCCTGCCAGGATCATTTTTGTTAGGATTATTTTGTTGCCAGGAATTCCTTTTGTTAGGATATTTTTTGATGCCAGGATTCCGTTTTTGTCACGATAAGTTCGTTGCCAGGATTATTTTGTTGCCAGGAATTCCTTTTGTTAGGATATTTTTTGATGCCAGGATTCCGTTTTTGTCACGATAAGTTTGTTGCCAGGATTATTTCTTGTTAGGATAATTGTTGCCAGGATTATTATTCTGTTAAGATTTTTTTTAATGGAATGTATTGTAATAGCGCTAAGAAGTAAAATTTTTTCTGTTTGCAATTTCTTTCTGGATTGGTGAGGATCTTTTATTTTATTTTATGTAATTAATTGCGGTATCGCACAAGGCTAGAAGATCGTTTTATAATTTTTATTTGCGTAATGTCCGTAGTAACTAGGTCACAGGCTAAAAGTATAGTCACCATGGAGAATAACGATTCTGGCGTGAACGTAGCAGTGCAGCGGGAAGTAGCTGTAGATGGGTTAATGAGTGGGGACGGCAGGCACTCCGAAGAGGCTGCATTGTTCAGTGGACCGCTGCAAGGGGATCCTTTGTGCGGCGGGCTTTGTCAACGAAGGCGGGCCTTTCCGGACGACGCGGGCGAGCAGGGACTCGGTCAGGTAGAGAGTGAAAGTGCAGATACCCTTAGCGAAGCTACGGTTTCTCGGGCGAACGAGGTGAACGCGTCGAAAGTAGGAAATAACGATGGGCTAATGCAGTTTTTACAGAGAATGGAGAGAGATAATAAAGAAAGATTGGAAGCGATGAGTAGGGAGACTAAAGCGATAAATGAAAAATTGGAAGCTAATAACGAAAGATTAGAAGCAATCAATAGAGATAATAAGGAGAGAGATAGGGAAAATAAGGAAAGATTGGAGGTAATGGATAAGGGAAATAAAGAGGCAATGAGGAAGCTCCACACAGTTATCGATGAGCGTCTGTCCGCAGTTAATAATCGGTTAGATGAGGGGGAGAAGAATCTGGGTGCGGTAAAGCAAGTATGTGATGCTGTGAAAGAAAAAACCAATAATTTGGAGGTACGAGTAAGTGCAATAGAGAGCGATATTACCGAACGTGGGGACGTGTTGCCGGATGAGCGAATCAAAGAGATAGTAGAGGACTTACTTGCAGATAAACAAGGGGCATTAGACAGCGTAGAAGCTCAAGTCACACGGCAGGAAATGGCGCTAAATAAACACAGGGATGAAGTTGCGGTGGTAGTGGCCAGAATGAATACGATTAGTGCAGATGTAGAAAAGATCAGTATGAGAGGCGAAACAGGCTCTGACAGTACGCAGCGAGAGGTTTATGCCGACCAAGAGGAGATACAATCACTATTGCAGTTTAAAGAGGCACAATTAGAAACAAATAGGAAACATAGGGAAGAACTAGCACAGTTGCAATTAGCGTGCAGAAGCGAAGGTGAAACACCACCAGGTAGACTGCAGAGGGAGAGTGACGTAAATTCAAAAAACGAAAATAGGCAGAAAGAGGAAGACGAACTCAGAGAGTTAGAAGAACGGTTGTGTCGGATAAAACAGGTGGCAAACCCAACTGGGTATAGCCCAAGGTCGGAAAACATAGATGCGGAAGAAGAATGTAGGAGGCACTTCGTGTCGGTACAAACGTACACTTGCTTTCCGGATCCTGATAATTACCAACATCCATGCCTGTGGCTGTCTCAATTCCAAGATTCATTACCTTCATCGTGGGGACCGCTCCTCAAAATGAAGTTTGTGTGTAACCATTTGAGGGACGAGGCTAGAGCAAAAATGCAGGAGGTTATTAAAGACTGTAGTAGCTACAAGATGTTTTGTGACAAGTTTTTAAATGAATTCTGGTCGAAAAGTAAGCAGGACCAGGCTAAGCAAAGCATATTGATGATGCCAAATTGTAACGAAGGTGGTATAAGGGATCCAGTGTCGTGCTATCAGGAAATGCTGAGACGAAACAGGTATTTGGATGTGCCATACGAAACTGGGGAGCTCATTAGGATCTGTATCACGAAGTTGCCAGTGAGATTGCGCAGAGATATAGTGATAGCAGGCAGAGGCTTGAACGATTCTGCGTCATTTCAGCACCTCTTACAGGAACTGGGAAATGAGAGTAACATTGTGAACGCCGACATGACTCATAGGTCAGACAGAGTTGAGGATACGGACGGAAGAAACTATCAGAATGACAGGAGAGCAGGGAATCAGAGGAATGACGGAAATGGAAGATGGCGAGGAAATAGGGGGCAGAATTCATGGGGATATCGACCAGCAAACCGGGAAAATAGAAGATGGGACAGAGATGGAAGAAGAAGAGAAAATGAGAATGATGGGCGGAGAGAGGATAGGCAGTTATTGGGTTCACGACAGCACAATCATTGTCACAATGACGGAGGGACAAGAAGGTGACTACTTGATAGACGGGTACAAACCAGGACTATTAATGATGTAAATATTAGGTATATCGATTACGGAAAACTAAGGGAGAATCTGTTAGAGGAGGTAGGAGATGTGGGGAGTGAAGTCCACCCAATAATTAGCGTAGAGATAAATAATATAATCGTACCTTGTGTTATCGACACAGGCAGTGTAATGAGTGTATTGAGGGAAGATGTGTTTAAGTGTTGTAGTCTTACAAAACCATGGCCAACGTTGCCATTGCAAAGGACAACGGTGAGAGGGGCAATTACAGGAAAGGGAATTGAGGTGAAGTTACAAGCGCAGGTAGACTTTGTGTGCCAGGGGAAGAGGTTTAGTACAGTGTTCATGATTGTGTCATCTCTAACTGTTGAAGGGATACTAGGCGTTAATTTTTTGAACCAATATAAAGCAGTCGTTAACATGAGAAATGGTTCGATGGAGTTGAAACGACACTCGGAGGAAATTACGTTAAGATTCGACGATTGCTTACATGGTAAAGATAACGCACACTTAGCATTATGTCTGGCGGTAAAGTCCGGTAGACAGGCACAGAATACGGGGTTCGAACAAGAGAAGAAGGAAATTCATAAATGTTTGGAAGAGGAGATCAGGGAGAAAATCTGGCATATACGAGGGACCACGATCTACGGGGAATTGCAGAAAATTTTATACGAGAATAGAAAGGTATTTAAACATGCTGCGGGTACAATAAGAAATTTTGTGTATAGATTCAAGGTCAAGCCACACAAACAGTTTAGGGCCCAAGTGTACCCGATTCCTGTTGTGTACAAAGAAAGAGTGGAAGCTGAGATCGAAAGCATGCTACAACAAGGGATTATCGAACCAGCATCCAGTCCGTACAACAGTCCTTTAGTTTGTGTTGAAAAAAAGGATGGGTCAATTAGATTAGTGTTGGACGCAAGAAGGATTAATAAGATAATTGAGCCAGAGACAGATCGGCCGCTGACACTTGACGAATTGCTACAAAAGTTCCATGGGATCAGAGTTCTCAGCTCAGTTGATTTGAGAATGAGTTTCTGGCAGGTGGAGTTAGATCGGGGGTGTAGAAAATACACTGCTTTCTTGTGCTACGGGAAATCATATCAATTCCGGAAACCACCATTTGGGTTAAATGTATCATCCGCGGCATTTATCAGAGCGCTAAATACTGTCATTCCTAATGAAATAAAAGATAAGGTAACACAGTACGTGGATGATGTCCTGATAGCCGAAAGAAACTGGGAAGACCACAATAGAACGTTAGGCATATTGCTCGGTGCACAGGAGAGACATGGGGTGACCGTAAATTTGGGAAAGTCAGAATTTGGACGAAAAGAAATCGAGTTTCTAGGTCACATTGTGACACCAGAGGGAATAAGACCAAATCCAGACAAACTCGAAGCAATCAGAGAATTTCCGGTGCCAAGAACAAAACGTCAGCTACGGTGTTATTTAGGATTAATCAATTTTTACAGGAGGTTCATTAAGATTGGGGGAGCAGCGACACCCAGACTATGTCAGCTGACTGGAAAGAAAACGGTATGGAATTGGGACCCTGTCGCGCAGGAAGAGTATGAGGCGTTAAAGAAGGCACTGCTATCGGCACCTCTTCTCGGGCATCCAGACCTAGGGAAGGAGTTTTGTATGGCCACGGACAGTTCCCGTAGTGGACTTGGGGTAACATTGTTCCAAGAGCAAGAGCAAGGAGGAGAAGTAATACAACAACCTATTGCTTTTGCGAGCCGAGTGCTTAGCAAAGCTGAGAGAAATTACACGGTAACTGAGCTTGAAGCTTTGGCAATAGTATGGGGTTTTAGTAAGTTTAGATACTATTTGTATGGAAGGCATACTAAAATCTATACTGACCACAAGTCACTACAGTTTCAAATGTCGGCCAAACTTAATCGTAGGCGACTCGCTAGGTGGGCACTCTATTTACAGGAGTTTCAGTTTTCGGTCACGTATATTCCTGGGCCACAGAATATAGTGGCAGATGCGTTGTCAAGGAACCCAGTAGGTCATGGTCAATGCTTTGATGAGGAGGTAAACGAGAACAGATATGATATATTGTATATGCAGGGCGTGCCGTTCGAGAAGTACATAGGGACGGTACTCACAAATATCGCGAAAGAGCAGGATAAAGACGCGTCATGGAGAATGGTGAAGGACAGAGTTAGAGCGAACTTAGACGCCAATATAGCACGTTTTTATACAATTCAGAATGGGGTCCTTTTCTACCGTAGAAATCCGAACACACAAGACTGGGTGTTGTGTATACCAAATGAAATAGTCAACAAGTTGATCTGGTACACGCACCTAAGTTACGGGCATTACGGAGCAAGGAAATGCTGTAAGAAGTTAAGGGAATCAGTTTATTTCATTAGTATGGAGAGGAGGATCAAGAACGTGCTTGGTAGTTGCAAATTGTGCCAGAAGGCAAAATCGTTAACTATCTCGTGCAAAGCACCGCTTTTTCCGATAGTGCCAGGTAGACTGAGGGAATTCGGAGCAACAGATTTGTTTGGCCCGCTACCTAGGTCAGTGCAGGGATATAGATATGTTTTAGTAGCAGTGGAATTGGTGTCAAAGTATGTGACTTTTACCGCATTGAAACGTGCGACGGGAAGGACAGTAGCAGCAGCGATCGTTAAAAACTTTTTGCGAGAAGTAGGGACTGTAGAAAAGTTCATTGCTGACAATGGACCGCAATATAGATCCAGACAATGGCTAACCACACTGAAGAGAAGAAGGATAAAACCGGTGTTCATATCCCGATACCATGCTGCAAGTAACCCCAGTGAAAGAGTGGTAAAAGAACTGGGAAAATTGTGTAAGATCTATTGCCATAGGCAACACAGAAGTTGGAGTATTTTTCTCAAAGATTTTCAGGACATCCTCAATGAGCTACCACATGGAGCAACTGGTTTATCACCAATTACGGTGCTAAAGAATGAACCACCACCAGATCGAGTCAGGGAGCTAGTAGATTTTCCGCGATCAGGAAAGCAGAGGCACACAGAAATTGTTAAGGTTGCGATAGAGCGAATTAAGAAAGCAGCTAAGGATAGGCAGGAGAAGCAGAAAGGAAAGATCCGTAAGATCGAATTGGCAGTAGGAGACAAGGTTCTAATAAAAACTCATCGATTATCAAAGAAGCACAGATTTCTAACTAGCAAGTTCTTTACTGTGTATAGTGGACCATTCAGAGTGAGGCGGATTGTACATGAAAATGCTGTACTAATTGAGACGATCAAGGGAAAACAATCTCGGGGGCTTCATCACATTTCTAACATCAAATTATGGAAAAGTTAAGGATAGACCAAAGGTAGGCAATTTATGGTAGATAGTCAGTGTATTTAATTGTGGTGTGTAACGTTGTGCAGGGTCAAATCGAACATAAGAATTTTCAGGCGGGATGTCAGGAAGTATGACAGAACAGACTGGTCGAATGAGTCATGAACAGGAGTCGACAGAGTGGTGTATGTACGTATTTTTGTCGTATGAATAAGGATCAAGCAGAAACGACGTGATGATTAATGAGTGAATAAAGATAGTAGATAGAGAAGCGACGTGATAAATAGTAGTGGATAGAGGTGGTATATGAGGAGAAGCGACGTGAAGCAAGGGGATTAATAAAGAGAGATTCGACGTGATGAAACAGTGGTAAATAAAGGTGAGTAGAATTGAATAATGTGGAGATGTCTTAGATGTATGTTACAGAGAGGCCTGTGTATGCTGCAATAGAGATTGATGCCAATGATGAAGGAAGACCAGGAAATGATGGAGTAATGGACGGACGGAGAGCCGAAATACGAATGAAGAGATGAGGACAACTGCACAATGTGAAAGGACGTAAAGGGAGTATGAGACCCAGATGGTGAACGTTGTGAAATACTGACGTAAGATGTAATATAAGTGTAGATCTAATTCTTACCATAAAATATGCTATTTGGCAAAAATAATATTTTTTGTTGTTGTTGAAGCCTGGTACCAGTATAACTAATCAAAACGGTACCAATAATGTGTACAGTTATTTTGCAAGTTGATTAATTTGTGTATTTTTGTTCTTAGATGAAATGTCGCGATTCTAAGTTGATATTTAGCATAAAGTGAATGCAGAGGTAAGCCGATGGAGAGAGGTGCCGGAGTGAAAGGACGGATTCGGAGACTGGAATGCTATCTCCGAAACAGCTTCATGTGTTATGTGGTTGAGTATAAGGGAGCAAAGGTATGGTATGTTGTAGTGAGTGTGGTGGTGTTAAGGATAGCTGACTTCTAGACCTATTCTGTTAGTGTATCAATGGATTGAATGAGAGGGAAAATGTGATGTCTGGTGAGTGAGAGTCGTAGAGTAGTGTGATCAATGCACACACCCCTGTAAAGGGGATGCTACCGATCCATAACTAAAACATTATTGTGTTTTATTGTTTGTTGGGATGAACCTCGATGTCAGGTCAGGATCTGTCATACGTGTCCTAGAAACGTTGCTATATATATAATGAAATGTAAAATATGTGAAGAGATGCTGATTTCAGTCTGTCACAAGCACAAGGGTGCATTATATGTTGTAGATTTAGAGTCACCAGTTCCTAAAATGTTTATTGTGTTAGGATGTTAAAGTAGTTTAATATGGTAGGTAATTGAGAGTTGTGTAGATTATTTTCTCATTTTTTTGTTAGAACACTTTCAAGGGGTTTCAATTTCAGTCTGTCACAAGCACAAAGGTTCATTGTATATTGTAGCTTGAGAATCAACAGTTTCTAATATTTTCACTGTGATAGGATGTTAGAGTAGTTTACTATTTTGTATTGTAATTATGAGTTGTATAGATTGTTTCTTATTCATTTTGTTCTTTATTTTTTTACACTTTCATGTTTTGTATGAGGGACGACAGGTACAAGGAATAGCACGAGTGTGGGCTGTCTATAGAAAAGAGATAAATGTTGATGTAGTATGTGTAGAAAACTAGGGTGTATAATTTTAATGTAAGAATTTCCTTTTGTCTGTAATGTTGCGAGATGCACGGAAGATCTGGCTAATTGGGTGTCGTAACGCCCATACCGCTAACGGGCCGAGCTGACGTCGCCATGGCGACAGGCGACACAGCCGCGGCACTCCCCACTCCACTATCGGACGAGGTACACTCCACGCGCCCGCTACAGCAGGTCAACGGCCTGGGGCGACACGCACGTATCACTGGCCATTCATGAGTTCCGCCACCCTTACGACTGGGGAAGGTATCCCGCGGAGGCAACAGCGGGTGGTTTCTTCTGCTCAACGGCGCGCGCAGCGGCGCTACTGCTGAATGGACGAGGCGCGGCAGAGCCCGGCGAGCATATTTTTTTTACCTGCAGCTATTAACTTGTACTGGACTGTGGAGCCGTGAAACAAGATGACTGCGACTTTCCATAATGTGGAAAGTGAAGGACTGGTGTTTCCACGTTGTGAGTGGTGGAAAAGATTTTGTCTTTAGCAAACAGGACGATCGTTTTGTTTTGTCTTGACCACTGAACGGTGGGATCCATAAACTTTTGGCAGTGACTTGTTAAGTGTACTTTGTGAATTGCATGTGGGACACTTGGTATACTTAGAGGACAGTTGTCGTATGCTGAACAATTATTATATGAAGGCAAGAAACTAGAGTGGGACATTGACATTTGCGTCTGTAGTAGGAGACATTTCTTGAACTGGCGCGGGAATAAGTGCTGTTTGTTGAAACTTACGACTTTTAATTACACCATGAACTGAAAGGACAGAACCGTGGGTAATAGTAGTTGTAGGGCCATTTTTTTTGGACGAACAGATTCGTGTGGATGGTACTCTGAGAGTGACTATGACATTTGTGTTTAATGAGAGATACAGTTTACTGTTCAGTGCGTGTTCAAAATGCCGAATTGAGTGACTCAAAGACTTTCGTCCGGGTAACCATGGGAGAGCTTTGACACCGAGACGGTGGTTCTAGGAAAACTATCAGCAACTTTTTGACCCCAAGAAAATCACAGAATGAAATGTTTCTGTGTGACTCGCAAGATAGGGAATAATGTATTTGCAATTGTGTAAATGTTTTTTTTTATATGTTTCATTCCTGAAGGGACAGCAAGCGTAATTGTATTTTATTAATATTTGTGTTTAGAATAGTTAGTATTTGTTTTTTGTCTGTTCTGGGTTATCAAGTTCACGTAGCATGTTTATTAGAATATTTGGTACAATGATGCTCTAATTATAAGCCAGTGGCGTAATACTAACGTAGCGGTTCATGTAGCATTGATCAGTAAGATTGTCACATAGGGACAAGAGTTTGCATTGCACAACAAATATCGGAATTAACTGATGTATTTTGATGTCGTGCATAGTAATAATCTTGTTGGTGTTTTGACTGAAGCCACTTATTTTTATTATCACAGTGGTGATATTTCACATTAAAGTGTAATGAAGGCTAGTCGAAATGCAAGTTCTTGTCGTCTATATGTGTGACAACAGAGAAATGAACAGTAGAGTAAGATAAGAGAGCTACTGGTGGATTCAAGCACTTATTGCTAAACTATTTACTGCGTGTATTGATCAAAGTTGATGAACTGACTAGCTCAGCAGCAGGTATTTGTACTGATGGACAAAGATAAGGCTAAACTCACTGTCGAGTAGTTGTGGCAATTGCTTAGGTGATGATAGTTAATGAGGTATGACATGATGTCTTAGACGAACTATATTACGTAACCAGTATGTAACTTGTGGTATATTTCATTGTTTTTCTTCTCAGTTTTTATTTCTCTGTAGGTTTGAGGTATATTTTAGAGTAATGGTATGGAGCCTGACATTCTATGTGTAACTAGTGTACGAATTTTTTTTCTTTTGTTGATTTTGTTTTGTATTTAGACTTTGCTGTGTAAGGGTTTTTACAGCGCAATTTATGAATGTCAGATTACTTGCTCTGTGTTTGGACGGTGAGCTGTTTAAAAATTCATGAGTACAATTAGTACTTTTTTTATTTGTTGTAGAATTATTGAAATTTGCATTACTCATAAAAATAACGAAGATCCCAGTAACTAAAGCAAATTTTTATCTCAATATTACTTTTTCATTGCCATGATGTGATGTTTTATTTGTCATGTGGACTGTTATATATTTGTATGTGTACGTTACTCCGGATTGTGGAGAGTACAATAATGCAACAACTGCCAATAATTTGTTCGTCTATTTGAGGTCACCAGGGGCTAAGGTCTCCTCCTGGTTATTTTGATGAATTGCTACGTTTGATTTAATACAGTTTTCTTAAAAAAAATGTTCGGAACTACCCTCGCATTGCAAGGATAGTACCGTGCCATTTTTTTCTGCATGTGTAGCCGGTGGTGAAAGGGTACAGTACCGCCCAACATTGAAAATAGGTACGAAATTCTTGTCAGAACAACACATTTTTTGTGTAAAAGTAACTCAATTTCAATTAATACAGTGAAGCCGGATACCAGTGTGGGAAAGAATGGCAATTTATTTATTTAATTGATCACATGTGCACTCCCTCAAAATAAATCCCTACATCCAGTTTGGTGAGATCTGTGAAATGAATAAATGTATGGTCGTCTGCTAACCACAGATAGTGAATCGGAATATATGATCATCTTTGAGTCGATCCTTTGGCTACCTTTGGTGAGACCAAAGAGATGGAAGTTACCAGAGCTTTTGAGCGTCTGAAATGGGGCTGACCAATAAGGTAGCAAGGTGCTTCTCCCACTTCGACAGAGGTGCGAGAGAACCGGAATACGGCCATGTTTTCGGCACTCTGGCGCTGAACCTTCTGCTGTAAAGACCTGTTTTTTGTTGTGCTCCGTAATGAAAGTGTGGAGGCATGGTATGGATGTGGAAAATTTAAGAGTAGTTAGAACTAATCATTTCTCTTTCCTAGGAACTTTTGTGGGGAAAATTACAAAGTGAGGCAGGTAATTTTAAGGGGATTGTAGTAAACCAACGGTCACAATGAGACCACGTGTAGTTATAAGTTGAGATACTAGCGTGTGTACAATAAGATGAAATATTTAAGAATTAATAGCGTGTGTACAATAAGCTGAAATATTTAAGAAATAGCGTGTGTATCATAAGTTGAAGTATTTAAGAAATATCATTCCGTGTGACACTAAATTTAAACTCTGAGAGAGAATCAAGGTGAGTCGGCCGTTCTTCCAGCAACGCCACTTGGCTTGCATTGCACAGGAAGATGTGCGTTTATCTCCAGAGTTCACAGTAGGAAAGTAAAATTACAAAGTGGGGCAGTGTCGTGTGAAACTGGGATGGATATTGATTGAAGTGGGAAAGCGGAAAGTGATGAAGTTGTAACCGTTCGTTGTGTAATATTTCATATTGTTGTGTTGTGTATGTCTTGTAATTTGGGTATGTGTGTTTTGCATGGGAGTAGCAAGGTAGTTTCGAAAGATTTGTGGGTTATGCTTGTTCCTTCTGTATCGCTCGATCTGGAGGAAAGTTTCGTGAGGATGAATGTGAGAGGCGAAGTGTGAGGTATAATAAAAGATCCACCATCCGATCCAGGGAGTGCACTGTTGGGGCAAATAGATTACGAGACCATAGTATAGAGATTCACTAAAGTAAAGCCATGCCCACTGGGCGGAATTTCTCTTGTGATTTTGTTCTAGGTTGTAGAATTTGTGTGTTTAGGAATAAATCAAATAGTGAATAGAAAGAGATTGGTGGCCTTTTTCATTAAATTGTATGTTATCATAATGTCCCGAATTTATATAAAAGCCGTTAAATCAAAGACAAAAAGTAAGTGTGGTATTGCCAGTGCGTAGTGTGCAGTCAGAGTTCTATAAATCACTGATAGTCAGATGCGTGTTTCCGTTGCGTATTATTCATGCAGGAGGATAATTTGTAACTAAATAGTAAGATACGAGAATTCATGTTGCTCAATAAATTAAGGAAGAATCCACTCGCTTGGCAAACCACCCATCTTGCAGGCCTGACTGCTTGATGCCACAGTATGAGAAAGGCAAGTGGGTGCCTCTCACACTGTAGCTCCATTCATTGACATATGGTCACGACACACTACAGATACATAGAAAAACTCATAAAGTTTTGTTTGGCTGAAGCCGCACTTCAGGTTTCTGCCACCAGAGCGCTCGAGAGCGCAGTGAGACAAAATGGCGACAGGAGCCGAGAAAGCGTATGTCGTGCTTGAAATGCACTCACATCAGTCAGTCATAACAGTGCAACGACACTTCAGGACGAAGTTCAACAAAGATCCACCAACTGCTAACTCCATTCGGCGATGGTATGCGTAGTTTAAAGCTTCTGGATGCCTCTGTAAGGGGAAATCAACGGGTCGGCCTGCAGTGAGCGAAGAAACGGTTGAACACGTGCGGGCAAGTTTCAAGCGTAGCCCGCGGAAGTCGACGAATAAAGCAAGCAGGGAGCTAAACGTACCACAGACGACGGTTTGGAAAATCTTACGGAAAAGGCTAAAGCAGAAGCCTTACCGTTTACAATTGCTACAAGCCCTGACACCCGATGACAAAGTCAAACACTTTGAATTTTCGGCGCGGTTGCCACACCTCACGGAAGGGGATGAGTTCAGTGCGAAACCTGTTTTCAGTGATGAAGCACCATTTTTTCTTAATGGTGAAGTGAACAGACACAATGTGCGAATCTGGGCGGTAGAGAATCCTCACGCATTCTTGCAGCAAATTCGCAATTCCCCAAAAGTTAACGTGATTTGTGCAATCTCACGGTTTAAAGTTTACGGCCCCTTTTTCTTCTGCGAAAAAAACGTTACAGGACACGTGTATCTGGACATGCTGGAATATTGGCTCATGCCACAACTGGAGACCGACAGCGCCGACTTCATCTTTCAACAGGATGGTGCTCCACCGCACTTCCATCATGATGTTCGGCATTTCTTAAACAGGAGATTGGAAAACCGATGGATCGGTCGTGGTGGAGATCGTGATCAGCAATTCATGTCATGGCCTCCACGCTCTCCCGACTTAACCCCATGCGATTTCTTTCTGTGGGGTTATGTGAAAGATTCAGTGTTTAAACCTCCTCTAACAAGAAACGTGCCAGAACTGCGAGCTCGCATCAACGATGCTTTCGAACTCATTGATGGGGACATGCTGCGCCAGGTGTGGGAGGAACTTGATTATCGGCTTGATGTCTGCCGAATCTCTAAAGGGGCACATATCGAACATTTGTGAATGCCTAAAAAAACTTTTTGAGTTTTTGTGCGTGTGTGCAAAGCATTGTGAAAATATCTCAAATAATAAAGTTATTGTAGAGCTGTGAAATCGCTTCAATCATTTGTAATAACCCTGTACTTTCTCTATCTCTCCATTTTCAGATCGCCATTTTGGCATTTATACACGAACCATCGTTGTCGGTGTTGGTTGCCTGTTGATTCTAATAAGAGCAACTCTATCACCGAACTGTTTACAGTAGCACACTGTGTGTCCTACCCTAATATTCACAACGAATCCTACTCCCGTTACAATTTTCTACTGCTGTTGATATTACCACTCACTCATCTGATCAGGAATCCTTGTCTTCTGTCCGTTTCACTTCACTGAAATGTACTATATCTAGAGTCAGCCTCTCCATTTTCCGTTTCAGATTTTCTTGCTTCCCTATCAAGTTCAAGCTTCTGATATTCCACGCCCCGACTCGTAGAACGCTATCGTTTTGTTGATTATTCAATCTTTTTCTCATGGTCACGTCCTCTTTGGCAGTCGCCTCCCGCAGATCCGAATGGTAGACTATTCCGGAATCTTTTGTCAATGGAGAGATCATTATGACACTTACAGGCCAGCCGGCCGAAGTGGCCGTGCGGTTAAAGGCGCTGCGGTCTGGAACCGCAAGACCGCTACGGTCGCAGGTTCGAATCCTGCCTCGGGCATGGATGTTTGTGATGTCCTTAGGTTAGTAAGGTTTAACTAGTTCTAAGTTCTAGGGGACTAATGACCTCAGCAGTTGAGTCCCATAGTGCTCAGAGCCATTTGAACTTACAGGCCACATGTATTGTGAGTACACGTTATCTGTCTTTAACTCAGTTGTTTCCTTTGTCTTCTGCATCCTCATGCCATTGATCATTGCTGACTCTTCCACCTTTAGGGGCTGTTTCCCACCCCGTGGACAAGAGTGTGCCCTGAACTTCTGTCCGCTCCTCCGCCCTCTTTGACAAGGCCGTTGACAGGATGGGGGTGACTTCTTATGCCGGAAGCCTTTGGCCGCCAATGTTAATTATTAATCAAAATTTAAGCAGTGGCGGGTTTCTAAATCGTGACTCAGGACGTTTTGTTTACTAATAAAAGACGCTATCCCTTGATCAGGTACCGAAAAAGTGATGTCGGTTGCCGTGTAATATAGTGGTCACTTCGCAAGTTCGGTGATTAGTAAAACCTGTTACAGAAGAGAATAACAGATTCCTGAGCAATTGTTTAACTGAGTTAACAATTTGAAGAGGGCATTTTTACGAATTTTCCGTGCTGGGTTCGTTTCAAAACACCAGTGGAGGTGATTTCGTATCCTCCCTACGATATATGTGGATGGCAAGTCATATGGGTAGCTGTAAAGTGTGAAAGTAGAGTTTCTTATACGCATTTAAGGTCTTTTCTAGTTTTGGGTAGATGCAAACATGAACATAGAGCTGAAAATGTGAATTAGTAAAGTAGCTCATTCCACTCCATATTTAGGCAAGCGTAGTAGGCTCAATACTTACGAGGGCGTACTGAAAGGCCATACTCCGTTTTTTTTTTTTTTTTGAGAAATGCTTAAACCGGAATAAAACATGCGCTCTTCATATTCTACATCTTCATTCTTCGTGTCACCATATTTATATGTTAACATAATCACCCTGGCGACGAACAAATTTCTCTCAGCGAGAGACAAGTTTATTCATACCGCCACTGTGTAATGTTCGACCTTGACGAAGCCACAACGTCACCCCTACTTACAGCACTTTGTCACTATCAGAGTGAATTTCCCTAAGATATTCTTTAACCTTTGGAAACAAATGAAAATCGGAAGGGGTCAAGTCGGGACTGCATGGAGAATGACAGTGTGTGTGGTTTTCTGTGCGATGATTCTCATACACCGATATAGTTACGTTTCATACCGCCATGCTACACTCTACAATTCGGATATCTCTAGCGGCAGAAGGCTGCAAATATGTAGACTGAGAAATAAAGATGTAGAACGTTTTGTCTTGTTTAAATAGCTTTGTGTTCATATGAAAAAATTCGGAAACATCACTGCCCAGCACTCCCTCGTACATGTACACCTTCAATAGAGGAGACTTGTTTGAATGTCAGCCTGTTGTAAAACAAAGGCCATCATTTCGAGAAATTGTTCTATTTCTTCGAGAATATCTAATCTGCTCCCTTTCCTCACGGTGGGCAAAATGTTGACATCGTGAACAGCTTTAGGTGCGTGACCTGTAATCAAAAGGTGGGCGACAAAAGACGAACTTTGGGCGCTAGTGCCTTTTTCTCTTAAAAGATGTACTTTGTATCTGATTGTAAAGGTACGACCTGTTTGTCCTATGCAGTAAGAAGAGCGTAGTAAGAAGAGCAGGTGTCGCAGAAAATCTTATAGACACCAGAGTTTTCCAAAGAGGACGACTCGATTTCAAATCATGCATAAAATTTTTTCAAACTATTATTGGGTGCCTGTCACCATTGCCATGACGTTCTTCTACCGAATGATCACTCTGTTCTCAAGGGGAACTGAATCACTGGCTTTTGCGAAGTTGTCTGCTTATTCTTCTATTTATTGATTTATATCACTCATGTCTTCCTCCAACCAATCAACTAACAGTCTCAGCAAATTTAAGATAAAATTAACCCATTCCTGAGAGCACATTTTGTACTACACTGAACAAAACAGGTACGCAGCTCACGAGATGCTCTCTAGGACACTCTGTAACCTCCCAACAGAAAAAATTCCATAGCCTCCCAACAGTAAAAATGATATATCATTCACATTCAGCGTAACCTCCCACAGATAAATTCCGTAACCTTGGAACAATAAAATGTGACTAATCTCCTAATAAAAAATATGAATCATAGATAACCTTTCAATAATTGACTGTGAATTTAAACTGGTAAATTTTGGACGTCAGCAGTGCTGCGTCATGGCCCCGAAAGATCATACTGAATAAATTGAAAATTCTTACCTCAATGAAGTCGCCGGATAACGCATATATATCTGCTCTTATAATAAATTTTTCTGGCACAGTCCAGTGCAATGCTGGCTGATAGATTTGTCATGTATAAAAGGAAACAACTGATTTTTCTTTACAATAATCGGAATGACCATGGATTGGAGAAATTAGTAAATTCTTTAAACTGAGATGAATGATTGTCAAAACTTAATTTTTATAAGAAAGATTATTATTAAGAGATTTTTTTAAACATTTACATGGGACTTGATATAACAATAATACATATGCGCGACGCTGCTTTTACCTTACACTACATCGCTCCCACGACTGGTCCAGCCAACTCGACACACAAGACTGCTTAGCTACTACTTACTCCTACTGCCACACAGTTCCTACTGCAGTCATCACTGCTCTTTGGTCTGAGATTCTCTTATAGCTTACATATCGCAGGCAGCGCGTGAGCAATTCATCGATATCACATCTGCTCAAGTGCGCTAGAAATTAATTACTTAATCATGGACCTCTTACAACTCGAATATGTGTCTACAACACATGTCAACGACAAAGAAGGCGATAATGTAACAGACAGTAAAACATTGTGAGATTTGCAATCTAAGGAGAGTAGGGGAGGTATAGAAGCATTGCGCCAGAACTTAACTTTGAATTAGTCTAAAAATTGTCGTGCGATCCGAGAGACCACACCTCACGAGTTAAGGGCTAGGAGTGTTTATGTGCCTTCTCTTTTCTGCTGGACGACTAATATTACTCACCACAGTTAACTGTTGAATGAGAAATGCTGCCGGTAATATTAGCGGAGTGGCATGCTCTCCAGCCACTGAAAACGCTCTAAGACAAGAAACGGAAACCTTTAGATGTGTGGTAGATCTACAGACAAAAAATGATTACAGTTTCAGAAAGATTCAGTGATTTAGTCAAGAGAAAGAGCTTCACAAATTACTCGTAAGCAGCTCGCTAACGCACTAGTCCACCTTGGCGCTTAAGCGTGCATGCATTCGGAATGGTAGTGATTAATAGCGTTGTTGGATGTCCTGAGGGATATACTGCCAAATTCTATCCAACTGGCGGTTAAGAATATCAAAATCCCGAGCTGCTTGGAAGGCTCTGCCCATGATGCTCCAAACGTTCTCAATTGGGGACATATCCGGTGACCTTGTGGGCCAAGGTGGGGTTTGGCGAGCACGAAGACAATTAAAAACTTTCACCTTGTGCGGTCTGGCATTGTTTTGCTGAACTGCAAGCCCAGGGCAACGAAACGGGACGTGGAATATCGTCGACGTATCGCTGTGCTGTTAGGATGCCGCGGATAACAACCAAAGAGGTCCTGCTATGAAGTGAAATGGCATCCCAGACCGTTACTCTTCGTCGTTGGACCAGATGGCGGGAGACAGTCAGGTTGGTATCTCACCGCAGTCCGGGGCGTTCCTAATGCCTCTTCGCTGGTCATCGGGGCTCTGTGCAAAGCAGGGATCATCATTGAAAGCAATTCTACTCCAGTTGGCGAGATTCCAGGCCGTAGACGTGTCTAGAAATGCCCCGAACAGCGGTAGGGTACCAACATGACTGTCACCTGCCATACGGCCCAAAAACCAGGGATGACGGACTGAGGTGACTTTTCTATTAATGGTAGGACCTCTTTGGTTGTCATCCGTGGTACATCAACGTGCTCAATTCGTGAATCTCTTTCTCTTGAATAGATCATCCAATTTTTCCGAAATTGTAATCTTTTGTTTGTCTACACACCTACTTCACATCTACCGGATTCTGTCCCATTCGAATAATTCCTTCGTGGTGCGTCGTTATCAAAAAAATGGCTCTGAGCAGTATGGGACTTAACTTCTGAGGTCATCAGTCCCCTAGAACTTACAACTTCTTAAATCTAACTAACCTAAGGACATCACACACATCCATGCCCGAGGCAGGATTCGAACCTGCGACCGTAGTGGTCCAGACGGTAGCGCCAGAACCGCTCGGCCACACCGGCCGGCGCGCCGTTATCCTTTTTGTTATTGTTATGTTTTTGTTATTGTTATGGAAATGGCACTCAAAGTGTTAAATTACCCTGTATTTACTGTAATTCATCTAATCTTGACGTCGCGATCGCTACAGGAGCTACACTTAGGGGGGTTGTGTATTTCTACATTCCTCACTTACAGCTGGTTCTCGAAACTCGGAGGGAAGTTGACGTCTATCTGTTTGCCTTTTAGCAACTCTGCCAATACTCTGCTGTGGCTGAAGCAAACTGGCCATCAGTTGTAGCACCGTTCCGTATATAACCGTTATTCCTATTTGGTGTGGGTCTCACACACTGAAACACGTATGTTGTGCGGCAGCGATGCTGAGACATTGTAGAATCTCTGACCAGAGCAGTTGCGCTCGACTCGCAGTAGCGAGCAGTCAGTCAGTCAGTGAATAGTCTGTCGCTAGCAGTAGCGAAGAGCAGTTGTGAAAGTCAGTCTGCAGTAGTCAGTCCTCAGTAGTGCTTGGAGTCGGTTGCTAGCAGTAGCGGAGAGCAGTCGGCAGGCGCCGGCATCGCAATGGTCGAGATTCAGGACGAGGTATAATTTATTTAAATAAATAATCATGCAGCTTTGCGCTCATCAGATAATGTAACGAACACTCATTGTAATTTAACTTTCAAAAATCGCCCCCAATTATAATTTTGATTTAAAACCAATTTTAGAGACAATCATTCAAATTTCCTTCCATTTCCTTTTAACAAAGATTTTTTAAAAGGTACTTCCAATGCTTTTCATGCAAGTGCCAGAGAACAATAAGAGCAGAATTTTGACATGCAGTTTCACTAAGGTAAGAAATTTATTCTCGTTTCGCACAGGGCAAACACCGACTTTTCGGTTGAATTGAGTTTAGGTTATCATTACAGCTTCATTATCATGGGATTAGCGTTCATTATTTAATGGGAACTTGTACTTGAGTCAGATAGCGAGCTTTCATTTAATTGTCTTTGCCATTAATATTCTTGTGGGGAGTTTATACTTAGCTGTGGCACCATTTCTAATAAATATTGTTTTTAAAATTTCTGTGGGAAGGTCACACTTAGCTGTGGCTCCATTACTAATAAATATAGTTTATTTTAAGAATTTGTTGTGGGGAGGTTACACTTGGCGACACCCGGTCCAGGATCGTATTTCGTAGAGAATCTTTTGAAAAACAGTCAGATATCTGCTCTTATTTGCTTAAATATAATTATAATTTGGCGCAACGCTTTTACTAATTTGTGACTTTCTTTCCTCAGATCATCGGCAATTCGTTGCTCTGTTGTATTTGTGTGTTGATTTTGCATTGTGTTTATTTGTTTTGTGATTAATTGTGACTATTGTAAAAATGCCGCGAAAAACTGTGAATAGTGTATCGCGAGGTATTTTGAATGAAATTTCCGACTTAAACAACATGACCGATAGCAATTGTGACACGCAGAATAGTGATGACAATGCTGCGTTCACTAACAGTCAGTGCGTTCCAACCGCGAATGACGACTTTTACCTTAATGATGAACAAGCGAACTCAATTGTCTCCTCTGTTAATTTGACGACAATTGATGACGCGGGGCGCCCTATTATAATGAGCACTGCCCAGCTTAATACATCCAGTTTGGAAAATTCAAGTGACGATCAGACAAATTTTTCGAATGAAAATGATCAGTGTACTGAAAGTACGCCGGATTCATTTAATTCCGAAACAGTGACTGACAGGGTACATCCGATTGATAAACGTTTTTGTAAAATTCAGAATGACCAAATGGTCACACAAAATGCGACAATTCCAGATCCACCATTAAACAGCACAGAGAGTAGAAATGTTAATTTTGGCTCGGATCAAATTATGGCACTATTGCTGCAACGAGTTAACCAAATTATTGAAAACCAAGACGACCTTAAAGAAGATAACAAACAACTTAGTGAACAGGTCAAACAACAGAGTGAAAAATTAGACAACAATGATGTAAATCTCAAACAACTTAATGAACAGGTCAGACAACAGAGTGAAAAATTAGACAACAATTCCAGGCAGCTTAGTGAACAAATTAGAGCCGTTGCCGCGCAGTGTCATGACACTAAGGAACAGTTACGCGAGGAAATCGAGGCTTGTTCAAAAAAAAGTAGCGAAGAAATTAAGTCTGTTGCTCAGGAATTAAGGGAATTGCAAACAGCTGCAACAGAAACACTCAGAGACGAAATTAGCGGAGTCGCTAAACAATGCTCTGAAAAAGCTACACAATTACGCGACGAGTTTAAAGCAATGACAGCAGAACTTTCGCGCACAATGGATGAAAAGATTGACGCGAAATTCGACCAACAGAACACACAAATTAACGAACGTCTTAGTCTTCACATAGAAAACAGTAATACGCGTTTTCGTAAATTTATTGATGATCAAAATAAAGTAAAACGCCAGGTAATGGAAACAATCACTGCACAGAGACAAGAAGACAAACGTAAAATGTTTGCGAAGGCAAAAACGTATGTAGACAATAATATTGCCACAGTTTCGGACAAAATTAATACCATCGAACAGTCAAACACAGAATTACGTGACGAAATTTCTGATCTGAAATCGAAAACAGACACATACATAACAGATTCTCAAACAGTGACTGACAGACTCGAACAATTAGAACTAACACAGGATTCCGATGTTACAAAACTGAACGAAACTACACGTAAATTGCAAAACCAGATTAATGCCAATGACACTAAAACCGATGATCAGGTAAAAATACTGACTGAAAAATGTGATGAATTGGCCAGTCGTATTGATGTGATCGAAAGTACTAATGACAACAAATCAGACGATACTTCACCGGTTTCATTTAACCAAACACCGGAATTTCAAAATTTACAGCAGACGATTAATGAGATCGATTCATCTAACAACACTTTACGTAGAAAATTGTCTAGTTTACAACAGGAAGTAACACAGATGAAAAATATTTCGGTTAATAACGCATCACAGCAGACGCCACTTTGCGAACATTTATCAGATTCGCGCAACGCGTGTAATTTGGGTAATCCACAAAGAGGACACGACTACGATTCCGAACAATCACAGTTCAACAGATTCTCTTACAACCATGAACCTGTTCCGTCACACAGAGACGATAATTTCGATTACAAACATTTTCTGTCAGTGAGAAAGTTTAAAGTGTTTAAAAACGACAGAACACAGATTCACCCGCTAGATTGGATCCAGCAATTTAGCTTTGCTTTTCCACCGACTTGGCCTGTAACACACAAACTGGAATTTATTTGCAGCTTTTTGGAAGGCGAACCGGCAACTCGTATGAGGCCGATCGCGAGGCAATGTTACACAGTAGAAGAATTTCAGAATGCTTTTCTATCAGCGTATTGGTCGAAGACGACACAGCGCGGAATTAAAGATCAGTTAATCAGTTTACCGAATTATGAGAACTCCAATTTTCCCAGTGTGACGCAATTTTTTGAACACATGGTGCAACAGAACCAGTACCTAAGTGAACCGTACAGTGAATCCGCCCTCATACAATTATGCATCTCTAAATTACCGCGGTCATTAAGAGTGTCACTTCTAACCGGTCAGCAAAAGGAAAATATTTCAGCATTCAGAGATCTGTTACAGCTCTTGGAAGTACAACAATCTGATTATTCTTTTGTAAATAAAAACTTTTCGTATAATAACCAAGGTCAACAAACTTACAGTAATTATGATCAGGGACGTAATTTCAATAGGAAAAATAACAGACGCTTTAGGAACGACAACTACCAGAACTTTAACAGCAGACAAAATTCTCATTATCAACATCATCAAAACTTTCAGCAACAGGAACCACCTTTTAGTAACAATAGACGTTTTCCACCACAACAGCATGAAAGTCAACCGGTTAGCATACCTAACCAACAATGGAATGCACAAGGTCAACCAGGCTTTAATGTTTCGCCGCGTGAACGTATAGTCCCAGATCCAACAAATAGTAACGCACGGCAGCAAGGAAACAACTATGTACAAAGAAGACAGTATTTCAATTCCTATCGCAATACACCGTATAGGAATGACTATTACGACAGGCGTAAAAATAATGACGAGAATTTTCAGCGTACATCTAACAACAGTCGATCTTACCAACAGCAAAATCATCCGCAAGAACATATTCTCATGAATGAACCCGATAGTAGGTACCATCCAGAGCGTAACACGTCTGGAAGAAGTAATAGAACTGTTCAAATTGTAGAAATGCCACAACATCCTCCTGATAATAATAACACGTCTGATAGAATCTGACTAGATACTGTACAGGACGCATCTTCCAATAACACAAGCACTACTTTCGACACGCAAAATGTTGTTCACGAAAATGTAATTACGTTTGACGATATCAGAGACACTCTTTTGCAGGAAAAACCAGTTGTTCAGAAAACCATTTCACATCCTGTCATCGAAATTAAAATTGGTTCATCGAAATTTTCTGCAGTAATCGATTCCGGATCACCTATGTCAGTTATAAATGAGGAAACTTTTAACGAGTGCAACAAAGAGAATACCTATCCTACATTACCTTTAGGCAAAACCAAAGTGAAAGGAGCAGTATCAAGTAAAGGTGTAGACGTTAAATTACAGACGCATTTATCATTTTGTATTGGAGGTCATACTTTTCATTCAAATTTTTGGATTGTTCCCTTGTTGACAACAGACGTTATTTTAGGCACGAACTTTCTGGTACAACACGACGCAGTGGTCGATTTTCAAAATTCTTATTTAATGTTGAAGGACGAAAATGTACAATTAGCGTTAGAGTTTCAGCATTCTTTATCTGCGGAAGAACAAACAATTAACCGCACAGAGGTCATTTCCGCAACACGTAACATAGACTGTAATCCCACATTGTTTACGGATACGTACGTACACAACTATAACACTCCAGACGAAACTGACTACGACGTAATGCAGATGATTTCTGATAAAGTTATACAAAGCAGTGCAAATACAGACGACGAGCGAACGCAATTACACAAAATTCTTTTGCAGCAAGCTCCAGTTTTCGACAACATTCCTGGTACTATGTCCGGCTTTATGTACGAATTTCAAGTCAAACAGCACGACACATTTAAAGCAAAGCATTATCCCATTCCATATATTCACAGAGAACAGGTTAAAAAAGAATTGCAGGATATGCTCGATCAAGGAATTATTGAACCAGCAGTTAGCCCGTACATAAACCCGCTGCATATTGTTAAGAAAAAAGATGGCACACTTCGCCTTGTACTTGATTCACGTCACATTAATGACATTATTATTAATGAAACAGATCGACCACAGACATTAGAAGAACTACTACAGAAATTTCACGGTACAGCTATTTATTCCACATTAGATTTGAAATCGGGATTTTGGCAAATACAACTTCATCCGAATTGCAGAAAGTATACAGCTTTTCTCTGTTTTGGTGACTGTTATCAATTTTGTAAATTACCATTCGGCTTAACTATTTCCTCTGCAGCTTTTATTCGTGGTTTGAACACAATACTTCCGACAGAACTTAAAGACAGAATTACGACGTACGTAGACGACATTCTTATTGCAGAAGCTAACTGGTCTGAACATAATCTGATTTTAGAACGACTATTGCAAACTTTCCATGCACAAGGACTTACAGTTAACCTCAGTAAATCGCATTTTGGTAAAACTTCTATAAAATTTCTTGGACACGTAATTTCAGCAGAAGGCATTGCGCCTGATCCGGAAAAACTTCAAGCTCTACGTGACATTACTGTTCCTACAACGAAGAAACAATTACGCAGTTTTTTGGGCTTAATTAACTTTTTTCGTAAATTTATTCATCATTCTGCTTTAGACACACCTAGATTATGCCAATTAACAGGTAAAAATACTATTTGGTCATGGGATAAGCAAGCACATTCTGAATTCGTGAACCTGAAACATGCTTTGTTGAATGCTCCACTTTTATCGCACCCAGATCTTACCAGAAATTTTTCCATTGCCACCGACAGTTCCAACACAGCTTTAGGCGTACATATTTTTCAGGAAATTGAAGAAGATGGTTCTACAGTAATTAAAAACATCGCATTTGCAAGCCGCATTCTGTCACCTGCTGAACGAAATTATTCCGTCACAGAATTGGAAACGCTATGTGTTGTATGGGCTTTTACGAGATTTCGGCATTTTCTTTATGGAAGACACACGACCGTTTACACAGACCACAGAGCGATTCAATTTTTACTTTCAGCTAAATTCAGTCACGACAGATTAAGCAGATGGAAACTGTATTTACAGGAATTTAATTTTACAATAGTTCACATTCCCGGCACACAAAATGTAATAGCAGACGCATTATCCCGTTCTCTCAGCAACAATCAGCAAGACGTAGCAGCCAACTTCTGCAAAGCAAATTTCAGCATCATGTACATTCAGCAAGTCGCATTTGAAAATTTTATTTCATCGTCATTACAGGACATAGCACGAGAGCAAAGTAAAGACAATGTGTGGAAAGAAATTAAACACCTTTGGCAAGATAAGAATAATGTTACGATTAGGAACCACTACACTGTACGCAATGACATTCTGTTTCGCCGCTCTCATCCTGACAGCAACAATTGGTTACTATGCATTCCTGACGAACTGGTTAACAAATTAATTTGGTACACGCATTTAAGCTACGCACATTACGGAGCAAGAAAATGTTTTCTTATATTGAGACAGAACTGTTATTTTACAAACATGGAAAAACGTATACGACGAGTTTTAGCGTCATGTAAAATTTGCCAGAAAGCTAAATCAGACACCACTTCACACATTCCTCCATTATATCCCATTATACCTGTTAAATTAAGACATATGGCCGCAGTAGACATTTTTGGTCCAATTCCGAGAACTAATAGAGGTTTTTGCTACATCTTTGTCGCTGTTGAACTCACTTCAAAATTTGTTACCTTCACTCCGTTACGCAAAGCTACTGCTAAAACTGTTTCGAAAGCATTTGTAAAACATTTTCTATTTCATGTAGGGCATGTGATGAAAGTAATTTCTGACAATGGATCACAATTTCGTTCTGTCATATGGACACGCATGTTACGAGCTAGAAACATTTCTCCGATTTATATATCCAAGTACCACGCCTCTTCGAACCCTTGTGAACGATTAATGAAAGAAATTGGCAAACTGTGTAGAATATACTGCCACAAAAGACATGTTAATTGGGACACACACATACACTCATTCCAAGATGTAATTAATTCCATTCCAAATGAATCCACTATGCTACCTCCGTCTGTTATACTGAAAAACGTTGAACCACCAAACAAAATCAAAGAATTAGTAACATTTCCTACATCTCGTCGATTACGACACCACGAAATAATTGACATTGCGCTGAACAACATCAAACGTGCCGCAGAGCGCCGGAGAAGACAGCAAAAACAGGTTTGTAGACGCCGAGACTTTCACGTTGGACAGAAGATATTAGTACGTACACACTATTTATCCAGCAAATTAAAAGGTAAGTGCAGTAAATTTGAACTTCTATACGCAGGTCCATATCGGATTCGCAGCATTCCTCACCCCAATGTTGTACACGTCGAAACTCTGAGAACCAGAAAATCGAAAGGCAACCATCATGTGTCAAACATTAAACCCTTTATAGAATGAAACCACTTTACGATGTAACATGTTATGAGGCCATTTACACATATTATGACCACTTATGCAATTATAATTATATGACTAATTACTGATGATGACTATCGTATTTTTTCTTGGCAAGTGCCCGGCAAGGTAAGGTTAACAGGTCGCTTTTCTTGTCGTTACACATCAGACTGTGGACATTTTTCATTTTTTTTTTGTGTGTACGATTGTTTTCAAGTTTTGTTTGTATGCACTGTGAACGAGTTAAGGTATAACACACACCAGTTGACTTTGACATTTTGCCCTATGATATCTCAACATCGTGACTGTTTTACATTTTTCTTTTTTTTTACTGCTGCATTATGATATTCTCTGTACACTTTTTGCCTTTGAACACTGTCTATGCTTTTGACATATTACGTTTTCTGTCATATTATGTTGTATGCTTAATTGAGTCACCATTAACCAGTCACTATTTAATGGGTATATGATTTAAATGCAAGACATTAATCTTTGTTCATCAATTTCAGAAATAAATGATGCGTACAGGAAATGAATTAAACAGAAGTGGGAATTTCCCCTATGGAATAAACGAAAGAAGATGCAATAAGCTAATGAGGACGAGTAAATGGATCAGAATTAACAAGCATTAACCAGAATATATTATACACATCGCAGAATAGCAGTCTTAACTAATTTTTTCTTTCAGAATACAAAGCGATTGATGCAAGCTGTCAGACAGAACTACACATCTTAGTTTTAAGTGATGAAATATGCTAGAAATAAGGAATAGTTGTGTGATGAATAATGAAGTGATTTTTGCAGATGATAATGAATGCTGATAATGAATAATGATGATGAATATGGTACTATGAATAATGAAGTTTTTTCTTTACAGGTGATGATGATAATGAAGTTATGATACTATGGATAATGAAGTTTTTCTTTACAGATGAGGATAATGTTGAAGTTATGTATTTATGCTATGTAGTTATTTAAGTATTTGTTGCAGTTTACTTTGACAGCAGGTGTTATATTGCGTAGTAGGATGACTGAAGGTTTTGGAAAGGACAGCTATGGAACACATTTTTTATACACATTTCACTACCTGTTAATTCGAAGTTCACTACTTTTCAGCATAGTCTGCGTTTCTTCTTTCAGCTCAATAATCCATTTTGTATTTTTCTTTCAGGAGAAGCTTTTTATGATACTTACTAAACTTGTTACTTATTATACCTGTTCTAGTACTTGCATTTTTCTTACCCACTTGTGTCTATCATTTATAAATGTGATAACCTTGCTACAGCTGACTCATGACGAATGACGTTACACAATCTTTTCATTTATAGGAACAACATAGAAGCAATTTTTTCTCTTATTTCTTCTTGCTTTCCCTTATAATTACCCAAAGCAATGCATTGCTAGCAGAAAAAAAAAAAAAAAAACAAAATGTATTAACAGTCCCAGATAATGTCACTAGTTTATGATAATTCTGAATAACACTGATCAGCTCTGAATAGTATGTCACTTGAATAATGACTTCTTAATGATACCAAAACATAATTGCCACTATCTATTGTAATGAGAGTACTTATTATGCCCATGCTTATTAATGCTACTAATGTCTTGTACTATTCAATACTTGCTGGCCACTGAGTGCCCATAATTAATGTAACTTATAATGCCCATGCTTATTAATGCTATGACTGTAATTAACTGATTTTTCTAATAATGATTTCTTAATGATATGAATAATACTGAATGATGAATAATGTTTTGTACTATTCAATACTTGCTGGCCATTGAGTGCCAATAATTAATGTAACTTATAATGCCCATGATTATTAAGGCTATGACTGTAATTAACTGATTTTTAATAATGATTTCTTAATGATATGAAGAATACTGAATGATGAATAATGTTTTATACTATTCAATACTTGCTGGCCACTGAGTGCCCATAATTAATGTAACTTATAATGCCCATGCTTATTAATGCTATGACTGTAATTAACTGATTTTTCTAATAATGATTTCTTAATGATATGAAGAATACTGAATGATG
Source organism: Schistocerca nitens (assembly GCF_023898315.1). Lineage (NCBI taxonomy): Eukaryota > Metazoa > Arthropoda > Insecta > Orthoptera > Acrididae > Schistocerca > Schistocerca nitens. The sequence continues at coordinate 373,704,718 of NC_064621.1, forward strand.
AATAATGTTTTATACTATTCAATACTTGCTGGCCATTGAGTGCCAATAATTAATGTAACTTAACGTTTTGTTAGTGTTTTCAATGATGACTTCCCATATTAATACTGAATGATGATAAATATTTAGTACTAATCGAAAGTTGCTAGGCCACTGAGTGTTAATAGTTACTTGTAAATATGTCATTTGAATGAGGAAAAATGTTTTGTAATACTCAATACTTGATGGCGATTGATTACCACTCTTGTCTTTAAATTAATTAATGAACATTTTTCTGTAATACTACATTCATGGTACAGAAATGTTCAATGACTAGAGTATGGATACCGCAAACTACTTATGTAATCACTAATCAAGACTTGTGTGTTAGTTAATGTCCTTCACCTTCTGACCTAACTACCTGAAATTATTGTAACATCCATTTGTCTTGTCCATCCTCATTATCATGGAGCACTATATTTGGTTTTTGCACTAATTCTACGTTGGTGTGCCGCCTCTTAAAAGCGTGGTGTTGACACGACATGCTGTCCACCACTGTAGGCGAAGAAACTACTTATGTAATCACTAATCAAGACTTTGTTATGGAGCACTGTGTGCCGCCTCTTAAGAGCGTGGTGTTGACACGACATGCTGTCCACCACCGTAAGCGATGAAGACGTTATTCTGGTCCCACTGTTTGGTGTACCTGGTATACTGCCAAATGATAGTATGGAATACTACTACGACGTTTCACTGTCTTGATACGCTGATAAATACTTCTGGGAACGGAACTGCAGATTGTATCACTTAGTTGTGATTCTGTGGAAAGAAATGGACTTTCAGTGCAGCTATGTGCAAACTAAAGTGCTACAACCATGATGCAATCCTTCCTTTCCTATCCTAATAGTGAAAATCATTTTTTTTTTTTTTTACTAACACCATTTATGTTCATGGCCTATACATTTTTTCTCGATTTATTGAACTCTAGTGCGAGTACACTTGTGTCACTTGTCGACATGATTTTTGCCATTTGTTGTCAAAATACTAAAGACATTTTCGATTTGTTTTGAAGTGCAGTATGTGTGCACTCTTGTCATCTCTATTGTATATACTTTTTGTGATTTGATGATTTTTTCTACTCTTGCGTTTATTTGTTATAAAAATGTTCAAAAGTTTTCAGTGCATGTGCACTTATGTGAATATGTTTTCAACTGAACTACAGTGCCTGTGTACTCTTCTCAATTTTCGATATGATTTGTGTTCATTCTGTATACCTTTTATGATTTATGTCATTTGTTACTCTTGTATATACATTTCGTCTTTTACTGATATGTTCTCCACTGCAGTGCATGTGCACTCATGACACTTGTCAACATGATTTTTTTTTTGCCTGTTATGAAACTGCTAAAGAATTTTTCAGTGTGTGTACACTTTGTTATCTGTCAAATAATTTGTATATACATTTTTCTGATTTACTGATATGCTCTCTACTAATTGTACTTATATTTTGTCTTGTCTGTAATGTTTTGTAATCAGTGCATGCGCACAACATTTAATTCATGTATTACATCCAAATATTTTGTAAATGTTAATTAATTAAAAGAAAAATTTGTTACGATGGCAAGTCCAAATGACTCACCATCGCTGCCAAATTTTTGCCCCCCCAGTGGAGGGTTATGAAACACGTATGTTGTGCGGCAGCGATGCTGAGACATTGTAGAATCTCTGACCAGAGCAGTTGCGCTCGACTCGCAGTAGCGAGCAGTCAGTCAGTCAGTGAATAGTCTGTCGCTAGCAGTAGCGAAGAGCAGTTGTGAAAGTCAGTCTGCAGTAGTCAGTCCTCAGTAGTGCTTGGAGTCGGTTGCTAGCAGTAGCGGAGAGCAGTCGGCAGGCGCCGGCATCGCAATGGTCGAGATTCAGGACGAGGTATAATTTATTTAAATAAATAATCATGCAGCTTTGCGCTCATCAGATAATGTAACGAACACTCATTGTAATTTAACTTTCAAAAATCGCCCCCAATTATAATTTTGATTTAAAACCAATTTTAGAGACAATCATTCAAATTTCCTTCCATTTCCTTTTAACAAAGATTTTTTAAAAGGTACTTCCAATGCTTTTCATGCAAGTGCCAGAGAACAATAAGAGCAGAATTTTGACATGCAGTTTCACTAAGGTAAGAAATTTATTCTCGTTTCGCACAGGGCAAACACCGACTTTTCGGTTGAATTGAGTTTAGGTTATCATTACAGCTTCATTATCATGGGATTAGCGTTCATTATTTAATGGGAACTTGTACTTGAGTCAGATAGCGAGCTTTCATTTAATTGTCTTTGCCATTAATATTCTTGTGGGGAGTTTATACTTAGCTGTGGCACCATTTCTAATAAATATTGTTTTTAAAATTTCTGTGGGAAGGTCACACTTAGCTGTGGCTCCATTACTAATAAATATAGTTTATTTTAAGAATTTGTTGTGGGGAGGTTACAACACATTAGCAGTATTCTAGAATGGGTCGCACGTGTGTGTGTGTAATAGGAAGAAGGAGGAGTATAGTGTTCAACGACCCGTCGACAACGAGATCATATGAGAAGGAGCACAAGTTCGCATTAGAGAAGGGTGGGGAAGGAAATCGGCCGCGCCCTTTCAAAGGAACCATCCCGGCATTTGCCTGAAGCGATTTAGGGAAATCACAGGAAACCTAAATCAGGATGGCAGGGCACCGGTTGAATCTTCGTCCTCTCGAACGTGAGTTCAGTGTACTAACAACTCCGACACCTCGCTCGTTGTTTGTGTTATAAGCCATCTCCTCCGCAGCTGTTCTTTTTCCCAGCATCCTATTAATGAACCGAAGTCTGCTACCTGCTAAAACTACGACCGAACTTATTTCGCAAGTTCATACATCGGATATTTGTATGAGTTGACTGATTCCAGTTGTGGCTCACTGATATTGTAGTCATATGATACCGCTTTTCTCCGTTCTGCGAAGAACGCAGTTTTACATTTCTGAACCAATGTAGCAAGTTGCTAATCTTCGCCTCGTTTTGAAAATTGTGATCTAACAATTTCTATGCAGGTACTGTAACAATGATTCTCAACCTGTCCGCAGCTCGTGGCCGTGCGGTAGCGTTCTCGCTACCCGCGCCCGGGTTCCCGGGTTCGATTCCCGGTGGGGTCAGGGATTTTCTCTGCCTCGTGATGACTGGGTGTTGTGTGATGTCCTTAGGTTAGTTAGGTTTAAGTAGTTCTAAGTTCTAGGGGACTGATGACCATAGAAGTTAAATCCCATAGTGCTCAGAGCCATTTGAACCATTCTCAACCTTTCTGAGACCATTTCCCCTGAGTGAAATCAGATATTAGCTGGTACCCTCACCCGTCTCCTTCCCTGACCATCATTAAGATCTTTATAAAGTTTAGAATGATCATTTACATTTTGAACAAGAGGAATGGTAAATAATATTTAGTTTTCGTATGTACTTTGTTATTCCACGAGCTAATGAGTCACAGAGACAACTTGTACGGCGATTTTTACCATTTTTTTTTTTGTAGCATGTTCAACCTATTTTCAGTCCATCGTGAGTGTTACCTAAAACTCCTTCTCAGAAAAGAAATACAACTGCCCACACTGATTGTAGACATTTCTTACAAAACACCTTTCCTCTGCATTACTTCTCTTCCCATCAGTGCTTGTTTCACAGATATCCTGCACTCCCATTTGAAATAAACCAGTTTAACATGTGTGCTCTATATTTATAACTAATCCTAGAAAATCCTCGGCAGCTGGACTCTTTGCTTTAGAACTGGCAAAAATTTGAAGACTTCAGTCTGCCGATCCTTTGTATCTGACTACCGCCGTTGGTAATAGTAATAATAATAATAACACTGTTCAGGCCAAGGGTGTCCAACACGCTACCCACAGGCCGCATGCATCTTCAATCTGAGACTCCCACCACACGATGCTACTCTCCCATTGGTCCATTCCGTTCATAACATTGCCGCTCCTACTATACTTGAACCCCCAGAGTCTTGTTATAACCGTCCAATCCGTCAGACGCGCTGGTCTATTATCTTGCCCTACTTCGGTTGCAACTGAGAAACTGGAGATTTAGAGACGTATAATGAAATTAATTTATGGATATATAAGGAAAGTCTGTCTTACTACTGTACAGCTGTGGTAAAGAATCGTAGTTCTGACAGCTACAAGTCGGTAGGCGCTAGAAATCTTCATGTGGACTGCAGTTGCTGCCGAAGTTTGCTATCTAACAGTACTGCAATTCTGTTAGAACAGATTTACTTTTATATCATACCCATTGCTACAAACAAGAACCGCATTTGAACATGAACGTCTCTGTAATGGGCTGTCACAAAATCTTTTTATTTTCGTGTGGAATCTCTATCGCAGCCAATTACCGTTACAAATCAAAATACGTTAGAACTGCAGGTGACGTCGGAATCTGCTTCTCTTGCCCTTCGCTACCCCGCAATGGTTATCATCCTCACTCCCTTCACACCCAATCAACAGTAAAAAAAGTTCTTTATTACGTGGCTGTACTGTACTGTCTGCTTGACTATTGTCTGTGGTCGGCACTTGTCGATAAATGTCGGAAGTCATCGACTTCAAACTACTGTCAACCTATGCGAACTAACAGTGTCTTTGTTGGACTTTTACAAATGATAGCTACCTAGAGACAAACATCCGTTGGTGCAGAGTGTAACCTCCCCACAACAAATTCTTAAAATAAACTATATTTATTAGTAATGGAGCCACAGCTAAGTGTGACCTTCCCACAGAAATTTTAAAAACAATATTTATTAGAAATGGTGCCACAGCTAAGTATAAACTCCCCACAAGAATATTAATGGCAAAGACAATTAAATGAAAGCTCGCTATCTGACTCAAGTACAAGTTCCCATTAAATAATGAACGCTAATCCCATGATAATGAAACTGTAATGATAACCTAAACTCAATTCAACCGAAAAGTCGGTGTTTGCCCTGTGCGAAACGAGAATAAATTTCTTACCTTAGTGAAACTGCATGTCAAAATTCTGCTCTTATTGTTCTCTGGCACTTGCATGAAAAGCATTGGAAGTACCTTTTAAAAAATCTTTGTTAAAAGGAAATGGAAGGAAATTTGAATGATTGTCTCTAAAATTGGTTTTAAATCAAAATTATAATTGGGGGCGATTTTTGAAAGTTAAATTACAATGAGTGTTCGTTACATTATCTGATGAGCGCAAAGCTGCATGATTATTTATTTAAATAAATTATACCTCGTCCTGAATCTCGACCATTGCGATGCCGGCGCCTGCCGACTGCTCTCCGCTACTGCTAGCAACCGACTCCAAGCACTACTGAGGACTGACTACTGCAGACTGACTTTCACAACTGCTCTTCGCTACTGCTAGCGACAGACTATTCACTGACTGACTGACTGCTCGCTACTGCGAGTCGAGCGCAACTGCTCTGGTCAGAGATTCTACAATGTCTCAGCATCGCTGCCGCACAACATACGTGTTTCATAACCCTCCACTGGGGGGGCAAAAATTTGGCAGCGATGGTGAGTCATTTGGACTTGCCATCGTAACAAATTTTTCTTTTAATTAATTAACATTTACAAAATATTTAGATGTATCACATGAATTAAATGTTGTGCGCATGCACCGATTACAAAACATTACAGACAAGACAAAATATAAGTACAAAACAAATCAGGAAAAATGTATATACAAATTATTTGACAGATAACAAAGTGTACACACACTGAAAAATTCTTTAGCAGTTTCATAACAGGCAAAAAAAAATCATGTTGACAAGTGTCATGAGTGCACATGCACTGCAGTGGAGAACATATCAGTAAAAGACGAAATGTATATACAAGAGTAACAAATGACATAAATCATAAAAGGTATACAGAATGAACACAAATCATATCGAAAATTGAGAAGAGTACACAGGCACTGTAGTTCAGTTGAAAACATATTCACATAAGTGCACATGCACTGAAAACTTTTGAACATTTTTATAACAAATAAACGCAAGAGTAGAAAAAATCATCAAATCACAAAAAGTATATACAATATAGATGACAAGAGTGCACACATACTGCACTTCAAAACAAATCGAAAATGTCTTTAGTATTTTGACAACAAATGGCAAAAATCATGTCGACAAGTGACACAAGTGTACTCGCACTAGAGTTCAACAAATCGAGAAAAAATGTATAGGCCATGAACATAAATGGTGTTAGTAAAAAAATGTTTTTCACTATTAGGATAGGAAAGGAAAGGATTGCATCATGGTTGTAGCACTTTAGTTTGCACATAGCTGCACTGAAAGTCCATATCTTTCCACAGAATCACAACTAAGTGATACAATCTGCAGTTCCGTTCCCAGAAGTATTTATCAGAGTATCAAGACAGCGAAACGTCGTAGTAGTATTCCATACTATCATTTGGCAGTATACCAGGTACACCAAACAGTGGGACCAGAATAACGTCTTCATCGCTTACGGTGGTGGACAGCATGTCGTGTCAACACCACGCTCTTAAGAGGCGGCACACAGTGCTCCATAACAAAGTCTTGATTAGTGATTACATAAGTAGTTTCTTCGCCTACAGTGGTGGACAGCATGTCGTGTCAACACCACGCTTTTAAGAGGCGGCACACCAACGTAGAATTAGTGCAAAAACCAAATATAGTGCTCCATGATAATGAGGATGGACAAGACAAATGGATGTTACAATAATTTCAGGTAGTTAGGTCAGAAGGTGAAGGACATTAACTAACACACAAGTCTTGATTAGTGATTACATAAGTAGTTTGCGGTATCCATACTCTAGTCATTGAACATTTCTGTACCATGAATGTAGTATTACAGAAAAATGTTCATTAATTAATTTAAAGACAAGAGTGGTAATCAATCGCCATCAAGTATTGAGTATTACAAAACATTTTTCCTCATTCAAATGACATATTTACAAGTAACTATTAACACTCAGTGGCCTAGCAACTTTCGATTAGTACAAAATATTTATCATCATTCAGTATTAATATGGGAAGTCATCATTGAAAACACTAACAAAACGTTAAGTTACATTAATTATTGGCACTCAGTGGCCAGCAAGTATTGAATAGTATAAAACATTATTAGCATTAATAAGCATGGGCATAATAAGTACTCTCATTACAATAGATAGTGGCAATTATGTTTAGGTATCATTAAGAAGTCATTATTCAAGTGACATACAATGCAGAGCTGATCAGTGTTATTCAGAATTATCATAAACTAGTGACATTATCTGGGACTGTTAATACATTTTGTTTTTTTTTTTTTTTTCTGCTAGCAATGCATTGCTTTGGGTAATTATAAGGGAAAGCAAGAAGAAATAAGAGAAAAAATTGCTTCTATGTTGTTCCTATAAATGAAAAGATTGTGTAACGTCATTCGTCATGAGTCAGCTGTAGCAAGGTTATCACATTTATAAATGATAGACACAAGTGGGTAAGAAAAATGCAAGTACTAGAACAGGTATAATAAGTAACAAGTTTAGTAAGTATCATAAAAAGCTTCTCCTGAAAGAAAAATACAAAATGGATTATTGAGCTGAAAGAAGAAACGCAGACTATGCTGAAAAGTAGTGAACTTCGAATTAACAGGTAGTGAAATGTGTATAAAAAATGTGTTCCATAGCTGTCCTTTCCAAAACCTTCAGTCATCCTACTACGCAATATAACACCTGCTGTCAAAGTAAACTGCAACAAATACTTAAATAACTACATAGCATAAATACATAACTTCAACATTATCCTCATCTGTAAAGAAAAACTTCATTATCCATAGTATCATAACTTCATTATCATCATCACCTGTAAAGAAAAAACTTCATTATTCATAGTACCATATTCATCATCATTATTCATTATCAGCATTCATTATCATCTGCAAAAATCACTTCATTATTCATCACACAACTATTCCTTATTTCTAGCATATTTCATCACTTAAAACTAAGATGTGTAGTTCTGTCTGACAGCTTGCATCAATCGCTTTGTATTCTGAAAGAAAAAATTAGTTAAGACTGCTATTCTGCGATGTGTATAATATATTCTGGTTAATGCTTGTTAATTCTGATCCATTTACTCGTCCTCATTAGCTTATTGCATCTTCTTTCGTTTATTCCATAGGGGAAATTCCCACTTCTGTTTAATTCATTTCCTGTACGCATCATTTATTTCTGAAATTGATGAACAAAGATTAATGTCTTGCATTTAAATCATATACCCATTAAATAGTGACTGGTTAATGGTGACTCAATTAAGCATACAACATAATATGACAGAAAACGTAATATGTCAAAAGCATAGACAGTGTTCAAAGGCAAAAAGTGTACAGAGAATATCATAATGCAGCAGTAAAAAAAAAGAAAAATGTAAAACAGTCACGATGTTGAGATATCATAGGGCAAAATGTCAAAGTCAACTGGTGTGTGTTATACCTTAACTCGTTCACAGTGCATACAAACAAAACTTGAAAACAATCGTACACACAAAAAAAAAATGAAAAATGTCCACAGTCTGATGTGTAACGACAAGAAAAGCGACCTGTTAACCTTACCTTGCCGGGCACTTGCCAAGAAAAAATACGATAGTCATCATCAGTAATTAGTCATATAATTATAATTGCATAAGTGGTCATAATATGTGTAAATGGCCTCATAACATGTTACATCGTAAAGTGGTTTCATTCTATAAAGGGTTTAATGTTTGACACATGATGGTTGCCTTTCGATTTTCTGGTTCTCAGAGTTTCGACGTGTACAACATTGGGGTGAGGAATGCTGCGAATCCGATATGGACCTGCGTATAGAAGTTCAAATTTACTGCACTTACCTTTTAATTTGCTGGATAAATAGTGTGTACGTACTAATATCTTCTGTCCAACGTGAAAGTCTCGGCGTCTACAAACCTGTTTTTGCTGTCTTCTCCGGCGCTCTGCGGCACGTTTGATGTTGTTCAGCGCAATGTCAATTATTTCGTGGTGTCGTAATCGACGAGATGTAGGAAATGTTACTAATTCTTTGATTTTGTTTGGTGGTTCAACGTTTTTCAGTATAACAGACGGAGGTAGCATAGTGGATTCATTTGGAATGGAATTAATTACATCTTGGAATGAGTGTATGTGTGTGTCCCAATTAACATGTCTTTTGTGGCAGTATATTCTACACAGTTTGCCAATTTCTTTCATTAATCGTTCACAAGGGTTCGAAGAGGCGTGGTACTTGGATATATAAATCGGAGAAATGTTTCTAGCTCGTAACATGCGTGTCCATATGACAGAACGAAATTGTGATCCATTGTCAGAAATTACTTTCATCACATGCCCTACATGAAATAGAAAATGTTTTACAAATGCTTTCGAAACAGTTTTAGCAGTAGCTTTGCGTAACGGAGTGAAGGTAACAAATTTTGAAGTGAGTTCAACAGCGACAAAGATGTAGCAAAAACCTCTATTAGTTCTCGGAATTGGACCAAAAATGTCTACTGCGGCCATATGTCTTAATTTAACAGGTATAATGGGATATAATGGAGGAATGTGTGAAGTGGTGTCTGATTTAGCTTTCTGGCAAATTTTACATGACGCTAAAACTCGTCGTATACGTTTTTCCATGTTTGTAAAATAACAGTTCTGTCTCAATATAAGAAAACATTTTCTTGCTCCGTAATGTGCGTAGCTTAAATGCGTGTACCAAATTAATTTGTTAACCAGTTCGTCAGGAATGCATAGTAACCAATTGTTGCTGTCAGGATGAGAGCGGCGAAACAGAATGTCATTGCGTACAGTGTAGTGGTTCCTAATCGTAACATTATTCTTATCTTGCCAAAGGTGTTTAATTTCTTTCCACACATTGTCTTTACTTTGCTCTCGTGCTATGTCCTGTAATGACGATGAAATAAAATTTTCAAATGCGACTTGCTGAATGTACATGATGCTGAAATTTGCTTTGCAGAAGTTGGCTGCTACGTCTTGCTGATTGTTGCTGAGAGAACGGGATAATGCGTCTGCTATTACATTTTGTGTGCCGGGAATGTGAACTATTGTAAAATTAAATTCCTGTAAATACAGTTTCCATCTGCTTAATCTGTCGTGACTGAATTTAGCTGAAAGTAAAAATTGAATCGCTCTGTGGTCTGTGTAAACGGTCGTGTGTCTTCCATAAAGAAAATGCCGAAATCTCGTAAAAGCCCATACAACACATAGCGTTTCCAATTCTGTGACGGAATAATTTCGTTCAGCAGGTGACAGAATGCGGCTTGCAAATGCGATGTTTTTAATTACTGTAGAACCATCTTCTTCAATTTCCTGAAAAATATGTACGCCTAAAGCTGTGTTGGAACTGTCGGTGGCAATGGAAAAATTTCTGGTAAGATCTGGGTGCGATAAAAGTGGAGCATTCAACAAAGCATGTTTCAGGTTCACGAATTCAGAATGTGCTTGCTTATCCCATGACCAAATAGTATTTTTACCTGTTAATTGGCATAATCTAGGTGTGTCTAAAGCAGAATGATGAATAAATTTACGAAAAAAGTTAATTAAGCCCAAAAAACTGCGTAATTGTTTCTTCGTTGTAGGAACAGTAATGTCACGTAGAGCTTGAAGTTTTTCCGGATCAGGCGCAATGCCTTCTGCTGAAATTACGTGTCCAAGAAATTTTATAGAAGTTTTACCAAAATGCGATTTACTGAGGTTAACTGTAAGTCCTTGTGCATGGAAAGTTTGCAATAGTCGTTCTAAAATCAGATTATGTTCAGACCAGTTAGCTTCTGCAATAAGAATGTCGTCTACGTACGTCGTAATTCTGTCTTTAAGTTCTGTCGGAAGTATTGTGTTCAAACCACGAATAAAAGCTGCAGAGGAAATAGTTAAGCCGAATGGTAATTTACAAAATTGATAACAGTCACCAAAACAGAGAAAAGCTGTATACTTTCTGCAATTCGGATGAAGTTGTATTTGCCAAAATCCCGATTTCAAATCTAATGTGGAATAAATAGCTGTACCGTGAAATTTCTGTAGTAGTTCTTCTAATGTCTGTGGTCGATCTGTTTCATTAATAATAATGTCATTAATGTGACGTGAATCAAGTACAAGGCGAAGTGTGCCATCTTTTTTCTTAACAATATGCAGCGGGTTTATGTACGGGCTAACTGCTGGTTCAATAATTCCTTGATCGAGCATATCCTGCAATTCTTTTTTAACCTGTTCTCTGTGAATATATGGAATGGGATAATGCTTTGCTTTAAATGTGTCGTGCTGTTTGACTTGAAATTCGTACATAAAGCCGGACATAGTACCAGGAATGTTGTCGAAAACTGGAGCTTGCTGCAAAAGAATTTTGTGTAATTGCGTTCGCTCGTCGTCTGTATTTGCACTGCTTTGTATAACTTTATCAGAAATCATCTGCATTACGTCGTAGTCAGTTTCGTCTGGAGTGTTATAGTTGTGTACGTACGTATCCGTAAACAATGTGGGATTACAGTCTATGTTACGTGTTGCGGAAATGACCTCTGTGCGGTTAATTGTTTGTTCTTCCGCAGATAAAGAATGCTGAAACTCTAACGCTAATTGTACATTTTCGTCCTTCAACATTAAATAAGAATTTTGAAAATCGACCACTGCGTCGTGTTGTACCAGAAAGTTCGTGCCTAAAATAACGTCTGTTGTCAACAAGGGAACAATCCAAAAATTTGAATGAAAAGTATGACCTCCAATACAAAATGATAAATGCGTCTGTAATTTAACGTCTACACCTTTACTTGATACTGCTCCTTTCACTTTGGTTTTGCCTAAAGGTAATGTAGGATAGGTATTCTCTTTGTTGCACTCGTTAAAAGTTTCCTCATTTATAACTGACATAGGTGATCCGGAATCGATTACTGCAGAAAATTTCGATGAACCAATTTTAATTTCGATGACAGGATGTGAAATGGTTTTCTGAACAACTGGTTTTTCCTGCAAAAGAGTGTCTCTGATATCGTCAAACGTAATTACATTTTCGTGAACAACATTTTGCGTGTCGAAAGTAGTGCTTGTGTTATTGGAAGATGCGTCCTGTACAGTATCTAGTCAGATTCTATCAGACGTGTTATTATTATCAGGAGGATGTTGTGGCATTTCTACAATTTGAACAGTTCTATTACTTCTTCCAGACGTGTTACGCTCTGGATGGTACCTACTATCGGGTTCATTCATGAGAATATGTTCTTGCGGATGATTTTGCTGTTGGTAAGATCGACTGTTGTTAGATGTACGCTGAAAATTCTCGTCATTATTTTTACGCCTGTCGTAATAGTCATTCCTATACGGTGTATTGCGATAGGAATTGAAATACTGTCTTCTTTGTACATAGTTGTTTCCTTGCTGCCGTGCGTTACTATTTGTTGGATCTGGGACTATACGTTCACGCGGCGAAACATTAAAGCCTGGTTGACCTTGTGCATTCCATTGTTGGTTAGGTATGCTAACCGGTTGACTTTCATGCTGTTGTGGTGGAAAACGTCTATTGTTACTAAAAGGTGGTTCCTGTTGCTGAAAGTTTTGATGATGTTGATAATGAGAATTTTGTCTGCTGTTAAAGTTCTGGTAGTTGTCGTTCCTAAAGCGTCTGTTATTTTTCCTATTGAAATTACGTCCCTGATCATAATTACTGTAAGTTTGTTGACCTTGGTTATTATACGAAAAGTTTTTATTTACAAAAGAATAATCAGATTGTTGTACTTCCAAGAGCTGTAACAGATCTCTGAATGCTGAAATATTTTCCTTTTGCTGACCGGTTAGAAGTGACACTCTTAATGACCGCGGTAATTTAGAGATGCATAATTGTATGAGGGCGGATTCACTGTACGGTTCACTTAGGTACTGGTTCTGTTGCACCATGTGTTCAAAAAATTGCGTCACACTGGGAAAATTGGAGTTCTCATAATTCGGTAAACTGATTAACTGATCTTTAATTCCGCGCTGTGTCGTCTTCGACCAATACGCTGATAGAAAAGCATTCTGAAATTCTTCTACTGTGTAACATTGCCTCGCGATCGGCCTCATACGAGTTGCCGGTTCGCCTTCCAAAAAGCTGCAAATAAATTCCAGTTTGTGTGTTACAGGCCAAGTCGGTGGAAAAGCAAAGCTAAATTGCTGGATCCAATCTAGCGGGTGAATCTGTGTTCTGTCGTTTTTAAACACTTTAAACTTTCTCACTGACAGAAAATGTTTGTAATCGAAATTATCGTCTCTGTGTGACGGAACAGGTTCATGGTTGTAAGAGAATCTGTTGAACTGTGATTGTTCGGAATCGTAGTCGTGTCCTCTTTGTGGATTACCCAAATTACACGCGTTGCGCGAATCTGATAAATGTTCGCAAAGTGGCGTCTGCTGTGATGCGTTATTAACCGAAATATTTTTCATCTGTGTTACTTCCTGTTGTAAACTAGACAATTTTCTACGTAAAGTGTTGTTAGATGAATCGATCTCATTAATCGTCTGCTGTAAATTTTGAAATTCCGGTGTTTGGTTAAATGAAACCGGTGAAGTATCGTCTGATTTGTTGTCATTAGTACTTTCGATCACATCAATACGACTGGCCAATTCATCACATTTTTCAGTCAGTATTTTTACCTGATCATCGGTTTTAGTGTCATTGGCATTAATCTGGTTTTGCAATTTACGTGTAGTTTCGTTCAGTTTTGTAACATCGGAATCCTGTGTTAGTTCTAATTGTTCGAGTCTGTCAGTCACTGTTTGAGAATCTGTTATGTATGTGTCTGTTTTCGATTTCAGATCAGAAATTTCGTCACGTAATTCTGTGTTTGACTGTTCGATGGTATTAATTTTGTCCGAAACTGTGGCAATATTATTGTCTACATACGTTTTTGCCTTCGCAAACATTTTACGTTTGTCTTCTTGTCTCTGTGCAGTGATTGTTTCCATTACCTGGCGTTTTACTTTATTTTGATCATCAATAAATTTACGAAAACGCGTATTACTGTTTTCTATGTGAAGACTAAGACGTTCGTTAATTTGTGTGTTCTGTTGGTCGAATTTCGCGTCAATCTTTTCATCCATTGTGCGCGAAAGTTCTGCTGTCATTGCTTTAAACTCGTCGCGTAATTGTGTAGCTTTTTCAGAGCATTGTTTAGCGACTCCGCTAATTTCGTCTCTGAGTGTTTCTGTTGCAGCTGTTTGCAATTCCCTTAATTCCTGAGCAACAGACTTAATTTCTTCGCTACTTTTTTTTGAACAAGCCTCGATTTCCTCGCGTAACTGTTCCTTAGTGTCATGACACTGCGCGGCAACGGCTCTAATTTGTTCACTAAGCTGCCTGGAATTGTTGTCTAATTTTTCACTCTGTTGTCTGACCTGTTCATTAAGTTGTTTGAGATTTACATCATTGTTGTCTAATTTTTCACTCTGTTGTTTGACCTGTTCACTAAGTTGTTTGTTATCTTCTTTAAGGTCGTCTTGGTTTTCAATAATTTGGTTAACTCGTTGCAGCAATAGTGCCATAATTTGATCCGAGCCAAAATTAACATTTCTACTCTCTGTGCTGTTTAATGGTGGATCTGGAATTGTCGCATTTTGTGTGACCATTTGGTCATTCTGAATTTTACAAAAACGTTTATCAATCGGATGTACCCTGTCAGTCACTGTTTCGGAATTAAATGAATCCGGCGTACTTTCAGTACACTGATCATTTTCATTCGAAAAATTTGTCTGATCGTCACTTGAATTTTCCAAACTGGATGTATTAAGCTGGGCAGTGCTCATTATAATAGGGCGCCCCGCGTCATCAATTGTCGTCAAATTAACAGAGGAGACAATTGAGTTCGCTTGTTCATCATTAAGGTAAAAGTCGTCATTCGCGGTTGGAACGCACTGACTGTTAGTGAACGCAGCATTGTCATCACTATTCTGCGTGTCACAATTGCTATCGGTCATGTTGTTTAAGTCGGAAATTTCATTCAAAATACCTCGCGATACACTATTCACAGTTTTTCGCGGCATTTTTACAATAGTCACAATTAATCACAAAACAAATAAACACAATGCAAAATCAACACACAAATACAACAGAGCAACGAATTGCCGATGATCTGAGGAAAGAAAGTCACAAATTAGTAAAAGCGTTGCGCCAAATTATAATTATATTTAAGCAAATAAGAGCAGATATCTGACTGTTTTTCAAAAGATTCTCTACGAAATACGATCCTGGACCGGGTGTCGCCAAGTGTAACCTCCCCACAACAAATTCTTAAAATAAACTATATTTATTAGTAATGGAGCCACAGCTAAGTGTGACCTTCCCACAGAAATTTTAAAAACAATATTTATTAGAAATGGTGCCACAGCTAAGTATAAACTCCCCACAAGAATATTAATGGCAAAGACAATTAAATGAAAGCTCGCTATCTGACTCAAGTACAAGTTCCCATTAAATAATGAACGCTAATCCCATGATAATGAAACTGTAATGATAACCTAAACTCAATTCAACCGAAAAGTCGGTGTTTGCCCTGTGCGAAACGAGAATAAATTTCTTACCTTAGTGAAACTGCATGTCAAAATTCTGCTCTTATTGTTCTCTGGCACTTGCATGAAAAGCATTGGAAGTACCTTTTAAAAAATCTTTGTTAAAAGGAAATGGAAGGAAATTTGAATGATTGTCTCTAAAATTGGTTTTAAATCAAAATTATAATTGGGGGCGATTTTTGAAAGTTAAATTACAATGAGTGTTCGTTACATTATCTGATGAGCGCAAAGCTGCATGATTATTTATTTAAATAAATTATACCTCGTCCTGAATCTCGACCATTGCGATGCCGGCGCCTGCCGACTGCTCTCCGCTACTGCTAGCAACCGACTCCAAGCACTACTGAGGACTGACTACTGCAGACTGACTTTCACAACTGCTCTTCGCTACTGCTAGCGACAGACTATTCACTGACTGACTGACTGCTCGCTACTGCGAGTCGAGCGCAACTGCTCTGGTCAGAGATTCTACAATGTCTCAGCATCGCTGCCGCACAACATACGTGTTTCAAGAGATATGCGTTACATGTGCCATCTTTCCTTGGAAGCAACTACGATTGTGAACAACTATTTTCAATGGTGAAACATACAACCAAAATCTCCGTACACACACCGAGAACATCCTGATGATTGGAACCACTTAGATCGAACTTGACACTAAAACACTAGTTTACCAAATTCAAAGTAAATGACACAATAATACTGTGATTTGTAATTACTTGTATGTAAAATTATTAATGAAATCTCATGTGTGAAGTGTCACATTAATTCCATTTTGTTTAATTATAATTCAGAAAATCAGAAATTAATAAATTCTACTACTAATATGTGTTAAGTATCTGTACCTCCGAACGTCCCATAGCCTTCTCTTTTTCCCAGCTATTATTGTTAGTGTTAAGTTTATTATGTGCGATCCAAATATACTTGGGTTCCTCAAATGTGACCCATGGAAGCTAAAAACTTGAACTCCCTTGATGTAGACCCTACAGTTGTGTAGTAACTGTGAAGCGTCCCCTAGGAAAATTTATGAATGACTGTGCTGGTAAACTTCTACGTTATTTGATACAAAGACACCTGAGTAAAAGTCAATGTTCTCAAACAGTTTTCTCTTTACTTATTCTGATCATCACTAAACTGACATACGATATTTTTAGCGCAACGCAGTCTGACTTTCAAAAATCCCTACAAAAGAATGGCCCTGATTAACAATAACCTATACCTTTTGATAATTGACAGATTGAATTCAAATAACTTTAAGCAAATGAGCAATTGATTTCACTTTTGAAATAAAAACAATAAAATAAATACCAAGCCAGCAGGAGTCACTCGCCAAGCTAAATGCAGAATAAATGAAATTGCGCACTCTTAATTTATGCTGCATTTTTATATATTAGTTTTGACAGTGAAATTTTACTTTACTTTAAGTAGCCTCTGCTATGCAATACAAGAATCACTTACTTCACAAAAATCTTTGTTACTCGAACTACTGCAATACAGTGACCGCCAATACTGCCAGCTAAATAAAAGATTCTAACTACTGAAGGCACTAACTACTGGTAGGCATAGTTAGCAAATGAAAAATTTTGATAGAGAACAAACAATGTATCTACCTTAATAATGTTCAAACGTCATCATACATATCTATCAATTTATGACAACCATCTTTACAAATCTCCTTTTTCGGGCGGGCACACGTCCAGATCGTCCGCTTAAAGTAACCTCTCAAAACTCGGGCATCCCTCTCTCCACATCCACCACTGCTGGTGGCTCAACTCCAACTGCAGAACGCTTCCACCACTGCTGGCGGCTCACCTCCAACTGCACAACTCTACACTAGTGAATATTTGAGCAATAACTCCAACCAGCCACAGACTGCACACAGCGCAGTCAGTGATTTTCATACAGAGCACTACGTGGTGTTACCAACATAAAAAACTAAACAGCCTACTTACAGCTGTAACATAGTTGCTGTTCCGTTGTGTTGTGAGTTAGCTGATTTATTGTTGTGAATTGAACTGTGAAGCAATTTGTAGTCTGTTGTGGGAACTACAAAAAAGCAGATGGTATTTTGATGAGATTTTTCAGGACATGTGAGGTGTGTGTCCCACATGTGAGTAGACGCATGGTATAAGGTACATAGTATGTGTGTGTTGTGGAGACTACACGAGAAAGATGTTCACACATTCGTTCCACAACCTGTAACCCTCGCAACACTGGCTCTTGCGTTAATGCTAGTAGGCCTGTTCGAATAATAAATATAGTTGTTGGAAACTTACGTAATTAGTATTTCAGGGATAACAGTAATACGCTTGTAAAAGTAATGTAGTTTCGTGACCGAAACACAACGGGATCCTTTTGTTTTCATCCCTCTGACAATTACATTTTATTCCTCACCGAACAATTACCCAGTCAGGCTGAGAACCACTGTTCTACAATGTTAAGTGAAGCACTGCAACCTCTAAGGAAGAAAACAAAAGTGTCGTTGGCTGTTAGGCAAGAAGCTAGAAAAAGGTGCACTACGAGGTTCATTCAAGTTCTAAGGCCTCCGATTTTTTTTTCTCCGGACTGGAAAGAGATAGAAACATGCGCATTGTTTTAAAATGAGGCCGCGTTCATTGTCAATACGTCCCAGAGATGGCAGCACCGTACGGCAGATGGAATTTTACCGCCAGCGGCGAGAATGAGAACTGTTTTAAATACTTAAAATGGCGACGTTTTCCTTACTTGAACAGCGTGCAATCATTCCTTTCCTGAATTTGCGTGGTGTGAAACCAATTGAAATTTATCGACAGTTGAAGGAGACATGTGGTGATGGAGTTATGGATGTGTCGAAAGTGCGTTCGTGGGTGCGACAGTTTAATGAAGGCAGAACATGGTGTGACAACAAACCGAAACAACCTCGGGCTCGCACAAGCCAGTCTGACGACTTGATCGAGAAAGTGGACAGAATTGCTTTGGGGGATCGCCGAATGACTGTTGAACAGATCGCCTCCAGAGTTGGCATTTCTGTGGGTTCTGTGCACACAATCCTGCATGACGACCTGAAAATGCGAAAAGTGTCATCCAGGTGGATGCGACGAATGCTGACGGACGACCACATGGCTGCCAGTGTGGCATGTTGCCAAGCAATGTTGACGCGCAACGACAGCATGAATGGGACTTTCTTTTCGTCGGTTGTGACAATGGATGAGACGTGGATGCCATTTTTCAATCCAGAAAAAAAGCGCCAGTCAGCTCAATGGAGGCACACAGATTCACCACCACCAAAAAATTTCGGGTAACCGACAGTGCTGAAAAAATGATGGTGTCCATGTTCTGGGACAGTGAGGGCGTAATCCTTACCCATTGCGTTCCAAAGGGCACTACGGTAACAGGTGTATCCTACAAAAATGTTTTGAAGAACAAATTCCTTCCTGCACTGCAACAAAAACGTCCGGGAAGGGCTGCGCATGTGCTGTTTCACCAAGACAACGCACCCGCACATCGAGCTAACGTTACGCAACCGTTTCTTCGTGATAACAACTTTGAAGTGATTCCTCATGCTCCCTACTCACCAGACCTGGCTCCTAGTGATTTTTGGCTTTTTCCAACAATGAAAGACACTCTCCATGGCCGCACATTCACCAGCCATGCTGCTATTGCCTCAGCGATTTTCCAGTGGTCAAAACAGACTCCTAAAGAAGCCTTCGCCGCTGCCATGGAATCATGGCGTCAGCGTTGTGAAAAATGTGTACGTCTGCAGGGCGATTACGTCGAGAAGTAACGCCAGTTTCATCGATTTCGGGTGAGTAGTTAATTAGAAAATAAATCGGAGGCCTTAGAACTTGAATGCACCTCGTATTAACCGCAGTTAATACGTGCACGATTAACCGCAAAGTTGAAAAGTAATATTGGGATGTGCCTTTGTGACGTGGCTAAGAATATCCTCTTCACTTCCTCAGAACCTGAGGAAGTGAACCACCGTTGGAGTCCGATAGTAGTAGAAACGTTACGTGAGACTTTTAAGTGGCGCGAACAACTGTTTCCAGCGTTTCACGAGCGCGGCAGTAACTGAGTGGTCGACGCAGAAAAAATACGCTCTCCTCGGTAGGTGTAGTAAACAAAGCAAGTAGTATAAAATGCGCTCTACTATTCCCTTCGTGACCGACAACGTACCACGAAAGGCTGCTCCCTCCAAATTAGGACGTGCTTGAAGGGGTCTGTGGCTAGTGTGCCAAATTGAGCCATCAAGTTGTTATCGAGGGCCCACCGCGGCGGCGCGCAGCAGAGGGCTGACGGTTTTAGCCGCCGTCAGATAAGCCGGCCACACCTGCCAGGGGGCGTGTGTCGGGCACGAAGGCCTCCGCAGCACACGCGACCCGGCGGCGGGTGCCTGGCGGGAAAGCTGGAGGAGCACAGGCCGAGGCAGCCCGCTCCTTAGGCTCGTCTAACCGGTTGCTTTCCACCACTGTGCCATGCGTGGTATCTCTAGTCAGCTCTTTGAGCCTGGCTTACCCAGAGACACCCAGTTGCGAAACTCGTTTCTTGAAACCAGCTTTGCGAAAATATTTTCTCAATCGGCTATCAGTGCGGCGACATCAGTGTTGGGGAACATCTGACAGCTCCCTCTTACATCCTTTTGGTTTTATAAACTCCCCATTCGCCTTTGCATTTCCTAAACGTTTGCGAATAAAACCAGTCTCTCGAAAAGAAGTGTGCCACTGTTTCCTTTAGGCTTACATGTTTATTACATGACAATCTGAATATGCGCCCCTCGCTTCCATTCCTAATCCAACTAATGTGATAACTCTACCTGACAACTGATGACAAAGAGGTAGGTTAACAGAATAAGATTTTCACTCTGCAGCGGAGTGTGCGCTGATATGAAACTTCCTGGCAGATTAAAACTGTGTGCCTGACCGAGACTCGAATTCGGGACTTTGCCAGGAAGTTTCATACCAGCGTACACTCTGCTGCAAAGTGAAAATCTCATTCTGGAAACATCCCCCAGGCTGTGGCTAAGCCTTCTGCAAGGTTCGCAGGAGAGCTTCTGTAAAGTTTGGAAGGTAGGAGACGAGGTACTGGCGGAAGTAAAGCTGTGAGGACGCGGCGTGAGTCGTTCTTGGGTATCTCAGTGGAAGCCGACACCGTAGCTCAGCGTGTTTGGTCAGAGGGTTTGCTGCCCTCTGTAATAAAAAAACTGAGTTAATGGATCAACAACAAACTGAGACGGGTGTCTTGCGACGTCCGCCCTGAGCAGATACAACGAACGAAAACGAACAAAATTAGATTTAAACAAAAAAAAAAAAAAAAAAAACGTGGTAGAGCACTTGCCCGCGAAAGGTGAAGGTCCCGAGTTCGAGTCTCGGTCCGGCATGCTGTTTCAATCTGCCAGGAAGTTTCAGGTAGATTAATAAAAGGGACATGGGAAGATACTGGCACGTATTGTAATTTGAACGAGGTATCCTTCTGCACCAATTAAACCATGTCGGTTTACACAATTAATTTTAGTTTGATCAGAGCAGAAACGATTGCAGCTACTCTTGCAATTGGCTCTTTTTAATAGGTCAAGAAACAAGCATGTCACTTCTTACTGACACATTAGTTTTTCGTTCGTATGAAGCAATTTCGGATAGGCGGATTTCACACGTGAGTCGCACACTACTTCCAGCGAAGCGGACCCATTGTTCCTTGTGGACAATGGATACTCAAAGACAGTATTTATCAGAAATGAAATTATGTCACGTTGTTGGCGGGGAGGCCCCATCCAGCCGCTCGGCTGCAAATCTTATTTTAGGTGACGCCAACTATGATGATGCTGAAAGGATGACGAGGGTAACTCAACACTCAGTCCTCGAGTGGAGAAAAAGTCGAACCCGGCCAAGAACTGAACCCGTGCCCGCTACACGGTAGACAAACACGTTACCACCCAGCTAAACATTCGGACATATTCAGCAGAGCCACTGCCAGGAACGGTCGCTTTTCAAGCCCAACAGGGTTCGTCAAGATTTATTCCAGGTGGTATACTCCGCGGACGACACTTCTCTGATTAATGGTGGAGAATAAATTTACTTTACTTTACGTCTGTGGTCAGAAACTTTTTGCATTAACAAAAGGTTTCTGATCATAGATGTCAAGTATTTGCGACAATGTCGCTGCTTGTGTAACAGTGGAGACACGTCCCTTGAAGACTCGCTTGCTCCAGCCCCAAAACAGAGCTGAGAAACTAATAACCGCGTTACACTGAAACGCGTATGTACTCGGTAGCAGCGATGGCGAGGCATGACAGAATCTCTGACCAGAGAGTTATTTATCGTTGCTAGTCTGCGCTTGACCGCGCGACAGTTTTGTTTTTGTACGTAGCGTGTCGCGAGAGCATGTAGTAGCGCGCGAGCGACAGTCGCAGTAGTGTGTGAGGAGTCGGCGGGCGTCGACATGGGGCTCTGGTCAAGGTTCAGGACGAGGTGTATTTTTAAATAAGGTAATGAAGCAGCATTGCGCTCATCTGATAATGTAATGTATCTTAACAGTAATTAATTTGTTCAAGAATCGCCCCAATAATAATTTTGTTCTGAAAGCAATTTTTTAAGAAAATAATCATTACAATTGAAACAATACTTCCTATGCTTTTCCTGCCAGAATCAATTTATCAGATTTGCACAGGGCCTAAGGTCAGCGCAGATGACCTTATAAAATTTATCAGGTTGATCGTAACGTTAATTTTGTGGAGACTTAGCATTTTTGCACAGTTTTGTTATCATTGAGTTTTGTTACTGTGGGAAGATGACATTTGGCTCCTATTTGCATTTTCATTCAATTCATCTCATTTTCAAAATTCTCCGGGGAGGTTACACTTGGCGACATCCGGTCCAGGATCGTATTTCTTTGAGAATCTTCTGAGAAGTAGTTAGATATTTGCTCTTATTAACTAAAATATAATTAGCATTTGGCGCAACGCTTTTACTAATTTTATGACTTTCTTTCCTTAGATCATCATTGCTCTGTTGTATTTGTGCTTGTTGCTTTTTGCATTGTGCTTATTTCATTAAGTGAATAACTGTGTCTATTGTAAAAATGCCGCGAAAGACTGTGAATAGTGTATCGCGAAGTATAATGAATGAAATTACCGACTTAAACAACTTCATCAATAGTACTTGTGACACGCAGTGTAATGATGACAATCCTGCGTTCACTGACAATCAGTGCGTTCCAATCACTCATGATGATTTTTATCTTACTAATGAACAAACGAACTCAATTGTCTCTTCTGTTAATTTGACGACAATTGATGACGCGGGGAGCTCTATTGTAATGAGCGCTGCCCAGCTTAACACACCCGGTTTGGAAAATCCAAGTAACGTACAGAGAAATTTTTCTAACGAAAATGGACAGTGTACTGAAAGTACGACGGATCCATTTAATTCCGAAATAGTGACTGACAGTGTACATTCGACTGGCAATCCTTTTTGTAAATTACAGAATGACCAAATGGTCACACAAAACGCGACAATTGCAGGTACGCAATCAAACAGCACAGAGAATAGAGTAGGTAATGTTACTTTGGATCAAATTATGGCATTGTTGCTACAAACGAGCAAGCAACTTAGTGAAAATTTCACACAAAAACTTAATGAAAAACTAGACAACAATCACAAACAACTTAGTGAACAGAACAAACAGTTAAATGAAAAACTAGACAACAATTCCAGACAGTTAAATGAAAAATTAGACAACAATTGCAGACAGTTAAATGAAAAATTAGAGAACAATTCCAGACAGTTAAATGAAAAATTAGACAACAATTCCAGACAGCTTAGCGAGCAGAATACAACCGTTGCCGCGCAGTGTCATGACACTAAGGAACAGTTACGCGAGGAAATTGAGGCTTGTTCAAGAAAAAGTAGCGAAGAAATTAGATCTGTTGCTCAAGAAACACTTAGAAACACTTAGAAACGAAATTAGCGGAGTCGCTAAACAATGCTCTGAAAAGGCTACGCAATTACGCGACGAGTTTAAGCAATGACAGCAGAACATTCGCGCACAATGGATGAAAAGATTGACGCGAAATTCGACCAACGGAACACTCAAATTGACGAACGTTTTAGTCTTCACATGCAAAACAGTGATACGCGTTTCCGCAAATTTATTCAGGATCAAAATAAAGTAAAACGTCAAGTCATGGAAACAATCACTGCACAGAGAAAGGAAGACAAACGTAAATTGTTCGCGAAAGCAAAAACATACGTAGACAACAATATTGCTACAGTGTCCGACAAAATTAATACAATCGAACAGTTGAACATAGAATTACGTGATGAAATTTCCGATCTTAAATCAAAAACAGATACACACACAGCAGATATTCAGACAGTGACAGACAGATTTGAACAATTAGAAATAACACAGGATTGCGATGTCATCAAAGCTGACGTTAAAAAATTGAACGAAACCACACGTAAATTACAAAAACAGATTAATACTTCTGACACTAAAAGCGATGATCAGGTAAAAATACTGACTGAAAAATGTGATGAATTGGCCAGTCGTATTGACGCTATTGAAAGTAATAATGACAGCAAATCAGACGATACTTCACCGGTTTCATTTAATCAAACACCTGAATTTCAAAATCTACAGCAGACAATTAATGAGATCGATTCGTCTAATAACACGTTGCGTAGAAAATTGTCAAGTTTACAGCAAGAAGTAACAGAGATGAAAAATATTTCAGTTAATAACACATCACAGCAGACGCCACTTTTCGAACATTTGTCAGACTCACGCAGCGCGTACAATTTGAGCAATTTACAGAGACTACGCGACTTAAAATCTGAAAAGCTACGCGACGTAAAATCTGAAAAGTTACGCAACTTGAAATCCGAAAGGACACAGACAAACAGATGGTCACACAAACCTGAACGTGTTCTCAAATTCAGTGACGAGAACGTTGATTATAAGCAATTTGCATTTGTAAAAAAATCTAAGGAATTTAATAATGACAGAGCACAGATACACGATTTGAACTGGATACGTCTATTTATTTTTATATTTTTAATAGCATTGCCTGTAATGAAGAAACAACAATTAGCATGGATACAGCAATTTATTTTTGAATTTTTACCGCCATTGCCTATAACACGAAAGCTGAAATTTATTTGCAGCGCGTAAAAGACCTCAGGGGATTCATTACGCTTTAATGAATATGTGCCGTAGCGTGCATAGGGCCCCGAGCTGTAGTAGTGCTGTTTCATCTTTAGTTTTCTGCACTGCTGCCTTCTCTTCTACTATCCTTTATATCTATCAAAACAGCTCTTTAACTATTGCTCTACGTAGAATTAAGAAACGTAGTAATGAAAACCCGATAAGACAAATTTTTACCGGAATTGACAATTTTCATTAGGTACTCCCGTAATGACAACTATCGCCGTAACTTTAATAACAGATAAAATTGTAATCATCAGTATGTGTAAAATTAGAGGCAACAGCGTACACATTTTGGTAACAATAGATGTTTTTCACCACAACAGCATGAAAATCAACCGCTTAGTATACCTAACCAACAATGTAATACACAAGGTCAGCCAAGCTTTAATGTTTCGCCGCGTGCACGTATAGTCTCAGCTACAACAAATAGTAACGCACAGCAGCAAAGAAATAACTACGTATAGAAACACACTATTTCAATTCCTATCGTAATGCACCGTATAGGAATGACTATTACGGAAGACGTAAAAACAACGAGCACGATTATCAGCGTACATTTAATAACAGTCTATCTTATCGGCAGCAAGAACTTTAGCAATAACAAATAATCATAAATGAACCAGACAATAGGTGTCATCTATAGCGTAACACGTGAGTAAGAAATAACAGAGCAGTTTAAATAGTCGAAATGCCACAGCATCCTCCCGTAAATAACAGCACGTACGGCAGAATTTGACCAGACACAGTACAGGTTGCATATTCCACTAACGTAAGCAATAATTTTGATACGCAGAATCTTGTTCACGAAAATGTTATTAATTTTGACGCCATCCGACACACGTTTGCATGAAAGACAGAATCACGACGTACGTAGACGACATTCTTATCGCAGAAGCTAACTGGTCTGAACAAATGGTTCAAATGGCTCTGAGCACTATGGGACTTAACATCTATGGTCATCAGTCCCCTAGAACTTAGAACTACTTAAACCTAACTAACCTAAGGACAGCACACAACACCCAGCCATCACGAGGCAGAGAAAATCTCTGACCGCGCCGGGAATCGAACCCGGGAACCCGGGCGTGGGAAGCGAGAACGCTACCGCACGACCACGAGATGCGGGCTGGTCTGAACACAATATGATTTTAGAACGACTGTTGCAAACTTTTCGTGCACAAGGACTCACAGTTAATCTTAGTAAATCGCACTTTGGCAAAACTTCTATAAAATTTCTTGGACACGTAATTTCAGCAGAAGGCATTGCGCCTGATCCGGAAAAACTTCAAGCTCTACGTGACATTACTGTTCCTAGGACGAAGAAGCAACTACGCAGTTTTTTGGGCTTAATTAACTTTTTTCGTAAATTGATTCGTCATTCTGCTTTAGACACACCTAGATTATGCCAATTGACAGGTAAAAACACTATTTGGTCTTGGGATAAGCAAGCACACTCTGAATTTGTGAACCTGAAAGAAACCTTGTTGAATGCTCCACTTTTATCGCACCCAGATCTTAGCAGAAATTTTTCCATTGCCACCGACAGTTCTAACACCGCTTTAGGCGTACATATTTTCCAGGAGTTTGAAGAAGATGGCTCTACAATAATTAAAAACATCGCATTTGCAAGTCGCATTCTGTCACCTGCGGAACGAAATTATTCTGTTACAGAACTGGAAACAATATGTGTTGTATGGGCTTTTACGAGATTTCGGCACTTTCTTTATGACAGACATACCACCGTCTACACAGATCACAGAGCGATAAAATTTTTACTTTCAGCTAAATTTACTCACGACAGGTTAAGTAGATGGAAGCTTTATTTACAGGAATTTAATTTTACAATTGTTCACATTCCCGGAACACAAAATATTGTAGCAGACGCACTATCTCGTTCCCTCAGCAACAATCAGCAAGACGTCGCAACCAACTTCCGCAAAGCAAATTTCAGCGTTATGTACATTCAGCAAGTTGCATTTGAAAATTTTATTTCGTCGTCATTATAGGACATAGCAAAAGAGCAAAGTAAAGACAACGTATGGAAAGAAATTAAACACCTTTGGCAAAACAAGAATAATGTTACGATTATAAACCATTACACTGTACGCAATGACATTCTATTTCGCCGCTCTCATCCTGACAGCAACAATTGGTTATTATGCATTCCTGACGAACTGGTTAACAAATTAATATCGTATACTCATTTAAGTTATGCACATTACGGAGCCAGAAAATGTTTTCTTATACTGAGACAGAACTGTTATTTTACCAACATGGAGAAACGTATACGACGAGTTTTAGCGTCATGTAAAATCTGCCAGAAAGCTAAGTCAGACACAACTTCACATATTCCTCCATTATATCCCATTGTACCTGTTAAATTAAGACATATGGCCGCTGTAGACATTTTTGGTCCAATTCCGAGAACTAACAGAGGTTTTTGCTACATCTTTGTCGCTGGGCATGTGATGAAAGTAATTTCTGACAATGGATCACAATTTCGTTCCGCTATATGGACACGCATGTTACGAGCTAGAAACATTTCTCCGATCTATATATCCAAGTACCATGCTTCTTCGAACCCTTGTGAACGATTAATGAAAGAAATTGGTAAACTGTGTAGAATATACTGCCACAAAAGACATATTGATTGGGACACACATATATTTTCATTCCAAGATGTAATTAATTCCATTCCAAATGAATCCACTATGCTATCTCCGTCTGTTATACTGAAAAAATATTAAACCACCTAACATAATTAAAGAATTAGTAACATTTCCTACATCTCGTCGATTACGACACCACGAAATAATTGACATTGCACTGAACAACATCAAACGTGCCGCAGAGCGCCGGAGAAGACAGCAGAAACAGGTTTGTACACGCAGAGACTTTCACATTGGACAAAAGATATTAGTACGTACACACTATTTATCCAGCAGAATAAAAGGTAAGTGCAGTAAATTTGAACTTCTATACGCAGGTCCATATCGGATTCGCAGCATTCCTCACCCCAATGTTGTACACGTCGAAACCCTGAGAACCAGAAAAAGTAAAGGCAACCACCATTTCTCTAACATTAAACCATTTATTGAGTGAAGACACTTTATGATTTAACATGCTATGATGCCATTTACACATTTTATGACTATTTCTGCAATTATATTCACATGACTACCTATTGATGATTATCGTATTTTTTCTTGGCAAGTGCCCGGCAAGTTAAGGTTAGCAGGTCGCTCTTCTTGTCGTTACACATCAGACCGTGCATATTTTTTCAGATAAACTTACGTATCTTATGAATAATTATGCAATTTTGCCTAGTGACATATTAATTTTATTAAATTCTCTCTCCATTAAAGTCTTTAATTTTCGCCTCTATTAACTACACAACATACAAGCTGAACACAAAGGAGGTCATATTTCTTGTCATCATTTTTTTATGTTTGTACGATTGTTTCATGTTTGTTGGTATGCACTATGAAATGGTTAAGATATAGCAAACACCAGTTGACTTTGACATTTTTTTGCCCTATCATATCTCAACATCATGACTGTTTTACATTTTTTTTGCTGCTGCATTGTGATATTCTGTGTACATTTTTGCCTTTGAACACTGTCTATGCTTTTGACATATTACGTTTTCTGTCATGTTATGCTGTATGCTTAATTATGTTGCCATAAACCAGTCATTATTTAGTGAGTATATGATGTAAATGCAAGACATTAATCTTTGTTCATCTTTTTCAGAAAGAAATAACGTGTAAAGGAAATAAATTAAACAGAAATGGGAATTTCACCTACGGAATAGACGAAAGAAGATACAAAAACCTTATGAGGAAGAGTAAATGGATCAGCATTAACAAGCATTAACAAGAATACACTATACACATCGTAGAATAGCAGTCTTAACTAATTTTTTCTTTCAGAATACGAAGCGATTGATGCAGGCTGTCAGACAGAACTACACATCTTAGTTTTAGTGATGGAATATGTTAGGGATAAGGAATAGTTGTGTAATGAATAATGAAGTGACTTTTTTGCAGATGATAATGAATGATGAAGAATAATGATGAAGAATATGCTACTATGAATAATGAAGTTTTTCTTTACAGGTGATGATAATAATGGAGTTATGATAATATGGATAATGAAGTGATGGATAATGAAGTTTTTTTTTTCTTTACAGATGAGGATGATGTTGAAGTTTATGTATTTATGCTATGTAGTTATTTAAGTATGTGTTGTAGTTTGTTTTGACAGTATGTTTTATATCGTATGGTATGATGACTGAAGGTTTTGGAAAGGACAGCTAGAGAACAAATATTTTTATACACATTTCACTACCTGTTAATTCGAAGTTCATTACTTTTCAGCATAAAATGCGTTTCTTCTTTCAGCTTAATAATCCATTTTTCTTATATATTTTTAAAGGAGAAATTATTTATGAAATTAATGTGCTATAAGCAGTTGTTCATTAAATCTATGTCATTTATGAATGTGATTACATATACTCTACTTGTTTTATAACATTGCTACAGCTGACTCATGACAAATGACGTTACACATTTTCATTCACAGGAACAACCCAGAAGCAATTTCTTTTTTTCTTTTTCTTGCTTTCCCCTATAATTACCCAAAGCAATGTAATGCTAACAAAAAAAAATGTATTACCAGTCCCAAATAATGCTACCCGTTTAAGAGAGTTCTTAATAATACTGATCAGCTCTGAATAGTATGTCAATTGAATACATAAATACTATGCGCATAATTTCAGTGAATAATACTTTTATTCTACTGTTCTCTGTAAAATGTTCACTGTAAAGCGAATAACTTCTGATGATTTGCAAATAGGCAACAGTTTCAATGTTATCTGTAAAACGAATGACTTCTGATGATTTGTAATTAAGCAATCAATTTCAATGTTATCTGTAAAACGAATGACTTCTGATGATTTGTAATTAAGCAATCAATTTCAATGTTATCTGTAAAACGAATGACTTCTGATGATTTGTAATTAGGCAACGAATTTCAATGTAAAACGAATGACTTCTGATGATATGTAATTAAGCAACGAATTTCAATGTTATCTGTAAAACGAATGATTTCTATGATTTATAATTAGGCAATGAGTGCCAATGTTGTCAGTAAAACGCCAAGCAATGAACATTATTCTGTAATACTACATACATGGTACAGAAATATTCAATAACTGGGCAATGAATGCCGCAAACTACTAATGTAATTTTCAGTGAAGACTAGTATGTGACTTAATGTCCTTCACCTTCTGGCCTAACTACCCTGAATTACTGCAATATCCATTTGTCTGTATATCCTCATGATCATGGAGCACTATATTTGTTTTTTGCACTAATTCCACGTTGGTGTGCCTTGTAAGAGCGTGGTGTTGACGCGACACGCTGTCCACCACCGTGAGCGATGGAGACGTTATTATGGTCCCACTGTTTGGTGTACCTGATGTACTGCCAAAATGATAACATGGAATATTACTACGACATTTCAGTGTCTTGGCTACGCTGATAAACACTTCTGGGAAAAGAACTTCAGATTGTCTCACTTGGTGTTGTACTTCTGTGGAAAGATATGGACTTTCAGTGCAGCTGAGTGCAACCTAAGTGCTACAACCACGACGCAATCCTTCCTATTCCTTTCCTAATTCTTGTAAAATGAAAAAGTCATATACAGTGCGTGTGCATTTCCTTTCATTTGTTAATCAGTTGTCCTGAAATTACTAAAAACTTCTATAGTGCATGTGGACTTTATTACACTCCTTCATTTGTTTGTTTGTTGTAGAAAAATACTAGAGAGTATTACAGTGTGTGCACTTTTGCCATTTGTTAATATGTTTTGTACTTAACTTCAGTGAGTGTACACTTCATGCCATTTGTACTCATTACATATACATTTGTGATTTCCTGATATGTTCACTACTTCAGTGCATGTGCACTTTTGTCATTTGTCAATATGATTTATACTCATTAGGTTTATTTGTCGTAAAAATATTAGAGAGTTTTACAGTGCATGTGCACTTTATGTCATTTGTACTCATTACGTATACATTTTGATTTGCTGGTATGTTCTGAACTGCAGCGCATGTGCACTTATGTCACTTGTCAACATGATTTTTTTGTTGTGAAGATGCTAAAGAGTTTTTCAGTGTGTGCACTTATGTCATATGTTCTGTACTCATTGTCAATGTCTGAAATGTTTTGTACTTGGTGCATGTGCACCACATTTAATTCATGTTCTACATCTGAATATTCTGTGAATTGTAAAAGTTAATTAGTTACAAAAAATTTGTTGCTCATGGCAAGTCCAAATGACTCACCATCGCTGCCAAATTTTTGCCCCCCCCCCCTCCCCCAGTGGAGGGTTACGAAACGCGTATGTACTCGGTAGCAGCGATGGCGAGGCATGACAGAATCTCTGACCAGAGAGTTATTTATCGTTGCTAGTCTGCGCTTGACCGCGCGACAGTTTTGTTTTTGTACGTAGCGTGTCGCGAGAGCATGTAGTAGCGCGCGAGAGACAGTCGCAGTTGTGTGTGAGGAGTCGGCGGGCGTCGACATGGGGCTCTGGTCAAGGTTCAGGACGAGGTGTATTTTTAAATAAGGTAATGAAGCAGCATTGCGCACATCTGATAATGTAATGTATCTTAACAGTAATTAATTTGTTCAAGAATCGCCCCAATAATAATTTTGTTCTGAAAGCAATTTTTTAAGAAAATAATCATTACAATTGAAACAATACTTCCTATGCTTTTCCTGCCAGAATCAATTTATCAGATTTGTACAGGGCCTAAGGTCAGCGCAGATGACCTTATAAAATTTATCAAGTTGATCGTAATGTTAATTTTGTGGAGACTTAGCATTTTTGCACAGTTTTGTTATCATTGAGTTTTGTTACTGTGGGAAGATGACATTTGGCTCCTATTTGCATTTTCATTCAATTCATCTCATTTTCAAAATTCTCCGGGGAGGTTACAACACCCAGAGGCTGTCACACCGAAAATGCAGATAAAATACCTTCTGCACCATCCAAAATTTTCGCCATTTAATATCCGCTGATATCTTCCACTACAGTTTTGATTCTGAAGCTGTAAGCTGCATTATAGGAACCGTATTTAATATGTAACCGATTTATTACTTTTTTTAGACTGTATATAATTAATTGTAAGTATAATGGGAACATTGTAAATTTCTGGGTAAAGCCAAGGGAACTTTATTGAAATGTATCAATAGCAACGACAAAATGGTAGTAGCTGTGCCGTTGTTCATCTTTGCGTATGATGGAGAGTCTCTGTCGCGTTGCAAGCAGAGAGGAAGAGAGCAGCATGAGTCATGGAAGTGTACTTCAGAGTTTGTTGGGCGCACCCGCCGCCGCGGTGTGCAGGTATGCTTGCGCCAGTGTAGGCGCGCCTGACTTGTTAACCCGCTAGTATTGAGCGCACAGTTGGGGGGAACCGGCGGAGGAAGCTGCAGTTCCAACTATTGCCTGTCCCACAATTATCCGTGGCTCTGTAGACGACACGGGGTTCTCATTGCAACAACAACAACAACAACAAGAACAGCGGCAGCTCAGCACTGTCGTCGGCTACATTTTTCGTCGTCTGCACAGACACAGCATTTTAAGACTGTTAATTGAAAAATTATAAATTTACATAGGCATTGCCCAGCAACATTTCATTCACATAGTGTGAAAAACATGAAAAATAATTTGCAATAGTTAGTATCTGTAGGGCACCTGTGTTGTCATTGTCCTCAGACATAATTATGCCAAGTAGGATCCCTTTTCCTTGGCATGCAATCACAGAGTGTCGTAGAATATGAAAATTGATTAACTATTTAGTGCCATTTTTGTGTGTTCGCTAATAAACAGTTTCAGTCAAAATTTTCTACCTCAGTAACTGTTAATTCTTGTATTGCATAGCAGAGGCTACTTAAAGTAAAGTAAAATTTCACTGTCAAATCTAATAACTAAAAATACAGCATAAATTAAGAGTGCGCTATTTCATTTATTCTGCATTTAGCTTGGTGAGTGACTCCTACTGCCTTGGTATTTATTTTATTGTTTTTATTTCAAAAGTGAAATCAATTGCTCATTTACTTGAAGTTATTTTAATTCAATCTGTCAATAATCAAAAGTAAATTGCTTCCACTTTCTAAATTTTACAGTACTGATGCTGCTAAAAGTTTTTTTTAATTTATTTTACATGGCAGTGGTTATGTTAAGCCAGTAATTTAATTTAACGTTACTTTCAAAATTTAGTATTTCAGAATAAGTAACTGCAAAGTCAGTGCTTTCTGATTGATTTATTTTCTCGTGAACTGTTTTGTTGTGGGAAAATGTGACAACTTTCCATTCCCTCACTAGTGATTTTTACTTAAAACTTCCTTGCCATTATCTTTCTCAAGATTCTGGGAATTCAGTGCCCTAGTGGGCTGGCGACCGTTTAATTATCCCTTATTTTTATCTTTTTTAGCTAATCAGTGTTTTCTTTGTCTTATCGGTGATTTTTGTAGTAGATATGACGTGGTACCTCCCCCCCCCCCCCCCCGTCCTTCTGTGCGATTCGTGAGCGATTGCATTATATTCCACCCATTTCATAATTGTCATCACTATTCAGCTTAAGTTTAGAATAGATTCTTCCTTCAGAATAATCTGTTGTCCACATTCCTCCAGCTAACTGGTGTTATTTTCCTTTGGTAGCGATAGTCCTACTCACTGTAAAATTTGATTAGGCATATGCGATCACGGTCAGTTATATCGCAATCCACTGGGCCGATTAGAAAGGGGGAGGTTACGAGGCGACATCCTGGCGCCAGCAGAAAGTTGACAACTTGCCGATTAAGCAGGAATTTATGCCGCCAGCAGACGCACTGACACCAAGGGTGTTTTCCGAAACCTTTGGTAGACCTGAGTATTAAAGATGGTAGGAGAAGATATAAAACTTTGTTCATGTCTCACAGGCTAACGCTAAGACTAGATTTCTCACTGGCTGCTAATATGTGGCATTATCTTCCTTGGACTTGTAGGATGAGACGAGGGGAATTGTGTGGGAAAATTTCCTTACGATAGGTCAAAGAAATAAGCACTAGCGCTGGTTTTCTGCAGCCAGATTTTGGCATAATTATTTTTGTTGAGATGCCAGAGTTAGAAAAACGAAAGAACAGAGAGATCATTCTTTTTCGGTGATTAGTACGGAGAGAATTCTGTTCTGGAAGGCGATATAGAGAAGAGCTTCCTGTTTCCGAGGTCGATGGAAGAGTGATGTTCTTCATTAAAGATCCGGGACGGCAGCCATAATGTTGAGCATTCATGCTGCAGATTTACTATTTAACTTGAGATAGGCGTAGTGTGGAATTAAGGAAACTTGCGAGCAATTTTGAGTCGTTTCACAGCGGTGGCCATGATTTTCAATTTTTCATTACAATTATTTCGTAATAAGGGACTCAACGGTTCTTGCAGTGAATCAGAATTTAGCTCTGACTTATTCGTTAGTTTGCTTGGTACACGTATTAATTCTGGTAAATGTGATCTGTCCTTAATACCAAGAGTAGTGCAGTTATTTTTGCTACACCATACGAAGACGAGCCAGTAAGTCTCAGGAAGCAACGCCTTTTTTGCGCTGATTTCCCAGTACCTTGCAGACTCATAATACGTGCTTCACTTGTAGCTGAGACAGTTCGATGCTCATGTGTTTGTTGTTATTTTTAAACAAAAGCATGTTTAGTTTCCTTGATGTGTGTAGATGGTGGTCAAATAAATGTCCAGTAAACGAATTCCTCAGGATATCGTCTCGGTAATTAGTTAACCACATATTATTTGAATATAGAAAGACAATTTCGTGGTGCATACAAGCCATAGGATAATCTACTTTCGTGTTTATCAGGACCGTTCGTGAAAGCTAGAACGGCCCGAAACTGAATGCTTTCGTCAAAGACTTTCGCCACTGCGGGCCGCACATGCGCATTGGCTAGTACCCAGTTTCGAAACTTAGCAACATGGTGTGCTCACCTAAACTAGGAGTCATGGCGGCTGAAATGTACACTACAACGAGATTTTGAATGTGATAGAATCAATATACTACACTATAGCCGAAGCAGAAGAAGTAGGCCATTCTACATGTTTAACATGAAGGCTCTCACGTTTCATTTAGATAAACACTTTCCTTCCGACAAGGAGTAATAGCTTTAAATTTTAGTTAAAATATATTTATTTTTTTTATTTTCTGACGCAACCACATTTATCTTTGCAGATGATTGGCTATAGCCGTCTGAAACGGTCGTTACATCTAAAAGTAGAAATCTATATTTCGTGTCAAGTGTAAAACGCAAACCATAATTTAAAATGATGCTATTACAAAATTCTCATATGCAGTCGCTGCACAGGAAGACCATGCACTATCGCCGATTTAAAACGTGTGCCACTAGATTTTGTACAGTAGTACAGGAAATTAAAATAAAATAAAAATCCAACCATTTTCGACCTCTGGTGGTAGTTATAAAAGCTATAAATGTACATTACGTTTCATCTCGACGGTGAAGATCTTCTGTCCGTGTTTACTTGTAAATAAACTTGTTTTTTTGAGGGGATCTGCCTTGAGCAAATCACACTACTTTTCTTTTTCTTCTATACCTACACAGGTTTCGCTGAAATGTCGGCATAATCAGTGGGCTTTTATTTTCCTTCTATTAGAGACGTAAGATATTTTTCACTACATGTACACATACAAATTAGTGTTTTTACGGGAAAACATGGGAACCTGGAAAACAGGCCATTTTATAGATATATTCATTGCTACCACATGCTATGGGAATACAGATTTTTGGAGTTTTGCGTTATACTTCCTTTACTTTCACGGTTTGTCATCTGCAGCCACACAGAAATTAACACAGAAAAGTTATTTACTTCGAAAGTTTACGACTAGGAATGTTTTCGTTAGGCTTGATGTTAATTAATTCTATGTGGAAGATCGTTTGTGTGTGTGTGTGTGTGTGTGTGTGTGTGTGTGTGTGTGGGTGGTTGTGTGTGTGTGTGTGTGTGTGTGTGTGTGTGTGTGTGTGTGTGTGGGTGGGTGGGTGGGTGTCTGCGTGTGCCTGTGTGTGTGTGTGTGTGTGTGTCTGTGTGTGTGTGTGTTCTTGCATGTGTTTGCAATGTGTTTCACTTATTTTCCTGGTTTCCCTGTTGTCTTCATTGTGAAAACTGCGCTATGTAACTTTCACTGACAGTCACTGTTAATGAACTACGGAAACAAGATACTTCACAGAGGAATAGCTGAATTTGCTCTGGGCGGAGTTTTCAATCTTTGTGAGGTGGATCTGCCATTTGGTGTCTGTATGGGGGGGGTGGGGGAGGGGCTGTTACCGCATTTGAGAATTTTCAGGTCTGTGTTGATGTCCGGTGGGCTGTGTTGCATGTCAGCGAAAGTAACGACACTTGTTATTTTTTAATGCTTCTCTGTGCTCTGTGTTTCTGCTTCTCAGTCCTATATGAACTGATCTGCCGTTCTGGTATGTCAGCTGGTAAATACCAGATGTGTTGTATTTGTCTGTGTTTGTATTAGTGGCTCTTAGTTTCCTCTGTGTTGATTTATCTGTTCTGTAGGCTGTTGTCTGGCTCTTTTTGTTTGAGTATGTTTCCTATTCCGTAACCTGCTTTGTTGTTGTGAGACTGTACCACTAGATTCGTGTTATGGGTATTTCTTTCCATCTGTGCTTGTGTGTGTGATCTGTGTATTTGTGTTCTGAGTATTAATGTTAACTGTGTACTTGTATGTTGGTGTCGAGCTGTTAATTTCTGTGTCCTAGGTACCGTCTTGTTTTTGTTTTAATTTTGTTATTCAGTTGCTTTAGAGTATTTGTGTCATTATCTGTAGCTATTTGTTCGATTATCTGTAATTGGTGTTTGTAGTAGTTTTCATTCAGAAGAGTTTTGTCCAGTCTGTACAGCTCATACTGGAAACTGGTTAGTTTTGTATGCAATCAGATGCTCAGGGTATTTGTGCAGGCTGTGCTGGTGATGGCGACTTTCCTTAATACGAAGAATTTTTGTTTGTTGTTTGTGTCTTGTGAGGTCTAGGAAATGAAACATTTGGTCATTTTCTGTTTCAATGGTGAATTTTATCTTTGGGCGAACTGTGTTTACGTCATTATGGACGTGGATTTGCTGGATGCGACTATGTGTTCGTTCTGGGAAGCATAAAATGTCACCTATATACACTCCTGGAAATTGAAATAAGAACACTGTGAATTCATTGTCCCAGGAAGGGGAAACTTTATTGACACATTCCTGGGGTCAGATACATCACATGATCACACTGACAGAACCACAGGCACATAGACACAGGCAACAGAGCATGCACAATGTCGGCACTAGTACAGTGTATATCCACATTTCGCAGCAATGCAGGGTGCTATTCTACCATGGAGACGATCGTAGATATGCAGGATGTAGTCCTATGGAACGGCTTGCCATGCCATTTCCACCTGGCGCCTCAGTTGGACCAGCGTTCGTGCTGGACGTGCAGACCGCGTGAGACGACGCTTCATCCAGTCCCAAACATGCTCAATGGGGGACAGATCCGGAGATCTTGCTGGCCAGGGTAGTTGACTTACACCTTCTAGAGCACGTTGGGTGGCACGGGATACATGCGGACGTGCACTGTCCTGTTGGAACAGCAAGTTCCCTTGCCGGTCTAGGAATGGTAGAACGATGGGTTCGATGACGGTTTGGATGTACCGTGCACTATTCAGTGTCCCCACGACGATCACCAGTGGTGTACGGCCAGTGTAGGAGATCGCTCCCCACACCATGATGCCGGGTGTTGGCCCAGTGTGCCTCAGTCGTATGCAGTCCTGATTGTGGCGCTCACCTGCACGGCGCCAAACACGCATACGACCATCATTGGCATCAAGGCAGAAGCGACTCTCATCGCTGAAGACGACACGTCTCCATTCGTCCCTCCATTCACGCCTGTCGCGACACCACTGGAGGCGGGCTGCACGATGTTGGGGCGTGAGCGGATGACGGCCTAACGGTGTGCGGGACCGTAGCCCAGCTTCATGGAGACGGTTGCGAATGGTCCTCGCCGATACCCCAGGAGCAACAGTGTCCCTAATTTGCTGGGAAGTGGCGGTGCGGTCCCCTACGGCACTGCGTAGGATCCTACGGTCTTGGCGTGCATCCGTGCGTCACTGCGGTCCGGTCCCAGGTCGACGGGCACGTGCACCTTCCGCCGACCATTGGCGACAACATCGATGTACTGTGGAGACCTCACGCCCCACGTGTTGAGCAATTCGGCGGTACGTCCACCCGGCCTCCCGCATGCCCACTATACGCCCTCGCTCAAAGTCCGTCAACTGCACATACGGTTCACGTCCACGCTGTCGCGGCATGCTACCAGTGTTAAAGACTGCGATGGAGCTCCGTATGCCACGGCAAACTGGCTGACACTGACGGCGGCGGTGCACAAATGCTGCGCAGCTAGCGCCATTCGACGGCCAACACCGCGGTTCCTGGTGTGTCCGCTGTGCCGTGCGTGTGATCATTGCTTGTACAGCCCTCTCGCATTGTCCGGAGCAAGTATTGTGGGTCTGACACACCGGTGTCAATGTGTTCTTTTTTCCATTTCCAGGAGTGTAGCTATACCAATGTGCTAACCTGTATTGTTTGGGTCTTACTATTGTTACAAATATTTTGTTCTCACTGTGAGGAAGGTAGTGACTAGGAGTCCACCGACTGGTCACCCCATGGCAAGCCTATCTTGCTGCGAGTAGATCCGTTTATCCAATGGGAGATAGTATTTTTCTTTTTTTTTTTTTTTTGTACTTTCTAAACTGTGTCAGTGAAAGTTACGTAGTGCAATTTTTCACAGTGTAGATGGTAAGGAAACTAGAGAAAGGGAGCAACAACACACAAAGAAACACACACACGATACACACACACACACTCACACACACACACACACACACACACACACACACACACACACACACACACACACAAAACAAAATTTCTAAGGAAGTAAGTTTTCTACGTTAATTTTTGTGTGATTAGAGATGCCAGACTGTGAAAGGAAAGTAAGTATAACGCAAAACACAAAAAAGTCAGACAGTCCATAGGATTTTCCAAATTTGTTAATACTTTCTGAAAAACTCAAATTTTATAAGACCATTTTTCATGTTTAACAAAAAGAAAATGGTATCACCCAGATGATGCTGAAACTTCAACGAAAATTGTCTGGATAAAGACGAGAAAGGAAAATGTGTTTCGCTCAAGGCGAATCCCTTCAAAACAAACACATTACGGTTGTTAAATGGTTTTGTTAAAATGAAAAACGTA
Organism: Schistocerca nitens; assembly: GCF_023898315.1. NCBI lineage: Eukaryota > Metazoa > Arthropoda > Insecta > Orthoptera > Acrididae > Schistocerca > Schistocerca nitens. The sequence goes on from NC_064621.1 coordinate 373,743,821, forward strand.
TACATGTGATCTGAAGTTTCATGACCTAGTTAGTAGACAAAAAATTAATTCATTACAGACGCGTGATATGCGATGAACTCCTGCTGCAAATGGCCGGCTACTAAAACATCTCTTACCTCTACTCTACTTCCGATATGGCATCCAATCGGAAATCGCACCAGGCCATTGAACTGCATGGTATTACAACAGCCCACTGCCGTGGTGAGAATACGATACCACGATTTGCCGTCATTAACTATCACAACGGAGAAACCAGAAGAATATTTCGCCCTGTTGACGGGGATACACTTCAAAAAAAAAAAAAAAAAAAAGCAGCTGGGCACAAATAGCCGTGAGCTTTTGGCCGTTCACCTGGTACTGACGCGGTCACTTTCAGATTTAGACTAAGACTGAATCGACGCAGCTACTATCGCACCACTAACATCATCAAGACAGAGAGCCACGGAGAAACAGAAAGGGAAATCCTGTCTGCTGTCATTACAACAACACGGGGCAGAACGAATATCTGCGGAACGCACCGTGATCAACGTGGCAGCAAGAAACTTCGACGACGGTGCCATCTCAGCACTTAAGAAAGAACTAAACCTTGCTCCTTCATTACGAAGCTTCCCTTTCGCTGACATAACAAGTGTAGTTGAACATGCAGTTCGTAAGTTTCCCACGGAAACTGCAGAAGAAATTCGTAGAAAAATGAACCGCGTTCTTTTAAAATCCAAGCCCTCAGCACGAAACATGGCTAGAGCTGAACGCGATGGTCTCCGAGCTCTCCGCGACGATCTCCTCGCTGTCGTATTGCCAGATGACAAAGGGCAATGCCGCACCTTAATGGAACGAGTCAACTATGACGCGAGTATTCGACGGATGGTGGAGGAAGGTAAATATTAAAAACTACCTCGGGACCCCACATCCTGAATAGTGGGGAACTTCGGAGCTTCTCAAACGGTCGTCGCTGGGAGAGAGTAAGAGTGCATAAGAAGGATACACCTTTAAGGACTATAGAGAGCACCATCGGATCGTCGACCTAGAGACTTGCAAAGCATTTGGCCAGCCTCCTGTCGATTCACTCTGTACACCGTGCGCAACATATAAAGAATACGGCAGACTTCATCGATCGAAATAAACGTCTACGTCTTGGTGAAGGGGATATTATGGTCAGTTTTTATGTAGTTTTCCCATTGACGTGTGTGTCCATCACAGGCTCTATAGACTTCCTGTACCGGCTCTTTGACGACACCAATGTGGAGCCGCGCGAGGTAGCCGCGAGGTCTGTGCGGCTCCCCTCGTCGGAGGTTCGAATCTTCCCTCGGGAATGGATGTGTATGTTGTCCATAGCGTAACTTAGTTTACGTTGGATTAAGTAGTGTGTAGGCTTAGGGACCGATGACCTCAGCGGTCTGGTCCCATGAGACCTTACCACATTCTTTTTTCACCACCGTGGATTTATTTAAACAAACACTGACGTCATCCTATTTTTTACATGGTGGAAAAAATTTCTGCGAGGCGGACGGCGTCGCGATAAGGAGTCCATTAGCCCCAGTTGTAGTGAACCTCTTCATGGACCATTTTGAGAATGTCGCCTTGGACACGGCTCCTGCAAAGCCTAGTTGTTTTTATCGCTACGTCGACGATGCCTTCATCATGTGGCCTCATGGACATGTAAAGCTCAAAGACTTCCTGGAACACATCAACAACATCCACGACCACATAAAGTTCATGATGGAAGTAGAAAAGGATGGTTGCTTGCCATTCCTGGCCGTCCTTGTTCGCCGAGTCTCGGTCATAGCGTTTACCGGAAGCCCACGCCACCAGCTACCATTACCCAGCACAGAAACAGTCTGTTCTGAGGCCCTAGGTACAGCGAGCTGAAACAGTCTTAAGACGCCGAAAACCTGCCGAGGGAAGTGAGCCACTTACGTAAAATTTTCAAGGAAAACTGTTACAACAAACAAATTTCGCAAGTAGTTTCTGCTAAACTGCGAAAGCGGAAGACTTACGAAAAAGAAAGGAAAAAGGTTGCGTGTTTAACTTTTATGGCTCATGGCGAAGATTACCCGGCTCCTGAAACAAAAAAATTGGTTCAGTCTTCAGGCCCCTAGTGAAGATCCGGCTACCAAAGAAGCCTGTGAAAGACGATGTAGGCCTCAGAACACCGGGAACATACAAAATACCGTGAGGGTGCGGGCAGTTTTTATGTCAGCCAGACTGTCCGTAATATTGAAGTGCGTCGCATATCACATGAAAGGTGTTTGCGCCAACGCTATCCCGAAGAATCAGCTGAAGCGGACCAGGCACTGGAAAACGGACACCGAACTGCGTTCGAGGATGCTTCTATTATTAAGCGGACCAACGTCTTCTGGGATAGCGTAATACATGAAGCAACAGAGATCAAAATATTGCACAACACCCTCAATAAATGCAGTGTATTGCAGCTGAGTACGATCTGGAATCCCGTGATCGGGGAGTTGATGTGTGCGCGTCGGTCGCGCAATCAGAAGATTGCCACACAGCGTGTGGTGCGGCACTAGGCATCGACGGCGTCACAGACGGCGCTGTGGCCGTATACCGTAAGCACGGCAGCGACACTCAGACGACAGTTATGAAACGTCCCCTTTGAACAGTTATAAAAGACTGTGCTTAAACTGACACACAATATTTTTAGCGCAACGCAATCTGACTTTCAAAAATCCCTACAAAAGAATGGTCCTGACTAACATTAACCTATACCTTTCACAAATCACTTACCTCACAAAAATCTTGGTTACTCGAACTACTGCAATACAGCAAGCGCCACTACTGCCAGCTAAATAAAAGATTCAAACTACGGAAGGCACTAACTACTGATAGGCATAGTTAGCAAATGAAAGATTTTAATAGAGAACAAACAATGTATTTACCTTAATAGTGTTGAAAAATCATAATATACATAGCAGTTCATGACATCCAGTCTTACAAATTTCAAAACTCCGCCATTTCTCTCCCCACATATACCACTGCTAGCGGCTCACCTCCAACTGCGCAACGCTACGCGCTGTTCACATCCAGCTGCCCAACACTACAATCGGAGACAACAATGCAAACTAGCTACAGACTGCACACAGCACAGCCAGTGATTTTCATACAGAGCGCTACGTAACGTTGCCAATAAGAAAACATAAACAGCCTACTTACACAGTCAACCAATTGACAACGGCAGAGGAGATTTCTGCCGACAGCTCGTGGTTGTTAACCACTTGGGGCGCCTTGAAATCCGAAAATGTTTTATTAGTAATAATAAATGTAGCAATTAATGTTATTGTTACTGTTAATATTATGAGTATAAATGAAAAGTGGTCATGTTTGTGTGCATGCATCTGTGATTGTACGGGAATGTATATGTGTGACAGCTCGCTCGCGTGTAAGAATCTGTGTGTGTGTGTGTGTGTGTGTGTGTGTGTGTACAAGAGAAAGTGAGTGAGAGAAAGAGAGAGAGAGAGAGAGAGAGAGAGAGAGACTGAACACAGTTAACCATAAATTACTGTTTGTCAATAAAGAATTATAATTGAATTGTCAGCAAGTTGCCACTCTTCTTTCTTTTTTTTTTCTTTTGCGTGGTGCATATTCCTCGTTTCACATCACAGTAAGGGATCCCAATTGTGATCTATGAAAAATAAAATAAATTCCTTAAACTATACTAAACTATACAGGGTAATGTATCACGAAGCAAATACCGTCCGCACTGGCGGCATGTTACGTGATACCACGTACTTATACGTTTGTAACTATTACAGCACCATCTGCCACAAAGCGAAAAAAGTGGTCCAACTAAAACATTCATATTTCTTTACGTACCACACGAATATGTAATAAAAAATTGGGGTTCCTATTTTTTTAAAAAACGCAGTTGATATCCGTTTGGCCTATGGCAGCGCCATCTAGCGGGCCAACCATAGCGCCATCTGGTTTCCCCCTTCAAGTTAGACAAGTTTCCTTCTTTGTAGTTTTTTAGTTTGACGTTTATTTCTGAGATGTTTGGCCAGGGCACGATCAATGAACCACCCTGTATATGAGACTTACGTGGGCAATAGCAGAACTACTGCGTACGTTCTTCACTACGAGAGGGATAATTCTTTCATGACCCTTATTTCACTTAGGTATATGGTGTAGATTTTCTTTTGTAAAATTTGATCGTTTTATGATCTCTTCCTTCAAAATTGTTTCATGATACTGGTGACAAATATTCTAAACTGGTCGATCAGTTCACGTATTGTACAAGTACCCTATTTACATAATTGGCATTACTTCCTTTAGAAGCTTACCCTGTTTTAAAAAGAAAATAATCGTAACACTTTCATTAAATGTCATTTTCGAGCCTGTGTTATCCATGTTGCGAGCGGGAAACAACATCGTTTGTCGAGTACAGCAGAAAACTGTGATAAATTATTACCTTACACTGCACATTTAAGGGCGTCCTTGACAAATTGTTTAAATCACCTTTTTCATTAAGCGAAACACAGAAGTCGAGGATGTGTTCTATCTCCATTGCGTTCCTCGTCTAGAAATTTAAACTAAGTGAGCTTCCGGATAAATAAATTAACGAAGGTGTTGCTAACTTTCACGCGGCCATGACAATGCAATACTCCCATATGTGCTAACTATAGTTATTTAGGCGTGCTTCTAAAGTGCTTAGCCATCTCTCTAAGCTTAATCGCTATCTGTGTTTGGAATGTGTTGCTTAGGTTAAAAAACGAATGAATAAATTTCGTTAAACAATTGGGAATTTCACAGGTGCATGAAGTGAACGACTGCTGTAGCACCATACTGTCTCATCTGTAAAGTTACCTCGTTTGTGTGCAGCAGTCTCTCTACCTTTAAACGCACACATGCAACATCGTTTTTTTAAGGAAAAAAGAAAAAGAAAACATCCGCTCTCAATAAATATTCATGGTGCAACGCGGTTATTTAATTTACTTCAAAGCGGGACACGGACAGCTCTTGCATAAGCAATCAGACTGATTAGTCGGCAAAAATAGGTTGTGCTCCGCTTGGGCATGCTTTTCGCAACGGGCTACCACGCTTAGCAAAAGAACGTCCCCCGATTGCTCCTTTTCATTTTTTTCTTAGAAATGCAAATATACGATAAAAATTTAGTAATAGTCATTCGAAAACTTGATTTTTTTAAAATGATTACAAGATATGGCGAAAATGCGGAACGAAACGCTAAAACCATTGATCCATTAATTATTATTCAGTGCTGTTCTGGAAGCTCGATCGAAAAGAATGTACTCTATAATTCTATAGAAATTTTGCTAACTTCACAATTAAAATCACTTCTGGAAAGGATGTGTCAATTTGAAACATATGGCTAATACAGTAATATAATTTTAAGGTAGTGAATTCAAATAATTCAAATAATATCGGCTTTCGTTCAGGACGCCGATGCCCTCGTCTGCATAGGACATCCTAAAGAAAACACTGCTTGAATTCTGTGGTATGGTAAGATGTGAAATGAACGCTCCAGAACGCTTCAGTCAAAACATTCTACGACATGGCACCTCATTTCGGCAAAATAGCGTCACTAATTCCTTTTCCTACATGTAACAGATTAGCAGTGTTGACCAGTTTCTTATACTAGTATATTCAAGTCTTACATAAGACAGAAAACCGTTCAAATCAGTTGATAATGTAAAATCGAAACCTTTCACAAGTTCGGTACATACCCCCCCCCCCCCCCCCCCCGTCACACTTCCACATCTCTTTTTTATTTTGCCCTTCAGGAGCTTGAGTAAGCTATTGGACAGAACCATCAATTTGGAAATAATACAACGGTGTCCATCGGAAACAATTAACGATCTCAAGGCCTAATATTTACGTAGGAATTTTTCTTGTTTAAGATGCTCGTGAGGTTTGACGTGCTTAGACATGTGCGCGCAGCCTCAACAAAGATGTTGCGCTGGACAGACGTGAGTCAGAGATGATTTTTTCCCTGCGATGATGCGCAGTATAAAAAATGCATTCTCGCAGCTGAATTTTGTCACCAACATTTAGCATTAAGGTACCTACAGCAGCAGTTTTACTTACAGATCAAATTTCATTTGGCACTTAGCAACCGAAAGTGAGACCAGGCAAAGTGAATCGTAATACTGCCATAAAACCTCACAACATTTTTGTTAAAGCCAGAATTAAATATTTCTCGCACGTTTTATTTGTTGTATAAACAGCTACAGAGTTCTAGACGTATTTGGAGGTATCTAGAATGAGTAGAGGCGTGCTCTTATTTTCCATTCAAGTCCATAAAGGAGTTACGGGCAGCTCTCTTCGGTAGTAACTATTTATAGACAGTAAGACATATGGACCAGTTTGGATTTGAAATAATCTAACCGTTCCGTAGTTACGTTCCATTTCATATGTCACTAGGAAATATTTCACCCTCACTGTTTTTCCGTAAAACCGTATGTTTATCTAACTGGAAATGCTAAAGAGCCAAAATTGAACACAACACGTACATGCGGAAATACATTAATAATTTAGAAAACACTTCATTCTTGCGAGGTTGATAGCCATTAAGGCCGATCAGTTAATAAAATAAGGCAACTGAAAAGGCCGGCGGTATTCATTTCTCGACGTTTGTGGACATTGTAGCTCAACGGAAACCTCCTAATTTGAAGGAAAAGCTTTTATTTAAAGTATATCATGTTATACAGCGGATTCGGTACATACCCCCCCATCGTCACAATTCCAAATTTAAAATTTCTGTATAGCAAAGTACTCGGTACAACTTCTTTCAGCTTTTCAACGCGTATTTTGCAGCAAGCACTAACAGGGCGTTGAAACAGTTGTTTATATTACTGATAGAGTTCAGTTAATAAAAATACGGTAACATTAAAAGGAAGAAAGTGAGGAAAAGGGAAATAATGCATTGTGTTACTATTGTAGTTATAATAAAAATATTCGAATTTAAAACTTGGTTGTGAGGAATATCAATGACAACCGTAACCATCTATTTCCAATTGGAGAATGTACAGTGCGCTAAGATTTCTTGGTGGCTACTGTCATCTTCATTAACTCTTTTGTGGATATGCGACCGCGTCGTCACGTTTTTGTACAGATAAACGTTCTGCCACTGTTCCGAATGACATTTATCTGAGTTGCATGTTTACTAGTAAATAAGAGCCTCGTTTCAAGTCGTATAACGCCTTATTCCATCCAGTTTCTGTCGGTCTTTCAAGGCAAAATGATGGGCAGCCCTTCCTCACCTGGTGGCTCATTCGACTGCAGAGCGAAAATACTAACTCTATCAATAGATATATGCACACCAACCCCACCTTCGCCGAAAACAGACGAATTCCACTGAGCTCACGTTAACGAAAAGAGTACACTGTAATAGCGTAGCAGAGCAATGGGAGACAAAATAGCAGAAATTACGACTTAATTTCGGAATCAATGGTTACAGCAGCAAATTGGAAATACAAAATATCAGAAGGGAGGAGAAAATGAAAAAAAACACATCACAGTCTTTTTGTAAATGCAGGGCATCGATGAAGGGGTGAATGAAGTTCACCTAGGGTGTATCAGTCCATTCTACCGAAGTAGCCACCACGAGGAATTCTGTCGACAAGCTGTGCACACTTGGAGTCTACGAACTCAGTTGCGAGTTTCGAGCAGTGTAGACAGGTGAGACGGGCGATGTATTATCACAAGCCTAACAGAACACGGCCGCAGCTCGTGGTCTCACGGTCACGTTCTTGCTTCCCGAGCACGGGATCCCGGGTTCGATTCCCGGCTGGGTTAGGGATTTTCACCTGCCTCGAGATTAATGGCTGTTGTCCTCATCATTCCATCATCATTTATGAAAGTGGAGAGACTGGACTGAGCAGAGGTTGGGAATTTGTACGGGCGCTGATAACCGTGCCGTTGAGCGTCCCACAAACCAAACACCATCATCATCTAACCGAACACGAGAGGTACGTACGGCTCGGACAAGCCAGACAGTCATCGATAACGTAGCATCATAATGAACAGAGCAAAACTATACGGGTCTAAGAAGTTCGCGTACCCGCTAAACAGTTTCTTAGACTCAGTAAGATACGACTGACGGTGAAATAGTGAAGCAACCTGCCAAGACGAAGATCGACGACATATAGTGGCCCCTATCGTGTTGCCTTCCAGAGGCCAGTCTACGAGCCGACTGATAGCGTTGACAAGGCTGACCTAAAGCCACCCTCACACGAGACGAGGCAATTAACGCCAACGTGGACACGGACGGGATATCCGACCTCACGGGAGACAGAACCGTCGGAAAGCGGGACAGGTTGGTTAACGTTATTCGCACTCTCAGGCCTCTCCTTCGGCCTTTGTCGGCTTTATTTGGCTCCCACACCATACAGTGTCTTTACGAAAATGAATAGGAGTAAAATAGCTGCATTAACCCCGCTAGCGATTGTCGAGGACGAGAAGCGAAAAACGCGAAGAACGTTTAGATTTTCGGCTCGTCGATTGCTTGAACAGCGAATTGCTGGTAGAGGAACACCACATGAGGTATAATGATCAGAGATGCTTGTTAGTCGAAGTTATTCATTAACTCAGTTGAATTTTCATCACATTCCTGGTTTCGGTTTTCAAGTGAACATAGTTAAGGATCCGGTCTAACGCCAGTTTTCGAATGCACCTACATAAGTCTATGTTATTATTTGAAATTTAATATGGAAATAGTACCAAAAAGACGCGCTTTTGATAGATCATCATTGTGCCGTAGCACTGAAACGGTATATTTCAGTAACACACAAGTTTTACACTAGAAACAACAATATTTAGTTTGCTGTCATTTTCTTATAACTAATCGTAGCTAAAACTACGCGTTTTCGAGAGATCCACAATTTTCTGGTACTTCGAAACAAGTCATACTCATACTACATAGAAGCGAATATGTGACATTTCAGATTCTTTATTTCGTGCTCTACAGTGTATTGGAAAGTGGAGTTCCACGCTTTGACGTCACCAGCTCCTCGTCCACGTGATTTTTCACATCTACTGAGGGGACAGCTTAATAGGTAGGCCGGTGTACATAGCGACAGACGCACTGAGTTGTCTCGCTCGCCGCTGTGCATTCCAAGAGCAAAATATTGTGTCACTGTATTGGTTTGAATCTCATTCGCCGATAGCAGATGTATAGCCTCACTGCGTGATAGGGTTCAAATGTCAAATGCCTTACCGAGCGAGGTGTCGTAGTGGTTAGCACACTGGACTCGCATTCGGGAAGACGACGGTTCAGTCCCGCGTCCGGCATCCTGATTTAGGTTTTCCGTGATTTACCTAAATCACTTGAGGCAAATGCCGGGATGGTTCCTTTGAAAGGGCGCGGCTGACTTCCTTCCCCATCCTTCCCTAATCCAATGAAACCAATGACCTGGCAGTTTGATCTCCTCCCCCAAATCCACCCCAACCCAACGCAAACGCCTTGTTGCCTACTCGTGGTTTCACCTCCCTTTAAGAACTTCACATAGGTGTCCACGATACTTGCACGCGTGTAGCCAACCAGGTTCGCTGTTTCTGACATGTCAGTTTCCAGGCGCTGAACATTAAGATTCAGCTCTTTGTCAACATCAGTGGATATCCCTTTTTGTGGCCGAAGTCGTCGCTAGAATGATTCGCCATTCGTCTCTACTCCACTTATACAGGATGATGATGTTCAATAGAGCTAAACTGCAGGAAACGATCGTGGAGACATTATGGACATGTCGGAAATGCATGTAGTCATTGCTGCAGGTTATTTATAATATTGATTCATTATATATGTACAGCATAGTGCAGTGTTGCGATGAGACAACCATCAGAGGACGTGTTCAAAGTGGCCTCCACAGAACCCCACATATGCACGAACAGGACGCAGCAGCCATTGAAATACACGTTCAGTCGTGCCATTCTCCAACCGAGCGACTTCGAACGACAGCATTAATGCTTTATTCCAGTGTCTGCACAGAGACTGACTCGGAATACACGAATTATTTCAAGTTCCTTCACAAGCGGAAGTCCACCGACGGGGAGTGACTGCACCAAATCCGCCGATCCACCGGCCATGGTAGATACTGTCGACATGCGTTCGCACCGAAAAGCGGAAGTGGACTGGAGCAACATCATAAACCAAAGGGACGTCTTCCAGCAGTGGAGACACATTCAGCCGAGGTAAGTGCACGTAATACCTCGTCTGCGTGGCGCTGTGGAAGGATGAGTGGTCCCACGAGGAGGTCGATGATAACCCCAGCTCACACACTGAGCGGGAACCCGTGGTTATTATTCACTACCAAGGGGATTTTCCTTAACACCAAGGTGGGTGCTGGAAAAGTTGACAGTACTGAATTTCGTAAAGGTAGCTTCGTCCGTAAATGGGATTGACGACAGAAATCTCATTGTCCTGGGGAATGTTCCATCCGGTCGTCTGGCTTGCCCCATGGTGGCGTGCCACCCGCCTGGTGCTGATACTTGGGTCATGTTCTGCTGTGTTCGACACCTGTTTCACCAAGACTTATTTACATGCGGGATGCATCCATTTCCTCGTGGTTACCGATTCCCGTAAACGAACCTGTCTCACATGGCACACTTCTGCTGTCGCCAGCCCACAGCCATTTCTCTCTCTGCTTGCAAAGATTATGTCGGCCTGTTCCTGATTGGTTCACCGCACCAGCCTCTCTCTGCGCTGCATTGCGCGACACACGTCCACGCCAAAATGCAAACAGCAGTGAAGCGGGTTCTGGCTAGCACCAACGTGTGAGCACTGCTCCGTCATGGACGGCACCACTACAGTTCTGACTGCGGAGCTAGACCACTAGCACTGACAGAAGCCCTGTTGTGTTCTCATGTGTGTAGAGTTACGCTCTACCGGACCTACAGTTCGGTAGTTTTGGTACACCACATTGTAAGTAGGCTGTTTAGGTTTTTTTATTGGTAACGCCACCTCTGTATGAAAATCACTGGCTGTGCTGTGTGCAGTCTGTGGCTGCTTTGCATTGTTGTAATACTCGCCATTGTAGTGTTAGGCAGCTGGCTGCGAACAGCGCGTAGCGTTGCGCAGTTGGAGGTGAGTCGCCAGCAGTGGTGTATGTGGGGAGAGAGATGGCGGAGTTTTGTAATTTGTCATGAACTGCTATATATATTATGACTATTGAGGTAAATACATTGTTTGTTCTCTATCAAAATCTTTCATTTGCTAACTATGCCTATCAGTAGTTAGTGCCTTCAGTACTTTGAATCTTTTATTTAGCTGGCAGTAGTGGCGCTCGCTGTATTGCAGTAGCTTGAGTAGCGAAGATTTTTGTGAGGTAATTGATTTGTGAAAGGTATAGTTTAATGTTAGTCAGGGCCATTCTTTGTAGCGATTACTGAAAGTCTGATTGCGTTGCGCTAAAAAAAAAAATATTGTGTGTCAGTTACAGCACAGTCGTGTAAAATTGTTAAAAAGGGGATGTTTCAACATACACGACGTGGTAAATGGTAGGATTTTCGGTAGTATTGGTAGAATAGGAAAAAAAAGACACATAAATCAATGTGTAAGAGAGAAACTGGGAAGCGACGACTTCTCTTTCTTTTTTATTTGTTTTGCACATAATTAGAATCGCTCATAAATCAGTGTTAATGCTCAGTGTATTCTATATCCTTACGGAACACAAATTCCATTTTATAAGTAACAAAAATTAGTTGATCGCGTAACTTCTCAGTTAATATGCAACCAAAGCAATTACTTCTGATGCAAGTACAGTTTACACGAACAAACATAAAAGAAACTTTATAATTATTGTTCTTATTTTCTACTGAATCGATCTTCGTCATGATCAATGGCATGAGTGTAGTGTTATTATTGAAAAATGTGAAAGTTGCTAATGAGTAAGAAAAATATGTTTCATAAAAGTTCCACGAAGTACCGAAGCGATGTCTGAGATATTTTATATGTGGTTTTTTTAATTATTATCTTTTTGTTGAGGAAACTGCGTTTTATAGCGCTTTGCTATAAAACTGTATTATTTTCTTTAGTTTTACTATATCCATCTATTTCACGTCGAAAATCAAAAGTTTTCGAATAAAATCTCGATTAAACATTGACAATTTCAGTTTCGCTATATATGCTTTTCGTTCTTAAGTAAGAGACGTGAGGATAACTATGCAGAACAAAAATTTTCCATAGGTTACCCGAACGTTTATATATCCTTAATCAGTTTCCAGACAGTTCACCGTTTCCGGTTTTTAGGGGAATCTAGCAAGACACTGTTCGCATAGATACAGAAAGCGACTGTTATGAGGTAACGCCCAATATGTATGCAACACACCCAACGTACAGATAATGCAGGTAAGACTTTAACTGACCAAACCTACTAGGAGAACCACAGTAGCCTAAGATTACTTTTGATAGTCTAAGGAAGCCTATGGTAGTTTTGAAAATGTAGCACGTGCGCTTACAATCATTAAAACCAACATTGTCAAAGATCTTTGATCTCCTCCTTCAAGTTGGTGTACTCCCCATTGGAACGCATATTGACAATTTTGCTCTTACTCTGAGATTATTTTCCGCAGTTTCTCCCTAATCAGCAAAGCCATCCCGTGTAGAAGCAACAGCAGGAACTTAACATCAGAATTCGGGATCACGAAGTACGCGATGTTAATGAATTCTTCTTCCATGATGGACGGAGCGAAGAGGACATAAAAATCCGGCTAGTACCAGCAAACAGGGCATTCCTGGCCAAGAGAGATCTGCTAGTGAGCTATCTCAACGTAAGCCGTTCCGTTGGCTCTATTGACCGGCCTTTGGCCTTTCTGTACTTACACTCCTGGAAATGGAAAAAAGAACACATTGACACCGGTGTGTCAGACCCACCATACTTGCTCCGGACACTGCGAGAGGGCTGTACAAGCAATGATCACACGCATGGCACAGCGGACACGCCAGGAACCGCGGTGTTGGCCGTCGAATGGCGCTAGCTGCGCAGCATTTGTGCACCGCCGCCGTCAGTGTCAGCCAGTTTGCCGTGGCATACGGAGCTCCATCGCAGTCTTTAACACTGGTAGCATGCCGCGACAGCGTGGACGTGAACCGTATGTGCAGTTGACGGACTTTGAGCGAGGGCGTATAGTGGGCATGCGGGAGGCCGGGTGGACGTACCGCCGAATTGCTCAACACGTGGGGCGTGAGGTCTCCACAGTACATCGATGTTGTCGCCAGTGGTCGGCGGAAGGTGCACGTGCCCGTCGACCTGGGACCGGACCGCAGCGACGCACGGATGCACGCCAAGACCGTAGGATCCTACGCAGTGCCATAGGGGACCGCACCGCCACTTCCCAGCAAATTAGGGACACTGTTGCTCCTGGGGTATCGGCGAGGACCATTCGCAACCGTCTCCATGAAGCTGGGCTACGGTCCCGCACACCGTTAGGCCGTCTTCCGCTCACGCCCCAACATCGTGCAGCCCGCCTCCAGTGGTGTCGCGACAGGCGTGAATGGAGGGACGAATGGAGACGTGTCGTCTTCAGCGATGAGAGTCGCTTCTGCCTTGGTGCCAATGATGGTCGTATGCGTGTTTGGCGCCGTGCAGGTGAGCGCCACAATCAGGACTGCATACGACCGAGGCACACAGGGCCAACACCCGGCATCATGGTGTGGGGAGCGATCTCCTACACTGGCCGTACACCACTGGTGATCGTCGAGGGGACACTGAATAGTGCACGGTACATCCAAACCGTCATCGAACCCATCGTTCTACCATTCCTAGACCGGCAAGGGAACTTGCTGTTCCAACAGGACAATGCACGTCCGCATGTATCCCGTGCCACCCAACGTGCTCTAGAAGGTGTAAGTCAACTACCCTGGCCAGCAAGATCTCCGGATCTGTCCCCCATTGAGCATGTTTGGGACTGGATGAAGCGTCGTCTCATGCGGTCTGCACGTCCAGCACGAACGCTGGTCCAGCTGAGGCGCCAGGTGGAAATGGCATGGCAAGCCGTTCCACAGGACTACATCCAGCATCTCTACGATCGTCTCCATGGGAGAACAGCAGCCTGCATTGCTGCGAAAGGTGGATATACACTGCACTAGTGCCGACATTGTGCATGCTCTGTTGCCTGTGTCTATGTGCCTGTGGTTCTGTCAGTGTGATCATGTGATGTATCTGACCCCAGGAATGTGTCAATAAAGTTTCCCCTTCCTGGGACAATGAATTCACGGTGTTCTTATTTCAATTTCCAGGAGTGTATTTAAACGTTTGTTGGCAGTAACATCAGTATTTACGATTCTTGGAAGAGCAGCTAATGTTTCTTAGACAACCACAGTGGCAGTTTATCAACTTCTGCTTTACATTTCGTACCTCTGTAGATATACTAGGTGCATATAAAGTCCTGTGTTTCCTATTCTAGTTAGTGTACTACATTTACACGCTACGTTTATTTGTTTCCGTTTGTCATTCCTTGTCTCGTCAGCTAGAGAGAGTCTGTGAATGTCTGTGTGTGGTGCTTCCATGTACTTCAGTTCTTGGGTGGGGATTATTTGAGTGGCGGTGGTAGTATAACCAACTTTTGTGTAGAAACAAGGTAGCTTCTGCTGGTCTATAGAAGCGTTAAGGGAGACTGGTCACCAGCTGTTGTATAACTGGTACAGGTGGCCAGAATGTATTGTCTCTGCCCATTTCGGCTCCTATCTGGAGACTTCGGTCTGGTAAAATGGTATAGCACTGTTCCCTGCAACGCCGAAGTTGAGGTTGCCTGACCCAGACATCTATTGTACTATAGTGGGAGTTTGGTATTTGGAGTATATACGGATTTTATTGAGTTTGACATAGTAATACGTTTCTTAGGAGTATAATCGAGGTGAATCACACCGAAGTATCTATGCAGTTAGGTAGTACGACGTTGCTTATTGATATTTCAATTAACTTCAGCGGTTCTTTTACCTGCCTCTGCTTAAGGATGGGATTGCGGTTTGTTCAACTCATGTCTTGTTTCAGTTAGTGTGAGTGTCAGGGTGTGAAGACATTGTGTGTGTTTATCCATTTCTCGTGTTAGGGTTGCTTTCCTGTTTTTTTTGTTTTTTTTTTTAAATTCCTAATTCAATTCGTTAGTTTCTGTTTCTTTGTGCCGCATAGATAAAACAGACCAGACGACTTTTCACCACACGGAGGGCCTTCAACCGTATTCGATTGAAATTCAAATTTGATTTCTTTCTATAGGAGACTTTCTACCGACCTCGTGCTTGATCAGTAGAGCTAACGTTTCTCTGGTCCAGCCTGATTCAATTGCGTGTACGAATTGTTACTTATTTTCTGTGTGTGTTGTGGAATGAATGTGCTGCGCTTGTAGATTAGACGAATCCTTACTTATACCAAACCGATGCTTTTTCCACGTGTCCAGAAACAGTCATCAGTAGTCACTGTGTCATGTATAAGGTACCAAGCATTTTTTTTTTTTTTGTAACATGATGTTCTTGCTATTTCACTTGTCAATATAATGTTCACTGGGTACTAAATTGTGTTTGTAACGTTACTTGTGCAATCCGTCCTACTTTTAGTCTGGCTGTCGTGTTGTAGTATGGTTTGATGTCCATACGAGTGTTTTACTTGAACCTAATCTAGTACTATTCAGGGAGATAACAGTCCAGTTATTCAATATAAACATAGTCCATTTGAGTATTAGTCAATTCTTAAATTAAATGATTGCGACTTACTTTATGCAAACGAGCATTAGGCTCGCTTTAAATTTAAACTTTCAAAAGGGGTCTGTAGTTGAAGGACGAGTAGTGAAACTTCTTTATTAAATTTGTTTTCTGCTTCTATTGCGGGATGAGATGGGAAGTTGAAACTTCTACCCTATTTGTTTCTGATACAGCTGAGTAAAACTGAACGTACTGAGCCTACTTTCTCTTTACTTTTTTTTGTCATGTCAACACTGACCCACAATATTCTAGCCCAACGCAATCTGAGTGCTCAAAAAAGATAACCTGACTTCAAATAATTAATTGAAAATAATGGCCCTGACCAAACAGAAATCCTAACAATAACCTATATATTTCATTAAGCACTTACCTCCAAAAAATCTTCATTACCTGAACTACTGAAATACAGCGAGTGTCAATACTGCCAGATGAATAAAAGATTCTAACTACTAAAGCCACTAACTACTAATAGGCATGTGGTTAGCAAAGGAAAGATTTTGTTGCAAACCAAATAATGTATATTTTTATCTTAATAATGTGTCAACCAATTCAGACACGTATCTAAATCGTCATTGACATCTAGTGCAAAGGTATATATAATCAGGAATAATTTTCAATCTCCAAGTCGGATACTTCCAGATCGTTAGCCTACGCTAACACTTCAGACCTTTATCCTCCATCAATGTAAACTTCTCACATTTAACATCCATCACTGCTGGCTGTTCACCTCCAACTGCCCAAAACTATTTACATCACTGCTGGCGAGTAACTTCCAACAACGAGTCCAACCAACCACAGAGTCTCTTACAAATAAAGCCCAGTCAGAGATCCAATGTAAAGCGCCAACTCAGAAACAGCCCACTCACAGTAGGTATCGATCACTGTTATCTCGCATATGTCTTAATATGGGGGAGAAATTTCTGAGAACGTACATTCGAAGCGCAGTAGTGAAACATGGACTGTGGAAAAACTGGAAAGGAGTAGAATCGAAACATTCGCGATGTGGTGCTACAGAAGAACGTTGATAAATAAGAAGAGTCAGGAGGCATGGAATGACGAAATCGGCCCAGGAAAGGAATTCGTATCGGGTCGCATCAAGGGCAACTCAGAAGACTGTTGACTCAAAAATAAATTGACCAGATGCGTGTAGGACTCGTGCACTGAGGGTTCCGTACAAACTTAATTTGTATGTAGACAGTTCCTCCAATCCGGGATTCGAGTGTCTCGACGAATTTCGGCTGTTGTCGACGTTGATACTGGCAAGATATCGGTCCTAGGAATTCCTTTGCTTCCGAGAATGTTTTAAGTTTGACGTCGGATAAAAAAACGACCAATTATATTTTCTTGTGGTATGATTACAAATTCACAATTTTAGGAGTTCCCCTGAAAGGAGAATACTGGGGCACAGTTGTATTTGGGACCCGAATAATAAGAATATTAATGTAAATTAAGGTGAAACTAGTATACGATAAATGATGTGTGTCTCTGATAGGGTTTATATTGCGAATCGCTGACTGTGTACGACCGCAAAGCCAAAGATACTGCTTCTGGTCTGAGATAGTAGTTTTGGAATAAGAGAGCACTTGGCGCTCAGTTATAGGTAGCTGTCTGTGAGCGAAAGACGATGGAGTACACAGTTTTCGTGGCGTGCTGTGTGACGGCCTCAAGTGTTAGATTAATTTACTTATCTCAATATAGTTGAACTTGGACGCAGAAGTCTTCATGGAAGCAAGCCAAAGATGTTAAATAATTATGATTTTTATTTTTTTGCCAGAGGTTTAGTATAGATGAGTTGGCTGATAATTTGTAATGGTTGAGTAACCACAGAACGTACTGTACGTAAAGTGATCGTATAAAAAATGTTCAAATGTGTGTGACATCTTATTGGACTTAACTGCTAAGGTCATCAGTACCTAAGCTTACACACTACTTAACCTAAATTATCCTAAGGACAAACACACACACCCATGCCCGAGGGAGGATTCGAACCTCCACCGGGACCAGCCGCACAGTCCATGACTGAAGCGCGTTACACAGCTTTTTTTTTCTAATTCTTTGTTTATCTCGTATTGTTCTATCTTGTTCGTTGTATATGATCGGGGCGGACGTCTCGTGACAGCCGTTCATGTTGTTCGTTGATCCGTTTTCTCAGGTTTTTTTTTTATTACAGAGGGTAACTAAACCCACTGACTGAACACGCTGAGCCTGAGCTACCGTGCCGGCTGCCGCTCGGCTAATCATTTTCAGATATTTCCTTTACTTGTAGGCCTACCGTGGACCGTTACTTCTTCTCAGATTTCATAATTCTAGGTCAATGGGAAGTACTATGTTTTGATTGTATTGAGAATCTTAAATGTTTTACACCGGGAAGGGACCGCAGGCCTCATTATGTGACATAAATTTCAATTTTTTACGACAACCCTTTACTGAGAAAAATGATTCTGAATAGTCAGACAGACAGGCAGACAAACAGATAACAAGGGTTCCTGTTTTACAGATTGAGATACGGAACCCTAAAAAAATAAAAATTAATAATAGTAACATTAATGAAAATCGCCTACTTTCCCTGTGACTTTTCTGCAACACCACCAGGCGACATTCACTTGTGGTCGGCATTGGTCGTAATTTTTCCGGCTCATAAATGTATATAAAACAGGTGGAGACAGGGAATATATCCACTGGCTGCGGACGCTCGCTTGGAGAGTCCTGAAACGCAGTACCGAGCACCACGTTAAGTTGCCCAGGTGACCGCCAGCGGCCACTCGCGGTAAACACCGGCTAAGCACCTTAAGCACGGCCGTTACGGCGACCCTATACAGCGGGCACAACTCACTGAATATTCAGCAGCCTGACACAGAGTCCCCACACGCTGCGGCCGTGGCTCAAGTCTACGGTCTACTGCGGAGTTCCCCCTTGGGCTTGCAGCGTGCGCTACACTCTCGTCGCCAACTGCCGCAGGACATGACGGTCAACTAATGTCATCGCATGTGGTATATGGTAGTCCAAGTCAGTATAGAGGCGTGGACATTTACAGGAAAAATTTACATTGTCGGTTGGAACAGTTGTGCACAATATATATGCAACAGTACGAAATCTAGTAAGTCGACATCAACGATTCAGGTGGTAGAGGGTGGAACCCGGTAAAATGACAGTCGACTGTGTGCGTTGTTAGTGTGTGCGTACATGCCTTTATTGCACATAGGAAAACACACGATTAATGACAGTGGAGGTTCTATACATAAATCACGACTGTGATAGTGCCCAGCGACAACCAGTTACCATGTGATAAAAGAGCAAAAATCTGTAGGTACAAAGGACGTTCAAAAAGTTTCGCACAGTCGTCTCTAATTCTTTTTTATTTTCTGCGGGAGGAGAATGATATTTTTGGTGAACATCCTTGGAACATTTAGCTATACATTGAGCCTAATCAGTTTAGCCTCCATCAGCTGTGACGCATCTAGCCCAACGTTCTTTCCATGATGTAAATGCACTTCGGAAAAATCCTTGGATTGACTTTTACATCCCAGAAGAAGGAGGCCATCACATTTCGGTCTGCTGTTCCTGAAAATCTTGATTTCTTCTTCCGAGGGGAACCCGGATGACGCCACTCCATGGATTGGGTTTTGCTCTCAGGTTCGGACAAAAACAGCCATGTTTCATCCTGCGTAATTACGCCGTCAAAACAATGTCTCCACTCTTCAGTAAAGGTCTCCATGAAAGACGCTCGCACACATTCTTCCTCATCGTTTTCATTTCTCATATCAATAATCTAGGCACCCAACGTGCACAGAATTTTTCTGTACTCTAGTGACTGTACCAGTGAAACCATACTACTCACTTGGGGGGAAGTAGCTACAAACCGACTATTCAATTTGGTGTATAGAATGTACGAGTCTGGCTACTTACCATCTGAATTTTGGAAAAATATCATCCACTCAATTCCGTAGACTGAAAGAGCTGACAATTGCGAGAACTATCGCATAATCAGCTTAACAGCTGATGCATCCAAATTGCTACCATTAATAACATACTGAAAAATGGCAAAGAATATTGAGGATGTGTTAGATGACGATCAGTTTTGCTTTGGGAAAGGTAAAGGCACTAGAGAGGCAATTCTGACGTTGCTGTTTATAATGGAAGCAAGACTAAAGAAAAATCGATACACAATCGTAGGTAAGCTATAGAGAGAAACGTGTAATAACGGGTAATATTCAACGTGTCCAAGACCCAATATGGTATAATGAGAGTAGACGATCAAGAACGAAGTGCTCGGATTAAAAGGGTGTAGTCTTTTGGCCCTACTGTTCAATCTGTACAAAAGAATCAATGATGGAAGTAAAAGAAAACTGGAATTAAAATTAAAGGTGAAAGGATATCAATTATACGAGTTGCTGAGGACTTTCCTATTCTTAGTGAAAGTGAAATAGAATTACATGATTTGCTGAAGGGAATGAAGTGTTTAATGAGTACACAATATGGACTGAGAATAGATCGAAGGAAGACGAATGCAATGAAAAGTAGCAGAAATGAGAACAGCAGAACTTAACTTTAGATTGATGTTCACGAAATAGGTGAAGTTAAGGAATTCACTACCTAGGCAGCAAAATGACCAATAACGCACAGAGTAACGAGGACATCAAAAGGATATTAGCAATGGTAAAAAAGGGCATTCCCGGCCAAAAGGAGTCTAGTAGTGTCAAACATAGGCTTTAATTTGAGGAAGAAATTTCTGAGAATGTACGTTTGGGGCACAGCATTGTGTGGTAGTGCAACATGGACTGTTGGAAACCGGAACAGAAGAGAATATTAGCATTTGAAATGTGGTGCTACAGAAGAATGTTGAATATTAGGAGGCCTGATAAGGTAAGGAATGAGGATGTTCTGCTTAGAGTAGGAGAGGAAAGGAATATGTGGAAAACACTGACAAGGAGACGGGACAGGCTGACAGAACATCTGTTACGACATCAGGGAAGAAACTGTAGGCGAAGCCGATAATTGAAGACGTAGGTACCGAGTGCTACTCTCAGTTGAGGAGGTTGGCACACGAGAGGAATTCGTAGCGGCCCGCATCAAACCAGTCAGAAGGCTGATTACTCAAAAAGAATGAAAAGGGTATCACACTACGTCAAAATTGTAAGGATACATGGAAAATAAGTTCGAAAGAATTCGATTCTATATCAACATTTTTTTGATTCTTCGTACACCCAAAGGGCTATATTTTACAAGGATTTGGTATTATTTCATAGATTGTATGTCAAGAAAGAGGAAAAACTGAATCATTTGGAACATTAGGTATAATTTACGCTATACTGTCACCTGGACTAAAACGATTTATTGTATGGGCACACCAAATATTTACAGTACGTTATGAGCTAAGACTCTCAAGTCAATTACAGCTGTTTTGAGCTTCTTAGCTCATATTGCATGCTTGTAATACCGACATAATGTGATTTATGTGATTATTACTTCTCAAGAAGATACTATTACTGATATTGAAACCTTGTCCAGCCTTTCTTCAATAAATTTTAGGCAACTGATTGGCCGAACTTTTTTTTAAATCATACGTATACTGACTAATTTGATGCGGCTCACCAGAAATTCCTCTCCTGTGACATACTTTACATCTCAGACTACCAACTGCAACACAACGTCCTCAGTTATTTGCTGGATATTTTCCAACCTGTCTTCCCATATAGTTTTTTCCTCTCCAACTCCTTACAGTACCATGGAAATTAATACCTGATATCTCAGCAGGTGTCCTTTTTGCCTGTGTTACTGTGCTTTTTATATCCTCCTTGCTCTGTAAATCAAAGGTCATTTCATTCCTTAGATTGCAGAATTCCTTAACTTCGTCTGTTTCGTGATCCCGTAATTTCTGACGTTTAGTTTCTCCCTGTTCTTATTTCTGCTTCTTCTCATTACTTTCGTCTTTCTTCGATTTCGTGTCAATCCGTCTTCTGTGCTCATTAGACTGTTCATTCCATTCAACAGATCCTGTAATTCTACTTTACTTCTACTGAAGACAGCAGTGTCACCCGCAAATCTTATCATTGGTATCACTCCACCTTGAACTTTAGTCCCACTCTTGACCTTTCCTTTACTTTTTTGGTTGCTTTGTCGCTGAATAGATTGAACAGGGGGGAGAAACACTACATCCCTGTCTTACACCATTTTTAATCCGAGCATTCGTTCTTGCAGTATCATTCTTATTTTGTATTTTGGTACTTGTAAATTTGTATATCAGCCCTCTTCCCCTGTAGCTTATCGCTATTTTTCCCCGAACTGCCAACATCTTGCACTATTTTTACATGGTCGAACGCTTTCTCGAGGCAGACAAATCCAATGAACGTGTCATGATTTTTCTTCAATATTCCTGCCATTATCAACTGCAACGGCAGAACTGCCTCACTGATGCCTTTTACCTTTCCTAGAGTAAAATTGAATATCTAAAAGGCCCTCAGTTTTCTTTTCTGTTCTTCTTCGTGCACTGTTGAGCCAAGATATTATGATCAGCTGCATAATAGCTTATCTGTACGCGTTTGGAACGACATCCATGACTGATTCTGCGTATCAGGTATCCGACAGTTTTTTGGTGGGTTTGTCTACGCAAAGCTCATGTAATTCGCATTAATAGCTGTCCGCTGATTTAGGTACCCAGTGATGGCACCCTATAGCGACCGAGATGGTTTCCATAGGATTTACATCGGGAGAATTTGGCCCCGAGACATCAACGTGAGTTGACTATAACGCTCCGAAAACCACTGTAGCACGGTTCTGGCTCCGAGATACGGACAGTTATACTGCTGAAAGATGGCAACACCGTCGGGGAAGACATCAGGCATGATGGGATGTAGGTGGTTCGCAGCTGTCAGCATGTCTTCGATTACTACCAAAGGTCCCAAGCAAGCGCAGGAGACTGTCGCCCACGACATAATACTGCTCCCACCAACACGTGCTGCACGTTTCGAGCCACCGCTTCAATGACGGCGTTTGAGGGAACGACCAGCTACCTAGTGTAGGAAAAATTTGATTCGTCTGAAGAGACGACACGTTTCCATTGATCGACGGTCGAATTCCGATCGTCTCATGCCCACAGCACTCGTAATTAACTAAGTCGATGGGCTAACTTGTGAACACGTAGGCGCGGCCTGTAGCGGAACGCCATGTTCAACAATGTAGGATGAACGGTGTGCTCCGAAACACTTGGGCGTGCGCGAGCACTGTGCTCTTTCGGCAGAGATGACACAGATCACCGTCTCTTAGTTTACAGATCAGACAAGCCCTGAACCCCACATTCTGTGAAGAGCCGTGGACGTCTAATCATTTAACGCTTAGTGGTAGTTTCACTGTCCTTCTACCTCTTTCCATAGATGCCCACGACAGTAGCACCTGCCGTTTTTGAGCTACTCTGCGTAATAGTGTTCTACCCTTTGTCAAAGTCGCTTATCTCAATGTATTTCCCCATTTGCAGCCCATATCTTCGCTAGTCCCCCCTCTGCGTCTGCTACGCTTACATACTCTTGTTACCGCGTCACGTGCCCACCACGGAACCAGGCGTCACCCAACGTCGCGTTGGCCAGTGGTCTTAAGGCTTTTGCTTATTAAGGTCTTATTTTTGTCAGCGACTTCGATGCTTCAGCAGTTAAGCTGATTTTGCAATAATTCTCGCAATTGTCGGCTGTTGCAGTCTTCGGAACAGAGTGGATGATGTCTGTACGAAAGTCTGATAGTACATCGCCAGTCTCATACATTCTACACAGCATCATGGATAGTCCTTTTGTTGCCACTTTCTCAAGTGATTTTAGAAATTATGGTGGAAATTTATCCATCCCTTCTCCCTGATTTGATCTAAATTCCTCTGAAGCTCTTTTAAATTCCGATTCTGATACTGGATCACCTATCTCTTCCCTAACTAACATATGGCGTTTCAGTCTTCGATCGCTATTCTTTATTTTCAATTACCAGTTTCGGGCTAGATCTGTTAGACAAAGTTAAAAATGTAATTAATAAGAGAGATACAGTTAGTGATAGAAATATCTTAGTTTACAAAAAGAAATTTTGGAACGTATTAAATGCCAACATACCATATGTTGTAGTTACAAAGTAACTTGTCCGTGCAGAACACACGGGTCACTGTCATAAGTAAAGTAAATTTCAATCTGTTAAAACATTATATCGCAGTTTTTAAGAGTAACCTGATTGGTAACAATAAAAAGTGCCATCTACCTATAACAATTGTGCATCTGTTATTATTTCACCGTATATATTAATGGCGAATATTCTTTTTAATAAAACAATTTTTAAGGTAGTAACATCTGAATAATCTTTTTTGAGTGGGCCATGAAACGAAAAATTTACATTAATTTAAAATCTCTGTATAAAGAAACATAAAATATAATTAAAATGTAGATATTCTTCCGAAAATGTGCGTTTCCTCTTCTTTGTTTTGATTGGTGGTGGAGTGGATTTCCCTACGTCAGAACGTATACAAGGCCACGCCGAGTGCTCTTCCGCCGCGCCCAATTCACCTCGCCGCCAGTACGCTGAGGGCCGTTCCGCTGCAGCTGTTTCTTACAGGGGCGTGCTGTTGCATTCAAGAGTAAGCCTAAAACAGGTCTTTAAAAATCTCATAATAATTCCTGTGCATAAAATCACTTTGCTCATTAAGTAGTAGGCCTGGGGTTTTTCTTTGATGTGAGTATATTTCAATCTCTTCGAACACGTTGAGATAGAGACTTTTTGGAGCTTTATGTAGCACCTCCATTTGTTCATTTATATTACTCACTTCATGTCTACTCTCTTTTACATGTGTTCCAAATGCTGTTCGATTGCTATGACTGCAATGTTCCCTGTATCGAATTTCAAAATTCCGCCCTGTTTGTCCTATATAATAACTGTCACATTCAGCACATTTAATCTTATATACTCCGGAATTATTGTATTTCATTTGTTTTGTCGTTGCTGGTTTATGTCTTAGTCTATGTGCCATTTGCCCTTCGTTCTTTTTGTAAACTAAGATATTTCAATCACTAACTGTATCTCTCTTATTAATTACATTTTTAACTTTGTCTAACAGATCTGAAGATGGGCAGCTAGCCCGAAACCGGTAATTGAAAATAAAGAATAGCGATCGAAGACTGAAACGCCATATTTTATTTAATGAACGATCGCGGAATTCCCATTGAGACAATCATGTCTGGTTTTGATATCTCTTCCCTGTCGACTCCTATTTATTATTCTGTCACGTCATCAGACCAGTTTTCTCCCTCATAGAGGCCTTCAAAGTACTCCTTCCATCCATTCACTCTCTCCTCAGCACACAACTGTGGAATTTACATGCACTCTTAATGTTACCGCACTTGCTTTAAGTATCGCTTAATGCTGTTTTGACTTTTCTGTATTATTTAGGAGAAGAAGAACTTCATAGCCGAGATCACCTTAAAAAACTTTATTGTAGATAACCGGTTTCGATAAAACTAAGTTACATCCTCGGATCTGTAATAAAATTACAAGAAGTGCTACGAACTGTTATACAAGTAATGGAACATTAAGGGGAGGTTTACTATCTTTTGGTTCAAAAAAACTATTTTTATATTGCATTTTTGGATCCATAAAACTGTTTAGAATCCACCGCTGAAACGGTTTCTCCGAATACGGAACTGAAATATTTGTTACTCGCGGTTGAACAAAAAAGTGCACCTGCCTGAAATCGACCTTTTTCACGCACGAGTTTTTTTCTTTCGGAGGACGAGGAGTTGTACCGGTGCTTGGGAGGAAATACACAAAATTCAAGTAAAAGTTAAAACACGTGTGTCTGGAAGTTAGCCCCCAACCATTTGCATTCTGGTGCGAAGACTGTGGAGATTGCGACCTTCCTGGCAGTGAACAGCTTCAACGAAGGGTATTCAGCAATTCTAAAGACCATGACAACGATGGACGTCACCCTGGGACTCTATTCGATGCAGTTCACCAAGCATTCGGATGACCACCGGATTCAAGCGGCCGAAAACCGCTTGTCGCCTGCCCTACGAGCGGCTGTGAAGCAGCGCAGGATGGCCCAGATCGAGCAGAACGCCCTCTGTGAGGAAGAGGAAGGACTAGTTTATGGACCCGGAGTAGCAGATTGAACGTAAGTTGCATAAAATTGCATATATATGTAGTCAAACCTTCAAACGCTTTTTCCTCGAAATGATTTTTTTTTTCGCGCGGTATGGTAACTTCAAATCTACTGGACCAACTGGCATGAATCTTTGTTTCCGAAGAAGCTAATTACATTGTCTACGAGTTGTACCACTTTTATTCCGATCCATCTACTATAAATATTTTTACTTGGCCCACGAAGTCGAAAAATCGTTGAAAAAAGCCCTATTTGTTTTGAAATGGCCGCCATTTTGTTTCCTATGGTACGAATAACTTAAGCGAAGTACAACTCCTAAATAATCTTATATACTTCGCTAACGTCAACTCAATTTCGATTTCAGACGATCCGACTGACCTGTGACATATCGCGCGTGGAGGTCTACATCGAAATTTTGTTTCGTTCCGACGGCACTTCCGCCATTGCTCTTTCACATTCCCGGTCGAAAAAATTCCAATTTGTAGATAAGATATCAATAAACATTGTGATAAAATTTTACATTTATATCTATAACACATCCTGAGAAAAAATTATCAAAGAACATGCTTTTTTTCGGGCCAAACATAGTAGTAAACCTCCCCTTAATCTATAGAAGAACCAAATGACAACATAGCTTTATAAAGGTTATTACATACATCTTGTGCTAGCTACACACGAAATCTTTCCCTTGATTTTCCAGATGCATAAAACATGAAATGAGCGATGCGTTGACACGTCAAAATTAAAATTACTATGTACATCACAATTCTCATAACATGTCATCGCTACCACGGCGCCACAAGACTGTCAACAGCCACCCCATGAGTTGAACTGACTACAAGCACAACAGGTGTCGCTGCAGTACATAGATTCTATCAGTAGAAGTCAAATTCGTAATTTAAAAATAACCATGGTTCCAAACATACATATACAAGAAATTCTGAAATGTTTGTGAAATATCTTTGATGATTTCTTCATGACGCAATACCGCTAAGAAACCCTATAAAACCTATTTACGATATTTGCGTTATATCATTACAAAATTCCAAGTACCTTCTTTGACAGCATCGTTAAATAAGTGACAAACATAGTTACAAAAGAAAAATAAATTTTTTTAAACTTATTGTAAGCAACAGAAGTATGCTAAGAGTTTCATAGTAAATTATCAAATTTCAACGCAGTATCTGAAGCTATCGTCACCAATGAGAAAATTATACTATTATAGTGTAACGCATCATATTTAGCGTACCAAAAAAATCAGGCGATGTGACAGTCAATATCACGGCCATGAATATTACGTAGGATATCAACGGAAAATCCTCTAAAATAATTTTTCTGTGTGCTAAGTCAGTCCTTGCCACAACCATTTCTTTTTTGATTTCATCACATTTTTCATGTAGCCATTTCGCCTTAGCCTCCCAGCACTTCCTATTTATTTCATTCCTAATGGCTTTATATTTCTGTATTCCTGAACTTCTCTGATCATGTTTGTATTCCCTTCTTTCATCGATCAACTGAAATATATATCCTGTTGTTCATGGTTTCCAGGCATTTACCTTACTTTACCTTGGCTGTATAGATCATTTATTGCAAGATATTTTGCTAAGTTCACTCAATTTTTACATTTCATATGCTCTTTGTGGAAGGAAATTTTGGACGTTCACTCCAATGCAAATCGTAGCCTTTCGGTGGCAACGTTTCTTCGTATAAGGTATCGCACCAGAAAAATTTCTTCTGTCTAGCGAATAAATATCTCCGAAAATTTCACTGAAACTTACATATAGCTATCGTTACAAAAACTTATATTTGAAATTTTTTAACTTTTCGTGGGCGACACAGTGTGTCGTGTGATATGTACTCTATACCGCTTCTCAACAAAAAGATATTCGATTTTGTCACATATACTGAACACAATTATCGAAGGTGAAGCAAATGTAGTTAAATTATACTATAGAAAAATCGTGAATGAGATGTCCTTGTATTTTCAACTACGTTAACAGTGCTATCATAACTGTGTGATTTCCTTTTACCGATTACGCTTACACTCTAACAGATACGAGATATTCTGACTGGAGCCCAACTTCAGGTTTCCACAATCTGTCGAAACCTGAAACAAAAAAAGCCCTTGTTAGACAAATAATTTCAATAATTGCAGTATTTTGACTGTCTCTACTGCTTAATGCAGTCGTTAATGTAAGTTACACAATATCAGAATCTTCGTCTTATGTGATATACGACACATGTGTATAAACTGTCTACATATTCAGTTACATATTCTTTGCTAAATACAACTCCAATCTTCGTGGCGCACAGAAAATTACCCCAGGTTTATGGCCTTGAAAGTTGCTCATGAGATGTCAGCGCGGGGCCGACGTCCTGCGGTAATTTAGCCCGCCTCGTCGAGACTCGCTGGATCGGTATTTAGAGTGTGCACCCCCAGCGTGCAATCCCCTCGCCCTTTCCCAGCCCTGCAATATGAATGGCAATCTCCGGCGGATTCCACTGGCGCAATTTCAGAGTTCTCATCTGCTTTCTCTTTCCCTCTTTTTATTTCTCTTTCTCTATCCACCCTCAGCACATGAGGTTGTCAGGATGCCCGAACCTATCACTATGTACGTGTGTGTGTGTGTGTGTGTGTGTGTGTGTGTGTGTGTGAAAGAGAGGGTCAGAGTGTTCACTTGTATATGAGTTTTTCTGCACAGATTTTCTGTAAAGCAATTAACATAGGCTTTGTGACAGGTGGATGAAGTATTGCCTGAGTCCAGACTCTCCAATAAATAAAAAAAACACGCTCTCCGGAGAGAATACTGGAGAACTACGACCAGCGTCACTCATTGTTATTTAATACCTCTTCCGATCGTGCAGCACACAATCTTTTATGTCGCTTTAAGTAGCCTTGTTGACAGTTTCTAGTAAAATACGACAGATGCATATCGGTGGCTATCCCATCAAATAGGAGGGGTTCCTATTAGTAGTTTCTTGTGACTACACTGTGGCTTAAGGATAATGACCGTGATGCTACTGAAACATACTTAACCACCATCAGTCACATGTTACACAGTATTTATTCTGATATTTGCTTTGTATCGTAGTATAATGATATGTTTTCGACTTTTCAGTGGAATGTACTATTCAAAAGTTGGAAAATACTGTCAACAATTACAAAATTATGCAGGCCGTAATGGGTGTAAGAGAAGATATACAAGTATCCGGACACCTGGCTGAAAATGACTGACAAGTTCGTGGCGCCCTCCATCGCTAATGCTGGAATTAAATATGGTGTTGGCCCACCCTTAGCCTTGATGACAGTTTCCACTTTCGCAGGCATACGTTAGATGTCTGCCTATTACACATTACGACCGTCTTCAATTGTCGGCGGTCTCTGTCAGCCAATAGACGAGGTCTGCCTGTAAGGTTTTGTGCTGTACGTGTCCCTTCACTTTTCCACTTCACTATCACATCGGAAACAGTGGACCTAGGGACGTTTAGGAGTGTGGAAATCTCACGTACAGACGTATAACACAAGTGACACCCAATCACCTGACTACGTTCGAAGTCCGTGAGTTCCGCGGACAGCCCCATTCTGCTCTCTCACGATGTCTAATGACTACTGAAGTCGCTGATATGGAGTACATTACAGTAGGCGGTAGCACAATGAACTTAATATAAAAAACGTATGTTTTTGGGGCTGTCCGGATATTTTTGATCACACAGTGTACTTATAAGTGACAGCTTAGTATGTTCACACCCTAGTGTGTTTTTTTTTTGTTTTTTTTTTTTTTCTCTGCATCGATCGGTCTTCCCAGAAACACGTCACAAACTTTAAAACCTGATGCTTTCAGCAGGATCGTAACTGCACGACCAAGTGGAGTACACCTTGCAGTATAGATTACCTATTTTGGGTCCACGCGTCCGTACTATAATAACTGACTCGCTGCCATGGGGAAAATAAGCATTAATGGTTTGTTCTTGCTACTTGTATTTAGAGATACTTCTCAACATAAAAACATACGACTTACAATAGCTGTAATTATCAGTCTGCAAATGACGTTAATACTGGTTGATACTGTTCAGTACGCCGTCCTCAGCCGCAACACAAAATTCTGCGTTTTTACCTGTTACGTCTTGCATGTCACACAACTGAGTCACAACAATTGTGGCATAGTAAGTACAGCTAATCACAGAGGTCCAGTGTGGACTGTAATTTCCGTATGGCGTGTAAGTTGGTAGATATCCTAATGCGCTAATGCGGAACCGTTTTACGGTAGAATAAAATTAATTCCAATCTGGGCCACCAGGGGCACACCTAGCGCTGTGAATGTAAGAAAGACGTATAGACAAGTTTCCATATACAATGGATTACGAGTTGGACATACGCAGAAGGGTAAGAAAACCAATGTGCACTCCGTGTGCATACCGGGTGGAGTCATTCCAGATGTGGAAAGGGTCCTCCCTGATGCCATGAAGGGCACACGGTGCAGCCAACTGCAGGTGGTTGCTCACGTCGATACCAATTATGTGTATCACTTTGGATCAGAAGAGATTATCTCTAGTTTCGAGCGGCTAACGGAAGTGGTAAAGTCTGCCAGTCTTCTTGCACGATGAAAGCAGAGCTGACCATTTGCAGTATAGTTGACAGGCCCGATTACGGACCTCTGGTACAGAGCCGAGTGGAGGGTCTGAATCATGGACTCAGACGGTTCTGCGACCGTGTAGTCTGCAGATTCCTCGACTTGCGCCACAGGGTGGTTGTGTTTCGGTTTCCACTATACGCAGCAGGAGGGTACACGGGAAGCAGGGGCTGTGTGGCGTGGACTGGACGGTTTTTTTATGTTAGAGGCTCTCGGGAAAACACAAGAAGGGCTTCAGTCATAAAGGGTGCAGGCTGAACACAGGAAGAACATAGATACAGGGACCATTGGTATAACAGTTCTAAATTGTCGTAGCTGTGTTGGGAAAGGAGCAGAGCTCCAAGCCCAATAGAAAGCACTGATTCTCAAATCGTTATAGGCACTGTAAGCTGGCTAAAGCCGGATATAAGCTCATCCAAAATTTTTGCGAAGAACCTAACGGTGTTCGGAAAGGATAGGCTAAACACGGTTGGCGGCGGCGTGTTTGTTGCTGTCAGAAGTAGTTTATCTTGTCACGAAATTGAAGTAGATTCTTCCTGTGAGTTAATATGGGCGGAGGTCATTGTTGACAACCGGAATAAAATAATAATTTGATCCTTTTACCGACCTCCCAATTCAGATGGTACAGTTGCTGAAAGGTTCAAAGAAAACTTGAGTTTTATTTCAAACACGTACCCGACTCATACGAAATAGTTAGTGTTGACTTTAATTTACCCTCGATATGTTGCCGAAAATACGAGGGCGGTTCAGAAAGTAACCTCCGATTGGTCACAGTGCGGGTTGTGGGGGGAGTAGCGACGCCATCTGTGCGTTCACGCACTCAACAGGTCAGTCGGCATCAAGCCGTGGTCGAGTGAACGTCATACCTGCGCTAGTTTAGTTTTTGTGGCAGTTTGAAATGTGTGCTGCAATAGAAAACCCCGCCAAATGTGAAGTGCGTGCTGTCATAAGGTTTTTTACAGCCAAAGGATATTCTGCAGCAGCTATTGTGAGCTTTGTGCCGTGTACGGACCAAGAGTTATGAGTGAAGGAGTTGTCCGTGAATGGGTACGTTTATTTAAAAGTGGACGAGAAAACGTTCATGATGAAGAAAGGAGTGGTAGACCATCATTGGTGACTGACGAACTCGTTCAGACAGTTGATGCAAAAGTTCGTGAAAATCGACGTTTCTCAATGTCGGAGTTGTCTACTGGTTTTCCACAGATTTCTAAGACTCTCTTGTACGAGATAGTGACAGCAAGATTGGGTTACCGTAAGTTCTGTGCACGATGGGTGCCCAAAATTCTTACCGACCACCACAAAACTCAAAGAATGGCCTCTGCATTAGACTTTCTGTCACGTTATGAGGACGAAGGAGAACCATTGTTAAACAGAATCGTGACCGGTGACGAAACCTGGATTAAGTACGTGAACCCTGAGACAAAAGAACAATCAAAGATGTGGGCACATTCAAATTCGCCTACCAAACCAAGAAAAGCCTCGCAAGATTTTTCTGCCAGAAAACTGATGGCAACGGTGTTTTGGGATGCCAAAGGGGTGTTGTTGGTTGAATTCATGGAACGTGGTACGACCATTAATCAAGACGTGTACTGTGAAACAATAAAAAAGTTACGACGGGCTATACAGAACAAACGCCGTGGTATGCTGACTTCCGGTATCGTTTTTTTGCACGATAACGCCCGTCCTCACTCTGCTCGCAGAACAACGGCCCTTCTTGAGTCCTTCAAGTGGGACGTTATCAACCATCCACCTTCCAGCCCAGACCTGGCGCCAAGTGATTATCACCTCTTCATGCATTTGAAGAAATGGCTCGGGTCACAGCGGTTTGATGACGACGAAGAGCTCAAAGATGCGGTCACAGGCTGGCTCCAGGCACAAGCGGGTGATTTTTATGCAGAAGGAATTTCAAAGCTTGTGAAGAGATACGATAAGTGCCTCAATCGCTATGGAGACTATGTAGAAAAATAGTGCAAAGATGTAGTTGTAAGATGTATATATTAAAATATTTTTATTTAACTTGGTATATTTTTTTTAAATCAACCGGAGGTTACTTTCTGAACGGCCCTCGTACATATTTAATTGCGGAGGTACGCATAATATATCATCCGAAATTGTGCTAAACGCATTCGCTGAAAATTATTTCGAGCGGTTAGTTCATAAGTCCGGGCGAATAGTAACCGGTTGTGAAAGCGCACTTGACCTCTTAGCAACAAATAATCCTGAGTTAATAACGAGCATCAAAACCGATTCAGGTTGTCGTAGCGAGACTGAATATTGTAATCCCCAAATCCTCGATAAATAAGAGAAAATTATACCTATTCAAAAAAAGCACATAAAAATTCACTTGACGCTTTCCTAAGAGACAATCTCCACTCATTCCAAATTAATAATATAAGTGTAGACCAGATGTGGCTTCGATTCAAAGAAATAGTATCGGCAGCAATTGAGAGATTTATACCAAATAAATTAACAAACGACGGAGCTGATCCTCCTTTGTACACAAAACTGGTTGGAACACTGTTGCAGAAATAACGAAACAAGCATGCCAAATTTAAACAGACGCAAAATCCCCAAGATTGGAGATATTTTACAGAAGATCGAAATTTATTGCGGACTTCAAAGCAAGATGCCTATAACAGTTTCCATAACGAAACTTTGTCTCGAAACTTGGTAGAAAATCCAAAGAGATTCTGATCGTGTGTGAAGTATGTTGGCGCCAAGAAACAATCAATTCCTTCTCTGCGCGATAGCAATGGAGATACTATGGAAGACAGTGCTGCCAAAGCAGAGTTACTAAACACAGCCTTCCGAAATGCCTTCACAAAAGAAGACGAAGTAAACATCCCAGAATTCGAATCGAGAACAGCTGTCAACATGAATAACGTAGAAGTAAATATCCTCGGAGTAGTGAAGCAACTTAAATCACTTAATAAAAGCAAGTCTTCTGGTCCAGACTGTATACCAAACAAGGGTTCCTTTCGGACTATGCTGATGCATTAGCTCCATACTTAACAATCATATACAACCGTTCGCTCGACTAAAGATCCGTACCCAAAGATTGGAAAGTTGCACAGGTCAAACCAATAGTCAAGAAAGGTAGTAGGAGTAATCCACTAAATTACAGGCCCATATCGTTAACGTCGATATGCAGCAAATTTTAGAACATATATTGTATTAGAACATTATGAATTACCTCGAAGAAATCGGTCTATTAACACACAGTCAACATGGGTTTAGAAGGCATCGTTCCTGTGAAAAACAACTAGCTCTTCATTCACATGAAATGTTGAGTGCTATTGAGAAAGGATTTCAGATCGATTCCGTATTTCTGGATTTCCGGAAGGTTTTTGACACTGTACGACACAAGCGGCTCTTAGTGAAATTATGTCTTATGGAATATCGTCTCAGTTATGTGACTGGATTTGTAATTTCCTGTCAGAGAGGTCAAAGTTCGTAGTAATTGACGGAAAGTCATCGAGTAAAACAGAAATGATTTCTGGCGTTCCCCAAGGTAGTGTTATATGCCCTTAGCTGTTCCTTATCTATATAAGCGATTTTGGAGACAATCTGAGCAGCCGTCTTCGGTTGTTTACAGATGACGCTGTCGTTTATAGACTAATAACGTCATTAGAAGATCAAAACAAATTGCAAAACGATTTATAAAAGGTATCTGAATGGTGCGAAAAGTGGCAGTTGACCATAAACAACGAAAAGTGTGAGGTCATCCACATTAGTGCTAAAAAGAACTCATTAAACGTCTGTTACTAGCGTCGCAGGTTCCAATCCTGCCTCGGGCATGGATGTGTGTGATGTCCTTTGGTTGGTTAGGTTTAACTAGTTCTAAGTTCTAGGGAACTGATGACCTCAGAAGTTAAGTCCCATAGTGCTCAGAGCCATTTGTTAAACGTCGGTTACACGATAAATCAGTCTAATCTAAAAGCCGCAAATTCAAGTAAATACTTAGGTATTACAATTACGAACAACTTAAATTGGAAGGAACGCATAGAAAATGATGTGGGGAAGGCTAACCCAAGACTGCGTTTTATTGGCAGGACACTTAGAAAATGTAATAGACCTACTAAGGAGACTTCCTACACTACGCTTGTCCGTCCTCCTTTAGAATATTGCTGCGCAGTGTGGGATCCTTGGTGGTTCAAATGGCTCTGAGCACTATGGAACTCAACATCTTAGGTCATAAGTCCCCTAGAACTTAGAACTACTTAAACCTAACTAACCTAAGGACATCACACACACCCATGCCCGAGGCAGGATTCGAACCTGCGACCGTAGCAGTCCCGCGGTTCCGGACTGCAGCGCCAGAACCGCTAGACCACCGCGGCCGGCAGTGTGGGATCCTTACCAGATAGGACTGACGGAGTACATCGAAAAAGTTCAAAGAAAGGCAGCACGTTTTGCATTATCGCGAAATATGGGAGAGAGTGTCACAGAAACGATACAGGATTTGGGCTGAAAATCATTAAAAGAAAGGAGTTCTTTTTTGCGCCGTAATCTTCTCACGAAATTCCAATCGCCAACTTTCACCTCCGAATGTGAAAATATTTTGTTGACACCGATCTACATAGGGAGGAACGATCACAACGATAAAATAAGGGAAATCAGAGCTCGTACGGAAAGATATAGGTGTTCATTCTTTCCGCGCGCTATACTAAATTGGAATTATAGAGAATTGTGAAGGTGGTTCGATGAACCCTCTTCCAGGCACTTGAATGTGTTTTGCAGAATATCCATGTAGATGTAGAAAAAAAAAAGAAAGCAAGAGAGGTATAACGCTGACTTTATTATTAACCGCCGCTTACACAATTTGATCAATGTGAGCACTGGAGACGTCGACTCGAAGGAGCATCCATAAAACGACACGATCAGCATCTGCTCGCGGCAGTTCCGGTGGAATCTGAGCAACGTGTCCCTGTATACTGGCCTTCAGATGAAGCAGACACCGACATGTTCCTGGTAAACTCGTTCGTTTAAATATCCGCGAAGCCAAAAGTCACATGGATTCATCTCAGGTGATCTTGCGGATCATACATGTGGAAAACCTCTGGAGATAGCACGTTCGTGAAGGGCTGCGTTAAGCAGATATTACACTTGCCCAAAATTGCACGAAAACAGTGGTTTCCAGATAGTTGTGCTCTTTCAGAGCAAGAGTCACAAGCTGTAGAAGGAGGTTTTGTGGTAAACTACAGGCGTCACAGTACACCCGACAGACCCTTTAAAGAACAACGGGCCGAAAATAAAGGTGCTTGCGAATTCAAACAACATAGTGACAAAAGACGAACGCAAAGGTTCCTCGTGCACGAAACGCGGTTTAACAGTACCCGTAATTCGGCAATTCCTTGTATTCACTGCACCCTGTAGTGTAAAATGTGCCTCGTCATTTCAAAGAATACTGTCCCGACCACATGTCATCAACTTCGGTCAGTTCCAGAAACAGAAGAGCACGTTCAGAACGTCGCTGCGGATCATGAGGTTTCAGTTGCTGCACCGGCTCGATCTTGTACGGGTACCAGTGTAAAACAGATTGCAAAATTTTGCCTACTGTTAACCACGGGGGTGGACCATTCTCGTGAAATTTCGCGAGCACTAGCACTGCCAGGTGCACGTGCTGCGTGGGCAGCTACAGCGATAGCTAACTGGTCAATAACTTCCACCGGCATAGGACGCCTTCCTCTTCGAGGTGCCAAACCAAGCTCATTCGCGTTTCTGAATTTCATTATCACCTCCTTTAAGCCATATATGACACAGGGACTCTCCTCACACCGTTCAGTCGCCGATACTCTCTCAATGCAACTCTGTAATTGTTGCCGCTCGCATGAAACTCTTTCACCAACAGTGCGCGGTCTCCCTTCTCGGTAGCCATCTGTTCACACACGTTATAACTTCTCAGATGACAGTGTGGATGTCAAACTGTCACATAACCAGCGTGCAGCGACCGATTTGCACCTGGTAGCTAAAACTGGAAATAATGTTTCTTTCAGAGTAAATCGGTTCCGTATTAAAGCATTAGCATGTCTACCAACTTCCTCTGCCATACGGCAATTACAGCTCATTTTAATTATAAGCGCACGGTACGAAGTGATAAAAAAATTTTTATGGTAGTTGTTCAGCCTGTCAATGTGTCTTCGAGCTACTACTTCGTTGCAACTGAAGTACTTGTCTTGACATGCTGGAATTGTTTCATTAGATAGCTTGTTAGATACTGTGATAATTTCGTGATTGCATCTAGTTTTATAACTAATTTAAATACCTTCTAAAAGTGTTATTGGATGAGTGTGTTAATTAAATGAAACCACAAAATTAACAAAATGTAACAGCTCAGTTATAACAGCAACGGCATTTCGGATAATAATCCCTACTCGTAGCACGTAAAAAAGGAGAATAAAAAGTAATAGAGGCCGTTACACGTTGTCTGCTGGCTCCCGGTTCCCTGCTTCCAGCGATAATCGTTGTTGCCGATGAGGGACGCAGCCACTTGCACGCGCATGGCGTCACACCTACTACACTCGCACAAGTGTCGAGTTACGGAGTTCATTAACTGTTCGGGGAAAATATTTGAGAACTTTATTTCATCATTAAGACACCATGGTGATTTTATGATTGCCTTGTATGCACTGTTCGCCTGCCGCAAATGTTAACCTCATCTGTTTTCAATGGGTAGCTTCTCCATCTTCCGTCACGAACAGTGGACGGTGGTTGGTAAGGTGAAACGCTACCCAAGCCTTTCTGGGAATATCTCCGGCGCCGTTGCCTCATAGCAAAGTACTTATGTGACATCAGCTCTTCCATACTAATTTAGTTTATTACCGATCGGCATCGCAATATCGACATAAAGTGGACATCACAAGGTAGTGGACTATCTGATAAAAATTATCCGAACACTGACTAGTGGACATTTGTGTAGGTTACGTCCTCCCTTCGCCTTGATAACTGCTCGAACTCTGCTGGAAACGTTTTCAGTGATTTGTCTAAATGTATGTAGAAGAATTGGAGCCCATTCTTCCTCAAGTGCAGAAATCTTAGAATGTGGTGATGTCGGCCACTGGTATTTGAAGCGAAGTCGACGTTCCCACTCCTACCAAAGGTGTTCGATAGGGTTCAGGTCGGGACTCTACAGATTCCAGTCTCATCCAGGAATGTTATTGTCCATATAGCGTTGGTCACATTCAGAAATGTTGTTGTCCATATACAACTTCCTCGAAAATGCTGCTTTATGACAGGATGTACAGTCATTGCCTCCGAACTGTTCCCCTACTGTAAGTAGCAGTGCTGTAAAACCATATTCTTCTCAAACTGGTATTTTCTTGGCGCCATAAGGGGACCACTTCCTAACCACAAAAAACACCGCTATACCATAACAGCACCTCCTCCAGCCTTCACCGTAGGCGCTACACGTGGTGGTAGGTAACGCTCTCCAGCCATTCACCAAACCAAAACCCCTCAATCGGATTGACCAAGTCTATAGCGTGATTCATAACACCAATCCACTCGTTTCCAGTCATACACAGTCCAACGACATCGCTCTATACATCACCTCAATCGTCGCTTAGCGATGATTACAGGAATGTGTGGCTTATCAGAAGCTGTTGGCCATTGTACGTCATTGTTTTTAATTCCCTACAAGGAAGGTAACTGCGAAAAAGCCATGCGTAACAGGAGAAATACTTCAATTGATCGATGAAGGGAGGAAGTACAAAAATGTTCCGGGAAACTCACGTTTAGAGAAATACAGGTCGCTGAGAAATGAAATAAATAGGAAGTGCTGGGAAGCTAAAACAAAATGGCTACAGGAAAAATGTGAAGACATAGAGCTTACAGGAAAGTCAAAACAACCTTCGGTGGCATTAAAAGAAAGGATGATAACATTAAGAGCGCAAAATGCAGACGAGAGAGCGGATAGGTGGAAAGAATACGTTGAAAGCCTCTAAGAGCGGGAAGATTTGTCTGATGTAATAGAAGAATAAACAAGAGTCGATTTAGAAGAGATAGGGATCTGGTATTAGAATCATAATTTAAAGGAGCTTTACAGGACTTACGATCAAATAAGGCATAAGGGATAGGTAACATTCCATCATAATTTCTAAAATCGTTGGTTGAATTGGTAACAAAACGACTATTCACGTGGATGTGTAGAATGTATGAGTATGGCGACATACTACCTTACTTTCAATTCTGAAGTCGGAAGAGCTGACAAATGCGAGAATTAACGCACAATCAGCTTAACGGCTCATGCATCAAAGTAACTTACAAGAATAATATGCAGAAGAATGCAAAAGAAAATTGAGGATACAGTAGATGACGATCAGTTTGGCTTCAGGAAAGGTAAGGGCACGGGAGACGCAATTCTGACGTTGGGGTTAATAATGGAAGCAAGACTAAAGAAAAATCAAGTCATGTTCACAGGATTTCTCGATCTGGAAAAAGCGTTCGATAATGTAAAATGGTGCGAATCTTCGAAATTCTGAGAAAAGTAGGGCTAAGCCATAGGGAGAGACGAGTCATATACGAGGGCTATTCGAAAAGTAAGGAACGATAGGTTGCGAAATGGAAAGCACAGTGAAAATTAAAACAGGTTTATTTGCAATAGTTAGCTACATCTTCCAGCTACTTATCTCCGTAGCTGCCGATCCGACTTAGACGTTTGTCGTAGCATTGTCCCAACTTTCTAATGTCCTCGTTATAGAAGGCAGCCGCCAGTGCTTTCTGCCAATTCTCTACGCTGGCCTACAGCTTGTTTCCTATGCCAAAATGTTATCCTCATAGAAAGCGGTTCATGTGAGGAGAGATGAAACTCAGAGGGAGACAATTATGGGCTGTATTGTGGGTAATCAAACATATCCAATTGAAAACGATGCAGAGCATCATCATTGCCCCTGCAGAATGCGGCTGAGAATAGTCTTGAAGAAGAAAATGCACGACAGTTATGTGATGTTGACTGCATAGCTTCAGGCGAAATTTCTTACCAGGCCCTCGTACTTGGCGGGAGACACTATTGTTCTAGGTATATTTATGCGGTCCCTGTGTCCTCAGAACTAAAAAGAACGACGTAATGTGATTGACGGGCATACTAGAGACACTGCCCGACATACCTGTGCAAAACTTCATCAGATTTTCACTGTGGTTTCCAATTCGCGACCGATCGTTCCTTACCTTAAGAATAACCCTCGTACAATATATACAATAGCCAAGACGGCATAATGAGAGTTGATGACCACGAACGAAGTGCTCGTATTAACAAGGGTGTAAGACAAGGCTGTAGCCTTTCGCCCCTACTGTTCAATCTGTACATCGAGGAAGCAACGATGGAAATAAAAGAAAGATTCAGGAGTGGAAGTAAAATTCAAGGTGAAAGGATATCAATGATACGACTCGCTGATGACATTGCTATCCTGAGTGAAAGTGCAGAGGAATTACATGATCTGCTGAACGGAATGAACAGTCTAATGAGTACAGAGTATGGATTAAGAGTAAATCGAAGAAAGGTAATGACAAATAGTAGAAATGAGAACAGTGGGAAACTTAACATCAGGGTTGATGGTCACGAAGTAGATGAAGTTAAGGAATTCTGCTACCTAGGCAGTAAAATAATCAATGACGGACGGAGCAAGGAGGACATCAAAAGCAGGCTAGCAATGGAAGAAATGGCGTTCATGGCCAAGAGAAGTCTACTAATATCAAATGTCGGGTTAATTTGAGGAAGAAATTTCTGAAAATGTACTTCTGGAGTACAGCATTGTATGGTAGTGAAACATGGACTGTGGGAAAACGGGAACAGAAGTGAATCGAAGCATTTTAGATGTGGTGCTACAGACTAATGTTGAAAATTAGGTGAACTGATAAGGTAAGGAATGAGGAGGTTCTGAGTAGAATGGAATAGGAAAGGAATATGTGGAAAACATTGACAAGGAGAAGGGACAGGATGCTAGGACATCTGGAAGGCCTTCAGTGACTGACTTCCATGGTACTAAAGGGAGCTGTGGGGGGAGGGGCGGGGGGAATGTAGAGGAAGACAGATATTGAAATACATCCAGCAAATAATAGACGACGTAGGTTGCAAGTGCTACTCTGAGATGAAGAGGTTAACAAAGGAGAGAAAGTTACAATCAGTCTCCGCAATGTTCGAAGGTCCCTGCCCGTCAGCATACGAAATTTGCCTGGTCTCGATTTAGCTGTATTTGGTCTTTTGAGTTTCCACTATCAGTCGACTTGGGCAGCTTCAGAAAGGTTGAAATGTTGCTGATGGATTTGTTCCTCAGGCTGACATTATAAGCTCACGTCACTCACTTGTCATGGAATTGACAAAATTAGACCAACATGTCGTCTATTCCCAAGTATCTACACAAGGCGCAGTGAAAACTGGGTAGCTGAATTAATTGTACTTAACTTGATGAAGTCGAAGTCTTGAGGATAATCTCCCAGGTTGCTTCTTCTTGTGCAAGCTTGTCAGAATATCTTCTGGCATCAGGTTTATATTTCATGTTCCACTTCAAATAATGTCTTGACCATGATGTCATTTTAACAAATGATTTAATCTCCAGTTTTAGTACATTTTCACATTCGCGGTTGACATAAACTTCTTGCAACAAATTACGATGACGTAACAGTTCACAGAGCGAGATTAAAACACGTCTCCTTCGTAACAGACAAGAGTAGTATATATAATGAATACAATTTACACCCTTTAGTTATACTCATTTATAAGAATATTAATCCCTGTGTTGTGTTAGGAACGGTACGCTTAATTTGACAACCTGTTCGTCAAACCAGTGTCTTCTAGCTTTATATTTTCCAAGATTAAGTTACATAACCTTTGTTTTCAGTATCGGGTATAACAAATTATAAAAGGAATATTGGTGTGAATTGTTCAGGAATTAAATATCTTCCTGAATCCAAAATTACGATGCAGTTTCCATACATCTAAACTGAAAGCAATACATTTGGGATAGATTTGTCGAAAACTACAAAGTGTTTCAATGTGACACACAATTTAAAAAGCTAGTTTAGTGTGTATGTTAACATAATTACACCATTCATAACTTTTTCTTTTGGTTTGTTGATGGAAGTAAGAACGGCTGTTCCTGTGTTGTTAATACTCAGAGACTTGGATACATATAACATTTATTTTGTTTGTCTCATAATTTATGTTTTCTCAATAATTACGTGTGTGCAAATTAGGTTGCAAATATACATTTATGCCAATCTTCGATAATCGGCTAAATTTCACTTCACTGTTGTTACATTCTTGTACGTAGGTATTATGAAGTACTTACCAATCTTACATACCAAAATATCGTATGGAAATGTCAAGAGGCAAGATCTGTAGCTACTCAAAAACGCAAAGTTAGACTAGGAGTCCTTGAAGGGCGCAGGACTGATGGGACCACCATCGGCCCTGTGTTTTTATATTTTTTTTTGTTCAGTGTGACCCGTTTTGGTGTACCAATTCACCATCATCTGGCACCATATACGTTAATGTAACAACAACATTAGTCATGTAAGACACACAGACAAAATGTCATTAAAAATGCCGTCGAATACTTCCTCCTTAATAAACAATGAAATTCTTACATTAATCGTTGTTTGTTTTGTCCAGTAAATTAACTCT
This sequence comes from Schistocerca nitens, assembly GCF_023898315.1. NCBI lineage: Eukaryota > Metazoa > Arthropoda > Insecta > Orthoptera > Acrididae > Schistocerca > Schistocerca nitens. The sequence goes on from NC_064621.1 coordinate 373,785,850, forward strand.
AAATCTATTACGATTACAAAATAAGTCTACTGCATAGTAGGAGCAGCTAATCATTGAATAAATCAACCATAGGAAGAATGTCGTAACTGTAATTCTGAATTCAAATAGGTCACAAAACAGGACTGTTGCTCAGCAAGACTAGTAAATTTAATATACTGTGTACAAACGCCAACCACAATTAATATGTTCAAAGTATCTCACCATCAATAACGCACTGCAGCAATCATGAGTTTGTCGAAAATTCATTGTCTGTCTATGGAGTTCCACTCACTGTGTCTAATACTTAAAATATAAGAAATGTTTCGTAATAACAACAAACATAGGCAAATAGCCCTAACAACAGCACATTGTAAAACTCCCACACTACCTGCTTATCACAGAAGTGGCATTTGCAGTTACCACAAAACAGTATCACAAAACAAAACCTTTCCTTGAATCTCCATGATATCATAACGTAGAAAGAAATCAAATTCGAATCTTACCTGAAGCTGTTTGTTGCCTCACTTTGCAAGATACCATAAGTATCCAGAATGTTCACTGAGTGCCAGAGTTTGACAGTCATGTGGAATATGCATAATAACACATAGAACACATAACCTATCACACAAAAAAGAATATTGAATGAACCTATGTTAATCGAAGGACATCTTGGTGGTAGAGGGATATTAAAAACTATGCATAAAATGAAAATACTATCGTCAGTGCATACAAAATACGAAGAGAAGAAATTCTCATCTATACCTGTACTACGTCACCTAAGATAAAATGAATGAAATGTCGATGGGCAGGAAATCACCCACGTGTCATGTGAAGCACTGTCGTACGACTCTAAGGCAATAATACTGTAATATTGGCAGGAAAAGGAAACGACACGTCCTCACATTGCCTATAGATCACACAGATTAAAACCACTCAGGCAATAGATGGCTGCTGCAAGCAAGATATAAAATGAACACAGCAACGTCTAGTACTGATCATAAGTGAGCTTACTAGACAAATAAAAACACGCGAAAAGCGAACTCATATATGTATTCCTGCTGTCTTTCAGACGCGCTAAAACGAGAATGCCTATGGGGACAAAATGAGTGTTAGTTAAAGCTGGACCCTGTTATATGGGGCAGTCACAGTTACAGCTGTCGCCGGTATTGAACATGCTACATGCAGTGGTGTAACGACTGCGGCTGTATCGTAAATCGTTCCTCTATCGCGAATTACTACTGTCGCTGTGCAGCAGTCCTGATTTGTGACCTGTTTGAATACACAGTTACCGTTAGGACATACTCTCGAAGACTAATTTAATTACTGAGTGGTTAATTCTACACTTTTAATAAGGTATGGGATTTATAATTACAACAAATTACGATTTATATATGAATTTCTTCATCTAATGAAAAGGTGCTAGATGTTTTGAGTTTATTAACGAAAGAGTATTCAATATCAATTATCGTGACATTATCTCTGCGTGTCTTGTATGACTAAATGTTGTTGTCACATCGATGTACATAGGACCTGATAATGATGAATTCTAGCACGCAAAGAGATCTCAGTATACAAAGAAACTTTAAAAATAGAAGACTGAAGGTGATTTCATCAGTACTAAGTACTGACCAGCCGTCGTCACCCAGTGAAGATGGATATATGAAACCTGAAATAGGCCGGCCGGTGTGGCTGTGCGGTTCTAGGCCCCTCAGTCTGGAACCGCGTGGCCGCTACGGTCGCAGATTCGAATCCTGCCTCGGGCATGGGTGTGTGTGATGTCCTTAGGTTAGTTAGGTTTGAGTAGTTCTAAGTTCTACTTCTAAGGGACTGATGACCACAGATGTTAAGTCCCATAGTGCTCAGAACCATTTGAACCAAACCTTGAAATATCTGTCGGAACCATATCTATAGTATCACAATTTCCAGTGCCTAATCCACTGTCCGAAATGACTGATCGACTCATTCTGCTGTCTCTGCTTCCCTGCTGACAACACAATACTCACCGCCTCTTTTCACACCGGCAGATCCGCCTCTTGTGACATCTAGTGATCAATGACGCATTCAGAATTAATAAAATATTCCGGGCTATTGAGTCTTGGTCGAATGGATTTTCCATTAAAATCCAAAGTTTCGTCCCCATCTGCGAACGACATTTTCAAGGGGCATCGTAGCTTTCTTGAATGTCTGATTCACATCCTGGCGCACTACTGACTACAGCAGAATTCCGTTTACGCGTGCTCCCGTACAGTGGCGTGGCGTCACATGCTTTAAATACCCGACCGCAGTTGGCCTTTGTCGGTTGCCGTTGTCCAATGTTGGAAGACTCCCCACATTTTCTTCAGCACCGTGATCCAGATGTCATCAGTTTCACCCCCTCCTCCTTCCTATTGCAATTCCTGGGGTGTTTAGCAACCTCCATGTTCTCTCTGTACGAGTCTTTCATGGTATCCACCTATGGCTGCCAGTACTTGAGCCCTATACAGATGAATATGGTGGTCTCCTGCCTGCAAAGCATATTCTGCAACTGCTTCTCTGTCAGTTTATATCCTCCTACAGTTACCATTGTGCTCTTCTAATAGTTTTCTGATTGATATTTTTGTAAAACAAACATACAGCTCCCCCACAACTGCACGGAATCGTGTAAGCTCCTGCTATTTCCAGTGGTTTTGTGCGATCGTCCTTGGTCAGTTTCATGTGATCCTGCATCTTCTGGGTGGGTTTGTAGATTACTGCGCTGTTCCGTTTTGCCAAGATTTTTCCTACGCAGCCAGTTACGTCCTTAAGGAAGGTAGGAAAACTTTCGATTGCAAAAGCGCTTGCGCATCGCTATGATTCTTGCACAGTGGTCTTTTCAGCTGAGAGGACGAATAACTGTCTTTAAGCAATGCACTGGTGAAGTGTTTTAATTCCGCATCAGACAGCTCTAATTCACAAAGTTCCTTTCTATATTCGCCAAAGATGTTACGATGCCTCGCTATTGTTGTGCGTGGTGCTTCGAATCCCGGTATTGGTAACGGTCTGTGCACGTGGTTTTTCGCTTAACTGAGTAGCCTAGGCTACCATCTTCTTTCTTGAAAACTAACACATCAAGAAAATTTTACGTCGGGTCTTAGAGGAAAATCTTAGTGACTAAGTCGTAATATCCCGGAATATTTTCTTAATTGTGACACTTCCGACCGTGAAAGTTTACACTTTACAATGCCGCATTCCTTAGGGGTTTCGGGACTGGGACGTGAGTCACAAGAAAACGCAAACAGAGCCCTGTAGTTCATAAAGTTTTATTACACATATCTACAAAAACAGTTGTACAAAATCTCTTACAAACCGGCCTTCCAACAGCCACCAATAAAAAATATAATTAAAAACCTTATACAGTCTTTATAGGATTATACAGAATCAACAAATTAAATAAAGATCGTTCCTTTTAACTAAATAACAAATAGTTCCAGATAAATACAGATGACAAGCATAATTGACCACAAATTTAACATGAGTTTACCGGGACTAAATCTTCATCGGTGAAACAAATGACAGTACAGAATATTAAAGAACAAACTTCAAGTAAAAGAGCAAAATCCCCAACGGGAACCTGAGACCAATACACAGATCATAGAACAACGTAATTCCATCAATTATATAGTGACTTATTCCACTGAACAACAATATTTAGGCAGAAAAGACAGTTATATTAACAGTCAGTTTAAGTTCCACGCAACAATGGGCACAGTCAAACGGATGAGCCACCCGAAAACAAGAGTGACCAAACTACTAGGAACGGGGGACACACATTGGCGCAGCCCGAACACATTAACGAGAGGAATCTCCAAATAATTACGAGCGAGAATACTCAACTGCTGTCAACTACTGGGGCGGGCAGCGACTCGGACTGGATACAGCCAAGTAGCAGCGAGCGTCACCAGGATGTAGCTGGTCGAGCTAACGGCGTCCAAACATATCCCAATCAAGGCGCACTGTCTTAACACTAAACATGGCCAACGCACTAACCTACAATTACTCCTGCAGCCTTCACAATACTCACGCATAGTGCTCCTGTCACTGAAGAGTGTTTTACACTCTTAACACCACTACGCACCATATACCAAAACCAAGAGTGAATTCTTTATTCCCGTCAGTACGGGGGTAATCACATACAAATCACTGTTTGCGGCTGTGAACACAAATGACGATCACATTGGTCACAAAACACAGCTTCAAAGAAATAGTAGATGCCCACAGTTAGCAGTAGCATACGACGAGAATCCATATAGCATACACATGCATCCACCATCAGGTTGTACAAAATACACCCTTGCTAGTACATTGGAGGCTATCACCACCAGCCCGCCGTCGACACACTTCTCAAATCATAACACAGCTCTGCGAGCAACCAACGCTCCTCCGTAACGGTCTCCCCAAGAATTCCCAACACAAAATAAGCCCAAGCAACGGGCAAGCACGACCACGAGGGACTCGTAGTGGAAAACCAAGAGAGCCATTGCCGGAAGGGCAGCGCTTAAATAGCAGCCAGGAGAGGTAGAGCAAAGAGGAAACGCGCATGAAAGAACGAGCGGGATTACTGCCCCTACTAGATAAGAGAATCACTGGCTCCAGCGACTCCCCCACGGCTCACGGCTGCTTCCGATCGGATTGTAGTCTGGCCGACCTTCTTCAACACAGACACATTCGGAGTGTAGCAGGGGCGCGCCTCGTGTTCCGTGCGGACGGTGCTGGCGCGCCACCGTGCCGTGTGTACAGGAGGAGTGGCCGGTACGGTGGGCCGCGCCGCGCCATGCCGCGCCGGCAGGTGATGGATGGATCGGCCCGGGCTCGGCATCGCAAGTGGGCGCCGGCAGCGGCCAGCAGGCAGAAGCTAGCAGCCAGCTACCAGCCTGCCCTTCTCTCCTCTCCTCTCCGCGCCGTGACTAATGCCGCTCACGTCCCACGGGATCCGCGAGAAATATGGCTTGTCGCGGCGCTCCACTGGGGAGCAGAATGAAGTTTCTCCAGAATTTCAGGGAGGAAAGGGAAAAAAAGACATGTCACTTCCGGTCTGCTGCCGAGTTCCTAGCGCGCCCGCCGTACGTCCCGCGGTCCTAATAACGTGTTTCACGCTATATATATGAACATGTCCGAAAGAACAGATACCATCTCCACATATATATAGTTAAGGTACACCGGACATCTGACCATCTTCTGTGCGGATACACACACATTGCCCGAACTGCTACGGGAATCGGTAAAGCCGCGAATAATGAGTGTAATAGGCAGGGGCACTACGAATATAGTGCGGGACAATAAGTTGTGAATGTGGGTCTCACGGGAGGCGTGCCCTAGATAAGTCCTGCCGGCCGGAGTGGCCGTGCGGTTCTGGGCGCTTCAGTCTGGAACCGCGTGACCGCTACGGTCGCAGGTTCGAATCCTGCCTCGTGCATGGATGTGTGTGATGTCCTTACGTTAGTTAGGTTTAAGTAGTTCTAAGTTCTAGGGGACTGATGACCACAGCTGTTAAGTCCCATAGTGCTCAGAGCCATTTCAAGCCATTTAGAAAAGGAATCAACGATCAACTTGTCTTGTGACGTCCACCCAGACCAAACACAACGAACAATACCGAACAAAATGAAAAAAAAGATAAACAGAGCATCTGCCATGTAAGCAGGAGATCCCGGGTTCGAGTCCCGGTCGAGGCACACATTTTCAACTGTCCCCGTCGACGTATTTCAATACCTGTATGCAGCTCAGGGTATTCATTTAATTGTAAAATTCGTATTTCACGCTGTCGACTGCACCATTTTGCTGGGAACGCTAGAGGATGGCGTAGGTTACCTTTAAACAGAAAGATTCCCAACAACTGGTAATAGAATAATATTTATTAAGCACGAAGTTATATGTTTGAAATTATTACAACTCCTCTAAAATACGAGGGTTGGAAGTTAAATAGTGGCAACTATTTATTCACAACCGACACAAAAAAGTTAGATGTCCTTCAGAGTAGTCACAAGCGTTGTGTAGAACCCGTTGCCAGCGATGTGAAGACGTAGTATACCGTTAACAGAGCCCGTTGTGCTGATGGTGCGAATTGAGTGGTCTAAAGTTATGGTGATTCGCGTGTACGACGGTGATGGTGTTACCCTAACGCATTACGTTCCTCCATGGCATACCGTCAGTGCACAGTATTACTGTTCGCTTTTGGAGCATCGCCTGCGACCAACTTTGCGAAAAAAGCGGTGACAGTTTCTGCGCAACCCAGCCATCTTTTGCACGACAACGCGCGGGCGCATATAGCGAAGGCTGTGGCTGCTCTGTTCGGTCGATGGGACTGGGAAGTACTGTATCATCCACCATACACGTATTTGTGATTTTGATTTGATTCTGAAGATGAAGGAACCACTTCCTGTCATTCGCTTCAGAACTGTTCCAGAGATTCGACAGGCAGTAGACCGCTCCATTTGCACCATCGACAGAACAGGCTCTGCTAACGGCAGACTACGCCTTCCACATCGCTGGCAACGGGTTCTACACAACGCTGGTGACTACTTTGAAGAAGAGTAACAGATGCAAACTTGTAACTCTTTTGTATCGGTTGTGAATAAATAGTTACCACTATTTAAGTTCCCACACACGTATTAAAGTCCGGTCACTGTGTCTCTGAGTGATGCCTACGTAGAGTCGAGAGCTGGGCTACGATGCCTACGGAGCTTAAGTCTCAGAGACGACGGACGAACACTGCTGCTTGTAGACTGTACCCGGAGACTGTACACGACTCGGAGCACTGAAGAGAACTGTCCGCCGTAGTTCACTGCTCTGTTATTTAACAATCTCTGCCCACACACGATGCGCAAGGGATGGCAGCTGCGGCTGGCGGGCCTCGGTGTAGTTCGTACTTCCAATCCATACAGCTGCTGACGTACATGTGTTTCAAGGGCTGCTCATCGATTGTCGTGCGGTACCCTCTGGAGTCGTGGGAATCGTCACCACACATGCCCGTTCATTGCAGCACGAGAATGGAAACGCGTTCGTATCTCCTGAAAGATGTTACGGTTCGATGTCAATGGCTTGGGGCTAAATTCCTCAAACCACACTGAAAGTAGCACCTTACAGGTCTGTCTGATAGTTGTAACTAAAGTGCAACGACTCACGCTGGTCTAGTGTGTGCTGTAATTAACGTATGGTAGTGAAACTTGGTAGATACACTAAGGCGTTAGTGCGGAACCGATTGTCACTGGAAAAAATAATTCAAATTTGGTGTCCAGGCCCATATCTGGCGTTGTACAGCGTCCCGTCGACGCCTCCGATCCTCACCGTATACATTATTTCTCAAATCAACATCCCTTTTCTTAACACATGCTAATCGTACAGGCATGAATCGCGTGATAAAAAATTCAAATGGCTCTGAGCAGCATGGGAGTTAACTTCTGAGGTCATCAGTCCCCTAGAACTTAGAACTACTTAAACCTTACTAACCTAAGGACATCACACACATCCATGCCCGAGGCAGGATTCGAACCTACGACCGTAGCGGTCGCACGGTCCCAGACTGTAGCGCCTAGAACCGCTCGGCCACCTGGGCCGGCAATCACGTATCGTTAGAAAGGTTTCTTTGCCAGCTCATGATACTGCGGAACGGCTTTGTGCCAAAACTTACTATTCGGAGAAATTTCAATATAAAAGATGGATGCGCAGCTCCATACACATATTTAACGAAGCTTACTGAGTTATCACGAATAAGAGACTCCCTTTCAATTTTATCTAATCACAGATACCATTTATTTGTGTTAAAGTACTTATTAACTGGATAATTTGTATGCTGCGTTGTCAAAGACAATAACTGTGACCACTGCTTACTAGGTGACATTTCTAAACAAATACAATTTCGGAAACGACAAACATATTGGCCATTGTCGCCTTGAATTGTGCTTTGCCTATTGCTAGTATGGACTGAAGTGCTTACATAAAGTACAAAGCGCAATTAAAATCTCTTAAATGCAGTTAGAGATTACTGTGGCCTTAGTCATATACAAGGTAAGCAGCTAACACTCCGGTCTAAACTATACATTTCCCAATTTATGTACTTCTTTGTATTTTATATTCCTATTCCTCATTAAACGTCACTTCAACTACAAATATTGTAAATATCACTGTCGAAAGTTATAAATTACAATAGGTAATACTTGGAAATTTATATATAAGGATATATCATAAATTCATGTTTATTATTCCCCGTTGTTCGGCTGACTATTAAATTTTGTCTTCATTCCCACAATTGGCCTTATTCCAGCTACTACTCTTATTCCAAATACTGCCATTATTTAAAACTATAAAAGTGTGAATGTTTCGCACAGGTCCCCCGTTACTAAACAAATTATGTAAGTGTTGGTTAATAATAAAATCAACATTACACCATTCTCACTTGTTTGAATTTTGTACCTACGTCTCGTTCCTAATCCATTACGTATGGAAATATTTCCGTACGTCTTTCTTGCATTCTCATTGCACCTGGTTCCCAAAACTGAAATTAATTTCTATCTAGCGTAAATCGGTTTAATTAACAAATTAGACTATCTAACAAGTTTCACAGGCACACGATATTTAAAGCCCACAATGGACCTCAGTGAGCAGCTACACTTTAATTATAACCACCTGGGTAACATTGCCATGATCAAATGTAACGATGACTCTGACATAATATAATCATAGGTTTACAGCTTGCGTCGTTAGTGACACATTGTCAACTTCCAAGATGAGTCGTTTACCACCCAGGGGCCCTGGTTCGATTCCTGTTACTGTCAGAGGTTTGTCCTTGGTGGGAGGTCTGATATGAGATATACGAGCCTCAGCATCGAGAAGCCAACTGTGGAGCTGTTCTACCGATTTGTAGCGATTCCAAGGTCAAGAACCCTGACACTAACTACGTGTCCCTCCATACCGCATCGAGGCCCACGAGGAAGATAAGCCGCGGCGCGTACGTCACAGCACGTGACACTGCAGGTCTTACGAGAGCCAGCAGCCGTCTGCACCGTGGAGCCAGTAACTATTTGAGGCGAGTTCATTGATTCTTAACCTCTCGTTTAAATGCATGCAAGATCTCGATAGCACACGATAAAATTAAGACCTTTAATGGCCACCTTCTCAATTACGTATTGATTTCCCGTGAGTCCTGCACGGAGCCGAGTGTTCACGAATTGTGGCGGACAAGTCGACTAGTCGGACGTCACAGATTGGTTGCATGGCCCGTATATCTCGTTAGTCCCAATACCGCCTATAATGACGCCACTGGTAGGAGATGACGCGGACGGTCGGGTCCGGTGGCTCGAGTAGGGCCAGAACGCTCAGCTTCAGTTTTTAGTACTACAACTATATAATAACTTACTTAGCATAAATATAAACATTAATACACCATAACTGTTTTGTAATCTCATCCAGCTAGGCTCTGAAAACGTTTGAATCACTTGACCTGACATAAAGAGCATACACGATCACTTAAAGAAGCCGTATCTTGGAAACTATTACAGGCAGCATTCTTGGAAAATATACCGCAGACAGCTGTTGCTTGATCATTTAACAGTACTGCCAGTTTCATAACGAAAGAGTTGCACCTTCAAGTACATTGGAACGAAGGAGAATAATACTTGAGAGAACTAAGAATTTAAAAAAATTATAAAATATAACAATTTTTTAGAACAGTAAGAACCTAGGGACAAGAATATAACAGTACGTATAAAGAATGTAACTTCCAGAAGCAAATTTAAATGTAGGGCTCGACTTACTTATTTTCAGAACGTGTACAGCAAAAAATTCAGCCCTCTGGACGTCTCATCATTCCCAATCAGGTCAAAACAGTCTAAAGTTGAAAGAGGCGAGATGTAGAAGACGGCCATAGAAAGAAGTCAGCACTAAACGGAACACTACAATTGTTAAACCAGGAAAAAAGGCGAGCTTACGGACGAAAGTGACTATTTTAATATTCCTTTCAGAGCTGACTTCCATCTGTGGCTGTTTTCTAGATCTGTTTAAACTTTTGACTTTGGTTACTATTTTGATGAATTATTACCATCTACCTGGGAATGTTAGGACGCTTAAGTTTTGCCTGTAAAAGATCTGTTACGTCCTTTATTTGATGTCATGTTCTTCGCTGCAGATTCTAAATTTTTTAGTATTTTTTTTTATAATTCTTAGCCGGCCGCGTTGGTCTAGCGGTTCTAGGCGCTCAGTCCGGAACCGCGCGACTACTACGGTCGCAGGTTCGAATCCTGCCTCGGGCATGGATGTGTGTGATGTCCTTAGGTTAGTTAGGTTTAAGTAGTTCTAAGTTCAAGGGGACTGATGACCACAGATGTTAAGTCCCATAGTGCTCAGAGCCATTTGAACCATTTTTTATAATTCTTAATTCCCCGATTTGCTGTCCTCCTATATTTAGAATTCCCTTTAGATGCAACTCTGTAGCAACTGTTTATGGTTTATTTTTCAAGAACGCATACCTTCAGCTGCGAATGCCCATGTTGTAATGTTTGCTATTGTTACAGACAGAGCATAGTAGATTGCTCTAAAACGGGTAGCAGCTGTAAAGGTTTTTTGTGTTATGCCAGAATTTTCATGCGTGCCACATTCGTCCTCTTCGTAGAACATCACGGTAGTGTTAGAATTCTGCACATGTATGGGTCAACATCGCAGCATCAGTAGTTCCGATTGCTTCATTGATTCGTTCTCAATGGGTAGCAATGTGCGTTGTGTACACGCGATTTCTAGCTTTGTCCCACAAAAAGAAGTGTAGATGTATGACATAGGGAAAGCGCGAGGGCCACTCGATGGTCCCATCACAATACTTCGTGTCTTTTTAAAGTTTTTGAACTGCCTCGTTATGCTTGTTTCTGCCGGTGATAACCTCCCATAATGGCGTCGATAATTCTGTAGCATCGTTGTTGCATATATGTATTTTGCATGTCATATGCCACACTGAATTTTTTCTGGTCTCTTGTCGTTTCGATGCACTCCATGTAAAATCTGCAACGAAGTACAGAAGAGGAAAATCTTTGACAGCTGCTAAACGTTTTACAAACCACGAATCTCTATATATAATAGTTTCCTAGTTAATTTTTTCAAATGACAGTAAGACTTCATGGGCAGTCTTTAGTACTGTGGCAGCACATCCTGAGTCAGCATCAGCATGTAACAACTTTTTTTCCCCTCTCTCTCTCTTTGAATTATCAGTCGTCTGACTGGTTGGTACAGACTCTACGAATTCCTCTCCTGTGCTAACCTCCACATCTTAGAGTAGCACTTGCTCGCTAAATCGTCAACCATCGGCTACATACATTCCAGCCTCAGACCTCCCATACAGTTTTTGCATTCTACATCCCCCTCAAATACTTTGGAAGTAATTCCTTCATGTCTTAGAACATATTTTATCATTATGTTGCTAATTCTTGTCAGTGTTTTCCACATGTTTCTCTCCTCGCCATATCTGTCGAGGTCGTCTTCGTTTCTTATCTTATCAGTCCTTTGAATGTTTCAACATCCTTCTTTAGTAACGTATTTCAAACTCTACGATTTCGTTCTTTTCTGGTTTTCCCACAGTTCATGATGCACTATTTTAAAGTGATGTGCTCCAAACAGTCTCAGAAATTTCTTACTGAAATTTGATACAAGCAGACTTCATTAGACTGACGTCAATACTTATCTGCCCTTTACGTCCTCTTCGCTTCGCCCGTCATGTGTTGTTTTGTTTCCAACGACGCAGAACTTGTTTACTTAATCTATTTCGGGGTCAACAATTTTGCTGTTAAGTTTATCGCTATCTCATTTCTTCTGCGCCTTGTCAGGTCTACTTTTTCATTCTTCGGTGTACTTTCAGAACATAGTATGTGGTTATTAGCATCTGCTCAGTTCTTCCGTATTTTCACTGAAAATAGCAATGTCATCGGCGAAGCGTACCATTGGTATCTTTTGTTCCCGAAGTGTAAGGCCATTCCTGTCGCTTCTCTTTTACTTCCATCATATCTTCTTTAACGTATAGATTGAACAGAAGGTGCGGAAGACTACATTCAAGTTTCAAATTCTTCCTAATCTGAGCACTTCGTTCTTTCTTCCATTCTATCTCTTGCTTCTTCTCATGTAGTATATTACCGGTCTTTCCCTATAGCTTACGTCTATTACCCTAACGATTACGAGCATGTTGCACCATTTAAAATTTTCGAACGCTTTTTCTAGGTTGACAAATTCTATGAAACTGTCGATTTTTTTAATGTCTTGCTTACCTCTTTGTGACCTGAATTACTGTAATGAATTCCCACATGTATAGCAGTGTCTTTTTTAATATTTTAGTCTTGAATTCATTTTATAACTGCTGTGGATTTTCTTACTTATAAAGACAGGATTACAAAAATTAAGGTGTGTAGCAAAATTAAGAAGTGGGATTTCTATTTTGTCATAATCATTTCAGTCGTTTTCGAACAAATCTGAATAGCAACGATATACAATCGATCGTTTCTTGAAAAATCCGGTTGAGTCACAACCGTCATTATCATTTTACTGCAACCAAGGGAAGCATTAAGTTTAATTATCGTTTCAGTATGGATACTGGAGGATAATGGCAGAATGTAGTAGCTCAAATTGTGAACTAGGCCAGAAGAAAACCACAATAATACTAAAATAACACATAACCTTATCATCGAAAAGGAAACACTAGATACACTGAGGCGCCAAATGAACTGGTAAAGGCAGGCGTGTTCAAATACAGAGATATGTAAACAGGAAGAATACGGCGCTGACATCGGCGACGGCTATATAAGACAAGTGTCTGGCGCAATTGTTAGATCTGTTACTGTTGTAACAATGACAGATTATAATGATTGAAGTGAGGTTGAACATGGTGTTCTAGTCTGTGTACGACCGATGGAACACAGCATCACTGAGGTAGCGAAGAAGTGCGAACTTCCCCGCCGGCCGGTGTGGCCATGCGGTTCTAGGCGCTTCAGTCTGGAACCGCGTGACCGCTACGGTCGCAGGTTCAAATCCTGCCTCGGGCATGGATGTGTGTGACGTCCTTAGGTTAGTTAGGTTTAATTAGTTCTAAGTTCTAGGTGACTGATGACCTCAGAAGTTAAGTCGCATAGTGCTCAGAGCCATTTTTTGAACCATTTGAGAACTTCCCCGTACGACCACATCACGAAAGTACCGTGAATATCAGGAATCCGATTAAACATGAAATATCCGACACCTCTGCTGCGCGAAAAATATCCTGCAGAAAACCGTTTAACGTGACAGAAGTGAGACCATTCCGCAAATTGCTGTATATTTCAATGCTCGGTCATCAACAGGTGTCAGAGTGCGAACCACTCAACGAAACATCATCGATATGAGCTTTTGGCCCAATCGTGTATCCTTGATGACTGCACGACTCAAAGGCTTGCACCTCACCTGGGCTCGTCAACACCGACATTAGACTGTTGATACCAGGAAACATGTTGCCTTATCGGACGAGTCTCGTTTCTAATTGTATCAATCGTATAGACGCGTACGGGTATGAATCCCTAGACCCAGCGTGTCAGAAGGGGACTGTTCAAGCTGGTGGAGGCTCTGTAATAGTGTGGATACTGCGCAGTTGGAGTGATGTGGGTCCGTTAATACGTCTAGTTACGACTCTGACAGGTGACACTTACGTAGGCATCCTGACTGATTACCTGCATCCATTCATGTCCATTGTTCATTCCGACAGACTAGGGCAATTCCAGCAGCAGGACAGTGCGACACCCCACACGTCCAAATTACTACAGAGTGGCTCCAAGAACAATCTTCTGAGTTTAAACACTTCTGCTCGCCATCGAACTCCCCAGACAAGAACATTATAGGGCGCATTTGGGAAGCCTAGCAACGTGCTGTTCAGATCTCCACCCCTTCGTACTCTTACGGATTTATGGACAGCCCGGGAGGGTTCACGGTGTCAGTTCCCTCCAGCACGACTTCAGACCTTACTTGAGTCCATGCCACGTCGTGTTGCGGCACTTCAGAGTGGTCGCGGGGGCTCTACACCATATTAGGCAAGTGTATCAGTTTCTTTGGCTCATCAATGTATTTACAATGTACTTGTAATGTATGCACATAAACTGTTGACGAATAATGTATACAGGATAGTTAAAGACAACGACTGGCTGACAAGGAGAAAAAATACGCAGAAGAGCTAAAAGGGTCTGGTGGGCCTCTTGGAAACTGTTTGCCAAGATAATCTTTAATGTAACTTATATGGGATGTTTACAATCAGCCTATCACTTAATTTGAATTACAGGAACGAGGCACGGCTCTGGAATGCGAAAAACACTAAAATACAAAAGGTTGATTAGTGGGATCAGAATCTTGGGAATTAACAGGAGATAGAAGGAGTAAATAAAATGGTTCCGGAAACGAACTGGAGATGTAATTATGACGATTCCAAATATAAAAAGAGGATGCACGTACAGGAAACTGCTGCTCCTGATGATGATGAATGCGTTCCTTCGAAAAATATAGAGATATTGAAGTACGGGTGTCCAAACTACTTTCCGGGATGACCATGCCGACCGACAACTGTTTCACGTGTGTCCCCCCTGTAAGCGATGATAAAAAAATTGCATTCACACTTAAATGTCAAGAGAAGCAAGAGAAGTTTGAACAAGACTATGCATCATATAGGTACCTCAGAATGACAATGCCCTAGTATCAGTACGAGAATTATTAAAATCTGTAAGCAAAACCAAATATGCTTTATTGGAAAAAAAACATAAAATCGCTTTCCGATTCCACAAAATTGAGCGAGTCATTATCTTAGAAAACGAATGTGATACAGTTATAGTAGCGGGCTTCAGTTTCAGACGTACATCGTTATGATTGCCTGGGAACAGGAATATTATAATAGTGTCCAAACTGCGATACACCTTCCAGTGAAATAAAATGCCAAAACTCTAAGTGAGTTAGGATACAGATTTCTTATAAAGAATTCTTATAGCAAGTCATCTTCTGCATGGATTATTAAATAATTCCTTATTTTACATAGATCGAAACTAAAGTTATACATCAAATTACCTTCCATTAGGAATATGGGTGCACTCAACGACTGCGATACGACTTTCAAATGACAGAGCACAGCAGTCAGTCGACTTGTTCTTTCAGGTTTTATTCGGTAAATCTAGATTTCCGCTAGTGCCTAGCCATTGCCAATAAACTATTTCATAGTATCGATGCATGTCCTAGCACGTCAGTCCCCTGTTGTTCGGGCTTCTGCCACAGATCGTTCTTGTTGTTGAACTGTGACTGCACCTACCTTGGCGTGAACTTTTTAGAAATACACATTTTCTTGAATGCTGTATGTTAGATGGTGACCACCAGCTTCACCTTGAGCTTATTGTACCTGTAAATTGCAGTGCTGGCCCAGCTAGGCAAAATATGACAGAAGTTTTGACAGAAGACCGAACAACAGGGACCTACGTAGTAGCGCATTCACTGATATTATGAAACAGTGCATTGATCATGGATAGACACTAGCCGGTTAGAGGCGCATGTCACTGATTGCGCGGCCCCTCCCGCAGGAGGTTCGAGTCCTCCCTCGGGCATGGGTGTTTGTGTTTGTGTTTTTCTTAGCATAATTTACCTCAAGTCAGTTTAGGTAGTGTGTAAGACTAAGGACCGATGACCGCAGCAGTTTGGATCCTTAGGAATTCAGACACACACACACACACACACGCACACACACGCAAACACACTATCCAAAATCTAGATTTGCCGCATGAAACCTGAAAGAAAAGGACGACTGGTTATTGTGCTCTGTAAATTGAAAAAGTTATACAGTATAAATTACTGTAATATCATAACTCACGTAGTAACTGTCTCTTTTGTTTGTAGGTGTTATTAACTGTATTCAACAAGAAATATACGAAAGAAAAGTAAATGGTTCGAAACGTCAATCCAATATTCTTGAAAGTGCTCTTAGATACAAGAACTATGGGACTCCTGAATTAAAACATAGTTTAGAATTCTATCCGAAGATGAAATTTTCAGGAAAAAGAAGACACTTCTGTCTGATAAACATGAAAAGGTTATCAGCTTCCTTGGTAGGTAGCGCTCTATATTTATAGTTTCACCGCAATGAGAATGCCGGCCGGAGTGGCCGTGCGGTTCTTGGCGCTACAGTCTGGAACCGAGCGACCGCTACGGTCGCAGGTTCGAATCCTGCCTCGGGCATGGATGTGTGTGATGTCCTTAAGTTAGTTAGATTTAATTAGTTCTAAGTTCCAGGCGACTGATGACCTCAGAAGTTAAGTCGCATAGTGCTCAGAGCCATTTCAACCATTTTGAGCCCAGTGAGAATAAACACGAGTTTGCTGTTTTCATTTCTTACCTGTTATAACATTGAATTTAACTATCTTCCCTCAGGTCTCTTAAACTTATGTCTTTTCTTTTTTGGTTTAGGAAATCAAATAGTAAATCAGGATCCACTTGCTACCCAATTACACTCTCTATAACCTTTTTGTCTTATCATTTTAGTTTCAGATGTCTAGAACTCAGTACCATCGTCTCAGTAAGAGAAAGCATAACTTACGCAAGTAGCTGTCGTGCATCTATTGATCACAGTATTTTTGTTTTTTTTTTTTTTTTTTGTTTTTGCATTTGTTCTCTGTTACTAATCATCGCTATGCATGCTTCATCTCGGAAATACTGCTCCACACGGCTAATTAAGAAACAGTTTAACAGTGTTTCTTTCGAAAAGCCACACTGCCGCCGGTGACAAGTGGGTGTAGCACCCCAGTACTTCACTTCACTTCACTTGCTTGTACCAGCAAAGCGAAGTTCGTCGGCTGAGAGTGAGTTTGGCGAGCGAGCCGCGCCGGTCTCCTTCGGTATTCGCAGCACTCTCACCTCGGTCCGCTGTTTGCCGAGAGCAAAGTGCCGCTGTACCAACACCGGGCTTCACCACTAACGAACCATAACTGCATTACCAGCGGCTGTGCAAGCAGTCGCGCAGCCGGACCCGGCGCCGAGCCATGTGTCGTCTAAGGGACGATCCGAGGGCGCAGTGCTGCAGGTTCCCTGCAGGGGCAGCACTGGCTAGTTTCCACACTGATTACTGACTGCTTTCTCTCTCTGCCCCTCTTATACAGGCACGCGCACACACACACGACACGCACAGAGAGAGAGAGAGAGAGAGAGAGAGAGAGTGAGAGAGAGAGAGAGGGGGGGGGGGGGGAAGATACTCTTCTGACACTCTGACGTATCACTGTAGACTGCGGTTCTAGATATAGCGACGACCGTTAAATTATTATTCAATAGTTTAATGCTGGAAACCACAATAGGAGGTTCAAAAAATCCGTTTTTTTATTGCATAAATCATTAAACTATCCAAGAATACGCTGTCAAAATTTCAAAGCGAACTTCGCCTTCGTTTAGATTTTAAGAGCACAAAATCGACTACAGTTATTCCAAAATATGAAGGTCTATCAAGGGGTGAATTACTGAAGAGATGTTTAGGTAGCCACACACAATTTGCGAATGAAAGTTTGAATTCCACTATTTGGCGATTAGCTTCTAAACACTTGCACTCTGTCCGCCTCCGGTAGCTGAGTGGTCAGCGTGACGGGATGTCAAACCTAACGGCTCGGGTTCGATTCCCTGCTGGGTTGGAGATTTTCCCCGCTCAGGGACTGGGTGTTGTGTTGTCTTTATGATCGTCACTTCATCCCCATTGACACGCGAGTCACCGAAGTAGCGTCAACTCGAAAGACTTGCACCAGGTGAGCGGTCTATCCGACGGGAGGCATTAGCCACATGGCATTTCCATTATACTTGCTCCCTCGACTAAAAGTCGTTGAATTGACATCGTATTTAGCAGTGGGATTATTCTAGGAAGGAAATTTATCCCTTCTGTTGGTCGTGAACGAGACAGGAATTATAGTAGGCACGGAAAGTTTCAAGTATGATGAACAGTTGGATAACCAGAGCGTGAGCCAGCAGAATCGACATAGGTCATTGGAATAGAAGGAGGGTCGGAAAGCTCTGAAAGCATTGCTGCAAGCTCTAATCGAAGAATATTACTTTATGGTGATGGTGAAATTTTACACTGTGGAGACTATATAAATGACTGAGAATGTAGCAAAATTTACTAACAACATTTATTTTACTAAGCCAGACATAAATTATGCTAAACAAGTTATTGATTGAGTACTGTAAACAACTAACAGTTGAAACTTCCTGGCAGATTAAAACTGTGTGTCGGACCGAGTTCGAACTCGGGACCTTTGCTTTTCACGGGTGCTTTACCAACTGAGCTACCCAAGCACGACTCACGTCCCGTCCTCACAGCTTTAATTCCATCAGTATCTCGTACGTAGGAGAGCTTCTGCGAAGTTTGGAAGGTAGGAGACGAAGTACTGGCGCAATTAAAGCTGTGAGGAGGGGATCTGAGTCGTGATTGGGTAGCACAGTTGGTAGAGCTCTTGCCCGCGAAAGGTAAAGGTCCCGAGTTCGAGTCTCAATCCGGCACACAGTTTTAATCTGCCAGGAAGTTTTATGTCAGCGCATACTCCGCTGCAGAGTGAAAAAATTTCATTCTGGAAACTAATAGTTGGTTTAAGGCTACACTGGACAAGGATCCTGGGTTGGCAAAGACGGTGTAACTATGGCCTTAAAAATGTGGACAATGCAATCTTCATTGAGCTGACGCTGAGCAGACGTTGACTGATCAAATCTCCCGTAGTTTCACTACATAGGTGCAGCTTAGAGCAATTGGCGATTGAGATCTGTACGTCCTGAGAATGCCGGAGAAGCAGTACGTTACCCTGTTTGCTTCGTGTGGCGATGTAACTTGCAGCTGGCGAGATGTGTGCGGTGGAGGTGAGACGTGGGGCTGCACCTGTGAATCGATCACGGCCACAAAAGAAATGCAAATATCTCGCGGTCTAGCGATCAGGCAGAAGGATCGCAATTTAATCTTACCAGAGCCCTGAAATCACAGAAGATTTCAGCGTGTTACTCACCCACTCGCTGGTCGTACCAAGGACCAATTAGGCTCACTTATACAACAGAGCACACAAGAATAAGAAACGTCGACACTGGTAAACCAGAAACGAATAAGTGTGCCCTCGGAAAACGAGTAGTCCTATTTGTCTGAAATCGCACTGTCGGTACAGTAAGAACTTCAACACGGGCTCCCCGGTCTAAACTATTCGCAAGTGAAGTCAGTCTCAGGACATGTCGCAAGCACCAACCACAGGTGCCAGAGCTTCAACCAGAAGGTGCTTCCAGAGCAAAGTTCCGCACCTGAGTGTTTTGCACCTCTTTAGAAAAAAAATCCTTTTTTCCACAAAGTGCACGAACGACACCACCTTCACACTGTCTTGAGGCAATCCCAGGACTCTAGAGGAGCTAAATCTCCCCTCTCACATGACAGCACGAACTCACATGGAACCAGGGCCAGAGTTAAGAAATCTGTGCCTTGGGAAAAAAGGAAACCGCCAGTTACTGGCTTTTTAAAGTTTTTGTGGAGGGGGAAGATGATTTTATCTATAGTTGTGTCGCTTCCCACTGCAACAAGCGAAAAGATACAATCTTAAAGATCTATATCTAAATCGCCTGTGCCTTGGAGCTTGTTAGTTCTAGCTATGAGGTGTAATAAATATTCTAACATTTCTCAGAAGCCAGATTTTTCTTATATAGCTGAGGTGGCTGGGGAATTGGTTCACTGGCCACTATCAGCAAACAGGAAAACTTGTGAAATTTCATTAAGCAAGGAGCTGCACACAATACCTGGCTTATGACTCCACTGTGTAGACATGTTCCTTCAGGCCGTCACCCCCCGCCCAGCCTTCCGCTGGCGCCGTGGCAGGTAGCTCGGCATTGTACTGCTGGAGACCTGTCTCGACAAGGGGCTGCCCTGTCTGCCCTGTACAGCTGTGAGCCTGTCTGGCAAGATTTACGGAGGGATGGGTTCGCCGTATATTGCTTTCAGCTTTCAAAATGCCATTTCTACGAGCTAAGAGCCAGAAAAATACCTCATGCTTTTAGCGCCCTACCAGGCTCCATCACCATCTGCTCAGGCTGTTAACTTTCTAGTCTCGCTCAAGGTGCGTCAGGTTGTAATAAAATCTTTAATATTTTTCTGTATGCGGAAAATAGATGAGAGAGTAACTTGTCCTCTCCCACTGGAATTGTTGATTAATTGGTAAGCATTTTACAATATTGTTAAATTCCTTGAATTTCTAATTTCTGGGAATTTGTTTTTCAAACACATTAAAAAACTTTTTTCATGTTTGCATGCAGTCTAACCCAAAAAGTATAGAACTGATCATTATGAAAATTAATAGTGTGATTATGTATAAAAATACATATTATATCAACCAACTTGTGAATGATATCATGATTTTAAGAGTATTTTTCTTTGCATATTTAGTGAAAGAAATGTGAAAACTGAAGTTAACTTTTCCAACGTCTGCAATATTTTTAACTTTCATTATTTTCACCTGCATTGAGGCCATATTCTTAGAAAATAAGTTATTAATGTAAAATCAAAACCTTTTTGATTTCCCATGAAAATCGGAATGGCTTCACTGCACACAATTACAGAGCTCTACTCTCAACCTTCAGCGGATATCACAGGGTAACTACGTTATTTTTGGCAGAAATCATTTTAAAAAATTCACAAAAACCGTTCCGTTCATGAATGATATGATATCAAAATTTAATTAAATTGTAATTAGTTTTTCCCATTAAAAAAATCCCAAAAAGTCAGTGTCATGCAACCTCCTAATGTGGTCTCTCCCCTCATAAGAGAGAGTTGTATAATAGCTGGAGGATCAGAGTCATTACAAAGTTTGTAAGTGGTGTGTTCTGTTGGAAAAATGAGATATTGTAATATGTAATTGGACAAAGTCCTGATCTATTGAGCTATGCCGTATTAACTAAATGTTTATACCCTTGTGCGCAACTGAAAACGCGATCTCACCACAAATAATTGAAGTAATAAAAACATCGAAGGCACACTTATTTAATACAGTGTCCAGCCACATTAATGTGACAACCTATCCAAAGGCTGAACTTTGTAGCAGATTAAAACTGTGTGCCGGACCGAGACTCGAACTCGGGACCTTTGCCTTTCGCGGGAAAGAGCTCTACCAACTGAGCTACCCAAGGGCGACTCACGCCCCGTCCTCACAGCTTTACATCTGCCAGTACTTGTTCTCCTACCTTCCAAACTTTATAGAAGCTCTCCTGCGAACCTTGCAGAAATGGCACCCCTGAAAGAAAGGATCCTGCGGAGACATGGCTTAGCCACAGCCTTGGGGATGTTTCCAGAATGAGATTTTCACTCTGCAGCGGAGTGCTAGTTCTGCAAGGTTCGCAGCAGAGCTTCTGTAAAGTTTGGAAGGTAGGAGACGAGGTACTGGCAGATGTAAAGCTGTGAGGACGGGGCGTGAGTCGTGCTTGGGTAGCTTAGTTGGTAGAGCACTTGCCCGCGAAACGCAAAGGTCCCGAGTTCGAGTCTCGGTCCGGCACACAGTTTTAATCGGCTAGGAAATTTCATATCAGCGCACACTCCGCTGCAGAGTGAAAATCTCATTATCAAAAGGCTGAATGATCACTTTTCGCAGGACTGCTGCGATACGCGCAGGAAGGTAGTGAGTGTGGTTCTGGAACGTAGTGACAGCCACGTGGAGCCATGCCGACCTCATTGCGGTGGCCAGCTGCGCTAGGTTTCTCGGTTGAGGGTCCTTGGAGGGAAGATCTCGATCGATGTGGTCCCATAGATTCGGGACTGGATTTAAATCCGGGGAGTGTGGTGGCAAGGGCAGTACGGTAGACCCCTGCCGGTGCTCTTCAGATACTCACGTACACTGCGGGCTCTGTGGCATGTTGCGTTTTCATGCTTGCTACATGTAAACATGCCGAAGAAAAACTAACTGCATGTAAAGATGGACACGGTCCTCAAGGATAGATGCGTAGTTGTGTTGATCCACTGTGCATTACAGAATGACTAGATCATCCAGAGATCGCTACAAAAACTTAATCAGTAACAACTGATTTGAAACCTATCAACAATATGCTGAAAATCAAAAAGGGAAATTTTGCAACACGTATGTGTGGTTTGTGCTAATGTACCATATGTCACTTAATTATTTGTGTTGTTGATACGTTTCACAATATGTTGAAATGCAAAAAGGAAAATTTTATAATTGCGTAGGTTTCTGCGGCCAGAGTCAGATGACAAAGAAGTTTTCTGAGAAGTATTATGGAAATGGAAGAGGACGTCGATGATGATGACATAGGAGATACTGCGTGAGGAATTTGAAAGAACGCTGAAGGACTTAAAGCGAAAACTGCTACCAGCATTATATAATATTCCGTTAGAACTACTGATAGCCTCGGGAGAGCCAGCCACGAGAAAATTTTTCCTTCTGGCTAGCAAGATGTGTGAGACAGGCAAAATACCCTCAGACTACAAGAAGGACATAATAATTCTAATTCGAAAGAAAGCAGGTGCTGACAGGTGTGAAAATTAGCAAACTATCAGTTTCATAACTTGCGGCTGCAAAATACTGACACGAATTCTTTACAGACCAATAGAAAGGCTGGTAGAAGTCGACCCTTTGGGAAGATTAGTTTCGATTCCATAGAAATGGGGAACACGCGAGGCAATACTGCCCCTACGACTTCACTTAGAAGATAGTTTAAGGAAAGGAAAACCTACATTTATAGAATTTTTAGACTTAGTGTAAACTTTCGACAATGTTGACTGGAATACTCTCTTCCAAAATCTGAAGTTTGCAGGAGTAAAATACAGGAGCGAAAGGCTATTTAGAATTTGTACAGGAACCAGATGGCAGTTATGAGTCGAGGGGGGCACGAAAGAGGAGTAGTGGTTGAGAAGGCGTGAGAGCAAGCAGTAAAGGAAACAAAAGGAAAATTTGGAGTCGGAATTAAAGCCCAGGGAGAAGAAATAAAAATGTTGAGGTTTGCTGATGATACTGTGATTCTGTCAGATGGAGCAAAGGACTTGGAAGAACAGTTGAACGGAGTGGACAGTGTCTTGAGAGGAGGATATAAGACGAACATCAACAAAACAAAAGTAAGGATAATGAAATGTAGTCGAATTAAATCAGGTGATGATGAGGGAATTAGATTAGGAAATGAGACGCTTAAAGTAGTAAATGAGTTTTGGTATTTGGGCCGGTAAATACCTTTTGACGGTCGAAGTAAAGAAGATATAAAATGTAGATTGGTTATGGCAAAGAAAGGGTTTCTAAAGAAGAGAAATTTATTAACATCGAGGGTAGATTAATGTGTCAGGAGTATTTTCTGAAAGTATTTGCATGGAGTAGGGCAGCGAATTCGTGTTGTGTCTGTGTGTGTGTGAACTGAAAAATAAATAGCCTAACGAGTGTGTATCCTTTCTGACTGCATTAGCTGCTGTGATGGATCACTTACGGCTAAAACCCTGACAAAGCTTTGGGCAAATCTGTGCGCTGGGAGATCTGATGCTGCCATTGATCTCTAGAAGCTGCTGTTGGCTGAAGCGTTGACAGCTATGTCTAGTAGCCCAAATGATACCTCAGGCACAGATAGAGAAGCGAAATCTTTACTGTATTCTGTTTTTAAATGTGAATTTGTCATCCCTCCAGTAGTGATAGGTAAGGTGTTTGCATATGGTCGTACATTAAACAGAGTTCTTCAGAAACCAACATTGTGTTTGAGAGAGTCCTGAAAGTAGCTGAAGACAATACAGAAGATTGGATATTCTGTGGTGTGATACTACAAAAACATTCAGGAGTGTTTTTGAAAGGGCAACGGAAATTTGTCAACAGCTATATATCCCAGTCTTGGTTCCCTGGGTCCTTAAGATCGAAAAGAACATATCTGATGCTTGATTCTGGAGAATACTACAAAGAGGCAGTGTTTATCACAGTTTTAGATTTTTTAGAACAGAGTTAAAGTTTGTGGGACATAAGAAAGTGCTGTCAGGGTATCCTCATTGTTCCTGGTTGCAAACAGTGATGTACCCTTATACAGTGAAGAGCCAGAAGCGTGATTCTGAAGAGTTCTACCGAAAGGCAGTCTGTATCACAGTTTTAGACTTTTTAGAACAGAGTTATAGTTTACGGACAATAAGGAAGAGTTTTCAGGATTTTCCTCTCTCTTCTCAGTTTTATTCAGTGAAGTACGTTTATATAGTGAAAATCTAGAGGAGTTCAGAACCTTAACTGAATTCTATGATGAAGATATGAACTGTGAAGTTGAAGAGGTTCTTGCTGCATTACGTTCATAGAGAAGACAATCTGTGGAAGAAGATTCGAAGAAGAAAATCTATGAAAGAACGATTCCAGGCATACATTTGCTAGTAAGCACTGCAATTGTGCTACAAATGTCAGCAGACGTCTGACGATACTGGCTACTGAAATCTGATTTGGCAGGACAGAGCGGTTCAGGTTGTGGAAAGGGACCAAGATCAGTTACTGTTAGTTACACAAGAACACACAACTTTATACCTCGAAAACCAATGCACAGTTTTCTCTTTAAAATTAGGATCAATTCGTGGCTGAGGGCCAAAGTAACTTCTCAATAATAAAGTTTAAATAATTCCTTTTAAAACACAAGGATTTAGAGAGACAGCTGAAGGCCCTACTTAAGTAAAATTGAAATATCCTTAAATAATTCCTTTTAAGGCACCAGAATGTAGACAAATGGGTGAAGGCCTTACTTAAGTAAAGTTAAAATATCTTCTTGTCTAAAGGCTCAAATAATATTTCAGATCAGCAAAGGAAATTCTTTAAAAGGCAAGCATTTACAAATCTCGGCTAAAAGCCATATCAAGGAAAATTTAAATTAATTCCTCAGCTGAAAGCCCAATAATTTTTCAGCATAATAAAAGGCAACCTTTAAGACAAGCATTTATACAGTAGAAAAATAAACCATCTTAGGAAAACTTGAAATATCTTGACAGCTGAAGGGCCAAACCTTTATTCAAAATAATTAAAGACAAACATTAAGATAAGCATTTACACAGTATGACTTAAGGCCATTTTAAGAATTCAAGGTAATTAATGAGAAACTTTACAGACAGGAATTTAAAAATTATGGCTGAAAGCCACAGATTTTAAAACAAATGCGGCTGAAGCCCTAAATAAAGAGCAAACAAGAATTTTAAATAAAACATGGTTGAAGGCCATATACTGAACACAGAACAGACAAAATTAATACACGGCTAAAGGCCTGGCACAGTACTTGGGACAAAATAAAATCACAATCATAAAGAATAGAACAGTGGTGCTCAGAAGTGTTACAAGGGTCAGCCTGGTGAGGAAGCTCTAACAACAGTTGAGGTGAGGCAGGCAGCCATGCCTAACACTAAATAATCAGGTAGCAGCACGAGCTAGGGACAGCTGAAGAACCAACCAACAACCTAATCAATTCCCTTCTACACGACCAATGGCATGACAAAAAAATACCAGCGAGGATGAGGATCGCTGCGGGACTATGTCTTAATAACTGGTGTTTAAACACAGTCAATGCACAATAACCACTCAAACAAAAAGGGAGAACAACATCAAGCTGTCGAACTACACGCCATCCTGGACAGCATCAACACGGCAAGGAAAACACACTGCCTGAAAACTACGCTAACGACCAGGGCAGGTAATCGGAACGTTAACGGCCACAAGGCAGAAGATACCGCTGGTACACTTCACTTACAAATTGTAATCATTTGAAAGTAAAACAGAACTAGGTTCAAATGGTTGAAATGGCTCTAAGCACTATGGGATTTAACATCTGAGGTCATCAATCCTCTAGACTTAGAACTACCTAAACCTAACTAACCTAAGGACATCACACACATCCATGCCCTAGGCAGGATTCAAACCTGCGACCGTAGCAGCAGCGCGGTTCCGGACTAAAGCGCCTAGAACCGCTCGGCCGGCAAACAGAACTAGGAAGACGGCTGAAAAATTTTGCTGTTTCCAGCACACCACCACATTTCTGCTTGTGGGAACAGCCCAGGAAGCAACAACCAGCAATCAACGAAGAGATGTCACAGCAATTAAGGTTTCAGAACAGATTCACTGATTACTCAGCTCCAGTATGCAGGTTCGGTGGGCGACGAACTTTGCAGCTCTCACAGCTAGTGCCATACAACGGTCACGCGTGCATGCCGCTAGCGGCCCTCGCCTGACCTCGCTGCTCCGTGGCAACCAACCAACTGCCTCACACAAACCACGACACGGAAATATTGCGGCCACACCAAAGAAGGTACACCGGTACTAGTACCGATAAACGCTGCTGCGGCCACTGACAGAGGCAAGTGAGCAACCCCTTCAGGTAGTAACTGAGGGAGCAATAAGACGCCTCTTGAAGGTGACGAAATGCCAAGAAAAAGAAATATGGCAGCAGCGCGAGCTGACCACCGTCACCTACACTTTCTGTAACTACCAACATACCAGGAAGGTCGTTCTCCGCTGTAAAGAGAAGCAGGACATATCTGGGAAATTCACCTAGTAAGTTTTGAAGTTTCTTGTCTCACATTATATTATAGAAAAATCAACAAATAATGAATGATTAATATCTAAGATTTCTAAAGGTAAGTAATATTTGTTGCTGAATCACTTCAATTAAGTTGATAGTTGCGTTTTATTCTTTCAGAGAAGATTAAATGGATTAGCCCTCTTGTCCATTCATCGTTTGGTGTATATTACACCGGTGGAGGAGATAGACAGCTTTGTCGAGTGAAAGATGTAACTGCATATATCATTACATCCTGAAGATGCTAATTATTTCGGCGGACGTTCGAGTCCTCCCTCGGGCATGGGTGTGTATGTTTGTCCTTAGGATAATTTAGGTTAATTAGTGTGTAAGCTTAGGGACTGATGACCTTAACAGTTAAGTCCCATAAGATATCACACACATTTGAACATTTTACTAATTATTTGCTGGTATCTTTGTTTTACTTTCAGTTATATTTACTCGCCGGCCGGGGTGGCCGAGCGGTTCTAGGCGCTACAGTCTGGAACCGCACGACCGCTACGGTCGCAGGTTCGAATCCTGCCTCGGGCATGGATGTGTGTGATGTCCTTAGGTTAGTTAGGTTTAATTAGTTCTAAGTTCTAGGGGACTGATAACCAAAGATGTTAAGTCCCATAGTGCTCAGAGCCATTTGAACCATTTGAACTAAACTGAGAAATATGGTCTTTGAAGAGTATCAAAAGCAGCTTGTTGACATTAAATACTCGCGATTTAAGTCAACAGCAATGTGTATCGCAATTTTTCTACTATAGTGTTTCATTTTCATTTATATGTACCATAATTTTCAGTAGATGACACCTGTGATCCATTTTAAACATTGAAACAGTTTATGATATCATCTGCTGATGTTTCAGGATACTGATCTGAATGAATATCTTGAACCCCCGCTCCGGAAGGAAATATTATCCACGCCCCTATTGATATGCGCATTACCCGGTAGTTGTGAGGCATGTTGCTGTAGTTAATGTTTCGTCTCCTAATACAGGAAATATCATCAGAGGTTAGCATTTCCCGACACATCCGCCCCGTAAATGGGTTTCATAATACAGGGTGTTCCATGTACCTGTTGACAGCAAGCAAGGCGCAGTAGATGATGACCAGCGAGCATTCCGTTGGCCAGAGAATTAGGTGCCGTGTCGGCCATCTAGTACCGCGGTGCTAAACTTAAATTATATGCAAATAAATGTTGTACTCACCCACGTCATGCAAGGAGATGGTGGAACTGGATGCCATTGTTTTCCACGCATTTCTGACATCCACTCAAAAAATTCTTTTTGAGAAACTGATTTAACTGGATCTAGGATATTATTCTTGAATTCCTGTAACATGTGCGTATTTGCTGTGAACACTTTATCGTTTGCTACTCCCGGCAAACAGAAATCGTAAGGGACTAAATTGAGTCTTAGAGAGGCCAGATACTGTTGCTAATGACTCTGTCATGGAACACATCTTGAATTGCTTGAAAAGAATATAAATTTTAGGAGTCCTTGCTGAATTCTGTTAAAGAAACGCAATGCTTCGTTCTCATTCATTCAGTTGATTAAAAAATGGTTGCAACATATTTTGCATAT
This sequence comes from Schistocerca nitens, assembly GCF_023898315.1. Lineage (NCBI taxonomy): Eukaryota > Metazoa > Arthropoda > Insecta > Orthoptera > Acrididae > Schistocerca > Schistocerca nitens. The sequence continues at coordinate 373,813,926 of NC_064621.1, forward strand.
ATCATTCACTTTTAAATGTGCCATTAAGAACATTGGGCCACTTACTCTGTCACTGCGCACCATAGTCCTATTTTCTTATCGTGAAGGGGCTCCTCATGAAGCAGAATAGGTCTATCGACGCTCCAGCATCAACAGTTTTGGGAATTAACATACCCGTGTGACGAGAACCAAGCCCCGTCTGAAAACAATACGAGGCCAGGATTGATTTCATCGTCAAGCAGTTGTTTCAAATTCCATTCGTGAAACGTAATACTGTGCACAGCTTCACCAGGTTTAAGGTCGTGCACTACTATTGCCTTATAGGGCGTCAGCCCAAGTAACTTAGCATTTCTTTGTACAGAGGTGCAAACAAATTGTGTTTGCTGTGAAAGACGTCTAAGAAACTGTTTTGGGAAATTTTCCAGGTAGTATGCATTATCATCGAGATGAGCTTTTTTGAGCACTGTACATCAAAGTTTGCGCATCTTCATGAACGCTTCCTGTTTCATGAAATTCATTCACTAATTATGAATTACGTCACGATACCTGGTAACTTCCGTTCAAACAATCTCCAGACTACACGAGTGGACTCTGTGCGCACATACGAATCGTAAATGAGCACTCGTTATGGAGTGGAATAATTCGGTCTTTCCGTTGTGGAGTTCGCAGGCTTCACTGTTATAGTCCTTTGTTTAACTTTTTGAATGACAGTGGCTGAAAATGCATGTAGTGCACCATTAACAGGGAGAAGATAAGACCCATTCGACCGTCCTATGAGGCTCCGGTGGTCCCCAGACAATAACCCGCGCGTGTGGTCATCAGGTAAATGAAACACCCAATACAATACCGGCTTTCACGACCGGTCTTTGTGTCCTTATTGATTTTAATTCTATGTGCACTAGGCCGTAGTCTAAGGCACACTGTCGTGACTATAGGCACACTGTCGTGACTATCGTTTCGTCTTCTAATGATGTCTCCAGCGTGTCATAGTTTACGAAAACTTATCGCAAATAGGTAACAAAGCATTCACGTCAAATATAAAACGCCTCCCAATAAACAACCATAAATTAATCTGTCCCTCTGATAGCTATAAACATAGACTACTACGAGGATACAGCAACTACAGATATTCGTGCAACCAAATAATGTATATATCATGTGTATAGCAGTGCTTATACTGTGTAAACAAATGACATCATTGCTGCAAAATTATACATTACTGTCATGACAAATTAATTACAAGCGTAATTCAGCAAACACAGAACGGCAGTCAGAATAGTGTTGCCAAAGATGTTATATGTGTGTCAGTCCATCTAGACAATACATACGTAAGTAGCAATCCACGCTCAAAGGTCTGCTGTAACGTAAAAATGTATAACGAAAGTAGAACAAGGGAATTGCTGACACTGAGTGTGAGCGGGCATTGGTCTTATAGCAATGAGACAAGTTGAAAATTTGCGCTGGACTGGGATTAAACCCCGTGTCTCCTGCCTACTAGGCAGATAAGCTGATCAGCGCGCCATCCAGACACAGCGGTTAGCGTTACTGTACGAACTACTCTAACTTGCCTCCCATCAGACAAGAGTTCGAGGCTGACGTGCATCTGCTGAATGAAAATGCTGACTGTAATTTTGGACATTAGTAGTGTATGGATAAGTTGAGAATTTGGTTCTGATGGCCCACGCACTTCTCCAGACCACTGTGTCCGGATGGCGCATTTGTCGGCACATCTGCCTATAAAGTATATAGACCCCAGTTCGAACCTTGGTCCGGTACAAATTTTCATCTTTCCCCATCGCTATAAAAGCAATGCCTCCTCACGGCCAATATACACTGATCGACCAGAATATTAGGACCACCGAACTTCTACCGACATAAAACCGTCCAGGCGACAGCAGCGTCTATTATGAGCTCACTTTCCAACCAGATGCGTCCTCTGGTGATTCTTTAGTAACAAAAACACTAAATCCAAAGCTAAAACCGCTAAATATGTTTAAAATAACAAATTATTGGTGTACATAAACCACAGCTCGCCGATCGACAGGGCCAGACCCAAATCCAAAACCTCTCGGTACAGTTGTCGTATAATCGATGGGAGGACCGTTCGGTAACATGTCTCAGAACCTTACTGAATAGGATATTTCGATAAAGAACCGAAAATGACGTCACTACCGAGATTAACCTACTACACCAATCAGTATGAATGATACAGAATAGGATCCCTGTCGAGGAATCACTGCTAGTCAGACACGCGCGCGGTGCCTGTAGTAAACGATAGCGTGCTGTCTACATCTACATCTACATATATACTCCGCTACCCACCAAGCGGTGTGTGGCGGAGGGCACAATTCGCTCCGAAGTCATATTTCCCCTCATCTGTTCCACTCGCGGATAGCGTGAGGGAAAAACGACTGTTTGAACGCCTCAGTACGAGCTCTAATTTCTCTTATCTTTGAATGGTGTTCATTGGGCGATTTGAAAGTTGGTGGTAATAATATATGCCCTACATCCTCGACGAAGATCGGATTTCGGAATTTAGTGAACAGCCCCATCCGCTTAGCGCGCCGTCTATCTGCAATTGTGTCTCACTTCAAACTTCCTATGAAATTTGTAACACTCTCGCGATGGCAAAATGTACTAGTCACGAATCTTGCCGCCCTTCTTTGGACCGTCCCAGTCTCTTGAATCAGACCCAACTGGTAAGGGTCCCATACAGAAGAACAGTACTCTAAGACTGGACGAACTAACTTATTGTTAGCTATTTCATTTGCTGAAGGACTGCATTTCTTCTGGATTCTACCAATAAATCTAGAGTTCGCCTAGCCCGTTACTTGTGTAATCGGATCATTCCATTTGAGATCATTTCGAATAGTCACATCCAAATACTTAACGGATGTTACCGCTTCCAAAGACTGGGCATTTATTTTGTAGTCGTACATTAATGGGGATTTTCGCCTTGTAATAAGCAGTAGGTTACACTTACTAATATTGAGAGGTAACTGTCTTTCATTACACACTCATTTATTTTCTGCAAATCCTCATTGATTTGTTCACAACTTTCGTGTGATACTACTTTCCCAAAGATTACATCATCATCGGCAAAAGTCTAACGCCGCTGTCAGTAACATCAACCAGATCGTTTATGTAAATCGTAAAAAGCAGCGGACCTATTGCGCTGCCCTGGGGAACGCCTGACGTTACTCTTGTTTCTGTTGAAGCCAACCCGTTCAGGACGACATACTGCTCCCTGTCTGTTAGAAAACGTTCTATCCAATCGCATATGTAATTGAATAGACCGTAAGAGCGCACTTTTTGGAGAATGCGACGGTGCGGAACTGAGTCCAACGCCTTTCGAAAGTCGAGAAATATGGCATCAACCTGGGAGCCGGTATCTAAAACCTGTTGTATATCACGCTCAAAGAGGGCCAGCTGTGTCTCACATGACCGCTCTTTCCCAAAACCGTGCCGGTTTCTGCAGATGAGCTTCTCAGAGTCTAGAAAGATCTTTATGTCTGAACACAAAATATATTCCATGATTGTACAACAAATCGATGCCAGTGAAATTGGCCGGTAATTATGTGCATCCGATTTTTTACTCAGACTGCTATGACCTGGGCATTTTTCCAGTCCCGTGGAACTTTCCGCTGTTTCAATGATCTCTGATAGAGGATGAATAAGAATGGTGCTATATTTCTAGCATAGTCAACGTAAAATCTTACGGGGATACCATCTGGGCCAGAAGCCTTCCTGGCGTCTAAAGATCTTAACTGTTTTACAATCCCAGATACACTAAACAACATGTGAGCCATCCTTGCGTCTGTTCGATACTTGAAAGGGGGAATGGTGCTGCAGTCCTCTACCTAAACGAGTATTTGAAAGTTATGTGTAGAATTTCGGCCTTCTGTGTATCATCATCAGTTACATTACCCGTACTGTCAGCTGTCCGTGTAATGTATGAGAAAGGCGTGCGATCTAACTGATTTTGATGGACCAGAGGCTCCGTAGAAGCATTTCGAAAACTGCACGACTTTTCTGGTGTTCTAGGAGTGCTGTGGTGAGTGACTTCACTATGTGATGCAACCAAGGTCACACCACGTCCAGACGTCTTGGTGTTGAGCGGCCACCGCTTATCACATATGTTGGACGTCGAATGCGGGGTGGACTGTTAAAACAGGACAGGTGGTAAACCGTGGTGGAATTCAAACTTTAATGCTGGGCGGAGTACAACACACAGTGCACCGAACACTTCTAAGGATGGGACCCCACAGCCGATGACCCATGCATATGCTATCGCTAAATGGTTGAAATGGCTCTGAGCACTATGGGACTTAGCTGCTGAGTCATCAGTCCCCTATAACTTAGAACTACTTAAACCTAACTAACCTAAGGACATCACGCACATCCATGCCCGAGGCAGGATTCGAACCTGCGACCGTGGTGGTCGCGCGGTTCCAGACTGTAGCGCCTAGAACCGCTCGGTCACTCCGTCCGGAGGCCGGCCGGTGTGGCCGTGCGGTTCTAGGCGCTTCAGTCTGGAACCGCGTGACCGCTACGGTCGCAGGTTCGAATCCTGCCTCGGGCATGGATGTGAGTGATGTCCTTAGGTTAGTTAGGTTTAAGTAGTTCTAAGTTCTAGGGGACTGATGACCTTAGAAGTTAAGTCCCATAGTGCTCAGAGCCATCACTCCGTCCGGCTGCCACCGTCAACACCACGACATCGGCATCTACAGCTGAAATGGGCACGTGAAGGAGCACGTGACTATCGGCACTAGACACTAGCGCAGTGGCAGAGCACTGCATGGTCTGATGAATCACGATATGCTCTTAATCATGCTAATGGGAGGGCGCGAATCCGTCGTTTTCCAGGGTGACAGCTCCTTGACACCTGTACTATAGGACGGAGACAAGTTATTGGCGGCTATATTATGCTCAGGGGCACATTCACATTGGCATCCATAGGTCCAGTGGAGCTCGTGCAAAGCACCATGATGCCCAAGGATTATCGTACACTGATTGCGGATCACATACGCCCCTTCGTGACGGTTTCCCGAAGGCTGTCGCACTTTTCAACAAGATAATGCGCCATGTTGCAAGGCCAGAAGTGTGATGGAGTGGCTCGAGCATCACAGTGGCGAAGTCCAGTTGGTGTGCCGGCTCTCCAGCAAGGCAGATCGTAAATAGATGGGGAAAAAAATAGTTCAAATGGCTCTGAGCACTATGCGACTTAACTTCTGAGGTCATCAGTCGCCTAGAACTTAGAAATAATTAAACCTAACTAACCTAAGGACATCACACACATCCATGCCCGAGGCGAGAGTCGAACCTGCGACCGCAGCGGTCGCTGGGCTCCAGACTGTAGCGCCTAGAACCGCACGGCCACTCCTGCCGGCCGAAATAGATGGAACACATCTGTGATGTGTCTGAACGAGGCGTCAGAAATCATCGCCTTCCCTCCCCGGATTTTACGAGAATTAGATGACGCGTGTGCAGATGTGATACCAACTCCCTCCAGTGACCCATCGAGGACTCACTGCTCCCGTGCCGTGACGTGTCACTTATGTTGTCTTTGCCAGAGGTGGACATACCAGCTATTAGGTAGGTAGTCATGATGTTTTGGCCGATCAGTGTATAACTAAAATATTGTCACCCTCATCGTATCGCATGCCTCTCGATAATTGGAAAATTAGCCGAAAAATATCTGTAGCGAAAGTGAAAAAATAAAAATTGATATCACACAGCAACGAGTGACGCTATGTTCTGACAAGCTTCTTATGTTTCCTAACGCTGGGAGTGAGAAGTAGAGCAAATAAAGCGAGTGGAAGCTGTTAAAGAGGATGGCTAACATTTTATCCGAGAGTGTGTTCGATAAACGCCGTCGCAGTGCGCAGAAACGGCGATTTCCTCCGGAGTCGGCGCTGCACCGGGATGGCGCACAGTAGCGGCGCCTTCCTGCCGGCTGCAGCGCAGCGCAGCCCAGACACGCCTGGGCCGGCAGACAGCGCGGCCGTTTGTCTTGCGCCGCTGGCAGCTGCACGGCGGCAATGGCTTCTGGTGCGCTTATCGCCCCGCGCAGATACTCCCCCTCTCCCCGGAGCGCCCTCTCACAGGGAGAGATATACGACGCCCCGAGGCGATCCTGCCGGCAAATACTTTCGTACTATCTCCTGCAGCAGGGAAAGACTTGCAGGCGCGGAGGAAGGTATCTGCAGTCTCCTTGTGCTACCTACGAACGCGAACAAAACGCGAGCTTTGTACGTAGAGATTCCCGCGGCACAGTGGCAAGAGGTAGAGAAAGAACACGATTCTATGGATAAGAGTAACCAATCAGTCATAAGTACCTGTTGTTGTTGTTGTTGTTGTTGTTGTTGTTGTTGTCTTCTGTATACAGGTTAGCTGTCCACTACTCTCCTGTGTAAGTACAGAAGGGTGGCCAAAAAAATGGAAACACAATGTCTAACATGGCGAAACAAACCCGTTGGCATTGAAATATGTTCTATTCGTTTCGGAATAGTTGTATGGAGATCTTGTATGTATTTCAAGTGATTTTTACACCATCTTTCCCAGTCCGTGTCGAAGTATCGAACTTAGTGGATTGGGGTCGAGTTTTAGTTTTTCGCTGTTTTTCAGAGACACAAGCTAAGCAGCTGTTCTATACAATCGATGTCTGTTTTAGGGACGGAGCAGAAAGAGCTGAGTTGGAGAGCTGAAATACGGACGAGGGGCGAGTAAGAACGTGGCGTGGCTGTCTGCGAGTAACTGTGGTCACCAACAGAGGGCTCACTGAGCCGAGCAGTACGGTACCGCTGGCCAGTGGCACACGCTACAGGAAGAGCGGTGGACTTGGCATTTAGTTGAGAGGTGGTCAGCGCGGGGACAGAAGTCATTTACGTTAGTTGCTGCTCGACTGTCGTGTATTACCGTGCGTGGACTGGCAAGGCGTCAGCGAGGACAGAGGACCGTGCAATTGATGTCTGACTACGTGCTAAGACAGACGGTACACGAATCTAGGGAATCGACAGATTTAATAACCAGTGTACTGACGTTTATATCGCATGACTGTGTAAGGTGTCAGGCAAATCCTACACGTTCCATAAAAACCCTGACATGATAGCAAATCCGCCAGTATGTCACATAGCTCCGAATAAATCCTGACATTAAATTAACCAAAGTAATACGATCAACGAATGAGCAAATGGAATACCACAGACTAACGTAAGAACGCCTAAATGCATGTCATATCTTCCCACCGTGAAACAGACGCAGTTCCGAGGCGAGAAACGAGAACAGAAGCCGAGGGCAGAGCCGTGTAGGCTAGAAGGCCCTACGATAAGGGACAGACACCCATATCACCAGCCGATCGCCAAGAGCAGCCCCCAGCCCATGTTAAAAGATAGAGCCCTCCAGAAGAACAGTATAGATCTTACGATAACACTAAAAGGGCCACACCAGCAGCAAGCTTCAGCGTGAGACTTTTTCGCGTCTCTGTTACGTTGCAAACGTTAAAAACATTGCCCCACCACAAAAAGTATAACGTTTCTCATTGAATAGACAGAATTTTTGTAGGCGGAGCTTAAGGTTAACATTGAGACCCTGATTTATCAGTTGAAAACACAGCCAGACACCTTTTTCTTAAACCTACTTCGGTAAATTGTAGTAAAGAGAAGTTAGGAAGAGAGTTGCTTCTGAGACGGCGAGCTGTGTAGAGCTGCGCCGCCCGCCGCCCCCTGACGCTGCCTAACCAACGACAAAGTAATGAACGCACGCGATGCCGCATGAGAGTGCATAAGGCTTCACTCAGAACTGCAGAAGTGTCATCTGTTGCATCCCCTTTTTGCATAATACTAATTTCGATCGCCAATTAAAGTTTGTGGTATTCACATTTGCTACTTGAAGTTAAAATCTGAAACGTGATGATTTTTCTGTTATATAATTATTGAGAAGCCATATCAGCCACTGTAATTTACAACAAGTTAAATAAGTAATTAAAGATAATTGAGGGTCACTGTAGACCATTTTTGATAGTTTTCTCTTTTATGAAACTTAATTTAAACCTAGATTATAGATGTGATATGGCATAGGTCATCCTTTGATCCACTATAGAACTTGGAAACCCATTCAGGAAATATTCGTTCACATTTTTGTTGAACGCAGTTGGTTTTTATCATCCTGTATTAAAATATTTCCTTTTATCAATAGTGCAATTTATAAACAATGTTTTGTGAGTAGAATAAAAATTCCAATTTTTCGACGTTATTTTACCAGCTAACTAAAAATAGGAAAGCCTTGAACCCCTTCCACTAAATTTAGTTAGTATTAAGATTCTTTTACAGGAATTGCAGTGGAGCTGATGCTGAAATCATTAAATATTTGATTGTATCATCGCTAGTCTCGCTGAACTCTTCTGAACTCTACATGTCATGTGTGGTGTGGCGTCTCCTTACCAGCAGCAGGTCCCGGGTTAAAACTAGTCAATTCCTTAAAAAACATGCTCAGAGCGTCGTTGCGCAAAAGTGGTAGGGAAACACGACTTAGAACAGAACAGACACCACGCAGAATGTTAGAACTGTGCTAGCGAATATAATTAAATTGTATTGCAATTCTATTTAGTACGGGTAGAATCTGACTGTCAAGGAAGTAGAACTCTGGCTTTACTATAGTTGACGACTGCAAATTTGGTACACCATGTTCAGTTTTGCTGTGTTGTTCATGTAAATTCAGAGAGAAAGTGTAACGCTTTCTGAAGTTTTCAGAAACATACTGGTGAAAGAGGTGGTTAGTGCTTAAGAAATAAATTGCTTTTAAGTATCAAGTGTAATTTGAATGTTGAGCATTTATTTTATATGGTTTTTAGGTGAGTATAAACGCTTGCTAATGACAAGGGAAGCTCTATAAATTTTCTGCTATATTATGAAACATGTGTTAACGCGTAGTTCTTCAGAAATCAGCATGATTTGCAAAAGCCTGGTAAGTCAGTTCACAACATATAAAGTTTTTATTAACTGATCTTCTACATAAAATTTAAAAGATAATTTAATTTTGTAGACAATATTTTGAGAGTTAATATTTTTTCTGAGAAGATAGTAATACGATATAAACACGGTACAACTTTGCAGCAATGTTTGAAACTTTTTTGGCTACTGATGTGAACCAAGTGTTTTTAAAAGTTTCTCTTGACATTCAGTAAACCTCCAGTATGCTTCACTTCCCTAAATCCGTGTTTTTCCATTGTCCACGTGCTGCAAAGTAATGGCAAGTGCACTTAATAATGACGGAAGTGGCAAGCTATCACTCACCCTTCTCTCCGAAGTAGACTAGAAAGGCTCAATAATACTGAGATCTGGTGACTGTTGTGATCAGGGTGCATGCGAAAGTAGACCCTCACAAAACCAGTCCTGGACAATGCGAGATGTATGAACATGGGCCTCTCGCCTTGGAACATAGCATCATCTTTATGGAACAGACATTGTACCTTGGGTTCAAGTGGTTCAAATGGCTCTAAGCACTATAGGACTTAACATCTAAGGACATCAGTCCCCTAGACTTAGAACTACTTAAACCTAACTAACCTAAGAACATCAGGATTCGAACCTGCGACCACAACAGCAGCGCCGTTCCGGACTGAAGCGCCTAGAAACGCACGGCCACAGCGGCCGGCTGTACCTTGGGGTGGACCTGATCTGCCATGTTGGTGACATTTCATATTTCTGTTTGCAGCAAAACTCAGTTTATTCTACTCCTAATAATCCTCGGGAAGTTCGGAAGATCGCTTCTTTCGTTAGACAATGTCTCCAGCAACCTAGTTGCTCCACAGTTTATTAGTCGTTATCTCTTGTAACAGTTCGTGTACGCTCGCTAACGTCAACACTCACCTCGAAAACTAACAGTACATTAAGACGCTTACCACGCGCGCGAAAGGGAACATACTTTCGAACATTTCTGAACGTACCACGCTTGGAGGACAACCTTACTGCTTCCCAACTACGATCTTCCGAAATACGCCTCCACACCACCTCCTTCCCAGAGCGCTGCAACTCGTCTCCTGCAACCTACAAGGGCCAATGACCGATGCCCAGATATCCCGAGCTGGCCACATCTGTGCGGAATTTTCACATGGCGACACATCTGTAAAGTGCTACTGCCTTCCGGCACTTTGGGATGTTTGCTTCCAAAGAGTACCAGGAAAAGTCAGCTATTGTGTGGGAAAAACACTAGCATTTGAAGTCGGGCCAGGCAAAAGGATTACCCACCCATCACCTTTAGACTGGAGAATAACTGCAGACCCACAGACACTGCAAACTGACACTCAAAGCCGGCCGCGGTGGTCTCGCGGTTCTAGGCGCGCAGTCCGGAACCGTGCGACTGCTACGGTCGCAGGTTCGAATCCTGCCTCGGGCATGGATGTGTGTGATATCCTTAGGTTAGTTAGGTTTAAGTAGTTCTAAGTTCTAGGGGACTTATGACCACAGGAGTTGAGTCCCATAGTGCTCAGAGCCATTTGAACCATTTTTTTGACACTCAAAGTTGCGGTCAGCGCTAGTGAATATCGCAGTCCATAAATGATCCGTTACACTGACGCACACAGAACGCCTTGAAGAGGGGGGAGGACTTGTCTCATGACGTGTTAGAAGACATTGGTGATCGAATTTAGAGTCAAAGTCAAACCGATATTTGGAATACATGAAATCAAATAATGCACAAGGGACAGATGACGTACCTCCAGAATTTATAAAATCGCTGTCGCAACCAAACGACTATTCAGATTCATGTGCAAAATTTCGAGAAGTAAAACCAGACATTTGGAAATATTATTATCCAAGCAATTCGTCCGATAGCAAGGGCAGATAACTGCCACATCTATCTAACAATTACGTTAACAGTTCATGAATCCGACTTGCTTATAAAAATAACGTACAGAAGAATGGAAAACTGAGTATCAGCTACATGAACAGTTTGGGTTTAAGAAACGTAAAAGCACCTGTTCTGCCACTTTGCTCGTTAACTGAAGCAAGACCTAAGAAAAATCAAGATATCTTGATAGTATTTGTCGACCTAAAAAACCTGTTCGAAAATGTATAAATGCAAAGTGTTCCAAATTCCGAGAGTAATAAGAGAGAGCCACAGGTAAAGACGAGTGTTGTATAATATGTACCAGAACCAAGAGGTTACAATAAGAATGAAAGACCAAGAACAAAAAGCTATGATTAAACGGGTGTAAGACAGGGATGCGGCCTTTTCCCCCTACTGTTCGATCTATAGAGTGAAGAAGCATTAGCGGAGATAAAACTATGGTTCAGGTGTTGGATTGAATTTCAGAGTGAAAAGAAACAAATGAAAAAATTCGCTGATAATATCGCTATCCTTAGTGAATGTGAAGAATAATTAAAGTATGTGTTGGATGGAATCAACATTGTAGTCAGTGAAGAATATGGACTGAGAGTAAATCTAAGGAACACGAAGGTAATGCGAAACAGCTGAAATGAGTTTAGCGATAAACTTGATGAATACGTAGCTGATGAAGTTAAAGAATTCTGCTACCTTGGAAGCAAAATAGCACTATAAGGACGAATAAAGGTTTATACGTAATGTAGACGATTGCAGGAAAAAAGAGCATTCCTGGACAAATGAAATTTCTGAGAATGAAAGTTTGAAGCACAGCATTGTATGGTAGTAAATCGCCGATTGTAGGAAAACTGGGAACTAAGATGTTATGAATTAGGGTGACTGAAAAGATTAGTAATCAGGAGGTTCACCTCATAATCGGCGGCTAGCGGGACATACAGAAAACGCTGACAAGGAGAAGGAACAGGATGACAGGACACGTGGTAAGACATCAGGGACTAATTCACGCGTTATACGGAGCTGTAGACGGTAAAAACTCTAAGGGATGACACTGATTGGAATACATCCAGCAAATAAATGAGTGTGACTGGTGCAAACGCTTCTCTGAGATGAAGATGTTGCCACGGGAGACAGAAATTCATGCCGGGCCACATGAAATCAGACGAAAAAAAGAAAGAAAAGAATCTGTAACGTGAGAAATCGTCATGCAGCGGTGAAAGGCCGTCCACCTCTCACGAATTCCTGACTACTAGCACACTGCGCTATTTTATACGTTGCTCCGTTTTTCAAATGTAGTAAATTAACTTATAAACATATGGTTTATATTTGTTACCCTGTCTGGAAACTGCGACGAAAGAAATTATTAAACCACATGTACAAAATTGTGCTGTATAGTGGTTAAAAAATTCGAGATAGTCGTTAGAGATATTTCACCACATACTTCAAACAAAGCATTAAAAATACTCGTAACACGGACCTAAAAGCCGTCTTGTGATTTGGGTTAGACGTTTGACAACAGACGCTGAAAATGGCGTCTCGGCAACAATGTTAATTTTTCATCTGTTCTTTGTGCTTAGTTAATAAATATCCCATAAATATACCTTTCCGAACAATGCTGAATCAATATTAATTTCAAAGCTGACATCTATGAAGTTATTTGTGAATGATGCAAAGTTTAAGATACTGATATTTCCGTTGCAGTCGTGGATTCTCAGTCAGAAAGTTCGTACGCATCCGAGTTGTTGCATAGTATCAGTAATAAAGTAATTTTCCAGTTGACAGTGAACAAGTTTCATCTGTATCGCAGAGGGTTGCACGATGGCTGAACAGTGGCTGCTAGTGTTTTGAAGAACTGGATGAGTTTTCCATGGCTGGAGCCCACTAGAAGGCGGTAGCAACTCAAGATATTGCCGCCGTATAGCTCCAGGGTGGTTTTCATTTGACAAACAACTTGTTACGCTCTGTTTCGACTCGTGCGTATAGAGAAGAGCCCGAAAAGATAAGAGAAGGCAGAAACAGAGGCTCCTTTGTAAACAGAATGGTCGCAAAGCAGGCGGGCTGTGGCGTACTGGCACGCCTTTCAGTAGGGCACAGCGGAAAAAATGGTTGCATCGTTCATGAAAAGCCGAAGCCGTATCGCTTCATTCAAATTTTTCCTGCTTTCTATTACCTCTTTGTAAACATCTTCTGTCTTTTAAAACATGTATTACATGTCAGAGACAAAACAAAATTAATATATACTTATTTAGTTTTTTTTTCCACTGCGGCTCTATTATCGGTGATGCTATTTCGTACAATGGACATAGTCTGTATAGAACGTGTTAATAGGGAGGAAACCGAGTATAATAAAATATTTAACTAACAAATTTCAGAACGAAAGGAACAAGAAAAAAACAAGAAGAAACAGGCGATTGGAACATTAAGGCATGTCTTGTGACTGGGATACCCTCGTATTCAGCACTCACAGTGGGATTACCAATCGAGCGTATGCTGAGCAGGTCACAGTCAGATCGTAGGTGCATGACATAGATGACCCCCTCTCTGAGATCTTGCAGGTATTTTCACTTTTTATGTGTCACTGTTTAAGAGTGTAGCGCAAGTGATTTAATTTAAAAAAATAAGGAAAGAGAGTATGTGAGTGACCTCCGCTAAATTCAGCTGTTGATGACATGTTGTTACAGAACGGCCCTAAGCTCTTTAAGTGACAAAATGTTTTATCCTGCACAACCCATAACCGAGATGTAGGTGTACTTTTTCTAAAAAGGAAATGAAAAATTCTCACTTTCTTGAGTATTCCAGTCCACCATGAGTTATGGGTTGTTTAATACTCTTACCAAATCATCAGGAACTTAAAATTCTACACGATAGTTCACCCTAAGTATTCATTCTAACAATTAGTTTAATTTTAGTTACAGTAGCTGCATCAAACACATTTCTTACCCATGACTAATGCTACAGTTACAGTAACATGTTAGTGATATCTACACTACTATGTACAGACAAGTTGTCGGTCAATGTTGTTCCCAAAAATATCGAATAGTATTTGGACAATTTCTTACAGATCCTCTGCTGTCTCTGACAGAATTACAATGCCATCAAAGTTTTTATTTCAGCTCCATAGTTTTTAATTCCTACTCCGAATTTTTCTTTTGTTTTCTTTAGTACTTGCTCAAAATACAGATTGAATAACATCAACCACTGCTTCCCTTTCATGCCCCTCGACTCTTATAATTGTCATCTGGTTTCTGTGCGAATTGTAAACTGCATTTCGCTCCCTGCATTTGACCCCTGCCACGTTCAGAATTTGAAAGAGTGTATCCCCGTCAACATTATCAAAAGCTTTCTCTCAGCCTACAAATGCTACAAATCTGGGTTTACCTTTCCTTAATCTATCTTTTAAGATGAGTTATAGGGTCAGTATTGCCTCAGGTGTTCCAACATTTCTACGAAATCAAAACTGATCTTCTCCAAGGTCGGCTTCTACCAGTTTTTACATTCGTCTCTAAAGAATTCGTTTTAGTATTTTGCAGCCGTGAGTTATTAAGCTGATAGTTCGGTAATGTTCACACCTGTCAACACCTGCTTTCTTAGGGATTGGAATTATTATATTCTTTTTGAAGACGGAGGGTATTTCAGGAGTCTATTCTCTTTCGCATGTCTCCTTAAATGGCAGTCTCAGGCCGTACAAAGTTTAGATAATTATTGCAGAGGGTCATCATCACAGAGAGAAAGTACATCATGCGTGTGGAACTGTGAAAGCCACTTAAAGTAGAGATCAAAGTGTTGGAGTAGTAACTACCAAACACGCGGAATGATTTTATTGGAATTAGCGTTGTCTGTGGAAGCATACGTTGGCAGCAAAGCAAACTTTGCAGATAGTTTCACATATACGCTGTGACGCACATGAAGGAAAAATCTCTTCCATTGTTTAACGTGATCAGCAACATGGCTGTAGCACAAAAGGTGTTAATAACGTTCAAGACATTCACTGTATGTAATTATGACAGCCTTTACTACAATTACGAAGACTGAAACGTGTGTTGGTATCACTGCTGAAGCGCCAGCGCTGAAACCGTGGTGGCTAAAGCGAAACTTAGTTCCGCTTCTCCTCGTTTGCACCACAACAAAGCACTGATACTTAAAAGCAGAGATATACGCGCGCGCCTTTGAACGTATTTTAGCGTCTCTTTCACCCCTTCTTCCTCTCTTCTACTGGCAGCCTATTATGTAAATACGCAGCTCTCGAGGGATCGGGACTAATTAATGGCACACTCACGCTTTTACGACGCAGCAACAAACATGTTAGGCTAATGACCTATAAATTTCCGTAGGCCCGGTTGATGGCACCAATGAACAGTGCCTCTCCGAAAATGAGATGGTCTGAGTAATGGCGGGTCCCGGCAGAGGGAACACAGTGCTGTTAAAACGGAACCAGCAGGGTACCGAGCAGCGCACCACGGCACGGGCCACGGGCTTGCCGTTCCCAGTGTCTTCGCCCACAGCTGCCGTTGTGGTGGTGTGGTGATCAAGAAACGTGTGTCTCCGTAATCCATGCAGAAAAACCACAGCGCTTCATCGATTCTTAATGGAACAAATTCTTCAGACATTAACGCTGCGTTAGAAAGGTGGATCATGTACCGCCAGTTTAGGTGGGGTGCAGAGCATCCCAATACCTACAATTATCTTACCTCATTTATTCTCAGTGTAAGACTTCTACTATTACGTTTTTTATTTCTTAGATGCTTCTTTCCGCCCTATTCTGCCTTTATCACATTTTACAAAGAACAGCCGCAGGTCGTGGTCTCGCGGTAGCGTTCTCGCTTCCCGAGCACGGGGTCCCGGGTTCGATTCCCGGCGGGGTCAGGGGGTTTCCACCTGCTTCGAAATTATTTGTTGTTGTTTTGTCGCCTTCATCATCATCATTCATCCCCATTACGGTCGGAGGAAGGCAATGGAAAACCACCTCTTCTAGGACCTTGCCTAGTACGGCAGTGTTGGTCTTCCGCACGCTCCCCTATGCTCTATCAAGGAGTATGGGACTTCATCATCATCCTCACAAGGAACAAAATACTGCTTACATAATACATCTAACTTACAGTAAATACTGCAAGTTCTATGCTTGTGCCTTAGTCCATGGATCCAGTTGGCGGGGACTCCGATTCAGGTTTGTCCGTCCTTTTTTACAGGCTCTCTGTGTGGGTCCTTCTTGTTGGTACAGTTTACGATGATGTGGACAGTCTTGGGAGCAATATGAAAAGACTGAGAGATTCCCTGGGAATCTTTGCATTCTTTGTGTTTCTCTTCGGTCCCGAAGCCTGTTCGATTATGTTCCATGATCTGGTCTGGACCTTCTTCGGGTCTGGATGTTTCTTTGTCCACTTAATGACCCCCATCTTTTCCAAGGTAGAAGTCTCCACATCTGATTTGTCCGTCGACTTCTTCTTCGCTGGTGTCCTCACTTGGATCAGTGTCTTGTTCATTCTCTGAAATTTGACCCTCAGTCTCCTCGATCCCATCATTGTCCTCCAAATTAATGACAGCCCTCTCCTATTCCTCCCTTCTTTGCAGTATGTCCATCAGCCTAGCTGTTTCCTATACATAGGTCCATATCTGTAATGTATCATCAGTAATTGTAATAAATTATAATACATTAATCATAATACTCGTATAATATACTACAGGAATACCAGTACCCAAGATATAAAATAACTGAGATTATAGTAAAATAGCAGTGATATACGACGGTTGGAACTTTAATAGTGGCACTATTTATTTACAGCTCGTACAATATAGATACGTGTTTCAAAGTTTTACTGACCTTCAAAGTAGTCACCAGCATTTTGTATAACCCGTTATCAGAGATGTGGTAGTCGTAGCATACTCTCAGCATTGACAATTGTGTTGACAGTTCAAGCGGCGCGGTCAATTGCCTGACGAATTTGTAGCAGTTCTAAGCAAATGCCGTTAAGTGTTTCCTTCAGCTCAGAAATCGAGTTGCACGCATGACGGCTTAAGTCAGGGAAGTGCAGTAGGTGGTATAGCACTTAGCAGCCCCAACATTCAAACAAATCAGTAACAGTTTGTACTGTATGTGCTTGAGCATTGTCCTGCAACATGATCATCAGATCCAGCAGAAAGTGTCATCACTTCTGTCTCTAAGCTGATCGTGGGTTGTGTTCCAAAAATGAACAACACGCAAAAAATATTTCATATATTGTCCGTCTGTTGAGATTCCTTGTCCTCAGGAACAGGTAGAGTATCAATTTGAAATTTATGTCTAATACTAAGGTCGAAGGTCCCTTGGTAGTGTAAATCATTTAAGCTTCTAAGTAAAAGTTATGAAAAGATACTGCCTGATATGTCGCACTCGAAAACTCACTCATCGAAACGTACAGACGAAACATCCGTATACGTGTGTGGCCTGCTGGTCTAGTGATAAAGCGCGGACTCGAATCTCGGTCGGACGACGGGTGTTTTGGGCTTCTATTTAACCTATCCTTCACATCTCTAGATCTGAAGAATTGCCAGGATGAACAAGCGATTTAGATTTCATTTGAAACTCTAGGTCCCTTTCCCCAGTTGGGTAACTGGCATTACTTAGGGACACGCAAGCCCCATAAGAGTCGTCCATTACGAAGGCCTGCACTAGGACATTGCTCCACACTAAATTATTGTTATTAACAATACACGTAAGTGAGTTTGTACTGAACCCTCAGACCTCGATATCTACTCACACTTGTCCATTTATTTTTATTATTATTGTTTGACTTTGGGCATTTAACGTCCATAAGTAACTGACGTGAGGGGAAATTTTAAAGAGGCTGTCATTAATATCGATCGCTCCGCCACTTTTATCAGCACATGTTTTATTTTCACACAAATATTTGAGAAACGAAATTTTATTAAATTACAAATGCATTCTATTAATAAAGGTACGGTATGTGAGTCCTTAAGTGGCATTGTTAGGAGATATTTCATCAAGGGACGTCCGTGACCTATATAGGGAGAACGATCACCATAGTAAAATAATGCAAATCAGAGTTCGCTCGAAAAGATATAGTTTTTAACGGTAACACTGGTCGTCTTAAACGGCAATCGATGCTAACGTTATACCTGTGCGACGAATTTTTGAGAAGTTGTGACTGTGATACAACCTAACGGAAAAAGAACAATCAAACTGGTATTCGTTTCCGAAACAGTCCAGTAGAGACTAGCAATAATCAAGTGGGTCAGCAACAGACGCTATCCCAGCACAAAAGCAAGTTGTAACGTTACATACCAATGTCGGTCGCCAGCCTAATTAGGCATTCTTGTGTCGAGCAATATGATAAAGCAGAAGGCAGTCTTAAGGCTAACCTAATCTCCCTTGCGAAAAACACTTCCACTATTGTGCTGCGAAAATTACCTATCGTCACAGAATGTCCTCGTTATTTCGAAACAGTGATCAGAGCAAACAAAAAGGGAGAATTTAAACTCCAAAGAAAAACTATCTATATTACGCAATTTCTTTCAGGTTTATGGACAAATTACAGGACCTGAGAGCGTCTCTTGCGTTCTAATCAGTGTCTGCAAATAAACTGTCATGTGCATGTGCAATACAAACATTTCAGATACATGAAATAACATTAGAGAATACAATCTTTGACGCCATTTGGTCACATGTTGGAAAAAACATCATCGTTTTAGATTTGACAACATCAAGCTATATTTCAAGAGGAGATTTCTGTTTTGCACACAATGGCAGGTCCTGTTTTACTAATGCGATGCTATATGACACTGATGAAAACACAGCCAGATAGTTTTTTTTAAACCAACTTCGCTAAATTGTAGTAAGGAGAAGTTAGGAGAGAGTTGCTTCTGAGATGGCGAGGTGCGTGGAGCTGTGCCGCCCGCCGCCCCCTGACGAACACATACAAGGTAATGAACGCACGCGATGCCGCATTTTTGAGCGCATAAGGCTTCACTCAGAACTGCAGAAGTCTCATCTGTTACATCCCCTTTTTACGTAACACTAGTGTCGGTCGTCAATTGAAGGTCATGGTATTCACATTTGCTACGTATGTTAAAATCTGAAACGCGATGATTTTTCTGTTATATAATTATTGAGAAGCCACATCAGCCACTGTAATTTACGACAAGTTAGATAAGAAATTAAAGATAATTGAGGGTCACTGTAGACCATTTTGATAGTTTTCTCTTTTGTGAAACTTAATTTAAACCTAGATTATAGATGTGATATGGCATAGGTCATCCTTCGATCCATTGTAGAACTTGGAAAACCACTCAGGAAATATTCGTTCACATTTTTGTTGAACGCAGTTGGTTTTTATCATCCTGTATTAAAATATTTCCTCTTATCGATAGTGCAATTTATAAACAATGTTTTGTGAGTAGAAAAAAATTTCCAATGGTAAACTTAACTGTTTTTTCGACGTTATTTTACCAGCTAACTAAAAATAGGAAAGCTTTGAACCCCTTCCACTAAATTTAGTTAGTATTAAGATTCTTTTACAGGGAGTGCAGTGGAGCTGATGCTGAAATCATTAAGTATTTTGTTACATCATCGCTAGTCTCACTGAAATCTTCTGAACTCTACATGTCATGTGTGGTCTTGCGTCTCCTTACCAGCAACAGGTCCCAGGTTCAAATTAGTCAATTCCCTAAAAAACACGCTCAAAGTGTCGTTGCGCGAAAGTGGTAGGGAGACACGACTTAGAACAAACAGACACCACGCAGAATGTTAGGACCTCTACCTACATGTCTTTGAAGTTTCTATCATACAACAGATTCTTGGGTTTTAGTTTTCTTAGCAATTTGATCATCACAGCCTGTTTCACACAATCTACTCATATGTCAGGAAACAACACTATCATTTCTAGGTTCCTCATTGAACTATAATTCAAGTCATGTTTACTTTATAATTAGGGTTTATGAAGAATGAAATAACATAGAACTTGTGGTAAAACATGCATTTGTGATGATGATAATAAAAACAGTCTTGATCCTATAAGATCAGGTACATTCGATTTATACTAGTTTTATCAGTGAAATCGGTGTAGTTTTGAGAGAATAACGGACATGGAACCTTTAACCAGTGATAATACGCCATTCAATTGAATCTCTCATAAGATTTTACTGTATCTCTCACTCCAATACATCGAAAAACAAATACTGTCTACAAATTCACATCCAGCATATTACATATGCTTGTATCTCTCCAGTGGAGGAGGTGACTGGTGGTCAAAGTCGCTTGCAAGAACCTGCATAACATTTTATTGACTGTACTGGAGGAAAACGATATGCAACAGACTGTCAGTCACGTGAGAGAGTTCCCATACTGTTCCTTCATAAGCAGTTTAATATATAGTTTTTGTGGATGCAACAGATCCAAGCAGTGTATGACTACAGCCTTTTATAGCATCATAAACTTTTTTTCGATCATTATTCTGAGGTCTGTGTCAGGTGCTAAGTGAACAGTACCATTATTCGATCCTATGGCTCTCACACAAGGTTAATATCGCATGTTGTGACCTATGCAGCTACAATAACAAACTAGTTGGTAGAAACAAAACACAGAAGATCTGTTTCTTAGTATCAAAAATGTGCAAGACAAAGCAATGTATGGAAACTGGAACAGTTTGCGGCATTGAAGAGCGTTTCCCACACCTGTCAGAAGGTGATGACCTATACAGTTAATCTCATCTGCTGCAGCAAAAGGGTACTGGATGTCTCAGTGTTCCATTTCGAAGATCATCGTTTCCTGATTTATCAGTCATGTACCCGATTACTTCTCTGGTCTTGACCATCGCTGGAAGATGCTGCTCACAACACGTGTGATGTAGTAGAAATAAATAGAAGTACTATTTTCTTATTGATGAAAAGAAATAACATGTGAGGGGCATTGCAGCATATGGAAATAAGATAAGTCTGCTGCATAAGGAATACTTCCAAACAAGGGTATGATGGTGATGACCTCTACATTTAATCCCATGATCCACAGCAAGATATAGCAGATTTCCAGTGTTCTGCCAAGGCTCTCTCCATCTCAGCCACATGGTGTCAGTCAGTCATTACGTGGTAATCAACACTGTACTGGTGAATGGATGGGATGAGAAAGACACCATTGGTATGGGCTGCGCACTGTAGCTGATAGCACAATCAAGTTTAGTAATTTTACCAGTTGTTCCATAATTTCAACACCAGCCATGACACATCAGAAAGCTTCCCAGTTTTTGTACCACCCCTTCACTACTTTTCAGGCACCATAAACTAAATTGTGAATGCAGGTAGATGACTGTGCAGCACATACATTTGGCCATATACAGCAAAGTATACCAGACAGCGTCCTATACCGATGCAATTAGGTTATCTACATATTTCCAGCGCATTGATCACAGTGCAGAATTTATGATTACAACTGGCATCTTTCCCGGCGTGGATGGGTGACACAGAGAAAAAATTCGGAAATTGAGAGACACCTCGACGTTTTCCTTGACCAATCCTCTATGCAACACCAGTCTTAACCAAGACACCCATCCAAATCAACAAGATCTTTCCAGATGTGTGCATGTTGATGAGGGTAGCACATCTTATTTGTGCATAGTAGACAAAAGAGTGTTGCACTGACATAACAGACAGTGAAGAAGAAACATGTTGTTTATATATGATGGAACTCCAGACAGATGGTGTTTGAAACAATTCACATAAATCAACTGTGCTATCACTTCTGTTGCATAATTCTACTGTCTGAAGTCAGTGCCAGTAGGGTACCAGCATGGGAGAAATGATCATAGAGTATAAACACACACTCCGATGATTATATGATTCTGCACCTGAAGTTGCTATCAGACATACAACCACCCTGTAACTTTACTGTCCCAAACACTATGTTGACAATTTGGAAAATGATAGGAATACTTGCTTCTACACTATTCTGGTGTCCTAGGAAGGCTTCGTAAGGGTATATCTGATGCTCGACTGCTTAAACCTTCATATCATTACAACACAGCACCCACTCTGACCTGGATGCATAGGCCTACAAGTTTTTCGTGGGGAAGTGTGTCATACTGCTGTTTCATCGTCTCATGAGGTAAGCTAGACTACATACAACTGACCGAACTGGTTCTTGATATTCTGCATACTGGCACTGGGACAAAGTTAATGTCAGGGCTGGTCCCACACACGTTCTATCAGGGACAGACGTGAGGATCTTGCAGGGTATGGGAGGACCTGAAAATCACATAGACCATTCATAGTGACATGTCCTACGTGCGGCCGAGCATTGTTCTTGTGCTGTGCACAAGTGATATCTTTGCTGGTATCGATAGTACTTGTAGTATGTTTCCCTCTATCCCATTGCTGGGAGTCTGGGGGATGCTTCGCCTGGAGAGTACGTGTGTCCGTGGCTGTGCTCAGCTTGCTATAGGGAAGTGACGGGCTGTCAGAAGTGGTATTTGAAAGTCCGTGTTTACCAGGGACATGCGAATACTCCATTCTGGCTGAACATTACCGGCACATAGTGGCCTCGGCTGTGGGGTGTTTTCGGCGCCATCACAGCAGTTGGGAATTTAATTGGCAGCTACTCGACAGTTGAAGGAAACACGTCTGGCCAGGCAAAGCATTGATGCCCATTGTGAATTGTGGTCCTCTAATAAGAAAATTTACCTTTAGTCATCCTAGTTTCTTTCGCTCCTTTTTGATATTCGTGTCATCGCTTTGCGCCAGTATTGTGGGCCAAAGGCGCTTGTTGGTACCTTCTTTTTTCATGTCATGCACGGTTTAGCAAACTATCGCGAACGTGTACAGAGTGAGTTGTGTACTCGCCATGTTACTGAGTGGTGCGGGCAGCTTATAGTGTCTTTCAGACCCTTTTCTTAATTTCACTCTATAAATTTTTTATCGTGATTTTTGACAATCTTCGCAGTTTTCTTTCAGGTACCTTGTATTTTATTGCCTGTTGT
The DNA here is from genome assembly GCF_023898315.1 of Schistocerca nitens. Lineage (NCBI taxonomy): Eukaryota > Metazoa > Arthropoda > Insecta > Orthoptera > Acrididae > Schistocerca > Schistocerca nitens. The sequence goes on from NC_064621.1 coordinate 373,836,704, forward strand.
TTAGTGTCTTGCATTTTAGAGAAAATGATGTTAAAGTAGCCAAGGATTTCATTTAAATACTACAAGTAATTGATGGTGATCCAGTTGATTTTATATTTTGGCTTACTGAAGCTTGTGTATTGGCTTATAGTTAAGTTGAATAATGTTTAACGATTTAGCTGCCCCTGCTGATAGGTTTTACATACATCACGCCTCCAAAAATCACCTACAAGAATTTGATATTCTCTTACCCTCTGTGTGCAGACTATTAGCCCCACAGAAAAATTAACAGGATATTGTTGTAGGAAATGAAATGTAGAGCAATTCTGTACTGGAATACATTTTCGCAGGAGGCCACGGTTTTGAGTTATTCAAGGAAAACGCGTTTGAAGGTCACGTTTTGTTTAATAATTCGAAAACCACAGCCTCTAGTGCAAACGTGTGTCAAGACTAAATTTAGCTACGTTAAATGACCTAGGAGTTTAGGTCCTGTACATTTTTCTCTAGGACTAACTATTCGTGTGCACTGAGCGAGAAAACATGAAAATATTATGCTTGATATTTTGAGGCATTGCAGGCTGCATAAAACCCATTGGTAGGGTCACCGAAATCGCCTGTATGTATATGATGCATATTCTCCATTGTTTAATGAATTGTTTGCTAGTGACTTCACTGTGATACTCACCAATCAGTTCTCCAATATGACTGATAAAATGTATCTATTTCTGGTAATATGACTGTCAAGCAGATCACATAAAGGCTATATTACTTCTCATTAGCTACCCTGTTAAGATTTTCGTAAGATTTTTTTCGGGCAATTTTCAGCAGTCGATGTATGTTTCAAAAAATTCATGACACTGAAGTGAATTAACTAGCTTTTATTAGTACTATCAGTTTCGGCCTTAAGCCACAATATGTTGCGAAAATCACTTAAAACATTTCATTTGTCATAAATATTGAAACACAAGGCATTGAATACTTTAATCCAAATGAAACACGTAATAAAACATATGAGATGACAACAACAAATACTTGTGGTTGTTGTCATCTCATATGAAATGGCTCTGAGCACTATGATACTTAACTGCTGAGGTCATCAGTCCCCTAGAACTTAGAACTACTTAAACCTAACTAACCTAAGGACATCACACACATCCATGCCCGAGGCAGGATTCCAACCTGCAACCGTAGCGGTCGCGCGGTTCCAGGCTGTAGCACCTAGAACCGCTCGGCCACAACGGCCGGACATCTCGTATGAGTAGGACGAGTATTTTTTGTTGCTGCACTTGCAATTGCTATGAATGAGTTTTTTATTACTTATTTCATATGGATTAAAATTTTCAATGCTTTATGTTTCATTACTCATGACAAATGAATGTTTTAAGTGATTTTCGTACCAGATCAAGGCTTATGGCCGAAACAGGTAGTACTAGTAAAATCCAGCCAATGCGTTTTAGTGTCATAAGTTTTTTTGAAACTTGTTAAGATAGCCGCATAGGTGAAATTATTTTTTCATGTTTGCATTTACCTCGCTGCCCAGCAGACCTTATCCATTCCGTTTGTGGATTTGATCGGCTGTTGCCATGTTTTTCATCCTTGTTGCATCGAGGCTAGCAGTTTACATAGCTTGAAAATTTTCAGTGGTCTAAATTGTATGTGGTTATGTGAAAATATAGTTTTTAAAAATTGTTTAAGTAAAGGAAGTTCTGGCTATTGTTTGCATTACCATTTTGCTGTAAATTTTACTATAGCTACTAACAGATTTCTTGCATTTTAGGGTTAATTTCAGGAAAATTTCAAAGTGGCTTCACGAATTTTAAAACTTGTTTACTTGGGAATCAGCTGTTAATTTAGTTTGTTTGTATGTGCTGTCGCCTACTTGCAGACTATTAAAGTTCAGTGTATGTAAAATTTTCATTCCCCTTAAAATTTGGTACTGGCATTAACATAGTTAATAAGCCATTTGGTGATACTGAGAGAGAGGAAATTACTCTCTCATCTTTTCTTGTATACGAAAAATTAGTAAAGAGTCTGTTACAACCTACGCACCTTGAGCATGACTCTAGGAAGGTAACGGCCTCAGCAGACGTTGATGGAGACAGGTAGGGCGTTAAAGGCTTGAGGTATTTTTATGGTTCTTAGTTCGTAGAAGCGGCATGTCGGAGGTTGAAAGCAAGTGGCGGCGAGCCCATCGCTCAGTAAATCTTGCCGGACAGGCCGACCTCCATACAGGGCAGACAGAGCACCCCCTAGTCGAGACGTCTCCAGCAGCAGAATGCCACTATATCTGTATTGGCACCAGCCAAAGGCTGTGCTGGGGACGACGGACTGAAGGGACGTGTCTATACAGTGGAGTCATAAAGGATATTGTGTGCGTGTGCAGTGCCACACCAAATAAAAATTCACAAGTTTCGTGTTCGCTGATATTGCAAATAGGCCTGTTCCCACATCCATCGGCCGCCTTGACCATATAAGAAACTCTGGCATCTGAGAAACGCTTAGAGATAGAATCTTTATGACACCTCAAAGCTAGGACAAACATACTCCAAAGCACATGCGATTTGGATAAAGATCTATATGATTGTATCTGTTCAATTATTGCCATTGGAAGTGATGCGACTTCAGAGAAAAACAACTTCTCCCACTGAGAAAACTTAAACGGGCCAGTAATTGGCGGTTTTTTTTTTTTTTTTTTTTTTTTTTTTTTTTTTTTTTTTTTTGCCCGAGGCACAGGTTCCGTAACTCTTGTGCTGGTTTGAAATGAGGTTGTGCTGTCGTGTAGGAGGGGAGGTTTAGCGCTTCTAAAGCCCTGTGACTCAAGATGGGGTGAAGGCAGTGTCGCTCGTGCACTTTGCCAAAAAATTTAGTTGTTCTATCTGGAGAAGTGCGAGGCACTCGGGTTCTGGACTTCAGTCTGGAAACAACCTCTGGCCGAAACTATGGCATGTGTGGTTGGAACTTGCGACCTGTCCTAAGACTGAATTCACTTGCGAGTAGTTAGACTGGGGAGCCAGTGGTGAAATTCTTACTGTACTGACAGTGTGACTTCATACGTCTCAGGCTTCTCGTTTGCCATGGGCACACTTATTCGTTTTTGGTTTGGCAGTCTTGACGTTTGGTATCCTTGTGCACTCTGTCGTATAAGTGAGCCAGATTGGTCCTTGGAATGGCCAGCAAACAGGTGTGTCACACACTGAAATCTACTGTAATTTCGGGGCTCTGGTAGAGAGTAAATTGCGGTCTATCTGCCTGATCGCTAGACCGCGAGATTTTGCATTTCTTTCGTGGCCGTGATCTATTCACAAGTGCCGCCTCACGCCTCGCCTCCACCGCACACATCTCGCCAGCTGCAAGTTACATCATTGCACGAAGCAAACAGGGTAACGTATCGCTGCTCCGGCCTTGTCACGGCGTACAAATCCCAATCGTCGCTTGCTCTCAGCTGCACCTATATAAACTTCTGTAGATTATCGATCAAAGTCTGCTCAGCGTCAGATCAATTCACATTACATTATCCACATTTTTTGGGCCACTGCACTTGACTCACTTTTGCCACCCAGGACACTTGTCCATCGTGGTCTTAAACCCCCTGTTAGTTGAGATTTTTACTCTGCAGCGGAGTGTGCGCACACTCCGCTGCAGAGTGAAATTCTCATTCTGAAAACATCCCCCAGGCTGTGGCTAAGCCATGTCTCTGCAGTATCCTTTCTTTCAGGAGTGCTAGTTCTGCAAGGTTCGCAGGAGAGCTTCTGTAAAGTTTGGAAGGTAGGAGACGAGATACTGGCAGAAGTAAAGCTGTGAGTAACGGGCGTGAGTCGTGCTTCGGTAGCTCAGATGGTAGAGCACTTGCCCGCGAAAGGCAAAAGTCCCGAGTTCGAGTCTCGGTCGGGCACACAGTTTTAATCTGCCAGGAAGTTTCCCCTGTTAGTTGTTTACGATATTCTATCATAATGCGTTTAGCATAAATTATATCTGTCTTTGTTTTAGGAAAATAGTCCGCCCCTGTTATCTGAGTGGACAGCGCGGCGGAATGCCACACCAAGGGGCCTTTGTTCGATTCCTGTCTGGGGCAGAAGATTTTCTCCATTCAGGGAATGGGTGTTGTGTTGTCCTCGTCATCATTTCATCCCAATCTCCGACGCGCAAGTCGCTCTATATGGCGTCGAATGCAATAAGTACTTACCCTCGGCGGCTGAACTTCCCGAATGCGGTACTTCCGGCCCACAATGCCATACGCTCATTTCGTTTTTTTTTTTTTTAATAAATGTTGTCAGTAATCTAGATTTTGCACACATTTTTTATATAGTCCGAACAGCGTTAACTTTCAAAATCGCCACGTATAACCATTGGTTTCAGCATCTATATTCTAAATGTGTAATTCTTCTTTGTTTTTTGGATTTGCCTTTCGCCATTACTTCATTAACTGTACTGTATATACCAGTAACGTACATAATTTTTGATTACCAAAGAAATATACCTTTAGTTGGGCCTCAAGCCAGTTTAACACTTGCTAAATCTGTCTATTTGACTGCCACTGCTGAGTAATTGGGGTTCATTGGGTTTGATTTATAACTCAGATGTACTGTAAGTATGGAAGACACATATCACTTGGCTTTAAGACTTTTTTTATTTGTTGTTTTTGATAATCTTTTTGTTTTCTGTCACTCCATCACTCCTGCATTTTTATAATTGCTAAGAGTTTGAATGTATTTAAGAGACTGTTGTTAAAATATACTTTATGTTGGGGTACCAATAACTTTCATCTCCTCAACTAGCTCCTTACCGCTTCAGTCGTGTTGAAAAGTGACACCACAGCACACAGGAAATGTGGGAACTCTCCCCACGACGCCACCATGCTCGCTGACGATGGTTATATCAGTAGTGCAACATCGCAAATAATCGCTGAACACAAGGCAAAGGCATTCATCAGTTGTCCATGTCACCACCCCAAACGCAGCGTTGCAGCGTCGCATTGACAATAATTCCTCAGTTTGGGTACTGCTGATCTTTGACCAGTAGTGTGGAAACGTTTCAGGAATTCATTTCTACACTCCTGGAAATTGAAATAAGAACACCGTGAATTCATTGTCCCAGGAAGGGGAAACTTTATTGACACATTCCTGGGGTCAGATACATCACATGATCACACTGACAGAACCACAGGCACATAGACACAGGCAACAGAGCATGCACAATGTCGGCACTAGTACAGTGTATATCCACCTTTCGCAGCAATGCAGGCTGCTATTCTCCCATGGAGACGATCGTAGAGATGCTGGATGTTGTCCTGTGGAACGGCTTGCCATGCCATTTCCACCTGGCGCCTCAGTTGGACCAGCGTTCGTGCTGGACGTGCAGACCGCGTGAGACGACGCTTCATCCAGTCCCAAACATGCTCAATGGGGGACAGATCCGGAGATCTTGCTGGCCAGGGTAGTTGACTTACACCTTCTAGAGCACGTTGGGTGGCACGGGATACATGCGGACGTGCATTGTCCTGTTGGAACAGCAAGTTCCCTTGCCGGTCTAGGAATGGTAGAACGATGGGTTCGATGACGGTTTGGATGTACCGTGCACTATTCAGTGTCCCCTCGACGATCACCAGTGGTGTACGGCCAGTGTAGGAGATCGCTCCCCACACCATGATGCTGGGTGTTGGCCCTGTGTGCCTCGGTCGTATGCAGTCCTGATTGTGGCGCTCACCTGCACGGCGCCAAACACGCATACGACCATCATTGGCACCAAGGCAGAAGCGACTCTCATCGCTGAAGACGACACGTCTCCATTCGTCCCTCCATTCACGCCTGTCGCGACACCACTGGAGGCGGGCTGCACGATGTTGGGGCGTGAGCGGAAGACGGCCTAACGGTGTGCGGGACCGTAGCCCAGCTTCATGGAGACGGTTGCGAATGGTCCTCGCCGATACCCCAGGAGCAACAGTGTCCCTAATTTGCGTAGGATCCTACGGTCTTGGCGTGCATCCGTGCGTCGCTGCGGTCCGGTCCCAGGTCGACGGGCACGTGCACCTTCCGCCGACCACTGGCGACAACATCGATGTACTGTGGAGACCTCACGCCCCACGTGTTGAGCAATTCGGCGATACGTCCACCCGGCCTCCCGCATGCCCACTATACGCCCTCGCTCAAAGTCCGTCAACTGCACATACGGTTCACGTCCACGCTGTCGCGGCATGCTACCAGTGTTAAAGACTGCGATGGAGCTCCGTATGCCACGGCAAACTGGCTGACACTGACGGCGGCGGTGCACAAATGCTGCGCAGCTAGCGCCATTCGACGGCCAACACCGCGGTTCCTGGTGTGTCCGCTGTGCCGTGCGTGTGATCATTGCTTGTACAGCCCTCTCGCAGTGTCCGGAGCAAGTATGGTGGGTGTGACACACCAGTGTCAATGTGTTCTTTTTTCCATTTTCAGGAGTGTATTTCTTGGCTGGCAGGTTCAGAAGTGAAGGAGCTACGACGCTACAATGTGCTTGGTATTCCCACGTGGTGGTCAAATATGGTCGTTGAGAACGACGAGTAGACCTGCCTTCACAGTCCAATACAGAGGCCACTGTTACATAACAGTGTGCGGCAAATCTGGGTACTGCACTAATCGACCTGCCAGTCAAATAGAGACCTAGAATAAGGCTCCTTTCAAAATTCGTGAGGTGCTGATAACGCTGTATCATACAGGTACACGGCTTTTCCGATATGTTCACAGTGATTATTCAACATCTGAATGTGTCCACATCCATTATACGAGGCGTGACAGTTAAGTAATGAGACTGATTTTCTTTGCAGGATGTGGCAACCCTGCAGGCCTGTGTAGGCACAATATCTTTGACCCTGGTCTATAAGCTGCTTCTAGTCCAAGTGTCAGATCGATGCAACTGCTCAATCATGAGATGTGCTGTAATAAGTTAACACATGTTTGTGTCACTTGTCACGGTAATGGAACGACATAATATTGCACAATGGTATGCCATTTCTTTTTGCGTTAAATTGGGTGAAAACGCGACAGCAACTTACGGTAAGTTTCGGAAGGGATTTGGAGAGGAGCTTATATCAAGAGATTAAGTTTTTCGTTGGCATAAAATGTTTAGTGAAAGCAGAACGAAAGTTGAAGATGAAGACCGCAGTGGACGATCATCAACCTCACTGACAGATGTCAACTTAGCCAGAGTGTGTGAATCCGTACAATCTGATCGAAGATTATCTGTGAAAATGATTGCAGAAGAACTGAACATCAATCGAGAAACGGTTCGTGGTTCGTCTAATAATAACTGAGGACCTTGATATGAGAAAGATTTGAGCAAAAATGGTCCCCAAAAATCTCACACCACAACAGCGAGAAACACGGGAAAATGATGCAGCCGATCTCTTAGAGCAAGCGGAAATCAATCCAGAACTGTTGAGCCTTGTTATCACTGGTGATGAATGTTGGCTTTTTCAGCACGGTCCAGAGACAAAACGCCGAAGTTCGAAATGGTGCTCAAAGGGATCACCCAGACCAAAAAAAAAAAAAAAAAAGGTCGCATGTCAAAGTCAAAAGTGAAATGCACGCTTGTGTGATTCTTTGATTCCGAGGGAATTGTTCATAAAGAGTAGGTGCCTCCTGGACAAACAGTTAACTAATATATCAAAACTACACATGATTGTCCTGATGGGATTTCCGCAACCGTACACCAAATAAAAATATGGCATTTCAGTCTTTGATCGCTATTTTTTTTACTTTCAATGACCGGTTTCAGGCTAGTTGCCCATCTTCAGATCATATATTGAAGTTACAGAGTAACATGTCAGTACAGAACTATCGGTTCGCTGTCATAACAGTTATGACAGCGAACCGATAGATCTGTACTGACAAGTTAATCTGTAACTGCAATATATGATCTGAAGATGGGCAGCTAGCCTGAAACCGGCCATTAAAAATAATTAATAGCGATCAAAGACTGATATGCCATATTTTTAGTTAACTAATATTACTACAAAGAAATTTTAGAAAAACTTCGTAAAAGAATTCTTCGTGTCCGTGACAGGCTAAGCCATGTCTCCACAGTATCCTTTCTTTCAGGAGTGCTAGTTCTGCAAGGTTCGCAGGAGAGCTTCTGTAAAGTTTGGAAGGTAGGAGACGAGACACTGGCAGAAGTAAAGCTGTGAGACCAGGCGTGCGTCGTGCTTCGGTAGCTCAGATGGTAGAGCACTTGCCCGCGAAAGGCAAAGGTCCCGAGTTCGAGTCTCGGTCGGGCACACAGTTTTAATCTGCCAGGAAGTTTCAACATTAATGATAACTGGATTCTGCATCACTATAGTTGCCATCCCATACTGCTCTGTCAGTACAGCAATTCTTAACCTCAAAACAAATTCCAGTACTACCACAGCCAGCTTATTCACCAGATATCGCTCCGTGCGACTTTTTTCTATTCCCAAGAGTAAAAAACGGCGGACAAGGGACACAGTTTTCAAACAACACAAAATGTCCAAAAAGCTGTGACGAGTGTCTTAGAGGATATTACAGAAGATGAGTTCCAGAAATGTTACCATCAATGGCAGAAGCGCTGGAAAAAGTGTGAGCAATCAGAAGGAGACAACACTAAACCTGACTAAAACGGTAAGCAACATTTTTTTTTTCACATCAGTCTCATTACTTTATTGTCGCACGTCGTATACCCACCAGGCCTGCTAACAACACTGTACACGAACTACATTAATGCTCTCTGGTGGCCTTTAGTTGTCTCAGTGAACTGTGACTCTAACCATACTCGCCGATTGTGGGTACACGTACGAAGCTACTCTGATATCTGGCCATGTCCTCAGCGTGCTTCACTTATTTTTGTCAGGCAGTGTATTTTTCAAACACGGAAATCGGTTGTGTGGTCCATCAACAATAAAATTCTAATGCGAATGCGCTCTCCTTGCTCCCAGAGGCCTCAGTTCCCTTTATTGACGACGCGCCATTGTCGGTATGCGCACTACTGGCACGTCCCCTGCAGGCTTCAGGCACGGCACGCGCCGCCCACAGTTCCTTCCCAGGGGATTCCCCGTTGGCGCCGCGGCCGCAAGTACCGATGCTGTGCTGGTGCCGCCGTAACCGTTAACAGCTGCGGTCGACAGCGGAGCAATATCTGCTCTGCTGCGGCGCGGCGCCGATAAAGCGGCGCGCGCTCTGTCCTCGCCGCCATTGTGGTGGCCGTAGCCCGCTAGTGATACACCAGACCGCACACCGCACCCGCACCGCCGAACCTCCTGCCGAATCATAGCAACGCCGCATTAATCCACAGGACGGCCGTTCCGAGCTACGGTCACAGCGGCGCGGACAGCTACAAGCACCGCAGTTAACGGCGAACAGCGTCCTGCAAGTCCTATGAGAGATCGTAACCGGCTCCCTGTACGCGCGCCACGTGACAATCGTCGTTGGAAACCTTTCTCAAGTCGTATATCGGTTTATTTCGTGTCGTACAGTCTGTGCTTCCTGAAAGAAGCACCTTTTGTTTCTCCATAACAACGACATGTTCGCCTTCAGTAAAACGTAAAGTCAGCATCGGCCTTTAGGATTCCGCGATGTACAGGATGCCCATAGAGTCCCACTATCACTTCAAAAGGTCGTAACTTGGAATGTTTTATAAACTAGGGAAAAACGCGTCTCTCGAAGCACAAAAAGGCGAATAATCATGCTCCTGTTTAAAAGACTCTGGCTGAAAAGTCGGATACCAGATGCCTCATTCTACCTTCCACAGCACCTTAAAATTTTCCCCAAACATTTTGGCTGAGAACATACTCGTGTTCTTTTGACATGCAACTCCCCTCTCACTCCCACAATCTCTCCTAGCTGTAACTCGCTCATACTCACTTGTTTACCGCTGTAAATCTCTCTCATACATCCACTCCTATTTTCGCAGTGTCACTTATCATTCAGCCCAACACATTGCCATTATCTCTTAATGGCTCTCTGACTGTCACTGTCTCCCGTTTCACAGCCAGTCTCCTTCGGGTTCGTTCCTATTAATACTGTCTCCCTCTCTCTCTCTTTGTACTATTACCTTATTCATTCCATCATACTGCTGCTGTCCCTTCTAATTGTCACTAACTCTTTCTCCCTCGTTGTTACTGTCATAGACGCTGTCTCTCATTATCACTGGTCACCCACTTCCACTCTCTCTGTCCCTTTATTCCTCTCCCACTGCTCTCGTTTCCCAGCAGTATTCTGTCACTGTCAACTATGTTCCACCGCCACTCCTTCTCTCACACTGCCATTGTCTCCTTCACTCTTTCTATACCAGAGTCACTGTGTGCTATCCTTGTAGTATTCATTACTTTTCCGCCTGTTTCCTCCTGCCAGTGTCTCCTTCTCTCTTATCATAAAAAACTGCGAATATTTTCACATGCCAAAATTTTTAAAGCTGCTGACAAGGATAGAATGAGGCAGTTGGTACCCGTCTTTTCAGTGAGAGTCTTTAAACGGGAGCATATTCGCCTTTTGTTGTGCTCCAATAGCATAATTTTTCTGCTGGTTCCCTTCTTTTTCCTGCCATATCAAGGCATGTTACTGTTATGAGAGAAAAAAAAACATCTTTATGGGTTGGTAAATTTTTGATACCTTACTTACGTGAAATTGAAATAACGCCAAAAATAATTTTACACCTCAGACCGGATTTTATGTGCATGGAAATTTTGCATGGGCTTCAGTACTACAGCAAGGAGTTCCTACAACCCTTCTGATAATAACGGAGACACGCTGCAGCATATTTCTCCTTGGTACCCACTCTATTAACTACGTTTACGTATATAGAACTTAACGTGAACAAGCAGGGTAAGTTTGAACCTCTGTATTTTGAATTTAATAAAATGTGGTTCAATGTCCTCAGATCCCGAGCGCTAAAACTCAGTAATAACTTTTTTGCTCGGATGCAAAAAATCTGTAATTGGCCTAAAATAAGAACATCTGTTAAGTTGAAGTTATCTGTATACGATTCATAAATAGAGGCCTAAAAGTGACATCTGACAGCATTGAAGACGCTACGGGTGCCGCGGACCAAACCAAAGAATTCAAAGTCTTTAGTAAAAGAGGAAGTTACTGTCTCAGACTCACACAGTAATAAAAAGAACTGTACATTGTACTGAATTGTATTAAAATAAATAGGTTTCCTTTCATGTAATTTCATTTTGTAAACGAAAAGATGGATTTCTTAGAACAAAACATAATATGCAGATTGATAATTAATATGTGATAAATCTCGGGGGAATGCATAGAAGATTCAATAAGAAGCAAAAATGTTCATATTTTATCCGTGTGACTAACTTTTTTTCTAATTTTCCTTATAACAAATTTTATTGTTACATGTTATCTTCGTTTCCGTCCTTTTATTTTCAAAATTTACTGTTTAGTTTTAAAGATATTTTTTCTATAGAAATATTGTCTTCAGGTGCCTAAATTAAATTTTCAAAAAGTCTTCCATTAGCTCATGCACAAGATTTTAAACGCTGCATCGTGAATTGTCTTACTCGCACCATATTCCCTTCTTCTGAACAAGCTAGCGAAGAATTTCAGCATTCTCAATAGATGTTGAATATACGAGCACGTTCTGAAAAGTAATGCCCCCGAATTTTTTATTCTGTCCTCAATATCGGTTAAGGTATTACACGTCATGCATATTAATGGGTCGACTTTGTAGCTCTCCGCCGCTAGATGGCTCCGAATAGTAGTGTGATACGGCGACATGGAACGTATGTAAACCAGTGCGTGGGAAACAGCGTGCTGTAATCGAGTTTGTAGCTTCAGATGAGTTCATCCACACGAGGAGTACCCTGTGTTTGAGCATGACACAGCTGCACCACACACACGAGTGACGCAACATCTGTAACAATCCGACGCCTTGGGTTCAATGTCATCGATCATCCACTGTACAGTCCCGACTTGGCCCCGTCCGCTTCTCATCTGTTCCCCAAACTTAAAGAACTCCTCTTCGAGGACTTCATTTTCATAGTGATGAAGCGGTGCAAGCTGAGGCGAAATTATGGATCCGTCACAAAAGTTTAACACTCTACAGTGACGGTATCAACAAACAGGTCTCTCGTTGGGAGGAATGTCTTCGTCGCGAGTCACAGTTTTGAGAAATAAATATGTAAAGATGGGGAATGTTAGTAAAATTAGTTTTATTTAAAGAGCTTTCAGTGTTTTCATATATAATAGTCGGAGACAAAACTTGACAGCACGCCCTCGTACTAGGTCCATTAAATGCCCCCAAGAATAAAAAACCCAGTGGACTGAGACGAGAAGATCGAGCAGACGAATGTGTTGCTGCCCCACAACTTATTCAGTTATTTTGGAAACACTGGTTTAAAATTGCTCTTGATTGCAGAGCAAACTGAAGTAGTGGTCTATTGGGAATGAATCACGTGACCTGAGAAGTGTAGTGGACCGTCTTCGAGTAAAACATTTATATGTTCCATGAAAAATTCGGTACATGATGTAATGTCATGGAAAATGAAAGGTCCAATTAATCTGTCTCCAATTATGTCAGCCCGGATATTAAACATGGTAAACCGTTGTTTCCATAACTGCAAAATGGTTCAAATGGCTCTAAGTACTATGGGACTTAACATCTGAGGTCATGAGTCCCCTCCATAACTGCAGAAGTAGTCACATCCACGGATACTTGAGTGTTATGAAAATCCTGCACTCTATTCCTGGTAAACTACGCTTCAGCAGTGAACTGTATTGGCCCTGATCACACATCTGCAGTAACAAAGGACGAAAAGCTTTTCTGTATTGAAAATGTTTCAGTAAGACCTCAAGGTTGTAAGGATGAAGAAGTCCACACTGCCACATGACTCACATTCTCAGTTTATGCTATTTATCAGGTACTACTGCCCTATTGCCCTCATTAACAGATTTTCTAAGATTATTTATTCTTCCATAATGAAATGACGTTTTTCAAAAGCGCGGGTGTCTCCCTGAGACGTTCATGTATTCTTTGAAAGGTCTTATTGTTTGGTAAATATATGTTACGAAATCTACCAGCAAACGAACTTCTGCCTTCAGATTCATTTCAATTTACGAGTCCACACTTCAGAAGCATTTTCTCAACGTACTCATTAGGATACTTTGGGAAGAAATGTACAGCATACACTAGTCCAATAAGGATTCGGCCGAGTAGGTGTCACGACCGTGACTGGAAGTTTGAAGCAACAAGTCGCTATCAAGCTGAAGTCGCTAAGGCACTTTTATCCGGTGGCGTCCCTCTCGGAAATAGCCGATTCGATTCCTGGTGAAGGAAGAATGTTTAGTACACACTAAACGCTAGTCAAATAAGAACTGTAGAGTAAATCTAAATCTTTATGGTGCAATACACTTCAATTATCAATTCCGATTCTGTTCATTAACATAGCCACTATTAATCACTATAACAGTTCATTGCCTGATTTACGCTTGGGTCGCATATGAAGGAATTTCTTCCCACTTGATAAAAAAATGGTTCAAATGGCTCTGAGCACTATGGGACTTAACATCTATGGTCATCAGTTCCCTAGAACTTAGAACTACTTAAACCTAACTAACCTAAGGACATCACACAACACCCAGCCATCACGAGGCAGAGAAAATCCCTGACCCCACCGGGAATCGAACCCGGGCGTTGGAAGCGAGAACGCTACCGCACGACCACGAGATGCGGGCCCCACTTGATAGGGAACTGGGGCCACGTCAGGTGTTTAGGCACACTTTAGCCTTAACTGATTTGGGCAAACCACAAAAATTCAAAATTATATGGTGGCTGAAAACGTGCATCTTTCAAATGAGAGTGTAGTGTCTTTATTTTGCCAAAGGGCTCAGAATATTAAGCCTTTATGAGAACCTTTACAACGAAAAACACGAGAAGAACTGTTGGTTGACTGCAGAGTAACCAGACTGTTTTTATTTTCCTTTTTAAATAAAAGTATCCGTGTCATAAGGCTTTCATAGTGGTTGTATCTGTACGCCTTAACGAGAACATTGGTCGATGAGATAGTTATTAAGTATACGTACGTGTTCAAACTCGTTTCTTCTTAGAAGAGCGTAGCAACGTTTGAAGCTTAAGCGTATGCGAAACTTGAAACAAATCATAAAATTCAGCTGTAATTCATCTGGCATAATTTAACGATCCGTTCACATTCAGCTTAGAATAGTAACGATTTTGTTACCGACCGAGGCTGTGCAATGTTTCAGGGACTAGTCTCACATTCTGGAGTAGTGGCGTTCAAATTCCCGTTATGCTACACTGATTTAGTTTTCCTGTGGCTTCTCGAAATTGTGGAAGGTAGATTCTCAGATGCTTAATCCCAAAATAAACACGGAATTTTTCGGTTCTCACATTTCTCCAGTTGTGATTAGTTATGCGTCTCTGACAGAAAGATAAAGAACCCATACCTTCCGTCCATCTATAGTAGAGTAATAGGGGAAGTGTCAGTGATGTCTAGCTGAAGGAACAATCACGACATACGTCTGAGTGGGTTAGTGAAACAGCGCGGCATATGGACCATTCAGCAGGATTTTCGGCACATTGTTCTAGACGATACGCACAGTGCCTGAATTATTGTATGTGATGGGAAACGGACTCGTGTAGCGTTTGCTCTCGATGGCATTTTCAGCTACTCTGTGAAGTTACCAGTGCAGCGATGATGGTTACACGACACTGGAAGCGAGCCCGTCACATCTTTCCTTGAGTGTACACGCAGTAAATTTTGTTTTGAATAAATGCGGTCGGGTCTCCTTACAGCTTAAATTCGAGGCCCGTGGCTGGGAAGTGTTTAAATGAATTATGCCCTGCCAGAATGAGGACGGAAGGCAGATGTGGAGAGCGGGCGTGGGCCACGGGCAGACTTGACTAGCTGTGTGCGCCGGGGGACCGGGACCGGCGCGTAGTTTAATTTTCGTCCGAGTCTCGGAGATGCAAACAAGCAATTAGCCTGCAATACGATGCTAATTTATGGAGTATCCTTTCGGCGGAGGGGTGTCCTCTGTAGTGTGCGTGTACGTGTGCATGCGAGTGTGTGTGTGTGTGTGTTTGTGTGTGTGTGTGTGTGTGTGTGGGTGGGTGGGTGGGTGTATTTGAGGCAGAGAGGAAGGGTGGGAGAGGAACACTGATGCATGGGTGGCCACTCCGTGTACAGTCATGACTGTGTACAACTGATCCGTCTCGTTGGCATCAGCAGCAAAGTGAAAGAACTACGGACCATGTTCGAAACTTCTTTCAGCTAAATACCCCAGAAACAGTTTATATGTGCTTCCGTGCATGTAGAGGGTTATCCCGTAGTGACGTTACAGACTTTCAGTGTTTATGGAGCAGGATAAGTGTGTCAGTTTTGGTTGAAAGACCATGGTCCGGAAACGACCCAGCCGAAACTTATAAACGAAAATCGTTTTGATACATCTGACGGTTGAATACAGGTAGCGGTACTGTTGTTGCTAAGACTGTAGGGTAGAAAACTTTCAGAGGTGGTGGTACAGATCAAACAAGAACAAATGGTTTAACAAACATGGGCTCTAATATACGTACCTTAAGAGCAGTGGACAGTTGTATGGATGTTCAGTAGAAGAGAAGTGTTTCCCAGTAGTGAAGATGAACAATTGCTCATGAGTCTTAAAGTATGAACTCTACAGCTGATATTTACTAGACTTTTTTCTGGTTTTTGTCCATAAAATGACCGCCGAAAGTTGCCTACCCTACACTCTTAGCAGCAACAGTACCAGTACATGTAGTCCGCTGTCACAGTTAGCAGAAAGAATTTCGCTTATAAATTTCGACTCGGTCATTTCCGAACCAAAGGCCCTTACCTCAAACTGAAACATTTCCTTCTCTAAATGGTTCAAATGGCTCTGAGCACTATGGGACTCAACGGCTGAGGTCATTAGTCCCCTAGAACTTAGAACTAGTTAAACCTAACTAACCTAAGGACATCACAAACATCCATGCCCGAGGCAGGATTCGAACCTGCGACCGTAGCGGTCTTGCGGTTCCAGACTGCAGCGCCTTTAACCGCACGGCCACTTCGGCCTGCCATTTCCTTCTCTATCATCCCCGAAAGATCGTAACACGAGAATGGAATTACCTTATATAGGTGTATATACGTTTCCAGCTTCAGGTGTGCTTAATTACAGAAGGAAGGAGCCTCGACGCGTGCACTATCTGAGATAAGAGGCCGAGAATCATCTGTCAGATAATGCCGGCTTCCCCCGGAAACCTTGCAATAAAAGACAACGGCCAATCCTTCCAACACCGGAAAAGCAAAAGGAATGGGCTCTTCTCAGAGCCAACTCTGACGATTGCAAGCCTAAACGTAGAGGGTATCACCAGAAACAAACAACAAATCATATCACAACTTTGTCGCACGCACAAATGGGACATACTGTGTATACAAGAAACACACAAGAAAGAAGGGGCAATAAGACCAGAAATAGAAGGAATGAAATTAGCCATAGAAAATCCACATCGTAAATATGGCAGCGCTGTCTTCACAAAACCTGAGATGGCCATAATATCAACTAACAGAACTACATACAATAATATAGAATTACTGACTGTCGAGTGTAGCACCTTCACCGTAACGTCAGTATACAAGCCGTCCGGAGAGAAGTTCAACTTGACTTTGCCGCCAAACTTCTACAATCAGAAAACACAGTTCATCTTAGGAGACTTCAACTGCCACAGCACATGGGGCTACAAACATACAGACGACAACGGACATAAATTAGAGCAGTGGGCGGAAATAAATAACTTATCCCTGATCCATGATCCCAAGCTACCATGCTCGTTCAGCAGCAAAATATGGAAGCGCGAATACAACCTTGATATTTGTTTTGTAAGCGCAAACGTGGAAGACCGATGCTTAAAAACTGCATACGCACCTCTTGATAAAACACAACACCGACCTATCGGAATACAAATATACGGTGCTTTGAGAACAACGAAAATACCATTCCGCAGACACTTCAACTTTAAAAAAGCTAAATGGACAGAATATGCTGTGGAACTGGATGCAGAAATAAAAAATCTATACCCAATTCCAGAAAATTATCAAACTTTCGTAGAGACCCTCCAAAAGATTTCTCGAAGACACATACTCCGAGGCTGCAGAGAGCATTTCATCCCAGGTCTCTCTGGCGAATCAAATAACATCCTGAGGGAGTACGAAATGCTTTACGAACAGGACCCCTTTAGTGAAGAAGTAGTCCAATGTGGAGAAACACTAATGGAAATGATTAGTGAATCAAGACAAAGGAAATGGGTTGAAACTCTGGAAGTAATGGATATGACCCAGATTAGCAAAATCTCTTGGAACTTAATAAAAAAACTTAATTGTGACTTTGGGACAGCTAAACAATGCTCTTCAGTAACACCCAATCAAATTGCCCATCAGCTCCTACTAAATGGAAACCCCAACAAGAAATGTCAGAAAATAAAAATCAGCAGAATTCCGAGTCAAGAGTCAAGCATGTTCGAAATACCGTTTACCATGAAAGATCTTAATCATGGAATGAACTCAATGAAAAACGGGAAAGCAGCGGGAGTCGACGATATATGCGTGGAACAGATCAAACAGCTCGGACCTAGTGCGAAGCAATGGATCCTGCAGCTCTTTAATCATTGCTTAAAAAAGTGTAAGATCCCAATGATGTGGAGGAAATCAAAGGTAGTGGGGCTACTGAAACCTGGGAAAGACGCAGGTCAACCGAAGAACTACCGCCCAATAGCACTCCTGTGTCATCTGTACAAACTGTAAGAAAGAATAATCTTAAACCGCATAGCAAATATCGCAGACCAAAAGCTCAATCCCCAACAGGCTGGATTCAGATCCGGGAAATCATGCACCAGTCAAATCCTAGCACTCACAGATCACATAGAGGAAGGGTTTAAAAACAAACAAAGAACCGGCGTAGCATTGGTGGACTTAAGTTCTGCATACGACACCGTCAACCACAGAAAGCTCATGGAAAAACTGTACTGTACATTTAAGGGTCATCAGTTCACAAAAATCATTTATCTCAGCTGCAAAACAGAAGTTCTCAGTGTGCTGGCCCCCCTACTATTTAACCTATACACTAATGATCAACCAACACCGGAACGTACTACCCATTTCTTGTATCTGGCCATTACAGCGCAAGGAAATAGCTTCGAGGAAGTAGAAGGGAAATTAGAAAGCTTGCTACACGTACTGTCTGAATACTATAAAGAGAACTCCCTCAAACCAAATCCATCTAAGACACAGGTTAGCGCTTTCCACCTCCGCACAAAACAGGCAAACAGGAAGCTGAACGTCACCTGGAATGGCAACAAACTGGACCATACGGACAAACCAACATACCTTGGTGTCGTGCTGGATAGATCACTGACGTACAGATGTCACTGTGAAAAAACCTGCCAAGCCCGCATCTCGTGGTCGTGCGGTAGCGTTCTCGCTTCCCACGCCCGGGTTCCCGGGTTCGATTCCCGGCGGGGTCAGGGATTTTTCTCTGCCTCGTGATGGCTGGGTGTTGAGTGATGTCCTTAGGTTAGTTAGGTTTAAGTAGTTCTAAGTTCTAGGGGACTGATGACCATAGATGTTAAGTCCCATAGTGCTCAGAGCCATTTGAACCATTTGAAAACCTGCCAAAAAGTTGCTGCCAGGAACAATATTTTAAGAGAACTGACGAACAGTAAATGGGGAGCTAGTCCGACTGTATTACGAACAACTGCTCAAGCACTTTGCTTTTCCACGGCAGAATATGCATGCCCTGTATGGTCCCGATCCACACATGCCAAAAAAGTCACTACAGTCCTTAATGAAACATGCAGGCTAACAGCAGGATGCATGAAACCCATTCCACTTGGGAAAATATACAAAGCAGCTGGATTCTCATGTCCTGAATCCCGAAGAATTGCGCACGAACATACAGAAAAATTTAAACAGATTTTCGACGAGCGCCACCCGCTGCATGGTTCTTCCTGTGGACGTAGCAGACTTAAATCCCGCAAGAGATTCTTCACTAGTGAATTGAACGAGCCTCTGAAGGACTACCCTGCCTCACGAGAAATACCCAGCGGCAGTACATCAAGCTGGAGGATTTGGAGAACACTGAACCGCATCAGAACAGGCGTAGCAGCAGTTAAAGCAAACCTAGTCAAATGGGGCTTCAAGGACGAAGGAGACAACAAATGCGACTGTGGTGAAGTTCAGGATACGGAACACCTTCTACAGTGTTCCATCTGCCCCACAAGGTGTACCCTTGACGAACTATGGCTTGAGAAGGGAGAAACATTGGACTTGGCCAGACATTGGGCTGAAAGGCTTTGAAACAAATCTCCGGACACGAAAAAGTAAAGTAAGTACTGAAGGCAACAGACGGCACAGACAGAGTGAAAATGAGAAAGGAAGCGAGACAGCTCTACTGTTTATCTGATTACCAAGTCGTTTTTGTATAAGGCTCTAGAAAGTAACTCTCGCCAACTACTGACGGGGGTAAGGATTGCAAAAGGATATAGGATGTTCTTCCAGTTTTTGCCGGTCCTCATTAAGATTACACGGAAGAATGGCCGGAATAGAAAAAAGTGCTGAATTAGTTATTTTTCTGGGAGTACTGTAACAGAGTGTACAACACGTGTTTCCAGGATGAAGTTCGGACTGCAGGGGAGTGATACTGCCTAATTAGGTGAGGGGTATCGCAAGTCGTGCTCGGACAGCTCACTAGGTAAGAAATTTCCCCAGTAAGTGAAGGTTCCCAGTTCCAATACGGTCTGGCGCTCAGTTTTAGTGTCCCAATAAGTCTCGACATGCCACCAGTCTGCCTTTACCTGTGTATGCCATGTCTCAAGATAACCCAGATATTACAAAGGAAGGCCGCTAATGATTAACAGAGGTGCCATTCTGCCAGAAATTTGGTCGCATTATCAGAAAAGCCTATACAGAAGTTCAGAAGATATGATTGCAAATCATATCAAATTTTATTTATCCAGATGTGCATTTCTCCTTTGCAAATGAAGAACAACAAAAAAGAATTATCTTTAACTAACCCTCCATTCTCTCTACGGTGGTTATCTGGTAACCTATCACGAAAAATAAGTTACTTCGCTCAGTAGGAAATTCGCTTTGAGCACGAAATGAAACACAGATTGAAAATAAACAGAGATATAATCTTAGACATCTATTTAAGTGAGAAAAGAGAAAAATATGTATAATCAGTTTGAAAAATGTGTCATTGCAACGTAATGACATAATTATAAAATATGATTTATGAACGTCCAGTGATCAGCAAGAAACGATTACAAAACTCTTTCTGGAGGATTACTGTGTAGATACGACATTGATTTAGCAAATTACTCAGAAATTACGCAAGTACAGATTCTTCGACTCATTATTTTCCTGATGTGACGAAACTTGGACAAAGTGCTAAACATATGAAATGCTGTAACGAAAATCAAAGTACACTTCCAGAAATGAATTTGTTCGAATGTATAAGATTTTGTTGCTAAACAAAGTTAAGGTGTTGGTTGAGTACTAATTTCGAGACTGAGTTTCACTATCCTGCACAATAATTTTTTTCATTTGTTGTTTCGTACACTGAAACCATCATACACAACGCATCCATGCGGGTATGGTGGCAGATCAGCATCAAAATCCGGCGCAGCGAGTGTGATTAGTTTCTTCTCAGTCTTCAAGGAATGTGCATAATCAGTAGTGTGTTGTCTGGTGCAGGTAATAATATACCTCGGAAAGATCTTTTGCTCAAGTGTGGCTAGTGCGATCGCCAGCGGCATTTACGTGATTTCGTGTCTTTCAAACAGCCGTAGCTATTTCTTGAAAGAACACTTTCATGCATTTCCGACGACATCATGCTTTCCTGTATGAATAATACAGTTTAGATCGCTTAAGGGTTCTTTATTACATTTTTTTCCATTTCGTTCTACTGCTGATCCAAGTGTTTTAACGTGTCTGCGAGAATTACGATGCCAGTAGTAAACGTTAAAACAACTGTTTCTTCTCTTCTCAGCGCAATATCGTCATAGAAACGCGAAAGCAACTCTTTTAGGAAACCCTGCTGAAGAATGGTTGTGCATCACCTATAGGCTTGCTGTTACATGTGTGTTCCTAATCTTGTCAAGTCATATCGTACGTAATAGCCCTGACAGGTTCATGAGAGACATTTGCGGCTGTTGGTCTCCTATCGGAAGTCGCTTTCGTGATGTTTTCGTTGTGATTCTGGGGACGTAGCTGTGGGATTAACATCGTTGTAGGACAGGCAGACTGAACACGTGAAAAATCATATCACATATAGATAAAAAATTAACAGTAAATAAAACAAAACGCGGAAGAGAGCAACAGTTCTTTGCACTAGTCGTCGCTGGAGTATGACGTGAACAAAGTGCTTTACATCGCACATGATACTATGCGTTACGGAGTACGGATGTAGATTTAGATTAACGAGAGGTGTGGCAGAATGGTAAGATTAGATCACTGACAGACCGTGGAGCAGTACGACCTATTTTGTATGACTATATGGAGAACCTTTGAGTTCTAACATAAGTTCTGATAACTCCCTAAAAGTTTACAAAACTTGACAACGAGACACGCAGTATCCTAGCTCTTTCAAATGGCTGTGCGTAACTGAGGGTGTTTCAAGTGACACG
Organism: Schistocerca nitens; assembly: GCF_023898315.1. Taxonomy (NCBI): domain Eukaryota; kingdom Metazoa; phylum Arthropoda; class Insecta; order Orthoptera; family Acrididae; genus Schistocerca; species Schistocerca nitens. Next base: position 373,858,319 of record NC_064621.1, read on the forward strand.
TTCATGCAAATATCCACACGCCTGTAGCACTGTACGGAATCATAAATTATAATGGCCTTCATGCTTTACTTGCAAATCATTTACCGCAGACGACAGCCTCTTGCCGTTCTCCGAAAAATCATTAACATCACAACTGTGTATTTGAGTGTGGATACAAAACCACTTCAACATAGGCTCACAGTACACACAGTAAATATTTTCAATGGCCACTATCTAATTAGCTGACCTAAGCTCTCGTTTCACGCAATTATTGCTAATTTAAGTAAGAAGTAAGGTTCATGTAAAATAAATGTGTTAAAAAGGATTGGTTATTTCGCGACAAAATTCGCATATAGACGATTACTTCATCGTAGGCTGTTGCCAATTAAAAATAGCTTTTGTTAAGCGGCATCTATGCAGGCAAAATCGGCTGCCAATGGCCAATAAACGCTGTCTGAATTAAAAAATTTTCTTCATCTTTTACTGTTAATTATGAGGAAAAATACTGAATACTGACAAGAAGATGGTTTATGGAGCGTTCCAGCCGTTTTTTGTAACGAGAAAAGCAAATTTATGATTGTTGGGGACGAGATTTTTGGGTATGACAGCTACGGATCTGCGATGCACAGCATTTTAACTGTTAAGTAGGGATAATCTTACGCATATTTTCAATAGGGAGACCAAAATGGCTAGGAGATGATAAAGTGCTGGTTTGTGAAAAAGGTTTCCAACATAGTGGTTGTGCTCAGTGCCGGGACTACGAACAGTGCGTCTCTATTACTGAGGTCGAAACTCACTATTTGCGCGAAAAATGCGCCTAAAAGTTTTCGAATTACTTTATTTTACCATTTACCGTAAGTAACAATGAATTATTCTTGAAAAAATAAGTAATGACTATATTATGAAATTAATTTTTTACTATTAACAGGTAATTTGTAGCGTAAATAATTTATTTTTCTCTCAATGTACTCTTTCAAAATCAAAACTAGTTCTCTCACTTTATTTAGCCCTTATTAGCTACGTGACCAGTACGCCGTACACCGACGAGCACAGTGGCAATCCGGGCACTTTCTCAGATTATTCATTAATTAGGTGCATTTATTTTGTGCAACGAGAATGAAAAAATTCAAGTAGGTTGGAGGATAGGCCGATTGTAATGTCTATAATTTCGAAGTTCCCCGATCGATTATAACACAACTAAGAAAATCTCCAAATCTTAGAGTGAGTATTAAACCCGCTCTGCTTGCTCAATGTACAGATTGAATAACATCGGGGATAAGCTACAACCCTGTCTCACTCCCTTCCCAAACACTGCTTCCCTTTCATACCCCTCGACTCTTATAACTGCCATCTGCTTTCTGAACAAATTGTAAATAGCCTTTCGCTCCCTGTATTTTACCCCTGCCACCTTCAAAATTTGAAGGAGAGTATTCCAATCAACATTGTCAAAAGCTTTCTGTAAGTCTATAAATGCTAGAAACGTAGGTTTGCCTTTCCTTAATCTTTCTTCTAAGATAAGTCGTAGGGTCAGTATTGTCTCACGTGTTCCAACATTTCCACGGAATCCTAACTGATCTTCCCCGAGGTCGGTTTCTACTAGTTTTTCCATTCGCCTGTAAAGAATTTGCTTTAGTATTTTGCAGCTGTGACTTATTAAACTGATAGTTCGGTAATTTTCACATCTGTCAACACCTGCTTTCTTTTGGATTGGAATTGTTATATTCTTCTTGAAGTCTGAGGGTATTTTGACTGTCTCATACATCTTACTCACCAGATGGTAGATTTTGTCAGGACTGGCTCTCCCAAGGCTGTCAGTAGTTCTAATGGAATGTTGTCTACTCCTGGGTCCTTGTTTCGACTCAGGTCTTTCAGTGCTCTGTCAAACTCTTTACGCAGTATCATATCTCCAATTTCATCTTCACCTACATCCTCTTCCATTTCCATAATATTGTCCTCAAGTACGTCGCCCTTGTATAGACCCTCTATATACTCATTCCACTTTTCTGCTTTCCCTTCTATGCCTAGAACTGGGTTTCCATCAGAGCTCTTGATATTCATGCAAGTGGTTCTCCTTTCTCCAAAGGTCTCTTTAATTTTCCTGTAAGCAGTAACTATCTTACCCCTAGTGAGATAAGCCTCTACATCCTTACATTTGTCTTCTAGCCAATCCTGCTCAGCCATTTTGCACTTCCTGTCGATCTCATTTTTGAGACGTTTGTATTCCTTTTTGCCTGCTTCATTTACTGCATTTTTATATTTTCTCCTTTCATCAATTAAATTCAATATTTCTTCTGTTACCCAAGGGTTTCTACTAGCCCTCGTCTTTTTACCTATTTGATCCTCTGCTGCCTTCACTATTTCATCCCCCAAAGCCATTCTTCTTCTACTGTATTCCTTTCCCCCATTACTGTCAATTGTTCCCTTATGCTCTCCCTGAAACTCTGTACAACCTCTGGTTCTTTCAGTTTATCCAAGTCCCATCTCCATAATTTTCCACCTTTTTGCAGTTTCTTCAGTTTCAGTCTACAGTTCATAACCAATAGATTGTGGTCAGAGTCCACATCTGCCCCTGGAAATGTCTTGTGTGTTACAAATAACAAAAGAAGTGTTTCACCGTTTCTCGAAATTCAACACCCAAGCGGTGAAATAGTGGATGAAAGTTAGTATGGAAATATTCCATTACGTGAGTATTTTCGAAACTAAATCAATGAAAATTTGTATTTGGCTTCTCATCTGTTAGAGATAGGAAAAATATACATTCCATTTTTTTTGGAAATTTAACCCTTAAGGAGGAGAAATAGGTGGGTGAAGTGTTTTATGAAAATATTTCGTTGTGAAAACATTTCTTAAGACAAATCTTTGGAAAGTGGTACTTTTATTTGGTTTCTCGGTTAGAAAATAAAATACATGTTTCACTGGTTTTGGAACAATAAGTGCGTGAGACCCAGCCCAAATCGTTAAGAATAGAAACTAGAAATTGGGAGAGGATGTGGATGTTATATTGTAGGCAACGTTTCAGAAGGGACTGCTCGAGATTCCTCTCTTAAGGGGGTGTAATTGGGGATGAAACAGTTTTTGAAACTATGTCGCTGTTAAGGCAATTTTGAAGCTAGAGCTACGAAAATTGGTATTTGGTTTCTCCGCCAATTCAGGAAAACTATGTGTTTTAACTTGACAAGAAGAAGGGACCGGTTGGTAGGACATGTTCTGAGGCATCAAGGGATCACAAATTTAGCATTGGAGGGCAGCGTGGAGGGTAAAAATCGTAGAGGGAGACCAAGAAATGAACACACTAAGCAGATTCAGAAGGACGGAGGCTGCAGTAGGTACTGGGAGATGAAGAAGCTTGCACAGGATAGAGTAGCATGGAGAGCTGCATCAAACCAGTCTCTGGACTGAAGACAACAACAACAATAACATGTGTTTCAGCACCTTTGGAAAATCAACAACGAAGGGGGTAAAATAATGGATAAAAACTTTTTTCGAAAATGAATCACTACTGAAAACCAAACCATTTAAGCAATATCTATGAAAATTAGTATTTCACATCTCAGTTAGAAATTAAAAAAAAAAATGCCGTATGTGTTTCGTATGTTTGGAAACTAAGCATCGTATGGGAGCAAAATAAGAGGTGAAAAGTTTTATGAAATTTTTTTTCATTATGAAAACATTTCAAAGCTAAATCTATAAAAATTTGTTTTTTGCTTCTCTGTTCCAGAAAAAAAAAATACGTGTTTGACTGTTTTCAAAATTCAGCTCGTAATGGGGTGAAATAGGGATCGAAAATTTTTAAGAAAATTTTTCATTGTATTAGAATATTTTGAAAACTAATCTCTGAAAGTTGGTATTTGACTTCTCGGTTAGGTACAAAGAAATATGCTTTAGGGGATAGAGGTCTGTATGAAGTATCATCACAAGTATGTAAACATTATGATTTACAAAAAAATGTAACATCAGGTACCAGAATCGTATATTGGTCAGAAGCGCTCTCGAAAAATACAATGCTTCTATGGACGTAATTAGCTTGAAAAGCTTAGAAGGTGTTGAAGTTTGTGAACAACACGAAAATACCACTAAAGACAAAAATAACAAAAACCTTGTGCAGACCATTCGGTATACGCGAGCGAAGCAGGGGCGCGAAGCTAATACATAAATTACTATGTAATATACTAATGAGAAAATGTTATTATCAAGCATCTCGAAAAATTCTTGGCCGATTCACTTCACATTTTTACACGTTACTCAGACGAACATTTGGACATACATGGGCTGCTTATTTGTAACATACGTAACATATAAAAATATATGTAATATATAAAGGGCAACCGTTGTTACCGAACGTCTAGAAATGTTCTTGGCAGAGTTTGAACACTATTCTAATAAACATTCAGATGGACGTTAAGTTAGAAATTCGTAATGTATGCGATACATAAATATATATCTAATATAGAAAGAGGAAAATTTGCTACAAAAAACCTCCGAAAGTACTAGACTGAATTTATTCAAATTTTTACGCCTTACGGTCATAAACGTTTGGACAAATACAGGCTAGATATGTTTATATACATGATATACACACACATAATTGTCAAATGTTGTTTGCAAAAACCTCGAAAAGTTGTAGACCAACTAGTTCAAGTTTTACGCGATACTCTAATAAACATTGAGACTATAGTAGCTGAATTTGTAATAAAAATAGAGAATGCTTGAGGTCAGACAGAGGGATGACGAGGAGATGAGCAGACAGGTAGGAGGAAATCGAGATAGAGGGCGGAAAGTAGGAGATAGGCAGAGGGAGGATGCAGGAGGAGATAGAGAGAGAGAGAGAGAGAGAGAGAGAGAGAGAGAGAGAAAGAGAAGAGAAATGGGGTTTGGGTGTTAAGGTGGACAGAGAAAGAAGGGAGTGGTGGATGGAGAGAAGGAGAGTGACACAGGAGCAGGAGGAGATAGACGAAAGGAGAAGATGGGGGGGGGGGGGGAGGCAGAAGTGATGGATAGAGGATGAGGGACGGGGAGGATATGAAGAAAGAGAAGTTGAGGAGGAGGCGGACAAAGAGAGGGAGAGAAAGAGGTGGACAGAGACAGTGGGAAGGAGGAAATTAGGGGGTGTAACGATTTCCGTTATTTATTTAGCAATTTTCCTTTTAACTAGACTCTGGTGAGGTACAGCTAGTGTACTGTAAATTTTTTTCTGGGATTTTGTATAATCACAAATTTTCCGATAAGCGTTCAACAGTGTAACATCGAGTTGTTGCTTTCTTAGAAGTTGATTTCGGTAAGACACAGCCACTGGGACGGATCCTTGTTTTGTATAACGCTGATTCAGAAAACAACGGAGACGTGCTGTCCCAGTCTCTCAAGAGTGGAAGTGGTAGCCCGGCATGCTGTGCCTTCTTTTCTGACCCATTATCTCGAAGCGGGGCGTCGGAACGTGACGGACATCGCAGACAAAAGCGTTGGACGCCAGAGGACCGAGCAGGACGGACGTGGCAGCTGTCAGAGATAGCGACACGGGGGCGGCTGCCAGTGTTACGGCGGGCAACTGGATGGCTCTGCTCCAGGTGGGTCCTCCGGCTGTAGCTGTCACGTTGCTCTCTGCCGTGACCTCTTCCTCACGGAGCACGGTGGGACTGTCTATTGGTTTACTAGTTGCACATGCATTGGAAACCGATGTTCGAGCGAGTCATTCTGTCACAGCTGCGCCGGCCGCGGTGGTCTAGCGGTTCTGGCGCTGCAGTCCGGAACCGCGAGACTGCTACGGTCGCAGGTTCGAATCCTGCCTCGGGCATGGGTGTGTGTGATGTCCTTAGGTTAGTTAGGTTTAAGTAGTTCTAAGTTCTAGGGGACTTATGACCTAAGATGTTGAGTCCCATAGTGCTCAGAGCCATTTGAACCATTTTTTTTGTCACAGCTGCTGTGACTGAAACTGTATTATCACAACCATTCAATATCCGTATTGAACAGTCAGTAGGGATGGAAAAAGAAGTCTTCTATTAACTAACAGATATTCACTTCGGTAACTCATTTTGCTATGATTGAGTCTAACTTTCTGTTCTCTGAATTCATTGTGTAGTAGTGGCGTGACTGATTATCTTGTTACAGCATCATGCAACAGTCAGCGAAACAGTACGAAAGTTTCTATTGTAAACCAATTCGCTGCTGGAATTTAGAGTACACATTCTTTATGAGAGGTCTTAGTTTGCACAGTTATTTCATAATGTTGGTGTCAGCTGACTGTAGAATAATGTCTACTTATCGCTACTTGCGCAGAGGATGCGTATTCAGAATTCTAATTTTTCATCCACAAATATGAAATCTATATAAACCATAAGATGAGAGCTACGTATTCACAGTGCCTTTCTCTCTCTGTAAACTGATTGAAACTAGTAAGCCGTCTCGGCTCGGTCTATGTTTTTACATCTTTGCCTGCTGGCGCAATCCGAATGGCCTTTCGGTCACCTGTTAGTTGTGTCTTTGGTTTTAGTTTCTTGGAGCGAGTTGCTTCCACATGGTCAGACAGTGGGTCGCAGACAGGGAGAGAGAGATGAGGGTCACACGTGACGTACGGTGAGCTGTTGGCAGAGCTTACGGGTACACGACTGTCTAAGCGGCCGGTGGTGGATAGCCTTGTGTTGATCGGAAATACTTGGGCCTAATATCGACGCAGCCGGTTTTCACTGGATTAGGACGCATAGTTGCTGAGGTGAGTGTTGGAGTGCTGTTCATCTTTTGGTAGTAAGGTACTCGTTGCTTGATTGACACATGTGCTCGTGTGGTGAAGTTCCTCCCGTCACTCTGGACTGTGGTTCTCCATCACTTTATCTCAAGTGTTAAAATTACCTTTTGGTGCCTCTGTTGAAATTATCTCAGTGCCATATTTGTTGCACTTGAAAATTTCTTTTAATTGCAACTTGTTCAGTGTCTGCTTGTCTTGTAATTCGGGCTTGAAATTGTGTCATACGCTCTAGGCCGCTACGAGTATTAGTAACCGCTGAGGTCGAAATTGAGTCCTGATGCAATGACTATAAAATTGCTTATGGCCATGGTAAGCTAACTCTAGCTACCCAGTGAATCTTGGGTAAATTGGATAAATTACCGAACTATCAGTTTAATAAGTTACCGCTGCAAAATACTAACGCGAATTCTGTTCAGAGGAATGGAAAAACTGATAGAAGCAGACCTCAGGGAAGATCAATTTGGATTCCGTAGAAATATGGGAACACGAGAGGTAATACTGACCCTACGACTTATCTTAGAAGCTAGATTAAGAAAAGACAAACCTACGTTTCTAGCATTTGTAGACTTGGAGAAAGCTTTTGACAATGTTAACTGGAATACTCTCTTTCAAATCCTGAAGGTGGCAGGGGTAAAACACAGGGAGCGAAAGGCTATTTACAATTTGTACCGAAACCAGATGGCAGTTGTAAGAGTCGAGGGACATGAAAGGGAAGCAGTGGTTGGGAAGGGAGTGAGACGGGGTTGTAGCCTCTCCCAAATGTTATTCAATCTTTATATTGAGCAAGCAGTAAAGGAAACAAAAGAAAAATTCGGAGTAGGTATTAAAATCCATGGAGAAGAAATAAAAACTTTAAGGTTCGCCGATGACATTGCAATTCTGTCAGAGACAGCAAAGGACTTGGAAGAGCAGTTGAACGGAATGGACAGTGTCTTGAAAGGAGGATATAAGATGAACATCAACAAAAGCAAAAGGAGGATAATGGAATGTAGTCGAATTAAGTCGGGTGATGCTGCGGCAATTGGATTAGGAAATGAAACACTTAAAGTAGTAAAGGAATTTTGCTATTTGGGGAGCAAAATAACTGATGATGGTCGAAGTAGAGAGGATATAAAATGTAGACCGGCAATGGCAAGGAAAGCGTTTCTGAAGAAGAGAAATTTGTTAACATTGAGTATAGATTCGTTTCTGAAAGTATTTGTATGGAGTGTAGCCATGTATGGAAGTGAAACATGGAGGATAAATAGTTTAGACAAGAAGAGAATAGAAGCTTTTGAAATGTGGTGCTACAGAAGAATGCTGAAGATTAGATGGGTAGATCACGTATCTATTGAGGAAGTATTGAATAGGGTTGGGGAGAAGAGGAGTTTGTGGCACAACTTGACAAGACGAAGGGATCGCTTGGTACGACATGTTCTGTGGCATCAAGGGATCACCAATTTTGTATTGGAGGGCAGCGTGGAGGGTAAAAATCGTAGAGGGAGACCAAGAGATGAGTACACTAAACAGATTCAGAAGGATGTTGGCTGCAGTACGTATTGGGAGACGAAGAAGCTTGCACATGATAGAGTAGCATGGAGAGCTGCATCAAACCAGTCTCAGGACTGAAGACCACAACAACAACAACAACAAGTTCCACTTCGGTGAGATTTTTCCCCTTTCAAAAAATTAATATTTATTATTTTAAACGTAATTACTATTGTAGTTGTCTGAGTGTTAGCTCTCAATATTTGTCTGTTACCTTTTAAGTCACTTAAATTAATGTGTTTCAGCACCGTTTGATTTCTTGATTATTACATTAACCTTTAGTCATATTTTATTCTATCATTAGCCGGTTAATCCTCTTAGTAATTTTTATTGTAATATTCTTGTTGTAGTACGTAAGGCTTAGTTAGGGCTTGGGGCCACGCTCCCATTGAGTATCTTGTCTTGGTCTGAGCATTTTCATATGTTCTATGCTATGTTTGCTCTCGGCTTTCCGAGCTGTTCGTAGTGTTTTGAGGCGCTGTCCCTGCTTGTTATCTGTTACCACTGGTTCATCTGGCGTAGCCTGTCCTCGTCAACCGTGTATGTGCTCTGCTACGGCATCCCTCATTACTTGACATTCTGTCTCGTGACGATCGGGCGTTAATTGAGACAAGAGAGCTTGTTTTTCTAAACCGTCCTATTTAGACCTGGCCGGTCGTACCTGCCCCTTCCATGTTTTCCCTGTTTCTTGTTTGACTTTAACGCAATAATTTTAATATTCGTGTAAAGCTCAATTTGTTAAACGGTATATTACTTTTCCACGTCAGTATCTTGATTATGCCCAACTGGCTACTCTCATTAATAAAATATTGGATATTTGTATTGAGATCTGTTTTGGTACTCGTTGCATAAAATATTGGTCCATAACGGGCCTCAGATCGTCAGATATCACACTTGCATAATTTTATGTTACAACACGTCTTTTGAGTTATATTCATTGAAGTCAAGCACCCCCTTTGGCCAGCGGAGTTGTAATCTTTAACGTCATTGCTCTCATTGTTTGCATAGCTCTAAGTGCGTGTTTAAGTTGTATTTGATTTTACTACTTCCTTGTCAGTACTTCCAAAATTGATGCATTTTTTTAGCTTAAATTAATCAATTAATCTTCATTTGGTTCAGCTGAAGAAGTTTTGGAGTATCTGCTTGAATCATTTGTATTTTATCAGTGTTTTAGGTATCTGCGTAATAAAAGATTGTTGAACTTTTGTCAAGTAACGAATTATTTGTGATAAATGTTTCCCATGCCCCCATGGTTGTTTCCTTATCCTGGGGCGTCCACCGATATTTCAACTAACAGGCGTAGCTGTGGAGTCTCACGGAGCTGAGGGGGCCACGGCATGGGTGGGAGGGAGAGAGAGAGAGAGAGAGAGAGAAACAGACTGTGACTGACACTGGAAGCAAGACTTAAAAAAAATCAGGACGTCTTCATAGGACTTATCGACCTAGGAAAATGTTTCGGCAATGTAAAATGCAGCAAGATGTTCGAAATTCCCAGAGAAAAAGCTTTAAGGTACAGGAGATGACGGGTAACATAGAGTATGTATAAGAACCGAGAAGCAACGACAAGAACGGAAGAGCAAAAACGAATTCTCGGATTAAAAAGAATTTATACATGGAAGAAGCGATGACGGAAATAAAAGATCGTTTCTGGAGTGGAATTAAATTAAGAATGGAACAATATTAACGAAAATATTCGCTGATGACATTACTAGACGAGGTACTGGCGGAAATACAGCTGCGAGGACGGGGCGAGAGTCGTGCTTGGGTAGCTCAGTTGGTAGAGCACTTGCCCGCGAAATGTAAAGGTTCCGAGTTCGAGTCTCGGTCCGGCACACAGTTTTAATCTGCCAGGTAGTTTGACATTACTAATCTCACTGATAGCGAAAAAGTGAAAAGTAATTACGGGAAGCAGGAATGAAATCAATAATCAAATTATTACCCAAATTGGGGACCAAGAAGTAGAAGAAGATAAGGAATACTGCTACATTGAAAAGTAGACTACCAAAGGCAAAGAGGGCTTTCTTGGGCTAAAGAAGTATTTTCTGAGATATGTTCTTCTGGACCACATAATTGACCAGTAGTGAATCACGGAGTACATGAAAACCGGAAAAGAAGGGAATACAAAATTCTGAGATGTGGTGCTATAACAGGGTTCTGAAAATGACAAGTTCCTCCGCAGAAACGGAGAGGATAGAGATAGATGGAAAACATTGACAAGAAAAGACATGAAGAAACGACAAGAGTTTAGACGTCAGGGAATAAGTTTGCATGATACGAGTTTAGTTTTGCCAGTGCCTGTCCGCCTACACGCTACCCACGTACGTGACGAGACTTCCCGAGCGGGAAGGCGTGCCGGTCCCCGGCAAGAATCCACCCGGCGGATTACTGTCGAGGTCCTGTGTGCCGGCCAATCTGTGCATGGTTTTTCAGGCGGCTTTCCATCTGCCTCGGCGAATGCGGGTTGGTTCCCCTTATTCCGCCTCAGTTACACTATGTCGGCGATTGCTGCGCAAACACTGTCTCCACGTACGCGTACACCATAATTACTAAACCAAGCAAACATCTGAGGTTACACTCGTCTTGTATGATACATTCCCGAGGCGGTCCACTGGGGACAGAACTGCACAATAACCCTGGGTTCGGTGTGCGGCGACGGTGGGGCAGGTGGACTGGTATGGCCTATTCTGGGGTTATGAGCCACTGAGAGCTAAGGCGGGACGAACCCTCTCCGTCGTTTCTAGGTCCCCAGTTCAATACATACATACGTACACACACACATGATCGAGAAGAATCTATGTCGTACCGGAATAATGGACCAGTCCCTGTGCATATTCACTTTGTTCATTGGTATTAATTAAGAAAAGAGGTAATGCTTTCTTCAACTTCTCAATAAAAGAATGGAAGTCGAAGCAGTTCAGCATCTATTCACATCAATTGTACTGTGCTAACGTTAATGCCATTAGTAGGACTACAACTTCTGAGCTCCATATTCAGTGCAGATATCAACTCAATGTTTATTACGGTATTTCAACAAACTGCTCGTGTGTGGAACAAGTGGTATGGATAACAAGAGGATTACACACTATACCCTCTAAGACAAATAAAAAAAGAAAAAAAAAGAAAAAAAAGAAACGACGCACCATTTGATCATGTTGCCATTAATGAATTTTTCTAATAAAAGGTCAAACCTTTATTTGTAGAGCTTGAAGGAATTATCAGAATGGGACGGAAATGGGAGACATGATGTACATGTAGAGACAAACAAATACGATTTCAGAAGAAAATGATGATTTATTGAAGAGAAAAAGCTGTACAGATCGAGCAAGTCATCAACGCTTTGGTCATCTCTGGCCTTTAAGCAAGCATCTATCGGCTTGCCGTTTATAGACAGAATTTTGTGTCCGCCTGAGGGATACCGAGTCAAGCCTGTCCAGATGGTGCAACAGATCGCCAAAATTCCGAGAGGGTGTGAGAGCCCTGTCCGTAATGCTCCAAACGCTCTCAATTGTGGAGAGATCCGGCGACCTTGCTCGGCAATGTAGATTCCCGCCGTGTGCGGGCAGAAGTTGTGTTGCTGAAATGTAGGACCAGGATGCGTTGGCATGAATGGTAACAAAACGGGGCGTAAAATATCGTCGACGTACCGCTGGGTTGTAAGATTTCCGCGGATGACAACCAAAACGTTCCTGCTATGGAAAGAAAGGCACCCTAGACGAACACTTCTGCTTGTTGGGCGGTATGGCGCCCGACCGTCAGGTTGGTGAACATGAATAGACGTGTTACTGCCACTTCCTCCAATGATTTTAGAAATTCCGATGTAATGCTACGCATCCCTTCTGCCTTATTTAATCTGCAGATGTGCAAAGCTTTCTTAAATTTTGAATTTAATACTTTATTCCGTACCTTCTGCCTGTTGCCTCCTGTTTCTTCTTCCATCACGTCATTAGAGAAGTTCTCCCCCTCACAACCGCCTTCAATATAAGCTTACCACCTATCGGTCCTCTGCATTAAACAGTAGAATTCCCATTGTCCTCTTAATGTTACCGCCCTTCCTATTAATTACACCGAATGTTGTTTTGACCTTTCCATACGCTGAGTCAGTCCTTTCGACAATCATTTCGTTTTCGATTTCATTACTTTCTTCATGCAGCTATTTCGTCTTAGCTTTCCTACTTATTTTTATTCCAAAATGACTTGTATTTCTGTAAACCTGAATTTCACGGAACATTTTTGTACTTACATCTCAACTGAAGTATTTCTTTTGTAATCCATCGTTTCTTCACAGTTACCTTCCTTGCAACTATGCTTTTCTTTCAAGAGTCAGTGATTGCCCTTTTTAGAGATGTCCATTCTTCTTCAACTGTACTGGCAACTGGCCGGCCGGTGTGGCCGAGCGGTTCTAGGCGCTTCAGTCTGGAACCGCGCGACCGCTACGGTCGCAGGTTCGAATCCTGCCACGGGCATGGATGTGTGTGATGCCGTTAGGTTAGTTAGGTTTAAGTAGTTCTAAGTTCTAGGGGACTGATAAACTCCTATGTTAAGTCCCATAGTGCTCAGACAATTTGAACCATTTTTGTATTGCCAACTGAGCTTATCGACCTTCTCAGCAGGGCAGCCTTCATACATTGCAGAAGAAAATGTTTTGCAGCCTCTGAGAGTATCAGCCTGATTTACTAATCTTCTTTGCGTTGCAGTCTATCCACAAGTGCCAAAAATAGTTATCAAGCCCTTGACACGTATGGTGCCTTTCACGACAGGCATATTGAAGGACTATCATTGGCCTGCCTTATCGACCTGTTACGCAGGGCTACACATGTGGATGATGGTGTACGCGACAAGGTTAAGATGGATAGAGGAGGGAACGTAGAGAGAGAAGGGGCATGAGAGTATGTGTAGAGAGAGAATGCAGCAGAAGGATCCCATGATCGCCGGCCGGTGTGGCCGTGCGGTTAAAGGCGCTTCAGTCTGGAACCGCGTGACCGCTACGGTCGCAGGTTCGAATCCTGCCTCGGGAATGGATGTGTATGATGTCCTTAGGTTAGTTAGGTTTAAGTAGTTCTAAGTTCTAGGGGACTGATGACTACAGATGTTAAGTCCCATAGTGCTCAGAGCCATTTGAACCATTTTTTTTTTTTTTTTTTTGATCCCATGATCAGATGGGCAGAGAGAAGATGGTAAGTAGAGGTAAGGGAGGGGGATGGGTGGGAGGAGATGAGTAGTGAGAGGTTTGGAGGATATAGGTAGGAAGAGGGGGCAGGATGGGGTGCATAGTGAGAGGTTCAGAAGAATAGAGAGCGATTAGTAGGAGCTTGGCAGAGAAAGAAAGGAGGAGGTAGGCTGAGATGGCGGAGGAGGAGGTGCCCAGAGAGGAGGAAGAGCAGACAGGGAGACAGGGGCATGATGGGAGCTGGGAAGGGAGAGCTACAGAATCGGGGGACAAAGTGGTGATGGGTAGACAGGGGGAGGGGGGGGGCGGAGGGCATAAACAGAGAGATGTGAGGAATATATGCGTCGACCCCATACTTCAGTGAAACCATTACGAGACGTCTAGTATACACACTCACAAACACACACACACACACACACACACACACACACACACACACACACACACACACACTGAAGAGCCAAAGAAACTGGTACACCAGCCTAATATCGATAGGGACCCTGCCAGCACACACAAGTTCCGCAACACGATGTGGCATGGACTCGACTAATGTCTGAAGTAGTGCTCGAGGGAATTGGCACCATTAATCCTGCAGGGCTGTCCATAAATCCATAAGAGTATGACAGGGTGGAGATCTCTTCTGAACAGCACGTTGAAAGGCGTCCCAGATTTGCTCATATGCTCAATAATGTTCATGTCTGGGGAGTTTGGTGGCCAGCAGAAAGCAATGTCGCACTGTCCTACTGGAATTTCCCAAGTTCGTCGCAACGCACAATGGACATGAATGGATGCAGGTGATCAGACAGGATGCTTACATAGTGTCACCTGTCAGAGTAGTATCTAGACGTATCAGGGGTCCCATATCGTTCCAACATGCGCTCCACACCATTACAGAACCTCCATTGATTCATGAGGTTGTCGCCATATCTCTACACGTCCATTCGCTCAATCCAATTTGAAACGAGATCCGTCCTAACAGGCAACATGTTTCTAGTCGTCAACAGTCCAAGTCGTTGTTGACGGGCAGACGACGCGTTAAGTTTTGTGTCATGCAGTCATCAAGGATACACCAGTGGGCCTTTGGCTCTGAAAGCCCATATCGATGATATTTCCTTGAATGGTTCAGTCGCTGATACTTGTTAATGGCCCAGCATTGAAATCTGCAGCAATTCGCGGAACGGTTGCACTTATGTCTCGTTCAACGATTCTCTTCAGTTGTCGTTCGTTCCGTTAATGCAGGATATTTTTCCAGCTGCAGTGATGTCAGAGATTTGATGTTTTACCGGATTCCTGACATTCACGGTACACTCGTGAAATGGTGGTACTGGAAAATCTGCACTTCATCGCTACATCGGAGATGCTGCGTCCCATCACTCGTGTGCCAACTATAACACCACGTTGAAACTCAGTTAAATCACGATAAGCTGTCATTGTAGCAGCAGTTACTGATCTAAGAACTGCGCCAAACACTTGTTGCCTTATATAGGCGTTGCCGACCGCAGCGCTGTATTCTGCCTGTTTACATGTCTCTGTTTTCATATGCATGCCTATACCTGTGTGTGTGTGTGTGTGTGTGTGTGTGTGTGTGTGTGTGTGTGTGTGTGTGTGTGTGTGTGTTTGACTGTGTGGCTCACAAACAACACTGTGGGGCATATAGCCTTCTAACTCCAGTAGAAGAGGAGATAGGGCGAAATTAGTCTGTCCTATATCATAGGCAAGTTGCTTGGGAACAGTATCTGCCTGCCAGATGAATCTGATTTGCGGTGAAGTATCTTACCAGGAGCAAGAAACAGTTTTCCAGGCCCATATATGTAGGCTACCCTACTTGAGGGCTGTGTTGTGTTTTAGTATTGGCTTGCTTTAGCCACCTGCTTTGCATGGCGGCCTCAGGGGAAAATAAATGGTTTTCAAGCCCCTTATATGTAGCCTGCCCTGAATAGCAGATGTGTTATGGGAGTAGTATGGGCTTATTTTATTCATCTGTGATGAGCATGGCTGTGGACAGTTTGAGAAGAATAGAGGAGGGGATGGATGGGGTAATGGGAGGATGAGGTGGACAGAGAAAGAAGAGGAGGGGGAGATGGATGAGGCAAGTTGGAAGTTTAGAGCGATAATGGGCAGGTGGAAAAGAAGAAGAGATGGAGATGAAATGTAAGATGAGAAGGAGATTATAGGTCAGAAAGAGAGGGTGAAGTATAATCAGAGGGGGGGGGGGGGGGGTGGAGGAAATAGACAAAGAGAGGGCAGAAAGATATGAAGAGACAGAGAGAGTGGGGAGAAGAACACAGACAGGTAGAGGCAGGAGATTCAGGTGAATAAATTGAGGAAGGAAGAGGTGACACAGAGATGGGGAGGAGGTGATGGCTCGATCTGTGTGTCGAACATATACATGTGTGAAGCTGTGGAGGGAAGCCTAGTACATACAGGATAATTCAGCTGCCTTCAGCTTATTGCTTTAACGCAACCTGCAACGCTTTCAAAAACAACACACTAGATTTTCATATTTTCTCTCTCGTGATCTGAAAACTGTTAGTACTGCAGAAAAAGTAATCAGGACCGTTTTGAGAGAAATATGTTTTTGGCGAAGTCTACAGATTATTCAAGAAAAACCCGTTCGAAAGTCAGTTTTGTGAATTTCTATTGAGTAATTCGAAAGCTATGACCTCTAGCAAAAACTTATTGTGCTATAAAATATAACTACATTTAATTTTGTACAAGAAGATCCTGTTCATTTTGCACTTAGTGTGCGGGAGAATATGAAAATCTTGGACACGATATTTGCATTTTTGGTTGTGTAAGACCCATGTGCAGTGGGAGCTGAATCACCCTCTACATAAATGAATGTTTGATAATGTTTACAGAATGAGATTTTCACTCTGCAGCAGAGTGTGCGCTGATATGAAACTTCCTGGCAGATGAAAACTGTGTGCTGGACCAAGACTCGAACTCGGAACCTTTGCCTTTCGCGGGCAAGTGCTCTACCAACTGAGCTACCAAAGCACGACTCACGCTCGGCCTCACAGCCTTACTTCTGCCAGTATCTCGTCTCCTACCTTCCAAACTTTACAGAAGCTCTCCTGCGAACCTTGCAGAACTAGCACACCTGAAAGAACGGGTATTGAGGAGACATGGCTTAGCCACAGCTTGGGGGATGTTTCCAGAATGAGATTTTCACTCTGCAGCGGAATGGGCACTGATATGAAACTTCCTAGCAGATTAAAACTGTGTGCAAAGGTCCCGAGTTTGAGTCTCGGTCCGACACATATTTTTAATCTGCCAAGAATTTTCGTATGAAAATGTGACTGTGTATGTCCATCATCTCCTTCTCAAGTAACAGATCGATTTCAACTGATATTAATACCTGGGAATCAACAGTATAGGGGCTAGAGTCTCTTTGTCTATGTGTAAAAAGAATTTTCAAGCACTGACATCTACAGTGCTCTTCATGATGTGTTGTGCCGGTAGTATTGGCGTATGTTGCAGGGGCCACGTGGGCAGCTGGACGTGGCTGAGCAGAGAGAGGAGGTTGGAGGAAGTGGATAATGAGAGGGGGTCGGCGAGATCGATGGAGGAAGGGGGAGCAGGAAATGGACGGCAAAGAGGTGGGATTAGGACACAGGTATAGAGAGAGGAGAAGAAGGTTGAGTGACAAAGAGAATGGAGAGGATATATACACAATGTAAGTGTCGAGTGAGCACGCAGTAAATCCACAGTGAGAAAGCTAGTAGAAAAGTAAATGTAGTAATAGTAATTTACTTGTGTGACTTTAGATAATGCTACAGTAAGAGCAGATCCAGGAGGACCTGTAATATAAGTAAATGAGCCAAAGAGAAGCGCAATATTGTCAGATTTAGGGCTGTAATCTACCCCCTTGTGCACAATAGCACCAGGCGGGAACGCGCCATGTGGGAACCTCGGCAGGTGGCTCTGGGCTGCGCCGCAGGCAGCCCGGGGTGAGAGATTGGCGGCGTGACTGGGTAGGCAGCAATTAGCACGGTCCGGCTGAAGCCAGCTCCTCGCTGCTGCAGACTACCCCTGGGGCGCCACGCCTGGCGGCTAATGACTGACCGCCAGCAGCCACGGAGAAGGGGGGTGGCGGGCGGCGCAGAACGCTACGGCGACCTGCGACACGCCGGCACGCCGGAGGCCGAGGCGCAGAGTGGCTTGTCGCCGCATTTGTGGAGGAAAGCGTCTGGCCACGCCTGTCTGCAGTTGCAAGGGGCGCTGCCGTAGCGTATCGTCACTGTTGTCAGCTCATGTGTTAAAGAATGATAACGAGTGAGAGGCGATTTCTGCTCTAAACTAACAGACGATCTAATACTCCTTTCTCTTCTTCTGATTTTTTGGCTTTCCCATAGGGGATTTTTCGTTTTCTCCTTCCTGTAGTCTCCGTTACTCCAGTCGAGGGCTCTAATCCCTTCTCTTTCATTGCTCAAACAATATACGCCGAAGTGCCAATAGTCATGGGATACCTTCTAATATCGTGTAGCAGCTTGAGTTAGCATGGACTCAGCAACTCTTTGGAACTATCCTGCAGAAATAGTGAGCCATGGTGCTTCCATTACAGCCATCCATAATTGCGAAAGTGAAGCCGGTGCAGGATTTTGTGTACGAACTCATCTCTCGATTATGTCCGATACATGTGCGATAGGATTCATGTCGGGCGACCTGGTTGAACAAATCGTTCGTTCGAATTGTGCAGAATGTTCTTCAAACCAATGGTGAACAATTGTTGCAGAGTGACATTGCGCATCGTCATCCATAAAAATTCCGTAGTTCTTTGCTGCAAATGGTCTCCAAGTAGAATAACATAGCCATTTTCCGCCAATTATACGTTCAGATGAACGAGAGGATCCAGTCCACCGCATATAAACACAGCCTTCACCCATATGGAGCCACCACCAACTTGCCGACTGCCTCGTTGAGTGCTTGGCTCCCTGGCTTCATGCAGTCTGCGCCAAACCCTACCAACAGCTCTCATCAATTGAAATGGAGGCTCATCCGACCAGGCTACTGTTTTCCAGTCGTCAAGGTTCCAGCGGATACGGACACAAGCCAGGAGACCACCTGCAGGCGATGCCATGCTTTTAGCAAAGACCCTCGCGTCGGTCGTCTTCAGCTATAGACCGTTGAAGTCAAATTTAACCGCACTGTCCTAACGGATATGTTCGTCTGACGTCCCACAATGATTTCTGCCGTTATTTCACGCATTGTTGTGTGGCTGTCAGAAGCGCCGCTACTATCTGTCGTTAAGCGAAGGCAGTCGAATTATCAGCACACTGTGGAGACACTGAATCTCGGAATTCGAGTTTATTTGCGAAACAGGGGGTCCTACGTGTTTAGCTCCATCTAACATTCGGCGTTCAAGTGTTAATTTTCGTCGTGCGGCCATAATCACGTCGGAAACATTCTCACATGAATCGTTTGTGTACTCGTGCAGATGACAGCACTGCCAATGCACTGCCTTTTATACATTGTGTAAGTGATACATGTGTACATAGCTATATATGCTATGCCATGACCTTCGTCACCTCAGGAATAATTTCCACGACAAAGCCGGCTGTCCGCATATAGTTCTTCTCTGGGCTCACATTAACACCTTCTTAAGCAATTTTTCATTGTTCATTCTTTTAACATGTCCAAAGCTCTGCAGACTTTAATCCCCCATTCCGATCGTTACGGACTGAGTCACTTCTGTTTCTCCCCATATTTTAGATACTTTGGTATTGTCTTCATGGGTGACTTGCCTACATTTTCTCATAAAACCTAATTCCACCATCCTGATTTTACTCCTTATTTTTGCACTATAAGTAAGTGAACTCTCAGTGATACAATGGAATATGCTTTTTATGCGTGTTGAACAACACTATTATACCAAAATAGCCACGTAGTCGATCTTTTGGTCTCAATGTCAATAGCGCGAGTTCCATCTCTAGACATTATAGAATCTAAATAAGTAAAATTATTACATTTAAATTTTTTTTTCCACGTTCAAGTACTAAATCCGTTTCTTGTTTACCAACACACAGGTATTCTGTCTCTTCAGAATTGATTTTTTCGTCCCATCTTGTTTATTCCTTCTGCAATTTATCCAACATGCATACCACATCTTTTCTGTTGTTTCCGAAAATTATTGGTCATCCGTAAAGAGTAGTACTGTCAATTAATGAACAATTTTTGTATCATGCGTCTAGCAACTGGCCTATATGCATTTTAAAAAGGTAAGGGGGTAGCTTACAACTTATGTTAATGCTTGTGGCGGTTCTAAAGCTTTCTGTCATTCTGTATCGCATCTTTACTTTTGGTTCTGTCTCCTTGTACATTCGAAAGAAGATTATGCTTAATGAAGTAAAAGATCCACGCAGTAACGCCAAATGAAAAAGCTACTCCTTATGTTTCTGATCAAGAATGCCATAAAAATGCGAAGGAACTGTTAATCAGAACTCCAGGAGAAGTCGTAGTCTAATTCACAATCGATTTATTGATCTTAAACAAGACAAGACAACAAAATTATTAAAGAAACATCATACAAAAATATATATTTAACAAAAGCCATACCAAAATGGGATCTATGGTGGACAAAGGGATCTGCTGGGGATCGACACACGGCACTAACCTCAACACTACTCGCTCTGTCTCACTTCATACACGTGAATCCAGGTTATGGCATCAAACTACGCCACCACCAAGCATCTATATTCTACCATACAAAAAAAGGGAAAAAATGGTTCGAAAGAACTGGGTGCTGAGAAGTACACTACTGACCATTAAAATTGTTACACCAAGAAGAAATGCAGATGATAAACGGGTGTTCATTGGACAAATATATTATACAAGAACTGACATGTGATTACATTTTCACGTAATTTGGGTGCATAGATCCTGAGAAATCAGTACCCAGAACAACCACCTCTGGCCGTAATAACGGCCTTGATACGCCTGGGCATTGAGTCAAACAGAGCTTGGATGGAATGTACAGGTACACCTCCCCATGCAGCATCAACACAATACCTCTGTTCATCGAGAGTAGTGACTGGCGTATTGTGATGGGCCAGTAGCTCGGCCACCATTGACCAGACGTTTCCAATTGGTGAGAGATCTGGAGAATGTGCTGGCCAGGGCAGAAGTCGAACATTTTCTGTATCCAGAAAGGCCCGTACAGGACCTGCAACATCCGGTCATGCATTATCCTGCTGAAATATAGGGTTTCACAGGGATCGAATGAGGGGTAGAGCCACGGGTCGTAACAAATCTGAAATGTAACGTCCACTGTTCAAAATGCTGTCAATGTGAACAACAGGTGACCGAGACGTGTAACCAATGGCACCCCATACCATCATTGTGGGTGATACGCCACTATGGCGATGACGAATACACGCTTCCAATGTCCGTTCACCACGATGTCGCCAAACATAGATGCGACCATCATGATGCTGCAAACAGAACCTGAATTCATCCGAAATAATGACGTTTTGCCATTCATGCACCCAGGTTAGTCGTTGAGTACACCATCACAGGTGCTCCTGACTGTGATGCAGCGTCAAGGGTAACCGCAACTACGGTCTCCGAGCTGATAGTCCATGCTGCTGCAAACGTCGTCGAACTGTTCATGCAGATGGTTGTTGTCTTTCAAACATCCCCATCTGTTGACTCAGGGATCGAGACGTGGCTGCACGATCCGTTACAGCTATGCGGATAAGATGCCTGTCATCTCGACTGCTAGTGATATGAGGCCGTTGAGATTCCAGCACGGCGTTCCTTATTACCCTCCTGAACCCACCGATTCCATTTTCTGCTAACAGTCATTGGATCTCGAGCAACGTGAACAGCAATGTCGCGATAGAGATAAACCGCAATCGCGATAGGCTACAATCCGACCTTTATCAAAATCGGAAACTTGATGGTACGCATTTCTCCTCCTACCACGAGGCATCACAACAACGTTTCACCAGGCAACGCCGATCAACTGCTGTTTATGTATGAGAAATCGTTTGGAAACTTTCCTCATGTCAGCACGTTGTAGGTGTCGCCAACGGCGCCAACCTTGTGTGGATGTTCTGAATAGCTAATCGCCCGCATCTCGTGGTCGTGCGGTAGCGTTCTCGCTTCCCCCGCCCGGGTTCGATTCCCGGCGGGGTCAGGGATTTTCTCTGCCTCGTGATGGCTGGGTGTTGTGTGCTGTCCTTAGGTTAGTTAGGTTTAAATAGTTCTAAGTTCTAGGGGACTGATGACCATAGATGTTAAGTCCCATAGTGCTCAGAGCCATTTGAACCATTTGAACCAATAGCTAATCATTTGCATATCACAGCATCTACTTCTGTCGATTAAATGTCGGGTCTGTAGCACGTCATCTTCGTGGTGTAGCAATTTTAATGGCCAGTAGTGTAGTTATTATACCCCTACTTTGCAGTAGCGAATACTTTACCATCATACTGTTAAAGGCAGCACACTACGAGTCGTTCGGCGACTGAAGTCATGGATGGCGGTAATCTGTTATTAGATGAGCGTTCCTGAAGTACTCGGTATTGCGTTTGGTTAATTCAGAACGCAGGTACTTCCCTAAGAGCCTCTGGAACCATGACGGATTCCAGTGTGCAGGTGGACCCATTTGCTGGTCTGCCAAACCTATTTGACTCCGTGTCATGACTGTGCGTGTCGGAATACATCAAATGTTTAGATGGCCTTCTCAAGACAAATAAGTACACCCACACGTCACTCATTCTGGCCGTGACGATATAAGCATTACCTCTGACGATTCAGAAGGTGTCTGGCACAGGCTCGCTGTGTTCCGTCCTCAGCTCAGTTCCAAAAGCAACTTTTTTGACTTTCCCCAATTTCGCACAAGCCAATCACGCCTGGAGTTCTAAGCTCAGTGAATGGTCTTTGCACTGCAAACCGATTTGACCAATCAGAGACTTAAAGTCAATTGGCAGAAAACAGGAAAAAAATTCAGCTTCGCGGCCTCTTTCCCACACGTTTGCCATGTCTTTTGGTAACACAATACAGGGTGGGAGCACAGCCCTCCATAAACAGCTTGTTATATCCCCTGTAGCGTCCATTTCAAAGTTTGCAAAGAACGGCCATAAACTAGCATTGACAAAACATGTTTTGAAACAGAGTCTGCACGTCTGGGCGCCAGTTTTCCTGTCCCATGGACATTTGCTGAAAGTTTACACTTCTTTTCGTGGCTTACTCGCTGACAAGGCCTACAATGCGCTGTCGGCGACTTTTCGGCGCTAGGCCATATACCTGGACGTCTGGTGCCTAAGATAATGTGTTTCTGCACAATACGACCGCGGCACATGGCCGTCTGGAAATGTCTCTTCATAGTTCTCCAGAAAAAAGCGCGCTTTGTCGCCCCATCAACCCCGTGCTTTTACTGCAGTCGTTTAAGTTGGCACCTTGAACCTTTGAATGCAGGTAAAGCTTACCCTATTTATTTCCCTAAGCACGCAAACAAGACCATAAACTATTGCCCACCATTTCATCACAAATTATGGAGTCAAATCGCCATAAATCATATTCCCTACACCAAATCAGAAGTGAGAGTGCCCTGCAATTTCTCACATTATCATACATACACACATCAAAAAAGTTTTGCGTCACCTCGGTTCCGAGAGTTCCGAAACCTGTACAGAAAATTGGAATAGAGATCAACATAAACACCATTTCCGCCATTTTTATTGCACATGAAAACCACACATTGCATGTTGTACCACCATGCAGAGAGACCTTCAGAGGTGGTGGTCCAGACTGCTGTACACACCAGTACCTCTAATACCCAGTAGCATGTCCACTTGCACTGATGAATGCCTGTATTCGTTGTGGCATACTATCCACAAGTTCATCAAGTCACTGTTGATTCAGATTGTCCCACTTCTCAACGTCGATTCGGCGAAGATCCCTCAGAGTGGTTGGTGGGTCACATCGTCCACAAACAGCCCTTTTCTATCTATCCCAGGCATGTGTGATAGTGTTCATGTCTGGAGAACATGCTGGCCACTCTAGTCGAGCGATGTCATTATCCCGAAGGAAGTCATTCACAAGATGTGCACGATGGGGGCGCGAATTGTTGTCTATGAAGACGAATTCCTCGCCAATATGCTGCCGATATGGTTGCACTATTGGTCGGAGGATGGCATTCACGTATCACGCAGCCATTACAGCGCTCTCCATGACCACCAGCGGCGTATGTCGGCCCCACATAATGCCACCCCAAAACATCAGGGAATCTCCACCTTGATGCACTCACTGGACAGTGTGTCTAAGGCGTTTAGCATGACCGGGTTGCCACCAAACTCATCTCTGATGAATGTCTGGTTGAAGGCATATGCGACTCTCATCGCTGAAGAGAACATGTTGCCAATCCTTAGCTGTCCATTCAGCATGTTGTTGGGACCATCTGTACCGCGTTTCGTGGCATCATGGTTGCAAAGATGGACCTCGCTATGGATGTCGGGAGTGAAAAAATGAAATGGCTCTGAGCACTATGGGACTTAACATCTGTGGTCATCAGTCCCCTAGAACTTAGAACTACTTAAACCTAACTAACCTAAGGACATCACACACATCCATGCCCGAGGCAGGATTCGAACCTGCGACCGTAGCAGTCGCGCGGTTCCGGACTGAGCGCCTAGAACCGCTAGACCACCGCGGCCGGCTCGGGAGTGAAGTTGCGCTTCATGCAGCCAATTGTGCACAGTTTGAGTCGTAACACGACGTCCTGTAGCTGCACAAAAAGCATTATTCAACATTGTGGCGTGGCTGTCAGGATTCCTTCGAGGCAAAATCCGTAGGTAGCGGTCATCCACTGCAGTAGTAGCCCTTGGTCGGCCTGAGCGAGGCATGTCATCGACAGTTCCTGTCTCTGTAAATCTCCTGCATGTCCGAACACCATCGCTCTGGTTCACTCCGAGACACATGGACATTTCCCTTGTTGAGAGCTCTTCCTGGCAGAAAGTAACAACGTAGACGCGATCGAACCGCGGTATTGACCATCTAGGCATGGTTTAACTTCAGACATCACGAACTGTGTATCACCTTCCTGGTGGAATGACTGGAACTGATCGGCTGTCGGACCCCTTCCGTCCAATAGGCGCTGCTCATGCATGGTTGTTTACATCTTTGGGCGGCTTTAGTGACATCTCTGAACAGTCAAAGGGGCTGTGTCTGTGATACAATATCCACACTTATCATCTGACTTCAGGAGTTCTGGGAACTGAGGTTTGTATTTCAATTTATCTATCTCATACTTTTAATTTCTTTATAGTACCTCACTAATTCCACTGTAATTTGAATGAGTCTTTACCTCGCCGTTTTGTATAGATCATCATCATTATCTCCTTCCAAGGATTAGGTGCTGTGATCACCTATTCCGGTCTCCATCATCCATCCAGTTATCTCTTATGATTCAACCTAGTTCTGTATATCCAGTCAGCTGATAATTCGTAAACGTTTTTGGGAATCTGTTTTCTGTCAACACTGATCCTTGCATTCCATTCTGTTTTCTCTATCATACCATAAACTGAAAAGATTTTTAAATCTGGTCGTATTGTTTCATTCCTTGTTTTACCAATTTATTAGAGCTTCTTACATGTCTCATGAACTTCATCTCCGCTACTTGTATATGTGATTTTTCAGTTTTTGTTATTGTCTATGATTCAGAACCATATACTACAGTAGGTACAGCATAACTTTATAGACTTACAATTGAGTTTCATTTTCTGTTTTTTCTTCACACAATTCTTCCAGTTTTTCTGCACATAACTTGATATTTGTTAACCTTCTTCTCAATGGCTTTGTTTTAGGTAAAACTAATATCAAATCCTAGAAAACTGAATTGGAATACTTGTTCTAAGAGTTTCTCTTATTATTTTAATTCGACTGGATTCTTTCCTTTCAAAGCCATAATCTTTGGCCGGCCGGTGTGGCCGTGCAGTTCTGGGCATTTCATACTGGAACCGTGTGACCGCTACGGTCACAGGTTCGAATCCTGCCTCGGGCATGGATGTGTGTGATGTCCTTAGGTTAGTTAGGTTTAAGTAGTTCTAAGTTCTAGGGGACTGATGACCACATATGTTAAGTCCCATAGTGCTCAGAGCCATTTGAACCATTTTTTAACATAATCTTTGTCTTATTTGCAGATACAGTAAAGTGGTGTTATTTTGTGATTTGGCTCAATTTATATACTGGTCTTTGAATTTTTTTCTGTTTCTCATGTAATTATCTGGTTGTCGAACAACTAGATTTTTTAAAATTTCTTTGGACAGTTTTGAACCTGAACTTATAACTTTTTTCTGTTTACATATTGACTCTTTATGGTATTAATACGATGTTAAGAAAACCTTTTTGTTCCTAATGTTTTACTCAAAAGGGGTCGTTTTACATTATCAAAGGCTTTCTCAAAATCAATAAACGCTTAACGCGTTTCTAAGCTAAATTCCGGAAGTTTTTCTATAATTTGTCTTATTTGTCTCATTATTAATATATTATCTTTAGAGAAACATTACTTTCTGAAGCCAGATTCTTTTTCTGGTATTATTGCATCGTGGATAGTTTGTACCATTTGATTAGGAATTGTCCTATTATTTTATACCCTGCATTTAGTCATCTAAATTCTCAATAACTTCCTGGTCTTTCCCAATGACTTTTTCTTTAAAAAAAATGTAGAAATTACTCTAGCTGCGTTTCATTCTTCAGTTACAGAACACTTATTCCAACACATATTTAAAGAAATGGAGGGATCTAAATTCTAAAATCGTTCACCTATAGTTGAGTAATGCCCTCTATATTAGGAGATTTTCTATTTTTTGTTACATTTAAAACTGCTTTTAATTCTTTTGTGTCTATTTGATCTATAGAGTTATTATCAATGTTTATTGAACATGTATCTTCGTTGTCTTAATCATACCATAGTCTATCCACTGATTTTGTATTATTTTGTTTGCATTATGTTTATCCGTTTTATTCATATGCTACATAAGTATAAACGCTATATTCTGTCTTCTGTGAATGTCATGTTCAACATTCACAATCAATCATTCCCAGGATTTGCTATGCTATCTTTCTATAAGATTTTTCATTTGTTCGTGTCTGTAGATAAATGTTATAAGCTATTTGGTTTTCTTTAATAATGTTGACTATCTCCTTATTCCATATTTTTATAGATATTACTAATAAAAAGTCATGTTCCACTCTCGAGTATATCGCCACCTTATTATACGTTATTAAAAATTGTAAATAGTCTACATTGTAACTAACCCTTAATTTAATTAATTAATTAAATCAAGGCCGGTAACTTCAAGGATGCAATGTTAAATCCACTTTTCAATGCAGGAGAGAGAGCGGATACATGGAAAGAGTAAACTGAAGGCCTTTACGAGTTAGTAGATTTGTCTGGGGACATGATAGAAGCAGAAATAGGACACGTCAACGAGGAGATTACAGTATTAGTGTTAACATCTGTAAAGACATTTGGATGAAATTAATATCAGCTAAACCAGAAGGGATAAATAACATTGCATTATAATTTATAAAGTCACTGGAGGAAGTGGCAACAAAACGGTTATTCACATTGGTGTGTAGACTGTATGAGATTGGTGACATACCATCAGACTTTCGCGATAACATCATCCACACAATTCCGAAGGCACCAAGAATGGACAAATGCGAGAATTATCGCATAATCAGTTTAACAGCTCACGCATCTTAGTCATTCACAAGAATAATAAACAGAAGAATAGAATAGAAATTGGAGGGTCTGTAGATGACGATCAGTTTGACTTTAGGAAAGGTAAAAGTAAGACAGAAGGTGTTCTGACGTTGCGGTTGACAGTGGAAGCAAGACTAAAGAGAAATCGAGACACGTTCATTGGATTTATTAACCTGGAAAAAGCGTTCGACAAAATAAAATTTTGTAGGATTTTCGAAATTTTAAGAAAAATACGGGTAGGTTGTAGAGAAAAACGAGTAACACATTATATCTACAAGAACCGACACGGAACAATAACAGCGTAAGACCAAGAACAAGGTACTGGGATTGAACAGTGTGTAAGACAAGGATGTAGTCTTTCACCCCACTGTTCAATCCGTACATCGAAGTAGCAATGGAGAAAATAAAAAGAAATTTCAAGTACGTAATTAAAATTTTGGCTGAATGATATCAATGATTCGCTGATGGCATTATTATCCTCAGTGAAAGTGAAATAGAATTGCAGGATCTGTTGAATAGAATGTACAGTCTAATGAGTACAGAATATCGATTGAGACTAAATAGAAGAAAGTCGAAAGTAATGAGAAGCAGTATTAACAAGAACAGGGAGAAGAAACGTACATCCGAAGTTATTGAGGATAACGAAATAGATGAAGTTATGGAATCCTGCTACCAAGGCAGCAAAATAACCCATGACGGACGGAGCAAGGAGGACACCAAAAGCAGACTAGCACGTGCAAAAAAAGGCGTTCCTAGCTACGAGAAGTCTGCTAGTATCAAACATATGTCTTAATTTGAGGTAGAAATTTTTGAGAACGTACGTTTAGAGTGCACCATTGTATGGTAGTGAGGCATGGACTGCCGGGAAACAGGAACAGAAGAGAATCGATGTTTGTGATACGTGGTGCTACAGAAGAACGTTGAAAATTAGGTGGACTGATAAGCTAAGCAATGAGGAGTTTTTCCGCAGAATCGGAGAGGCACAGAAGGTATGAGAAACACTGACAAAAAGAAGGGTCAAGATGATAGGACATTTGTCAAGGCCTCAGCTGATAACTTTCATGATACTAGAGGGCGTTGTAGAGGGTAAAAACTGTAGAGGAAGACAGATTGCACCACATCCAGTAAATAATTGAGGACTTTCCACTACTATTCTGAGATGAAGGGGTTAGCGCACGAGAGGAATTCGTGGCGGGTCGCATCAGACCATTCAGAAGTTGGATGACTCCAGAAAAAAAAAAAAAAAAAAAAAATTGTGGAGAGCTACTTACGAAAGCACTGAAACGATACAATCTTACAGAAGAATGGATGGCCTGGTAGAACAGTATTTCAGAGAGGGTCGGATTACTTTCCATGGAAATGGTCTAGAAAAATGTTACAGAATGTTCTGATAAAATTTGGAAACAAGTTCTACCGTGATTTGTAGCCATTCGTCAGGAAGATTCATGATAATGCTATCTGACCCGTATGTTTTCGCAAGGAGTGATTGTGCTTGAATGCATGACTGGCTAATGAGTTTAATCTTGAATTAAAACGCATGCTAGACAACGTGTTAGCCATTGAATACAATGAAATTAAACACTCGTAATAAGAACTTTCAACTCCTAGCAAACAATGACGTAATTCATGTTGAAGAGGCTGATCTGACGATTTCGTTATTCCGATCCGCATGTATCACCAAACTGCAAGTTGCTGACATACCTATGAGCTGAAAATGGTATGAAAAACAGTACGATAAATCATGGCAACGTAATATATGAGTATTTATTAGTTTAGAGAGGTAGTAAAAAAGGTACCAGGCACCATAAAGATGTGTAGCATTGATGAAAGCAGATGAGGCTATGTGGTCGCAGTTTCGGACAAAGATAACCTTTCAATGAAATCAAAAGAGGAACATCGAATCTGCTAGAAAGATACTCTAATGCTCAAACGTTCTCCAGAAAGTTGATAACCGCGCTTGAGTAATTACAACTACTTTCATATGCCACATAAAAAATATCTTTATTTCTGTATATAACATGACCTGAAAAAATACAATGAAATAGAAAGTTTCTAGTTGAGAGAGAGGTTGAGAGAGAGAGAGAGAGAGAGAGAGAGAGAGAGAGAGAGAGAGAGACGGGGGGAGGGGGGGGAGAATGGTTCAAATGGCTCTGAGCACTATGGGACTCAACTGCTGAGGTCATTAGTCCCCTAGAACTTAGAACTAGTTAAACCTAACTAACCTAAGGACATCACAAACATCCATGCCCGAGGCAGGATTCGAACCTGCGACCGTAGCGGTCTTGCGGTTCCAGACTGTAGCGCCTTTAACCGCACGGCCACTTCGGCCGGCCCAGGGGGGGGGGGGGGGGAGAGAGAGTTTAATTTGCACTGGTGATACTAAACGGATAACGACACCTGCTAGAGCACATCGTTTCGAACTCATCAGAAGAGAAATCTGATTTACATTATAATATGAACAAATGCACGAGAACTTATTCTGTATAGACATTAATCGAATAGTAACACGATCAGCAAAAAGTGAAATTCGTCAATCAACCGTTAATAAAACAGCGTGTTGAAACCGGAGACGTACATCGTCCGTCACGAAGCGAAATCTGAAGCGTCCACACCGCAGAACAGCCGCCACAGTATGACCTTCCCATCCGATCACGAAGTCTCAAACCGATTTTTGGCGGCATGTCCCCTGATTTCCTCTCTTAAAACAAACGCTTTTGAGTTCCACAAGACACAACATGCGAGACTGCCCATAGATACAGAGGGAGAAGGGCAAAGTAATGCAGTGTGACAAAACTACTATACTTTTTCACGAAAACAGAAGAAAAGTGCACGTCGCGGTTGTGGGATTATTAATGGAATCGGCGCAATTAACCAATGCCTTTAAAATTCGTTTGACAATACTGACCAATACGTAACTGGCCATTTCCACGGTCCGGTATGAGAGGTATTGCTCCGGCCTGTGATGATGTTGCAAAAAAAAAAAAGAAAAAAAATGGTTCAACTAGCTCTGAGCACTATGGGACTTAACATCTGAGGTCATCAGTCGGCTAGAACTTAGAACTACTTAAACCTAACCAACCTAAGAATATCACACACATCCATGCCCGAGGCAGGATTCGAACCTGCAACCGTAGCGGTCGCGCCGTTCCAGACTGTAGCGCCTAGAACCGCTCGGCCACAGCGGCCGGCACGATGTTGCAGCCAATCTACCAGTAGGACTTTACACGTTATGTCACAAGGTGAGGAAACTCTCTATTGATATGTCGAGCTGGAGAGGACATGGTTGCGTGCCTTCGCCCAGTGTGTGCAGTCTGGTGCCGGCTCGCGATGTACTCGTGCCTGGTGTAACAGAGGTGGCTACGACTGCCTCTCAAAGGTGTCCAAGGAGGTAGAGTGTTAATAATGCAATGTCGTGGCGGACAGCTGATGGAAAACGGAGCATCCCCTCTGGCGAAGATCCTCCTCGTTCAAGCGACTCCATGGACAGTCTGGTTGTGTCAGACCTCTGACCCCAAGAAGTGAGGTTGATGGTTGCCTGGCAGAGGCTGTTAGCCCCGATCTTTTCCCTGTATGTACTCCCTTGGAATTGTATTTCACATTTAATGGTATTGTTATGATTGCGATACTCTGGTTTCGTATTCAGAGTTCAGTGGGCCACACAAATAAAAATTTCATCAGTCCGTTCCGGAATGCAGTACTAGCTATGTTTAATTGGCCTTCGGTGAAATTAAAGGCCAGGGTGACAGCATTGAGAGTACTGTGGGAATTCCATTGTTAAATGCAGAGGAGAGAATAGATCGATGGACAGAGTAGTGCTTTCGTCTTTGTATGGTTTGTTCAGAACTCAGTACTAACGAGGGGAACACGGCAAATGCCGTCACCCAATTTCCCAGAAACTTTGCTCAGTGGAAGAAGAGTCAAAAAATGCGAACCTGTGTCTCTGGTTATCCGTACGGGCGAAGCCCTGAATCGTCCCGAAACCAGGTAGGTAAGCAGGTAATAGGACCGAATCCTCCCAAATCGACACATTTTATGTTGTGTTAAAGACAATCATATAATTTACCTCTGTCATGTTTATTATCTCCTTCCCCTACCCCTCCCATGTTTTAAACAAAAAATATTGATTCACTTACGCACGCTTTGCGCGTGACCTTGAGCGGGACTTAGTCGCTGGCGCGGTGCCGGTTGGAATTTATCTCAATAAGATAAAAGATAAAACTTTTAAACGTACAATACATGCGAAAAATTTTTACATCTTCTACTGTAACTTCATATGCTTTACTTTGCCTGCTCGGAATATTCGTAACGTTAAGAACTGCTACCTGCTTCAAACGGGTGGATTCGGTCCCATCGTTTTTCAGACTCTTGCGGACTTGGAAGGATTCGGTACCATTTTTCTGACCGTGGGAGGATTCGGGGCTGCGCCCATCCGTATATACTCTACCGTTTCTGAAAAACACGACGTTCACCGTCAAGGTATTTTCGAGGTACTTTTACCGTGCGACAGGCTTAGATGAAATCCTGGCTCAAGTGCTACAGTCGCGGGTTATTAATTTTGCGCTCCTTGTTCTAAACCCGATTTTTATAGTTTTAATTTTTTCTACCAAGGTATGTGGAATGTTGCTAGGTGTAACTGAGGTGGGAAGGTTCAGGATTGTCCCAACATGGACGGACTGGAGCTCCATGTCTTTGCGAAAGCGCTCAACAGGTTTAGAGAAAAAAACAAAAAACAAAAAAATTGTTAAGACGAATAAGAAACAAATACTATTTAAACAATTACCAAGATTTTAATTAATTACGATCAAATAGATGTCAGCGTGGACATCTCCAACAAACAACCAACGCTGACTGAATAGCCAGCTGCAGTGGTAAGTTCACAGAGAAGTTAACTGAATGTCTCAGACACAGATGCTATTAATTGCCAAAACACCTGTCATTACACTGAAACCAAGAACAATTTTGTTTTTTGTACAAACAGCGAACGATAATATTTAAAGGATGGCAGGTGTGACATGGCAACGGTCTTGCCTCAGTGGATACACCGGTTCCTGTGAGACCACCACTGTTAAGCGCTGTTCGGCGTGGCCGGCACTTGGATGGGTGACCATCCAGCCACCATGCACTGTTGCCATTTTTCAGGGTGCACTTACCCTCGTGATGCCAACTGAGGAGCTACTCGACCGAACAGTAGCGGCTTCGGTCAAGAATACCATCATAACGACCGGGAGAGCGGTGTGCTGACCCCACGCCCCTTCTATCCGCATCCTCCCTTGAGGATGACACGGCGGTCGGATGGTCCCGGTAGGCCACTCGTGGCCTGAAGACGAAGTGCAGGTGTGACTAATGCCTCCAATAAACAGTTTTAACGAACTGAAATCGGTCGTCACTTAATGCACTGTTACAGTCAGCTAAAGGTTCTGAAGTTTAGGAGAGTTTCACATATACACCTACCATTAATTACAAAAATTACAAAACTATCTGTCGTTACACTAACATCAGAAGTACAGATTTTTGTAAGCAGCAAACAATGATATTTAAGGGGAGACAAGCAAGACAGCAGCTTTCAGCAAACGCCTTTACCCAGTTACCTTATTAAACAAACGGGGAAGTTTTTTGTGGGACGGGGAGGGGGGGGGGGAGGGGAGGTGGGGGTAGGGATCTGTAACCATTTAAAGCACTGAGGAAGCTTAATAAAATTCCTCGTATACAGGTGCCATTAATTATAAAACATCTTTTCATTCGTTGAAACCAAGAAAAGGCTTTCGTAAGCAAGAAACGACTGTTTTTAAAACATGGTGTTGTAGGGGGGAGGGGGCAGTTAAGACTGCAGCCTTCAATAAACAGTTTTAACAAATAACCTTATCAAGCAGCCAAGACCTAGGATTTCTAGACAAGATCAGTGACCACTGAATAGACAGTAGCAAACAGTTAACTTTATTTGGTAAATTTAGGATAATATCTCACACACAGCTGCCATTAATTATAAAACCTCATTTCAGACGTTGAAACCATATTCAGGTTTTCATAAGCAACAGACAACTATTTTAAAAGGAAAGGCAAGACAGCAGCATTCAATGAACGGATATAGTAGATAACCTTATCGCAGTGGGATAGATCAATCGTGAAGATAACGCAAAGCTTCCAGAAACAGAAAGAGCAAGAGGAGAGGTGAGAGAGAAACGCAATTCACTTAGCTTGGGCAGGACGGAGCCGGTCTTTCGCACCTTAAGACGCCAAGAGACCGTGCCGCCTCCGCTAGCAGCTAAACGGTCAGAAACAACTCCAAGTAGCCGTCAGCTTTAGACCACTCTAGGGTGCCCACACACAGAAACCACATGACGGGACAGATAGTGACCGCTTGTGAACCAGACGCTTTGCCATAGGGCTTGACCGTTGGGCGTCGCACCATCAAAAGCCTCGAGCGGCTCACACTTCCAAAATACTCAAGTTACTCACCAACCTCACTGATCACGAAGCCTTTCCACATTGCACTTTTATCGCTAGCGAGGGCTCCATTCGAGAGGTCCAAAAGAGGCAAAGACAGGAAATCGATTGAGAATCGAGCCCAAAGGGCTCAAAGTTTACTACACGAATGCTTCTTATCAAATTAGGGGATACAAGGTCGATATAGTAACAGTAAGATTACAACTGGATTTGACAATAAGTGTCACACGTTCACTACTGTGTGTGTGTGTGTGTGTGTGTGTGTGTGTGTGTGTGTGTGATATATTGAGGGGTTACAATGTTTTTAAATTCTCAAATTCTGATATTTCACTCTCATATCAATTGTAATGTTAAGTCTTGCATTTTATTAATATATTTATTCTTCAGGAAGATTTGATGTATTGCCTTGGATGATACCGATCGTAGAAACATTCGAAACACAGCTATCCAAACACCACGAGCATTGCTCGGCAGCAGGTTTGCCACAGTGATATGTTCTCGTCCGAATCTCACTCGCGAAAGAAACATCGTTAACATTCGTGATGATTTCACTCGTTGGTAATAATTTCGTGCCAGACCACGCGTAACGGATCGCTACAGGAATTTCACCGAAAACTATTTAAAGTAACGTTATCACTCTTGTTTTAACTCACTCATCAGAAACACAAGTAGTAGTCGAATAAGGACAACGTTATATGAATATACAATGGTACAAATTGAAGCAGTAATCTATTATGGCTATAAAAATGAAAAACAAGAGAGAGGGCGCAAAATCAAAAAGACGGGACGTTAAGCACTATTCGCCTGAGGGGAATTACGCGGTAAAAGGCAGATACAATACTTGTAAAATACTTTGGAAACTTCGACACTCGTCTTTTAAGAAACGGATCAGTATCTACGGAGAAGCGGAGACACGTGCAAGCTTATTTTGACTCCTCGTCCGCTGAGGAAAGCTTATGGAGAGTCGGGTTATGGGTCTTGCCGTGTTCTCCTCGTCAGCAAATAGTTCATTTCATTCAACAGTTCTATTTATCCTTCCTCACTTTACATCAGGGTAGAAATATCGTCGGCAAATCTTTGATACACGTTCATCTGGTATTTTAATTTTGTGCCACACTATCGTACAGTTTTTCTGGGTCGACATCTCGTAATGAAGTGTTCCGATTCTTCTTAAGTATGCCTTCCACTACGAAGTGTAACTCAGAACTGCCACTCTGGTGTCTTCAACGTTCCTAAAACAAAAATCGTCCTCTACCACATCCTCGACTTTCTCTTCCATTCTTTTGTATTATGTCTTGGTCAGCATACGTCGCGGCGATTGGATAATATTACTTGCATTTATTTGGCCTTCTTGCTTTTGTGAGTCTGTGGAAGACATTCTTTCGAAAGTGCGACAATCCGTCAACAGTATGATAGATTCCACACACTAATTTGGCCAGTCTTTGAGTTGCCATTTACCTCAGTCACTTTGCAAATTCCGAGGGGATGTTGTCTATCCCTTCACCCTTGTTTGAACACAACTTTTACAAATAGCTCTCAAAGTGTGACTCTAACATTAGTCACCCGTGTACTTCAGTCGATGTAATCGCAGTCATACTACATTTACTTCCTATATTCCAGTTCCTTTTAGCATTATTGCCTGCTTATGTAATGTTTCTTTTCGAGCTGTTAGTTTATGGCTCGAAAATTAATATCCACTAGAATATCAGAGATGGTAAACATGTCGGTACAGTATTAGGAACTGAATATTGAGGACTTAAAGGGAAGAAATATACAAAGCAATACTTCATTTATGCCGGTTCTAAATTCAGTTTGGTTTGTTTCATTAAGCTCGGCTTCCTGCTGGATCAGTGGCACTGAGAATCATTAATTGTTCCTCAGCACACGGACCGGAAAGTCT
Organism: Schistocerca nitens; assembly: GCF_023898315.1. Taxonomy (NCBI): domain Eukaryota; kingdom Metazoa; phylum Arthropoda; class Insecta; order Orthoptera; family Acrididae; genus Schistocerca; species Schistocerca nitens. The sequence goes on from NC_064621.1 coordinate 373,893,783, forward strand.
GCGTAACTGCTATGTTGTTTCCTCTCCGTCATTGACGCAGGAAAAGTCAACATATTAAACCAATTTTAATGTCAGTTCTCACATCAAAGGGAGACACACGTATGTGCCTGAGGCGACAAGAAGCCCATCAATGGTCACAACTTCTCCCATCTACATCATTTAAAACTCGTCAAGTCCGTTATGAACTTCACTGATTTATATCGGACCTAGAAAAAAATTCAATGATTTTCGAAATAAATTTGAAACATTATCTATTTCCTTGGCGGTCGAAAAACTGAAACATTTATGCTTTTGTATTTTGGTAGGATCGAGCAAGTGAACATTTAATCTCTTCACTGCAAGCAAACTGAAATACATAACCCTTAGTATTCAAGAATTCATGATAGCAAGTAACTCAATTCGACTACATTCCAACCAGTGTGGATCTAAGTTGCCAATTCAATCCAGTTAGATAATATGCATATTGTTATTTTATACAGACTGTATGTACTGCCCGTTATTGCCTAAGTACATTAAGATAATGGCAACTGAATGCGGTGTAAGGAAATCAACAAGGCTGTAGACTTATTACACTGTTTAAACACACTTTCCAAGCTGAAAGGTTACACGTGTTTACATGTTCATTCGGTTGCTGCATGCCGTAGTTCTGGAGAGAAATACATATAATCAAAGCAAGATGCACGATGATTAACCGGTTTGACCTCCGTTCGGTCATCATTAACGAAAGGAGAGGAAGTTTGCCATTCGTTCTGTATGATTATTCATAAGGCAGACGTAGCACTTAGCACGTTTATTCTCCGCATCTTAATACTACTGTGGAAGTGATGACACAAGTGGCATTGAACCCAATCACTATAACATCCCAACCAGGTGGACACATTCAAGACACATTACATTAAAATTCTATCTTTAGAAGAATTAAGCACAATCCACTCGTAAAGTTCCACAAACAAAGCAAAATAAGGAAAAGATTACGTTTTAAACAAAGAAATTATTCGTTTGGGATTCCGAATAGGGTACAAGACATAAAATATTTCAGATAAAGACAGAGTGAAAATCTGCGGGCATTTCCAAGTAATACATTAGATTTCGTCCTGAGGAATAAAGTTTGCAGTGATTCCTATTACTTTTTTTCCTGTTTTTGAGTCGTAAATTTTCTGACTGGTTCCATGCGGTCGGTCACAAATAGATCTTCTGTGCTAATGACCTAATGTAACCAAACCGAACATGACCTGTAATTTCTTCGATCAGCACTCGTAACCAATATACTTAATATACACTCCTGGAAATGGAAAAAAGAACACATTGACACCGGTGTGTCAGACCCACCATACTTGCTCCGGACACTGCGAGAGGGCTGTACAAGCAATGATCACACGCACGGCACAGCGGACACACCAGGAACCGCGGTGTTGGCCGTCGAATGGCGCTAGCTGCGCAGCATTTGTGCACCGCCGCCGTCAGTGTCAGCCAGTTTGCCGTGGCATACGGAGCTCCATCGCAGTCTTTAACACTGGTAGCATGCCGCGACAGCGTGCACGTGAACCGTATGTGCAGTTGACGGACTTTGAGCGAGGGCGTATAGTGGGCATGCGGGAGGCCGGGTGGACGTACCGCCGAATTGCTCAACACGTGGGGCGTGAGGTCTCCACAGTACATCGATGTTGTCGCCAGTGGTCGGCGGAAGGTGCACGTGCCCGTCGACCTGGGACCGGACCGCAGCGACGCACGGATGCACGCCAAGACCGTAGGATCCTACGCAGTGCCGTAGGGGACCGCACCGCCACTTCCCAGCAAATTAGGGACACTGTTGCTCCTGGGGTATCGGCGAGGACCATTCGCAACCGTCTCCATGAAGCTGGGATACGGTCCCGCACACCGTTAGGCCGTCTTCCGCTCACGCCCCAACATCGTGCAGCCCGCCTCCAGTGGTGTCGCGACAGGCGTGAATGGAGGGACGAATGGAGACGTGTCGTCTTCAGCGATGAGAGTCGCTTCTGCCTTGGTGCCAATGATGGTCGTATGCGTGTTTGGCGCCGTGCAGGTGAGCGCCACAATCAGGACTGCATACGACCGAGGCACACAGGGCCAACACCCGGCATCATGGTGTGGGGAGCGATCTCCTACACTGGCCGTACACCACTGGTGATCGTCAAGGGGACACTGAATAGTGCACGGTACATCCAAACCGTCATCGAACCCATCGTTCTACCATTCCTAGACCGGCAAGGGAACTTGCTGTTCCAACAGGACAATGCACGTCCGCATGTATCCCGTGCCACCCAACGTGCTCTAGAAGGTGTAAGTCAACTACCCTGGCCAGCAAGATCTCCGGATCTGTCCCCCATTGAGCATGTTTGGGACTGGATGAAGCGTCGTCTCACGCGGTCTGCACGTCCAGCACGAACGCTGGTCCAACTGAGGCGCCAGGTGGAAATGGCATGGCAAGCCGTTCCACAGGACTACATCCAGCATCTCTACGATCGTCTCCATGGGAGAATAGCAGCCTGCATTGCTGCGAAAGGGGGATATACACTGTACTAGTGGCGACATTGTGCATGCTCTGTTGCCTGTGTCTATGTGCCTGTGGTTCTGTCAGTGTGATCATGTGATGTATCTGACCCCAGGAATGTGTCAATAAAGTTTCCCCTTCCTGGGACAATGAATTCACGGTGTTCTTATTTCAATTTCCAGGTGTGTAGAAATCGGCCTGGACTATTTTTCGGTCTATGCTCAGAAATTAGTGGAGAAAACCACAGCTTTATACTAATTGTAATTGGAAGAACTTCAGTAAATTTATTTATCAAGTGATTTTCTAAGATAATATAAGGAGTTAGTTAAAATATATAACATTAGAGTGTCAATCTAAAATAACTAAACAATTAGTTTTGTATATATTCAAATCGGTGTCTTCCCCTGCGGTTTTACCCTTTACAGCTCTCTCTAGTACCATGGAGGTTATTGCCGGATATCTTAAGACATGTGCTATCATCCAGTCCCTTTTTCTTGTCAGCGTTTTCCATACGTTCCTTCCTTAGCCAATTTTCCTAAGAATCTCCTCATTGCTTTCTTTACCAGTTCACGTAATTTTCAACATTATTGTGTAAGGTGTCAGTTAAGGATTCAGCAGACCCCTAAGATGCTAAGAGATTGGAGCCACGTGGCCAACAGCATGAAATGAGTCTCCCTACGAGATCAAGTGAAATGAGAAGGTAGAGCTACGCAACGGATAACTACGAGTGTTATTCTGAAAGGAAGATTAAATTTCTATTAAGACACAAGCCATCACAGACTTTTTTAAAAACTGTGTTCTTTAATTTCTTTACGTTTCTCTATTTTTCTACACTGATTCATTATTTGTTTGAACTCTTGTCATAAGGTTCAATAGGCTTTTGTATCCCTTAGTCACAAATGGCTGACGCCTGTCAGGATGACCAGTCATCAACTGCTTCATTCACCTCATTATGTTTTGCGAAGCGCTTGCCACCGAGAAACTCGTTTCGGTAGCGGAACAAGTGAAAATCGCTCTGTGACAAGTCAGGACTGTTCGGTGGGTAGACAGTACGTTCCCGTCCAAAAGATCTGATCACTTTCTGGGTGTAAATGGCAGAAATGCGTCTGACAATGTCATGCAGCAGCAAAAAATTACAGTCAGTAAATGAACCCATAAAAATTTTTTGGATGGGAGGTCCGCCATTTACGCAAAACTCCGTTTTTCTCAGTACCCAAACATGTTTCGTCACCACTGTGCTTCCATTCTCCACATCATGCTGAGATGTTGTGATGCATACGTAACTATAGCAAGTATTTTCCAAGTATTTTCATTGTTATAGCTACGTATGCATCACAACATCTCAGCATGTTGTGAAGAATGGAAGCGCTTGCCACACGAAAACGTAAGTAAATGCGAAAATAGGCGTGAAAACATCGTGAAAAACTAAATTACATTCTAGAAGATAGGATAACTCCCAGCAAAAAACATTCTCATCAACATCGTTTGGTTGCAGGTGACAAGCTACCTGTAGTAATTAACACAAAAGTGATCCAGAAAATTCATGCATACCAAATGTAAAGTTATTTATAAAAAGAAATTATGTGTTGTTTGAAGTAAAAATGCACATAATTTTATAATCATTTAACAAAATGTTCACATTGCAGAATAAATAAAAACGAAAACTTACTGATGATGGCCCAGTGGTGACGAAACATGTTTCGGTACTGAGTAAAACGGCGTTTTGCATATCTGGCGGACCTCACATCCAAACATTTTTAACTGCAAGCACGGCCAATACAAGGAGCTGCATATCAAAAGATGGAAACCCATAACAATCTGAATGCCAACATGCAAAACAAAAACGCTACGAACTTAAGCATCAACCTAATATTATCTGGTGTTTCCATTCCCTCCAAACATCGTGTGCGTAAATTAAAACGTATAGTTGACACCAATATTAATATTTCCTTGGGCGGAATTTCCGGAGTTTAACTTGACAATTATCTGTGCTCCTCTATACAGGGTGATTACGGAGTAACTGTACACACTTCGTGGGCTTAACAGAATAAGAGTAGAACGTTAAATACAGTTTTGTCTGAAATTGCTATGTTTCAGAGTTATTTTATTAGAGCAGGGATCAAAAGTGCAACAAAGTCAACGCAAAATTGAAGGGATCCTAAATTCAGCGCCACTACGTATTGTACGTTTTCCCCAGGACACGTTCAAAATGACATCCATGTAGACAAAGACCGTGAGGAGCTCGGCGTCACACCTCTCTCGAGTGTTGCAGGCTCCCATCAGCTCATTCTGCACAGTTGTAAAGCTGTTTTCAATTCGCTAATGTAGTTGTGACGGCTTTTTAGAGATGGGGCCCCTCCACGCCCGCACCAACGTGGTGACCAAACCAAAAGTTCTACTGTCACCTCCGTAAACATGTTAGTTATCTAGTAGGTGGATCACAGGATGCTGGGCTGTGATGTTGTCCGTGCGTCTTGGTAAGGCTACGCATTAACACGGTCCATCAGGTGATAGATAGTGGACGAAACGCGGGTGAGGGTAGCGATTTGAAGAGCAGAGGGAAAAAAGTGCCATGGCTCGTGCCGTGGGAAAAAAACCTCTGCGACAGTGGGATGGGTAGTAAGAGCAGTAGTGGCTTACTAGCTGCGATAGCTCATGCAAGGTTGGATTTGTTAGTATAGGTATCATGCATCATTACCGTGACAAGCGATGGCGATGTGTTCAAAAATGGTTCAAATGGCTCTGAGCACTATGGGACTCAACTGCTGAGGTCATAAGTCCCCTAGAACTTAGAACTACTTAAACCTAACTAACCGAAGGACAACACACACATCCATGCCCGAGGCAGGATTCGAACCTGCGACCGTAGCGGTCGCGCGGTTCCAGACTGTAGCGCCATAACCGCTCGGCCACCAGCGGCCGGCTATGGCGATGTGTCCCAGATGCTGCAGCTGCTACATTCCTGGAACAATCAAGATCGTTATAGAGTAGTGGGAGATCGGCCATAGATCATCTCACTGTGTGGGGGATGTGTGGAGCTTGTTTGCATGCAGTGTACGGTACGGCTTCCCTGTGTGGTGCCAGTTATTCGGCAGTGTATTTCAGCTGGATATCCAGTAAATGCGTCTGATTAACAGGGGTTCGCCTGTGCCGTTATGTTTGCGTATGCTTGGCCATAGATGTTATGTCCTTGCAAGTATGTCTTTTGGTCTTTTATGTTTTCATCTATGGTTGCGGTCGTAGTTCCCCAGATTCAGAATAAACGGGTTCTGCGAATGTCTGGAGTTTCTGTATAGTCTTGTGGTGAGTTTGTGGATTACCTCCGTGAGAGTCTCAAGTCGGTATTCCCGGTGAAGGTCCGCGATGCGTGTGTATCGTGGAGCATTGCTTATTATTTTGAGTACTTTGTTTTGTATGAGCTGCAGACGGCGCAGGCGTGTAGGCGCAGCGTATCCCCAGACGGGAGCTGCGTACGTCATCAGGGGTCGGATAAGTGTCATGTACATGGACCTCGACACCCTTCTGTTCAGTGTGCTACGCCTGTTGAGCATAGGATAGAGCTGTTTGAGCCTCGCGCTAGATCGGTTGGTCATGTGTTGTATGTGGTCCCCCCAGAGTAATTTCCGGTCCAGCCAGACACCGAGGTATTTGACTTTCTCGCGGAAACGTATTGGACGTGCATGTAGAGTTATTGGTCTGCAGTAGCGGTGTTTGCGTAGTTGCTTCGGTCTTTTAGTGAACAGAACGGCTTCGCACTTGTCGACGTTTACTCTAACACGCCATTTCTCCAACCAAGGCTCGGCCACTCTGAGCGCAGTCTGTAGGCGTCACGTAATGTTTGATGGTTTCCAATCTTGCGCGAGGATGGCGGTGTCATCCGCGTAGATTGCAATCATTGTGTTGTGTGTGGTTGGGAGATCGTTTATGTAGAGGTTAAACAGTAGGGGCCCTAGGATGCTTCCCTGGGGTAATCCCGCGTGTATACCGTGTCGTGTTGATTGTTTTCCCTGCACGTCAGTGTTGAAGCTCCTGTCTGTGAGGTATGAGTGTATTAGACGCAGCAGCCCGTCGGGGAATCCCGCGTCGCTGAGTTTGCGGATGAGGCCGTTGGGCCATAGACGGTCGAAAGCCTTTTCGATGTTCAGGAACACTGCCCCTGTAGCTTTGTTTATGTTGAAGCCATGTGTTATATGTTCAACGACCCGTAGGAGTTGTTGTGTTGTGGAGTGGTGATTCCTGCGAATTGCTCCGGTCTCAGGATGTCATTTGTTATGCAGTGGCTAGTGATGCGTTTGAGAATCACCTTCTCAACAACCTTACTGAGCGAGCTCAGAAGACTGATGGCTGTGGTCTTTCCCCGGCTTCCTGAACATCAGGACCTTGGCCGTCTTCCAAAAGGCGGGGAAATGTTGTTATTTTAGTATGGCATTCGTTACGTGTGTTAGGTATCAGTTGCTTTATCCGTGAACTCCTGGAGGACACGGTTTTGAATGCCATCATGACCAGGGGCTTTCTTAGCAGCGGAATGTATTTTAGCCCACGAGACTTCGGCTGTGCTAGCATGTCGAATGTCGTCGCGCGATGGTTGGGCTAGAATGCGTGTAACCTCTTGGTCAGTAGCAAGTGTGAACGCTGGATCTGATGTCTGTCAGGCTAACCATTGATCAACTGCTTCATTCACCTCGTCATGTTTAGCGAAATGCTTGCCGCTGAGAAATTCGTTTCGGTAGCGGAACAAGCGAAAATCACTCGATACCAAGTCAGGACTGTTCGGTAGGTAGACAGTCCGTTCCCGTCGATGCTCCTGTCCAAAAGATCTGATCACTTTCTGGGTGTAAATGGCAGCAGCAACCCTCTTGACGTCAGAAGGCCACATCTCTTCATAATGTATCACAAATCGATGTTTCTTCAGGGTAGCGCAGCAAGCTGCTGCGTAAGTTGTCATATTTTGCTGCACAAACTCGGCTAAAAAGACTCCACGTCTATCCCACGCCACTGTCGCCATAAGCTTGCGAGTTGAAATAGTCTGTTAGGCCTTGTCTTTGACTGGTGATGCCGTGTCCACGACTGACGTTTAGAGCAGCCTGGGTACCCAACGTGAGAAGAGTCTGCGAAATTGTAAACTTCGCTGTCACTCACAGCATTAGGTAATACACGTCACTTATCTGTCGATGAGTTTATGATGAGGCGTCGTTCCTTGCTGTCAGAAACCGAAACATTGGCCATATTTCACAGTTGATGGGTTGCTTAACTGTTTTAAGCATTTTTTACTCTCACTGTAAACAGCAAACTGTGACAATATAAAGTAAACAACAGAGTTTGACGAGCACACTATGCCGGGAGTCGGTGCGTAAGCGGGTTTCAATGTTCACGCGACATTCGATTATCAACAGTGATTCACATGTTACTTTACGAATAACTCTCGTAATTGGCTATCTGAATTCACAGGAGTGACCCATCTGAACATAAAACTTGAGTACCACAACGCACAAAAAAGTATTGATAATGGTTTCCTTCAAGCTGATAACTGAAACTAAAGGTCGCTATAGTAAAATGATTTATCGCTAGATGCATTTATATGATTCTAATCACCCAATGACCGATACACGTAATTAAAAGAGGGCACAAGGATGGAGTGAGCTATACGAAAAACCTTCGCATTGTTGGTTTCGTTTTGAGATAGAATGATATAAAATCTGAATCCAAGAACATCGCCAATGATTCCTGAATAAGTTTGTAACTTAAAGAGAAGACCCCTGAGAGTGCCGATAGCTGGCTATGAATGACTCTTCGGCATTACGACGTACACAAATGTAGCTCATGCCTTCTACTTTGCTGATGCTCAGTTGCAGAGGGTAAATGTAGCGATGGCTGAAAATTTTACGTTCAGCCCAATGTATTTGATCAGGTCGAAACCGAAGACATCTCCGTTCTTCCCCCTGCGATGAAAAAGTGTACCGGTACTGTTCTATGCCCTAAGACGAAGTGCGTTTCTCTTCGTCTACAGTGTAGCTGGTTCTGTTTGTCCCGGAATCTCGGTAGACAATCACAGCATACATTCCGAATTCCGACCAACTGAAACTTTATATAACAACTGAAATGACATTCTGCTGTCATGGTTAACCAGTCCTGCTTAATTCTCTATTAGAGAGGGACGGACGACAGAAATTCTGTCCCATTAAGTGTGTGTTTTCGCATTTTCTCCCACCAAGAGGGCTGAACATAGGCAGTCCCGAGTTCTCATCTCCGTAACCAAAATACGAGTAATTACTATGAACCAATCGTGGGCTTCCTTACAGGATTTAAACATATAAACCGTTGATCTCCTTCGACCCCAAACGGCCGTCTCCTACGTTTTGTGTCGTGATTTTCTCCTGCTGTCACAACTTTTGTTTATTTCTTTTATGAAGGGCATTCTGTAAACGCTTTGTTTTTTGAAAGTTTACTGCTTGATGAGCACCCTCTATCGGTCCGCCGCCCCCTCCGCGGCCACCTGTTTTCGCGTCTGTCAAAAGAACAGCACTCCGTATCGGCCTGTACCTGCCTGACTCTTCACTTTCATCAGAAAGCAGACGGCGGTTCATGTGGTACGAAAGCAATAATTAGCATCACAACTGATTTTAAGCTAAAACGTTGTTCTTTATAAAAAATACTCAACATCTTGGCCGTCATTCATCAACAATAACTGTAATCGAGGGACAATATTATGAACAGCACTATAAAACCTGTCAGTAGGTGTGTGAATAATTGCCATCGGATGTCGTCTTTTAGCATCCATAACGATAGCGGTAAACTTGCGACATCGGGTAACCAATCCCACAACCAATAATCACACGGACTGAGGTCTGGGCACCTGACCCCTACCCTCCCTGCAGTTCATATTATACACGATTCTCATACGGCGTCATTGACGTCTTGTGTCCAGTGCCATCTGTTGCCCGGTTTTTGCACTCGTTTTTTATTTCCGTAACACCCCGTGTCATATTAGGAATGTGTGTCAGGTTTTATTCTCTGAATTAGTGCCTTTCAAATGTTAACGGAGTTTTGGGTCACCTCGTATATTAAAAGTTCTCCTGTTTTGAGGTAGACTGCCATTCGCCTAATATCAAGGCCTTTTTGTAGCGGAGAGCTACCTGTTATACTGATTCCATGCCCAACATCATCCACTGGCCCTGAGAACCAAATCGTTTAAAGCTCCATTAATTTTAATTAATTTTAGTCCTATATTCTATCCCAAGGAGAAAGCCGTGTTACTGAAATTTAAGTAGCGAACTCCAGAAAGACTGATCAGGGTTTACAATTTACCAAACATTCCAAATACTATTTTTCAAAGGGTACGTGAGATATGAGATTACAAGAGGAGGGGAAGCATGTTGATATGCACGTCAGGATGAAGATGGACCTAGTTCCTGCACAATGATATCTTCTTAAGAAATGAAACAAACTCCTGAAACTGTATTTACATCCAACACAAATGCAAATACAAGCAGCCCATAATAACGTATCGACTATCACACTATCCAACGAAATGTTACTTTTTTTCTGTAACTGGCATGAAAACAGCAAATATTTATGTTTACGTTAGTGATGGTACCGAAAAGTTAATGAAAAAGCAAGATTAGCTCTCGTTTTAATGCTAAGAAAACTTTAAGTTATAGCATATATAAAATTTGCATCTATTTACCGCGGTGTTACCATTCGGAGGATAGTCAGTTACAGAACTTAGGCATATTTGGCGTATTGTCAAGACAGTTCCACTGTCGCAGTCTTGACGCCAACAGTTCAGCTTTACCTTTCTGCCTATTTTCGTTTTTTGAATTTATCTCACTCTCTCTCTGCAGTCTACCTGGTGGTGTTTCACCTTCGCTTCTGCACGCTAATTGCAACTGTGCTAGTTCTTCCCTATGTTTCCTATTGGTTTCTAATTGTGCCTCTTTAAACTGTAATAGTGATTGTATCTTCTCCTGGTCGGCATAAACCTCTCGCTGCGTACTGTCAGAACCTGTCTCGCCTCTTATACTGATCTTTTCTACATCTGCACTAATCTTATTCTTTCTGACAACTACCTCCGCAACTTCACCCTCTGTTTATTTAGCGCCACTTCTTGCCGGGTGACTTGAGCTTCCACGCTGTCTAATGCCCCTTGTTTATCTGCAAGTAAGTCCTCTACTATCTCTTTGATTCGCTCATCCGGCAACACGTCCCCATGTTCTGTAATATCACTCTCTATTGCAATTATTCGTACCTCCAAATTATTGGCTTTTTCTTTCACAGCATCCCGTACTTGCTTTGACGCACCCAGATTCTTCTCCCCCTCATCTAACCGATTATTAGCTGCGGACAGACACAGCTTCCTCATTGCCTCTTTATTTCCCTTATCCACTGCCTCCAATCTTTCCTTATTATCTTTATCCACCGCTTCCAATCTTTCCTTTTTATCTATATCCATCGCTTCCAATCTTTCCTTATACGCTTCCCATCTTTCCTTATTACCTTTATCAATCGCTTCCAATCTTTCCTTATACTCCCTATCTCTTTCCTTATTATCTCTATCCATCCTCTGTAAAAACTGCAGTAGCACAGTGTCATCTGCTACTTTCGGTGCGCTCACCTCGTTCGCCTGAGAAACCGTAGCTTCGCTAAGGGTAGCTGCATTTTCACTGCCTACCTGACCTGCTCCCAGCTCGCCCGCGTCGTAGGGAAAAGCCCCCGATTGTGAACAAAGCCCGCCGCTCAAAGGATCACCTAGCCGCGGTCCACTGAACAATTCAGCCCCTTCCGAGTGTTTGCCATTCCCGCTCATTAGCCCATGGTCGACACCTACTTCCTGCTGCACTGCTACGTTCACCCCAGGATCACTATTCTCCATGGTGACTACACTTTTCGACTGCGACCTAGTTACTACGGACATTACGCAAAAAAATTATGCAACGATCTTCCAGCCTCGGACGATATAGCAATTAATTACATAATCAAAATAAAAGATCCTCACCAATCCAGAAAAAAATTGGAAACAAAAAAAATTTTACTTCTTAGCGCTATCGCAACACATTCCATAAAAAAATCTTAACAGCAAACCCTAACAGCAGAATATCCTGGCAAAATATCCTGGCAAAAAAAATTAAGGCAGGGTCGAAATTATGAGAGGCACCCATATGCCTTGCTCATACTGTGGCATCAAGCAGTCAGGCCTGCAAGATGAGTGGTCTGCCAAGCGAGTGGATTCATTCTTATTTATCGAGTAACATGAACTCTAGTACTCACAATTAAGTTACAAGCTATCCTCCTATATGAATAATACGCAACGGAAACACGCATCTGACTATCAGTAATTTACAGAACTCTGACTGTTCAATACGCAATGGCTATACGACATTTTCTTTTTTTTTTTTATTATTATTTAACGGCTTTATCAACACGTGGCCATCGCACTGAATATGAGTGGCGCACACATTATAATTTCTGGATATCTTGATAACATACAATTCGAAGGAAAAGGCCACCAATCTTTTTCTTTTCACTATCTTATTTATTCCGATAAATTCTATAACCTAAACACACAAATTCTATAACCTACAACAATAACACATGAGAAATTCCGCCCAGTGGGCATGGCTTTACATTGGTGAATATCTATTTATGGTCTCGTAATTATTTAACGCTACAGTGCACTTTCTGGATAGGATGGTGGATCTTTTATTATTTCTCACACTTCGACTCTCACAATCATCATCACGAAACTTTCCTCCAGACCGAGCAGTACAAAAGGAACACGCATAACCCACTACCTCTGAAACTACCTTGCTACTCTCCCATGCAAACCACACATACTTAAATTACATGACATACACCACACTGCAACATGAAATACAACACAGGGATTAGTCACAACATTATCACTTTCAGCTTTCCCACTTCAATTAATATTTATCCCAGTTTCACACGACACTGCCCCACTTCGTAATTCTACTTTCCTACTATGAACTCTGGAGATATATGCACGTCTTCCTGTGCAATGCAAGCCAAGTGGTGTTGCTGGATAGACGGCTGACTCACCTTGCTTCTCTCTCTCAGAGTATTATAGTTTGAATCAAGCGTCACACGGAAACATATCTCGCAAAGTAATATTAGGAACATATTCATCACACACATGAGTCCTCAACTGATACCATGGACGAGTACTTCTCTTTATCCTTTGTCTCATACACAGATTGAGACTCACACAGTACCTACCACGTGGAAGTACTCGCCTCTAATTTCAAATTCTGCACACACTATTTCTTAAATATTTCAACTTATAGTACACACGCTAGTAATTCAACTTAACTTAAGCACACGGAAGTATTTCAACTTATTGCTACAAGTGGTTTCATTATGACCGTTGGTCACTTCCGAAGATTACTACAATCCCATTAATATTACCTGCCTGACATTTAATTCTCCCCACAAAAGTTCCTGAAACAGAGAAATTATTATTTCAAACTACTCTTAAATATTCTACATGCATACCATGTCTCCACTCTTTTGTCTTTACGGAGCACACACAACTAAGACAGGTCTTAACAGCACAAGATCCAGCGGCACAGTGCTGAAAACATGGCCGTTCTTCAGGTTCCCTCGCACCTCTGTCGAGGTGGGGGAAGACCATGCTACCGTATTGGTCAGCCACATTTCAGGCGCTCAAAGCTCCGGTAAGTTTCATCTCTTTGGTTCCACCAAAGGTGGCCAAAGGATCGTCTCAAAGATGATCATATATTCACATTCACTATCTGCGGTTAGCAGACGACCATACATTCATTCATTTCACAGATCTCACCAAACTGGATGTAGGGATTTATTTTGTGGGAGTGCACATGTGATCAATTAAATAATTAAATTGTCATTCTTTCCCACACTGGTATCCGGCTTCGCTGTATTAATTGAAATTGAGTTATTATTACAAAAAATATGTTGTTCAGACAAGAATAATGAAGTATGTTGTACCTATTTTCAATGTCGGGCGGTACTGTACCCTTTCAATAGGTATAGGAAAACTCATGGAAGATCTTTTACGACTCATCCACAAATGATGACTCGAGACACAGGATTTGCTGTACGAGGGGCCACGTTTGGTTGCCCTTTATGCCAAGCTGTCCCGGACTTACATCTTAGCAAGGTAATTCCCGCACACACACTACGAGAGTTTCTACTGCTTGTCTAATTACTTGCCAAACCATACCTTGGCCAAAAACGTCACCGGATCTCTCCCCAATTGAGAGCGTTTGGAGCAATGGGGGAGACGCCCTCCAACTTTCTTGTGATTCTGTCGATCTGACACGCAAATTGAATAGAATTTGACACGATATCCCATAGGAAGACATCCAACGACTCTGTCAATCACTGTCAAACCGAATAACTACTTGCTTAAGGGCCAGAGATATGCCACTGCTATGTTGACTTTCTCAATTTGTGAAGCTCACTCTCTTGAATAAATCACCAAATTTTCTGAAATTGTTATAATTTGTTTGTCTGTACATGTACATCACTTCTACTGCTTTCCGTTTCATTCAGATAATTTTTTCCCTGTGCGTCTTCTTTTGTTATGTAACATCGATGTAGAGCTAGCCCAGATTGATCAAGGATGACTAGGAATAATGTGTTGGTCATGGTATGTGTAAACATAATGGCTTCAAATGATTTCGTGAAGCAATGAAATCCGAAATTAGGATAACCAGATTAGGGACTGGAACCACGGAGCTCCTGGCTACGAGTTTGCACTGTGTCATTCGGCATCCTACCAGTGACAATATCTGTAACAGACCATCCACTAAAGTCATTTCTAATCTCCACATAAAACGCAAGTGAAAGAGACTAAAGAAGAGTATATTTTCTGGCAGATAGGAAATGTGCACTGGAATGAATAAATCAGACACCAGAATTCGCCAAAGCCCACTTTCCCAAAATAGAAGGAGAAAGAACTTGTCTGTGCCCCTTGTCCAATTACCCACAGTGGTTTCCGTAACAGCCTTCTTTAGCCTGCAGCGAAACTGAACCCAATTACGGCTGACATTGATCTGATTGGCCTCCGTAGATCCTCCGCGCGACGAGGGATCGGCTCCCGTGTTTCTAGTCGTATCCATGAAGGCCGCTCGGGTGACTGCGATGTATCTCCGACAGTATAGCTTTGTAATCTGGCAACAAGGAACAGCAAGGTAGCTGTACTGTACTGCTGTTCTATAAAGGAAAAATATTGTGCCTGAAATTACCTCATTTTCCTATCGAGTCGTTTTATGTGACTTACAGATCCCGGCTTGAAAATCCTCAGTGGTGAAACCCAACGCTACATACAAGAACGCTTATGGTAATCCCAAATTTGTTGATGGTATAGCGTATTCTGAAAAAGTCTGAAACTAGAAGATTTGATATTACCTTAAAGTCGGCAGAAGTTACAATATATGCTGTCTGACTCCTTCAGCTAAAGTATACACTTCTCCTACGATGAAATGTAAGATATGAAAATTAAAGTAGTGTACACCACGTGCTCTACGAAACGTTTTCGTAACGTAGCATATCCACCGTTCTTTTAAGCAACTGAACCATTTGTCAAAAAGGAAAGCAATTCAAAGGAGAAGCATAAACTGCTGTGAATTTTTTTAGACCAAGTTGCCGAACGTCTAAAGAAAAGCTATTACTGAACTAAAGGACCGTTTTCAGACTTTTAAGTAGTGAATACAGTATTTCAAGTGCTTAAAATTGGTTCGTTCCTTAAGCAACTCGCATTTACTTATAAGACAATTTGACGAAAGCAAGATTAAAATGTCTGTCACGGAAGCATAAAATGTACTGATAAAATGTCTCTAACTGTATGTCGGGTAGGTTTCTTCTTTAAAACACTAGCCAATGTCTTCTGTGATCCTACTGTAACTCAGCTCTTGTTCCGTCCCTACGATATCAATGTCGACATAACCTATTATAGTCTCTTAAAATAACAACAGAAGAATACAGTTGACTTTCTCTTTCTATTAACGTTTCTTGAATTCTTTACAGTTCAATCAAATGTTTAATTTATATTTCTGCGACGTTAACTGTCGGAGATGCATAAGTCGTTCGATCAAAGGCGGAGGTACATCAGTGGTTTAGTTACTTGCTCTTGTATACGAAGGCGTCATGTACGTCAGTAGAAAGCCTAAACATTAAAACCTTTCGTTCTTCAAGAGTCTCTCAGATGGCACTGCTGGAAGAGCACTGATCACGAAAGGGAAACTACGACGCCTGACTACTACACTGCTGGGTTTGCCGACATTCGTAAGACTCGCGACGCAAATATCGATAACCGGAACTTGCTGTGACCTTAAACACCTGTTGATGTTCGCCACAAATGGACAGGTGTTGTGTCTGTAACCGTATTTCACATATGGCTCCCCGCACATACTCTTACAACTACATAATTACGGTTTTTTCTCTCTGTCTGGTGCATGTTTACGATCATTTACACGCTAGCGCGCACCATCGCTAATAACAGCGTAATGACAAGTCTCATATGCATATCGGCGTGGAAGTTACCCGCCGTCTGGCGGCCTTGAAGCTCTTCTTGGAAAAATTCTCTCTGTCCACAAACTATGAGATCGTCAAAAGAGAATGGAACTCATGTTTGAAATGTTGCCAAATATAGTATTGTAGGAACAGTATGTCGTACAAGAAACGCTTTATGACTATCTTATCTGCGTTGCAATACTATTTTTCAAACCTCGGGAAAACGATCTCTTTTTTCGCTTTCATTAATTGTAATACACGTTAAATTTTTATACTAATACGAATGATGTTTCAGCATTTCCAGGCAATTTAGATTAGACAGAACGCTTGTAAACAGCAGTCAATGTTCTATAGCTTGCTTTACTACACAGTTTCTGTCATACTTCACGTGTACGATACTTATGTACGTACACCCGAAGTTCGGACAATGAACCAAGCAAGAGCCTAGTCAAGCTTCTTGCCTTCCTACACCCTACTAACTGAATATCTGTATGGTTCTGACGACCGACACATGTGTTGTGTATGTGTTCTCAAGGTTTCAGTTCTCAATAGAATACGATGGCCATGTGTGTGTGTGTGTGTGTGTGTGTGTGTGTGTGTGTGTGTGTGTGTGTGTCCGTGCGTGTGAATGTGTGTTTGTGTGTTTGGGAGGGGGGGAGGGGGAACCATAGCATGGATATACAATGGAGGTGGTTATAGGTCGCAGCATGCAGTCCAGCCGAGTTGTCACAAGATTCGTAATCATCGTTAATCAAAATAAATAATTATATGTTCTTTAACAGAGTTCAACTCATTTTTCATCTTGAGTCGCAGTGAATAAATTTGCTGAAATTTGATTGTAATACACGTTTTTCAAACTTCATTGCCTTGTGAGCTTGCATTTTGTAGGTTTATCTAACGCGCTATATCTGATGATGTATTGATTCGAATTAATAATTTTTTATTCACATTATTCGACAATATATGCGAGTTATACAAAATGCTCCAGTTCATGGTAGCCTGTCTGTCGCGATCGTGTCGTAAGTGTACAGTTGCATAGTGAACCTACTCGGAACAGTCATAGTTTGGTCGTCTTTTAGGAGCGTTGAGTCACAAGTCGTAGATCATTATTTTTTGAAAAAAGGAAGTTCATTCCTTATTCTGACTACAAATGGGTGCGCCCAGGTTAGTTTGCAATGCACCACCCAGCTATGGCGGCTCCGAGAGACGTTGCTTTAGAAATGTAAGTTAGTTTTTAGGACAGTAACGTCCGTTAAGGATTTAAGAAGGAAACTCGTCGTAGATAGTGGGAACCGGTGTCAGAGAGAGATTGTGGCTGGGAGCCGAGCCTCTCCGGCGGCGACCAGCAGTAAACTGCTCTCCCACTTCCCCTGTTGGATACATACGGCGTGTGCATAGAGGGAGTTTATCAGCAGTTCACTTATCATGGGAACAAACAACCTCTGCTGAAGCGACAGTCTTACTTGGCACGTCTATGAGAAATAATTGTGGTTGAACATTACTAGAAAACTCTTTAACAAAACATTCAGAATAACTGTCTGCATGGATGGCCGTCCACAGTTCTTATTCCCATTGGCTCATCAACTTTCTTTTGTTTAAGACTGCAGCTGTGATATACTGGCGTTCCCATCGGTATTAACCGGCCACAGTTCCACCCTTCGCCCGTCATTAGATGCTATATGGGAGGGAGGGAGGGGGGGGGAGGAGCGGGGTGGGGAATCAGATCTCCCGGCCGTTGTATGAAAATAGTCCATGCTAACAGGGAGTTTCTAAATCCACTCAGGCTGTTTTATGCTAATACCTACACGTTTGACTCAGTAAAATTTTGTAAGGGTTTCCCCTGAAGCCATGGTTGTGCACATGCTGTGATTGAGGTGATTTACTCAAAATGCCTAGGTCTAGTTGAACCAATGTTTCTGATTAAATGCGCTCAAGAACACTGCACATGAAGCTGAGTTCAGGCTTGAAAGCAGACCTGCACCTTGAACTTGGCCAGTCAGCCTCTTAACAGTAGGGGCAATAGAAAATTGTTACAGGCAAAAGGACTGAAAACGATAGACGCAAACAACATAATTCAGGAATAAGAATACATTCGCGACATTCACAGCTTGAAACATATAGATCATCATAATACGAGGGCCATCACGTCATGTATCACATGATACACAGATTACAAACGAATACAGTACTGAATGAAATACAGCCTATGAGAATTTGCTAGTCAAGTAAGGATAACTGACACGCATAAGTAAAGTCACATTACATGCAGCTTTGAAAAAAGTCGTATAATGGAAATGGTTGGAGTGTATGCAGAGTCGCTTGACGTAGAGAACTGAGGACAGAGGCGCAGAGCGTTTCTGTCTGAGCATCACGTCAGCTAAAGGCGATGACAACCACTTTAAGCGATAAACTACAAAAGATTCAGCTGAAATATCGTCGCAAATACTTCATGTAAGGGGTAGTTTATTGTAGTAATTTATTGATGACCGATAGTTTTGGCACTGAGTTACTTTTGCATGAGTTTCAATAGATGATCAGTCAATTTTCCCCGCAGTTGTACAATTTAGGACCGTGCCCCTCCCTCTGTTTGTTCTTAATGAGTTGTTTTCTTGAGTAGAAGACCATCCGATGATGCACCAAAATGGAGGAAACTCGTTGCTGAAATTAAATTACTTTGCAACTCAGACTGTTTTACAATTTGAAATAATTTGTGACGGTTGCTGTACCAGCCGGCCAAAATGAAATGAAATAAACTTTAGTCTGGCCAATGTTGCTGACAGAAACGACAATGCGAATTTGTAGTGCGCGGCTCGTGGTCTAGTGGAGTACGGGTGTCCTTGAAGTGATTTCACAAGTTACAGTCGGTAGCCACCGATGACCCAAAACATTCTGAACACCTGATTAGTAGCGTGTTGGTCCTCCTGTGATGCACAGTACGGCAGCGCTTCTTCAAAGAATATATTCGACAGGCACTGGTAGGATTCCGGAGGTATGAGGAGCCAGCTGTTTACGCACTAACTGCGAAATTCCCGTAGATTACGGCCCAGCGGTTGGGGGCGCGAAACTCCATCCGAAAGTTTCCGAAGTGCTTTCTGTCGGAGAAACTGCGTGCGATGGAAATCTGTAGTTGGGTACCACATTAAAAGTCATTACTGGCAGTGATGCATATAGTTGCACGTCTTCACTACGCCAAACGCCATATGAAACGAGTTGTACCTGTCTGGCAGCAGGTACTGTTGTCCGACGAGGTGTGATTTTGACTCTTGTGAAATGATGTCGATTACCCTCTCAATGTGGCGACTAAGCTGCAGTGTATACAGGGTGTAGTTGACGCCGCAGGTGGTTTGCGCTGTTTCGTGGGTGTTTTCCGTACTATGACTAGGGCCCGTCTAATCATTCATCACGAAGTTTATTTTAACATTCTCGGTTACCAAGTTTTGCCCTTTCTTCTGTGTCTTATTGAAGAATATGCTGTGGAAACCCAGGACTTCTAAGGCTAGAACAGCCGTGTTCACGGTGCTCCACGGGTAAATTCCTGGATTCTCGATCCCCCAGGCCCCCTACAGCACACAGACTGATCCATGAAATCAGAAAATCGTAATATAACAGAAAATATCTGGAATTATTTTAACGGCGTGGAAAACTGGTGAATGACGTAAAGAGTGGACTACATCTGTTCTAATTCCCTTTCACAAAAAATAGTTTGTGAAGGACTGCTTCAATTTGCGGACTATAGCATTAAAATCGCATGAGTGAAGTCCTCCGGTACATAATGAATCACCGCCTAAAGAAATTCGTGCAATCTCAGATTTTTGCAGAAGAAAAAACACCTGGTATCATTACTGAAAGTTCGTCATAACAATCAAAATACAACCATAAAGGCGAATGGGATTTTCGAATGTGATAAACATAATCAGACAAGGTAGGATCCCATAACCTCAGCTCTATAAGATGTATGCAAATAACATCAGTTGCTCACTGGATGGCTGGAATGATGGAATTTCCAATCACGCCAATATAATCAACAACCTACGGTTTAGTGGTGATAATTCCCTCGTTGCAAGAAATGAGGAAGAACTATTCTCAAGAGTGACGAATGTTAGTTTCATCCTAGAGACAAACGTGAAATACACCAAACTACTGGTTATCAATCGACAGCCGCGCGTTGTAGCCGCCCGGTCTGAGGCGCTTTGCCACGGTTCACGCGGCTCCCCACGTCGGAGTTTCGAGTCCTCCCTCGGGCATGTTGTGCGTGTTGTCTTTAGCGTAAGTTAGTTTAAGTCAGATTAAGTAGTGTGTAAGCTTAGGGACCGATGACCTCAGCAGTTTCGTCCGGTAGGAACTTACCACAAATTTCCAAATTTATTAATCGACAATTTTCAGACCAATTCTAGGTTGCTTAAAGGGTGTGGAGGCACTGTGTATATCTAGGGTCTGTCATCAAAGAAACTGAAAACTCTGCTAATAAAATAAAACGACGAATCGACCTTGACCGAGACGCAATGCTTAAACTCACTAAGACTCGGCAGAGTATGTCAGTACCCAAAACACCCGAAGGTGCGCCTTTTTGCATCATTTATGTTCTCTGCACCCTTGAACGGCTGCAAGAGCTGGGCCGTTAAAGTTAGTGAAAAGAGTCTTCGACATGTGGTGTTAGCGGTAGATATTACGTGTACCACACAAACGAAGAAGAAGCAAAGCTTCCATTATAGAAGGATTTAGGATCAGAATAAGTTTATCTTCTCGTGTCAGTCAAAGCGACTTCCAGTTCCGGGGGCACATTTTGAGAAGATACGGGGGTGGTTTGGAAAAGGCCCTCTTGCAGAGCAAAATCCAAGGTTGAATATCACGACTAAGAGCAACAAGTAGATTGTTGGATCAAGCGCAGAAGATTGCGGGCCTACCTATTCGTATCATGTTAAGAAGAGCTGAGGATAGCTGTCGATGGAGACGTCTAGTGAAGACTCAGTCACCTACAAAATGAACGAGTATATCAGGTCACGACACTCAACATTGAGTAAACCGTCTAATGATGATGATGACGTGATTTTGGAATAGCAAGTGAAATGAGACATCCAACATCCCACAAATTAGTAGCTCTACAGTACCTATCCGTCCATAACTGTCTTAAGCTTCACAAAGCGTTAAATAGGTAACGCGACACTTTTTTTTCCTGAAAGCAGATTGGTTTCATTCAGAATGCAAGTACACCATATTATATCCTACTCTTTTGGCTACAAAACCCTATTTTTCAACATAATCTCGGTTCAAGGTGATGGCCTACGCCACCTTATCGTAAGGGCCTGTATACCCGCGTGGTACCACTCCACACGTCGACATCGGAGTCCACGCCTTGCTATATCAATAACCTTCTCATGATCCACGTACTGCATCCAGCAGGGTGCATTCTTAATTGGGCCAAAGAGATGGAAGGTGCGAGATAGCGGCTGTAGGGAAGATGAGAAAGAACAGTACAATGAAGCTCTGTGAGCTTCTATCGGGTTCGCAGACTTTTCTGAGTCCTTGTGCTATCATGGAAAAGAAGAAATTTGTTTGCATTTTTGTGGTGGCGAACAAGATTAAATAACCCGCCAGGATAACCGAGAGCGCTAACGTGTTGCTTCCTGGACTCGGGTAGACGCACCGGCCCCGGATCGAATCCGCCCGGTGGATTAACGACGACGGCGGGTGTGCCGGCCAGCCTGGGTGTGGTTTTTAGCCTGTTTTCCACATCCTACTAGGTGAATACCGGGCTGGTCCTCACGTCCCGCCTCAGTTACACGACTCACAGACATTTGAAACACATTCACACAATTTCACGATTTACACTAGACGCAGACAGCTGGGGTAAATTAATTCCGTCCTGGGGGGTAAGGGGTGGCGGCAGGAAGGGCATCCGGCCACCCCTTAAAATTCACATGCCAAATCCGGTTAACCATGCCGACCCTGCGTAACCGCGGGACAAGGCGCAAGCGATAGATAGAACAAGCTTAAATCAATTCATCGGTTTCCTGAGGGTAGCATTAATTCCGAATTCATTGTTGCACCACGAGGGAGGCCATTAGGACAACTCCCATAAGAGTCCTAGAAGACTGGCTGAAAGTGCGGATCTGAGCTTTTTCTTCGGAGGAGAGACCTTGTTACGATGATAACAGATGCCTCATTTCGATGGGGCTGAGCCACAGTCAAGCAAATCTTTTGGAAAAAATGGACCGCCATTTGACTGTGTATTACCGTATTTATCTTCTGTACTACCTAGGTTTCGGCCTTTACGCCATTAGCGAGTAAAATACTAAACGTTCTTAGGGGATTAACACATCATGTGTAAAGAAGTCTTAGCATTTTCCTCGGTAATGTCCTAAAAGCCGAAATCTAGATAGTACAGATGATAAATAGAGCAATACACATTCTAATGGTGGTTTATTATATTTTTCTTTTCTTTTTTTTAAAAAAAGAAGTGCCATTACTTACTGAACGCCCCTCGTAGATAACGTATAGCTGAAGAACCTGATGGTTTCCTCATCGAAATGAGGTCGTTATCAGGAGTAGAAGCGGTGTTACATGGAATTAACATTATCTCTCCCAGGAATTCTATTTTTCAGGAGGACTGGTGCTCTGTACGCTGTAGCTAGACTTCGATTCGCCACTGATCAATAAATTATGAGTTTTATCGGTAATAATACTCTGAAAATAGTCACAAAGTTGCTTCAACAAAAAGTGTACTAACAGCGATTCGTTTATCTCACTGCTAGCAAGTCTAGTATTATGTGATACAGCCCTCTGGAGGATAAGAGGCTGAAGAATGGGACTCCGGACTACGGCGTCCGCCTCCAGCTGGTGTGGCCTGTTTCAGAGCCCCCTCTCCTGTCCACAGCGCCGACACGCACACGGTCACAATTCTCTTCTTCGCAGCCGGCCTGTTTCGCCGCCTATCCACGACATTCCGTTCACCTCCGGCCGCGTCCGAGCGCAGCGCGCCGGGTCGGCCCGCGCGCGCCGCCTCTGTTTCCGGGCAGCCATACATCACGCCAGTCGACACCTCTCCGTGTCCTCCCGTCCTCCCTCCCTCCCCCCCCTTCCCCTCTACCCGCCCGTTCTTTTCTGTGCCGGACAGAGAAATACCGGAATAGGCGCGACGCCATTTGTCGCCTGAAACAAAGGGTGGCGTCCGGTCACCACGGGGCTCTTCTCCCGTTACGCGGAGGCGCGGAGTATATAATTTTTCAAGTGATTCTTGAAATGCCGCAGTGACCTTCTTTCCCAGCCCACCGTCGCTTCATGGGTACACACCTTGCAATAGTTACATTACTCTTGTGTTCTGAGAGAGATAACATTGAATATTTTGCGCGGGCTTCCAGTCGAATATTGTTAGATTTCGTGCGATGTACACTACGTAGAATCACAAACACTCGTAGATAACAACCACGCATAAAGATACGCAGCGCGAATGCCATTGGTTTTGTAACACCCCATCCGTCACTTTTGGTGTGTGTTCACCCCAGGTAATTGACTAACAGATCAACAGAGAGTGCAAACCTGCCGCGCGCAAAGAAAGTAATAAGGCCCTGTGACTCCTGATTGAACTGCGGTGGCAGTGTTGATATTAATTGATTCAGAATTGATCGCTTTTAATTAAAAAGAGGTCCACATTGATGTTATATTCAGCTATTGAACACCAGATGCAAATGTTGAACATAAAATTAAATAAGAAAGTGACTTGGGATTTCAACTACTTGATTGAAAACAGATGCAGTCGATTAGCACAGATTTATTTTAACTCACGACCTTCAATCATCACTTTTCATGACTCTCCTAACAGGAACTGGTAATAAATTGCGTTTGCGTGGAGTAAAGCGTGGTAAATCAAAAGTAATTCCTATCGACTGACCCAGGCGTAAGGCGAAGTGCGAAAAGAATTCTACAATACACGGCCCATGAAAACCTCGTGGAAACTTTGCCAACGTGATCCAACAAATTAATCAGTGGCCGGAGTGGGCGCAATATCATCGAATTCAGTGTGGCGGAGCGTCGTCGTCGTGCGAACGTCGGCCAACCTCGTGGTGCTGGAAGGCTGTGCTCGTCTATTCACTCCTAGCTATCTTGCTCAGTACATAGCTGAACCAAAACTTCCTATTTCCAAGCTCAATCGTTCCATTTGCTAAGTTCTAAACTGCAGAGATGCTCACTCTTTCTCAGGCAAGCTGAGTAAATAACACCACGTTCACACTCTAGGCAAGCTGGGAACGGAAGACCACTACAGGGACATCTCCCAGTCTGCTCTTTGCCTCGGTTGACCCTCCAGCAAAATCACTTACACCAATTGCAGTGCAAGTCGTGTTAATTATGCAGCGCTTCCCAGCGCCGACCAATGCCTCCTCTGGGAAGTGAACAAATTCCCACAAAATTTCCCTTCCTTTCAACTTCTGCTATTTAGCTCCCCCAAGGCAACCCATTGAGGTTAGCATCTGCACAAAACACCAATTTTTCCGGATTTCTGACTCCCAGGAGAGTACTTCGAATTCCATGGTCCTATGCTCCCATCAGAGGCCGGCGTATTTCATTCTGTCGCTCTTCACCTGATTTCCATCAGACTCTGCAGACCGTGAATTCAGCGTGAAGTTTCTATAGTCACGAACACGCATATTTTGACCTCTGTTGACCGCTCCACCATAGCTTTGCGCGGCTTTCTCGCATGTTTCACTGAAAACGGGATGACGGACATTTATCAACAAGCATACATGTTCTCTGTCTGCTTCCTGGTACACCAGCATGGCGTCAACCACCGACTCACTGACACTCAACGTAAGGTGGCTGGAGGCCGCGCCCCGTTACCGCTTTCTCAGAGCTTGAACCACCCTAAGCTGCCTATTGTAGCTTCCCTTCGGCGCTCCCCCGGTGGCCATGGTCAATTCTGAGTACTTCCCTGGGATAAACTAGCCTCCAGTAAATTGACGCATTTCCACAAAGTTTTCATTTATTTATTTATTTATTTATTGTTCCATGGGACCAAATTAAGGAGAAGTCTCCATGGTCATGGAATGAGTCAATACATGAAATTATAACACAATATTAGAAACAGATAAAATGAAATATAAAAAAAACATATTCAGGTGACAAGTCGTAAGTTTAAATAAAGAAAATCAACAATGTAACACTGGAATATGCTTAATTTTTTATCTCTTCCAGGAGCTCCTCGACAGAATAGGAGTGAGCCATGGGGAATCTCTTCAGTTTAGACTTAAAAGAGTTTGGGCTACTGCTAAGATTTTTCAGTTCTTGTGGTAGCTTATTGAAAATGGATGCAGCAGAATACTGCACTCCTTTCTGCACAAGAGTCAAGGAAGTGCATTCCACATGCAGATTGGATTTCTGCCTAGTATTAACTGAGTGAAAGCTGCTAACTCTTGGGAATAGGCTAATATTGCTAACAACAAACGACATTAAAGAAAATATATACTGTGAGGGCAATGTCAGAATTCCCACACTATTGAATAGGGGTCGACAAGAGGTTCTCGAACTTACACCACATATAGCTCGAACAGCCCGTTTTTGAGCCAAAAATACCCTTTTTGAATCAGAAGAATTACCCCAAAAAATAATACCATACGACATAAGCGTATGAAAATATGCGAAGTAGACTACTTTTCGTGTTGAAGTGTCACTTATTTCAGATACTGTTCTAATGGTTAATAGCTTCTGAACAAGATCCTGGACATGGGCTTTCCACAACAGCTTACTATCTATCCGAACACCTAGGAACTTGAACTGTTCCGTCTCGCTTATAATATGCCCATTCTGTCTCATCAAAATATCGGTTATTGTTAAATTGTGAGTTAGAAACTGTAAAAACTGAATCTTACTGTGATTTAGCATCAAATTATTTTACACAAGCCACGAACTTATTTCATGAACTACATTATTTGATACTGTTTCAATATTACACACAAGATCCTTCACTACCAAGCTGGTGTCATCAGAAAACAGAAATATTTTTGAATCACCTGTAATACTAGAAGGAATATCATTTATATAAATAAGAAACAACAGTGGCCCAGCACCGACCCTTGGGGAACGCCCCACTTAACAGTGCCCCATTGGGATTGAACATCACTACCGCTCTCAATATTGCGTAGAATTACGTTCTGCTTTCTGTTCTTAAAGTAAGAGGCGAACCAATTGTAAGCTACTCCCCTTACTCCATAATGGACTAACTTCTGCAGTAATATTTTGTGGTCAACACAGTCAAAAGCCTTCGTTAAATCAAAGAAAACACCTAGCGTTCGCAACCTTTTGTTTAATCCGTCCAAACCCTCACAGAGAAAAGAGAATATAGCATTTTCCGTTGGTACACTATTTCTAAAACCAAACTGAACATTTGACAGCAAATTATGTGAATTTAAATGCTCCAGTAACCTTGCATATACAACCTTCTCGATAAGTTTAGCAAACGCCGATGGCATAGAAATAGGTCTAAAATTGTCCACATTATCAATGTCTCCCTTTTCATAAAGAGGCTGCACTACCGAGTACTTTAATCGGCCAGGAAACCGACCACTCCTAAAGGAAAAGTTACTGATATGGCTAAGTACTGGGCTAAATACATAGAACAATACTTCAGTATTCTGCTAGATACCCCGTCATATCCATGAGAGTTCTTGGTCTTTAGTGATTTAATTATTAACTCAATCTCCCTCTTGTCAGTATCATGGAGAAGCATTTCAGGCAACAGTCTGGAAACACTTTTTTCTAAGAGCGCTATATGATTCCCTGTTGGGACTAGGTTTCTATTTAGTTCACCTGCAATATTCAGAAAGTGATTATTAAATACTGTACATATATGCGACTTATCAGTAACACGGACATTCCCACTACGCACTGATTCTATATCCTCGACCTGTCCCTGCAGACCTTTACGACTGACCATATGGTTATAATTTTATCCTGAGACTTAGCTATTCTATCTGCATACCACATACTTTTTGACTTCCTAATAACATTTTTAAGCACCTTACAATACTGTTTGTAATGGGCTGCTGCATTTAGATTTTGACTATTTATAACGTTTTGATATAATTGCCACTTTTTTCTACAAGATATTCTTATCCCTCCAGTCAGCCACCCAGGCTGCCTGTTTGTGCTAGTACCCTGTTTTGAACGTTCTAACGGAAAGCAACTTTCAAAGAGCACGAGAAAAGTCTTGAGAAAAGCATTATATTTATCGTCTACTGTATCAGCGCTATAAACATCTTGCCACTCTTGTTCCTTGATAAGGTTTACGAAGGCCTCTACACCAACTGGATCAGCTTTCCTAAACAGCTGATGACTATATTTAACACGTGTTGCAGCACAAAAATCTTTTAGAGTTAAAATTTATGCATCATGATCTGAAAGGCCATTCACCTTTTTGCTAACAGAATGCCCTTCTAGTAATGAGGAATGAACGAAAATGTTGTCTATGGTTGTACTACTGTTCCCTTGCACTCTCGTTGGAAAGAATACGGTTTGCATAAGATTATATGAATTAAGGAAGTCTCCAGCATCCTCTTCCTTGCACAATCACTTATACAATTAATATTGAAGTCACCACTTATAACTAACTTTTTGTATTTCCTATAAAGTGAACCAAGAACCTCCTCTAGCTTTAGCATAAATGTTGTGAAATCGGAGTCTGAGGATCTATAGATAACAACAGTTAGAAGTTTAGCTCCATTAAATTTAACCACACCTGCACAACATTCAAACACCTTTTCAGTGCAGTACTTTGAAACATCAATTGACTCTAATGGGATGCCGTTTTTCACATACATGGCTACTCCCCCACACCGCAAAGAGCTCCTCGAAAAGCTGCCAGCCAACCTGTATCCTGGTAAAGGAAGCCTCTGAATTATCTCCTTATTTAAGAAGTGTTCAAATATACCAATAATTTCAGAGTCAACATCTATAAGCAGTTCACTAACTTTATCTCTAATACCTTGTATATTTTGATGAAATATACTAATTCCCTCATTACTCGGATACCTAAGCTTTGTCAAAAGTGGTTCCTTTGTTAGTTCAAATGGTTCAAATGGCTCTGAGCACTATGGGACTTAACATCTATGGTCATCAGTCCCCTAGAACTTAGAACTACTTAAACCTAACTAACCTAAGGACATCACACAACACCCAGTCATCACGAGGCAGAGAAAATCCCTGACCCCGCCGGGAATCGAACCCGGGAACCCGGACGCGGGAAGCGAGAACGCTACCGCACGACCACGAGCTGCGGACGTTCCTTTGTTAGAGAGACTTCCCTTAAGCAGGAATACCTATCAGCTGACTTCAATCTAAAAAAGGTGCAGCTCTAACACCCCCTACTGCAGGAATTTTCCCATGAGTGATCCCACCAACCCCACCTATGCTGTCACCTATAAGCTTTGCCAACCTCCCCTTCCCATACCTGTTGAGGTGCAGGTCATGTCTAGTGAAACCCGTCCTGCTGATAGACTCCACCGACACCACTGAAATGTGACCCATGCTTTCTGTCATCAGCGCACCCCTAAGTCTCATGTTATTACGACTGACGGCTGTATTAAGATGAGGCCGATCGTGACGCTGAAACAGTTCCACGAAATGCACATTCGTGTTGCCAGTCTGAGTGGCTATCATGTCGTGTGAATTACTTGAAAACCATCACCGAACATTAATTATTTCAATACGTCCATACTATACCCTCTACAAGGTGCATTGTGCCTTGTCAGTCATTTTTGTTCAGCCCTACCGTTCGCTCAAC
This sequence comes from Schistocerca nitens, assembly GCF_023898315.1. NCBI lineage: Eukaryota > Metazoa > Arthropoda > Insecta > Orthoptera > Acrididae > Schistocerca > Schistocerca nitens. The sequence continues at coordinate 373,922,576 of NC_064621.1, forward strand.
GTGAGTTAGGTGATCTTTAATGACTTCATGTAAGGGGCATAGTTCTTGCCATCTTACAGTTTGTTTGAATCGTTTGGCTGTCATAGTACGTGGTATATTCCAAAACTACAGTTCGGTGACTAATATTTAAATGATGGCTAGCCTGAATGAAGTTTCACACATGAAGCGCTGTCTGTCGACTTTTTAGGTAACAACTTCAATGCTGGTTTGATTCAATAGTTGTTTGTCAGTCGGTGAGAGCAGGTCGCAATGGTCGAGGCAACCGTAGATCCTGCCAGTTGTGAAGTGAGCGGTGTGATTAAATGTTTGCTGACAAAGCAGCTAAAATCCAGCGTGAGTTACGCCTTGTGATGGACCGGAAATCATGAGTGGCAAACAAGTTCTAAAACGGTGTTCAGAACAGCAGCACAAATGTCCAGGATGAACAGTGGAGTGGCAGACCCAGTATTCGGACCGACGACATCATTGATCAACGGAATCAAAAACTTAAAGTGATCGGCTATTAACGGTTATTGCCTGGCGAATGAATTCCAAAATGTACCTCAAACCTCAGTTTACAGGATTGTCACTGGAGAGCTTAGAGTATTAAAAATCATGTGCGAGGTAGATTTCTAACATGCTCACTGATCAGCACAAAGAGCAAACAATACGTAGTGCACGGCAGGTTTTGCAGTGCTACAGAAAAGATCGAGATGATCTGTTGTCCCAAATTGTTACGGGCGACGACCTGCATATGGTACACAAACGCAGAATCGAAACAACAGTTAACGCAGTGGCACAATTCAGGTTCACCCAATTCAAAAATGTTTAAGTAATTTTCGTTCTCAAATACAAAAATGATGGCTACAGTTTTTTGGCATGAAAATGGCGTCCTTTTGATTGATTTCATGGACCTTTGGTCAACAATTACAGCTGACGTATATTGTGAAACACTAACCAGACAGAGACGTGCGAAGCAAAATCTAAGCCGCGGGAGATTCTCGTCTGGCGTAATAATCCTTCACGACAACGCATGCCCACATACCGCTGCCAAATCCACGGAGGAGATTCAAGATTTTCGTTAGGAATTTCTAGAACATCCTCCTTAAGGTCCCGACCTTACACCAAGCACTTATTTCCTCTTTTGTATATGAAAAAGTGACTGGGTGGACAACGATTTCAAAACGACGATGAATTCAAGACTGGCCTTACCATCTTGGTCAATCCCCAGGCAGCAGAGGGGTGAAAGAAGCTGGTGCATTTACAGAAAGTCTATAGATGTGAACGGCGATTATGTGGCAAAGCAAAGCAGATGGTTCAGTAAAATGTTACTGCCAATAAACACATTTTCTCATGAGCTAATATTTTTTATGACCTAATCGATCTTAGTTTTGGATTACGTCTCGTACTTATTAAAAAACTACCTGATCAGAAAACGATGAAAGTCGTTTCATATCTTCAATAAGGACCTCCCAGTAAGCTTCTTTTTACATTTTAACCTCACGTGGATTGAAAACTAAACTGTAACACATTGCTCAGGTCATGGCTGGAATACACGTATTATATTTACAATATGATACCTGCAGGTAATAATAATTCATTACAGTCCGGTGCCTTCTGTAACCAGTCATAATCCTAGGAACAGTGATTGTGAATGGTAATTTACGTTTTGGACGAAGTGCTATTAAAGACGTGAATTTAGGTCTTAGTTTTCTTGATCATTTGCCTGTGTTTCCGCATATACGTTTAAAAAAACCTTTTGAAGTCGAAAATTATTGGTGAAAAGGACATTTAAAATTCCTGTTTAATCTTAAATTCCATGCTGTTTATGACGGCTTTGTATGGTGTTTATTAAATCAATGTTAACAGACTGCCGCGCGGAGTGGCCGCGTGGCTTGAAGCGTCATGTCACAGACTGCGCGGCTCCCCCAGCCGGAGGTTCGAATCCTCCCTCGGGCATGTGTGTGTGTTAGTTTAGTTTAAGTAGTGTGTAAGTCTAGGGACCGATAATCTGAGCAGTTTGGTCCCCTAGAAATTCATGCACACACGTCAACAGACAATATGTTGTTGTGGTTCGACACTCGTCTCTTTCAGCACCACGTTTCGTGTGTCAGTCTGATAATTAGAGAATTATTTAGCTTTGTGTCTGTGTGTATCTTTTATACAGTTGCTCTTGTCAGGGTGACAGGCTTAAAATACTTTATTGTCGAATAAACTGTCGCAATTCAGTAGCGAGCTACAAAAGAATCCCAAAATGATTCCAGAGTTCTTACTTACATACTGTGGGTATAGAGTCTTTGGTGCTACATTACAATCTGAAAGAGTTAACAAATGTTCTCAGATGTACACTCCTGGAAATGGAAAAAAGAACACATTGACACCGGTGTGTCAGACTCACCATACTTGCTCCGGACACTGCGAGAGGGCTGTACAAGCAATGATCACATGCACGGCACAGCGGACACACCAGGAACCGCGGTGTTGGCCGTCGAATGGCGCTAGCTGCGCAACATTTGTGCACCGCCGCCGTCAGTGTCAGCCAGTTTGCCGTGGCATACGGAGCTCCATCGCAGTTTTTAACACTGGTAGCATGCCGCGACAGCGTGGACGTGAACCGTATGTGCAGTTGACGGACTTTGAGCGAGGGCGTATAGTGGGCATGCGGGAGGCCGGGTGGACGTACCGCCGAATTGCTCAACACGTGGGGCGTGAGGTCTCCACAGTACATCGATGTTGTCGCCAGTGGTCGGCGGAAGGTGCTCGTGCCCGTCGACCTGACCGGACCGCAGCGACGCACGGATGCACGCCAAGACCGTAGGATCCTACGCAGTGCCGTAGGGGACCGCACCGCCACTTCCCAGCAAATTAGGGACACTGTTGCTCCTGGGGTATCGGCGAGGACCATTCGCAACCGTCTCCATGAAGCTGGGCTACGGTCCCGCACACCGTTAGGCCGTCTTCCGCTCACGCCCCAACATCGTGCAGCCCGCCTCCAGTGGTGTCGCGACAGGCGTGAATGGAGGGACGAATGGAGACGTGTCGTCTTCAGCGATGAGAGTCGCTTCTGCCTTGGTGCCAATGATGGTCGTATGCGTGTTTGGCGCCGTGCAGGTGAGCGCCACAATCAGGACTGCATACGACCGAGGCACACAGGGCCAACACCCGGCATCATAGTGTGGGGAGCGATCTCCTACACTGGCCATACACCACTGGTGATCGTCGAGGAGACACTGAATAGTGCACGGTACATCCAAACCGTCATCGAACCCATCGTTCTACCATTCCTAGACCGGCAAGGGAACTTGCTGTTCCAACAGGAAAATGCACGTCCGCATGTATCCCGTGCCACCCAACGTGCTCTAGAAGGTGTAAAGTCAACTACCCTGGCCAGCAAGATCTCCGGATCTGTCCCCCATTGAGCATGTTTGGGACTGGATGAAGCGTCGTCTCACGCGGTCTGCACGTCCAGCACGAACGCTGGTCCAACTGAGGCGCCAGGTGGAAATGGCATGGCAAGCCGTTCCACAGGACTACATCCAGCATCTCTACGATCGTCTCCATGGGAGAATAGCAGCCTGCATTGCTGCGAAAGGTGGATATACACTGTACTAGTGCCGACATTGTGCATGCTCTGTTGCCTGTGTCTATGTGCCTGTGGTTCTGTCAGTGTGATCATGTGATGTATCTGAGCCCAGGAATGTGTCAATAAAGTTTCCCCTTCCTGGGACAATGAATTCACGGTGTTCTTATTTCAATTTCCAGGAGTGTATTTGAAAATAAAGAATTAGAACCGTAACTATTAAGGGAATTTATCATTAAATATGGTTATTGTTGGCAATACACTCACTCGAAATGAGACTGAAGCTAGTTTACATCTAAAAACAAGAAAAAACTAGAATTGTTAAGGTTGAATAGCAAGTAAACTGTTGTACTTCTACAGACTTCTTTTTTATTTCTAACTTGTTTTCGGTTGTTCGGGCCAGATTCAGGGAACAAATGACTATTATTCTCAAGGAATACTCGTTCTTAGGTAACTAAACATTATAACCAAAGATAACCTCCACTTGCACAGAATGTTGTGCACCAAACTTGTTTTTTAATGTTGTAAATTACACTTTACACAATGGATAGAATTAAACGCAATAAATAATTAAATTACACATTATTACAGTATGAGAAAAAAGTAACAGTAACATTAACTTTCCGAAATTAGGCTGAAGCGACTGAAGAAAATAAGTTCAACATAAAAGTTTTCTCTATGCGGCACGGCGTCATTTTTTAAGTAACTGTCAATAACAAAATCAACGTTCGGCCATTGGGTACATCCAGAATTAGAACACTGTAACCATGTCCCAGACGCTCGTTTCATCAGTGACGCTGTTTTACAATATGACGCCCTACTATACCCAGAACAGTATTACGTTAACTGTCTCTGGCCACGGAAGACAACGTACTTGCATAAAGGAAATAATACCAGCCACCACCGATCCATTTAGAAGCATGCATAACACCGTACAGACCAGTTTTCACAGTTGTAATGCCTATTGAAATTCTGATAATGGCCAATTCATACTTCGATCTTATACTTTGTAAATTTTGAAGTTGTCAGAGTTTTGACTGTTTGTTGCCATTATAGTTATTAACTTAGCTGCATGACACAGGAACTTTTCAAATTATCGGACAAATCCTTTATCCCATGCTGCATTTCTCTGAACTTCAATTTCAGGCAAGTTATGCTAAACTGTCGTACTAAGCAATAAATTATTATTATTATTATTTCCATTACTGTTACTATATCAATTACGTTAAAGCGTTTCGTAAATTTTATTGAAGTTACATAATTTATTACCGATATTTTTACAACAGTAAACAAAGCAAATGAGATCAGTATTCTGGATTTTGTATTTTATCACTAGTCAGATGCATCCCTAGTGTCTCAGACTGTGTGATCTATCGACGTATTATTCTTCAAATGGCAGTAAACGGGTTTTCTGCAGCTGGCAGATTGATATTTTGCAAATATAGCCTCTCCCCGATGTTGTTCAATCTGTATATTGAGCAAGCAGTAAAGGAAACAAAAGAAAAATTCGGAGTAGGTATTAAAATCCATGGAGAAGAAATAAAAACTTTGAGGTTCGCCGATGACATTGTAATTCTGTCAGAGACAGCAAAGGACTTGGAAGAACAGTTGAATGGAATGGACAGTGTCTTGAAAGGAGGATATAAGATGAACATCAACAACAGCAAAACGAAGATAATGGAATGTAGTCGAATTAAGTCGGGTGATGCTGAGGGAATTATTTGCTATTTGGGGACAAAATAACTGATGATGGTCGAAGTAGAGAGGATATAAAATGTAGACTGGCAATGGCAAGGAAAGTGTTTCTGAAGAAGAGAACTTTGTTAACATCGAGTATAGATTTAAGTGTCAGGAAGTCATTTCTGAAAGTATTTGTATGGAGTGTAGCCATATATGGAAGTGAAACATGGACGATAAATAATTTGGACAAGAAGAGAATAGAAGCTTTCGAAATGTGGTGCTACAGAAGAATGCTGAAGATTAGATGGGTAGATCATATAACTAATGAGGAAGTATTGAATAGGATTGGGGAGAAGAGGAGTTTGTGGCACAACTTGACCAGAAGACGGGATCGGTTGGTAGGACATGTTCTGAGGCATCAAGGGATCACCACTTTAGTATTGGAGGGCAGCGTGGAGGGTAAAAATCGTAGACGGAGACCAAGAGATGAATACACTAAGCAGATTCAGAGGGATGTAGGTTGCAGTAGGTACTGGGAAATGAAGAAGCTTGCACAGGATAGAGTAGCATGGAGAGCTGCATCAAACCAGTCTCAGGACTGAAGACCACAACAACAACCAATGGTTTTCAAGCGCCCACTGAAATCTGTTGCCACTGCCCCTAGTGTGCAGAAAAGCAGTGAAATTAATTTCGCTGGTTTACGCCAGAGTCACAGTAATTTGATTTTCAAATCCTCGTAAACGGTAAGTTCTTCCGGTTGAATTTCGTCTCTTGTGTTACTACCTTCGATGACAATGTCAACGACCCACACTCTGCTTTCTCCACAACTGTGACTGTGTATTGCTTCCAGCATTCGATCTCTCTGAAGTCTGAAGTCACACAGTAAGTTTACATGTTCGTTTTTGACTACATTTTCAGTCTTGTGGTCTCACTAGTTCTTTGTTATCACCAGACTGTAATTTTGGCTTTAGTTTCAGGGGATCATTTCAGCCACAGTATTGTGCTTCCACATGTAATCAATATGAATGATATTTTCACAACAGCTCAAGATGTTGTCCACTGTATCCTGAGTTTCTTCGCGGTGTCTGCACTTCGGACGTTCTGTTGATATCTCGATCCTGGCTTTGATGGCATAGTTACTATTGCTTGTTCCAGTGCAGCAAAAAGAAGCATTCAGTGTTCCTTTAGTCAGCCAATTCCAGGTCTTTTCTTTATGTGTTGGATCTTCTCCAGATCCAGTACTACCAATACTTAAGTGCGGGACCGGTATTGTTTCTAGGTTTCCTGGACCTAGAGAGGCTTTCTGTTGGTTTCAGCCACAGCTGTTTCTTGGCAGTCTTTTACATATTTTCTTCTTCACTGACAGCATGACTTGCTAAGAACCAATACCGCTGTTTTTCTGGGTAATTACATCCCATCGATATGACTGTAAGGGTGAAGTAGATTGTGAATCGTCGTGAGTTTTCCTGTTTTCCTGTACATACCATCCAGCTCTGATTTTGTCCATTTAACTATATCTGCAGTGCATCTATTGACGAGGGTAGCTCAGGTGTTGATCACTTTGACATAACTGCAGCCATCCGCTGTGGGTACCAAATGTTTTGGGTGTACTCCTTGCTGCCCACACTGTTCACATACCCATGCGTGATGTTGTCCAACTGACATGAAGATATTCTTAAAGTTCCGTTTATTGTTGACGCAATTGCTTCTTATGACACATTTATAACCACTTTCGCCCTACAACGGACATCTTCAGACACCACCATAGGGAAACAGAAAAAAGACGGCTATATTAAGAAATGAAAACAAATAAAAACATTTTTGCTAGATCTTCTTGTGAGTTAGTCTGCCTCCGTAGCCGAGTGGTCAGTGCGACAGACTCATGCAGGGGCCGAGCTGAGTTCCGATACTTCAGGGATTTTTTCTTTGTGGTAGGAGTGGACTAGGATACACTCAGCCTCTTGATGCCATGCTGAGGAGTTACTTGATGGAGAAGTAGCGGCCCCAAATCGGAACGTCGACAACGGCTGGGAGTATGGTGTGCTGGCCACTTGTTCCTCCACTATGCATCCGCTGATGAATAATGAGGATGAAGCGGCGGTCGGTCAACCATCACATGGTCTTGAGGGCCTGATAGCGGGATTTCCATACTTTTTAAATATCGTATTTTATGTTAACCGGGGACCGAGAAACGACAGAGAGGCTCTGTCCCCGCCGCAGTCGCAGTGGTCCACAACCCCTTCTCCCCTCCACCGCCTACCGAGCGAGGTGGCGCAGTGGTTAGACACTGGACTCGCATTCGGGAGGACGACGGTTCAATCCCGCGTCCGGCCATCCTGATTTAGGTTTTCCGTGATTTCCCTAAATCACTCCAGGCAAATGCCGGGATGGTTCCTCTGAAAGGGCACGGCCGACTTCCTTCCCCATCCTTCCCTAAATCCGATGAGACCGATGACCACGCTGTCTGGTCTCTTTCCCCAAAACCAACCAACCAACCAACCTCCACCGCCACACACCGAACCACTCTTTCAGGGTTATTGTGCGGTTCGGCCCCCGGTGGAGCTCCCTCTCCTCCTCCCCCCCCCCCCCCAGGGAACGTCTCATATCAGACGAGTGTAACCCCTATTTTGGCGTGGTAGTGCATAGCCCGCCCGGTTGGCCATGTGGTCTAACGTATGACTCTCCGGGTGGGAAGGAGCGCCTGGTCCCCGGCACGAATCCGCCCGGCGGATTTGTGTCGAGGTCCGGTGAACCAGCCAGTCTGTGGATGGTTTTTAGGCGGTTTTCCATCTGCCTCGGCGAATGCGGGCTGGTTCCCCTTATTCCGCCTCAGTTACACTATGTCGGCGATTGCTGCGCAAACTAGTTCTCCACGTAAGCGTTCACCACCATTACTCTACCACACAAACATAGGGGCTACACTCGTCTGGTGTGAGACGTTCCCTGGGGGGTCCACGGGGGACCGAACCACACAATCCTGGGTTCGGTGTGGGGTGGTGGAGGGGTGAAGTGGACTGCGGTAGTCATCGTGGGGTTGTGGACCACTGCGGCTGCGTCGGGGAGGGAGCCTCGCCGTCGTTTCTAGGTCCCCGGTTAACATACAATACAATGGTAGTGTACGCATATGTGGAGAACTTGTTTGCGCAGCAATTGCCGACATAGTGTAGCTGAGGCGAAATAAGGGGAACCAGCCCGCATTCGCCGAGGCAGATAGAAAGCCGCCTAAAAACCATCCACAGAGTGACCGGCTCACCGTACCTCGACACAAGTCCGCCGGGCGGATTCGTGCCGTGGACCGGGCGCTCCTTCCCCATCCGGAAAGCCGTGCATTAGACCGCTCGGCTAACCAGAAGGGCTTACTTTTGATTTAAGTAACGTGCAATTAAAATACGATTATCCCTATGGGCGGGTCCGCAGCTCGTGGTCGTGCGGTAGCGTTCTCGCTTCCCGCGCCCGGGTTCCCGGGTTCGATTCCCGGCGGGGTCAGGGATTTTCTCTACCTCGTGATGACTGGGTATTGTGTGATGTCCTTAGGTTAGTTAGGTTTAAGTAGTTCTAAGTTCTAGGGGACTGATGTTAAGTCCCATAGTGCTCAGAACCATTTGAACCATTTTGAACCTATGGGCGGCATTTTGTGAACAAATGTTCATGCATTGTCCATTTGAACATAGGACCACCTATCACGGAGTTACAGAGATACAAATATAGAGATACCTACTCCCACTGGATATGCATATCCTTTATAACACACATCTTTGAATGTGGGAAGCATAAAATATGTCGAATTCACAATGAAAATCAACCAGCTATTCGTAAAACACAGGGTACAGGTCATGAAAGTGGTAAAACCTTATGTGAAATTGATCGAAGTCTTTACAATAAAAGGAAGAAAGGAGCAATCGATATGGTACATCACACCCCAGCAAGAACAGTAACACAACTCAAAAATACAGTACCTGGAAAACTCAAAGAAATAACGCTATAAAACTTATACTGAAATACTGTTAGGTTCCTTTACACTTAGGTGACAAAAAAGCATGTGATAGCGATATGCACATACACTGATGGCGCTAGTATTGCATCGGAAGGTATAAAAGGCCAGTGTTTCGTTGGAGCTGTCGTTTGTGATGATTCGTGTGAAAAAGTTTGACCTGATTATGGCTACATCACGAATTTTGAACGCGGAATGGTACTCTGAGCAAGACACATGTGAAATTCTGTACCGGAAATCGTTAGGGAATTCATTATTCCAAGAACCACAGTGTCAAGAGTTTGTCGAGATTATCCAATTTCTGGCATTACGTCTCGCCACGGACAACGAAGTATCCGACGGCTTTCACTTAACGACCGAGAGCAGCGCCGTTTGCGAAGACTTGTCAGTGCTAAAGGAGAAGAAATACAGCACGAAATAACAGCAGAAATTAAAGTGAGACGTGCGACTATCGTATCTGTTAGGACAGTGCGGCGAAATTTGGCGTTAATGGACTATGGCAGCAGGCGACAGACGCGAGAGCCTTTGCTAACAGCATGACATCGCCTGCAGCTCCTCTCCTGAGCTCGTGACCATATCGGTTGGATCCTAAACGACTGGAAAACTGTCAGCTGAGTTGCCATTTCAGTGGTAAGAGTTGATGGTAGAGTAGGAGTTTGGCGCAAACCTCACGAAGCCATGGATCCAAGTCGTCAAGAGGGCATTGAGCAAACTGATGGTGACTTCCGTAGCTGCGTGCGGTGTTTACATGGAATGGAATGGGTCCTCTAGTGAAATTGAGCCGATCATTGGCTGGAAAAGCCTATGCTCGACCATCTGGAGACATTTGCTGCCATTCATGCATTTCATGTTTCCTAAGAAGGATGTAATTTTTAGGATGACAATGCTCCAAGTCACAACATTCTGGTCACTTCGATTGAACGATTTTGCTATCCAGATCGCCGGAGATGAATCCCATTGACCATTTATAGGATATAATGGGAGATCACTCCTGTCGATCCATCTACATCCATAATCCGCAAGCCACCTGACGGTGTGTGGCGGAGGGTACCCTGAGTACCTCTATCGGTTCTCCCTTCTATTCCAGTCTCGTATTGTTCGTGGAATAAGGATTGTCGGTATGCTTCTGTGTGGGCTCTAATCTCCCTGATTTTATTCTCATGGTCTCTTCGCGAGATATACGTAGGAGGGAGCAATATACTGCTTGACTCTTCGGTGAAGGTATGTTCTCGAAACTTTAACAAAAGCCCGTACCGAACTACTGAGCGTCTCTCCTGCAGAGTCTTCCACTGGAGTTTATCTATCATCTCCGTAACGCTTTCTCGATTACTAAATGATCCTGCAACGAAGCGCGCTGCTCTCCGTTGGATCTTCTCTATCTCTTCTATCAACCCTATCTGGTACGGATCCCACACTGCTGAGCAGTATTCAAGCAGTGGGGGAACAAGCGTACTGTAACCTACTTCCTTTGTTTTCGGATTGCATTTCCTTAGGATTCTTCCAATGAATCTCAGTCTGGCATCTGCTTAACCGACGATCAACTTTATATGATCATTCCATTTTAAACCACTCCTAAAATGCGTACTCCCAGATAATTTATGGAATTAACTGCTTCCAGTTGCTGACCTGCTATTTTGTAGCTAAATGATAAGGGATCTATCTTCCTATGTATTCGCAGCACATTACACTTGTCTACATTGAGATTCAATTGCCATTCCCTGCTCCATGCATCAATTCACTGCAGATCCTCCTGCATTTCAGTACAATTTTCCATTGTTACAACCTCTCGATACACTACAGCAACATCTGCAAAAAGCCTCAGCGAACTTCCGATGTCATCCACCAGATCATTTATGTATATTGTGAATAGCAACGGTCCTATGACACTCCCCTGCGGCACACCTGAAATCACTCTTACTTCGGAAGACTTCTCTCCATTGAGAATGACATGCTGCGTTCTGTTATCTAGGAACTCCTCAATCCAATCACGCAATTGGTCTGATAGTCCATATGGTCTTACTTTGTTCATTAAACGACTGTGGGGAACTGTATCGAACGCCTTGCGGAAGTCAATAAACACGGCATCTACCTGTGAACCCGTGTCTATGGCCCTCTGAGTCTCGTGGACGAATAGCAAGAGCTGGGTTTTACATGACCGTCTTTTTCGAAACCCATGCTGATTCCTACAGAGTAGATCTCTAGTCTCCAGAAAAGTCATTATACTCGAACATAATACGTGTTCCAAAATTCTAGAACTGATCGACGTTAGCGATATAGGTCTATAGTTCTGCACATCTGTTCGAGTGTCCCTTCTTGAAAACGGGGATGACCTGTGCCATTTTCCAATCTTTTGGAACGCTACGCTCTTCTAGAGACCTACGGTACACCGCTGCAAGAAGGGGGGCAATTTCCTTCGCGTACTCTGTGTAAAATCGAACTGGTATCCCATCAGGTCCAGCGGCCTTTCCTCTTTTGAGCGATTTTAATTGTTTCTCTATCCCTCTGTCGTCTATTTCGATATCTACCATTTTGTCATCTGGGCAACAATCTAGAGAAGGAACTACAGTGCAGTCTTCCTCTGTGAAACAACTTTGGAAAAAGACATTTAGTATTTCGGCCTTTAGTCTGTCATCCTCTGTTTCAGTACCATTTTGGTCACAGAGTGTCTGGACATTTTGTTTTGATCCACCTACCGCTTTGACATAAGACCAAAATTTCTTAGGATTTTCTGCCAAGTCAGTACATAGAACTTTACTTTCGAATTCATTGAACGCCTCTCGCATAGCCCTCCTCACACCACGTTTCGCTTCGCGTAATTTTTGTTTGTCTGCAAGGCTTTGGCTATGTTTATGTTTGCTGTGAAGTTCCCTTTGCTTCCGCAGCAGTTTTATAACTCGGTTGTTGTACCACGGTGGCTCTTTCCCATCTCTTACGATCTTGCTTGGCAGATACTCATCTAACGCATATTGTACGATGGTTTTGAACTTTGTCCACTGATCCTCAACACTATCTGTACTTGAGACAAAACTTTTGTGTTGAGCCGTCAGGTACTCTGAAATCTGCTTTTTGTCACTTTTGCTAAAGAGAAAAATCTTCCTACCGATTTTAATATTTCTATTTACGGCTGAAATCATCGATGCCGTAACCGCTTTATGATCGCTGATTCCCTGTTCTGCGTTAACTGTTTCAAATAGTTCGGGTCTGTTTGTCACTAGAAGGTCTAATATGTTATCGCCACGAGTCGGTTCTCTGTTTAACTGCTCAAGGTAGTTTTCAGATAAAGCACTTAAAAAAATTTCACTGGATTCTTTGTCCTTGCCACCCGTTATGAACGTTTGAGTCTCCCAGTCTATATCCGGCAAATTAAAATCTCCACCCAAAACTATAACATGTTGGGGAAAGCTACTCGAAATATTTTCCAAATTATCCTTCAGGTGCTCAGCCACAACAGCTGCTGAGCCAGGGGGCCTATAGAGACATCCAATTACCATGTCTGAGCCTGCTTTAACCGTGACCTTCACCCAAATCATTTCACATTTCGGATCTCCGTCAATTTCCTTCGATACTATTGAACTTCTTATCGCTATAAACACTCCTCCCCCTTCACTGTCCAGCCTGTCTCTGCGGTATGCATTCCAATCTGAGTTTAGGATTTCATTACTGTTTACGTCTGGTTTCAGCCAACTTTCTGTTCCTAGTACTATATGGGCATTGTGACCGTTTATTAATGAGAGCAGTTCTGGGACCTTTCTATAGACGCTCCTGCAGTTTACTATTAGCACATTAATATTGCTATTCTCTGTTGCATTTTGCCTACTCCTACCTTGCCGCGTCTCAGGAGGCGTCTTGTCGGGCCTAGGGAGGGAATTCTCTAACCAAAAAAACCCCCATGTGCACTCCACACGTACTCCGATACCCTTGTAGCCGCTTCCGGCGTGTATTGCACGCCTGACCTATTCAGGGGGACCCTACATTTCTTCACCCGACAGCGGAGGTCGAGAAATTTGCACCCCAGATCTCCGCAGAATCGCCTGGGCCTCTGGTTTAAGCCTTCCACTCGGCTCCAAACCAGAGGACTGCGATCGATTCTGGGAACGATACTACAAATAGTTAGCTCTGATTCCACCCCGCGAGCGAGGCTTTCCGCCTTCACCAATTCCGCCAACCGCCGGTACGAACTGAGGATGACCTCTGAACCCAGACGGCAGGAGTCATTGGTGCCGACATGAGCAACAATTTGCAGTTGGGTGGACCCAGTGCTCTCTATCGCCGCCAGCAGGGCCGCCTCCACATCTCGGATGAGACCCCCCGGCAATGGGACAGAGTGAACACTGGCCTTCTTCCCCGACTTTTCCGCTATTTCCCTAAGGGGCTCCATCACCCGCCTAACGTTGGAGCTCCCAATAACTAGTAAACCCCTCCCCCCGTGTGCCTGTTCGGACCTTGCTGAAGGAGCAGCCACATGTCCACTCACAGGCAGAGCGGGCGATGCCACACGGCCAGCCTCCACATTGACCCTCCGCCTCGTGCGCCGCGAACGCCGCGGAACCCGCCACTCCCCTTGGGGAGAGGGTGGCCCAACCGCGCCCGGTACCCGCGAAGATGTCTCGACAGCAGGGACAGTGGGTGAAGCATGTAACACCTGGGGTGTACCTTGCGACGCACCAGACTCCCCACTGCCGCTACACTCCGAGGCAGCAGCCTGAAGACGGCTGACCGCGGCCATCAACACGCTCAGCTGTTCGCGAAAAGTGGCCAGCTCCTCCTGCGTCCGTACACAGCAGTCACACATCCTATCCATCCTAAGGAATCAATTTACTGAAGAGAGTTAATCAACTTTTAACTAGACTGATAATTCACTAAAGGCGGCTGTTTATTGACTAAACTGTGGTTGCTAGCCACTTCTTGTAGAAAACAATGAAAATAGCACTACCTGTCTCTGGACTGTATTGAAAACAAACACTAGCACTACTGGCACTATGGCTGACTAAAGGGACTCTCTCCGACTGTATTCAAAACAAACACGAAATCTATGGAACACTATTAATAGCACTCGACAATTAAAGCTTCCTAAAAGCAAAAACACACGGAAGAAGAAGTGACAAGTAAGAAAAATACAGTTAATACTTAAATTAAGGTAGCTCGCTGCACAGCAGACGTGAAGCAGACGGCAGTTACGACGACACTACATTATGTGATATAATCGAGAGGTCATCTCGTGCACAAAATCTAGCACCGGTACCACTTTCGTAGTTATGGACATCTATAGAAGCAGCATGGCTCATGGGTCAGTATTTCTGCAGGTGACTTCCAAAGACTTATTAACTCTATGCGGGGTCGAGTTGCGACACTACATCTGGAAAAAGGTGGTCCGGCACGATATTACGAGGAATCTCATGACTTCTGCCACCTCAGAGTACATTTCAAATAAGTGTTGTTGGCAGTAATTTCCACTGTATTTTACGTCCACGTTGGGGTAATTCACCCATATTTTCAGTAGCATAAACTAAACGTGCCTTTTTTTCGACTTATGCCACTCTGCTTTCCTGTTTGCGGTATATACGACGATTGATAGCGCAGAACCTTGGGCTGCTAGATGCTTAAACAAAGGCCCATAAACTCAGTGGAGACGACACGGAACATACAATAACGGTGGCATTCCGATACATCTTGCTGGCGCTCCTCTTCCGGCTGCAAGAAGTTAATGTTAACTCAGCAGATGCTGGGACGGCCCTGCGCAGCGCTCACTCTGTCGCAGGAAGGCTGCATCAACAGCTGAAGCATGTATACGCAGCCACTCCTCAACTAAACATATCGTCGCAAATGCTAAAATATGCATCTACTGCATACTCGTTCCATTTATTTAGAAGTTCGCAGTTTCTTCTATTTCGTAACGTACAGGGTGAGTCAATAACTATTGCCACCTAGAATAACTCCTAAAGTATAATAGGAGCTGAAAAGTTTGTGGGATAAATGTTGCATGGGACGAATTTTCTGATAGCGGCTATCGAGACGAATCTAATGATGTGTAACAGTAAGGTCTTTAAAGGTCAACGAAGGTCAAAAAGGTGGCACGAACGTGCATTTACAGAAGGTACTCGAAATGATGACCATTGGTATCAGTGCAGTGCTGCAGTCTTCTTATCATAGCTTGACTGGTATTCCTTATCACGGCTTCACTTATCGACGCACATTCTCTGACAATTCTCTCTCGTATGTCTTGCAAATAGTAAATATTCGCCTTATACGGTGTATCCATCTAAAGTGCCATTGACATGTAAAAACCATTCGACGGTTTCACAATACAACACTAATAGTGTCATCGAATCAAGTGAATGTGAATGATGTATTCCTTCGAAGAACAAGTTGATATGCTTCTCATGTACGAAGAATGCCAACGAAATAGAGGTGAGAGCTAGAGACTTATACGCTATAAGATTTCCTCAACGTACTCACCCTACACGTCGTACATTTAAATATGGGTATAATAAATTGAGAACAACTGAACCTTTAACCCATCGGAAACATATCCGACAAAGGAAAGTTGCTAACGAGGAAAAGGAAACTGGTACTCTTGCCACTGTGGTTCGAGATCCTTGTGTTAATTCAGGCCAAATCGCAAGTGAATCTCGCATGAGACAGAGTAGTGTTGTTCGTGTTCCGCATCGACATAAATATCAACCGTACCATATCAGTCTCCAACAAAAATTAACTGGTATGGATTGTATGTGCCACATTGAATTCTGCCGGTGGTCTCAACTTCAGATTCAGAGGGCTGACACATTTATTAATTTCATTTTATTTACTGATAATGCTATATTAATGAACTATTGAAATGTTAATTTGCATAGCATGCATTATTGGGGAACTGAAAATCCATCTTGCCTGCGGCAAGTTGCACACCAAAAGCCGTGGCCGGTGAATATATGGGGTAGGATTCTGGAGTACAGGATTATAGACCTTTATATCACCGAAGAAGACCTTAATGGTAGGAAGTACAACACATTCCTGCAAGAAACATTAGGTCTATTATCGGAAGAAATACCTTTAGGAACAAGGAACAGAACGCGGTACCAACACGATGGGCGTACGGCACATTTTTCGCTGATGGCTATAAATGAGTTGCAGAGACAATTCCTAAATCGTTGGATTGGACGAGGAGGAAATAAGTCGTGGCCGGTTCGTACGCCAGACTTGACGCCTCTGGATTTTTTTTTCTTGTGGGGATTCGTAAAAGACATTGTCTATAAAGACGTTCCAACTACACCTAAAGATATGTGAGAGAGAATTGTCAGAGCATGTGCTTCGATAAGTGCGGAAGTAATAAGGTATACCACTCAATCCATGATAAGAAGATTGCAGCACCGCATTGATACCGATCGTCATCACTTCGAACACCTTCTGTAAATTGACGTTCACGCCAGCTTTGTCACCTTCCGTTGACCTTCAAGGACCTTACTGTTACACATCATAAGATAAGTCTCGATAGCCGCTAACAGAAAATAAGTACCAAACTACAGCATCCCATTTAAAAAAGCAAAGTTAACTTCCATATCTCTCAAGCGAGCCCACCTAGCACCAAAAAACCAACGTTATATTATGATCGCCGTTGTACCATGCAACTTTTGTCCTACAGGAATTTCAGCCGTACGTCCGTCCTTAAGCATAGATAAGCCTAATGCTGTTTTACACCTGCCGCAGATATGTTCCTTAAACCTCAAGTTAATGGGGCTGCGTGTTTGGTCGATATAGCTATTCTTGCAGTCACAGCACGATAATTTATACAGGGTGCTCTAAAATTTCCCTTACAGATTTCTAGGACTTATAGAAGAGAGTGAATTGGAATCCATGTCCGAAAACGTACGGTGTCCGAGCTACTACCAGTTGAAAATAGTTCTTTATGCCCATCCTCTCACACATGGTTGTAGGACGTCGCCTGTTCAGTACAGAATGTCAAATCAAATGCCTTTCAGCCGTCAAAATCTCCAAATTACTTTTTTTGTCTACCAGTTTTGGCGATATATTACGCCATCTTCCAGCTTTGACCCAGTGAAGATGTTGTTGTAGTTGTTGTGGTCTTCAGTCCTGAGACTGGTTTGATGCATCTCTCCATGCTACTCTATCCTGTGCAATCTTCTTCATCTCCCAGTACCTACTGCAGCCTACATCCTTCTGAATCTGCTTAGTGTATTCATCTCTTGGTCTCCCTCTACGATTTTTACCCCCCACGCTGCCCTCCAATACCAAATTGGTAATCCCTCGATGTCTCAGAACATGTCCTACCAACCGGTCCCTTCTTCCAGTCAAGTTGTGCCACAAGCTCCTCTTCTCCGCAATTCTACTCAATACCTCCTCATTATTTATGTGATCTACTCGTCTAATCTTCAGCATTCTTCTGTAGCACCACATTTTGAAAGTTTCTATTCTCTTCTTGTCTAAACTATTTATCGTCCACGTTTCACTTCCATACATGCCTACACTCCATACAAATACTTTCAGAAACGACTTCCTGACATTTAAATCTATACTCGATGTTAACAAATTTTTCCTCTTCAGAAACGATTTCCTTGCCATTGCCAGTCTACATTTTATATCCTCTCTACTTCGACCATCATCAGTTATTGAGCTCCCCAAATAGCAAAACTCCTTTACTACTTTAAGTGTCTCATTTCCTAATCTAATTCCCTCAGCATCACCCGACTTAATCCGACTACATTCCATTATCTTCGTTTTGCTTTTCTTGATGTTCATCTTATACCCTCCTTTCAAGACACTGTCCATTCCGTTCAACTGCTCTTCCAAGTCCCTTGCTGTCTTCTCCATGGATTTTAATACCTACTCCGAACTTTTCTTTTGTTTCCTTTATTGCTTGCTCAGTATACAGATTGAATAGCATCGGGCATATGCTACAACCCTGTCTCACTCCCTTCCCAACCACTGCTTCCCTTTCATACCCCTCGACTCTTATAACTGCCATCTGCTTTCTGTACAAATTGTAAATAGCCTTACACTCCATATATTATACCCCTGCCACCTTTAGAATTTGAAAGAGAGTATTCCAATCAACATTGTGAAAAGCATCCTCTAAGTCAACAAATGCTAGAAATGTAGGTTTGCCTTTCGTTAATCTTTCTTCTAAGAAAAGTCGTAGCCAGTATTGCCTCACGTGTTCCAACATTTCTACGGAATCCAAACTGATCTTCCCCGATGTCGGCTTCTACCAGTTTTTCCATTCGTTTGTAAAGAATTCCCGTTAGTATTTTGCAGCTGTGACTTATTAAACTGATAGTTCGGTAATTTTCACATCTGTCGACACCTGCTTTCTTTGGGATTGGAATTATTATATTCTTCTTGAAGTCTGAGGGTATTTCGCCTGTCTCATACATCTTACTCACCAGACGGTAGAGTTTTGTCAGGACAGGCTCTCCCAAGACCGTCAGTAGTTCTAATGGAATGTTGTCTACTCCTGGGGCCTTGTTTCGACTCAGGTTTTTCAGTGCTCTGTCAAACTATTCACGCAGTATCATATCTCCCATTTCATGTTCATCTACATCCTCTTCCATTTCCATAATATTGTCCTCAAGTACATCGCCCTTGTATAGACCCTCTATATACTCCCACCTTTCTGCTTTCCCTTCTTTGCTTGGAACTGGTTTTCCATCTGAGCTCTTGATATTCATGCAAGTGGTTCTCATTTCTCCAAAGGTCTCTTGGATTTTCCTGTAGGCAGTATCTATCTTACCCCTAGTGAGATAAGCCTCTACATCCTTATATTTGTCCTCTAGCCATCCCTGCTTAGCCATTTGGCACTTCCTGTCGATCTCATTTTTGAGACGTTTGTATTCCTTTTTGACTGCTTCATTTACTGCATTTTTATATTTTCTCCTTTCATCAATTAAATTCAATATTTCTTCTGTTACCCAAGGGTTTCTACTAGCCCTCGTCTTTTTACCTTTTTGATCTTCTCCTGCCTTCACTATTTCATCCCTCAAAGCTACCCATTCTTTTTCTACTGCATTTCTTTCCCCCATTCCTGTCAATTCTTCCCTTATGCTCTCCCTGAAACAGTGTACAACCTCTGGTTTAGTCTGTTTATCCAGGTCCCATCTCCTTAAATTGCCAACAGTCATGATAGGGGCCAGCATACAGAGACTGGTACCTGTAGGTTTTTGAGACAGCGATCACTTCAAACATCATCTGCCGAATATTAGACAAACAGGGAGCCTGAAGATGGTGTAATATATCGCCGAACCTAGTAGCCCAATACAACACCAATCTGGAAATTCAGACGTCTGAAAGGTGTTTGATTTGACATTCTGTTTGTAAATATGTTGGTAACGCGAACACCGTTGCAAGTAGTACAAGACTTGTTTTACAGTTTCACACATTAATAGCCAAAGAAATGGCTCTTGTACTCGGTGACGAATTCTCTTCAACGTGATGCAGTACCTATTCTTCCAGTTCAGGTGCGAGGCGTCTCCCTTAAACATAACAGTCACTGACGCTTTCTGTGAAGGTACCGTTTCTCGAAATCGTTGCCTTATTGTGGCGAACAGGATATACGATTAAGTTTACGTTGGGGAGAACGATCTTGATAAAGGTGACGAGCAGCTTTTCCACTAAAGTGGGCTTCGCCACTCAGAAGGATCGTGTCGATGTATTCAACAAACGTGTACTCAGCCAGTTGCCCTAACACTCACAGGTACTTGAATGCGGGTCGAACCGGATCAGAGAGGTACAGTTGGACAGACGTCAAATGATATCAGCCGATACACCTAACCAACATCCCCCACCCCAATATCATTACCCTGTAGCATACCCACCCAGCAAACATGTTTTCAAACCGTTGGTTCCTATTTAAAATGTTATGTTCTCATTCCTCTCTACAAAACCTGGAAGTTCGTGATGGGAATTTCCGAACCCCTGTAGATGCCACATTTCTCATAATTATTAACCTATGCATTAAGTGACAGTGCAATCGCCTTATTGTACTGTGAAGTGTCTTGGCGGCACTTTTAACCCTGTTTCTCCAGAATACGTCCTCAATTTTATGTGACGTTTTGTCTATGTATTTCATAGCGGCATATTTGACCTTATAGGATGCCGTATGTGCATGTGGTTTTCCTCTTCTTTATATTTCCATTTCTTTTTATCGTTTTGAGAAGGCAGTGATTTACGTCTTTTGAAAACTGTTGAAGAATCATGGTTTGCACGCAGCTCACAGCTGTATTAATCAATTTATTACACTAGTATTTTCAGATCATCTTCAGCTGTAATGTAAAACCGTAACCAGCTGTGTGACAATTCATCATAATCACTCCATCATCATCATCATCATCATCACCATCATCATTTATTGCACATAAAAATGCCATTTGGGCCCATGGCAGAAGATAAGTAGTACGAATACTAAAGACGAAACATAACGGAATGATCAACACATCCAGTCCATGAATCATGACCAGGGTGTATACCAGCCGAGGCAACCGGGAGATCCGGAAAAACCCGGGAATTTTTTCATCCAGGAGAAAACCGGGAAAAACCCGGGAATTGTTTAGAATTCCGGGAAATTTTCATTGTTTTAGTTTTCAGTTAAATTTTTTGTGATTTTGACTGGTAAGAACCAATACTCTGACAAAGGATATTACTGTATCCCGCTACTGCAGAGTGATACTGCACCAACAAAACGTGAACGAGAGAGAGAGAGAGAAAAAAAACAAAAGTACAACTTAAGTTGCAAACGAAATGTGCCTTATACAACAACAAAACAGTGCTGATACAAGCGTCTGCCAGCAGCAAAGTGTGTCAAAGGCTTTAAGAAGACCATGCAATTCTTTATAACAACAAATCAAATTGCCCCCAATGAGCATGACGCGACAAGTTTTTAAATTAAATTCGTTTGAACTGTTGCGGGCGGGTTGTCGAGCATGCGCAGTAGAGTCGCGTATGAGTAACACCTCCTCCCGCATCTGGTTACAGAAGTGTGGCTGGGTGCCACTACTTGATATTGCCCCGACTCGGAAATATAGTAAATGTGGGGCTGATGCACAGAGCAGTCTGAGTTGAGATGGGGAGTCACCATGTGACCTGTGTTTACGTTCAATGGTTTTGTTGTTTCCTGTTCGTTTATTGCTCTCACGTTAAATGATAACAAAACGGATTTTTGTGGCTGGGAGCTACCAAATGAATTAAAATACGTTCGTATAGTTACGGAAGGCTAAAATATGTTGTTAGTTTCAGATTTTATTTCCACCTTTCTGAGAGTCAAGCATTAATCGCCTTACAAAACAATGAAGTTACTGTTGCCGGATTGCTAAAGAGATTTGGCTTAAGATTAATCTTTTCTGCTGAGGTACACAATTTATTTGAAACGAATTGTTTAATTTCACACTATTGGCTAGTTTCAACTGTTCGCTGCATTTCAAGTGCACGCATGGCATTATGCCATAATAAAGAACCAACCATGAGATAATACAGTACTGGTACTCCAAGAAAATTTACATACGAATGTGCGTTTTAAGCCGAATTATGCGTTTTAGTATGGTTCACGAAATTCCGACGCTCTTGAAGTATCGTCTGATGTCTTGTTTCTTTTATGAAATATGTAAGATCTTTTGTTTTACACGTACGAACGTGTGAGCTTCCTGCGTCATCGTAGCTGCGCGAGCGCGGTGACGCCTGTTATCTGGCGCTCTTTTGCAACTGCTGAAACGAACCTATTTCTAACAGGCCGCGGGAAAATATTGCGAATGGTGGTTTGAAAAGCGTTACATTCAAAGCAGATTTCCTTTTACGCAAGGTGAACTATATGCGAGAATTTACGGTGAATTTCTTAAATCACAAAGCGTTTGACTCTCATTTAAAATCAACTCTTTGAGGATGACCATTTAGCAGAATTTCGAGCCCAGAAGATCAGACATTTACGACATTACTAAAAATTTTACTGGCACATTTGTGTGATGTATCTTAAAGTGTAATACGCGCAAAAAAGATCTACATTATATGTGGAAGCTTAGCTTCTCTTCCAGCTTATTAATCTTCGAGACCAATATCATACGTGAATGCTATGTAGATTAATTTAAACCACTAATCTTTCTTATTTGTGTGTTCGCCCTACTTAAGAGTGATCTTGTTATTGGCTTACTATATCACGTGTCCTATGCGCCCATAAGCTGGCGATATCACGTGACATGCACTATGACTCTTACAAAAGCGCATCGCAATCTCGATTTCAATGTTTCGGAAAGTAACATGCGGTGTTTGGTGGAATTCAAATTTATACCTTCGTAATACAAAAATATGCAGCGTACATGTTGCTGCACATCAAAAGTCTTTCAAAACGTGTTTTCCCCCCTGAGCTCCGTTTTCTAAAGTGCCGGGAAATTCTACTCCTGTATATAAAACTATAAACAGTCAAAGGATTGATGAGTTTTACTGTGCCGAGGAAGAGTATACTGTCACTTAACACGGAAAAAGTGTATTTCCACCCGGGAGAAAGTGTATTTTTAACCGGGAAACCCGGGAAAAAATCCGGGAATTTTTTTCCTTGTCTACATATACACCCTCATGACCCAATAGAAATATAAAACCACAAAAGCTGGCTAGACATGTTTGACCATTTACTTCTGTCTTGGGAATCCTGATGCTGTGTGTTGGGTTTGCTTGTTCCGGGATCACTAAAATTTTGCCTTTACAACTCTTGGACATCTACCTGTTTGCTAATGTCCGCTCGGAGAACGTGCCTCACTCGCTGTAGTCTTCTTCTTGCAGTCACCCTCCCAATTACATCCTTTTTAAACAGCCAATACCGATCATCATTGTGCTTTCTTTCCCACTGTCCAGTTTCTGTATTATAACCCGAACCATAAATTTTCCTTAAGATCTCCCTCATGGTTGCATGCAGCTGTATTGGTCAATTTATTACACTAGCAGTTTAAATCGTTAACTGGTCGTCTTCAGGTCCATTGTTAAATCGTAATCGCATGTGGGACAGCTCATAACCAGCTCATAACCAGACGTGCTTGTCAACTGCTTCTTCTAATTCATATAGGAAGCAGTTATCAAGTGCCTAGTCTGAGAATTACTGGACACTATATGTGCTCCCACTACATGTTTAAACAGAAATAAAATTAGTAAAAAACAGTCTCGATCGTGCATCATTTATTAAAAATAAGGCCGGTTTCGGCCTCCAGTAGTGATCCATCTTCAGATAATGCAAAATAAAGATAAAGATTAAAATTTCTGATTTACACAGGGAAGAAAAAAAAAAAGATTACAATGATGTACCCATCCGGTTGAAAATGTGTGTGTGAAATCTTATGAGACTTAACTGCTACGGTCATCAGTCCCTAAGCTTACACACTACTTAACCTAAATCATCCTAAGGACAAACACACACACCCATGCCCGAGGGAGGACTCGAACCTCCGCCGGGACCAGCCGCACAGTCTATGACTGCAGCGCCTCAGACCGCTCGCATCCGGTTGAAGATGGTGACACTTGGAGCAGCAGTGCTGAGCCCAGTCACAAAACTGCTGTTGATGGCTAAGCAGTCACGGATTAAATAGAGTGAAAGAAGGCGCTCATGAGCCCATAACGTCAATGTCAGAAAATGGGGAGCGATTTATGTGTCGTAAGTTAAAATCTAAATGTCCATTTTTAAAAATATACATAAATTTAACTGTAAACCGCTATAAAGCAGGAATTTCAATACCCTATGGATATCGTATGCATTAAAACCAGTTTTATAAAACATTAAATAATAAGCCAACGTGATGTTAAACTGTGACCCAGAACGCCGTTCGGAGGCTATAGTTAGCATTATGAAGACGCTGTTTCCATAGCAACTTCTACTAATTCATCATTTATATATTCGTATTAGAATAAGACATAAAAAGTACTCACCTAATGATGACGGTGCAGTCGAGACTACCTCTTGGCCTAATGGGAAAGTTGTAGAGTAAAAGAATGTATGCATGTTTCTGACGTAGAGGATAACTAGAACAGGCTTTGATAATCACGTCCGCATGTGTCGGTTTTCAATATACGTGTATGCCGTTTATGAGTCTTAAAAAAGTAATCCCACCAGTTTCACATTTTCTAATGAATTTGGTCCTGGAATGCATACTATTCCATTTTTTAACCATAATCTCTATCTGCATCTTGTTCCCTCTGTGAAGAGTAGCTGAATCATCAACGTATCTCCTCTAGGTACTTGTGAGTTTCTAACTGGTGACCCTCTTCCTCCTACACCGATCCAAATTCGGGACTGGTTCTTTTACCTAGTGCACCAATTACTGACGATACACTTCAGATGGTATATAGTGAAATGATCCACGATTTTCTTTCTTTTTGCACTATTAGCTGGTGAAAATTGCTATCGAACTATTTCATTGCTTCCCAAGCCTTCCGAGACCATTACCTCCCAGTGCAATCAGATATTAGCTATTACCTTACCTCCGCCCTCCCCCAAATCTTCTTTCCACTATAATTAACATTAACTCCCAACTTAATTTTAAAAATCAAAAAGAATTTTCTTTGAACACATTCATTTTCAAAATTATGAAAGGTTTACATTTAGTTTTTGTAGATACTTTGTTGAACCTGGAACTTGTGAATCAATTAGATAATGGATACTGCTTGATTCTAATAACGTTTTAATAGAATCATGAAACTAAGCTCAGAAAGAAAGCTGACCCTCCTCACTGAGGGTAGACACTTGCTACAAAAAATACTTCCTCTGTACAGGTCCTCTCCTTAGCGACGCTTGATTAGCCTACTCCTGTACGCCAGTTAAAATCAATCACATTAAAAGGTGTCTACTATACTTTGACCTACTGTTTGAAACTCACTGGACTGGCGGTAATTCGAAGACTTCAGGCTGCCAATGTTTTGTATCTGACCTCTGTCACTAATAACAACAACAACAATAATAATAATAATAGCAGTGTAATACAGTGGTCTGTGTTATGTTGTGCTGTCAATTATTTAGTTTACTTTAGTGACGTGAGTAATGACACAAATTGTACTCTGTTGTGGGAACTACCTAGAACTTGGGGAAGGCATTTACATGAGATATTGAAGGATACTCGAGGTGACATATATGTCTCAAGTTCACTGTCGCAGATGCATAGTACAAAATATGTGTGTAATGCATGGGCTATGTGAGGAAGATATTGTTCACATGGTTCAAATGGCTCTGTGCACTATGGGACTTAACATCTGAGGTCATCAGTGTCCTATAACTTAGAACTACTTAAACCTAACTAACCTAAGGACATCACAGGAGATATTGTTCGAATATTCGTTTCACATACTGTAACCCCCATCATGTTGTGTTAATGGCTAATGCAAACATTTGAAAAAAAGTAATTTCCGGTAAGCTATTGGCAACGGCCTTACCGCAGTGGTTACACCGGCTCCCGTGACATCACCGAAGTTAAGCGCTGTCGGGCGTGGTCGGCACTTGCATGGGTGACCATCCAGGCCGTCATGCGCTGTTGCCATTTTTCGGGGTGCACTCAGCCTCGTGATGCCAATTTAGGAGCTACTCGACCGAATAGTAGCGGCTTCGGTCAAGAATACCATCATAACGACCGAGAGAGCGGTGTGCTGACCCCACGCCCCTCCTATCCGAACCTAAAAAAAAAAAAATGTTCAAATGTGTGTGAAATCTTATGGGACTTAACTGCTAAGGTCATCAGTCCCTAAGCTTACACACTACTTAACCTAAACTATCCTAAGGACAAACACACACACCCATGCGCGAGGGAGGACTCGAAGCCGCACAGTCCATGACTGCAGCGCCGCAGACCGCTCGTCTAATCCCGCGTCCTATCCGAATCCTCCACTGAGGATGAAACGGCGGTCGGATGGTCCCGGTAGGCCACTCGTGGCCTGAAGACGGAGTGCTGGTAAATTACGTAATCAGTAATATGGTCTTACGAAATAGTACTAATAGTAGTGATCTTCTAAAGATAGTCAATAATTTTATGACTAAAAGACAATTGAATCCTTTTGGTTTTACCCCCCCCCCCCCCCCCGCTCATAAAATTTCATTTTATCCTTCAGAAGGTAATTACTCCCAGGTTGGGACAATTGAACTAATGCAAATTTACTGTGTACGCTTTCCAAGGAACGTTATTCAACCTAGTACAGAGACTCAGGTCTCCTGCACCAGTGTACATGCAGAGTAACGCATCTGTTATCGATGGCAGTAAATCACGAACTCTTTGTTATCCTCCCGGTGCACGGCCAGCGCCTATCCGTCGCAGGAAGGCGTAATGCGAGGGCGCAGTCGAACGTTACGCGGCGGGTCGTTAGTTGCCGGCGCTCCGGAGGTATCTCTGTCGGTGCGGCGCCCCCTGCGCGGCCTCCACCTCTTTCGCGCGCGCTATCCGTCGCTATCGCCAGCAATTCTCGCCATCCCTTTCTCATTTAGGACGGAACTTAATTACCTGCGCCGCCGAGCGGAGCCTGCTAATTGCAACATCTGGTGAGATAAATGAGGCGCCAGCGGGGACTGCGTCGGCGTCGGCGTCGGTCGTGGAGTCAGCCCGACATAGACTGGTTGCTTAGCAACCATCGCGTACAGAGCACTTCGCCAGCAGCCACTTCTCGTTTACTGGACACGTTGGCCCTAGTCATCAGTCGGAGAAATACTCCAGTTGCTTTTTTGCAGCAAAACATAAATTCGAGTGCGTATATACACTGAGGTTACAAAAGTCATGGAATAGTGATATGCACCTACACAGGGTGCAGCAGTATCGCGTACACGAGGTATAAAACGGGAGTGCATTGGCGGAGCTGTCATTTATACTCAGGTGATTCATGTGAAAAGGTTTCCGACGTGGTTATGACCGCACGACTTTAGTTAACAGCCTCTCAACGAGGAATGGCATTTGGAGCTAGACGCATGGGGCATTCCATTTCATGAATCGTTAGGAAATTCAATATCCACAGAGGCAAAAATGGGCCGAGAATACCCTACCTCAAGCATTACCTCTCAACACGGACAACGCAGTATCCGACGGCTTTCATTTAACGAGCAAGAGCAGCGGTGTTTTTTGCTCACGTATCATGTCATTTCTGGTAACCCAGAATCTGCTCTGTAGGAATCAACATGGATTCCGGAAAGAGCGATCGTGTGAGACCCAACTCGCGTTATTTGTTCATGAGACCCAGAAAATGTTAGATACAGGCTCCCAGGTAGATGCCATTTTTCTTGACTTCCGGAAGGCGTTCGATACAGTTCCGCACTGTCGCCTGATAAACAAAGTAAGAGCCTACGGAATATCAGACCAGCTGTGTGGCTGGATTAAAGAGTTTTTAGCAAACAGAACACAGCTCGTTGTTCTCAATGGAGACACGTCAACAGATGTTAATGTAAACTCTGGCGTGCCACAGGGGAGTGTTATGTGACCATTGATTTTCACAATACATATAAATGACCTAGTAGATAGTGTCGGAAGTTCCATGCGACTTTTCGCGGATGATGCTGTAGTATACAGAGAAGTTGCAGCATTAGAAAATTGTAGCGAAATGCAGGAAGATCTGCAGCGGATAGGCACTTGGAGCAGGGAGTGGCAACTGTCCCTTAACATAGACAAATGTAATGTATTGCGAATACATAGAAAGAAGGATCCTTTATTGTATGATTATATGATAGCGGAACAAACACTGGTAGCAGTTACTTCTGTAAAATATCTGGGAGTATGCGTGCGGAACGATTTGAAGTGGAATGATCATATAAAATTAATTGTTGGTAATGCGGGTACCAGGTTGAGATTCATTGGGAGAGTGCTTAGAAAATGTAGTCCATCAACAAAGGAAGTGGCTTACAAAACACTCGTTCGACCTATACTTGAGTATTGCTCATCAGTGTGGGATCCGTACCAGATCGGGTTGACGGAGGAGATAGAGAAGATCCAAAGAAGAGCGGCGCGTTTCGTCACAGGTTATTTGGTAAGCGTGAGAGCGTTAAGGAGATGTTTAGCAAACTCAAGTGACAGACTCTGCAAGAGAGGCGCTCTGCATCGCGGTGTAGCTTGCTGTCCAGGTTTCCAGAGGGTGCGTTTCTGGATGAGGTATCGAATATATTGCTTCCCCCTACTTATACCTCCCGAGCAGATCGCGAATGTAAAATTAGATAGATTCGAACGCGCACGGAGGCTTTCCGGCAGTCGTTCTTCCCGCGAACCATACGCGACTGGAACAGGAAAGGGAGGTAATGACAGTGGCACGTAAAGTGCCCTCCGCCACACACCGTTGGGTAGCTTGCG
This sequence comes from Schistocerca nitens, assembly GCF_023898315.1. Lineage (NCBI taxonomy): Eukaryota > Metazoa > Arthropoda > Insecta > Orthoptera > Acrididae > Schistocerca > Schistocerca nitens. The sequence continues at coordinate 373,951,086 of NC_064621.1, forward strand.
CAGTATAAATGTAGATGTAGATGTAGAGTAGTCAGTGCTTACGGACAAGAAATACTGCACGAAATAACCGTAGAAATCAAACTGAAACGTACTACCAGCGTATCTGTTAGGACAGAGCGGTGACATTTGACCTTAATGGACTAGGGGAGCAGGCGACCGGTGCGAGAGACTTTGCTAACAACATACCGCCTGCAGCGCCTCTTATGGGCTCGTGACCATATCTGTTAGATCCTATACGACTGGAAAACCGTGGCCCGGTCAGGCGAGTCCCGATTTTTATTGTTAAGAGCTGATGGTACGGTCTCCGTGTAGCGCTGATCCTATGAAGCCAAGGACCCAACTTGTGAACAAGGGACTGTGGAAGCTGGTGTTGGCTCCATAATGACGTGATCTGTGTTTACATGAAATGGACTAGCTCCTCTGATCTAACTGAACCGATCATTGATTGGAAATAGTGAATTTCAGCTACATGGGGACCATTTGCAACCACTCATGTTTTTCATATTTCCAAAAACCGATGGAGTTTTTACGGATGACAGTGCGCCATGTCACCGGACCTCAACTGTTCGTGATTGGATGCGAGCACATTCTGAAAAATTTGAGCGAATGATTTGGCCATCCAGATCACCCGACATGGTTCAAATGACTCTGAGCACTATGGGACTTAACATCTATCGTCATCAGTCCCCTAGAACTTAGAACTACTTAAACCTAACGAACATAAGGACATCACACAACACCCAGCCATCACGAGGCAGAGAAAATCCCTGACCCCGCCGGGAATCGAACCCGGGAACCCAGGCGTGGGAAGCGAGAACGCTACCGCACGACCACGAGATCACCCGTCATGAATCCCATCGAAAATTTGTGGGACGCAATCGAGAGGTCAGTTTGTGAACATAATCCTGCACCAGCAACAATTCCACAATTAATGATGACTACAGAGGCAGCATCCTCAGTGTTTCTGCAGGGGACTTCAACACTTTTTGAGTAAATTCCTGGTCGAGTTGCTGTACGAAGCCGTGAAAAACGTGGTCCGACGCTATGTTAGGAGGTATCCGATAACTTTTCTCCCCTCTCCGTATTGTGGTTGTCTGGAGGGTGTATGCATTCGTCGAGGAATATTTCCTTGTTGTCCGTGAGGGAGCGGTAGCAAGCTCCACCTTGTGATGTGCAAATTGCTCCGCGTGGCTGGTACAAAACAACTGCGTGGCGTTGCGTAGGAGGGGGAGGACTGGGTCGAAGTAAGGGTTGAACATCATTCGTGACCAAAAAATTTATTGAACGACGTATGGGTTAAAAGATCTATCAAACCAATTAAGATAAATTCACCTGCAATCTTTCGAGAATTAATTAAAACGCGTTAAGAACAATAGCAACAACACTCAAAGGTGATCAAATTTCATAAATGCGCTCATCCCCAATCATGGCCGGCAGTGTTTGCTTTGCATAGAAGTAACACTTTAGTACAGTGTCACACTGATGCACATAGTACTACTAAACCCACAGGAAACCCAAAATATGTAAATATCCGTGTTCAAAGGCAAGAAATAGTTTTTAGCTTAACTATCACAGTTATGGACACAAATAGTCTCAACAACTCACATCACAGAAGCAAAGAAATGTATTGCAGTTTCCTGAGAATTTATCACTTTTCAGTATAAGAGATACCATATAATTATTAGGAGAGAGAAATTTTTTTTTGATGTAACCTCATGTGACATACGAACACTGCAAAAATTTAATACAGTATCAATACTTAAAAACGACAGCTGCATCAAGAAGACTATGTAACAAACAATTTCATAGTACACCTTGTATTTTCTGACAGCCTATTTACTCATTTGCAATTCCTTAGTATCACTGAATGTTCCACAACACTACTGACCAAAGGAATGAAAACTTGCTGAAACAATGACCTTAAAATATACATTCAGTTCTCCAAAACGATACATAATTTTTAAAGAAACAGCAGTTTGCGTCAAGCAGTTTTTTTGCCACGCGAGTACTGATCATTAAGAGGTTGCCCAACCCGCGACCTCAGAATTCGGTTACACCCACGTAGCTACTCAGCGTAAAGCAGATGTAGACACCTCCTGGATAATCGGGACAATTCGTCCCATGACGCTAGTAACTGCTAATATCACCTGAAAAAAAAAATCGATCTTGAATTTCAGCAAAGAATCAAACCATAAATGATCTTTAACCATCCAGTCAAGGAACTGAACATCGCATGGCTACGGGCGTAATCACATACCCACATGTCAATAAAGGGGCAGAAGCCAAGCCCTCCAGTATTAATAGCAAGAAACAATCGTGATTTATTACCGAACACACATCAAAATCTCAACAATAAGTTAAGAAGATTCGCCCGCCAACAGCAACTCAGCTTCAAAATGACGCTCAATACCGTAACGGTAGGAAGGGGGCGCCACACAGGACGGAAAATCAACAAGATTAGAATTGCTGCACACGTCTGGCGAACGAACTTCAAATACATTAGCACACACTACCTGAAATACCAAGAAAGAGGCATGAATCCTTTACTCCCAGAATTAACAAGTTAACCACCAAGCATCAAAGCCACTCACAGCAACAATTGAGGTAACCCTTGGGTAACAGAAGAAATATTTAATTTAATTGATGAAAGGAGAAAATATAAAAATGCAGTAAATGAAGCAGGCAAAAAGGAATACAAACGTCTCAAAAATGAGATCGACAGGAAGTGCAAAATGGCTAAGCAGGGTTGGCTAGAGGACAAATGTAAGGATGTAGAGGCTTATCTCACTAGGGGTAAGATAGATACTGCCTACAGGAAAATTAAAGAGACATTTGGAGAAAAGAGAAGCACTTGTATGAACATCAAGAGCTCAGATGGAAACCCAGTTCTAAGCAAAGAAGGGAAAGCAGAAAGGTGGAAGGAGTATATAGAGGGTCTATACGAGGGCGATGTACTTGAGGACAATATTATGGAAATGGAAGAGGATGTAGATGAAGATGAAATGGGAGATACGATACTGCGTGAAGAGTTTGACAGAGCACTGAAAGACCTGAGTCGAAACAAGGCCCCAGGAGTAGACAACATTCCATTGGAACTACTGACGGCCTTGGGAGAGCCAGTCCTTTCAATACTCTACCATTTGGTGAGCAAGATGTATGAAACAGGCGAAATACCGTCAGACTTCAAGAAGAATATAATAATTCCAATCCCAAAGAAAGCCGGTGTTGACAGATGTGAAAATTACCGAACTATCAGTTTAATAAGCCACAGCTGCAAAATACTAACACGAATTCTTTACAGACGAATGGAAAAACTAGTAGAAGCTGATGTCGGGGAAGATCAGTTTGGATTTCGTAGAAATACTGGAACACGTGAGGCAATACTGAACTTACGACTTATCTTAGAAGAAAGATTAAGGAAAGGCAAACCTACGTTTCTAGCATTTGTAGACTTAGAGAAAGCTTTTGACAATGTTGACTGGAATACTCTCTTTCAAATTCTAAAGGTGGCAGGGGTAAAATACAGGGAGCGAAAGGCTATTTACAATTTGTACAGAAACCAGATTGCAGTTTTAAGAGTCGAGGGGCATGAAAGGGAAGCAGTGGTTGGGAAGGGAGTAAGACAGGGTTGTAGCCTCTCCCCGATGTTATTCAATCAGTATATTGAGCAAGCAGTAAAGGAAACAAAAGAAAAATTCGGAGTAGGTATTAAAATCCATGGAGAAGAAATAAAAACTTTGAGGTTCGCCGATGACATTGTAATTCTGTCAGAGACAGCAAAGGACTTGGAAGAGCAGTTGAATGGAATGGATAGCGTCTTGAAGGGAGGATATAAGATGAACATCAACAAAAGCAAAACGAGGATAATGGAATTAGTCGAATTAAGTCGGGTGATGCTGAGGGAATTAGATTAGGAAATGAGACACTTAAAGTAGTAAAAGAGTTTTGCTATTTGGGGAGCAAAATAACTGATGATGGTCGAAGTAGAGAGGATATAAAATGTAGACTGGCAATGGCAAGGAAAGCGTTTCTGAAGAAGAGAAATTTGTTAACATCGAGTATAGATTTAAGTGTCAGGAAGTCATTTCTGAAAGTATTTGTATGGAGTGTAGCCATGTATGGAAGTGAAACATGGACGATAAATAGTTTGGACAAGAAGAGAATAGAAGCTTTCGAAATGTGGTGCTACAGAAGAATGCTGAAGATTAGATGGGTAGATCAAATAACTAATGAGGAAGTATTGAATAGGATTGCCGGCCGCGGTGGTCTAGCGGTTCTGGCGCTGCAGTCCGGAGCCGCGGGTCTGCTACGGTCGCAGGTTCGAATCCTGCCTCGGGCATGGGTGTGTGTGATGTCCTTAGGTTAGTTAGGTTTAAGTAGTTCTAAGTTCTAGGGGACTTATGACCTAAGATGTTGAGTCCCATGGTGCTCAGAGCCATTTGAACCATTTGAATAGGATTGGGGAGAAGAGAAGTTTGTGGCACAACTTGACCAGAAGAAGGGATCGGTTGGTAGGACATGTTCTGAGGCATCAAGGGATCACCAGTTTAGTAGTGGAGGGCACCGTGGAGGGTAAAAATCGTAGAGGAAGACCAAGAGATGAATACACTAAGCAGATTCAGAAGGATGTAGGCTGCAGTAGGTACTGGGAAATGAAGAAGCTTGCACAGGATAGAGTAGCATGGAGAGCTGCATCAAACCAGTCTCAGGACTGAAGACCACAACAACAACAACAACCCAAAGTGCACAAAGATATCATATACAAAAAGGTGAAAAGACTGTACGTAATCCACGCCTCCGGTGTATATAAGCGCCGGCCGCGGTGGCCGTGCGGTTTAGGCGCTTCAGTCCGGAACCGCGTGACTGCTACGGTGGCAGGTTCGAATCCTGCCTCGGGCATGGATGTGTTTGATGTGCTTAGGTTATTTAGGTTTAAGTAGTTCTAAGTTCCAGGGGACTGATGACCTCAGATGTTAAGTCCCATAGTGCTCAGCGCCATTTGAACCATTTTTGAATAAGCAGTTGGTACAAACACGTGCAGCCCTCTTGATCTGGCACTCAACGTACCCACGATCGGGGCTTAAGCAAGCAGGAAGATTGAGCCGGAATGCACCTTTTTAGTTCTAATAGCTGTGAAGGCGTGTAAGGCGCATAAGCAGGCGGTGACGCACAGGGGAAACAACACAAAGGAACATTTTGGGAAGTTCAGGCCGCCTCCAAATTTACTCATCAGAAGTAAGGTACGTCACGGTTGTTTTAAGACGGCACACTCCCCTCTCAACAAAGGCGCCGAAACCACGGACTTCCGCTGTAGGAAGATCTTCGGCCGCCTCGTGTCCTCCGGAGCCGCCAAGATGAGAACGTATTATCGGACACGTGACTCGGAGTACTGAAGTGCAGTCGTCCGACAGAGAAATCTATCGGCCCAAATCACAACATGTCGCGTCTGAAGAGTCCCTACTGTTCCGCCGCCTGCCGCCTGCCGCCGTCCGTCTCTCTCCTCACACAGTGACTTGCTTACTCCAGAACGGCACGCCCTCTGCTGGAGGCAAAGACGGCATGCGGAAGACGTACCGCGACCTGTCGACACGGTACGGCTCCCTGACCACATCCAGAGACTTTCTCCTATCTTTTCCGAGTTCTCCCTACTTTTTCTGTGTTTGACGTCTGTACTTTTGTATTAGCGTAGAAAATCTCTCTTCAGTATGCCGTTTGCCTTATCTCTGTCCAATAACACAGCTTCATTCTTGCTGTCTCATTCGTGTCTCTCTTTCTCCATGTTATAAATAATTTTCTTTGATTGCATGCATGTCCGAAGGATCATTGCAACGTAATTCGCGAAAACATCGGTACTGCAATATCGTATACTACTGGCAATTAAAATTGCTACACCACGAATATGACGTGCTACAAACGTGAAATTTAACCTACAGGAAGAAGATGCCGTGATATGCAAATGATTAGCTTTCCAGAGCATTCACATAAGGTTGGCACCGGTAGCGACACCTACAACGTGCTGACATGAGGGAAGTTTCCAACCGATTTCTCATACACAAACAGCAGTTGACAGGCGTTTCCTGGTGAAACGTTGTTGTGATACCTCGTGTAAGGAAGAGAAATGCGTACCATCACATTTCCGACTTTGATAAAGGTCGGATTGTAGCGTATCGCGATTGCGGTTTACCGTACCGCGACACTGCTGCTCGGGTTGGTCGAGATCCAATGATTGTTAGCAGAATATGGAATCGGTGGGCTCAGGAGGGTAATACGGAACGCCGTGCTGGATCCCAACGACCTCGTATCAGAAGCAGTCGAGATGACAGGCATCTTATCCGCATGGCTGTAACGGATAGTGGAGGCACGTCTCGACCCCTGAGTAAAGAGATGGGGACGTTTGCAAGACAACAACCATCTGCACGAACAGTTCGACGACGTTTGCAGCAGCATGGAATATCAGCTCGGAGACCATGGCTGCGGTTACCCTTGACGCTGCATCACAGACAAGAGCGCCTGAGATCCACGAATGGCAAAACGTCATTATTTCGGATGAATCCAGGTTCTGCTTACAGCATCATGATGGTCGCATCCGTGTTCGGCGACAACGCGGCGAACGCACATTGGAAGCGTGTATTCGTCATCGCCACACTGGTGTATCACCCGGCGTGATGGTATGGGGTGCCATTGGTTACACGTCTCGATCACCTCTTGTTCGCATTGACGGCACTTTCAACAGTGGACGTTACATTTCAGATGTTTACGATCCGTGGCTCCACCCTTCATTCGATCCCTGCGAAACCCTACATTTCAGCAGGATAATGCACGACCACATGTTGCAGGTCCTGTACGGGCTTTTCTGGGTACAGAAAATGTTCGACTGCTGCTCTGGCCAGCGCATTCTCCAGATTTCTCACAATTGAAAACGTCTGGTCAATGGTGGCTGAGCAACTGGCTCGTCACAATACGCCAGTCACTACTCTTGATGAACTGTGGTATCATGTTGAAACTGCATGGGCAGCTGTGCCTGTACATGCCATCCAAGCTCTGTTTAACTCTATGCCCATACGTATCAAGGCCGTTATTACGGCCAGAGGTGGTTGTTCTGGGTACTGATTTCTCAGGATCTATGCACCCAAAATGCGTGAAAATGTAATCACATGTCAGTTCTAGTATAATATATTTGTCCAATGAATACCTGTTTAACATCTGCATTTCTTCTTGGTGTAGCAATTTTAATGGCCAGTAATATATTTATCCGCCGTCACCGGGCAAGCGGCTTTCAAATAAGATATCTCCCATGTGTGGGAATATAAATAATGGATGTACGAGTACAGCTCTTAGACACGTGCTTGACGACATATGAAAGTTTGGGTCCAACCGTGAGTTGTGCTCTCACACCCTGATGGTAAGGGATATCTGGCACAAATTTTCATTGTCTTCATTCCATTGTAACGCAGACAGTTGTCCATATTGGCACATGCGGATAAATTTCGTGAATTCCATTAATATTCTGCAGACCTTAGTAATAATAATATCTGAGAAATAGGGGAGGTGGTAATTTCTAGGGTGCTTGCAATATGTAAAATCGGCAACTAATAGCTAAACAAATAAATAGAATATTATGGAAGTCTTTAATCGTCGGAGTGTACTATCTTTCCATTTCTTCCTATTTTCGTTGTCTCAAGATAATTTACCCTATCCAGCCTAAATGATTCATCGATTTCCTGAACGAATGTTTCAAAGAGCAGTGTTCTGTGCGCTGCTTTGAAACTTCCTGGGTGAATGAACCGCGTGCCGGACCTGACAATGAACCCAGGACCAAACATCTCATCTGCAGTGTCCCAGCCCACTGAGCTGTCGATGCATACCTCACCAACAGGCCTCGCAGATTTACTTCGATCACGATCTCTTCTCATGACATCCAGTTTTAATAGAAGCTCTGTAATATACATTTCTGGACTAATACTCCTGGAATACAGGATACTGCGGAGAAATGGCTTAGCCACACAGTCGGATATCGTTTGTAGCAACAGATGTTTTGGAAGATCCTAGCATATTAAAACGGTGACAGTTGGGGTCCCGGCGCAGCGCACACTTTTAATCTGTCAGAAAGTTTCATCCTTTGATTACTCTTTGAAATCTCATTTTCGCTCTTTATGTCATTTTCAAGCCTCTGTAGCGGGACCCTGACTCATTCCAGTACGTCAGTGTCGGTGTCGTCAATGTTTGATAAATGTTTGTTCTTGTATATTTCATCGCGTTGTTATTCAGCGCTCCGCTGATGATCTTACATACACGTTCGAAAAGCTCTGCCCACGTTTCTGCACCTAAATCCCTCTGGTAAATTTTGATAATCACTTGCAATATTTCAAAGAAGCGTATCACAATTGGTTCGATCTTACTGACTGGGGACCTTCCAATTATTGCATGTCTCATAATAACCTATTTTTCCATGGTATATATTGCTTGACTGCTGGTTTTTCTGGTTCAGGGAATGATGAAGCGCAGACCAGGTGGTAGTGATCACGCGCAAAAATTTGTTCCTCAGGTGAAGCTCGGTCCCCCCACCTGGCCTACTATTCACCACCTACTGGCACTGAAGGAAATCGCTTATGCTATCATCTGAGTCGACGCAGTCTACGCCCTCTCTCTTTGTGAGAATGAATTGGTGTTGAGTGTCAGACATGATTCCAGAGTCTGATTTTCAACAACAATCCCATTACTTCTCATCCATCTGTTGGCTAAAAAGTGCTTTGTAAATTTTAATTAACTACGCCGTGTTCAAACGGCCACTGCTACAAAGGCAGGTGGGGAAAAATAGATAAGTGAAAGTCATAACTTCGGATGCAACATACGCTTATATAGTTTTAGATTATCTGTCACATTTTATAATTGAAACTTTACCTAGTAAATCTCGTTGCAAGGCAGTAATAGAAGATTATAGCACGAAAATAGTGCAAAGAATGAATATAAATTGTTGAGCGGTAAACTCCTGCTATGATACTATAAATGACAGAGGACAGCTATCAGCAAAAGTTACCGAAAAGAAGTGCTCGTTTCCTGACGAAATTCTTCCAGAGGTAAACAAGCAGAAAATGACCATGTCCAGGATCAAATGCGACTAAAAACAAAATTGATTCTCTTTCATATAACTCTGAATTAATTATACAGTCTATAGCTGTCCTAAATCATTTTAGAGTTAGGGAACTGTTTTATCTCCGGCATATTTTACCCAAGAGGATGCCATTATTATTTAACCATACAGTAGAGATGCAAGCCCTAGGTAAAAATAACGGCTTTCTGTCAACCTTTCACAGTTTCAGCACAGTGAGGTTTTTTGGTTGCTGTTACACGGCTAGATCAGTCAGTCGTGGAAGCTATTGTCCCTGCTACTACTGACAAGTCTGGTGCCCCTCTTCAGCAACCACACGTTAGTGTGACCTTTTAACAGGCACCCCTCTGTTGAGGTTGCACCTACATTACGGCTAGCTGTATCGCTGAGGCACGCGAGCGACCCCGCCTAAGCAAATTCTATGGTTCATGGACAGCATGAGAGAATACACTTGATTAAACAGAGTTACTCTCCCTTCGACATGATGTTGAGAAAATTTACAGAGAGAAGTAACTAATCGCTATAAGAGTTTCAACCCGACAACTAATGGAAAGTAATCGTTACCGAACATACATTTCAGTTTTTAGAAGACACGTGGTCGCACACTAACAGTGGTAGTGTGAAAAATTCCTAAGTATTTGAGGATTTCTTTAAGGGGCTCCGGAACGCCCTATACTTGCAATGTTAAAATAACGCTTATAAATTACATCTTTTCTCACAAAGTATTTGAGGTAGGAAGTTGAACTTTTTACAGATTATTTATTGGAATATGGGCTACAACTTAACACAGGGATTTTACAAAATTTTAGTTCAGTTATTAAAGATGATTTTTTTTCAATTGTAATGAAAATTCACAACATTTTTTTGCAATTTTTTATTTATATATTCAAAAATATACAGTTTTTTGGAAAAAGGCTGTGTTAAATTATGCAGAAGGTACTGTGTAACATTTACTGAAAGTTTGAAACAAATATGTTTGGAAAATCCTTAGAAAGCATGTAATTAGTATGAGAAAATAAAAGTTTTGGGAATCGAGCGACAAAGATTGGATTAACTTTTTAGTGCATTCGAGGTCCATAGGATGGATTATCTTCATCCTCTGCAAACTCCTCCTCCAACTTCCTCTTGTTCCTCCTCCTGTTTACTCTTGCTTGTATTTCTAGACTTTTTACAGCCCTGTCTGCAGCCCGAAGGCGTTCCTTGTCTAAAGCAAGCACCGCTCGTACCATGTTAGAACCTATCTTCATTCCCATATTTCTAAATACCTTTGGCTTTCCAACATTTCTCCTTTTCTTAAAAGCCTTCAGAGGATTTCTAATAACTTTACTTTTACTCATTATTATACTTCAACAAAGCAGAGACTCAAGAAACAGAATTAATTACGAATATTTTCGAGATAACGACAGAGTAAATAAACATGAAACAATCGACAATCACACCAGCGATATATATTGAAACATCACATGTTAGCCACAACACATACTTTATCTCACATCACTAAAATGTACCTGATGAACACGGACGTTAATAATAACACCATTTGACAGCAGTTTAACAGCGCCACAGTGGGTCACGCCCATGTAGAACACATTTCAAAAAAAAATTAAAAATAGTTGTAGTCTTCGGAATTGAATAAATTATATATCTATTAAAAGGTAATAGTCTGCAGATTCAGAAAACGCAAAAAAGTAAAAATTGAACTTTTCATGATTTTCAGCCTTTCCGGAGCCCCTTAAGTGTTACTAGAGTACACGGTATGAATCAGAGAAAGTGACATAATGTGTAACGTAAAAAGAAAAAAAACGATAGTACAGAAGATAGATCAGACAAGTTGCGTAAGGCCATTCGAGGTATGAAGGAAGGAAAACCGCCAGGAGATGGCGATGTTTCAGTAGAAATGATTCAAATTGGTAGAAATGTAACACGAAAGGAACTTCCAAAATTATTTGCATAATGTCTGTGGAAGATGATCCCCTAAAATTGGCACAACATGGTAGCAATTCTACTTAACTACAAAGGATGCATAAAATGTGTAACACTACACCTTCGCACCCTCTTTCTCAGAAATGCATAAGATATCGACAAAACCAGTTAGCAACCGCCTACAAATAAAATGAAAACGACTTAAGTATGGCCATAGAACAAGCTGATGTTAATCTAGTACTTTTAGATCGTTAACAGAATAGTAGAATGGTTTCATAGATTTTAAAAAAATTATTCACGCAGTTCCAACGCAATTAATATTAATAACTCTTGAAAAGAGCTAATGCCGCACCGTTCATTGTTTTCTTAAGTTAGTCACTGCACAATGTGTGCACATGCTATTCAGCAACGTCAGAAACTGGTGCTAGATTGTTCTGCCTTCGGGCTGCCTATTCAGTGAGTAGTGTAGTAAAGATAATCAACCCTGGTTCCCGGTTTCGATTCCCGGCGGGGTCAGGGATTTTCCCTGCCTCGTGATGACTGGGTGTTGTGTGATGTCCTTAGGTTAGTTAGGTTTAAGTAGTTCTAAGTTCTAGGGGACTGATGACCATAGATGTTAAGTCCCATAGTGCTCAGAGCCATTTGAACCATTTGAAAGATAATCAAACACTCGTCCGATGTAAGAGTGTGTCTATCAGGTTAAACAAATAAATGAAAAAAAAAACAAGTTGTGAAGGTATATAAAGTCACGATACCGTACAGAGGCAACAAGAAGTCTGTGTGAAACGGCCACTTGATGTATTACAAGTCAGCCCAAGAACCTGAATACAAAAAGATGCCCAGGAGGTGTTCATCTTTGTGGTATGTACGGTCTTGAATTTTATAAGTAAAGTGTAGCAGTCAGCGAAATTTCTAGAGTGAGTTGGTGATAGCTGTTCATCTCCACAAGTTACAGATCTGGTAATAAGAGTAGGTGAACAACACCGATCTTGTCCTCTTGTACTTTTTTCCTTATTAGTTACAGTAACGGGAGCCTCTACAGAACTAAGTCATGGAAACCCGAATCCGAACTACGTGAAATTTCCAGTGAGTTACTGCAATATTCACGCAAATTAGACTGCTAATTACGGTTCATGGGTATCAGGCGAAGAAGACTGACAAAGGATGAGCTAGGCAATCGGCCTTGTCGTCCCTGAAGGAACCTTCGGGGCAGTGACGTCACGCTGAAAGGAACCGTTTAACAGAATATAGCGAATAACAGTCCAGTGCTTCAGACAATGAGCGGTGGATCGTAGGGGTAGACGTCATCAGATGGATGTAACCACCAAGCAGTAATAGTGTCGATTATTTTTAGTCCGTCTAGGCTTGCTGGGTTCTTAAAAATTCATTTCCTTCTGCAATTGTATTTCTTACTTTTGAAACGATCTTCATCGTTCTTAGAGAGCGAAGACTGAGTAGAAAACCTTATAGAATACGGGATCGAATAGCTTGTACCAATGATCCAAATTCTGGATCCCTATTCGATAGGAGCAGCTTTAAAGCCGCCGTACGGCCATACATTGCTGATTTTCTCTCCTTTCTACATAACGAGACGAATTCTGAAGTGATTTCTCAAACATCGATCCTGGACCAACCCTGGCTTTTAACTCGTCTCTAATGAGGAAAGTAAAGGTGGCTTCACAAAAGTTATTCCTTGTAGTTCGAGAAAGCCGAGTAAGTTTCGCCAGTCAACTCACTAGCTCAGTAGAACGAAGAACTTTTCATTTTTACTCTCTGTCAGAGAGTAACAAAATTTAAAACCACTTCTTAAACTGGCAGGGAGTATTTCAGACCGTTTCCCTTTGTCCCGGTCTCATTCCCTTTGCGGCCAATGTTTCTCGTCTGTCGCCATTTAAAAACCGGGACTGCGGAACGTCAAGAAGTTTTTTGAAACATTGCCCAGGAAATCCAGTTGGGAACTTTTGTTCTTGGTCCGTTTCTTCTGCAGATGGTGGAAATGGAGCGGAAAACTATATGGGGCAGCTACTCCGAGAGACGAGCGCCGGTCTGCGGCAGAAAAATGCCGCGGCCGGGCTTACGGAACAAACGGCGCCCTGAAAGTGCCGGCGCGATAAACGGCCGAAACCACTCACGGCGGGCTGGTCCTAACGGCCGGTCTGCGGCCTGCGCCGGCGGCCGGAAGGGGCGCCTAATCCAATCAGGCCCTGTAAGCACTCGTGTCTCCGCCGCGTTGAATTTGGGCTACAGGCGTCTACGCGGCTACTTCTGCGGCCTGCTCTCTTTCTGGCAGCAACGTCAATTATTCAACAGTTCCTTAGCTGAAATACTGGCGAAATAAATTGCACTGAATCGTCGGACAATAATGATAACTGCCTATATAAGGTCTCCGTACATGATCAAAAAATGTGTCGAAATTTACTATTTTTCCAAATATATGACTGTGTATGGCTCTGTTTGACGTATTTCAGAGACATTTTGTGTGGCGGCAGGCTTTACAGGATTGCGCACGTCGTTACAGTTGATGAATCGCATTTCTAGCGAAAAAGAATTTTATTTCAATTTATCTCATTTCATTGTGAGTTTCCATAATTATGTAAACTGCAGTCGAGGATAAAACCATCAGTTACCATAATGGTGGAGATATTACATCTTTCCAACCCACACAGGTTGTTTCAGGAGGGACTGTCAATATTTATGGATATGACAGTAACACTCTTTCGAAGCACCGAGCGAGGTGGCGCAGTGGTTAGCACACTGGACTCGCATTCGGGAGGACGACGGTTCAATTCCGTCTCCAGCCATCCTGATTTAGGTTTTCGGTGAATTCCCTAAATCGTTTCAGGCAAATGCCGGGATGGTTCCTTTGAAAGGGCACGGCCGATTTCCTTCCCCATCCTTCCCTAACACGAGCTTGCGCTCCGTCTCTAATGACCTCATTGTCGACGGGACGTTAAACACTAACCACCACCACCACCACCACTTTCGAAGCAAAAAGGTCTAATAAACATGGACTCTAAAATGTATGCGTTAATAATTATGAACACTTCGATACTGTGATACAAATCTCATCTATTGCAAGCTCTTTGGTTGCCCTGTTTCGGGAGGGGGTAGTGTGGACCATAACAAGAAAAACTTGGGCTGTAAAACCTTAAGAGCTATGAGCACTTGTACAGTAGAAGAGATGTTCTCCATAGTAGAGAAGATAAACAAGTACTCATAGCTCTTAAGGTATGCTCTATAGAGCCCTTGTTAACCAGGCATTTTTGCTGCGAATGATCGTCCCTGTCATATCCGTAAATATTGACAGTTTCTCCAGGGACACTCTGTACATCGCGCATTAAGAGAAAATTCAATACTCTATGCACATCATGCAAGCGAGGATGGAGTAAAATAATCCTGACCATCTACGGACGGTGTATATGTTCCTGCTTTATGATAGTTTTAGTGAATTATAATTAGACGCGCAGGAAGAGGAAAATAAATATTCACCTACATGTGTCTTCTGTTTTACTGCGAGTTATTAGAAGTTTGGCAGACCGTTCGGAGAAAGTTGATGTAATCACTAGGTTCTGAGTACAATTTTTCCCTTCACAGGTTTTCATGAATATATTTCGAGCTAAATTTCAACCATTCCCTGGACCAGCGTCTTCTTTCGCTGAAGTCAATGAAAGGAGCGTTTTGTCTGCATTGGAAGTCTTCCCACTAGTGTTAAAATAGTTCGCAACACCAACTATGTCTGCTTCAGAAGTGAATTTAATTAGGCAATCTCTGTTGTTGCATGTTTTAACTATTCTCTGTTGGTCTTGCTTTTCATTTGAAGGAATAAAAGAAGCTTCTCTGACAATCTGAATCTTCGAGACTGTGATGCAGTTAGTGAATCCAAGGAATCTGTGCGAAGGGTAGTAATGTGAAGTAATTACCACCACGAAAATAGTAACTTAACCAAATGACTTTATTTGCAGCCCTGGTACATATAGCATAGCAGATTGCTAAAGGAGCCAAAACAAAATGGCACACGTCATTTATGAATGGAATATCCTGGGATATTTTATCGGAATATGAAGCGGAACAGCCACGCAAAGCTAAGTTAGAGGCAATGTATGGAAACAACGCACCATCATAGCAGACATTGGGTAAGTGGCGCAGACTTTCAGTTTTCCTTCGAACAAGTCTGATTGACGAAACGCCACTCCATCTCTTTGGGAAGAACTGCGAATCGCGAGAGATATTGGGACCATGGTGCTCCAAGACAGGCGTACAAGAACAGAGGCAATAACACGAAAAACGATAAATCAGTCATGGATCAGTTTTCATCTTACACGACGTTCTGAGCACGGCTAACCTCAAAGGCTGAGGATATCCAAGACTGCTCACATACAATTAAAATATCCGTGGCAGGCCAATCCAGATGACTTCTTTACCAGCCTAATCCCAATGGACGTTTAATGGGTATATCACTGTAACCCAGAGACGTAGGTACATATCATGCAGTGGAAACTTTTGACAGCAACACCGACGGAAAAGGCCAAGACCCATCATTGGGCAAGGTTATGTTGAGTGAGTTTTCGGAAGTGTCGTGGTTCCCTGGTGCGGTACTAGCAGATTGTTTTCATAAGAAGAAACCGTCACAGAAGTATACTATCGAAATATTCTGACGAAGTTGAGGGAGGTCGTCCTGATAAGGTGGATGCTGTCAGAGAGTGTGTTTTGGTTCCAAAACACAGATACATTGACCGTGGCCTGCGCGAACTCACCCAGAGCTGGAAAAAAAATCGTATTGAATGGTGAAGAGAATTTATTGCACCAACACCATGTTTCAAGGTCACACCCTAACATTTCCTTGGGGATAATTAAAGACGTACGAGTGTGACTAATCCTCGCATTTTCGATACTGAACCTATTGCGTTCCGTATCATGACAAGAAAGTAAGAATTCATTGCCAAATTAAAAGTAACTACTCGGTCTTCTGTCATACTTTTTTACACATCTGAGAAGCGTACGAAGCGCCACAACCAGGATGTGGCCCTTATCAATCATTCCTGAGAGACTTATTTAAGAGCTGAGCTGAAATGTGTCTTGCGTTTCACAATTGACGAATTTCTGTTCTGAAAACATTGTAAATGTCTATTTATGATCCGTAAGGTTCCGTTGCGATGAAATCACCTGGTCTCAAATATGATCTTTGATAGTGCCTTTTTCATCTTTCACACACTTTTTAAAACGAGCGAAGAAATATCAACATTGTCGGTACAACGGGATTGTAGGAAGTCTTTTCTGCAAAAAGCTTACGGTATGACGCTGCGTCAACATTAAGGTCGCAAGAGATGCAGCTGCTACTCATCGTCCGATAGTAATGGAATGAACTGTAACACTTTTCGTCGCAGAGATTTAGGTAAACAAAAAAAGTCTAAATAAAGACAGCTGGACACAGATTTGTACCCAGCTTCTTCTGAACATGCGTCCACTGACTTACCATATGTGCAGATTACCTCGGGTCTTTGTCTTTTTGCTAAGTGAGAAATTTTACACTGGCGATTATAAAGAAACGGCTTTGCATTATTATCGAGAGAAGCGTATTCTCAGCGAGTAAGAGAACACTGTTTACTTTCCATCACAAGTCCACTGGCATGGGAACGTCCACTTCAACAGAATTCCATCGCTATTTGAAACCGTCCCGTAATGTTGGCAACAGTATGGCTGCCCTCACCATTAGCTACGGTGTTTATCGGACCTGTCATTCCCTTTCCCCCTTTTTGTTGTCCTGGTCGAGCGGTGGGCAACTCCGCCGCATACGTGATGTGACTTGTATAAGTAGGGACCGTCGGTTCCTCCCACCCCCCGAGGGCGCCGCACGTGGTAACACGAAGAACGTGGCCCGCAGCCCTGATATGAACTCATTCCGATGGGCACAGTACTGTAGCGTCACCTTCATCGCGAAAGGTTTCTGTGATGCGCAGATGTTAAGCACCTTACAAACATCTTTCGGCACTGCGATCAGTGGCCAATGTTGTTGCAAGTTCACCCTGTGAGATCCATTATTTCCCATTGTCTCAATGTGCCATTAGGTAATACTTTACTGCAAATGTAATTTCCATGTAACAATGACGTCTCTTCCTTCATCATGAATCGAGAAACAAATAGTTAGTCCCATAATCCTCTACTCAGAGGGTCATGCGAATAACTCTTTGTTTCTCCATTCATAATGAAGGAAGAGACTTCATTAACGAAATTATTTCAGAATTACCTAAACAATCTTGTCACTAACGTGCTTTAAACTATCGCTGTAATAGTATCAAATACTATCGTCA
Source organism: Schistocerca nitens (assembly GCF_023898315.1). NCBI lineage: Eukaryota > Metazoa > Arthropoda > Insecta > Orthoptera > Acrididae > Schistocerca > Schistocerca nitens. Next base: position 373,968,426 of record NC_064621.1, read on the forward strand.
CGTTAAACAAAACTGCAGAGCGTACTTAAGCGTCCATGACTGGCGAAAGAAAAATGTAAACAGAAAACGGAAAAAATACTTAAATAACCTTCACAGTTTCTGCATAGGTCAGAGTCTTGCTATAGCTATATGTAAATTTCACATACCATGTTACGATGTATGGCGGAAAGTACACTAAAGTTCAGAGAAAACGGAACACCTTGAATGACTGTAACTAGTACGTTCTTATACACAGTATAGGACATTAGTATGTTCTGCAGAAATAATTAGAATTTGAACCATATCGGCCTTGGTGTTCAAGATCAACATCGATATCGCGGCGCAACACCAAACGTGCCTGCGGCTCTCGTTTTCGCTATAAACCGAAGGTAACAGGCCAGTGTGACTTGAACAGACGTGCAGGATGCCTCGCAGAAATGTGCAAACCGTACCGTCAAGTGAGTGAGTTTGAAAGAGGGCGCATTAATGGCACGAGAGAATGTGATGCATCCGTTCAGGAAATTGCTGCTCGTATGGGAAGTAGTGGTGAAGAGTGGCCTGAAGTTTAAGACATTAGTCAGGAAAAATCATTACGCAAAGAAGTTGGCTACAGAAGTACTAAGGAATGACGAGATACGCTTGAAGTTCTCTTAAATTATGAATAAAGCAATACGGAAATGCTCAGTAGGCAGTACAGTTGAAGAGGAATAGGCATGTCTAAAAAGGGTCATCTCAGAAGTTGGAAAGAAAATCATTGGTACGAAGAAGGTAACTGCGAAGAAATCATGAGTAACAGAAGAAATACTTCAATTACTCGATAAAATAAGGAAGAACAAAAATGTTCCGGGAAGCTTAGAAATACAGAAATACAAGCCGCTGAGGAATTAAGTAAATAGAAAGTGCAGGGAAGCTAAGACGAAATGGCTGCATGAAAAGTGTGAAGAAATCGAAAAATAAATGAATGTCGGATGGACAGACTCAGTATACACGAAAGTCAAAACAACCTTCGGTGACATGAAAAGCAAGGGTGGTAATCTCAAGAATGCAACGGTAATTCCACTGCTATATGCAGAGGAGAGAGCGAATGGGTTTAAAGAATATATTGAAAGCCTCTACGACGGGGAAGATTTGTATAATGTGATAGAAGAGGAAGCGGGAGTCCATTAAGAAGAGTTAGGGGATAGAGTATTAGAATCAGAATTTAAAAGAGCTTTGGAGCACTCAACATCAAATTAGGCAGAAGGGATACATAAAATTCCCTACGAATTTCTAAAATCATTGGAGGAAGTGACAACGAAACGACTTTTCACGTTCGTGTGTAGAAAGTATGAGGTTGGCCACGTACCATCTGACTTTCGGAAAAATATCATCCACACAATTCCGAAGACTGCAAGAGCTGACAAGTGCTAGAATTATCTCACAGTCAGCTTAACAGCTCATGCGTCTAAGTTGCTGACAAGAATAATATACAGAAGAATGGAAAAGAAATTGAAGATGTGCTGGTTGAAGATCAGTTTGGCTTTAGAAAAGATGAAGGCACGAGAGAGGCAATTATGACGTTGCGATTCATAATGGAACCAAGACTAAAGAAAAATCAAGATACGTTAATAGGATTTATCGACCTGGAAAAGCCATCGGCAGTGTAAAAGGGTGCAAGTTGTTCGAGATTCTGAGAAAAATAGGGTTAAGCTATAGGGAGAGACGGGTAATATACAATATGTACAAGAGGTAAGATGGAATAATAAGAGTGAGAGCCCAAGACCGAAGTACTCGGATTAAAATAGGTGTAAGACCGGGATGCAGTCTTTCTCCCCTACTGTTCAATCTGTACATCGAAGAAGCAGTAATGGACATAAAGGAAAAGTTCAGGAGTGGAATTAAAATTCAAGGTGAAATGATATCAACGATATGATTTGCAGATAACATTGCTATCATGAGTGAAAGTGAGGCATTACATGATCTGCTGAATGGAATGAACAAACTAATGAGTGCAGAATATGGATTGAGAGTAAATCGAAGAAAGACGAAAGTACTAAGAATTATCAGAAATGAGAACAGCGAGAAACTTAACATCAGGATTGATGGTCACGAAATGTTGTTGTTGTTGTGGTCTTCAGTCCTGAGACTGGTTTGATGCAGCTCTCCATGCTACTCTATCCTGTGCAAACTTCTTCATCTCCCAGTACCTACTGCAACCTACATCCTTCTGAATCTGCTTAGTGTATGCATCTCTTGGTCTCCCCCTACGATTTTTACCCTCCACGCTGCCCTCCAATACTAAATTGGTGATCCCTTGATGCCTCAGAACATGTCCTACCAACCGATCCCTTCTTCCGGTCAAGTTGTGCCACAAACTCCTCTTCTCCCCAATCCTATTCAGTACCTCCTCATTAGTTATGTGATCTACCCATCTAATCTTCAGCATTCTTCTGTAGCACCACATGTCGAAAGCTTCTATTCTCTTCTTGTCCAAACTATTTATCGTCCATGTTTCACTTCCATACATGGCTACACTCCATACAAATACTATCAGAAAAGACTTCCTGACACTTAAATCTATACTCGATGTTAACAAATTTCTCTTCTTCAGAAACGCTTTCCTTGCCATTGCTAGTCTACATTTTATATCCTCTCTACTTCGACCATCATCAGTTATTTTGCTCCCGAAATAGCAAAACTCCTTTACTACTTTAAGTGTCTGATTTCCTAATCTAATACCCTCAACATCACCCGACTTAATTCGACTACATTCCATTATCCTCGTTTTGCTTTTGTTGATGTTCATCTTATATTCTCCCTTCAAGACACCATCCATTCCGTTCAACTGCTCTTCCAAGTCCCTTGCTGTCTCTGACAGAATTAAAATGTCATCGGCCAACCTCAAAGTTTTTATTTCTTCTCCATGGATTTTAATACCTACTCCGAATTTTTCTTTTGTTTCCCTTACTGCTTGCTCAATATACAGATTGAATAACATCGGGGAGAGGCTACAACCCTGTCTAACTCCCTTCCCAACCACTGCTTCCCTTTCATGCCCCTCGACTCTTATAACTGCCTTTCGCTCCCTGTATTTTACCCCTGCCAGCTTTAGAATTTGAAAGAGAGTATTCCAGTTAACATTGTCAAAAGCTTTCTCTAAGTCTACAAATGGTAGAAACGTAGGTTTGCCTTTCCTTAATCTTTCTTCTAAGATAAGTCGTAAGGTCAGTATTGCCTCACGTGTTCCAGTATTTCTACGGAATCCAAACTGATCTTCCCCGAGGTCGGCTTCTACTAGTTTTTCCATTCGTCTGTAAAGAATTCGTGTTAGTATTTTGCAGCTGTGGCTTATTAAGCTGATTGTTCGGTAATTCTCACATCTGTCAACACCTGCCCTCTTTGGGATTGGAATTATTATATTCTTCTTGAAGTCTGAGGGTATTTCGCCTGTTTCATACATCTTGCTCACCAGATGGTAGAGTTTTGTCAGGACTGGCTCTCCCAAGGCCGTCAGTAGTTCCAATGGAATGTTGTCTACTCCGGGGGCCTTGTTTCGACTCAGGTCTTTCAGTGCTCTGTCAAACTGTTCACGCAGTATCGTATCTCCCATTTCATCTTCATCTACATCCTCTTCCATTTCCATAATATTGTCCTCAAGTACATCGCCCTCGTATAGACCCTCTATATACTCCCTCCACCTTTCTGCTTTCCCTTCTTTGCTTAGAACTGCGTTTCCATCTGAGCTCTTGATGTTCATACAAGTGGTTCTCTTATCTCCAAAGGTCTCTTTAATTTTCCTGTAGGCAGTATCTATCTTACCGCTAGTGAGATAAGCCTCTACATCCTTACATTTGTCCTCTAGCCATCCCTGCTTAGCCATTTTGCACTTCCTGTCGATCTCATTTTTGAGACGTTTGTATTCCTTTTTGCCTGCTTCATTTACTGCATTTTTATATTTTCTCCTTTCATCAATTAAATTCAATATTTCTTCTGTTACCCAAGGATTTCTACTAGCCCTCGTCTTTTTACCTACTTGATCCTCTGCTGCCTTCACTACTTCATCCCTCAAAGCTACCCATTCTTCTTCTACTGTATTTCTTTCCCCCATTCCTGTCAATTGTTCCCTTATGCTCTCCCTGAAACTCTGTACAACCTCTGGTTCTTTCAGTTTATCCAGGTCCCATCTCCTTAAATTCCCACCTTTTTGCAGTTTCTTCAGTTTTAATCTACAGGTCATAACCAATAGATTGTGGTCAGAGTCCACATCTGCCCCTGGAAATGTCGGTCACGAAATAGATGATGTTAAGGAATTCTGCTACCTAGGCAGTAAAACAACCAGTGATGGACGGAGGAAGGAGGACATCAAACGCAGACTAGCAATGGCAAAAGGGTCATTGTTTGCCAAGAGAAGTCTACTGGTATCAAACGTAGGGCTTTATTTTGCGGAAGAAATTTCTAAGAATGTACTTTGGGAGTACAGTATTGGATGGTAGTGAACCATGGCCTGTGGAAAAACCAGAACTGAAGAGAATCGAAGCGTTTGTGATATGGTGCCACAGACGAATGTTGAAAATCAGGTGGACTGATAAGGTAAGGAATGAGGGGGTTCTGCGCAGAATCGGAAAGGAAAGGAGTATGTGGTAAAAACACTGATAAGGAGAAGGGAGAGGATGTCAGGATATCTGTTAAGACATGAGGGAAAGACTTACATGGTACTAGTGGGAACTGTACAGGGCAAAAACTGTAGAGGAAGACAGAGATTGAATTACACCCAGAAAATATTGAGCTCGTATGTTGCAGATGCTACTCTGAGATGAAAAGGTTGGCACAGGAGAGGAATTCGTGGCGGGCCGCATCAAACCAATCAGTAGGCTGATGTCCCAAATAAATAAATAAATAAATAAATATAAAAAAATTAAAAAATGGAACGAAGTGTTTCGGCAGTGCAACGGGTTTGTACAGAATGGTTCATAGTTCACTGAAGACCATAGAATACGACGATGGTCAGGTCTTACCACCCAGACCTACCCCCGAGAAGATCGTCATATCATCCGAATGGCATTTCAGTACAGATTTGTGTCCTCCTCGGCTCTGGCACAAAAGTGTAACATATCGTATACTATCAGAGGTGACAGTCCGTCGCCTTTTATTACGTCATGGGTTGTGTGCGCGTCGTCCACTTCTCCGCCTACTTTTGACGAGTGTGCAGAAACATGGTAGCAATGGTGTATTGAACGTCGTCACTGGGTACAGGAAAGGCATTGGATAGTGTTTTCGGACGAAACCACGTTCCGTTCGTTTGAAAATGTTGGCCCCATTTTGCTTCATCGCGGATACCGCTAGTGGAACCACAGTAACTGCATTCACATAAGAGAGGCATCGCCAACTGAAGGTTTTAAGGTGTGGGATGATACTGGGTACAACAACAAACCACAGTTGGTTGTGCGTCCAAAGCACTGTGACCAGTGTGACCTAAGTGAATGAAACGACTCGTAGCTGTTACCTTTCCTGCACAACACCCAAGACGCTGTTTTTCAGCAAGACAATGCGCGACCACATGTTGCTGCCTGAACACGTGTCTTCTTGGCGTCACAGGATGGCAGCCTTTTTCCCTGGCACGCCATCACCAGACTTGTCGCCAGTCGAAAATATGTGGGATTTGGCGAAACGACGGGTGCAGGGCTCGAGCCATTGTCAACCACCACAGATGAACCATGGAACCAGGTGAATGCAGCATGGATGGCTCGACCACAGGACGCCATTCGCCCCTTATACGCGTCGATGTCATCACATATGGAACAAGTTATCAGGGCTCGCCGGCCGGTGTGGCAGTGCGGTTCTAGGCGCTTCAGTCTGGAACCGCGTGACCGCAACGGTCGCAGGTTCGAATCCTGCCTCGGGCATGGATGTGTGTGATGTCCTTAGGTTAGTTAGGTTTAAGTAGTTCTAAGTTCTAGGGGACGGATGACCACAGATTTTAAGTCCCATAGTGCTCAGAGCCATTTTTTTTTATCACGGCTCATGGTGGAATCTGTGTCCTCTAGGCAACAGGACACATGATAAACCGAAGTGAGTAAAATACTAATCGTTTATGCAGATACACAACGTACGTGTTCTCTGAATATGAACGTTCTGTCTCTAGTGTAACATATGTGTACATCAGGCACCACTGCCATTTCTTAAATTTCCTCTCTGAAGGTGTACGGGAAGACCTTCGGTAGGTAAGCCATCGGATGAGTTCAAATTTCTCTAATTTTCCGTCGTGGTCTAATAGAGAGATGTTTTTTGCACGAGGTAACATATTAAATGACTCTTCTTGGAACGTATGTTCTCGGAATATTAACAGTAATCCTCTTCATCAAGTATAAGACCCCTTTGTTGTAACATCTGTCATTAGGGTATTGCGGAAATACACACGATGAAAGACGCCACCCATTTTCATATGTCTCATTCTATTAACCCAACCCATTAATGACCTTGGACTGCTGAAGAACAACAGAAACGACAGAACATGTTTCTACGTTACGTCTTTCCTGAATGTATTCTCACGAGTCTTGTATTACTGAATCTGTAATAACGCTTCAACTGCTGAAATCGAAGTCACGCGACTGAGTCACATTTAGTCAGTATCTTACATTTACTGTTTGGCTACACGACACATGATTATCGAATAACCATTTCTCGGTGACTCCGGTGTAAAGTGTCAGAATACGAATCCTCAAGGGTTTTGGTTCGATGCGAGGTCAGTCCTACAATCTTTACCAACCACTTACCATTTATTTTATTTCCGTATTTGTTTGTCAATGCGAAAAATTCCCACTGGTTTCGCGGTTCGGAGCTGTCGTTAAACTGTTATTCCATAACTTTCCGTCAGTTGTTACTAGATGTGACTTTTCCGACTGCAAATCACGAATCCAGTCACACAACTGAGACGATACTCCAAAGGGACGCAATTTGATTAAAGGCCGGTTGTGGGAAACGGTGTCAAAATCCTTCTTGATATCTAAAAATGTAGAATCAATTTGACATCCCCGTCGATGACACGTATATTTCTTGAGAACAAAGATCTAGCTGTGTTTCACAAACTCCATATTTTCTGAATCTGTGTTCGCTATTTGACAATAATTCGGTTTTTTCCAGGTAGTTCATAATGTTCCAGCACGGTACACGTTTAAAAGTCCTGTCGCAGTGCCGGCCGCGGTGGTCTAGCGGTTCTAGGCGCTCAGTCCGGAACCGCGCGACTGCTACGGTCGCAGGTTCGAATCCCGCCTCGGGCATGGATGTGTGTGATGTCCTTAGGTTTGTTAGGTTTAAGTAGTTCTAAGTTCTAGGGGACTGCTGACCACAGATGTTAAGTCCCATAGTGCTCAGAGCCATTTTGAACCTGTCGCAGTTCGACGTTGCCGATGCGCATCTGTAATTCAGTGAATTACTCCTATTTCCTTTATTAGGTATTGGTGTGACTTTTACAAGTTTACTGTATTTAGGCAGGAATCTATCGATGAACGGGAAGTTGTATATAATTGCTAAGTGTGGAGCTACTGTATCAGATTATTCTGAAAGTGATTAGGCACGGTTCTATCGACGAACGAGCGGTTGTTTATGATTGCTAGGTGTGGAGCTATTGTATCAGTATACTCTGACTTTTACACAATCTGGATGGGAACCTTTCCTTTCTTAAATGTTTTAAACTGCTTCGCTACACCGACAATAACTCCTATGTCACTCAACCGGGCAGTTGTTCATGATTCAAATTCTGGATTATTTACTTCGTCTTCTTTTGTGGAAGAATTTCGGAAACCGTGTTTAGTGAGTTTTCTTTAGTGGCGCTGAAGTCAACAATATGACCGTCATCAGCATTGGCCGTATTTTTTTATTGTTGTTTTATTGTCAGCAAAATCGATTTTCAGTCTCTTAGTGACCATCCTCAGTGCTGTAATATACAATTAAAATTGGTAGGCACTGGTATCAAGCTATAACCACAAGCTTAGAGCGATCACATAAGTGATTGAGTTTATGTGATCGCTCTAAGCTTGTGGTTATAGCTTGATACCAGTGCCTACCAATTTTAATTGTATATTACAGCACTGAGGATGGTCACTAAGAGACTGAAAATCGATTTTGCTGACAATAAAACAACAAAATACGGTAATTTCTAATTTTCCTTCCGATTCTATCCACTATTTGGTCGTGGTGCACACAACACTCCATGTAATCGTCAATCAATGACCATCATCATCGTGCAGTGAAGTTATTGATTGCGTTTTGCCACTGCTGTACTGTACATACGGTCAAAATGTCTTTTGGTTTTCCACCAGATTTCGAGACAGAATTTCCCTGTAGAAAATTTTAAAAGGATCTCGCATTGACGTTCGCGCTAAATTTCAATCTTCTGTAAAACATCGCCAATCTTGAGGATTTTGAGTTCTTTTAAATACTGCATGCCTTTTTCGTTGCTTCTGCAATAGTGTGATAGTGTTTTGATCTGTTTTGTGTACCATCTCTTGCTAATTATTTGGTATACAGGGTGATTCTGGAAGATATGCAAATATTTTAATATGTTGTTCTACAAGTAAAACTAAAGAAAAAGGTCGAATAAACATAGATCCACAAATGTTTGGTTACGAAGCTGCGGCTAATAAAAGATTTTGCCTGAAATGTAGCAGCTTCGCTAATATGAAGCCATCGCAAAACTGTGCGATGGTAAAGTAAAGCACGAATTCCATTTACTTTGTTGTTATTGGTCTGGAGAATCTAATAAAACATGTCTCAGACGTGTAACTGCAGTAGATTTGCAGAACATGTGTCTGTGCAGAAAGCGTTTGGTTGCATGTCGAAGGCAGTCTCATTAACGTAGGTGACACTGGTCGCAGTGCCCTGGACACGCACCACCTGTGATTTGTGGTTGTATCCCATAGCACCCCACACCGTAAGGCTTTGAGTTGGCGGTGTATGCCTTGTGTGAATAGAGTCACTGTGATCCCTCTCCCCCTGTCTGCGGCGAACCAAAATGCGACCATCATTTCCCACCAACCAGAACCTGGATTTGTCCGGAAACACTATCTGATGCCATTCCTACCCTCAGTAACGTCTTTCTACACACCACTGCGTCTAGTATGTTTCTGCACACTCCTCAAACATAGGCGGAAACGTGGACGACGGCCATGTAACCCACGCCGTAATAAATGGCGACGGACCGTCACCCCTGATAGTGAACGACGTGTTACACCGTTCTACTGCTGTGTCAGAGCCGAGGAGAACGCAGATCTGTCCTTCAATGCCATTTAGATGAGATGTTCGTTTGGTTGGCGCAGCTTGACCCATCTCACCATGTTCTACGGTCTCCAATGAACCATTCTGCACACACCCGTTGCACTGTCGAAATGCTTCGTCCCACATGGGAAGCAGTTTCCGGGATGCATACAACGCATGCCAATAATGCGGCCTATTTGAAATTTCACTAATGCACGGTTCGTGCATACGTCTGCAAGGTATCCTGCATGTCTGCTCAAGTTACACTGATCCGTTATCACTGGTTTATAACAACGACAGGCGCAGGCACATTTTATAAGTAGGTGGTCTTGTACCGTAATATCCATGTTCACCTCGCACACGCAGACCGACATGGTTCAAATGCTAATCATTTCTGTAGAACATACTAATGTACATGTCCGGTGAATATGAACTTCCTGTCTCTAGTCGTTCAAGGTCTTCAGCATTTTTCTGAACATAGTGTATTAGGAATGACTTGCCTCCGCTCTTGCTTGATGTATTTTAAGACGATGATGTTACAGGGTGACAATTATTGAACTAGACGAAAAAAAAACACGGAAATTAGCTACAAACTATGGCGTGCTCGCATTTTATTCAACATATAAACGTCACTGCAGATATCGGATTTAGGTTATGACATGTTCGATATGCGTGCCATCACTGGCAATGATGCGGCGCAGACGAGTAGCGAAATTCTGCATGACCAGCTGAAGCGTCCGATCATCGATGCTGTCGATGACTTCCTGAATGGCTGTTTTGAGCTCAGCAATCGTTTAGAAGTTACGGCTCTACACCTTGTCTTTGATACAGGCTCACAAAAAGGAGTCGCATATGTTCGGTGAATATAGCGGCCAATCGAGACGCATGCCAGTGGTCTCTGGGTACCCCAGAGCCAGAATGTGGTCCCTAAAGTGCTCCTCCAGGACGTCAAACACTCTCCTGCTTCGATGGTGTCAAGCTCCGTCTTGCATGAACCATAACTTGTCGAAATCAGGATTACTTTGAATAATGGGGATGAAATTATCTTCCAAAATCTTCACGTACCGTTCGGTAGTGACCGTGCCATCAGTGAATATCGGACCGATTATTCCGTGAGTTGACACTGCGCTCCACACAGGCACCCATTGAGGGTGAAAGACTTCTCGATTGCGAAATGCGGATTCTCAGTCCCCCAATTACGCCAATTTTCCTTATTGACGAACCCGTCCAAAAGGAAGTGGGCTTCGTCGCTAAACCAAACCATGCATCGCATACTAATCCTATTATGGCCCACCGTCAAACGTCCAGTTTGAACGGCCTAACGCACACCGTTCAGAAGTTATGACGATTTTATTTAATATAGTTCAATAATTGTTATCCTATATCTTCCAGCAGTATAACTGTGGCAAGGTCTAAATCGTGTTAAACTGGTATGAGGAGTATGACAGTGACTTATGTTGATGTCTTGGGCAATAAATTCGCCAAATCGGAAAGCAATGGAACACATATCATACGCTATTGGGTGGCAGCTCGATGGTCAGAGATCACCGGTCCGTGACTCAGGGAGTTGAGCTGCGCATAGACCAATGGAGCCACGTATCTTCGAAAAACTGCCAAAAATTCGTCGAATTGATGCCACCGAGAACCGCTGCTGTATGGTATTCCAAAGGGTGACAACACGCTGTTAAGCAGGTGGTTATGAAGTTTTGGCTCAGCAGTGCATCAGTAACTTACAAACACATGTTTCGTACATGTTACTCATTCTAGGCCTCATAGCCCCTTAAATATTTATGTCCAACATTAGTTGCCGAACTGGAAAAATTCATTTTAGGATCCTCTACCATCGAAGTAATTTTGCGCCTTAAGTTTTGCACCTGTTGTTTATTCTTGCCACAGACCTAGTTCAACTTTAATTACATGGAACATCAGTCAGGCTGTCAGGAAGGTTGTGATCTGTAATGAAATAGCTATCAGCCTAACACAGAAGTTCACACACCGACAGGCCAAACATTATGACCACTGCCCACTGCGACAATGGATGCCGCTTGGTGGCGGTGCACGCACGTGACGCGGTAACAAAAGTATGTAAGCGGAGCAGACAGACTGGGGAGCACCCTAGCGAAGATATAGGCTGCAAATGGGGAAATCTGCCGAGATAAGCGACTTACACAAAGGGGAGATTATTATTATGCAGAGTCTGTGAACGAGTAACGCAAAAATGGCGATGCTGGTGGAATGCTCATGAGCTACAGTCATGAGCGCGCCGTGCTTGGCTCATGATTGTGCCATCTATTAAGTAACATCTTGTTTTTACCGTATGGCCAATTAGTCATTTTCATTTCAATTATTGGTGTAACTGAACTGCTGTCTTGTCCGCCCATGAGCGGCAGTAGCAGCACGTATCGATCAGTGCACTGTCGTACTATCTCTGGGCGACCCATAGTATTTCCGGGTGGTCCTGTCTCTGGCGAGCAGTTGGAGACGGACCAAGAGGGCGGTCGGGACGCAGTAGCAGTGCAGTCTGGGACGGAGCCCCAGTGAGGTCGGCATAGCCAATACCAGCGGGGACGACCGTTGGTTTGTCCTCCGATCGATCGTCTCACCGACGACCTGTATTTGGGTCGGTTCCTTCCTGTGCAGAGATGTCGGTTGTGTTCCCTCTGCACGGTTTGGTCTGAGCCAGTGTCTCCCAGAAGTCGTCCTTCTGAAGGAAGTCAGTGAGTTGGAGACTCACCAGCAATGCAGTCACGACGGAGCAGCAGTCGCGGACGGACCAGCAGTCCAGTCGGTCGGTTGGCATGGAGCAGAAAGAAAGCCGCATCTTGTAGAGTCGGGCTGGAGCCGTTGGCAGCGTGCAGTTGAAGTGTGAGGTGCTGCTTGTGCGTGCTACGAAGTTCGTCGCCCACCGATCTTCGATATGAAAGTTTAGTTCTCGCTTAACTTACTATCGAGCCTCAACTGTTTACATTTCTTCGCTGGATCCTGGTTGTCGATTTTGGGACATTCTCGTGAGCAACAACGTGTGTGTATTTACGTCAGCTAAGATTCCGGCCGTCTTTCTGTGGAATTTAACTTAATTTATTCCCTGTTATTAAAGTTCACCAGCGGTATCTTCTGCCTTGTGGCCGTTGACGTTCCGGTTACCTGCCCTGGTCGTCGACGTAATTTTCGGCGGTGTATTTTCGTCGTCGTGTTGTTGCTGTCCAGTGCGGCGTGTAGTTCGGCTGCTGAGGTGTTGTTGGTCGTTGTGGGCGCCTATATTCTGTGTGGTCGATGTATTGAAATATTGTTATCGTTTTGCTGGTTGCGTCGAGCGGAACTAATTTGGTTGATTGGTTGCTCGGCTGTCAGTTGGTTGGGTTGCTTTCTGATTAAGAGATTCTTGGTCAGGCTGCCTGTCTCACCTAAACGCGCATTAGTGTTACATTTCCAGGCCGACCCTTGGAACGTCTGAGCGCCGTTCCCTGTCTGTTACATAGTAATTTCTCTGTTTGAGAGTTAGTTATTTGGCTGATATGGGGCCTTCAGCCGACTTTTATATGTCCTGAATAAATGTTCTTGTCTTTCCCTTAAGGCATGAGATTGTTGTTCCTATTGGCGCCTTCAGCCGAATTTTACATTAAATCTTTTAAGGCCTTAACCCGTTAAATTATTGTGTTGATGAGTGGCCTTGAACCAAGTTTTAATATCTCTTGAATTAATGTTCTTGACCTGTCCTTAAGACATGAGGTTGTTGTTCTTATAGGGGCCTTCAGCCGAATTTTACATCAAATCTTTTAAGGCCTTAGGCCGTTAAATTATTGCGTTGAATTGTGGCCTTATGTCGAGTTTTAACATCTCTTGAATTAATGTTCTTGTCTTGCCCTTAAGGCATACGGTTGTGATGTTTTGGTAAGTGGCCTTCAGCTGAATTTTCTTCAACTGTTTTAAGGTTAGGCCTTGTGCCGTTGGATTGAAACACTTCTTATTGCTTAATATGCGGCCTCCAGCCGAGTTCCATTAACATGAAAGTGCTAAGGCATTCAGCCTGGTCAGATTGAAGATTTAGAAATTTTTTGGGTGACAACTCCAGAAGAAACATCTATGCCAATTTCTTACTTAGGCCTTCAGCCGATCGAAAGTTACTCTAAGGAGATCCATTACAGCTCTGAATGTTTTGCATTTTTGTGTAATATTGTGTGTGGGCAAATAAAGTTAGTGTGTTGAGTGCAACTGACAGCAGCCTCATTTTGGCCCCTTTCCACAACCTATCCCGCTCTGGCCTGCTAGCCCAGGCATTTCAATGAGCATCTGCGGAAAAAGGTAGGACAGTGAAACTACCGCTGGCTCTAAGTGGTTGAATCTTCATGGCTGTTCGCAGAACATGGGGCTCGGAGGCTTGTCTGCTCTGTAAAGAAGGATAGATGGTGATATGTGGCATCTCTGCCGAAATAGCATAAAGCTGGTGCATGTACAAGTGTTTCGAACCACACCGTTTATGGTATAATGTTGAACAAGGAGCTCCGCAGCAGAAAACCCTACTCGTTCACGTGTTGGCCCAACGACATCGCCAACTATTACAGCAGTGGGCACTGGACGGTTGGGATTCGATCAACAATCAATGGAAACGTGTCGGTTCTTCGAGTGAGTCACATTTTTGCTTTACTAGATCTATGGTCGTCTACAGACACCCTGTCATCGAGGTGAACGGTATCTCGAAACATGCAGCGCGCCACGGACGAAAGCTGATGGGAGCAGCGTTATGCTATGGGAGACATTCTCCTACGCTTGTATGGGGCCTGTGGCAGTAATCGAAGACACGATGACAGCTGCGACCACCACAGCTGCGCACCCTGATGTCGTCATTCAGCAGTGTGACTGTCTGTGTCTCTTAGACAGTGGTTCGAGGAGCATTATAGCGAACTGACGTTGATGTCTTCACGACCAACTTCGTCTGATGTAAGTCCTACTGAACCCTTCTGAGTCGCTATCAGGAGCCATGACTACGTACGCAAATGAGCGGCCCGCTGTTTACACGAATTGGAGGACCTGTGCGTAGATATGTAATGCCACATACCTTCACGAACCTACCAACAAACTGTCGGATCCCTGATACGCAGAATCTGTGATGTATTTTGTTCCAAAGGTTGACGAAAAGCAGGTGATCATGAAGGTAGGGCTCATCAGTGTACTCTTCTCAAACTTTGTGAAATCTGTAATATGCCAACATCCGCGTTCATCAGGATAGGATTATAAGCTAATTATATAACTACCCTGTTAAGTTAATTAAGGCTACTTAAAATAGTACTTTTGGTTCTTAAGGGTACCAAGTGTTCATGCAATTAAAAATCGTCTGTCTAGTACGTTAAAATTATGGAAATTCCTTATAATCGATGAATATTCCAGAAAATAGCATTCATGTTGTTGATGTTTTCACGTACTTCCGTAGAGGTCCTGTCATCCATATTTGTTGGGGAACAACAACGTGAAAGATGACAAGTCCTTTCAACTCACCTTTCTTCCAAAATGGTTCAAATGGCTCTGAGCACTATGCGACTTAACTTCTGAGGTCATCAGTCGCCTAGAAATTGGAACTAATTAAACCTAACCTAAGGACATCACACACATCCATGCCCGAGGCAGGATTCGAACCTGCGACCGTAGCGGTCGCTCGGTTGCAGACTGTAGCGCCTAGGACCGCACGGCCACTCCGGCCGGCACTTTTCTTCCACATTATTTTTTGAGTCGAACAGACAATTAAAGGCTCTATGGTCAGTGAGACTATTAGAAAGGGTTGAGAGTGGTTGTGATGTGGTATTTAATGGTAGATGCATGAATTCATTAGAAATGGAGGAGCCGAGCGTTTGTTTTGTCACAAGGTCATAGTTGTGGCAGGTGACATTTAATGGCGCCAGTTCTGAAGTATGCCAAGTCACAGTTACAGAGAGAGCGAATGGAGACCTGTGCTGGTGGCTTAGCACAGCGGAAGCCACTGCAAAGAACTCGGCCTAAGCCATAGGAGGTCACTAGCCATAGGATGTGGAGAGTCCAGATGAGGGCCACAGCATATAGTCCCTGAGGCCAGAGACCAAAGATCTTACGACTGCCTTCGCCAAGCTAGGATGGAATGAGAGACTGATAATTGTTCATGGCCAAAGCATAGCGAATTCCGCCCTATAAGTAGGGTTCCTCGTTTTGTTTTCTGGGAAGCTTCTTGTAACATGGGTATTAGATCGGCCAGTGAAAATATTTCTTTGGAATGGGCGAAATGGGGCAACACCCAGTGGCCGAGGGAGCTATGGCGTTTTTTTAGAGCTGCGCTGTTTCCCGCACTTGGAAAAATAGCAGTGTGCTGATTGGGACGCCGACCATGCCGTCACAAAACGTAACAGCAGATGCCTGTTGGATTCCTCGAGATGTATTAGGGCTGGAGGAACAGGTTTTTCCCATCCGATGGGGGAGGCTGTACGGTTGACGAAGCGATAATCGATTGACACAACAGAGTTTTATCAGCTTTCTTGGTGGTTTTAGCTTTTAGCTAAAACTCTACGTGTAGGTTTTTGCGGGCTAAGATGCAGTGGGTAAGCGCCAGTGAAATCGATCACGAACTGCGGATAAGAGTAGTCTATTTCTCTTGGAGAAGAGATTTGGCTTTGGAATCGGAACCGAACCATGAAGGTGGACCGCGAGAGAAAGGGGGAGACGAGTGTCCGCCATTCGTCTCGAAAACAAGGCGTGATGGGACCTCGTCTCGAGATATCTGCATAATATGAGCATTTCGCGGCACTGGCATATGGGAATTTTTGGAATGAATTTCTGTTATTTCATCATATTATAGCAGAATCTAATGAAAATATAATTAAATTATGAAAATGACTAAAGTAGAGAGGTTACTTAAATAAATAAATAATGGTGTACATCTATATTTAAAAGCGTTGGATTGGAAGTTATGAAACCTATGGATACAGTCCTAGAATGCCATCATTCAGTTCCCAGTCGCAGCGTGATGAGACCGGTTTCATATAAAGTATTTTTAAACGAAACTGTTCTCTATTTTTATTAGTTTCGCTGATCAGTTATGACAGTGCCTTGTATCTCTCATTTTGTCAAAGAGGCGATGAAGTATGAATTGTTCGCCGGATCCTGTGTAGCAGTTTGGTCGCCGTGTAGTTACATGGATTTCATTTCCTTGTTGCAGAATTCTTGTTCTATAAGGCTCCTTTGGAACACAATTTGAAATAATTTAATGGCTCTGAGCACTATGGGACTCAACTGCTGTGGTCATAAGTCCCCTAGAACTTAGAACTACTTAAACCTAACTAACCTAAGGACAGCACACAACACCCAGCCATCACGAGGCAGAGAAAATCCCTGACCCCGCCGGGAATCGAACCCGGGAACCCGGGCGTGGGAAGCGAGAACGCTACCGCACGACCACGAGATGCGGGCCGAAATAATTTCCGATACGCATTTTCCACTTCTGTAACTCACTCACTATTTCACTCCATCGAAGTACACTCTTTTAACGTTAACCTCAGAACAGAACGCGCAATTGCAACTATACATAATACGAGGCGACGTTGCCTATCTCCGTACTGGCACGCTAACTGACAACTCACGACTGACAGTCCGTGACGTTTACCTGGGCTCAGCAACCACAAGAACATGAGCTCAGCTCAGAAAGATGCTATTTCAGACTATTGCGTAGATCATTTGTTCTTCAGGTTCAGATAATTATTTCTTGTTATTGATACCTAAGGTCCCATTTCAATATATTCACAGCAGCAGCACTTGCCGTCCAATTTAAGAGCATTCTGGTTGTCTGTTTCAGCGTACGGTTTCACAGTCATGTCATTCGTATTAATCACAGCCTGATCATGTTATCCATGTTTTAAAGTCAGAATTAGAGACTATAATCTATGTGTTATGTTGAACTGTATTCCATTTAATTCATATCTTATAGAAATCTGCCGTGTTACTGAATTCCGTCTGTTACTCAAGTAAAAAAGTTCCCTTATTACCTTTATTAATTTTATGTGTGTGGGAAATAATAGGAGTAATCTTGGAACAAGATTCCAATTTGTTGTCTTCAGTTTCATTACACGGGGCCATATTTCTGGTCATTTACGTTTAAAATCCATTGTGTATAATTTTCACCACAGTCTCACTGAAGGGGTTATTCTGTGTCTTAGAGATACTGAGAGGCAGAAGTTCATTAAAGATACCTTCATACCGACCCACCACAGAGTGTTAGAGTAAACGAATCCTAATAATAATGAAGATCACCGTGAGTGTATGTGAAAGTGACAAGAACAACATGAATGCTGTTCATCGGAGAAAGATGTTAGAAGCAAATGTTAAAGGCGGCCATTTCACTGCATCTCTCCTGTAAACCTACGTAAACGTTTTTCTGATAAAAGCATGCACCCTTATGACGAAGAGTGTATAAAACCGAAACCTGTAACGGTTCATTTTTTAATAAAAAAAATTAAAGCCAAACCATAATTTGACTGGATGCTGCTGTATGCTATAAGAGTTATGTATCATAATTGTCATTACTTTCATTATTTGAACAAAAAACTTTCTCATATAAATTTTACAATTAAATTTACTAACTCTACGATCGTCTGAAATTAAAGTGTTTCTAAAACTTACGATAGAGTTCTAAGTGGATGGTACAGAGCTACCTACATTTTATTTCTTTTCGTGTTTCAGCGCAAAGAGCGAGGCTTAGCCGTCAATGGTAGCAGCTAATGGGAGTTTCCGGAGCGAACATCAATTTCAACAAATGAGTAACGCCGATGGCAGTCTTGCGCTGTGACTGGTGGAGCTGCAATCGTTTCGCACTTGCTGTCTCTGCGCGGAACAAATGGACACATTCGCAAAATCAGGTCAGAGTTTGCTTTGCCCAGCGAAATATTTCTGCCATTTTGCGATGTGTCTTTGCCATCGCCAAAGTACTGAAAACTATTCGTTACTTCCACCAAAATATTTTCAGCCATTTGTCTGTCAGAAATAATACATAAAAACAGTCCATTTTTATTACTCACCGCGTGCTGCTTCTATGAGTAGCGAAATCGCAACGCATCTCTTCGTTTAATCTCCACTGTGAATGTCGTAAATTCCTGAAGAGACCCAGATAACGGTGTAAGTTTGAAACCGTTGCAATGGCAGTTACAATACAAGAAACACTAATATCAGCGTTGCTGCACTGGGCAGTTTATACACGTGTCACTTTGTCTAACGTGTAAGAGTTAGGATTAGTACCGTTCTTCCACCGCTGTGCAATGTTTATCCATAAATAGGAGGGAGAGTCAAATGAAAATTTTAAGAGTTCCAGGCGGCAGTAGTGTTCCTTGAGGTTCAGAAAGTGACCGAAAGGTTGCAGAGTGATCCTTCAATACAGGAGAAGGTAGCAGCGTCCACGACAAATGGCCGCCCCGCTGCCAACGTACACCGCGATTGAGCAGCGATCTGTGATTTGTCATTCCAACAAAAGTACGAGTAGTACGGAAAGTTCAAAGGAGGTGTAACTCCTGCGGAAGTTGCCCCAGCACTAGCGCAGGTTTACCGCGTAGTGACGGACTAGATTATTGCGTTATAGGAGGAGCTTGTAAAGGGCAACAGACTTCTAAACCTGAACGAAAAAGACACAAGTTTGAAGAATAGTTCAGTGGAGAATATTGTTCGTAGTGTACTGCATTTCAGTAAGGTGTCTGCAAGAAGGGTGCCACGTCACTTGACTGCCGAACTGAAAGACAGTCGCATCGATGGCTGTGAAGAGTTTTTGCATCGCTTCCACGTGGAAGGTGATGTACAGGGTGTTTACAAATCAATATCGGGGTTTTAACACTTTATAATATTTATTATATTAAACTTACAGTTAAAAACGATATGTCAAATGAAAGAGCAACTCAAACACTTTTACCAAGAACCCTATAAATGTTCAATGTGAGCACCATTTGTCACACAGCACACATCAAGTCTGTAGCCGAGTTCTTCCCAAACGTTGATAAGTGTGTCTCCAGTGATTGTAACAACAGCTGCTTCAATTCGGTTTCTTAATTCAGGTAGGTTCTGCTGGTAGCGGAGGCACGTACACACGATCCTTGATTAAACCCCTAAAGGAAAAATCGCATGGTGTTAGGTCGGGTGAACGTGGAGGCCATGCAAAGCAAGCACTGTCATTGGGCCGCTTGTGGCCTATCCAGCGCTTGAGTACAGTGAAGTTCAACCAATCGCATGCATCGCTATGCGCACTGGTGCCAAACACAACTGTTTGAGTTGCCCTTTCATTTGAAATATCATTCATAACTGTAAGTTTAATGTATTAAATATTATAAAGCGTTATATTCATTTGTAAACACCTTATATTTCTAGGAAAATTAGTTAGCTCAGCTCCAAACCAAAAAAATTCCGCACTCAGCCATCTGCTGGAGAAGTCACGCTCTTTTTATTTTGGGGTGTAAACGGAGCAATTTTTCAGTATCACATGGTCAGTGGAGTGACGGTAACTACTACTTATTATTCATACATGCTGAAAAATCAACTGCGACTGAAATCAGGAGTAAATGACGAGGATTTCTGACTTTAGTAGTGTTACTACAGCATGACAGTGCCTGACTGCATACAGCCCATAAGACAGTTGAGACTATTCTGGAAATTAAATTTGAATGTCTGGCACATTCCCGTTACCCACCAGATCTCGCCTCCTGCTAACTGTCTCCTTTTCGGCTTCAGAAATGACGAAGGGATTAAACGACGGTGCACGACTGGCTACACACGTGACCAGAGGAATTCTTTCATCGTGGTATCGATGCACTTCCGAAGCGGTGGAACAGTACTCAACGTCGGGCAGACTAAGTGGAAAAAGATATTTTTTTTTCACTGTTACAATTAAAGATTGAAATCCCTGGACTAGCAGAACAGAGCGGGTGAGGTTACGTTTGTGGAAAGGGGCCAAAATAAGTTGCGGTCAGTTGCACTCAACATATAAACTCTATTTGCTAAATCACACAATAACATAAGCAAGAATTAACAACTCTCAAGGTTTTAATGAAAGAGCTCCTTTCATTTAATTTAAATCGGCTGAAGGCCACATACGAAAATCCAAGGCCGAACGCCTAAGCAAGTTTCGCTTCTTTAAAAACATTTTTTTTTCTTCAGTAAAAATAGGCTGAGGGCCTTAGCTTAAATCTCGCTCATAGAACTGGGCTGAAGGCAACACATTAAGAAAGAACAGTGTTACAGCTTAAGGCAAAAACAAAGATTTTTCGATGCTAAATCTAAATAGGCTGAAAACTCGGCTGAACGTCGCGTATCAACAAACAATTTACGGCTTGAGTCCTAGGAAGAAGAGCTTACAATTTGGAAACGGTGAAGGCCTTATCTTAAAATATTTAATGTAAAACTCGGTTCTGAGGCCTCATACTAAAGAATAACAATCCTATGACTTAAGGGCAAAACACAGATTTTGAATTTCTAATTAAGAGAGATTAAAACTCGGCTGAAAACAATTTTACGGCTTAAGGCCTAAAAGAACAGACTTGCAATTACAATAAGCTAAAACTCGACTGAAGACCACACACAGTACTTAAAAATAAAAGGAAATCACTATGTAAAACTGAAGGAGCGGCGCTCAGAATGTTCAAAGTGTCGGCCTGGAAAGTAACACTAACGTACGCTTAGGTGAGACAGGCAGCCCGACCGACAAGCTCTTAATGGGAATGCAACATGACCAAGGGACGGTTCACGACCGAGCGACAATCTGACCGATTTCCAACAGTCAAATCCAAAAGCACAGATAATTTAAAATATCGGTCGACGAAGAGTAAACCGAGAAACTAATAACATGGAACTTGGCCTCACCAAGATTAAGGTATCAAACATCGCTCAAGACGAGTTTAAAGAATCCGAAAACACAAGTCACAACTGGCAAGTCACTACCGGAGGCTGCAGATTCTAGGCAAGAACTCATACGACTTGTTATGACAAGCGTCATGGGATGAGAAAACAACAATCCACTAATAACGAACAAATCGTAACAGGCGAGTTTTAAGAACAGGTAACTAATTGCTCAACTTGAGGATCCTGCTTCAGAAGAAATCGGAAAGTCGCTCGCACAGCTAGCGCCTCCAGATGGAACAGCCCATGCCCGCCGCCAATAGCTCCGGCCTGGCTCTGCAATGTGGAGACTGCGTCGCTGCTCAGTTCCAACGAACCAACAAGGTCCAACCACATCCCAACTGGGAAAAGACGGATCCAAGACGTCCTGGACTGAGACGATCGGCCGAACAAAGAACCAATGGCAGCCCACCTTCGCCGACAGCGGTCCCGTCCAACACTAACACCATACGGCCCGAGTGTTGCTGGCTGCCAACTCTTCCTCGACTGATACCGGTGTCAGTGCTCACCAGACCACGTGTCGCCATGTGACGACCAGCCGATAAACCGACCAACTGCCTTCCGTCTGCGTCGACCACGGCCCCAGCGCTTACTCTCACTGTCTGCCTTCCGACTGACTCTGCCGACCCACTGATCAGTGCCCGACTGCACTCCTGGTCCGTCTCCGACTGATCTGACTTCCATCGGACGGGCGACGTACCGGAGACACTGGCTCGGACCCAACCATGGAGGGAACACAATCTCTGTACAGAGAGAAACTGACCCAAAAACACGTCGTCGATGAGGCGACCGACCGAACGATCAACCAACGGTCGTCCCCGCAGGTACTGACTGTGCAGACTTCACTGGGGCTCCATCCCTGACTGCACTGCTGCTGCGTCCCGACCACCCTCCTGGTCCTTCTCCAACTGGCTGACAGACACACGATGACGCAGAAATACTATTAGTCGCTCCAGAGATGGTACGACAGTGCGTTTATCGATACGCGCTGCTGCTGCCTCTCACGGGCAAGTAAGGCAGGAAGTTAGTGACGCCAGTAAATGGAATAAGAAAACGAGGTGGCAGTACCGTAATAGTTGATGACAAACAATAAATGGCATGAACACGAGCCGCGCACGGCTTAAAGATATAGCGCTTTTAACGTTTTCATTTGAATCAAGCTCGTATTTTTGATAGTATGCATTAAATCAACATCCCCACAACATCTTCTATCGGAATATGTAAAATCCATGCTTTAACAACAGGTAAAGTATCAGAAAAGTTGCCGGCCGCGGTGGTCCAGCGGTTCTGGCGCTGCAGTCCGGAACCGCGGGACCGCTACGGTCGCAGGTTCGAATCCTGCCTCGGGCATGGGTGTATGTGATGTCCTTAGGTTAGTTAGGTTTAAGTAGTTCTAAGTTCTAGGGGACTTATGACCTAAGATGTTGAGTCCCATAGTGCTCCGAGCCCTTTTTTTTCAGAAAAGTTGCCACGAGAAAACAATAATCTTTGATTATATGAGTCCCCATGTAATAGGCCTACTTTAACATTTTGATGTGGGTGAAATAGTCGCAGTGAGGATCTGCCTAAATGCGGAATACAAAAACCTCGTAATTCAGCAGACGGACAATGGTAGTGCAGCTGTTTAATGTTAGTCATATGTGAGCCGTCAAAGTGAGCACAATGTGAGTAATTGTACTAAACGTATCTCACGCTGTACAGATAAAGAAATAAGAGATGACTTACGGTAATGACAAAATACGATTTTCCTTCAGTGTACTATCGGAGCAAAAACCTTGCTATTGACCACCTAAATCATGGGAAAGTATTTCCCCGATTGAGCAGTCTGTACGGGTCCTTTGAAAATTATCTAAGAGGAACAATGTTGACAACTCAGGTGTCAACCTTAGGTTTGTGATAATATCCCACCATAGAGATACGTACGTTCAGAATAATTCACCATACTGCCAGTCATGATTTTTCTTCAAATTGGACTTACATATTTAATTGAGGGTATGATGCAAGGAACATTATGCTTTACATACTATAGTCGAACTTTTTATAGATGAAGAGCTAGTTAAGATTGGACCACTGTTCCTTCCGGGTAGACTAGACTGCTTAATTCCGGTGTAACTATTCCACTTTCAGTTCTTTCAGTTTACAACGCGAAACTGATGGTAGAATTTAGATAGGAAATATCTCGGCAGTATCTTAAGTTGACATAGTGAAGGCATTAATAACTTAAATCTGAATGGTTTTAACAGTGCTCCAGGGTGCTAATAACCGACAGTACATTTCATTTGATACCATCAGGAATGAGCACTAATATGAAAAATAAATCAGGAGCCACGTTCCCTCAAGTCTCTATTAGTTGTATTTTGTGAGGTGTCCGAAGTTAGTATATCCAGAAAACACATACAGGTGCTTGGTAACGATGCATCGCGCTGATACGTATATTTTCCACAAAGGCATAATTGACTACCAGAGTAATATTAGACGATTCGGATTTCAACCGAGGAATAAATTTTCCGCTGCAGTTATTGAGCAGTTGATTACCAAAGTCGTTGTGACAGCGAAACTGTGGGAAGACGTTCAAGCTTAGCGTGACACTCGAGAATGGTTTCACTGTGCGAAGTACGCTGAGCATTTCCAGTGACGTACTGGAACTTTTCTAGTCATTAATTTGCCAAACTTGGTTACAAGCGTGGTGTTGCTACCGTCTATAAAGAAGAAGTCAGCGGACGGGAATGTCCTTCAGCGAGAGTGCTCCAAATATCCGGCAGCCATAGCGCAGATTAGTTAAAAATCCGAAGTGTTTAAATAATTTCTCGCGAGATCCGTGAATCGGTTGTCAACCCTCGTAGCTGTGAAGTGGAGGGACCTGTGGTCAGGAAGCAAAGTGTTATCAAATGGTTCAAATGGCTCTGAGCACTATGGGACTCAACTGCTGTGGTCATTAGTCCCGTAGAACTTAGAACTACTTAAACCTAACTAACCTAAGGACATCACACACATCCATGCCGGAGGCAGGATTCGAACCTGCGACCGTAGCAGTCGCACGGTTCCGGACTGAGCAAAGTGTTATCGCTAGCTCTGAATGTCACAGACGAACTTTCATATTTTAGAGCAGGCAGGCTTGGTTTTAGAATAGCAGCTTTGCTGTAGTGCAGTGCAGCACGACGTTTGGCTTTAGAATTCAAATACTGTAATTTAGACATAGCGTTACCATTATTCTGCGGAAATTATATTTTGGATCCAGGAACTAATAACTGGACGTGTTGTTGGCGGATAAAATACACTTCAAGTAGTTTATTTGAGAGAGATTAAACAGTAATTCTTTGCAGAGAAAATGGAGTGTTTGGTTCTCGTGTAACTTTTTCAATTTCATTTCCTTTAATTCAGGTCTTGAGATTCTCTTTTTCGCCGATGTAATGTATTTCTGTTTAACTTGGTTCTCTTTTCAGAAGTTCGATATTGATTGTGACCATTCGATTTAATGCAAATCGAATGCTTCAGATTCTACGTAATAAAGTTTGGTTCTCATGTAACATAACAGATACTTTCAGCGGCTACATAACATTATATGAAAGTAACCGTCTCTCTCCACACTGTCCATTCAGTGTGGTTTTACTTTATCGCTGGCCGGAGTGGCCGTGCGGTTCTAGGCGCTACAGCCTGGAGCCGAGCGACCGCTCCGGTCGCAGGTTCGAATCCTGCCTCGGGCATGGATGTGTGTGATGTCCTTAGGTTAGTTAGGTTTAATTAGTTCTAAGTTCTAGGCGACTGATGACCTCAGAAGTTAAGTCGCATAGACCCCAGAGCCATTTGAACCATTTTTTTACTTTATCAGCTTTATCCGTGTGGTTTCTGTTTTCGCATTCAGTTTCTGTGTTTGAAATTATTCTCAGCTTTACCGACGTGGATTGTATGTCAGATAGACCTCTTACTAACAGTAACATAATAGATTTTGTGAGGAGTTGCTTCCATCAACTAAACTTGCGAAGTCTAATATGAGAACAGTGAAATCCCTAATTTTCAGCGGGCTAACAGAGTTGGCAGTAAACAAACGAAACACAAGGAAGAAGCACACCAGGCAGTCAGTTCATAACAAAAGAAAATTAGTGATGATGCAGTTTTTAATCAAGGGTTGCCTTTACCATACACAACGCATCACTCGAAAGTACTGCAGCACTGTACTACATGTTCGTTAACTGTAAATAAGGAAATATTACTGCAGTTACTGTTCTGCTAAATTACGTTCTCCGATATGAGCTGCATTTCTACATTATGTTCGTTGGTGTATATTGCACTCACACAAAACTTCAACTGAAGATGGCTGATGGGTAAACGGTACGCTTTTCCCCCGTGTTTCCGTTTCTTTATAGTAAACTCGAGCAAGTGGACGATTTGTGTTACCCCGGCACCTGCGCTGTGCATTAGTACAGGAGAATCAAAGGCAATTTTTGGTTACGTTTCTAATAACGTCAAGTATACGTGGATGGTATACTGCGAGCAGTTCTTCAAGAGAAGCGATACGTTACCGAATAATCATTATAGAGTGCTATTTAAGAAAAAGAGTTGTTGTTGTTGTGGTCTTCAGTCCTGAGACTGGTTTGATGCAGCTCTCCATGCTACTCTATCCTGTGCAAGCTTCTTCATCTCCCAGTACCTACTGCCTACTGCAACCTACATCCTTCCGAATCTGCTTAGTGCATTGATTTCTTGGTCTCCCTCTACGATTTTTATCCTCCACGCTGCCCTCCAATGCTAAATTTGTGATCCCTTGATGCCTCAAAACATGTCCTACCAACCGATCCCTTCTTCTAGTCAAGTTGTGCCACAAACTTCTCTTCTCCCCAATCCTATTCAATACCTCCTCATTAGTTACGTGATCTACCCACCTTATCTTCAGCATTCTTCTGTAGCACCACATTTCGAAAGCTTCTATTCTCTTCTTGTCCAAACTGGTTATCGTCCATGTTTCACTTCCATACATGGCTACACTCCATACAAATACTTTCAGAAACGACTTCCTGACACTTAAATCTATACTCGATGTTAACAAATTTCTCTTCTTCAGAAACGATTTCCTTGCCATTGCCAGTCTACATTTTATATCCTCTCTACTTCGACCATCATCAGTTATTTTACTCCCTAAATAGCAAAATTCCTTTACTACTTTGTCTCATTTCCTAATCTAATCCCCTCAGCATCACCCGATTTAATTTGACTACATTCCATTATCCTCGTTTTGCTTTTGTTGATGTTCATCTTATATCCTCCTTTCAAGACACTGTCCATTCCATTCAACTGCTCTTCCAAGTCCTTTGCTGTCTCTGACAGAATTACAATGTCATCGGCGAACCTCAAAGTTTTTACTTCTTCTCCATGAATTTTAATACCTACTCCGAATTTTTCTTTTGTTTCCTTTACTGCTTGCTCAATATACAGATTGAATAACATCGGGGAGAGGCTACAAACCTGTCTCACTCCTTTCCCAACCACTGCTTCCCTTTCATGCCCCTCGACTCTTATAACTGCCATCTGGTTTCTGTACAAATTGTAAATAGCCTATCGCTCCCTGTATTTTACCCCTGCCACCTTCAGAATTTGAAAGAGAGTATTCCAGTTAACGTTGTCAAAAGCTTTCTCTAAGTCTACAAATGCTAGAAACGTAGGTTTGCCTTTTCTTAATCTTTCTTCTAAGATAATTCGTAAGGTTAGTATTGCCTCACGTGTTCCAACATTTCTACGGAATCCAAACTGATCTTCCCCGAGACCCGCTTCTACCAGTTTTTCCATTCGTCTGTAAAGAATTCGCGTTAGTATTTTGCAGCTGTGACTTATTAAACTGATAGTTCGGTAATTTTCACATCTGTCAACACCTGCTTTCTTTGGTATTGGAATTATTATATTCTTCTTGAAGTCTGTGGGTATTTCGCCTGTCTCATACATCTTGCTCAGCAGATGGTAGAGTTTTGTCATGACTGGCTCTCCCAAGGCCATCAGTTGTCTACTCCCGGGGCCTTGTTTCGACTCAGGTCTTTCAGTGCTCTGTCAAACTCTTCACGCAGTATCTTATCTCCCATTTCATCTTCATGTACATCCTCTTCCATTTCCATAATATTGTCCTCAAATACATCGCCCTTGTATAAACCCTCTATATACTCCTTCCACCTTTCTGCCTTCCCTTCTTTGCTTAGAACTGGGTTGCCATCTGAGCTCTTGATATTCATACAAGTGGTTCTCTTCTCTCCAAAGGTCTCTTTAATTTTCCTGTAGGCAGTATCTATCTTACCCCTAGTGAGACAAGCCTCTACATCCTTACATTTGTCCTCTAGCCATCCCTGCTTAGCCATTTTGCACTTTCTGTCGATCTCATTTTTGAGACGTTTGTATTCCCTTTTGCCTGCTTCATTTACTGCATTTTTATATTTTTTCCTTTCATCAATTAAATTCAATATTTCTTCTGTTACCCAAGGATTTCTATTAGCCCTCGTCTTTTTACCTACTTGATCCTCTGCTGCCTTCACTACTTCATCCCTCAGAGCTACCCATTCTTCTTCTACTGTATTTCTTTCCCCCATTCCTGTCAATTGTTCCCTTATGCTCTCCCTGAAACTCTCTACAACCTCTGGTTCTTTCAGTTTATCCAGGTCCCATCTCCTTAAATTCCCACCTTTTTGCAGTTTTTTCAGTTTTAATCTACAGTTCATAACCAATAGATTGTGGTCAGAATCCACATCTGCCCCTGGAAATGTCTTACAATTTAAAACCTGGTTCCTAAATCTCTGTCTTACCATTATATAATCTATCTGATACCTTTTAGTATCTCCAGGATTCTTCCAGGTATACATCCTTCTTTTATGATTCTTGAACCAAGTGTTAGCTATGATTAAGTTATGCTCTGTGGAAAATTCGACAAGGCGGCTTCCTCTTTCATTTCTTCCCCCCAACCCATATTCACCTACTATGTTTCCTTCTCTCCCTTTTCCTACTGACGAATTCCAGTCACCTATGACTATTAAATTTTCGTCTCCCTTCACTATCTGAATAATTTCTTTTATTTCATCATACATTTCTTCAATTTCTTCGTCATCTGAAGAGCTAGTTGGCATATAAACTTGTACTACTCTAGTAGGCATGGGCTTCGTGTCTATCTTGGCCACAATAATGCGTTCACTATGCTGTTTGTAGTAGGTAATCCGCTCTCCTATTTTTTTATTCATTATTAAACCTACTCTTGCATTACCCCTATTTGATTTTGTATTTATAACCCTGTAATCACCTGACCAAAAGTCTTGTTCCTCCTGCCACCGAACTTCACTAATTCCCACTGTATCTAACTTTAACCTATCCATTTCCCTTTTTAAATTTTCTAACCTACCTGCCCGATTAAGGGATCTGACATTCCACGCTCCAATCCGTAGAATGCCAGTTTTCTTTCTCCTGATAACGACGTCCTCTTGAGTAGTCCCCGCCCGGAGATCCGAATGGGGGACTATTTTACCTCCGGAATATTTTACCCAAGAGGACGCCATCATCATTTAATCATACAGTAAAGCTGCATGTCCTCGGGAAAAATTACGGCTGTAGTTTCCCCTTGCTTTCAGCCGTTCGCAGTGCCAGCACAGCAAGGCCGTTTTGGTTAATGTTACAAGGCCAGATCAGTCAATCATCCAGACTGTTGCCCCTGCAACTACTGAAAGGGCTGCTGCCCCTCTTCAGGAACCACATGTTTGTCTGGCCTCTCAACAGATACCCCTCTGTTGTGGTTGCACCTACGGTTCGGCCATCTGCATCACTAAGGCACGCAAGCCTCCCCATCAACGGCAAGGTCCATGGTTCATGGGGGAAGGAAAAAGAGTTATTGCAGTCTAAATGGGATCATCCTGTATATACATGTGACGGAAGAAAAGTTGCAACATCGAAATATAATTAATTTAGAGCAATGAAGTTTCGGGAATACATTTATCTAGGTGACATATTTAAGTGATTAACATTGCAAAATCACAGGTTAATACAAGTGCGAGATAAGCCTTTGCAAATGTGAAACACTGGTACATTAACAAGCAGTGTAACTTCGAGAACACTCAATGCAACCGTGCAAATCTGCATGCATTGTGTTGTACAAGTGCCAGAGTCAGTTTCTAGGATGGGGTTCCATGCATGTTGCATCTGGTCGGTCAATGCGGGGATGGTTAATACTGTTTGTGGATGACGCTGGTGTTTTCGTCGGATGACGTCCCATATGCGCTGGATTGGAGACAGATCTCGTGGTCGAGGAGGTAACATGTGGTCACTCTTAAGAGCATATTGGGTCACAGCAGAGGTAAGTGGGACAGCGTCATCCTTTTGGAAACACCTGTTCACGAGTAACAACGCAACAGGTTGAATCACCTGACTGACATACAAATTGACAGTCATGATGCGTGGATAACTACGAGAGTGCTACCGCTGTCACATGAAATCGCACCCCAGACCATGACTTCAAGTGTAGGTCCAGTGTATCTAGGACGTAGACAGGTTGGATGCAGGACCTCAGCTAGCCTCCTTCTAACCAACACACGACCATCGCTGCCACACAGACAGAACCACTTTTCATCAGAAAACACAACAGACCTCCAACCTGTCCTCCAATGAGTTCTCGCTTGACACCACTGAAGTCGCCAACGGTGGTGGTTTGGGTCAGTGAACTGCACGCTGCAGGGCGTCTAGCTCAGAGCTGTTCTTGAAGTAACCAATTTGTAACATTTGTTTTCAAAAACGATATATGTAATGCGCTTAGGCGTCAAAACGGTTATTAGTAGCCTGCAAACAGTAGTCTGCAGCTGTGGTCTAATGCATTTGTGACTAGTGATAGTTTAAAGAACATGTGCACTTACAGATTATGTTGTTTTACGATATTTGAATACGTGTGCTCGCACTGTGTAACAACGTCACGAGTGTATTTAACAGTATTGACAACGACATACAAATGTGTCAATTTACATTATGTTGACATGGCTTAAAGCCATAATATCAGCACATGATAATGGTCTAAGGCCAAAATTGCAATAGTGTAATAAAAACTTATGTACTTATAACAGTCACTGGCGTAAAGATAATGTCCTTAAAAAAAAATTCTAACAGTTGGTCGTGTGACTGTGGTGCCAACTGATGATCTAACTGCTGCTGCAGATGCAGTGCAGTACGAAGCGCAACCGCCATACGCCCAACACGATGGTGTTAAATATGGCCGTCGGGATCCCTATCTTCTTGTGACTACCGCTGGCAGCATTCTTGGACAGTGGCTACATTTCTGCCATGTCTTTCTGAAATATTCTGTTACACGGCCCCGTTCAAACTCAGTGAGGTATTGATGACTTCTTTGTCACCATAAATGCATTACTCAATAACGTAAACTCACCACATCCGATCTCAACGGTAATTAACACTCACAGCAGTTACAGTGTGTATCTAAAAGAAACCTAATCTGCATTCTCATAGTGACCTTATTACCGCCACTTTTATTAGACGAAGTCTACTACACACCATCTTTCATATGTAGAAACATGTAACTTTCGTTTATGCCGCACAACTTCTTAATGTTGTGATGTTTTTTTGTCAATTTATATACTGGAGTGCAGACCCTAAAGTAATTTTTGCTTTATGAAATGCGGATTATCCGTAGGAAGAACTGCAACAGTGCGGTGAGGAAGGTAGCTGAAATAAATTCGCAATGAGACGAACAGAACAGACACTTCTATTCAAAGACAAAGTCACCAATAATCATGACGGGCCCCTGAACACTGCAGACGACGGGTGATGCTTCTTAATGATGTTATCAGCACGGACGGCAGAGCGTGCTCTGCAACGTGCCCCGATGATGGTCACAAGGTTGGTAAAGAGTTCTTGTGGTAGGGCTCTCCATTCTCCCGCCAGCGCTGCTGGGTGGCGCTTCAATATGTCTTCCCAACGTGTCACAGACGAGCACGATGGGATTTAAGTCAGGGGAACGGATAGATCAGTTCAGTCGCCGTATATCGTCTCCTTCCGGGGTCCTCCACCTGAGATGCTCCATGCAGCCGCACACTGTCATACATAAAAATGAATTCACTATCGAACTCACCGCTGATAAAACGTAAACGAAGAGGAAGTAAAGTTTTATTATAATGTTGACCGGTGTGTGTACCGTGTTCTAATATCTGGAGGTCGGTACGCTCATGCAATATTACTCCTTCCCATAGCACCTGGCCCACCAGCAAAGTCATGTTCTGCAATGTTGCTGTGTGCATTACGTGTTCTCACATCTCACCATACAATGGTTCGAGCAGCCTTGTCCAGTATAATCGTTTTGGTGTTTCGTGTGTTATGCTGTGTGGTGGCATAATGTTTCTTGGGAGTACTGCCCTCCAAAGCTCTGACCATGGTGCACTCACCGGCCGACAGTATTGTAATATTTGTTTACTTCCCCATTTCCATCTTCTCATGAATGTATTCGGCTCTGACTTCATTTTTTTGCATGGAAATCCGCGACCGCATCGAAAACCACGCAGATACGGGAGCTCTCGTAACGAGAGGATATGCGGCGAATGGACTGAACTGTCCGTTCCCCCAACTTTCGACGGGGTAGTCCTCCTTGAATGCAGAAAAATAGGTAACATTCAACATTTTTTCAACTAAAATAAAAGACAATACTAAATATGATGGTATATTTTTCCCCCTTACACTTTTCTCTTCAATAAATCAATTTGTGTCCACAACGGACGGTCTTTGTAACCGCTGCAACAGATGGAACGGCCCCTTGTAGCCGTAACACAGGACCTAGGTGGAAATTCCCGAGCCCTCCTATTGGACACGTAACAAAATAATTTCCTATAATTAATTTTCAGTATATTATCTATCAGCGTAGAGAGGATAACTGAAAAATATTATGGTCTAACAAAATGATGACTCGATGAAGAAAATATTTGTTTCCCCCACAAAAATTGAGGCAAAAGTGTGCACGGAAATAGTGTCGGAGATATCGCAAAATAGCTAAATTTAAATCACCGGCATATAAATCCGATCAAAATCGTGTGTAGCGTCCTAAATTTGCGTTGGCTGTCGGTTTGTAAAATACGGTTTCGAGAGCAGCGCATTTCAAGTTTTCGGCTGCACTTTTTTTTTTTTAATTTGAACGTCATTCTAGTCAGCGATCCGGTGGAGAATACAGCAATCCCTCCAGATCCTAAAGGAGGTCCTCCGCCACGTTCTTTGTGAGCGTGGTGCGCCTGCGGCCCTCTATGGCAGCTTTCGTCACCCGCTGCTCTGGTCGCTGGAGACGCTTTTCGTTCGCGTCCGCTTTTGTCCAGAAGTTGTAATAGGCAGATCCGATCTCAAGCACTTCCACAATGCTTGTTAGACCGCTGTTGAAATTACACCCACTCCACATTGGCCGCGATGGCGACTAGTTCTTTCCGCCACTGTGAATAGTTTTCGGATACACATTTTCAAAAATCGACTTTAAGTCGATAACGGAGGTTCTGGAGAACTTGGGAAGAGCATTAAAACAAAGTAGACAACCCAGGAAACCTTATAAGCAAAAAGAAAAAACAGGATTTGGAAGCCGGCCGCGGTGGTCTAGCGGTTCTGGCGCTGCAGTCCGGAACCGCGGGACTGCTACGGTCGCAGGTTCGAATCCTGCCTCGGGCATGGGTGTGTGTGATGTCCTTAGGTTAGTTAGGTTTAAGTAGTTCTAAGTTCTAGGGGACTTATGACCTAAGATGTTGAGTCCCATAGTGCTCAGAGCCATTTGAACCAGGATTTGGAGTTTTCAAAGAGGATTATCCGTGTAACACTAACACGCGTTGGGGGTGGGGGGGGGGGGCTGGGGAGGGAGGCGATGTATTGCTACCACCATCCGGTAGCTATCATCTGAGCTGATGACGGAAAGGAATGCCGTATCACACGAACTTCTTACCAACTTTGTGGTCAGCATGCGTGTTTGTTGTAGAGACATGCATTTTCGTCCGTACTGAGCACACAGCCTATTAAGAACCATTTCTTGCTGTTTGCAATGTTCAGGGGACCACCAGAGTCGTAGTATCATCAGAGTAATTACAGTTTCTTTAACAATATTGTTACTTCTGTTCGTCTCATTGCTTATTTCTTTCAGTTACCTTCTCTACAGTACCGTAGCAGTACTTTATATGTACGGTCCAAGTTTTATCGAACTGAGTTTACATTAAGCGAATGTTATTTTCGTACTTAAGTTTGGCACGCTAGTGTATTTGAACTACATAGAATAATATCGCTGTCGATTCTGATCGTGTAAAGGCTTTCACATACAGAGCTCCAAATCTGTGGCAATATATTCTCTGGGTTTGTCCCTGCAAACAGGGAAAATTAGGTGAGGCTACTGTCTCTATTCTATACAGGATGTTACAAAAAGGTACGGCCAAACTTTCAGGAAACATTCCTCACACACAAATAAAGAAAAGATGTTATGTGGACATGTGTCCGGAAACGCTTAATTTCCATGTTAGAGCTCATTTTAGTTTCGTCGTCCACCGACGCTCAATGCAGCACGTTATCATGATTTCATACGGGATACTCTACCTGTGCTGCTAGAACATGTGCCTTTACAAGTACGACACGACATGTGGTTTGTGGTGTCACCGCCAGACACCACACTTGCTAGGTGGTAGCCTTTAAATCGGCCGCGGTCCGTTAGTATACGTCGGACCCGCGTGTCGCCACTATCAGTGATTGCAGACCGAGCGCCGCCACATGGCAGGTCTAGAGAGACTTCCTAGCACTCGCCCCAGTTGTACAACCGACTTTGCTAGCGATGGTTCACTGACAAAATACGCTCTCATTCGCCGAGACGATAGTTTAGCATAGCCTTCAGCTACGTCATTTGCTACGACCTAGCAAAGCGCCATTATCAGTTACTATGGATATCGATTCATTTACCGTCAAGACAGACGTTCTTCATTAACGGATTAAAGTTAAGTATTCCACCAGCTACGTCCGTTTTTCTAAATTCTAATTTCCTTGTCCTGTTCCAGACCTCACGCCAGCCTGCGTGAGCTAAAACGCGTGCCTTTCGGCCACCTTCTAGTAACACGGTGTTGGCTCTCCTGCCAACCAAAACATGGTTCATGCACGATGGAGCTCCTGCACATTTCAGTCGAAGTGTTCGTACGCTTCTCAACAACAGATTCGGTGACCGATGGATTGATAGAGGCGGACCAATTCCATGGCCTCCACGCTCTCCTGACCTCAACCCTCTTGACTTTCATTTTGGGGGCATTTGAAAGCTCTTGTCTAAGCAACCCCGGTACCAAATGTAGACACTCTTCGTGCTCGTATTGTGGACGGCTGTGATACAATACGCCATTCTCCAGGGCTGCATCAGCGCATCAGGGACTCCATGCGACGGAGGGTGGATGCATGTATCCTCGCTAACGGAGGACATTATGAACATTTCCTGTAACAAAGTGTTTGAAGTCACGCTGGTACGTTCTGTTGCTGTGTGTTTCCATTCCATGATTAATGAGATTTGAAGAGAAGTAATAAAATGAGCTGTAACATGGAAAGTAAGCGTTTCCGGACACCTGTCCACATAACATATTTTCTTTCTGTGTGTCTGAGGAATGTTTCCTGAAAGTTTGGCCGTACCTTTTTGTAACAAATGGTTCAAATGGCTCTGAGCACTATGGGACTTAACATCTGTGGTCATTAGTCCCCTAGAACTTAGAACTACTTAAACCTAACTAACCTAAGGACATCACACACATCCATGCCCGAGACAGGATTCGAACCTGCGACCGTAGCAGTCGCGCGGTTCCGGACTGAGCGCCTAGAACCGCGAGACCACCGCGGCCGGTTTTTGTAACACCCTATATATATATATATATATATATATATATATATATATATATATATATATATATATATATATATGTATGTATAAATAGGGTGTTTCAAAAATGACCGGTATATTTGAAACGGCAATAAAAACTAAACGAGCAGCGATAGAAATACACCGTTTGTTGCAATATGCTTGGGACAACAGTACATTTTCAGGCGGACAAACTTTCGAAATTACAGTAGTTACAATTTTCAACAACAGATGGCGCTGCAAGTGATGTGAAAGATATAGACGACAACGCAGTCTGTGGGTGCGCCATTCAGTACGTCGTCTTTCTGCTGTAAGCGTGTGCTGTTCACAACGTGCAAGTGTGCTGTGGACAACATGGTTTATTCCTTAGAACAGAGGATTTTTCTGGTGTTGGAATTCCACCGCCTAGAACACAGTGTTGTTGCAACAAGACGAAGTTTTCAACGGAGGTTTAATGTAACCAAAGGACCGAAAAGCGATACAATAAAGGATCTGTTTGCAAAATTTCAACGGAATGGGAACGTGACGGATGAACGTGCTGGAAAGGTAGGGCGACCGCGTACGGCAACCACAGAGGGCAACGCGCAGCTAGTGCAGCAGGTGATCCAACAGCAGCCTCGGGTTTCCGTTCGCCGTGTTGCAGCTGCGGTCCAAATTACGCCAACGTCCACGTATCGTCTCATGCGCCAGAGTTTACACCTCTATCCATACAAAATTCAAACGCGGCAACCCCTCAGCGCCGCTACCATTGCTGCACGAGAGACATTCGCTAACGATATAGTGCACAGGATTGATGACGGCGATATGCATGTGGGCAGCATTTGGTTTACTGACGAAGCTTATTTTTACCTGGACGGCTTCGTCAATAAACAGAACTGGCGCATATGGGGAACCGAAAAGCCCCATGTTGCAGTCCCATCGTCCCTGCATCCTCAAAATGTACTGGTCTGGGCCGCCATTTCTTCCAAAGGAATCATTGGCCCATTTTTCAGATCCGAAACGATTACTGCATCACGCTATCTGGACATTCTTCGTGAATTTGTGGCGGTACAAACTGCCTTAGACGACACTGCGAACACCTCGTGGTTTATGCAAGATGGTGCCCGGCCACATCGCACGGCCGACGTCTTTAATTTCCTGAATGAATATTTCGATGATCGTGTGATTGCTTTGGGCTATCTGAAACATACAGGAGGCGGCGTGGATTGGCCTCCCTATTCGCCAGACATGAACCCCTGTGACTTCTTTCTGTGGGGACACTTGAAAGACCAGGTGTACCGCCAGAATCCAGAAACAATTGAACAGCTGAAGCAGTACATCTCATCTGCATGTGAAGCCATTCCGCCAGACACGTTGTCAAAGGTTTCGGGTAATTTCATTCAGATATTACGCCATATTATTGCTACGCATGGTGGATATGTGGAAAATATCGTACTATAGAGTTTCCCAGACCGCAGCGCCATCTCTGTTGTTGACAATTGTAACTACTGTAATTTCGAAAGTTTGTCTGCCTGAAAATGTACTGTTGTCCCAAGCATATTGCAACAAACGGTGTATTTCTATCGCTGCTCGTTTAGTTTGTATTGCCGTTTCAAATATACCGGTCATTTTTGAAACACCCTGTATATATATACAGGGTGAGTCACCTACCATTACCTCTGGATATATTTCGTAAACCACATCAAATACTGACGAATCGTTTCCACAGACCGAACGTGAGGAGAGGGGCTAGTGTAATTGGTTAGTACAAACCATACAAAAATGCACGGAAGTATGATTTTTAACGCAAACTTACGTTTTTTTAAACTGAACCCCGTTAGTTTTGTTAGCACGTCTGAACATATAAACAAATACGTAATCAGTGCCGGTTGTTGCATTGTAAAATGTTAATTACATCCGGAGATATTGTAACCTAAAGTTGACGCTTGAGTACCACTCCTCAGCTGTTCGATCGTGTGTATCGGAGAGTACCGAATTACGTAGGGATCCAAAGGGAACGGTGATAGACCTTAGGTACAGAAGAGACTGGAACAGCACATTACGTCCACATGCTAACACCTTTTTATTGGTCTTTTTCATTGACGCACATCTGAAAACTGCCTTGAGCAGTTAAACAGAGAACCGACTCGTGGCGATAACATATTAGACCTTCTGGTGACAAACAGACCCGAACTATTTGAGACAGTTAACGCAGAACAGGGAATCAGCGATCATAAAGCGGTTACGGCATCGATGATTTCAGCCGTAAATAGAAATATTAAAAAAGGTAGGAAGATCTTTCTGTTTAGCAAAAGTGGCAAAACGTAGATTACAGAGTACCTGACGGCTCAACACAAAAGTTTTGTCTAAAGTACAGATAGTGTTGAAGATCAGTGGACAAAGTTCAAAACCATCGTACAATATGCGTTAGATGAGTATGTGCCAAGCAAGATCGTAAGAGATGGAAAAGAGCCACCGTGGTACAACAACCGAGTTAGAAAACTGCTGCGGAAGCAAAGAGAACTTCACAGCAAACATAAACATAGCCAAAGCCTTGCAGACAAACAAAAATTACGCGAAGCGAAATGTAGTGTGAGGAGGGCTATGCGAGAGGTGTTCAATGAATTCGAAAGTAAAGTTCTATGTACTGACTTGGCAGAAAATCCTAAGAAATTCTGGTCTTATGTCAAAGCGCTAGGTGGATCAAAACAAAATGTGCAGACACTCTGTGACCAAAATGGTACTGAAACAGAGGATGACAGACTAAAGGCCAAAATACTAAATGTCTTTTTCCAAAGCTGTTTCACAGAGCAAGACTGCACTGTAGTTCCTTCTCTAGATTGTCGCACAGATGACAAAATGGTAGATATCGAAATAGACGACAGAGGGATAGAGAAACAATTAAAATCGCTCAAAAGAGGAAAGGCCGCTGGACCTGATAGGATACCAGTTCGATTTTACACAGAGTACGCGAAGGAACTTGCCCCCCTTCTTGCAGCGGTGTACCGTAGGTCTCTAGAAGAGCGTAGCGTTCCAAAGCGTTGGAAAAGGGCACATGTCATCCCCGTTTTCAAGAAGGGACGTCGAACAGATGTGCAGAACTATAGACCTATATCTCTAACGTAGATCAGTTGTAGAATTTTGGAACACGTATTATGTTCGAGTATAATGACTTTTCTGGAGACTAGAACTCTACTCCGTAGGAATGAGCATGGGTTTCGAAAAAGACGGTCGTGTGAAACGCAGCTCGCGCTATTCGTCCACGAGACTCAGAGGGCCATAGACAAGGGCTCACAGGTAGATGCCTTGTTTCTTGACTTCCGCAAGGCGTTCGATACAGTTCCCCATATTCGTTTAATGAACAAAGTAAGAGCATATGGACTATCAGACCAATTGTGTGATTGGATTGAGGAGTTCCTAGATAACAGAGCGCAGCATGTCATCCTCAATGAAGAGAAGTCTTCCGAAGTAAGAGTGATTTCAGGTGTGACACAGGGGAGTGTCATGGGACCGTTGCTGTTCACAATATACATAAATGACCTGGTGGATGACATCGGAAGTTCACTGAGGCTTTTTGCAGATGATGCTGTGGTGTATCGAGAGGTTGTAACAATGGAAAATTGTACTGAAATGCAGGAGGATCTGCAGTGAATTGACGCATGGTGCAGGGAATGGCAATTGAATCTCAATGTAGACAAGTGTAATGTGCTGCGAATACACAGCAAGAAAGATCCCTTATCATTTAGCTACAAAATAGCAGGTCAGCAACTGGAAGCAGTTAATTCCATAAATTATCTGGAAGTACGCATTAGGAGTGATTTAAAATGGAATGATCATATAAAGTTGATCGTCGGTAAAGCAGATGACAGACTGAGATTCATTGGAAGAATCCTAAGGAAATGCAATCCGAAAACAAAGGAAGTAGGTTACAGTACGCTTGTTCGCCCACTGCTTGAATACTGCTCAGCGGTGTGGGATCCGTACCAGATAGGGTTGATAGAAGAGATAGAGAAGATCCAACGGAGAGCAGCGCGCTTCGTTACAAGATCATTTAGTAATCGCGAAAGCGTTACGGAGATGATAGATAAACTCCAGTGGAAGACTGTGCAGGAGAGACGCTCAGTAGCTCGGTACGGGCTTTTGTTAAAGTTTCGAGAACGTACCTTCACCGAAGAGTCCAGCAGTATATTGCTCCCTCCTACATATATCTCGCGAAGAGACCATGAGGATAAAATCAGAGAGATTAGAGCCCACACAGAAGCATACAGACAATCCTTCTTTCCACGAACAATACGAGACTGGAATAGAAGGGAGAACCGATAGAGGTACTTAGGGTACCCTCCGCCACACACCGTCAGGTGGCTTGCGGAGTATGGATGTAGATGTAGATGCAGATACATTAGCATGTGGGGTGAGGTACACGTACACATGTGGTTTCCGTTTTCAATTACGGAGTGGAATAGAGTGTGTCCCGACATGTCAGGCCAATAGATGTTCAGTGTGGTGGCCATCATTTGCTGCACACAATTGCAATCTCTGGCGTAATGAATGTCGTACACGCCGCAGTACATCAGGTGTAATGTCGCCGCAGGCTGCCACAATACGTTGTTTCATATCCTCTGGGGTTGTAGGCACATCACGGTACACATTCTCCTTTAACGTACCCCACAGAAAGAAGTTCAGAGGTGTAAGATCAGGAGAACGGGCTGGCCAATTTATGCGTCCTCCACGTACTATGAAACGCCAGTCGAACATCCTGTCAAGGGTCATCCTAGTGTTAATTGCGGAATGTGCAGGTGCACCATCATGCTGATACCACATACGTCGACCCGTTTCCAGTGGGACATTTTCGAGCAACGTTGGCAGATCATTCTGTAGAAACGCGATGTATGTTGCAGCTGTTTGGGCCCCTGCAATGAAGTGAGGACCAATGAGGTGGTCGCCAATAATTCCGCACCACACATTTACAGTTCACGGTCGCTGTCGCTCTACCTGTCTGAGCCAGCGAGGATTGTCCACGGACCAGTAATGCATGTTCCGTAGATTCACTGCCCCGTGGTTTGTGAAACCCGCTTCATCGGTAAACAGGTAGAACTGCAACGCATTCTCTGTTAATGCCCATTGACAGAATTGCACTCGATGATTAAAGTCATCACCATGTAATTCACACATGAAACGGGTGAAAGCGGTGACGATGCAGTATGCGCATGACACTACTTTGACTCAGTCCACCGGCTCTCGCAATGTCCCGTGTACTCATGTGTGGGTTCATGGCAACAGCAGCTAACACACCAACTGCACCCGCTTCTCCTGTGACGGGCCTGTTACGGACCCGTTTGCGTGCTACGACCATACCTGTTGCATACAGTTGGCGGTAGACGTTTTGCAATGTGCGGCACGTTGGATGCTCTCTGTCCGGGTACCGTTCTGCATACACCCTGCAGGCTTCAGCTGCATTTCGTCGACAGTCGCCATAGATGAGTATCATCTCCGCCTTTTCAGAGTTCGAATACACCATGGTCACAGTTCCTACAACACTACACTATCACAGACGTCTGGTAACACGGTGTACTACAGTTGGTCTGCGTGCGGAGACGAATGCAGAATAACAATAGCAGCAAGCGCTACATGCGGACACTGCGACAGCTAGACCAAACCACAACAGTGCACTACAGCCACACTCGTAAACACGGTCGTCATCGTAAACATGTCCCTGCAAAGGCTGCTCGCCGACCGTGGCCCGTGTTCGTTACAACACGCAACTGAACGACGGAGGTTTCAAGCGTCAACTTTAGGTTACAATATATCCGGATGTAATTAACATTTTACAATGCAACAAACGGCACTGGTTACGTATTTGTTTATATGTTCAGAGGTGCTAACAAAACTAACGTGGTTCCATTTAAAAAAACGTAGGTTTGTGTTAAAAAACATACTTCCGTGCATTTTTGTATGGTTTGTATTAAACAATTATACTAGCCCCTCTCCTCACGCTCGGTCTGTGGAATCGGTTCGTCAGTATTTGATGTGGTTTACGAAATATATCCAGCGGTAACGTTAGGTGACCCACCCTGTATATGGCTCCGAATAGCACGTGGTGCGACACGAGATAATTCGTGGCACAAATATACTGTTATTCCCTTCACCTTTTGATAAATTGTTTCATTAATTACGTTTAAGTTTCTTTTTTTTTTACTTGAGATACTGATATTGATGTTAACACCTGAGACAATATAATAAAGGTTACAGCTTGTGGAACGAATGCATGAACGTCTTCCTCACGTAGTCCACCAAATACACACATCCTTTGTTTCCTGCCACTGTGACAGTACAGTTGAGACTTACGTATCATACATGCTTTGATATATTTCAGAATGCCTTCTCCGAGTTGTATGTGTTTTCATAATAGGCCATAAATTATTTCATTATTCATTTCGCAACAATAAATTAAGTAATCGACTGAACAACAGTAACTATGTCATGGCTACTGCAGTGCTGTAGGGTTTACACTGTATTATTATTATTATTATTATTATTATAACTATTATTATTATTGTTTTTGTTATTTGTGGCAGTGAAATCGTGAATCTTCCAAATTTTGACATTTCAGGAACAACGAGTCCATCACTCAACTGACTTATTAATAATAAATATAGCGCACAAACTTTTAACGTCGTTGATTGTGTCGCCAGGGAGAGAAGTGGTGCAGAGTAAGTACGTCCTGTATCAAGCGTCAATCCACAATGAAGATAGTTAACTTTCATTTCTGAGGAGGAGTCGTACGTACCACTCACGACTCACTGACAATTGCTTCATAGTTCTACAAAAAGAGGTTGTTAGAAATAAACACTACCAGTTGCCTCTATGACGTTCTTTTCCATTCTTCAGTTAGGCGCTGATTTTGATGATGGGAGGGCTCTGAGCACTATGGGACTTAACATCTATGGTCATCAGTCCCCTAGAACTTAGAACTACTTAAACCTAACTAACCTAAGGACAGCACACAACACCCAGCCATCACGAGGCAGAGAAAATCCCTGACCCCGCCGGGAATCGAACCCGGGAACCCGGGCGTGGGAAGCGAGAACGCTACCGCACGACCACGAGATGCGGGCAATGGGAGGGGGGGGGGGGTTCGAGGTAATATCTGATTTTACTCAGGGTAATCGTCTCACAAAGGCTGGGAACCGCTGCGTGAGATGGTGTAATGCTTATTTCTGCGTACCCTCTCAGTCTGTAGTACGAGTTGACAATGCAAAGAGCAGCGACGCCATGTAAATATCACGATTGTGGCAAAATCACATAGACACTCGATTACGTGTCACGAAACGAAAATCTTATCCTATACATCTGCCAAGTGAGAGTCTGCAATTAAAGAAGCCTTTGAGGACAACAAAAATGTCAGCTGGGACAACAATGGTACAAGGAAACCGGCTCTCGAAGCTGAATGAGGGAAAAATAAACTGAGTTATCCATCATGTAAAGGAATCGAATGACTACCATCTTCCTCCATCAAAGAAATCGACATAATCTCTGGAAGCACATAGAAGTTAGGTGGCTTCGTGACGTCTTCATGATATAATTGTTGTTGTTGTCTTCAGTCCTGAGACTGGTTTGATGCAGCACTCCATGCTACTCTATCCTGTGAAAGTTTCTTCATCTCCCAGTACCTACTGCAACCTACATCCTTCTGAATCTGCTAAGTTTATTCATCTCTTGGTCTCCCTCTACGATTTTTATCCTCCACGCTGCCCTCCAATGCTAAATTTGTGATCCCTTGATGCCTCAGAACATGTCCTACCAACCGGTCCCTTCTTCTTCTCAAGTTGTGCCACAAACTCCTCTTCTCCCCAAATATGTTCAATACCTCCTCATTAGTTATGTGATCTACACATCTAATCTTCAGCATTCTTCTGTAGCACCACCTTTCGAAAGCTTCTATTCACTTCTTGTCCAAACTAGTTATCGTCTACGTTTCACTTCCACACATGGCTAAACTCCATACAAATACTTTCAGAAACGACTTCCTGACACTTGAATCTGTACTCGATGTTAACAAATTTCTCATCTTCA
Source organism: Schistocerca nitens (assembly GCF_023898315.1). NCBI lineage: Eukaryota > Metazoa > Arthropoda > Insecta > Orthoptera > Acrididae > Schistocerca > Schistocerca nitens. The sequence continues at coordinate 374,011,420 of NC_064621.1, forward strand.
GAAACGCTTTCCTTGCCATTGTCAGTCTACATTTTATATCCTCTCTACTTCGACCATCATCAGTCATTTTGCTCCCCAAATAGCAAAACTCCTTTACTACTTTAAGTGTCTCATTCCCTAATCTAATTCCCTCAGCATCACCCGACTTAATTCGACTACATTCCATTATCTTCGTTTTGCTTTTGTTGATGTTTATCTTGTATCCTCCTTTCAAGACACTGTCCATTCCGTTCAACTGCTCTTCCAAGTCCTTTGCTGTTTCTGACAGAATTACAATGTCATCGGCAAACCTCAAAGTTTTTATTTCTTCTCCATGAATTTTAATACCTACTCCGTATTTTTCTTTTGTTTCCTTTACTGCTTGCTCAATATACAGATTGAACAACATCGGGGAAAGGTTACTACCCTGTCTCACTCCCTTCCCAACCGCTACTTACCATTCATGCCCCTCGACTCTTATAACTGCCATCTGGTTTCTATACAAATTGTAAATAGACTTTCGCTCCCTGTATTTTACCTCTGCCACCTTTATAATTTGGAAGAGAGTATTCCAGTCATCGTTGACAAGAGGTTTCACTAAGTCTACAAATGCTAGAAATGTAGGTTTGCCTTTCCTTAATCTATTTTCTAAGATAAGTCGTAGGGTCAGTATTGCCTCACGTGTTCCAACATTTCTGCGGAATCCTAACTGATCTTCCCCGGGGTCAGCTTCTACCAGTTTTTCCATTCGTCTGTAAAGAATTCGCGTTAGTATTTTGCAGCTGTTACTTATTAAACTGATAGTTCGGTAATTTTCACATCTGTCAACACCTGCTTTCTTTGGGATTGGAATTATTATATTCTTCTTGAAGTCTGAGGGTATTTCGCCTGTCTCATACATCTCGCTCAGCAGATGGTAGAGTTTTGACAGGACTGGCTCTCCCATGGCCGTCAGTAGTTCCAATGGAATGTTGTCTACTCCTGGGGCCTTGTTTCGACTCAGGTCTTTCAGTGCTCTGTCAAGCTCCTCACGCAGTATCGTATCTCCCATTTCATTTTCATCTACATCCTCTTCCATTTCCATAAAATTGTCCTCAAGTACATCGCCCTTCTATAGACCCTTTCTGCTTTCCCTTCTTTGCTTAGAACTGGGTTTCCATCAGAGCTCTTGATATTCATGCAAGTGGTTCTCTTTTCTCCATAGGTCTCTTTAGTTTTCCTGTAGGCAGTATCTATCTTACCCCTAGTGAGACAAGCCTCTACATCCTTACATTTGTCCTCTAGCCATGTCGATCTCATTTTTTAGACGTTTGTATTCCTTTTTGCCTGCTTCATTTACTGCATTTTTGTATTTTCTCCTTTTATCAATTAAATTCAATATTTCTTCTGTTACCCAAGGGTTTCTACTAGCCCTCGTCTTTTTACCTACTTGATCCTCTGCTGCCTTCACTATTTCATCCCTCAGAGCTACCCATTCTTCTTCTACTGTATTTCTTTCCCCCATTCCTGTCAGTTGTTCCCTTATGCTCTCCCTGAAACTCTGTACAACCTCTGGTTTAGTCAGTTTATCCAGGTCTCATCTCCTTAAATTCCCACCTTTTTGCAGTTTCTTCAGTTTTAATCTACAGTTCATAAGTAATAGATTGTGGTCAGAGTCCACATCTGCCCCTGGAAAAGTCTTACAATTTGAAACCTGGTTCCTAAATCTCTGTCTTACCATTACATAATCTATCTGATACCTTCTAGTAGCTCCAGGATTCTTCCATGTATACAACCTTCTTTTATGATTCTTGAACCAAGTGTTAGCTATGATTAAGTTATGCTCTGTGCAAAATTCTACCAGACGGCTTCCTCTTACATTTCTCCCCCCCCCCCCCCCCCCAATCCATATTCACCTACTATGTTTCCTTCTCTCCCTTTTCCTACTCTCGAATTTCAGTCATCCATGACTATTAAATTTTCGTCTCCCTTCACTACCTGAATAATTTCTTTTATTTCATCATACATTTCATCAATTTCTTCATCATCTGAAGAGCTAGTTGGCATATAAACTTGTACTACTGTAGTAGGCATGGGCTTCGTGTCTATCTTGGCCACAATAATGCGTTCACTATGCTGTTGGTAGTAGCTTACCCGCACTCCTATTTTTTTTATTCATTATTAAACCTACTCCTGCATTACCCCTATTTGATTTTGTATTTATAACCCTGTAGTCACCTGACAAGATGTCTTGTTCCTCCTTCCACCGAACTTCACTAATTCCCACTATATCTAACTTCAACCTATCGATTTCCATTTTTAAATTTTCTAACCTACCTGCCCGATTAAGGGATCTGACATTCCACGCTCCGATCCGTAGAACGCCAGTTTTCTTTCTCCTGATAACGACGTCCTCCTGATTAGTCCCCGCCCGGTGATCCGAATGGGGGACTATTTTACCTTTGGAATATTTTACCCAAGAGGACGCCATCGTCATTTAACCATACAGTAAAGCTGCATGCCCTCGGGAAAAATAACGGCTGTAGTTTCCCCTTGCTTTCACCCGTTCGCAGTACCAGCACAGCAAGGCCGTTTTGGTTGGTGTTGAAAGGCCAGATCAGTCAATCATCCAGACTGTTGCCCCTGCAACTACTGAAAAGGCTGGTGCCCCTCTTCAGGAACAACACTTTTGTCTGCTGCACCTACGGTACGGCCATCTGTATCGATGAGGCACGCAAGCCTCCCGACCAACGGCAAGGTCCATGGTTCATGGGGGTAGGATGATATAATTAGGCCAACTTAATACGGTGGTATGAGACGTCCTATTAGTAAGAGATGACTCCTGATTATGGCGCTAGAGGATGAGTTTAGCAAGAAGGTTCAAACATATTTATCCAAGAATGACGCTGTTCTGTTACTAATTTATTGTTTACACTCAAAGCGGTTAAAGAAACTTCCTGTCATATTAGAATTGTGTGCAGAACCGGGACTTAGACTTTCGTAGCAATCCACTTAGCCATTGAGCTCTTAAGATACGACTTCCAATCCACAGTTACTGTTTTATTTCCGCTGCTATCTTTTTCATATTTCCAGAAACTTTGCAAAGGTGCTCCAGCAAACCTTGGGGACTAGCTCTCCTGGAAGGAAGGATATCGTGGAGAAATAACCAGCCACGGCTTAGGTAACTGTTTCCAAAACACGTCGTACATTCTGCAACGGAATGTGCTCTTCTTTTAAACTTTCTGGTAGAGGTAAACATTCATTCTGGAAAGTGCTGCATGCGTTAAACATAATGTCGAAATACAAACACCTGAAACCAATTCCTGTGAATGTATCCTTTCACCTCTGTTTATATTTCTCTTGTTAATTACGATGGACAAGGGTCGTCAGGTATTTGGCCAATGTTCTTCCTCACAACCAAGTAAGACGTGATTGAGCTGTTCTCTACTCGCTGTATGGTCAGCTTAGTGAGGTTCCCCGGGAACAAAGTGGGCGAATGCGGAAGGTACCTTGAGCAAGGTTAGGACTGCTTCCTTTAACAATGTTTAACATTAATTGCCAGTGCTTCGGCTGTAAGAAATTCATCGAGAAAACGTTATATTCGAGCTTTTAAACTCGAGCCGTTTGTGTTGGTAACTGTGCAGTGAGAGCAGTTTGTACAAAAGGTAATAACTTTATCCGAACGTGGAGAACAAGCGGTTAAACTGAAGTTCCACACTTCAAAGCGGCTCCCCAGTCAGAAATATGTCAGTAACCCGTCGGGAGCAATACGTGGGTACTCGTCCTTATCTACATATTTCTTATATTTTTTATTACTTTCTTTATCTTATTTGTCGCACAAAAATAAATTAGTTCTGTACCTCACAGCCTCTGACTTAGGACTAGGAATGCAGTAATAGTTAAATATTTGAAACTTCCTGGCAGATTAAAACTGTGTGCCGGACCGAGAATCGAACTCGGGACCTTTGCCTTTCGCGGGCAAGTGCTCTACCAACTGAGCTACCCAAGCACGACTCACGCCCCGTCCTCACAACCGGTCCGGCACACAGTTTTAATCTGCCAGGAAGTTTCATATCAGCGCACACTCCGCTGCAGAGTGAAAATCTCATTCCAGTTAAATATTTGGTTTGTCTTATGTAGATATGGCTGTGGGAACAAAAAATTCTTTTGCGGTAATAACACACACAAGACACAGGAGTTACTTTTTAAATTATATTATTGCTCATTTGCTCTTGGTACACAAAATTATTCGAGGTATGCACTTGAAATAATACACTTACTACTGTTTCTTTTGTCTAGCAACGTTAACTATCCCGCGTCTTAATGTTAATTATGCCTCATTGTAATGGCGGGTAACTCCTAATGGCGGAGCAGTTAACATTAAGCGTCTTGTTGCTTCGAATGACGAGGTACATGTAACTTCTCTGGCACCGGCTCCACGTTTCGAAAGGAGGCGACAAAATGGTTCAAATGGCTCTGAGAACTATGGGACTTAACATCTATGGTCATCAGTCCCCTAGAACTTAGAACTACTTAAACCTAACTAACCTAAGAACATCACACAACACCCAGTCATCACGAGGCAGAGAAAATCCCTGACCCCGCCGGGAATCGAACCCGGGAACCCGGGTGTGGGAAGCGAGAACGCTAGGCGCACGGCCACGAGCTGCGGACAGGGCGACAAAAGAATGCATAGAACAATAATGGGAATACTTTATCTATCGCTGGTGGTAAATTCATTTCAGTTTTTACAGATCGACATGAGTTGTCCCTGCATTGGAGGCAGAAAGAAACACAGATGTACCGCTTTCTGTCTGACATAGTTTCTACTTTTAATTTTATTTGCTCCAGTTAGCAAAACAGTAAATCGCTAACGCTGATTGTAGCCATAAATGCGAGTAACTCCGAGGTGCCGCGAAGTTAAGAAATAAAACGTGATCGCCAAACTTAAGTTGTTCGATGGCGTCTTTCCGTTCAGAGGCATTGTCTTTCAGAAGCAGCTTTTTCCGAGTTATTGTCTTTCCAAGCTACTTGGCTGAAATCACAAGTCGACTGCTGCTTCGTCACATTTTGGAAGCGGTGTTCTTTCTCCAGCGAACGTTTCCTTTCGTACTAAAGAAATTCGCGAAGTTTGTGTGATTGAGGTGTCTCCTACTTTTAACTGAATTTCGCTTCCTGCTAAAGAAAGACGTGACGCAAACACCATTAGCTCTAGAGCGAGTCCCTTTCCAACTTCTAAATTCTGCTCTAATGGTACCTTTTCTCATTTCATTTCAGACGTAATAAGTTTCTCGCAGGGCGGACTAACGCTTTTCCGATATCTCAGCAGAGTTCAGCTTAGTGACTCTTCTCTAACTCCGCGTAATCCTCAGGTCACGCAGCGTCTACGTCTGCCGTGTGTAATTGACGATGCGTATTATATAAGAACCACGACAGAAGACACTCTCGAGGTAAATAGTTACAAGCATCGGGTCACATGATACTTTAATCCTATTTCAAGGACAAAACCTTAGTCACAGTTGTTCGTTTCGCAGTCTTTGCGTTTGGAAGCAGGCCTTCCAACGCATCAACATTCTGTAATAAATTACTCTTCCATTGCCACGGAGATGATCGGTCTAAATACAACGAGTAACAATGGGTGAACGTAATTGTTGTAAAACAGTAAGTAATCAAATTAATACCAATTATTTGTGTCAAGTTCATCTATCAGATACGGGGGGATGTTGTACAGTGCTACAGGAATTGTGTTCATTGGTGCATAAATTGCCTATATGGACAAGAGTTCAGATTCCCAAACAGCAATAGCAGTTTTCATTTCCAATGTTTCTTATACTCGTTTTGTATAAAACATACACTATGTAAGTAGGTGGCTCTTACTCCCTTGTTATTACATTGTCAGCTAGTTCTGAGCAATGACTAAAATGTCATGTCTGTAGCTCATCAAGATGTTAATTTACAACCAATTGCGAAATTAATGCCGAACAGATAGACAGACAAATACGTGATCTACACTAAGGGGGAAAAAAACATGGTCATGGGATAGCGATATGCACATACACTATACGGTCAAAAGTATCCGGACACCTGGCTGAAAATGACTTACAATTTCGTGGCGAACTCCATCGCTCGCTAATGCTGGAATTCAATATGGTGTTGGCCCACCCTTAGCCTTGATGGCAGCTTCCACTCTCGCAGTCGTATGTTCCATCAGATGCTGGAAGGTTTCTTGGGGAATGGCAGCTCATCGTTCACGGAGTGCTGCACTGATGAGAGGTATCGATGTCGGTCGGTGAGGCCTGGCACGAAGTCGGCATTCCAAAACAGGACTATGAGCAGGCCAATCCATTACAGGGATGTTATTGTCGTGTAACCACTCCGCCACAGGCCGTGCATTATGAACTGGTGCTCTATCGTGTTGAAAGATGCAATCGCCATCCCCGTATTGCTCTTAACCAGTGGGAAGCAAGAAGGTGCTTAAAATATCAATGTAGGCCTGTGCTGTGATAGTGCCACGCAAAACAACAATGGGTGCAACCCCCTCCATGAAATACACGACCACACCATAACACTAATTTTGCTCTTCACCTGGGGATTGAAGCCTTCGGGGAACTCTTGAAGATTGGAAAATAGCTTCTTCTGTTGTTCCTTAGTGAGATCTGGTAATAGTCGACCTAGAAGACCTTGTTTCGTAATGGTAGCGCTAATTTCGCCCACAGACTCGGCATGGGAGGTTTCTGTGACGCTCAGCAGTTCTTCACTTAAGGGGCTCCGGAACGCCCTATACTTGCAATGTTAAAATAACGCTTATAAATTACATCTTTCCTCACAAAGTATTTGAGGTAGGAAGTTGAACTTTTTACAGATTATTTATTGGAATATGGGCTACAACTTAACACAGGGATTTTACAAAATTTTAGTTCAGTTATTAAAGATGATTTTTTTTTCAATTGTAATGAAAATTCACAACATTTTTTTGCAATTTTTTATTTATATATTCAAAAATATACAGTTTTTTGGAAAAAGGCTGTGTTAAATTATGCAGAAGGTACTGTGTAACATTTACTGAAAGTTTGAAACAAATATGTTTGGAAGATCCTTAGAAAACATGTAATTAGTATGAGAAAATAAAAGTTTTGGGAATCGAGCGACAAAGATTGGATTAACTTTTTAGTGCATTCCAGGTCCATAGGATGGATTATCTCCATCCTCTGCAAACTCCTACTCCAGCTTCCTCTTGTTCCTCCTCCTGTTTACTCTTGCTTGTATTTCTAGACTCTTTACAGCCCTGTCTGCAGCCCGAGGGCGTTCCTTGTCTAAAGCAAGCATCGCTCGTACCATGTTAGAACCTATCTTCACTCCCATATTTCTAAATACCTAAATACCTTGCACCTTACAATGTTGCCATCATTGAAAGTCGCAACAGCATCATACACACCAAAGTGAAGTGTTTGTATTTGTTGGAATAGAGTCTGGGGGTTTCTCGACCATATAACACTATTTACACTTTCATTGGGGTTTTGAGTTGTGAATGAAATATTTGATATGTCGGTTCTCAAAGGAATCACAGGTTAGCCACAACACATACTTTATCTCACATCACTAAAATGTACCTGATGAACACGGACGTTAATAATAACACCATTTGACAGCAGTTTAACAGCGCCACAGTGGGTCACGCCCATGTAGAACACATTTCAAAAAAAAATTAAAAATAGTTGTAGTCTTCGGAATTGAATAAATTATATATCTATTAAAAGGTAATAGTCTGCAGATTCAGAAAACGCAAAAAAGTAAAAATTGAGCTTTTCATGATTTTGAGCCTTTCCGGAGCTATGCACATGCGTCTTGGAAGGATCTGTGGTTCTCGGCGACAGTTAACTGCCCACAATTCACCGAATCCGTTCTTCAAAGAGACTGCAGAGGCTGAGATGACCAAGTTATTCTTCAGTGGTAAGCTTCTCTTACATTCCACTACAAGATCCATGGATTGATGCATGGCATGAAAAGTGACAGTTACCTTTCGAGCCCTGACTGCAGGAATATTACTTCATCCAGCACACATAGTCTCCACACACTCGGATGCGCATCTTCCTGTTCACAGTATCACATCTCGTCTAGCATAATCTTCAGTGACCACAGTCTATAATTGCCTGAGAAGCTTTGAAAAAGTCCCATCCGAGAATGACGTCATGACTACACTCTTGTAAGATAATGAATTCTAAGGACTGAGTATGGCCACTTGTACCCACACGAATGGTGCATCTTCCTGTAGGTTTTACATATTTCCCATTAGCCACCTTCAGCAGAGATGTTTTGCTGTCGACGAATACGATTTTCTACAACTGGCGACGGTACTTCTCAGAAATGACTGAATATTATGCTCGAGTCCAGAGGAGCTTGGGCTGGTCGGCCATCCATGAGGATATCGACGTAGTTACCTATCATTTTTGTAGTGATCGTCCGCGGAGGATTTTTCTTTTCGGCAGCCTCACCTCCAAGGAAGGTAGCACCCCATAGTTTTCTAGGTTGCGGCGGCTAGGTGATCGGCTGGAGCTTCTAAACGGCGATGGAGACCTTAATCGGCGTGTTGGGGCTCGTCGTCTCCAGCGGCTAGCTTGCGGCGATGGTGACCTACGTTGTCCAGCACCCACATCTTCTTGTTCACCTTCGTCGCCCCGGAGTTGGCGTCGGCTAAGATTGGTTTGCTGTCTTCTGGCGCGGGCGTCATCAAATATCCGCCGCCTTTCTTGACAATAGTGCACCACATGTCCCGGTCGTCCGCAGTGGAAACATACTGGTTGGTTTTCCTGGGTCCTCCAGCTGTCAGTCTTCCTTGGTGCCCAGACAGGATCCTCATGCGGCACTGTAGGCACGTAACTCCACCTGGGTCTCGACATTTTCACCGTTTTAAAGGCAAATGAAGAACGAGAGATTGGGTTCAATGTCTGTTCCACTTCCTCCCTTATGACCTCTTGTAGCGTCTTGTTTTTTTTGCTCACCGTGCAATCCAAGTGCCTTCTGAGCTTCCGCTCTCACTATCTGTCGAAGAACACTCGTGAAATCATTTGCTTTCTCCATCACAGACATCGATACGACGTTTGAAAGCCATTCAAATATCTTGCGTGTAATTCTTTTTGGATGCATTGTCTCGATATACTAGCACCATTATATGAAGTCGTCTGCTGTCGAAACCTCCTTCAGGAGTAGGGCTTGATACATGCCCTCAGCAACACCGTTCATGAGATGTGCAACCTTATCTTCCTCCTTCATTCTAGGACCCACTATTTTACACAGCTCCAAGACGTCTTGAATGTAGAATGCTGTAGTTTCTCCTGGACGCTGTGCCCTGCACTTTAATTTTTCTTCAGCCTTGTACTTCTGTCATAATGTGTCGCCGAAATACTTGCGCAGTTCCGCCTTGCATATTTCCCAGCTTGTGAACTTCTCCTCGCTGTTCTCATACCATTGCTTGGCAGTGCCCTCCAAGAAGAAAAATGCGTTAGTCAAACACACGGTGTCATCCCATTTGTTAAATTTGGCTATACGCTCATATACCTTCAGCCACTTGTTTGGATGTCTCATGTAGTGGCACACAGTTGCTGTCATCGTAATGTCCTGTTCTACTTCTGTCTCCGGTAGATTGCGATCTGTTGAATATGACTCGAACTGGCGTTTCCCGCCAAGTAAACGGCGGCTCTGTCGTGGGCCTGATGGGAGGCACTGTGTCGTCGGTAATGTGCGCTATCACAACTTCCAATACCCAGCGCCTCCACCAGAATAATGTCACGTACAAGAAGATGTAATTAGATGAATGACGAACACTAACTTCACTCAACAAAGGTTTATTCTGCACTTGCACATACAAGAGCACGGAGCGAATTGCCTCCGGCCAGAACACATACAGTATATATACAGGTTGTTACAAAAAGGTACGGCCAAACTTTCAGGAAACATTCCTCACACACAAAGAAAGAAAATATGTTATGTGGACATGTGTCCGGAAACGCTTACTTTCCATGATAGAGCTCATTCTATTACTTCTCTTCAAATCACATTAATCATGGAATGGAAACACACAGCAACAGAACGTACCAGCGTGACTTCAAACACTTTGTTACAGGAAATGTTCAAAAAGTCCTCCGTTAGCGAGGATACATGCATCCACCCTCCGTCGCATGGAGTCCCTGATGCGCTGATGCAGCCCTGGAGAATGGCGAATTGTATCACAACCGTCCACAATACGAGCACTAAGAGTCTCTACATTTGGTACCGGGGTTGCGTAGACAAGAGCTTTCAAATGCCCCCATAAATGAAAGTAATGAGGGTTGAGGTCAGGAGAGCGTGGAGGCCATGGAATTTGTCCGCCTCTACCAATCCATCGGTCACCGAATCTGTTGTTGAGAAGCGTACGAACACTTCGACTGAAATGTGCAGGAGCTCCATCGTGCATGAACCACATGTTGTGTCGTACTTGTAAAGGCACATGTTCTAGCAGCACAGGTAGAGTATCCCGTATGAAATCATGATAACATGCTCCATTAAGCGTAGGTGGAAGAACAAACTAAAATGAGCTCTAACATGGAAATTAAGCGTTTCCGGACACATGTCCATATAACATCTTTTCTTTATTTGTGTGTGAGGAATGTTTCCTGAAAGTTTGGTCGTACCATTTTGTAACACCCTGTATACAGCTACAGAACATTCTAGTAAAATGATTCTTGACATTTGTGGATACTTCTAGAATGTACGATCCAGCTGAGTTTTGAACTCGCGACCCTCCATGCAACAGTTTAGTATAGTGACCACCACACCACTGTGCTACGTAATTTCTTCTGTGACAATATGGCACATGTCTGACAACTTTTATCAATTAGATTTCGTCAACTCACAGCACATGGCTGATTGAAGTTTCTCGTAATCAGAGATGGCAAGGAGAGATCCCACAGGTTGGGAACCTCTGATTTAAAGTAAGGCATCGAAGAAATTCAGAGGCGTGCTTCAAGATTTCTTACCTGTAAGTTCGATCAGTACTGGGTATTATGGAAATTCTTTGGAAATCAAATGGGAATTCCTGAAGGGTAGTCGATGTCCTTCTCGAGGAACTGTGTTGAGAAAATTTAGAGAACTGGCATTGGAAGTAGACTGCAGAACGATGTTCCTGCCACCAAAATACAATTAGCGTGAAGATTACAAAGTTAAGAGAAATTGAAGCTCGTGCGGAGGCTCTGGTTACCAGTGTAACATGGAAGGGAATGACTAGTCATGGTTCAATGTACCCTCTGCGATGCACCAGGCCGTTTTAGTCGTGTGCTTTGTGAAGGCACCAAGTATCAGATTAATGTAGGAATTACGAGAACATTGAAGCAGAAGTCTTCCTGCAATCAAGGTAAAGATATTGAATAATTATGATATTGGGTTTTTGCCAGCGCGTTTGTATACACTCCTGGAAATTGAAATAAGAACACCGTGAATTCATTGTCCCAGGAAGGGGAAACTTTATTGACACATTCCTGGGGTCAGATACATCACATGATCACACTGACAGAACCACAGGCACATAGACACAGGCAACAGAGCATGCACAATGTCGGCACTAGTACAGTGTATATCCACCTTTCGCAGCAATGCATGCAGCTATTCTCCCATGGAGACGATCGTAGAGATGCTGGATGTAGTCCTGTGGAACGGCTTGCCATGCCATTTCCACCTGGCGCCTCAGTTGGACCAGCGTTTGTGCTGGACGTGCAGACCGCGTGAGACGACGCTTCATCCAGTCCCAAACATGCTCAATGGGGGACAGATTCGGAGATCTTGCTGGCCAGGGTAGTTGACTTACACCTTCTAGAGCACGTTGGGTGGCACGGGATACATGCGGACGTGCATTGTCCTGTTGGAACAGCAAGTTCCCTTGCCGGTCTAGGAATGGTAGAACGATGGGTTCGATGACGGTTTGGATGTACCGTGCACTATTCAGTGTCCCCTCGACGATCACCAGTGGTGTACGGCCAGTGTAGGACATCGCTCCCCACACCATGATGCCGGGTGTTGGCCCTGTGTGCCTCGGTCGTATGCAGTCCTGATTGTGGCGCTCACCTGCACGGCGCCAAACACGCATACGACCATCATTGGCACCAAGGCAGAAGCGACTCTCATCGCTGAAGACGACACGTCTCCATTCGTCCCTCCATTCACGCCTGTCGCGACACCACTGGAGGCGGGCTGCACGTTGTTGGGGCGTGAGCGGAAGACGGCCTAACGGTGTGCGGGACCGTAGCCCAGCTTCATGGAGACGGTTGCGAATGGTCCTCGCCGATACCCCAGGAGCGACAGTGTCCCTAATTTGCTGGGAAGTGGCGGTGCGGTCCCCTACGGCACTGCGTAGGATCCTACGGTCTTGGCGTGCATCCGTGCGTCGCTGCGGTCCGGTCCCAGGTCGACGGGCACGTGCACCTTCCGCCGACCACTGGCGACAACATCGATGTACTGTGGAGACCTCACGCCCCACGTGTTGAGCAATTCGGCGGTACGTCCACCCGGCCTCCCGCAGGCCCACTATACGCCCTCGCTCAAAGTCCGTCAACTGCACATACGGTTCACGTCCACGCTGTCGCGGCATGCTACCAGTGTTAAAGACTGCGATGGAGCTCCGTATGCCACGGCAAACTGGCTGACACTGACGGCGGCGGTGCACAAATGCTGCGCAGCTAGCGCCATTCGACGGCCAACACCGCGGTTCCTGGCGTGTCCGCTGTGCCGTGCGTGTGATCATTGCTTGTACAGCCCTCTCGCAGTGTCCGGAGCAAGTATGGTGGGTCTGACACACCGGTGTCAATGTGTTCTTTTTTCCATTTCCAGGAGTGTAGAAAAGTTGGCTGATAATTTGTAGTTGTTGAGTAATCGCAGAATGTATATAAACTGATTTGATGAAAAGGCTAGTTAGATATTTCACTTTTGTAATGTTGCTTAGATTTGTTAACAGAACTATATGTAATTTGATGATTTCCATTTATGCTGGTTTAGTGAAGTCTTAGATGGCGGGCGGAGAATCACGTTGCCTGAAAATTACTGAGGAATCTGGTTTTTTTGAAGGAAATAATTCCAACGAAGAGAATAAATGCTACGGACTTTTCTGGCATGTACTTCTCTATATCCACTTCCTGGTTCTTGGTTTCAGCTGAGAATGCCCTGTTGATTTGCCGGGTACATTATTCATTGTCTCTAAACCTGTCTTTAAAAGTGCAAACTTGCAGACAAATAATTATAGCTGTTAAAAGTCGTACGCTCTTAGGATGTGTATTACCGCCTAGTAGATTGGTCAAGAGCAAGGCGTTAATACTTATTTTCCACTGGATTAGCACATCAGGAGATGTTGACATGTGGAGATGTGGACGCAAAAGGTTTAGTCTATACTGACAGTCGTAGTACACTTAGTGGTGCAGCTACGGCTGTGCAGAAAACATCAGGCAATAAAGTGTGTGACATGTTTGGGGGAAGACTGTTCGACGCAGAGGAAAACCAATCAACACACTGGCGTGGGTACACATAAAGGTACCACACATAAAAATATCTACATTTATACCCTTTACATCCCGTATATTGCAAAGTTACGACGCTATAAACACGTAGAGAAACGCAAAAAATCCTGCATATGATCGAAGATTCTTCCAATATCTGGCACTTAACCTTCAAACTCATGTAGATGCCGGAGGAATCCGCTAATGAACAGGTGATTTTCTTCAAGCTACATCATAAAGTTGCTAATGAAGCTGCCGCATTTAGTGTAAACATGCTTATCGTAATGCGTAGTTAACTGCAGTGCCTTTGAATAAAAGAATTTTATTGCTGTATGCCGAACAGGAAGACCTAGCCTCTGTGTTAACTGAGATTAATACAGATTCGTTTGCCCCACGATACTCGTTTGAGTTACCGAAATTTGACGTTATTGAAATGAACTGAATTTTAAAAATATTACTACAGTGCAAGAATATTTGGCAATCGATCTTAACCATGTTACAGTAATTCTAGTGCATGCTCTCGGCATGTATTGGCATTATTCCATTACCCCATCATTTACAGTATTTGTCGCTGCCATAAGATGTGTCGGCCGCATTCGTAAGATTTTTTAGCTTTGACGATTTGTGCTTAAAATACTGTTTTTAATCTTTTGGAAATCACTAAGCTGTGTCAGCTGTTTCTATTATCCGTTTTCTTACGCCTGCAGTGAAATCCTTAGTATTCGTGTTAACTGACCGTATTTTCGCCATCGCAACTTATATTATTACCGACTATTCCGTCCGTAAACAGTTTTACGAGGAGATGTAGCTTTAGTAATCCACTTAAAACCCTGTAGTCATCTATAATCTGTTTAGCTACAGTTCGACAGCGTCTCATTATTTGGAGATTTTTACGTGACGTCACCATGGTAACCACTCAAATAACCTGTTAAGTGATGTGGCTGGGCTGAACTGTCTCGCTGCAGCTGTGTGCAAAGTAGATACTCGATCTCTGGTCCCTGTAGGAGTACTGCAGTCTGTTCATTTGAAATTTATAGTCCGACTGCACCCGCTTGCTGCCATCAGTCTTTTCCCACGAGCAGTTTCCTGATCCTTAAAACAATCAGTTCTAATTCCTGCCGCGACTGTTGCTACACTGTTCTGCAATTCCGAGGAAGACACCACTGTGTATCTTCACCGCACTACGGCTTCCGCGCTACTAAAATATTTTTCCAAGTTGCGGCGCTTTCTTTGGAATACTGAGCTCCGTGTAAAGCGTATCTTACGATGTTGTGGGCCCCAGACGTGAGATAAACAATACGAAAAGTTGTGGGTGCTTTCTCCATTCTGTGGCGTTCGCCAGAAATCAGAATGTATTGCAACGCAGCAGGCAGTAAGTTACGAAGAAAGTAGGGCGCAAGTTTCGCAGGGGAGCAGTTAGTACGGCTGCCCAGATTTACTTCATTACAACAAAGCGCGAGCTACGATCATATTTTTCAGCTGACATAAAAAATGAAAGTACAGTAATGTACCTTACTCAAACAAATGCGTTCATAATGTATAACAAAGATTACAACAAAGCTAACCACATGTGATTAAAAGGAAGAGAATACTTTTATTTGCTCTCTTTTTTACTAGCTACTACTAGCATTTTACGGCACTGCGAGAATAATTATACAAAATCGTGAAGAAGTTACGAGGAAGGTACCTAGTCACGTCTGCGAATAATTAGTAAACTATAGAGACATCGATTACAAATTTTCCGTGTCAATGTAAACTCAGTTTTCTTACATTACTTTTCGACAGTGAAATGCGTACAAACGCATTTACACGAACTGCTAGATGGCACCCTTGGAACCTCTCTTTAAACAGTCTTCTACTGCAGTGAATTTCCCCATCGTAGATATCTACAGAAAAACTCAGCATAGCAAACGCAAACTTCGCCTATAGAGGGAGGGGACACAGTGACGGTTCTAATAAACTACAGATAAAAGCCCCTTCAGGTCATTTATTAACTACACTGCTCAGCAAAACTTAAACACGAGCTAGTCAAATTAATATAACATATTAACTACTCGGTGGAAATGAATGAAAGTGAGGAAGCATGTTGGCAGTGGTCCTCACAATCGTACACAGGACGCTAGGCATTGCACGACGCGAGGTCAGCATGACTGTAGCGCCAAATTGGGCTGGTCCTGCAACATGATGCCATTGAAGGAACGATAAAAGTGAGAGAGAAAGAGGTGTGTGTGTGTGTGTGTGTGTGTGTGTGTGTGTGTGTGTGTGTGTGTGTGTGTGTGTGTGTGTGTGTGTGAATCAGCGAGCACCTACACTGCACTGTGGTGTTGTTCTTAATTACAACATAGCCCACAAACAAAATCTGGATAGGTTCACGTGGGGAGGAACCATCGGGAAACTGGATAGAAGTGGTTCGAATGTAGCACAGCAGTTTGATGTTGCTCACAGCATTGTTGGAAGTGCATTGGGTGGGTTCTGAAACCCACATCAAGCAGCGGGTGCACTTGCAGCCACATTTAATAGGATTGCTTCGATCGCTGTCTCACGCTCCACATAGGCACTGCGAATGTATTAGGGTGTTCTCTTTATCCCATGACCAGTGCGTTGTGCTCTGTTGATACCTGCACATCGGCGGCACCGTTCCATGAACATAGGGACTGAGCCAACGAGGAGTGAGGTCGCGTACTTCTCTCAAATGAGAATATTTTCTGCCTGAATAGTGATTCTGGTCATACCATCATATGGTGAGATGTGGGAACACGTAATGCACCCAGGAACATGGCCGAACATTATCGTACTGATGGTCTAGGTCTTACGGTGTGAGGAGGCATAATATTGCATGGGCTTACTAACCTTCTAATCTTTGATGGCAGTCTACTCTCTGGTCAGCGTGCTTTCGACCATGACATTGTTATTATATGCTGCACTGTGCATGAGCAGTGTAGGTAGACCAGCTTTGGGAACGAGAGTATACGCGGCGAAAGAACTGGCCTGCCCGTTTCTCCCACTGAAATCCCATCGAACACGTGTGGGCAGCGTTACGGAGACCTACTGTGGCACGTCCACATGCACCAACGACCATCCAGCATATTTCAACTGTGTTAATAGACGAATGGTATTCACGAATGGAATGCCCTATCGCAAGATAAACCCATTACCAACCTCGTGGTCAGCGTGGGAACACTTTTCAGAACATCTATTGCCGTCCATGCTGGATACACGTCTGATTAAAAATCATGTCCCGCCATTTGTAATGTCCAGCGAACCCTCAGGAATCACACTGACCAGAGTATTTATTGTCTATGAATAAGAGTGTCAGTTGTGTTCACCTCATTTGGTATTTCTTTCAGTTATCGTCTGTACTGTACTGTATCGTTTCTTTCTACTTATGGTCCATACTTTACAGGGTTACGTTACTTGGCAGCAGCAGATCATGCGAAAGTGTTTCTCGTCAATTTTTGCACTCCAGCGTACTTTCGCTCGTCGGATATCCATTGCCCTGGTGGTAACGTCTCTCCGATTTAAAGCACCGTTCGTCACTGTCGTAAACCAAACATGTATTTCCTAACTTCTCCACAAACCACTGACTTATGCTTTTAAGTTTTATACACAAACCTGATGTGCTGACGATTGTCCCGGGCGGTGTTTTAAACCTTTAACCTGTTGCTGAGGACACCTGAAGATGCTCACGTCTGACGAGGGAAATTCCACAGTAAATTAAATCATATTTGACCTATGGCGGTTTTATCGGAACATTAACAAGAACTTAGCGAGTGATGAAACGGTTTTTTCGACTGATAGATATTTATGTATAGTTCCACATGAACTTTGAAGAAAATTTTCATTTTTAGAGTGAATTTTCGAGCACTAGCAAACTCTAGTTCTTACGTTTAACGGTACCATGTACAACGCAATCCTGACCATTCGGATTTGTCCACAGTTCGCTAAACAATGCAAGTTGCGAATATATTCTCAGAATTGTATTACGATTTATTCCTACATTCTTAACGAACGCAGCCATGCTTAGTAGGAGTCTCCAGACTTGAGGTTAGCTTGGTGAAAAATTCTGTTATCCGTGTACTATACCTTACGGCTTATATGCGATATTAAGAGCAGTGACCTGTTGTTTAATGTTTTAGAGCTGAAATTTCTCAGTGAATGTTGTATCGGTAAGAGGAAAACAAAGTACAAGTTCGCAGACGGAAATTAATAATACACTATACGATATCTAACTTTCTGCAGCATTTCTAAAACATGAAGTTTAGCTAATTTCTTAGTGTGCATATTTCGTGAACGATTTTTTTCTGTTCGCCGTAACCTGTTAATACAAAACATGCGGGAATGAAACACTGTCTAAAATAGGTAAATGAAGAGTTCAGTAAACGTTGTTGTGATCCTTAATCTTTAATCCGAAGACTGATTAGATGCAGCTATCCTCGTTACTCTAGTCTGTGCAAGTCGCAGCATCTGTGAATAGCTACTGCACCTAAGTGTATTTCAACTTGCATTCTGTATTCATCCCTAGGACTTTCTCTACAATTTTTACCTCCAACACTTTCATCCCTTACCAAACTAATGATTCTATCATGGAGCAGGATGCGTATTTTCAACCTGTCACGAGAGTCATGTAGTGACATACATTTCTTTTTTCCCCATTTAGCTTAGTTATTCCTGAAAACTTGTTTGATCTACATATATAGTCTTTAGCATTGTACCTGCCGCTGTGGCCGAGCGTTTCTAGGCGCTTCAGTCCGGAACCGCGCTGCTGCTACGGTCGCAGGTTTGAATCCTGCCTCGGGCATGGATGTGTGTGATGTCTTTAGGTAAGTTAGGTTTAAGTAGTTTCTAAGTCTATGGGACTAATGACCTCAGATGTAAAGTCCCATAGTGCTTAGGGCAATTCGAACCATTTAGCATTGTTCTGTAGCAACAAATTTCTAAATTTTCTATTCTCTTGTTGCCTAAACTGCTTATCATCCACGTTTCAGTTCCGTACAAGGCTACATTCCAGGAGAATACCTGCACCTTTACAAAAGACGTTTCAAGTTAGAGTAAATATTAAATATTTTTCGTTTTTTAGCCAGTCTGCGTTTTACATTCTCTATACTTCGGCCACCGCTAGTTTCTTAGCTGCCCAGATGATAAAACTCATCTACTTATTTGAATGTCTCATTTCCTAATGTAACTGCTTCAGCATCGCCTGATTTAATTCGACTACATTCCATTACCCTTGTTTTAGTGTTGTTGACGTTCATGCTAGAACCTCTTTTTCAAGACACTATCCATTCGACTAAACTGCTCTTTCCAGTCTTTGCTGTGTTTGATAGAATTACAATCCTCAAAGTCTCGGCAAAGACAGTCTTTATGTGGCCACATTGTTGTCCGTCTATCTGTCTATCTCTCCTACTGTTAAGGCGCCTTTTTCTCAGAATGGGCAGAGCTATCAAGTTTAAATTTATGTCAAATACTGAAGTCTACTGTCAAGTAACGGTGTAAATAAATTAAGCTTCTAAGTCACAACAGTCAAAAAATATAGCCATTTATGTCGCATATTTTAATGCTTGCAAACACAATCGTCATTAGCTACACTCATCCTTAGCTATAGATCAAGTACTTGGGCAAGTATGGAGATCTAGCGCAAAAGCGCATGCCTGAAAACAGAGTGATCGCGGAATCGGATCTTAGTCAGATCATGGATTCTTCGGTCTTCGTGTAACGTAGTCTTCACTTCTTCATGAAGTGAAGTCCAAAAACAACGCGTGGTTCGGATCCGCAGTAAACTGTACGTCCCTTTTCTTTGGTTCGACAACTGAGAAGTTACGGACACGTAATTCGCCCAACTGGAGCCTAATAGAAAGACCTGCACAAGACCACTGGGTGAAGCGAAATTATTATTGTGATCAACATACATAATTTAGTTTGAACGTAACCCTCAGAGTGCGTTGCACTTGTCGGATTTTTCTCCTTGGCTGCTTGCTCTTTGTACAGATTCAATAACATGAAGGATAGGCTCCAATCCTTTCTCACTCCCATTTTATGCCTGTCGACTGTCCTATGGTTTCGGTTCAAGATGTAAATCATCTTCCGCTCCCTGAATTATACCCCTGCCACCTTCAAAATTTGAAAGAGTGCACTTCACGCAACAGTCTTAACAGGTTTCCCTTAATTTATAAATACTACATACGTAGGTTTGCCTTTCTTTGAGTTGTCTTCCAAGGTAATTTGTAGGGTCACTACACAGGCCTCAAATATTGACCAAAAAGGAGAGCCCAACAAATGTATGGCTGTGACTGTAGTCTTCCTGTGAAAACCACTTTATCTGCCAAGACTGCTACGTTAACACAATTACTGGATTACTAGTTTCGTAATATTTATTGTCATACTCAGATCGATAAAACCGGACAGTCGTAGTTACACCATACAGTGCTTAAACGACTCTGTCACATTAGGACTATTCAATCTACGTAAAATACCTTATGCGTATTATATAATCCTAACGTGACAGAGAGGTTTGAGCATTGTATGATGTAACTACCCCTGAAGATGGCAATATATATTGTCGAAACTAGTAGTCGACTGATTGTATTAACGTAATAGTTTTATCAGATTACTTTGTTTTCACAAGAGAACTTCAGTACAGATTAATAGATCGCCTTCTGCACTGAAATTTCATGTCTGGTAACCATAACATATTTTGTTACGGAAAATAAAGAATTACGGAAGCTGACAGCGTAGTTCCCCACACCCGTTTCATAACTTGATAATTTTCGCAGCAATAAATAATATTGACATCGTAGAATGCAGTGATTCACATAATTGTGGTTAAAAACGTTGCCTGTAGAGTTAGTATTACAGAAAGAAATAAACTGCCTGTAAACAACAAATTGTTCTTTGTGGAGAACGGGCGGTCTCTTCGAGACGTAAAATTCTTGTCCAAGAAAAGCAGCTCTCTCTAAAAACAGAAATGACACACTTATTTTTAAAGCGAACATTTTTGGTTAGACTTTACCTTATTGACATTAAATGAAGCCACACGTTTACTGTTACCAGTCACCGTTTTATTTATTTCCACGACGCGCTTCAAAGGTTTAAACCTCCATCATCGGGTGGATTTACATTAGTTAGTATTGTGTGTGTTGTGTTACGATTTTTTGGAGGAACTTGTGGCACTGTCTAGTGGAGAAACAGGACACTATTTCAGAACATGGTTTTCGGTTTCTTCTGACAAAAATTAAACAGATATCTAACTGTAAACATAAAATAAGTAAAATAGAGTACCTCCAGTGGTCACAGGTTCCTTTCACTGTCGTAACACATCACATGTATACTGACATATTTGTAAACAGATATGGCGTCTGGAATCTGCTGGGTGCAAGGTTCGTATAACAGAAGAGAAGACATAATCGCAAAGTACAAGAAATATATATCGTAACAACATTATTACAGAATAGTTATTTAAAGGATTTGGAGGGGTTTGTTTTGAGGTGTCGAATACATGTATGTGTCTGTACTTCAGGCGACACATAAATCCGATTTTGACAAAACAGCTTAAACTTCATACTCGCTTATGCAATAAGATGAAATGTTAAAATGGCTTAAACTTCATACTTGTTAATGACAGTCAGGTGAGTGCAATAATCATATTGGCTACAGCAGTAAAAGTGTACATAAATGACAATATTTGATTGGGATTAATAGACAGATGTGGCAGCCTGGAGACAGAAGGAGAGGAAAAGTGTGTGTGTGTGTGTGTGTGTGTGTGTGTGTGTGAGAGAGAGAGAGAGAGAGAGAGAGAGAGAGAGAGAAAGAGAAAGAGAGAGAGGGTATAAAGAATTATTGTATGAGAGTAAACTTTACATGGCAAGGGTCTTACGATTACATGCTACAGGTATTACATGCTACATATATTAGCCTGCCTAAAGGTTGGGGTAATACAGTGGTTAATGCTTTAATATATGTAGATAGATATACAACTTCTGCCAGTAGTTGATGTACATATAGTTTCAAGCTGATACGAGGTACAAACTTTTGGCTTTAAAATATGGAGATGCATATACAATTTCTGCCAGTAAATGACGTACATATAGTTTCAAGCTGACAAGGGGTATAAGCTTTGGGTGTGATTAATTTTCGCTAATTGAGGTCAGTCTCTTGTACACTTGGCGGCTGTCAATATTTAGGGTAAATATTAAGGTGTGTGCGCATGTGTGTGTGTGTGTGTGTGTGTGTGTGTGTGTGTGTGTGTGTGTGTGAGTGTATTTTAATGATGTAGGCAGTTTCTGAATACAGAGATGATACTATTGTAAATATTGTCATTTTTGTCATTTAAAATAGATTCAGGTTGTTTCATTTGGTGTTTGTATATTTGGAGTGTTTCAAAGATGTCTAGTTTTCTGCTTTTTGTTTGGATGTGTAGGCTGCTGATACTTGTGTTGTTAGCATGGTGTTTTGTTTCATGCACGTGGGTGGCTATTGCTGATGTGTGATATTTTTTGTTTTTTAGTGCTGCAATGTGTTCCTTGAATCTAATCTCAAATGATCTGCCTGTCTGGCCTATGTAGAAGCAGTCACAGTCAAAACACTCCATTTTCTACACACCTGTGTGATGAAGAGGGTTTCGTGTGCCGATGTTGTGGGAAAACTTCTGTCCAATCTTGTTGTCTGTTGTAAAGGATTGCGAGGTGCCGGGGCTAGTAGTGTATTTATCACTAAATTCTACTAGAATCCACATGTGTAAATCATGCTCTAAGCCCCCCCTATTCTAACTCCGACTTTTGCTGTTGCACAAGGATAAAAAAAATACGCGAACTGACTCTAATCAACCCTGCTAGTGGAGTAGAAGAGAGTTTGGCACCTGCAGTAATTTAATTTGATACATAAGTTAAATAAACAAAGGTTTCATTAGCATAGTGAGGAATGATAGGGTTGCTCTATTGATTAACAGAATGAAAGTTCTGTTCAAACTAACAATATGATTTATTAAGATTAAACACAGAATAGTAAAAGAAACACAGCAAATTTATAAAACATCAAATTGGCTAAAATTGGAGATTCATACAAACACTATAAAGGTGAAGTTGTCCCTAACTTAGATCGTGAGGTTTAAGACGAAGTGGTATGTGGAGCCAATTCCTTTCCACTCAAATCTCAAGAGAGACACACAGCTAACCCAATGGTAATTGCTGTTACTCGAAACTGAACAAAGTTAGAAAAGGATGAACAGGCGCGCTCTGCTGAGCTCTGATTATCACCTAGGAAAATCCCTATCTGCCGGTGCTGCGGATGTACATTACCAACAGTCTTCTTATCTCCCAGAACACGATCTGGCGTACCGCAGGCGAGGGCTGGCTGCTTCAACGTCCTCGACCGAAAGGCGACTGCCGACTACTCAGAGCACCCGTACAGGCCGAACACACAACATTCCCACCCCCACGACAGTGGCCGTGGTTACGTTCCAATCAGCAACACCAAAACCGGCGGAAATTCCACTCCATTGCCGGAGCACTACCATTCCACCAATGGAGATTCTTGGCGCCAATTTCTGTGCTGATTTTGCCCCGTCACGGAGCTATGCCCTTAGCAAGCCAATCACAGTTCCTATTTTGCAGAAAGCGCGGTAATTTTCCCGCCCCAGCTGCCTGGGTACATAAGTCATTCCCACGCCTCGCTGGTAGCCCGCCAGAAAGTGTTTTCGCTAAGCTTCTGCGAAGCAACGGAACCACCAGCCCAGCCGCCACTTCCGGCTTTCGCGGCCGCGTCTCCTGACAATGTCGGCGTCCGGAGAGTATTCACTCGGCCCCCACACCTGTCAGCCTACCCTTTCAAAGTGAGAAGAGCCCGCCTGTCACTGGACCACCCGGGTGGCGAGAGACGCTACATGGGAAGTCCGCGTGTGAAGGAACAACGGAACCTCCACCGCATGCAACTAGAGAGGAGAATCGTAAGATAGAAATATGAGAGGGGGCTCATGCCACCTCTCATTGCCCCTACGCCATTTTAGATTGTAATTGGTGAGCGGTTGGCTCACTTAGGAGCAAGGTAGTGAGTCAATCGCCCAAGAACAATCTTACAAAGTGACTCCACATGCCGCACTCTATAAAGAAAATCACTGCAACTGAAAAATGCAGCTCATAGAGGGAGGATTATTTATGATGTAGCCAACTTCACCTTCTTAATATGGAACACTAACACTCACATCACACATCCATACCCAGGGAGCCCCTTCCAAACACCGATTCACGCAGACATTCACGCTCTAAACATGGCCCGGGCATCTGAGCCAAATATGGAGCAGTTTATTCTTTACAATCAGAGTTGGAGTGCTCCGCAATTAAATGCCCAAGATGTTACAACAATTTTAATCATTAAACTAACCTGACCTCACTCACACATGGTAATATTTAAGTTAACAATCTCTTTGTGAGTTTTCCGAATCTAGTTACAACCTCCGATTCATTCTGTCTCCCTGCAGCAAGAATAACTTTTACAAAATGTTCCCTGAACTGATGGTCCATTCACAATGACAGTGGTGGTATCTGCTTCAGTTTATGGGGACTTCAGGCACACTGTTAGCATACACACAACAATAAACACAAAATACAAAAAAAACATGATGTGGAGAACAATACAGTAATCTGTAATAAGAATTACAGTGTAAAACACAAACGCATACAAGGTATAACATACATTACAGAAACAACATAAGAGAAAGAAATTTAAGAAAAACAAAAAAAACAAGGTTCATGGGGCATCAAATTGTGCGTGCACATTGCACAAAGTTCACGACTGTGCTGAGAATGAGGCACTAAATCACATTGTTAGAAATATCCGTGGCACTTCACAAATTCCACCGTACTGACATCACATAAGGCTAAACGTCGGGTGTAGTTGCTACGTTGTGGCAACAGCAATAGGGAGTTCTGGAGTGTCTGCAGTACGCTGTTGAGATTGTAGTCAGACCCACGCATATGATCACGGCAGTACGGTAGGAAGACACAGTGATAGGTTCTCCTCACGTCGATTAATTGTCTCTGAGATCTCCTTGTTGGGATACATCACTAGTCTAGGTCTCTTCTCTCGCTGGACAGAACTTTACGTTTCCCAATATTGCAGTTCGACGAGGGATGATGGCACGTGGAGTGACTCCACAAGTGTGTGAGGTCATCCATACAGGATCGAACTAGGAGCGACTATTGTTAAAAACTGCTCTCTAATAGAGAGGAGAAGTAAGACATGAGACCATACATTTGTTAGTGTGGCACGATGCTGCTTTGTGTATGCAGATCGGCCAATGCTAGTGAGTTGTAAAAACCCAAACAGGTGAGTATAGAGCGTCCCTTTCTGTCCTGAGGCACATGAGGCGCAGGTTCTGACACGATATGTGATCTTCTTCGTGTACTCACGACAACGTGGTCTGCCGCAGGGAATCCCTCCAAGCGGCTGCCGCGTCCGGAGAGCTAGCAGGCTGTCGCGTGTCAGGGTCAACGGCCAGCCCCACTTTCGCTTGTGGCGGGGCGAGGGTCCCGTGTAATCCCTCAGGTAGGCAGCCGGGTGACTGTCAGCGTGTAGGACGGGACGCTCGCCCTCTAGCAGGTAGCCGACGACCTCTTGTTTTTGCGCTGGCTGGCCTCTGCATTGCCACGTTCCTCGTCATCTGTACAATTCTTACAAAAATCTTAAGCCTAACTTTTTCCCATGACCTTCTATGTTATAATAAATTTACATAGTGATACATTGATGGTCTGTCATTTCAGACACTCTTATTTTACCTTTATAGTTATTAATCTATGGCAATCATTATAACATCTAATCTAGACATGGAAATAATTTATTTTGATATATGTGTAGAGACCGATCTCAGTATGTACATGGTGTGTGATAACTGATGCTTTGTAATGGATGAACAACTAAATGTGCGGGCCCGCACTAATATTACTATTAATTATATAGATCGACAGTAGACATGCTTCAAGAATTAACTACCATATCCCAACGATCTACATTCTACGTCTTTTAATTAAATTATGTTGTTATGCAGGTCTAAGTTTTACTGTGCTATAAAGAACATGCAACTACGCTACTTTCGCTCGCCCGTCGTCCCTCCATCTCGGGTCTGTGGTTTGGTGACCTGAAAAATAGCAACTCAACAGGCGCGCGCCACACTTGTGGTAGAAAACCCCCACAATATTAATCT
Organism: Schistocerca nitens; assembly: GCF_023898315.1. Classification (NCBI taxonomy): domain Eukaryota; kingdom Metazoa; phylum Arthropoda; class Insecta; order Orthoptera; family Acrididae; genus Schistocerca; species Schistocerca nitens. The sequence goes on from NC_064621.1 coordinate 374,037,082, forward strand.
AGTTATTGTTAAATCCTACAGTTTAACTTATCCTAGTATCGTACTTTCCCTTTTATTTATTTATTTATTTATTTTATTTTATTTATTTATTTATTTATTTATTGATTTTTTTATTTACCTTATACAATACCCTTACATAGTTCCTGTTACGCTGAGATGTCTTGCTGCTCGCCGCTATTGACGACAGTGATGTGCGCGCCGTACGACATGACCTCCGAGTTTTCATTACGCCTCACTGAAACTCCAGAGACTGGGTTAGCCATGGCTATACACGACAATAAATTTATAGTTGCAACTTCCTTCTCTATGTGAAGCGGTTTTCGTGATCAAAGTACACCTTTCCAGAAGCAATGTAATATGACCAAGCCAGGACTGGTTCCTGTTGAGGATTCAGACACCCAACACACGCCAGCTACACAGTATGTCACGAATATCCAAGTACAATTCCTTGGTGATTCATCTGTGACAAAAACGAGCAGCACGCTAAATCCCCAACCAGCACATTAGCATGGTAGGCTTTTATGCCCTCATTTCTCTCGTCTAGGGCACCATTAGAGTCAAATGCTCACAGGTTCACCCCGACTTGCAAGACAACGATACCGGCGCAGCTCTGCAAAAACTATACTGCCCATATTCACCCTCGAAATCGCGCAATATACCACAATCGTGCAGTGCACTGACGCGTGCCTGCAAGCATTGGTATGAACGTCTCACGAACTGGTTGTGGCCGCTATGGAGCGTATCACGACCTCTCAGAACGCTTCTAAGAGCACGTTCTTGTATGCGCCCGTTTGTGCGACGTCTCGTCACTCATCCTTATCCCTTAACATGGACACCAGATAGGAAAGGACTAAAACATTGCTCATGGAAAGGTAGTGTCTCCTACTCCATCGACATTGGAGATCGCAAACATAAACAAAAAGAGGATAGCAGCAGTAAATTCTTATGCAAGACAACGCAGCGTGTTAACACTTTAGCAATCTTAATCTATTAATGCAACGGTTATTGTTCCCCGAAAAAAGGTTCATATCTTTGCCTATTCTACTATGTACATTTCTTACACTACTACTATTCTACGAACTCCTTTATGTGAGAGATGTGGTGGAGTCCTATGGACTTCTTTCCTTTCAGCGTCTCCAATTCATAAGCATTGTGGTGAGCTGCTCTCCTTATACGGTACGGGCCGTTGTAAACAGAATAGAATTTTTGGCATTTCATTTTTTGTTTGTTCGAAAGTCGGAAAGACTTAACGAGCACCTTTTGTCCAACTTGGAAGTGTCGTAGACGAGCTCCCCTGTCGGCACGTCTCTTCCTGACCTCTGCTGCAGCCCGTATCCTCTTGAGAGCCAAATCCACTATGGCTTGGTGCTGCGTTCGCGCCCTTGGTGGGAAGTTTACGACCTTGGTTATCAAGTCCTTAGGAATCCGGTTTTTCAGTACTGTAATGGGTGCCAATTTTGTTATCCCATGGGGTGCCTCATTGATCACCTCCTGGAAGTCTTTAAGGAAAACGTCCCATGTCGTGTGCTGTTTGTTACAGTACAACCGGCACAAGTTTCCGAGTTCTTTAATAACCCGTTCTGCAGCATTCGAGCTCGGATGGTGTGAAGATATAAAAATGGGATCAATTTTACATCGACGCAACGTCTCCTTCCATGTTTTTGACTTAAACTGTGGCCCGTTATCAGAAATGATTCTACTCACATGACCAACCTGTGGTAGGAAATCCCGGATGAGGGCTCGTGATACAGTTCGTCCTGTCGCCCTCTTCAGTGGCGTAAAGGTAACGTATTTGGACGTTAGTTCAACAAACACTAATACGTAAGTATATCCTCTTCTTGTTCTTGGCAAGGGTCCCATCAAATCTGTTGCTGCTAATTGTCTTAATTTGGTCGGTACGATTGGGTATAATGGTGCCTGCATGCTCACAGTGGTGTGCTTAGCCTTTTGACAGTCTTTACACACCGACAGTACCTTCCGAATTCGACGCTCCATGTTTCGAAAGTAACACATGGTCCTTAGCTTGAGATTGCACTTGCGTGGTCCGAAGTGTCCATAGCTGAGGTGAGTATGCCATATAACCTTGTTTATTAGGTGTTCAGGGATGCATACCCCCCATTCAGTGTCATTGGCATAATTTCGGTGGAAAACTATGCCTTTACGCAAGAGGTAGAACTGCCTGATGGTGGCGTGTCTTCTGTCTATCCATTTCTGTTTCAATAACACTAGAGCAGGGTCCTTGTCTTGCTCCTTCTTGATGTCCTGCATACTACAGGTAATAAAATTCTCAAAGGCTACTTTCTGCATATAGTAAAGGCAGTAGTGATTTTCCTCTAGATCTTCTTCCATGTTGTGCTCAAATCCGATCGGTGACCGTGATAAGGCGTCTGCAATAATGTTCTGACTGCCGGGGATATATTCTATCGAAAAGTTGTACTGCTGTAGATATGATGCCCACCTAATGAGCCGCCTGTGATTAAGCTTTGCAGTCATCAAGAACTCGAGTGCCTTGTGGTCTGTGTAGACTTTCGTCTTGCGACCAAAAAGAAGGTATCTGAATTTTTCAAACGCCCATACAATAGCCAGCGCCTCTAACTCGGTTACTGAGTAATTCCTCTCACTCTTGGCTAGTACTCTGCTAGCAAACGCAATTGTCTTCCACACCCTGTTTCCTTCATGTACATAGTCTTGGAACACCATGACACCCAGACCGGAGTATGAACTGTCCGTTACTATGCAAAGCTCTTCTGCTAAATTAGGGTGTGATAGGATGGGTGCTTGTAATAGTGCGAATTTTAATGTTTTCCATTCGGATTCGGCCGCCTCATCCCATTCCCAAGGAATCTTCTTTCCTGTAAGTTGATGCAACCGAGGACTGCTCTGAGTTTTGACATGTATAAAGCGGTTGTAAAAATTTATGATCCCCAAGAACCCCCTTAACTGCTTCTTTGTCGTAGGAATGGGAAACTTTTCAATCGCTTCGATCTTTTCGGGATTTGGCGCAATGCCCTCACCCGTGATGATATGTCCTAGAAATTTCACAGAGGACGTCCCAAAATTCGATTTTTCGATATTGATAGTCACACCGTATTCCTTGAATGTCGCTAGGAGTTCACCGAGGACCGCATTGTGCTCTCCCCACGATTTCTCCGCGATCAAAAAATCGTCCACATAGCTGGTGACATGACGTTTCAAATTATCGCTTAGTATGCCGTCCAGCCCCCGAATGAATGCGGCAGATGAAACGTTCAAACCAAATGGTAGACGACGAAACCGGTAACATCTTCCAAATGCTAAAAAGGCTGTGTACTGTCTGCAATTTGGATGGAGCTCGATCTGCCAGAAACTCGATTTTAGATCAACTGATGAGAAGATTGATATTCCATGGAAGTTTTGTAAGAGTTCCTCTAATCGTTCCGGTCTGTCTGTTTCGGGTTCTATTATGGTATTAATTTGTCGCGAGTCCAAGACTAAACGAATACTACCATCTGCCTTCTCGACTACTCTTAACGGGTTATTATAGGCTGAAGCCGTAGGTTCTATTATTCCTTCACTCAGCATTCGCGTAATTTCAGCTGCTACTTTCTGTCGATATGCCAAGGGGATTGGATATGGTGTCACACGAAACTGGTTGTGCGGACGGACACGAAATTCATATTGGAAGTTCTTTATTGATCCTGTCTTGGGAAGGAAGACCTCCGCATGTTCTACTAGTAATTTATGAAGTTCTTTGCGGTGTTCGCACCTTATATCCTTTATTGCTTCCACTTTTTCTCCTATTTTCTCCTTTATTTCTCCCATTATTCCGACTTCATTCTCATCCGTGTCCTCTCCCCTATCCGCAACGTCGACCTGTTCTTCCTTTCTGTCTTTCAGACACGCATAGTTTATCCGAACACAGTTAGACGGTAGTTGAGCTGGGATCAGCTGATCGTCGAACTTAATGTGGACGGGATTCCCTTTCCTCAAAACCACTTCACCTCGTCCTAGATCAACTATCGCTTCATGTTCATTTAGGAAGTCCGTTCCTATTATCATGTCGATCGCCAGATTTGGCACGATCCAGAAGTTAGACTCTATTTTGTGTCCTTGGCAGGAGAATTCCAGTCTTGTTTGTTGGGTGACCTCCGAACATTTACCCGCTAATGCCCCTTTTATTTTGGTTTTCTTAACCGATAGAACAGGCCAGTCCATCTCCTGAGAGCACCTCTTGTATGCTGCCTCAGATATTGCTGTTATGTAGCTTCCACTATCTATTATCGCATTCATACTCTTTTCAGCTATTGCTACTGTGATAAGAGGCTGCCGATCTTGTCTAGGAGTTGCTTTATGTTCCTCGAGCAGGATTTCTGATACATCTTCGTAATGTATCATCCGTAGTTGGCCAGGTCCGAGATTACGTGCGAAATTCCGGCGGCCTGTGTTCGCACTAGTCTGGCGTCAATCCCTTGTTAAGCTCCCCCTCCTCTGACGTGCATTAGGATTTGCGGGTCTTGTTTCAATCTCCTGGTTCCACTGTTGTCCTTGGTTTCGCTCTCTCCAATTACGGTCGCTTTGCCGTTCGTTATTCCTCCTATCCCAGATTCCTTGTCTAGATTGACCCTGCTCCCTGACGTTCTGGTTTCCGTGCCTTTGGTTTCCATAACCTTGAATAGCGTAACCTTGACTTCCGTAACCCTGGTTTCCTAACTGACCAGTGCGATTATGCGATCTGTTGTCGTCTTCTGTTCCTGGCCGGTGGTATCTGTTACTTTGCCCCTTCTTCCTGTCCTTTGCGTCTTGTTTATCAAAGACTACTTCGAGTTCGCGCAATAGACTCTTGAATGCTTCTATGTCAGATCCACACTTGCCGACAAGTGTCTGTTGGTACCTAACTGGCAATTTGGAAAAGCAAAATTTAATGATTTCTCCGTTACTATATGGACTATCTAAAAATTGATTCTTCTTGAGTAAATCATCAAGAAATTTGGTTGCGCTCCTATGCCCGGACACTTCCAGTTCAGGACAAAATATTATTTCCTCTTTAATCCTGTCTTGCGTTTCCTTTGACCAGTAGGTCCGCAGGAATGCACCAACAAATTCCTGATCAGTCCGACACGTCACTGCCACACCCCGCATCTTTTCCGCGGCTTGGCCTTCGATGTGTCCACACATGAATTCTAATTTTGCCTGGGTTGGCCATGATGCCGGTAATGAATTTGTGAACTGCATCACCCAGCTCTTCGGATGCATCGACCCTCCATTTTCTTTGAACTTCTGGAATTTTAGTATCGACAGGAAGTGGTTGTGATCAAAATCCGTTCTGATCCTCGCACTGGTGTTGTCACTCGTTTCCGATACTTGCACGTCTGCTGAGTGTCCTGCTCTATCTTGCTGATAAGTGTGATGTGCTACCTCTGTATCACAGTGGAAGTGGCACTCAGAATTCACTCTCCTAAGTGGGCTATAATTATTGGAGCTATTACTCGCTGTTTCTGCGTGTGCAGTGTTAGTTCCGCACTCGGTCAATGGGCTAGAGCACGGCGGGCTTTTCCTCGGAGACACAATTCTTTGTACTCCATCATTGGTACCCGAACGCGCAGTGCTCGTGTGCCCGTTTTGCTCTAGTTTTGCTATCCGACTCTCTACTTCTTCCATTCGTTTCGTGGTGTTCGCAACCGCGATATTACCTTGAGTTTTTAAGAATGCTAGGGATTTTGAGTGGGATTGTGTTGTACGTCGCAAGCGCCCTGCGAGTTTAGAAGTTGATTCCGCGACTTTCATTGCCCCTATTGCTGCCGTTTTGGCTAGGCCTGCTACTTTTTGTGCTACCATTGACATTTGTTTTGCTTCTCCACATTCTTTCTTTATTGTTAATAATTCCCCACGAATTTCCCCTATATGCGAAATTATTGCCTCCGTGTCCTTCTTACGCTGTTCGTCAGCTTCTTCTTTCTCCTTCTTACGCTGTTCGTCAGCTTCTTCTTTCTCCTTCTTACGCTGTTCTTCAGCTTCTTCTTTCTCCTTCTTACGCTGTTCGTCAGCTTCTTCTTTCTCCTTCTTACGCTGTTCTTCAGCTTCTTCTTTCATTGATCGTAGGAAGCTCAGTATTGGGTTAATGTCATCATTTTGATCCTCGTCACACATGGGTGATGTAACTCTGGACACCTGGGCGCTAGAGCTCTGACGTGGCCGAGCTGGCCCCTGTCTGCTCTCGTTCGTTTGATTATAAACCTCTACTACCGTCTCGACCTGTGTGCCTGTCTCTGTTTCATCCTCTACCTCACTCTCATAATCACGGCGGCGACGTTGCTCTAAGATCGCGTCCAAATCACCTTCCTCATCAATGAACCTGCCGTCCTGTCCTGCTAAAAATGTGCCCATCTCATCTCTGAACCTATCCTCGTCAGTAAACTGCCCCTTATCCATTATTCTATCCTCTTTTGTTTTAGCTTCGATCGATAATAGTCGTGCCTTACTTCTCGTGATCATTCATGAGAAACAAAATTTATCTAAAATTCACAATAAAATCATCTACTCCCAATATTTTTTCACATAGACATAAAATTTCAACAACGCCGTTCCAACGCTGTAATCACAAACACAATTTGATGTGGTACAGAAACCGCACACAAATCCGACAAAGTGCGATGCGGTACAGACACCACATCAGCGAAACACAAAAAAAACAATGAACAAAAAATATATACACTGAAAACAAAAACTGTAGTCATGCGCCGCTACTTAAAACTAAACGCGGAACTACCAAAAAAAACTTGGGTATTAATCATTAAAAAATAGAGAGAAAAAAAATTGAATGTTCCTACTAAGAATCCTGTTTGTTTATCAGAGATTCACAGGAAAGATCCGAGGCCAAGGGTCGCCATATTATGCGAGGTGCCGGGGCTAGTAGTGTATTTATCACTAAATTCTACTAGAATCCACATGTGTAAATCATGCTCTAAGCCCCCCCTATTCTAACTCCGACTTTTGCTGTTGCACAAGGATAAAAAAAATACGCGAACTGACTCTAATCAACCCTGCTAGTGGAGTAGAAGAGAGTTTGGCACCTGCAGTAATTTAATTTGATACATAAGTTAAATAAACAAAGGTTTCATTAGCATAGTGAGGAATGATAGGGTTGCTCTATTGATTAACAGAATGAAAGTTCTGTTCAAACTAACAATATGATTTATTAAGATTAAACACAGAATAGTAAAAGAAACACAGCAAATTTATAAAACATCAAATTGGCTAAAATTGGAGATTCATACAAACACTATAAAGGTGAAGTTGTCCCTAACTTAGATCGTGAGGTTTAAGACGAAGTGGTATGTGGAGCCAATTCCTTTCCACTCAAATCTCAAGAGAGACACACAGCTAACCCAATGGTAATTGCTGTTACTCGAAACTGAACAAAGTTAGAAAAGGATGAACAGGCGCGCTCTGCTGAGCTCTGATTATCACCTAGGAAAATCCCTATCTGCCGGTGCTGCGGATGTACATTACCAACAGTCTTCTTATCTCCCAGAACACGATCTGGCGTACCGCAGGCGAGGGCTGGCTGCTTCAACGTCCTCGACCGAAAGGCGACTGCCGACTACTCAGAGCACCCGTACAGGCCGAACACACAACATTCCCACCCCCACGACAGTGGCCGTGGTTACGTTCCAATCAGCAACACCAAAACCGGCGGAAATTCCACTCCATTGCCGGAGCACTACCATTCCACCAATGGAGATTCTTGGCGCCAATTTCTGTGCTGATTTTGCCCCGTCACGGAGCTATGCCCTTAGCAAGCCAATCACAGTTCCTATTTTGCAGAAAGCGCGGTAATTTTCCCGCCCCAGCTGCCTGGGTACATAAGTCATTCCCACGCCTCGCTGGTAGCCCGCCAGAAAGTGTTTTCGCTAAGCTTCTGCGAAGCAACGGAACCACCAGCCCAGCCGCCACTTCCGGCTTTCGCGGCCGCGTCTCCTGACAATGTCGGCGTCCGGAGAGTATTCACTCGGCCCCCACACCTGTCAGCCTACCCTTTCAAAGTGAGAAGAGCCCGCCTGTCACTGGACCACCCGGGTGGCGAGAGACGCTACATGGGAAGTCCGCGTGTGAAGGAACAACGGAACCTCCACCGCATGCAACTAGAGGGGAGAATCGTAAGATAGAAATATGAGAGGGGGCTCATGCCACCTCTCAGGATATGCTTATGCCTTTTCGTTTGAAGACATTGGCAATCTGATATGAAATGTTCCCTAGAAAGGGGATTGTATGGAAGACGTTATTTTCTTTTTGTTTTTTGTGTTGTTATTGCTTTGGCATTATTGAGTGTTTTAAGGTGTCTACTATGGAGCTGTTATAACCATTCTCAATAGCTGTTTGTTTTATTATTTCAAATTCTTGATCACATTTCTCTTCAGAGAGTGGTAGTTGGATAGCTCTATTGATCATGTACCGGAATGCTGCCATTTTGTGTGCTGCGGAGTGATAAGAGGAGTTGTGGATTGTGGTACGTGTTGGGTAGTTGTTGAAAAACTGGTTCAACTCAGTGAAGTCATCTTCAGTGCCTTTGATTAAAATGATGGTCTCATCTACATATCCGTAGTAGTAGATGATACTTTCCAGGAGGTAGTGATTGGAATTTAGGATTTTATCTTCTAGGTTACTTATAAATACTTCTGCTAGCAATCCGGAAACATTTGAGCCCATTGCCAGACCATCTGTTTGTCTGTAGATTTTATTGTTAAATTTAAAAAAAGTTGTGTGAAAGTGTGAATGGAAGCAGGTCCATTAGTTCGGGACGGACAGTCCTGGCGTTTCTGCTGTGAATAGCACCAAGGACATGACTTAATTCAGTTCGCCAGTTCAGAGAGCTATTTACGCGCATGGTGAACTGTTTACGCGGCGTGGCTGGTGCATGCACTCGCTGCCTACTGGCCGGTCGTAAGCAAGGGACGACTCAACCCGACAAATTGGTGGCTGCTCAAATTTATCGGCCAACACGGCACCTGAGTCGTACTGACCTAGTTCTTTCACTATGTGCTGAAATGATGGATTGGACTGTTTCAAAATCTGTTCTCTAAATGTGACATCAGTTACATTGTACATTATCACACAACATAACATGTGAATATAAAGCACCACAAGCACATTTGAATTTGCATTTCCTCGTTATACCCTGCAAACCTGTTACCCACTCGCAATAAGTTTGTTCTGGCCTTTTTTTGCAATTGGAGAATTTGTACTTACCTGCCACCACATTCACTTGTTGGTCATAATAATTAGTTAGGGACTCTAGGACCTGATCACTGGAAAGTTCACTCGGAGTTGCGATAGGGAACAATTTCTGAATGAGGCGAAACACTACACTTCATTCCATTGACCTAAAGTACGAGGTGCATTCAAGTTCTAAGGCCTCCGATTTTTTTTCTAATTAACTACTCACCCTAAATCGATGAAACTGGCGTTACTTCTCGACGTAATCGCTCTGCAGACGTACACATTTTTCACAACGCTGGCGCCATGATTCCATGGCAGCGGCGAAGGCTTCTTTAGGAGTCTGTTTTGACCACTGGAAAATCGCTGAGACAATAGCAACATGGCTGGTGAATGTGCGGCTATGGAGAGTGTCTTTCATTGTTGGAAAAAACCAAAAGTCACTAGGAGCCAGGTCAGGTGAGTAGGGAGCAAGAGGAATCACTTCAAAGTTGTTATCACGAAGAAACTGTTGCGTAACGTTAGCTCGATGTGCGGGTGCGTTGTCTTGGTGAAACAGCACACGCGCAGCCCTTCCCGGACGTTTTTGTTGCAGTGCAGGAAGGAATTTGTTCTTCAAAATATTTTCGTAGGATGCACCTGTTACCGTAGTGCCCTTTGGAACGCAATGGGTAAGGATTACGCCCTCGCTGTCCCAGAACATGGACACCATAATTTTTTCAGCACTGGCGGTTACCCGAAATTTTTTAGGTGGCGGTGAATCTGTGTGCTTCCATTGAGCTGACTGGCGCTTTGTTTCTGGATTGAAAAATGGCATCCACGTCTCATCCATTGTCACAACCGACGAAAAGAAAGTCCCATTCATGCTGTCGTTGTGCGTCAACATTGCTTGGCAACATGCCACACAGCCAGCCATGTGGTCGTCCGTCAGCATTCGTGGCACCCACCTGGATGACACTTTTCGCATTTTCAGGTCGTCATGCAGGATTGTGTGCACAGAACCCACAGAATTGCCAACTCTGGAGGCGATCTGTTCAACAGTCATTCGGCGATCTCCCAAAGCAATTCTCTCCACTTTCTCGATCATGTCGTCAGATCAGCTTGTGCGAGCCCGAGGTTGTTTCGGTTTGTTGTCACATGATGTTCTGCCTTCATTAAACTGTCGCATCCACGAACGTACTTTCGACACATCCATAACTTCATCACCACATGTCTCCTTCAACTGTCGATGAATTTCAATTGGTTTCACACCACGCAAATTCAGAAAACGAATGATTGCACGCTGTTCAAGTAAGGAAAACGTCGCCATTTTAAGTATTTAAAACAGTTCTCATTCTCGCCGCTGGCGGTAAAATTCCATGTGCCGTACGGTGCTGCCATCTCTGGGACGTATTGACAATGAACGCGGCCTCATTTTAAAACAATGCGCATGTTTCTATCTCTTTCCAGTCCGGAGAAAAAATCGGAGGCCTTAGAACTTGAATGCACCTCGTAGTGTAGTTTTACAGTACCTGGTACGTTGTGAGCAATTACGTGGGCTTAAAACTGTTGCAACCACCTGACAAATTTCTCTTGTTGTTCTTGAAACTGGCCAAAAGGCGGTAAGGTACTGGGAGCTGCAGTAGGGGCTCGCTGCACTGTATTGGTGGCTTGAGCGATGAGTAGCTGCTGTACCGTATTTAGCATCGTGGCAGTTTGTTGGTTCTGATACTGAAACAACTGTGTTATCTATGTTGTATCTATCGGTTGCAAAAAATGGTTCAAATGGCTCTGAGCACTATGGGACTTAACATCTATGGTCATCAGTCCCCTAGAACTTAGAACTACTTCAACCTAACTAACCTAAGAACATCACACAACACCCAGTCATCACGAGGCAGAGAAAATCATTGACCCCGCCGTGAATCGAACCCGGGAGCCCGGGCGCGGGAAGCGAGAACGCTACCGCACGACCACGAGCTGCGGACTATCGGATGCAGCTGTGGCGCTTAAACAGTGGGTGGGAGTGGAAGAGACAAATGCGATAAAAGACAATGCAAGCAATAAAAATAATTAAATAAGGAAAGAAAATTTCTGAAAAGCCCATCTGAAACACTGATTATCAAAAACAATATAAGAAACTGTTAAACATGTAAACACCCATGTAAAGAAAAGACAATGCAGAATTAAGACGCTAGCAAAACACAGAAGAAAATCCATGGCCGCAGGCACGGGGTTCTTCTTGATTCTCATTGCCAAACGCTGAATCCTGCCTAGTGGTTGTCACATTGTGCGGTGTCTAGAAAACCTGCTTTCTCGGATTGCTAGAAAACAATTCAAGCAGATCGTATTAATAAGTTTTATTACAAAAAAGTAAATGACAATACTTAACTTTGAATACTACATAGATATCTCGCGAGCAAAGGACGACACGCAGAATAATCAATGTCCTTCTGTATAACAGTTGCAAGTATGGTCTACCTAGAATGTGCAAGCAAAGTAACACAGTGTTGAGGATTCAGGTCGGTAGTCTTGAAGCTTTTGTGGAACTGAGCCGGGACCAATGGGGCGTGGCGCTTATGTCCCCTTCGCATACAAGCCGCTGCTGTCGTGTTGTCGTCCTGGAGAGGGGTCGATAAGCGTGCAGTTGGCTGAAATCTCCTTCATAGCCCTTTCTGCTCTCTCGTTCATTACTGGCTTGCCGACGCTTTGCTTTACGCCGCAACAACTTCAGTGTTCAAATTCCTGCCAGACACACATATTGTGGGGAGACAACTGTGGTAGAGAGCCTCAAGAAATCACAGAAATCCTTCAGAATCAGGGACACACGCCAAAAAGCGAAAACGACGGATCATGTCAGTAACGAAGGGTGTCAAGGTATGGCGAAGCTGATGAAGTGCATTGAAATACTCAATGATTCCAGACAGTTCTATGAAAATATATTCAAGGGGAATAGTGCTGTGATTGGTGCAAATGTAACTGAAGTGATGGAAAATGTAGATGTTGGGAAACAGAGTAAGACACAGGGCTGCAAATATGTTAATTGAATCGACTTAAAATACTTATATAATTGCCTTAACGTATTTAATGCATTATACATCAGTAATACTTTAATATAAGTCATATTCCTTTTATTGGGTTTAATTGGTAAATGGATGACAAAAAAGAAACTTTACATCAATATGTTACGCATAAAGTTAGCTTTGAAATATTTTCATGGTCTTTTTTAAATATGTGTGCGCAGATTCTCCTTTTAATTTGTTGATGTACCAATTGCTGTCTGCCGGGCTGGCCGAGCGGTCCTAGGCGCTTCAGTCTGGAACCGCGCGACCGGTACGGTCGCAGGTTCGAATCCTGCCTCGGGCATGGATGTGTGTGATGTCCTTAGGTTAGTTAGGTTTTAGTAGTTCTAAGTTCTAGGGGACTGATGACCTCAGAAGTAAAGTCCCATAGTGCTCAGAGCCATTTGAACCATTTTTGAACCAATTGCTATTTAGAAAATAATACATCTCAAGTAAAGTTTGAAAAATTTTCATCCACATACAAATCCCTAACTATCGTTTGCATTTTCTGAAAAATTGACTGATGACCTCAGATGTTAAGTCCCATAGTGCTCAGAGCCATTTCCTGAAAAATTACGATTTGTCAGAAAGCGAGTTTTGAAAAAAAGGCCTCAAATGGACTAGTGAGAGTAGAATACATACCTGTGCAATACCTGGTACTCAGTTAGTTTTTACACAAATAAAAGAGTTCCAGAGATGGACATGTCGCAAACTACGAGGAGAAATTCTAGGACTCAAGGAGAATCGAACCAGCATAACTACGGAGTTATGGGAAGCAGAAGCTCTCTCAAAGTCGGAAACATTGTGGGCAGGATCCTAATATGAGGAGGAAGATTTGGATTTTGCTGCTCCTTAATTTACTGCAGATATCGGTGCGGGATGAAGAACTGAAGGTCTTGACGTGGCCATCAACCAGGCAAGTGTCGACTTGAACCCAGACCGCAGCTTGCTGGACAGTGATCGCCGCTCCGAACCGGTTCGTGCAATCGATGCGGCGTGAGTGCGGTAGCCGCGCGTCGGCTCGCGCTGTCCGTCGCATCGATGTGTTACCGGAGTGGAGAGGAGAGGAGAGCAGAGAGCAGGAGAGCCGTTGTTGTTGTTTGACGCGCGGCGGCGTGTTTGGCTTACGTCAGGCCGCAGCTGAGTTAACACTTGCTCGCGCAAACACCGCAGGCTCTGGCCGCTGGTCGCTGCTCATCGATTAGTCTGGTCAGCCGAGATCAACGCTGGCTGTGGACGCAGCTGCCTTCTGCTCCCGGCCACAGTAAATAACTTTTCTCCCCACCTGCCCTCGGTTTGATGATGCGCCTCAATAGGAGCCCGGTGACACATGATTGCGGAACGACTTGGTTGCTTGCTAACTAATTTTACCCACTCTCGTCTAAAATTTAAGACCTCATAATAATTAAAGTGAAGGGTTCGAAGTCCTTTGTATTACAGGATTGAAGACTCACCATACGCCGAAATATCTTAACAACTTAATATCGGCTATCTGCTCAAAAATATGCAGTTACATGTTAGTGGGATATTAATATGGGGTGTCGGCTAGAACTCTGCGGGGGACACTTTCTATAAGTTGTCTGGATATATGTGGAGGAATGGCAGCCCATTCTTCCTCAAGAGCTGAAACCAGAGGAGATAGTATTGTTGGACACTGGATCTGAAGTGAAGTCGATGTTCTGACCCATCCGAAAGGTGTTTCCTTGGGTTCCAGTCAGGATTCTGGGCAAGCCAGTCATTTTTATGAATGTTATTGTCATAAGCCATTGCCTCATTGATTTTTCCATATTCTCAAGCTGATACAACAAATGATCAACTCCGAACTTTTCCCATAGATGAGCAGTACAAAATGCTGTACAACGCGTTCAGATCTTTCCGTATTTAGTGTTTTCTTAAGCGTTATATGTGGACCACATCCTAACTACGAAAACACCCCCGTACCGTGAAAGCAGCTCCTCTGTACTTCACAGTTGGCACTACACGTGATGGCAGGTAACGTTCTCCACGTATTCGCCAACGAAACTGTTTCCATCGGACTGCCGCAAAGTTGGTTTGACTCATTACTCTACATCATCATTTCCAGTCATCCACCGTCTAGTGGTATGGCTCTTTACGCCACAAGCAAGTGTCGCTTAGCACTGACTAGACCTAGAGAAATGAGTGGCGTGTGGGTAGCTCGACTGTATTATCCCATTTTTTAAATTCTTTCTCGCAGTCATTGTACAAACTGAAGTTCTCTTACACTTTGGACCCTCCGAGTGATTCCTTCCATTTATATCATGTAGTTTAGGGACAATCACCTTCTGAAGTACTGTACAGCCCCTTTGTGTCAGTGCATAAGGTCTGCTGGTATTTGTTCAGCTGTGACTGTTTCATCACGTTTCCACTTCACAGTCGGATCAGCAGCAGTCGACGTGGGCAACTTTAGAAGGTTTGACATGTCCGTGATGGATATGTTACTCAAGTAATATCCAGTGACTAGTCAATGTCCGAAGTCACAGAGCTCTCATGAACGTCCTATTCTTCTGTTACTGCTATGCTGCTGACAACACAACAACCCCTCCTCCTTCTTTACTGGCGGATCCTCCTCTCGAGACAACTAGTTGTCAGTTTCGAATTACATAGGTGTGTCCGGAAAGTTTTCAGTAGATAATGTATGAAGAATACTAACGATAGCAGTGTAGCATATGCGTACTGTATTCAAATAACACCATTTTGGTCATTTGGTCATGCAATTCAGGCATTAAAAACACTTGTAAAGCAGTCATTTCCACTACCATTTGCAGCTGTCTAAGTCAGGGTGACTAATCTGCAATTCCAGGGAACGGTCTTCCCTATGTACTCTTTCCTTGACGAGATTTCAATAAATGAGGTTCACAAGATATGAGGGGAGTAGAGTAAGTACGGCAACTTGTTTTCTCGGCCACTTTCAGTTGAAGAAACGCGGAATTTGTAGTGAGACGTCGTGGAATATCCGTACTGCCACCCCAAAACTTTCATGAAGTTCTTATTCGTGGCGGCGCTATACGCAACCTTCAAATTGAAGTCTGCAACGGAGGTGCGATCGAAGCAGAGATCTGTCATTGAGTTTCTATTGAAGGAAAATCATAAAATGCCAGACATTCATAGGCGCAGAATGTCTACGGAAACCTGGCAGTGAGTAAAAGCACGGTAAGTAGTTGTGCGAGGCGTCCGTCGTCATCGCAACAAGGTCGCGCAAACCTGTCCACTCTCTTGCGTGCTGACAGGCCGCCTACTGCTGTGACTCCTCCAGTGTTGGAACATGCGGACACTCTCATTCGAGGCGATTGACGGATCACAATCAAATGCCTCGCAGCTCAACTGGACGTCTCCGTGAGTACTGCCGACACACTTGTCCACCAGCTGGGTACTCAACGATGTGTGCCAACTGCGTTCCTCACCGCTCAACGGAAGATCAAAAGGAGGAACGAAGAATCATCTGTACGGAACCGCTTGTGCGTTACGAGGCTGATCGTGATAACTTTTTGTCGAACAGTACGTGGATGGTGGGGAGGATATTCATGCTGAAATACGTTTGTTCCGACGCCGACCAGTAGAGTGGGACAATGTGAGCATACACGGCGTAAGGTATTCGCATTGAACGGGGATTAAGCCGAAAAATAAGGTTCTGTAGTCAGAAGAGTGGAGAATAATACGGTGTATAGGAATCCTGAGTAAAAAAAAAAAAAAAGCTGCTTCTAGAAAAAAACTGTGTAGCAGTACTTATCGAATGCCCCTCGTATCAAAAAAAAAATATTTCTAAATAGTTTTGCACCATGAACATCTTTACCGAGTGTCACCAAGGTAATACGACGTTATTCCGCTGGGATAGCTTGCTTACAGTTTCACCTCAATGGCAGCATATTTTCGGTACCGGTTAAAGACATTACTTGAACTTCTTAAGCGAGGAACACAGCACAACCTGCCCAGAGGACCGCCACGTGCAGCTTCTCTGAGAAAAGTTCAATCGTGTGACGGTCATAGGAGTAAAATATGGACGGATCAAACTGTTGACTGCAGCAAAATTACAACATATCGATTGGTGACGGACGTAGGAAACAGTTTTGCAAGAAGAGTAGGCAGAGGTCCTGCCAGGTGGATTGCATCACTAGAAGACGATATAATTGCTCTGCCATCTCTCACGAATAGACGGCAGCTGAGATACGGGTAGACGCTGTGGTCATTAGTGTCACCACGACCCTTAGGGCATAGATTACTCTAAGGTGGGTTGAGACCTTGAGTTGTCATTCGTACATTACCTCTGACGCTATATCGCACACAACAGATTTTTGCATGTTTTGGACCTAGAATCAATGTGGACTTTGGGGTTGCATAGTGTGACACTCAGCGATGATATCGCAACTGACACCAAATCTCAGCAACGGTAATCTCAGTTATTATAAAAAAAATTAACAAACATCGTCTGGTTCATTACACCGGTTTCAATCTTCCCTGCATATCATATTCAATTCATCCGTAGCAATAAGCAGTTTGTCAGTAGCTTTCTTTCTTTTTTTTATGAGTCACCAGTCTTCTGTCCCCGAATTCATTTCATGTGCGAGCCTCTTCATCTCAGAGTAGGACTTGCACCATATGCCTCAGTTATTCGTTGGATGTATTTAGTGCAGCCTTTCCCAATTAGTTCGTTAGTGCCCCATTTTTATTTCTGTATTCCTGAATCTACTCAGTTACCTTCCCTGCACCTATGTCTAGCCATCCAGCTTTGCCATATCCCTTTTTAGACGTACCCATTCCTCTTCCAATGAATATCCATCTTTGGTGTTCATTGTCGCAGTAAACCATTAATCCTCAGTGTTTCAGTATCCCACTTCTCTTCCATACCTATTCTTCTGCCCGAGTCTCTTAAACTTCAGCCTACTATCCATTGTTACTAAATTGTGATCAAAGTCTATACATGTCTCTATCTACGCCTTACAATCCAATATCTGATTTTGGAACTTGTGTCCTACCATCATGTAATCTACCTGGAATCTTCCCATAACACGTGGCCAGAAATAAAATTCTTCCTCTTGTGATTTTTTAGTAGTGTATTCGCCATTATTTGCTGACATTTACTACACAACTCAATTAATCGGTCTCCTCTCTCAAGCCTACTACCAAGCCCATATTCACCATATACTCAACTACCCACTCAGTATCATCATATACTATTTATATTTCCTCATCTTCTGCTTCTGATGCGGGCGTGGATAACTGCACCATTATTGCTGGCAATGATTTGGTGTCGTTTCTGATGAGAACCACCACATAAATGAACTTGTCATATAAATAGCTCTCTGTCCTACTTTACCATTCGCAACGAATCCTACTCTCTGTTGGTATTACCACATATTTATCTGAACAGGAATCTTGCTTTCCATTCCACTTAAGTGATCCCCACTACGTCTAGACTGGGCCTTTGTATTTCCGCTTCTAGATTTTCTATCCTCAGAACCAGGTTAGAACTTCGGACATTACACCCTCCGACTCGTAGAACTTTAACCTTTCGTCGGTTATTCAATCTTCTTCTACTGGACCTGTACCTTCTGGCAGCCCTCTCCATGTCAGCCGAATGGAGGACTAGTCCAGAATCAGGGACGTGTTTTCCATTGCCACCTTGATCCTCATCTCGTTGATCACTGCTAATTCTTCCGCTTTTCCCGTCCCAAGGGCAAGGGAGTGCCCTAAACCTCTGTCCCGCATCCCGCCCTCTTTGACGAGGTCGTTGACACTACGAGGGAGCATGCTTACATCTGGAGTCTTTCGTCGCTATTGCTGTTGATTTTTATTCAGAACTTACGCAGTGGCTGGATTCGAATCTCGTCATCGCAGACGTTTGTCAGGCCCATAGAATAGTTTGAATGACATGAAATTCAGCGACCACTGTCACCAGCATATCCGTAGATGACCCGGTAAGAAGCCACTGAAAGCTGCGAATCCCTAGTTCCATACAACTCTATAAGTCTTGGTGTGGAGCTGCTGGGCAGGACCACAGGATTGATTTGAAAATTGTTGAAATGATGCTGATACTCGCCATTGTGTGGCAAGAGTGGTAAACACTGTTCTCATAACATTCTGGACCCCGACACAAATTAAACTAACTAACTGAAAGCTTTTTGGACTCTAGTGATCCTTGACGGCCCTGCCCAGTCCACGATTTGTCTCTAACATCATAGCTGGGATGCCATGGGAAGATGTATGTTTTCATACCAACAGCCTGTCAGTAAACTTCAAGAATTGACGCAGCGTGTGTTTTATGCATAAGAGAAAATCGACAAAAAGCGTGTGTTTTATGCATAAGAAGAAATCTACAAAACTGGCTTTTTGCTTCAGTGCTACAAAGAATTCCAGAGTGTATTCGTGCCCGTGTGGGTCACCTCATATGAAATTAACAAAGGCTAGCACGCTACATAGGCCTATACACAAGAAGGGATTAACGAGACAATTCTGCTATCAGCATACATACTAATCTTTCCTTTCTTGTAATGTCATCTGCTCGTCTTTCATTCTTTTTGGTGTTTCTGTATTTTACTGGTCTTGGAATACAGTAAATAAATTCATCGGTCGGTCCGCTTACCTTTAGTTCATTCAGATACCTGCGCCATACATCTTTGTTTTAGTAGTTTTCCCACTGATATTATCAGGTCACACACTCCAGTATGTTATCTGATCAGTTTGTTTTGCCCTCTAATTCCGAGCTTACGAAGCAACAGTACACAAAACGGATACAAAATATTCTCATCATGCTCCTGTTCTCAACTGATACTGTAATGCTGTACATGAAATACTGTGCGTGTGGTGTGTACAGTGAATGGTATTTGAAAATGATAATCGCTATAGCACTAGCTTTTTACACTATTAAATAAGTTATTTGCAAGCATATGTAATCAAAACAGTATTGTACACAATGGATAAACCGAATCACGTTGAGCTGTTTCCTTACAGAATGGCCTTATAGTTGGATGATGAGGATTCCAGTCTCCATCCGGCCACCTAGGTTTATGATTTCCGTGGGTTCCCTTAATTACTTCTGTCTATTTGCGGAATGGTTCCTGGTACAAGGCCAGGGCCATCTACCTGTCCCACCCTCGTCAAACTAGATCAGTGACTGTATAAAAGCCTACACATATGTCCTTTGTTTTTATACTTAACCTGTAACATGAGGTAGCAGAAAATTTGAATTAATCCGCTCATTTACTCGAGTTAATACAGTATCTGTAACCGACCAATTTACGACTTATGCAGCATACACTTATGTTGGTAGCACTTCTCTCAGTAATTCAAATCTATTAATTACCTTGTTATGTTGAATGTTCCCTGCATTATGACTTATCGTTCTTTATTTTACTTTCTCCTTTCTTAAATTGTCTAATACGAAACCACATACTTCCTAATTCAAACTTTCGTTATAATTATCATATCTCTCCATTTACTTAAGCAAAAATTTTTTATCCGACCAAAAAAAAAAAACCAGCAAAAAAACCATTCCAAGTAATTTTAGGAATCAAGTACTAAAGATTATAATTTGTAAGCAGATGGCAACAAGGAAATGAACCTAAAAGCTAATAAGGAAATAATTTAGACTAAGAAAAACCTTCGAACAGCTGGCATAACAGGAAAACAAGTAATTTATGGAAAATCTATCACTTTGAGAAGAAGGAGGTACCAAAGTTATTACTGTACACAAGAGATACTTTAAGAGGAGCAACTTAAAAGTGAGGAAGAACAGTTTAAAAAACATAATACAGTAAACTATTACAACACATCAACACCTGTATGTGAGGGACAAAACATTAAGACCTGCATGGCACGGTACATTCTGCAATCTATGATCTAGGAAATGAAAGGGAAAAATCGCACTTAACAATGTCGAGAACTGTAAGCTACTGGCAGCATATTTCGAAATACTATTGAACTGTAAAAAAATCAACGAAACAACTGGACTTCCATGATGTGACTTGCAAAGGGACATTCAAAATTACCAAGCTTCGGTATATTTAAAAGTTACATTAAACAATTAAAACACAGCAAAACTTCGAGCGGGGATGGTCTTGCAGAAGAAATTATTAACTCTGGGTGTTATTATGAAGGAAAAACTAATTACGTCTGGGACACTTAAACAATTTTAGAACATCTGGAAAGTTGCGTTAATTCACTCACTTCATCAACACGGGAGCAAAACAAATATAAATTATTACAGAGAAATTTTATTACTATTCTTAAAATAACTCTAGCGTATTAAATCCTCAGTTAGACAAACAAAGTGGAGGTAATTAGTCAGGATTTGTGAGTAACAGATACTGCCCAGAGCTAAATCTAAACCTTAAACACTTAATTAGTTTTATGAAAATATCAAGATAAAGAATTTTTTTTATTTTAAAAGGATTTATGAGTCAATTCACGGGGAACCGCGTCCCCCCCCCTCCAAGGCCTTTAATAATTTAGTAGTAGAGAGGAAAATCCTGGAAAGAACTGAAGAAACTCTTAAAATACAGAAAGTGAAATTTCTTGGAACGGATCTGTTCCTTCCAAATTATAGCAGAAATAGACAAGGAGGATGTTTGTCACCACTATTATTCAGCTGTGTGCTTCAAAAACATTGTAAGGGAATGAACAATAGAGGAAGAAAAACGAAAAGGTTATAATTACATAAAACTGGATGCATCGAAAGAAGCAATAAAAATTTTCAAATATATGTGAATTCCTAAGGGACCAACTGCTGAGGTCATCGGTCCCTAGACTAACACACTACTTAAACTAACTTATACTAAGAACAACACACACACTCATGCCCGAGGGAGGACTCGAACCTTCGGCGGGAAGGGCCGAGCAATCCGTGACTTGACGCCTCAAACCGCGCGGCCACTCCGCCCGGCGAATTGTTTATCCTTTGCAGACGGTCTTTTAATAATGGGTAGAACGTTACAAAACGCAAAGAAAAGACTACAATATCTGGAAGGGAGAGCTTAAAATTCAGATCCATGAATTGTTTATCCTTTGCAGACGGTCTTTTAATAATGGGTAGAACGTTACAAAACGCAAAGAAAAGACTACAATATCTGGAAGGGAGAGCTTAAAATTCAGATCCACATACATCGTCTTAAAAACCAGAATTGAGACCAAAGAAAGCAACTCATCAAGAATTTCAGAAAATGAAGTATGGAAACGTAACGAGAAGAGGCTACTTTAAATATTTGGGTGAAACAATATATATACGAAGAGAAAAAGAAGCATTTAAAACCGCATCGGGAAAAAAATTAAAAGAATATAGATGAAAGCGAGAAATCTGCTCATTAAAAACTTTTTTTTCTAAAAATGTTAAAGTAGTGGTTGTGAAAACAGAGGTCCTCTACTGGTCAGAAACGCTGCTTTTACCTGGATACAAAATGGCATTAGAACAGCTGGAAAAAATGGAAAGAAGAATCCTGCCGAAAGTAATACGGACCATCAAGAACAAAGATGGTAACTTGGTTTTGAGTCCAAAAATGTAAATGTACTCATTCAGCGCTAAAATAACAGATGACATAAGGAAAAGGCGTGTGACACCACATGGACATCTACTGCGAATGAAGGACACATTAACAATGAAGAACCACATATTCTTTCAAATTAGGAAAAGAGTGTAAGGAAATGCGTAGGGAGACTAGACAAATAGCTGTTAAAAGGAGATGTTATTCAGCAGAGAAAAATATTGCCTGGGAGTCAAGAAATTCACAGTTTGTAGCTAAAACAAAACGAACAGATAAACAGCTATAGCCAGTTGGTCAGATTAAAGGAAAAGAGCTTCTTCTCACAAAATAGAGGAGTTTTGGAGGTGGATGGAGGAAAAGATAAATAGGTAGTTGTCTTGACGTAGTCCTTCTTTGGCCTGAAAGGAAATGAGAAAACTGTAATGTCACGGTAAGACCAATACCCTTACAAGAGTGATGCACGGATGAAAAAACTAGTAGGGCAGGGTGGGGTAAAGTGACAACGGCGGGAAAAGAGGTCGTTGCATATTGTTTGCTAGAACAGCTCTGCTGCCTGTCGAGAAGTTGTCAAACTATTTGTAATATTCACTATCGTTGTTCTCATCCGCAGACAGAGAAAACTTTTTTCGTTACTTTTAAGTAAGAACTCTTTGATTTTTAGTCGTTTTATTTAAGGTAAATCATTTATATTACAGTTGTCACAGTTGTACATTTTTGCAATATCAGAGTTTAAACTGCATCTTTGGCATTATCAATGTATTCCGTTGTAGTTTCTTGACGTCTGATAGTTTCGTCTTTCGACCAGTACTGCTGACATGGTACCCTAACAGGAAAAGAGGCTACACTGCTTGTTAGGCCGAGATAGCCGGTTTTCCATCAGTTTATTTTTAATCTGTTTATCCTAATAAGAATTAGTTACATCCGTATGGTCTATCACATATAATACTAAAGACTGGCTTCTAAATCCCTTTATACACAAAGCTATCATCCACCATTTTATCCCTTTGTGATGATTTTGAATGAATTACTTAATGATATGTAAAGCTTTGTCGAACTATATTCGGCTTAGTACAAAAATACGTTTGAAAATTATTTACTTCAACCGCTTGAAATTCCTTTAGGTACTACGGCACCAAAATTTTCTGAAAATTAGTTCGAATTTCAGACCAATGAAGATAGGACCCTGTTGCCACGGAAAATCTGACTGAGCTGGTGAAGAAAGAAGCCGTTTTCCACAGCAGAATGCAATTTAATTTTCTACGAAACAAGCGTAAAAGAAGAATTATAGGGGAAAAAAGAGGTACAGTAGTTGGTAACAAGATCGCGGAAAGCTAAAAGTGTGTGTTCAGTGAGTAAGAACAAGAAGAAATCCTTAATTAAATTTTTAAAATAGAAAGCAGTATTTTTTAATTTACAGTGAATGATATACGGCAACTAGCATTCGAGTTAGCGGAGTGGAACAAAACAGCATATCGTTTTTACACTTACAAGCTCTGTGGAAATGTGTCAATTGGTTTTTAAGTTGAAAAGAAAATAACTTATAGGAACTATGTGTCTCGCTACTTTATCCTCTTAGATACGGAGAAGTGGACGTTGTATAAGTTTTCAGGAAAAATTCACGTGGTTATTGTGTATTGTTTCCTTCTTCAGATTAAAGAGGTTGGTATTATACCCAATGATATGAAGACTGAAAATATGTATACGTTAGCTTCCATGTATAACCATAGTTTGGGGAAAATTCAGTTTCTTTTAGATTCGCCACTTTACTCTGCTACTACACATTATACGAAGTTCGTTTCATCTCAGCATAAACTATACGAATAACTCACTGAACATAGTGGCAATTACTTCTGGGGTTGGAACCGTATACCACCCCAGGTATTAAGCAAACCCAGAGTTATTTTACATTTACCAACGTAAGGAAAGAATAATACTTAAGGCTTTTTTTTAAGTCAGTTTTTGCAACATCTCATCTGAGCACGGAGACTGAGTTTTACTCGTAGTTTACACACATACGTCTAAGCTGACGAATACTACTTGATGCTCTGGATATGCCACCACGTTTAACTTGCCTAATGCACTCACAGAGTATGATGCCGAATTAAGTGCGATCTTCAGAACGTTGGAGTAAGTGGAATTTAACAGTATTAACAAATTCCTTCTCTCCACTGACTACCTAATTACCCATTAGTCTATGTATCACAAATACGCAGCAGAGAAACATATCCTGATGATCATTCTCTTCCAACTTGAGGGACAACGCAAGGAGCTATGTTCATTACCTTCGGTAAAAGGGTACGTGGGAAGAAAGAGCTACGTTTGCTTGTATAGGAAACACAATTTCCCAATGTTCTGCTCTCACACATGCTGCTTCCTCTCCTTTGAGGCACAGGATCGTCCGTTCATGGGAGGAGGAATGGGTAGGCTTGAAGAACAACGAGCTGCAGTGGATGAAGCAAACGACACGGCCCTCATGTTCCACTTCCTAGCTGGTGTGGTGGGAGGAAGAGATACTTGAGCCAGTGTAGAAACAAACTACCGTATGGGTAAATAGGAATGATGTTCAGACTGCACCCTGCAGGTTTTACGTTATTAGTAGTGTTAGGGACAGGGCTTGCCATTAGGCGCCAGTACTGATAAGGCGATGTGAGTTCAAAACACAAGCGTGAGTGTGCATTACAGTTGCAGACAGTCAGTACGGATCTGGACAAGGTGAGGAGGGCTTTAATCGTAAAGCTGTTTTATTAACAACTGCAGTAGTGTTGCCGCTCTTCGCGAATATCGACGCATTAAAAGAATGCGGAGGGGTCTTCTTTCTGCACGTGAGCTGAAGAAAATAATTCGGAAGTTTGAATTATCTGGCTATTTGGGAATTACTTCCGGGCCGGCCGCGGTGGTCTCGCGGTTCTAGGCGCGCAGTCCGGAACCGTGCGACTGCTATGGTCGCAGGTTCGAATCCTGCCTCGGGCATGGATGTGTGTGATGTCCTTAGGTTAGTTAGGTTTAAGTAGTTCTAAGTTCTAGGGGACTGATGACCACAGCAGTTGAGTCCCATAGTGCTCAGAGCCATTTGAACCATTTTGAATTACTTCCGGGAGAGGCTGAAAGCCAATTGCGCCAGAATTGTTGAATACTAGCCGCAATGTGCGATCTTAAATCAGTGCCCGTTCTGCGTCACGACAGGTGATCATGGCGATCATTCCGTTGTTTATCTTTCGAAAAGCACTGAAAACAGTTGTGAAATGTTACATCTAGTGTGGTTCCAAGCTGTCGTGGATGCAGGTGTTCGCTACCCTGAGGAACGTTTGTAACCCGGAACATAAACGTGATACGCAACTAACAAACGCTACCGTCTCATGTGGAAATTAAAATATATTTCTTTCAATGGTTTATTCGTTATTTCTCTTCCGCGTGTCCTTACGAATGTTTCCACGAAGTTCTTCAACGATATCTTGTATTTCATGGGAGCGCTCCCAAATACCGAAATTTTAATTGTAACCACCATATACTTTTAACAAGCTTCCAGGTAGGACACTATCCTCTGACGCATGGATTTCTCCTCCAGTAATCGGAGCCACCAGTGAGTGGTGCTTGTGGTGTGTAGACCTCTGCACACCATATTTTAACACAGTGTGTTTTGTATCGTGATATGAGGCGGGAGCTGGCGTAACAGCTGATCTGTACACTTGGTGACGATTAAACGAATGTGATTCGTGTTTAAGGACACTGTGTAATGTCTGACCTCCAACATGGATTATTAGATATCAGATTTGAGTGTAGGTTGCTACTTCACCTTATTTTTTGCAGTGATCTGGCAATTCCAGTTGCCTTTTACATTGTTTTAGCTACTGTATAGTTATAATCTGTGTATTTCAGCAACGGATTTTACAACTTGACCGTAGACTGAATCTTACGTGTTTGCTGCACGTGTGTAAAAGGGTGAGTTCGCGGGAGTGGGCTTCAGGCAGACTGAATGAGATTTGTATTTCATATATCATCATTTAAAACGCATTTTTAATCATCTTAATCACGTTAGTGCTAAGACAGTTTAGTATGACTTCGGTGCTGAGCGCCCTATGCACACAACCGACAAACTAACGCCTTCCTATAGTTTACTATAGATAAAGTTTGAGTTGGGATGATCTTTTTCGCATTTAGCGTGATACTACGTCCGCTGGAGAACAAAGTCCTATTGTTCTGGTATCATGTGTTATCGTTGGAACCTTTAAGTTACGCCAAGAACGACACCCAGAGCACGTGAAGTATGGATAGTGGTTATCGCTTGAACAACAGATTTTCGGTTACATCGATGTTTTTCACGCCAGTTTAATCTGGCTGTTAAAACCGTACACAACAACCGTTTTCTAAAACAACAGATTTTCGGTTTTTATTTTTATTATTTCCTATATTAAAGGTAGAAATATAAGAAAGACTTTTAAAAAATTTGACTCATTTTCGAGATATATAGACATAAAATATTAAATTAAATAGGCAAGTAAAATAAAATTTGATCCGTCCACCGTTCGCTGCTGTTCTCGAAAAATGGTAGTTGGCTGAATACTACAAAAAATCAGAGGCCTTCTCCTATTGATTCTAATTTTTTGACCCTCTACTCCAAAAATTATATTATGGCAGTGCTAAAGATCGAAAACTGACGTTGAAGAACTCCGTTTTTCGTGTTAATTTTGTCGTCTTTGTGGACTACAAGCAGATAAAGGCATATATTGTAGACACAGGCAGCTGATCAGCTACTTCATACTTTTACTGTATACATACTTTGAATGAATTGTTGTTAAGGTTTTAATTTGTAACTGTTACCATAATTTCCTTCCACTTTTATTATTTCATAGAAATGACAGATAGCTCTTTCATCTTTTAAAGCAAATGAAGCGTTGCACTTCATTGCTCCGTCTCTTCGTAAAAATACTTCCATACTAGAGTTGGTACCATTCTGCAATTCGATAGATGTCCGACGAAGACAACGAGAATATGCCTTACAGAACAGATGGGGGCAAATCTTGCACACTGCTCGCACACGGGTAACTTAAACCACAACACGCAGCAACAGGGACACTATTGCCTCAGCAATGCCAAACCAATTGTTACGGCATTTGTATCTTGCTCGTTTTTGTCGGCATTGTTATTAAAGCAGCACCCGTCGATTTCCTGTTTACTGTAATGATGCAGTGCTTGAAACCAATGAAAATTTTACGAATAAAATTGACTCCTTACAAAAAAGAAAACTTATATAAAAACGAAAAATTTTAGCATTGCTAGAATTTCTAATCTATATTTCAGCTCTTTTATTCGGTGTTAGCAAAAACTGAGAAGCACCTGTTATATCGGAGGCCAAACAAAAACCGGGAAATACCGATTATTCAGAACTAAAATACCGGTATCGGTTTTAACCGGTCGGTTTTTCCCTTTCCTACTGTGAGGTCCGCAGCGAACGCTCTCGCCGCCGCCTTAAGAGACGGGTCTTACCTGTGAGCAGTTGACGGCACTCTAGACAAGTCGGCGCGGCAGCCGGCGTCGTTTGGCGCCGCTTGGAATGGTCCGCACGTCGCGCCCCTCATGAAACACGAGCGTGCGCGCGCTGCGGACTCACGGTCCAGGCTTCTGCCCGCCGACGCCGCCCCCAACCCCCGCCTCCGCCGCCTCTCAGGACACGCGTCGTACGGAATGCAAAGTGGCTGCCCGCCAACTGGAGTGCGCTGCAAAGCGGCCATATCACCGTAACATACATCACCTACAGTAGACAGCTGTCTCTGTCCACTTCCTGGTAGACATGTGTCTATTCCGCACAGCAGAGATATTGGTACAGGTAAGAGCCATAAAATTTTTGAGTTAAATTTTTGAAAGGTAGTCTTGAAGCTTCAGTTAGTAGTGACAGTTGTAGTAGCAGTAATACTGACAGTTTTATTCATTCGCCGACCACTTTTATAAGGGTGCTAGACATGTTGCGCTACGACGGGCAAAGAAAAAAGAACACAATTGGTAAATACAGACACTTACTTACAGTGATAGTTTCACAAGAGTAGGACAGATGGTCGGCCATGACCTTGTCGCAGGAACTATCCCAGCATTTGCCTGAAGTACTTCGGGGAAACCACGGGAAACCTAAATCAGGATAGCTGGATGAAGACAGGAGCCACCAACGAGAATTGTCGTTTCGTTGCCACTCCCACCAATGATGTTATAAATTCTGATGGAATGTTATCCATCCATTCAGTCTTATTTAAGTCTTACAAAGCTGATTCTAATACTGGATCCTGTAATTAGACAAGTCTTCCCCTCATGAAGGCCTTACGTGTACAGTTCCCATTTATCCGCTCTCTCTGCTCCACTACCGGCTGAAGTGACCCAGCGGTTATAGGCACTACAGTCTGGAACCGTGCGACCGCTACGGTCGCACGTTCGAATCCTGCCTCGGGCATGGATGTGTGTGATGTCCTTAGGTTAGTTAGGTTTAAGTAGTTCTAAGTTCTAGGGGACTGATGACCTCAGAAGTTAAGTCCCATAGTGCTCATAGCCATTTGAACCATTCTCTGCTCCACTAAGCAGTGAAATTTCCCATTGCACTTTTAATGTTATCTCCTCACTTTTCATTTACTGAATGCTGTTTTGACTTATCTACATGTTAAGTCAGTCTTTCCGACAGTCATTTCTTTTCGATTTCTTTACATTTTTCATTCACTCATTTCGACTTACCTTATTTCATTTCTGAGCTGTATCTGTATCCCTGAATCTCCTTGAACATTTTTGCTCTTCCTTCTGCCATCGATCAACTAAAGTATTTCCTGCATAACCCATTGTTTCTTCGCAGTTACCTTCTTTGTACTCAGGTTCTTCTTTCCAACTTCTGTGGTTGCCCTTCTCAGATATGTGGATTTCTCTTCAACTGAAGGGCCTACTAATCAATTCTTATCGCAGTATCTGTAGTCTCAGAGAACTTCAAGAGTGTCTCTTAAATCTTTACTACCTTCGTATCCCACTTCTTTGCGCATTGGTCCTTCCTTACTAGTCTCTTAACTTCGTGGTGCATGAATTTCACTGCAGTGGACATCTGTTAATGGTCAATTCTCTGGCGTTTTCAATCAGTCATGAGGCTGAAAATCCATGCAGGACACAACACCAGTAGGGAGTACCCACTGTAGTGAACTGTGTGGATTTTCAGCCTCAGGACGGATTGAAAATGCCAAAGAAACGACCATTAACAGCTGTCCACTGTGATGGACACTGTGCGTCACAGGGTTAAACTCATCATTATTGAATTGTGATCTGAGTTCTTATCTGCTCCTAGGTAATCAAATACCTGATTCCGGAAGCTTGACAACGATGTAATCTAGCTGAAATCTTCCCGTATCGCCCTCCTCTTTTATTCCGAGTACCAAGCCCGTACTCTCCCTTTCTTCTGCTTCTTTCCCTACAGTCACTTTCCAAATCTACATGACTATTAGATTTTCACCACCGGTTGCGTAGTGAATTAACCGTTCGATATCTTCATGTACTTTCTCTATCTCTTTATCTTCAACTTGCGAGGTCGGCATGTATATCTGAACTATGGCTGTCAGTGTTGATATTCTGTCGATTCTGATGAGTACAATCCTATCACTCAGCTGTTTAGATTAACTCATCTTTGCCCTACATTCCTACTCATAACGAATCCTTCTCCCGTTTTGCCCGCATCTCGTGGCCGTGCGGTAGCGTTCTCGCTTCCCACGCCCGGGTTCCCGGGTTCGATTCCCGGCGGGGTCAGGGATTTTCTCTGCCTCGTGATGGCTGGATGTTGTGTGCTGTCCTTAGGTTAGTTAGGTTTAAGTAGTTCTAAGTTCTAGGGGACTGATGACCACAGATGTTAAGTCCCATAGTGCTCAGAGCCATTTGAACCATTTGAACCTTCTCCCGTTGTAGCATTTTCTCCTGCTGTTGATATTACCCTACACTCATCTGACCAGAAATCCTTGTCTTCTTTCCATTTCACCTCACTGACTCCCCACTACATCTAGATTGAGCTTTAGTACTTCCCTTTTCAGATTTTCTAGCTTCCCTAGGACATTTATACTTATGACACTCCATGCCCTGACCCTTAGAACGTTATTCTTTCGTCAGTTAGTCAATCTTTTTCTCATCATCACCTTCCCCTTGGTAGTCCCCTCCTGGAGATCCGAACGGGGGACTACTCCAGAGTCTTTCGGCAATAGAAAAATCATCATAAAACTTCTTCAGCTACAAGGTGTGTGTCCTGTAGATATACATTATGTGTTTTTAATGCAGTGGTTTCCAGTTTCTTCTGCACTCTCATGCCGTTGATCATTGCTGATTCTTCCGTCTTGAGGGGCAGTTTACCAACCTAAGGACAAGAGAGTGTCCTGAAGCTCTGTCCGCTCGTCCGTCCTCTTTTACAATGCCGTTGGCTGAATAAGGGTGACTTCATATGCGGAGCTCTTTGGTTCCAATGCTGATTATTTCTATTTAGAAAGATGGAAGAAATTAGGGATCATAGGAAGGCTCATGGACAATTGTTTTCCCTCGCTCTATTTGCAAGTTGAACAGGAAAGGAAAGGGCTAGTGGTGGTACGTGGTATCCTCCACCGTGCACTGTACGGTGGCTTGTCGAGTATGTGTGTAGATGCAGGTAAAATCTTCTTGGGCCATTAACTGGGCAAATTGACTCCACAGGTAAAAAAGTTTTGATTTTTATGTTAATTACGTCATGATAAATGTAGGTATAGTGTAGACCTCGTTTTTGTACAGTGTAGACCTCGTCTCATGGCCTTGGACACATCTGTTTGTGGATTAACTGTGTTTTTTTTAATTTTTTTGTTTTTGTCTATCAGTGGCTGATAAATATACACACATTGTGTAATTACGCCTTTCTATACTTAGAAAACTGTGTGCATATTTTATGCTTTGCTTCCCCAGAAAAGAATTCCACAACAAAGAAATGATTGCATACAGTATACGAATAGTAAGTAACTGTTACCTACTGATGACAAGACACTCGGGGCATAGCTTACTGATTCCAAATTTCTTCGTGGAAATGAGCGTACGGCATTGTGGGCCGGGAGTCCTCCATTTGAGGAAGTTCGGCTTTCTTCGTGAGTTGAAATGTCCCTGCTAACCGAGACCGACTCAGTAACAGTGGCTAACTAGGTTTTTATGTCCTATTTTAATATTTGGAACTATTATAAGTCAAGTCTCATGTACATGATGTAATGGGCGTAAGTGCAAATATTTTTGTTGCTGACTGAGGACATTGTACTCGACAACATTTTATCAGTATTTATTTTGCCAACTAGTAATTATAGCTATTACAAGTCGTATGATTTAAAGTTCGTTAGTACTTCCAAGTAAGGGTGGCACAAGAAAGTCATTAAAATTGATCTTCCCCTGGGCGGTAGGTCAGGTACTGAACTGAAGACACATGAACGCTTAACAGAAAGACAGGCACAGTTACCACCATGCTGAAAACTTCAGAGAGTAAATTTTGTGATGCGTTCGCGGGAAAACCGTCAGACGCAGACAAAAAACACCCAACAGCTAGCCAGCTATTAAGGAACCACATACAAAAATATCTGCAAACGTAATACCCTGCATATTTGGCATGTATGAACAGGATGAGTGAGAGAGCTTTTCATGTGTCGTGAACAGTCATTCGTTTCTCGCGCATACTCTGGATATCGTGTTGTTGCTCTTGTGCAGTAATACAAATGACTGAAGAGATGAGCGCAATATATGACCACTCGCCAAGTGGAATATCCTACAGTCAGGCCATGTACTTAGCGGAACTGAGTGAAGAAAGGCCCGCTGGCACACTTACATGGAGAAACTCGATGAGACATGGGGCTTTGGATGATCTCCATGATAGACTTCGCCACCGCCCCTGTCGCCACAGCTGCCGCCGCCGCTGTCAGAGTACCACAGAGATATGTTGCTTGGGTGAGAGAGCACTTGGAGCATTTATCTATTACTGGAATTAATTACAGAATTTCATTAATGTAAATGATATTTAACATCATTTGAATGAGATTTCTTGGACGTCCATGTAGCCCTCAGCCATTTTTTTTTTCCCTGAGTCTACTGACTGGTTTGATGCGGCCCGCCACGAATTCCTTTCCTGTGCTAACCTCTTCATCTCAGAGTAGCACTTGCAACCTACGTCCTCAATTATTTGCTTGACGTATTCCAATCTCTGTCTTCCTCTACAGTTTTTGCCCTCTACAGCTCCATCTAGTACCATGGAAGTCATTCCCTCGTGTCTTAGCAGATGTCCTATCATCCTGTCCCTTCTCCTTATCAGTGTTTTCCACATATACCTTTCCTCTCCGATTCTGCGTAGAACCTCCTCATTCCTTACCTTATCAGTCCACCTAATTTTCAACATTCGTCTATAGCACCACATCTCAAATGCTTCGATTCTCTTCTGTTCCGGTTTTCCCACAGTCCATGTTTCACTACCATACAATGCTGTACTCCAGACGTACATCCTCAGAAATTTCTTCCTCAAATTAAGGCCGGTATTTGATATTAGTAGACTTCTCTTGGCCAGAAATGCCTGTTTTGCCATAGCGAGTCCGCTTTTGATGTCCTCCTTGCTCCGTCCGTCATTGGTTATTTTACTGCCTAGGTAGCAGAATTCCTTAACTTCATTGACTTCGTGACCATCAATCCTGATGCTAAGTTTCTCGCTGTTCTCATTTCTACTACTTCTCATTACCTTCGTCTTTCTCCGATTTACTCTCAAACCATACTGTGTACTCATTAGACTGTTCATTCTGTTCAGCAGATCATTTAATTCTTCTTCACTTTCTCTTAGGATACTAATGTCATCAGCGAATCGTATCACTGATATCCTTTCACCTTGTATTTTAATTCCACTCCTGAACCTTTCTTTTATTTCCATCATTGCTTCCTCGATGTACAGATTGAAGAGTAGGGGCGAAAGGCTACAGCCTTGTCTTACACCCTTCTTAATACGAGCACTTCGTTCTTGATCGTCCACTCTTATTATTCCCTATTGGTTGTTGTACATATTGTATATGACCCGTCTCTCCCTATGGCTTACCCCTACTTTTTTCAGAATCTCCAACAGCTTGCACCATTTTATATTGTCGAACGCTTTTCCAGGTCGACAAATCCTATGAAAGTGTCTTGATTTTTCTTTAGCCTTGCTTCCATTATTAGCCGTAACGTCAGAATTGCCTCTCTCGTCCCTTTACTTTTCCTAAAGCCAAACTGATCGTCACCTAGCGCATTCTCAATTTTCTTTTCCATTCTTCTGTGCAGCTTCGATGCATGAGCTGTTAAGCTGATTGTGCGATAATTCTCGCACTTGTCAGCTCTTGCCGTCTTCGGAATTGTGTGGACGATGCTTTTCCGAAAGTCAGGTGGTATGTCGCCAGACTCATATATTCTACACACCAACGTGAATAGTCGTTTTGTTGCCACTTCCCCCAATGATTTTAGAAATTCTGATGGAATGTTATCTATCCCTCTGCCTTATTTGACAGTAAGTCCTCCAAAGCTCTTTTAAATTCCGATTCTAATACTGGATCCCCTATCTCTTCTAAATCGACTCCTGTTTCTTCTTCTATCACATCAGACAAATCTTCACCCTCATAGAGGCTTTCAATGTATTCTTTCCATCTATCTGCTCTCTCCTCTACATTTAACAGTGGAATTCCCGTTGCACTCTTAATGTTACCACCGTTGCTTTTAATATCAGCAAAGATTGTTTTGACTTTCCTGTATGCTGAGTCTGTCCTTCCGACAATCATATCTTTTTCGATGTCTTCACATTTTTCCTGCAGCCATTTCGTCTTAGCTTCCCTGCACTTCCTATTTAATTCATTCTTCAGCGACTTGTATTTCTGTATTCCTGATTTTCCCGGAACATGTTTGTACTTCCTCCTTTCATCAATCAACTGAAGTATTTCTTCTGTTACCCATGGTTTCTTCGCAGCTACCTTATTTGTACCTATGTTTTCCTTCCCAACTTCTGTGATGGCCCTTTTTAGAGATGTCCATTCCTCTTCAACTGTACTGCCTACTGCGCTATTCCTTTTTGCTGTATCTATAGCGTTAGAGAACTTGAAACGTATCTCGTCATTCCTTAGTACTTCCGTATCCCACTTCTTTGCGTATTGATTCTTCCTGACTAATGTCTTGAACTTCAGCCTACTCTTCATCACTACTATATGTGATCTGAGTCTATATCTGCTCCTGGGTACGCCATACAATCCAGTATCTGATTTCGGAATCTCTGTCAGACCATGATGTAATCTAATTGAAATCTTCCCGTACCTCCCGGCCTTTTCCAAGTATACCTCCTCCTCTTGTGATTCTTGGACAGGGTATTCGCTATTACTAGCTGAAACATGTTACAGAACTCAATTAGTCTTTCTCCTCTTTCATTCCTTGTCCCAAGCCCATATTCTCCTGTAACCTTTTCTTCTACTCCTTCCCCTACAACTGCATTCCAGTCGCCCATGACTATTAGATTTTCGTCCCCCTTTACATACTGCATTACCCTTTCAATATCCTCATACACTTTCTCTATCTGTTCATCTTCAGCTTGCGACGTCGGCATGTATACCTGAACTATCGTTGTCGGTGTTGGTCTGCTGTCGATTCTGATTAGAACAACCCGGTCACTGAACTGTTCACAGTAACACACCCTCTGTCCTACCTTCCTATTCATAACGAATCCTACACCTGTTATACCATTTTCTGCTGCTGTTGATATTACCCGATACTCATCTGACCAGAAATCCTTGTCTTCCTTCCACTTCACTTCACTGACCCCTGCTATATCTAGATCGAGCCTTTACATTTCCCTTTTCAGATTTTTTAGTTTCCCTACCACGTTCAAGCTTCTGACATTCCACGCCCCGACTCGTAGAACGTTATCCTTTCGTTGATTATTCAATCTTTTTCTCATGGTAACCTCCCCCTTTGCAGTCCCCTCCCGGAGATCCGAATGGGGGACTATTCCGGAATCTTTTGCCAATGGAGAGATCATCATGACACTTCTTCAATTACAGGCCACATGTCCTGTGGATACACGTTACGTGTCTTTACTGCAGTGGTTTCCATTGCCTTCTGCATCCTCATGTCGTTGATCATTGCTGATTCTTCCGCCTTTAGGGGCAATTTCCCACCCCTAGGACAAGAGAGTGCCCTGAACCTCTATCCACTCCTCCGCCCTCTTTGACAAGGCCGTTGGCAGAATGAGGCTGACCTCTTATGCCGGAAGTCTTCGGCCGCCAATGCTGACTTTTTATCAAAATTTAGGCAGTGGCGAGGATCGAACCCGGGACCGAAGACGTTTTGATTATGACGCTACCCCTCAGCCCATAGTGGACTTTAATATTACCCTCTTCGTTTATTTCCTAAATGAATTACCTTGCAGTGTTGTTTCCGTATGTTATGTTTCCGTTCAGACAGTAGTTGTTGTGGTCTTCAGTCCAGAGACTGGTTTGATGCAGCTCTCCATGCTACTCTATCCTCTTCTAATAATTTCCGGGTATGCAGCCGGATCCCGTCTACATTCTGCCACGATATTTCGGCCCAGAGACGGGAAAATTTCAGAAGTCACTACTCTATCCTGTGCAAGCTTCTTCATCTCCCATTACCTACTGCCACCTACATCCTTCTGAATCTTTTTAGTGTATTCACCTCTTTATCTCCCTTTACGATTTTTATATCCTCTCTACTTCGACCATCATTAGTTATTTTGCTCCCCAACTAGCGAAACTCATTTACTACTTTAAGCGTCTCATTTCCTAATCTAATACCTTCAGCAACACCCTATTTAATTCGACTACATTCCATTATCCTCGTTTTGATTTTGTTGATGTTCATCTTGTATCCTCCTTTCAAGAAACTGCCCAGGTCCTTTGCTGTCTCTAACAGAATTACAATGTCACCGGCGAACCTCAAAGTTTTAATTTCTTCTCTATGGATTTTAATTCCTACTCCGAATGTTTCTTTTGTTTCCTTTACTGCTTGCTCAATATACAGATTCCGTACAGACAATGTTTTGTAAATTATCGTGCCAAGACGTTGCATGCCGTTTCTTACGATTTTTTTTTGTCTACGTTCGTGTGCTGTTATTGTTGTCCCTTCTCGGCGGCGTATTTTGTACCCATTTGCCAAATTTTTATGTCGAAAGGAATGATGTACTCGTTATCTTCCTGGGAAGAAAAATCTGGAAATATCTGAGAATTTTAGTCGTAAGTTACAAATTTTTGTATTATCAGGTACTGATTAAAGATTTCAGAATCTGTGCGGTTCTCACATGCTGTATGGGAAATTAGGTTTATGTGAGACAGTTTAAAGATTTCTTTTTTAATTTAACTGCAGGAAACCAAGACCTTGCTGGCAAGTGTATACAGAGTGCTACACAATCTCAACAGACTCCAAAACACGTGACCAGGTGAGCCAGTTAGATGCCTGTGGAACGGCGCTGCCATCGCGTAATACTGATGGGACGGCATGTTTCAAGTCCTCCACAGTTGTGTGCTTTAATCTAGTGCTGCGCATCCTTACTCCGTACATGACCTGAGGCGGGGGTCAGTCATAACATTGCTGGGCAAGATATCATAAATACTTCAAGTCCAGACCTTCTGCTGCTACTGATGCCAAGCCAACAGGCTGAAGTCGGTCACCCGGCCTCGACTACGTCTAGCCATCGCTTCCACTAGCTGCTAGTCTAAGGGCTGCTTTTAGACCTGATGCTGCGAAGAACGGAGCTGGCAGCACTCCGGTGAACCTACAGGGTGACACCAACTGGACGGTTAGAGCCTGCACACCAGTGCTCTTCGTTCCTGACCCGCTGTCCGGAGCACTCATGTTCTGCCACCTCAGACTCGCGTTCGCCAGTCGCTGACAGAGCATCCTTCGCCGGAGTCCTGGGTTCAGGGCGCTGTGTTGCCTCATTTAAACTCTGCTGCCCAGGCCTCAACCACTGATGGCTGTCCAGGGCGTCCAGTACCAGACCGGCTGTGCCGTGTCATAAGCTGACGCGGCACCACTAAGGAAAGGTTACTGTGAGTGGTCACTGCACCGCTGCGATTTGTGCTGGGCAGAACAGCTACTGTCTTCGTTTTTGCATGCCCGGGTTAACACCCCCTCCCCCCACCACTCCCCCCCCCCCCCGTCGTTACCGCCCTCGACCACCGTCAAGCCAACGGTGAGAGTGGTAATGCCTGGGCACACTCTCATTAGCCACTGTACAGGAGTCTCAATGGATAAATATTGTAACTGTCGGGGTAGCATTTCAGATTTCACGACTCCTCACCCCGCAACACTACTGCAATTATGTATTGTGTTCTTTCAACTTTTTGACCGTTAAATCTAAGTGAAAATAAACTTCGTGAGTTTTGTTAGGGATATCCCTCGGACCTGTACGCTTACCGGTGCGAGAGCAAAGAGCGCGTTGTGATGAACAAGGGTGCATTTAAATTAAAATTAAAATAAACTCGAGTATGAATTTTTGATGCATGCAAATTATGAGCTCATGTATTTCTCGCGTGTTTCATTAAACAGTATTGTCGATTTGTTTAGCTATTGTTCATCACGTGTTGCCTATGTCCACAGCTTTGATTCCTTTTGTATTTAAACAGCGCTTCTGTCTGAATGTTTTGTTATTATGTCTAGATTTATGTACCGTACGTGAAATGGTAAACATCAGGAGCAGGGAGTGATATGGTGCTTGGCTCAACGTCCCCATAAAGAGGAAAGGATTTTTCACAACATACGTTAGTGCCAATGGCATTTACACAGTACTGATAAATTCAAACAATCCAAAATAGGCGCTGTAAGACAAAACATAAGGTTATTAATGATTCACACAATGAGAATGACACTTCAAGTTATTTACAGAAAATTTAACTATTTAAAGAAAATTTTAAAATTATGTTTACATGAGTTTCAAATCCAATAAAAAAGGAAGAGAATGAATATTTTCGTAATTTAAACAATGAAAACATGTACGATACTGATTAACAATTCAAGGAGCTGAAACATATTTCTTTCACATAAGGCGACCACGTTGAGCTTAGACAAGAAATTGCACGGTTCCTTCGTTCAGCTCAGATTAGGTATTCTAAAACACACGCATGGTAAAATTTAAAACCACATAGCCACATACTGGCAAACGTTTTAACAACTGACTTTTCAATAACGTTATAAGACATTCGCTTTAAAAGGAAATATAGAATTTAAGAGGAGTAACCATTAATGCCCGGCGATGATTGATTTGAAAAAATGAAAATTCATCTTGGCAAGATATTGCTTTCCACAAGTGGACCTAAAAGTTTGGTAACTTTAAATTACGATCCACGTTGAGGACTAAGACAAATATATAACTGTCAGTAAGTTAGACAGCATTTGCAGGTGAGAACGCAAGCTAAATTTCTGTAACAAACCCTTGCTCATATTACAGACGTTTTCACGAACCACAACCAGCCCTTCAGTCACACCGTACAAAAGCTGCTGACCGTTTTCTTCGCATTTTGTTTCTTATATGTTTGATAAATATTGGTAGCTGAGTATTCTTCGAATGTTGTAGGCATACTCTTCACAGTAAATAATCACTATCCATATCACGACGAACCAGACCTCAAAACTAGGGTGAGCAACCCAAGTTACCATGCAAAAAAGTGTTCGGCAATGCTTGACGTACCCTAGTAAGGCGAAAGATGGGAATATGAATTGCTGAATTGCACCTACGAATATCGTCGAACGTAGTACTTTTGGTAGTCTCAGTGGTAGGGTGCTGGAGGCATGATGTATGGGCGTACTGATATCCAAATCTTTGAAAACGGTATACTCAATGTTCAACGTTACTCTGAAATTTTACTATTTTCACATGTGCTTTTTTTTCAGAGGTGCGTTCGCTGTGGCCTGCGACTGCACAAGGGGTCTTGAAAAGGAAAGGGCGAGCCGTGTCGTACTGTACCGATATGCTCTTAAATGGTTCAAAATGGCTCTGAGCACTATGGGACTCAACTGCTGTGGTCATCAGTCCCCTAGAACTTAGAACTACTTAAACCTAACTAACCTAAGGACATCACACACATCCATGCCCGAGGCAGGATTCGAACCTGCGACCGTAGCAGTCGCACGGTTCCGGACTGCGCGCCTAGAACCGCGAGACCACCGCGGCCGGCGATATGCTCTTACCTTTGGCTCTAAGATGTTACTCAGCGAACGGGGCTCCATCTGGCTGTCCTGGAGGGCTGGCTGACTTCATGGATCCGCGTGAGTAGTACGACAGTTAAAATGATGAGGGGAGTATCAGGGTTGAACCCAAGGGAAAAGGAGGCCTTTCGTCGCCACCCATGTCTCTCTATGTTGTTGTAAACTGGGAAGGATATGCAGGGGTCATGTAGGAATATATTTAGCATACAGTGCCTGGGAACCTCAGGAGCGAATTACTAGAAATTCGCCGAGTTGTCAGAGGCGTATTTACCCGAATTTCTGGGTGCTCCGACTCCGTTTATTGTCCGTGCCTCCATGCAATTTGCAGGCTGAATTGTATGAACAATAATTTATGTGTTAAAATGGTTCAAATGGCTCAGAGCACTATGGGACTTAACATCTGTGGTCATCAGTCTCCTACAACTTAGAACTACTTAAACCTAACTAACCCTAGGACATCACACACATCCATGCCCGAGACAGCAAGCGAACCTGCGACCGTAGCAGTCACGCGGTTCCGGACTGAGCGCCTAGAACCGCTAGACCACCGCGGCCGGCTGTGTTAAAATGGCCTGTTAAATATTTTAATTAGATCTTTGTACATTGCATCTCATTGGAAGTTTGATCTATGAATTTCAAGTGTCGGTGGCCTTTAATTTGGGTGAATTCTTACAAGGGAACCTCCCCATCGCACCCCCCTCAGATTTAGTTATAAGTTGGCACAGTGGATAGGCCTTGAAAAACTGAACACAGATCAATCGAGAAAACAGGAAGAAGTTGTGTGGAACTATGAAAATATAAGCAAAATATACAAACTGAGTAGTTCATGCGCACGATAGGCAACATAAAGGTTATTTCGAACTCGGGAGCGCCGTGGTCCCGTGGTTAGCTTGAGCACCTGCGGAACGAGAGGTCCTGGGTTCAAGTCAACTCTCAAGTGAAAATTTTAATTTCCTTATTTTCGCAAAGTTATGATCTGTCCGTTGGTTCATTGACGTCTCTGTTCACTGTAATAAGTTTAGTGTCTGTGTTTTGTGACCGCACCGCAAAACCGTGCTATTAGTAGACGAAAGGACGTGCCTCTCCAATGGGAACCGAAAACATTTGATTGCAAGGTCATAGGTCAACCGATTCCTCCACAGGAAACCACGTCTGATATATTCTATACGACACTGGTGACGGCATGTGCGTCACATGACAGGAATATGTTGTCGACCCACCTAACTTGTACACTTGGCGAATGGGTAAAAAGATTCTTCTATCTTTCCCGATTTAGGTTTTCTTGTGGATGTGATAATCACTCCCAAAAAAGTGATGAAAACATAAGGGTTTGTCACATAAACTGCAACAAATGAATTCAACAGTTTCACAGTCGCACAGTTTTACCTGTGCTCTGTCAAAACATATGTTTTTAACGTTTTCAAATTTTTCCGTGTGTAGACCGTCAAATCCTGCATATGTCCAAACAAATCTGAACATGTCCTGGAATTTTGGAGAGCGAAGTTGATTATGTGTGAGTGCCTGAACTGTGATATTTGTGTGAAAATAAAAAATTAAAGTTTTCACTCGAGGGTAGACTTGAACCAAGGACCTCTCATTCCGCAAGTGCTCACGCTAACCACGTGACCACGGCGCTCCTAAGCTCACATAGTACTTGATGTTGCCTATCCTGCACATGGACTACTCAGTTTTTATATTTTGCTTTTTTTTCATAGTTCCACACAACTTCTTCCTGTTTTCTCGATTGATCTGTGTTCAGTTTTTCAAGGTCTATCCACTGTTCCAACTTATAACTCAATCTGAGGGGGGTGCGATGGGGAGGTTCCCTTGTTAGTGTCCGCCTCTACAAGGAAGTTTGTTGTGAAGTTCGTTGGCAGTGTCGTATTTATATGTGATTAAGTGCCTCTACCTGCCTGTCCTTAATTCTCACGTTCCTTGAGGAAAATAAGTATCAGCTGATGTTAGTTCTGGCGCACAGTATTGGACAATGTGTAATATTATCACAGATTGTCTATTCCTGGTGTGAAAGTGGACTTTCGTCTTGCGTGAATGTTATCAGGGTTAGTGTTAATAAATCCTTACCAACGTTGTGACCAGTATGGGAGAATGTGGCAAAGCACGCACTGCTGTCCGTGGTTATCACACACTACATTATGTACCATATTCCGCTTTTCGTAAAGTCCAGGGGACCATGACGAATCAAAGTGATTTAAGTGTAATAATCGTCTTTGAATAAAAGTGTCATTTCTGTTCACCTCATTGTGCATTTATTTCAGATACCATCTCTACCATACCATAGCAGTTATTTTTATGCATGGTACAAGCTTCATTGGACTTTATTACTTGGCAGTGTCACATCACGGGTAAGTTGCTTCCGTCGTTACGTTTTGTTTACCACTTTACCTACTCTATGAACAACAGTAATTACACGAAATACCGTGACTTACAGATACATTTTTTTTGAGTCATCAGTCTCCTGACTGGTGTGGTGCGAGCCGCCATGAATTCCTCGCCTGTGTCAATCTTTTCACTCAAAGTAGCACTTGCAATCCACGACGACAAGTTGACACAGCAACACTTTGCAATTGGGCCTCTTTCATAGAAACATCCCTCCACATGATACCATACGCACTAAGAACACTGACCCTTTTCGAGATGTTCGCACGCAACACTGAAAACATTGTCGGTGCCAGACAATTGTGTTTTAATCACGAGAATCAGCCTATCCTCATCAGCACAGCTCGACCATTCTGGAAGGCCCCATTCCAAGTCAGATGCACTCCCACTATGATGCAGTTGTCACTACCATCGTCAGGACGGGAACCACCAAATGCTACCGGCCTGCACATAACCCCTGACAACCAACACTCCACCTCTGTCTCCACAACTCAACTAATCAGTACACCTGCCACAGTTTCTTCATCTGAGGCATGGGCAGTTGACCACTCCACTCCGTACCACTGGGGAACCGTCTCCATCTGACACAGTGCTGCAGCCTATGGTTTAGGGTTCACCTTCCTGGGTGGCACTGCTTGCCGTCACATTACTAGGTAGCTGTCGACTACAATGTAAAGTACCTTTGCTGCCTTGGTGCTGCCGCCTTGACTGCCACTGCTGTCTAAGTGCCCAGTTTATCAGCAATGCCGATCTCATCTCTCAGATCTCAGCATGTCGCACCTCCTCCAGCTTATGTATACAACAGGGCCATGCTTACTTTGTTTGGTGCAGAGAGTGAAAATATTATGAGACAATGCCAAGCCACGCCTGAGAAGAGGCTAACCTATATCATTTTCCATAATTGAATATTAAAGGACTGCTTTTTCATTGATTGTTTCTCCCGACGCTGTCCCCTCGCCAACGTATGAACCTAGTACGCCCCCAGGCGGGAGTCGAGCACACCTTGAGAGACACTAAGAGGGCTTCTACTACACAGACGCGCTCATTGCAGCCTTCATCCACTACCTCATGAACATATTGTTACCAATGGCATATCACAGTCGACCATTATATGGAAAACCATACCCATAAGACGCTAAATGCCGCCGGCCGGTGTGGCCCCGTGCGGTTCTAGGCGCTTCAGTCTGGAACCGCGTGACCGCTACGGTCGCAGGTTCGAATCCTGCCTCGGGCATGGATGTGTGTGATGTCCTTAGGTTAGTTAGGTTTAAGTTGTTCTAAGTTCTAGGGGACTGATGACCTTAGATGTTAAGTCCCATAGCGCTCAGAGCCATTTGAACCTTTTTTTTTTTTTTTTTTTTTTTTTTTGCTAAATGCCTCGAATTACTTACTGTAGGGGAAGAGTATACAAGTACAGCAAGTATCATTGTTATTGGAATTTTCTGATTGTATGTACGTTCAAAGAAACAAAATATAGGAATGGGACTGATATCGGTAGACGTGATGTACATGAACAGACAAACAAGTTATTACAGTTTCAGAAAAATTGGATGACTTATTCAAGAGAAAGAGCTTCACAAACTAAGCAAGTCAGTAACCTGTTGGTCGGCCTCTGTAGACAGTTATTCGACTTGGAGGACCATCACTCCAGGTTATCTCGCGGTATGGCTTTGACATTCCACCCCAGTGTGGGGCCTTTCCAGACATTCTTCACTCCTCGGTAGGGGTGAGTTCGAAGTGGGTCCCAACACTGAAGATGTTTCCAGTCAATGAGATTCCAGGTCGAAGACTGCTATGGAAACGACCCGGAAAGCTGTGGGATAACAATCTGACTGTCACCTGCCATTCGGCCTGCTGGGCAGGATCCCTTTGCTTGTCATCCGCGGCAGCCTTACAGAAAAGCTGTGCGTCGGCGATATTCTATGCCCCATTTTGTTTCCCTTTCACGGCAAGCCATACTGGGCTTGCACATCAGCAAGGTAACGCCCGACAACACAAGGCGAGAGTTTCTACTGCTTGTCTTCGTGCCTGCCAAATCCTCCCTATTCAATCAAGTTTCTCTGGATCTCTTCCAAATTGAGAATGTTTGGAGTATTACGGCCAAGGCTGTACAGCCAACTCAAATTTTGACAATGTAAGGCCTCAATAGGCATGAATTCGGCACTACATCCCTCAGGGGGACGTCCACCAACGCCATTAACCAGTGCCAAGCCGAATAACAACTTGCCTAAGTGTCAGACGAGAACCAATGTATTACCGACTTGCTCAGTTTGTGAAGCTCATTCTCTTGAACACCTCATTCAGTTTACCTGAAACTGTAGTAATTTGTTTTTCTGTACATGCAATCACATCTGCCGCTTTCCGTTCCATTCAGATCATTTCTTTTGTATGTTGTTGTCGTTGTTGTGGTCTTCAGTCCTGAGACTGGTTTCATGCAGCTCTCCATGCTACTCTATCCTGTACAAGCCTCTTCATCTCCCAGTACCTACCGCAACCTACATCCTTCTGAATATGCTTAGTGTATTCATCTCTTGGTCTCCCTCTACGATTTTTACCCTACACGCTGCCCTCCAATACTAAACTGGTGATCCCTTGATTCCTCAGAACATGTCCTACCAACCGATCCCTTCTTCTAGTCAAGTTGTGCCACAAACTTCTCTTCTCCCCAATCCTATTCAATACTTCCTCATTAGTTATGTGATCTACCCATCTAATCTTCCGCATTCTTCTGTAGCAACACATTTCAAAAGCTTCTATTCTCTTCTTGTCCAAACTATTTATCGTCCATGTTTCACTTCCAAACATGGCTACACTCCATTCAAATACTTTCAGAAATGACTTCCTCACACTTAAATCTATACTCGATGTTAACAAATTTCTCTTCTTCAGAAACGCTTTCCTTGCCATTGCAAGTCTACATTTTATATCCTCTCTACTTCGACCGTCATCAGTTATTTTGCTCCCCAAATAGCAAAACTCCTTTACTACTTTAAGTGTCTCATTTCCTAATCTAATTCCCTCAGCATCACCCGACTTAATTCGACTACATTCCATTATCCTCGTTTTGCTTTTGTTGATGTTCATCTTATATCCTCCTTTCAAGACACTATCCATT
This sequence comes from Schistocerca nitens, assembly GCF_023898315.1. Lineage (NCBI taxonomy): Eukaryota > Metazoa > Arthropoda > Insecta > Orthoptera > Acrididae > Schistocerca > Schistocerca nitens. The sequence goes on from NC_064621.1 coordinate 374,081,526, forward strand.
CCGTTCAACTGCTCTTCAACTGCTTGCTCAATATACGGATTGAATAATATCGGGGATAGGCTACAGCCCTGTCTCACTCCCTTCCCAACCACTGCTTCCCTTTCATGCCCTTCGACTCTTATAACTGCCATCTGATTTCTGTACAAATTGTAAATAGCCTTTCGCTCCCTGTATTGTACCCCTGCCGCTTTCAGAATTTGAAAGAGAGTATTCCAGTCAACATTGTCAAACCTTTCTCTAAGTCTACAAATGCTAGAAACGTAGGTTTGCCTTTCCTTAATCTTTCTTCTAAGATAAGTCGTAGGGTCAGTATTGCCTCACGTGTTCCAACATTTCTACGGAATCCAAACTGATCTTCCCCGATGTCGGCTTCTACCAGTTTTTCCATTCGTCTGTAAAGAATTCGCGTTAGTATTTTGCAGCTGTGACCTATTAAACTGATAGTTCGGTAATTTTCACATCAGTCAACGCCTGTTTTCTTTGGGATTGGAATTAGTATATTCTTCTTGAAGTCTGAGGGAATTTCGCCTGTCTCATACATCTTGCTCACCAGATGGTAGTTTTGTCAGGACTGGCTCTCCCAAGGCTGTCAGCGGTTCTAATGGAATGTTGTCTACTCCCGGGGCATTATTTAGACTTAGCTCTTCCAGTGCTCTGTCAAAGTCTTCACGCAGTATCATATCTCCCATTTCATCTTCATCTACATCCTCTTCCATTTCCATAATATTGTCCTCAAGAACATCGTCCTTGTATAGACCCTCTATATACTCCTTCCACCTTTCTGCCTTCCCTACTTTGCTTAGAACTGGGTTTCCATCTGAGCTCTTGATATTCATGCAAGTGGTTCTCTTTTCTCCAAAGGTCTCTTTAATTTTCCTGCAGGCAGTATCTATCTTACCCCTAGTGAGATAAGCCTCTACATCCTTACATTTGTCCTCTAGCCATCCCTGCTTAGCCATTTTGCACTTCCTGTCGATCTCATTTTTGAGACGTTTGTATTCCTTTTTGCCTGCTTCACTTGCTGCATTTTTATATTTTCTCCTTTCATCAATTAAATTCAGTATCTCTTCTGTTACCCAAGGATTTCTATTAGCCCTCGTCTTTTTACCTACTTGATCCTCTGCTGCCTTCACTATTTCATTCCTTAAAGCTACCATTTCTTCTTCTACTGTATTTCTTTCCCCCATTCCTGTCAATTGTTCCCTTATGCTCTCCGTGAAACTCTGTACAACCTCTGGTTCTTTCAGTTTATCCAGGTCCCATCTCCTTAAATTCCCACCTTCTTGCAGTTTCTTCAGTTTTAATCTACAGTTCATAAGTAACAGATTGTGGTCAGAGTCCACATCTGCCCCTGGAAAAGTCTTACAATTTCAAATCTGGTTCCTAAATTTCTGTCTTACCATTATATAATCTAACTGAAACCTTTTAGTATCTCCAGGGTTCTTCCATGTATACAACCTTCTTTCATGATTCTTGAACCAAGTGTTAGCTATGATTAAGTTATGCTCTGTGCAAAATTCTACCAGGTGGCTTCCTCTTTCATTTCTTAGCCCCAATCCATATTCACCTACTACGTTTCCTTCTCTTCCTTTTCCAACTGTCGAATTCCAGTCACCCATAACTATTAAATTTTCATCTCCCTTCACTACCTGAATAATTTCTTTTATCTCATCATACATTTCTTCAATTTCTTTTGTAGTGTGTCATTATTTTGTTCGTTTTTGTTTTTTATGTTAGAGGGTATTTATTCTCCTTCACGTCCGTATGCTATGTATGAGTGTTATCCGCTTGATAATTATGCCATTTTCTCTCATGAACCATGGATCTTATCTATTGAGAGGTTATGTTATCTACAATGACAGGAATTTTAGGGTGTTTTCCAACAATGACAACATTACTGGGTTGTTGTTTACGAGCGCAGTTGATCGCTGGTCGGCAGATAAACTCACTGAATACCATAAATAGAATGATGAAAAAGCAGTAACATGTAAAACAGGTGTCTGGAGATATGCGCCAAACTATAGTTTGCTTTTGTGTAATTGAAATGAATATGTCCTTTTACCGGTGATCATTTTCGTTTCTTTGTTTGAAAGTTTTCTACGTGTGAAAGAGCGTTACGCTATAAAACGAAAAAAATCAAAATAGCTGTATGAATCAAACTCGTACCGTGAGAGAGATGACCTGTAAGTGTCCTCAAAACGCAAAATTAATTGGAAACCCTGCAGCACGGTATGTGCTTTGTCTGCTCACTCGCTACGAGTTTTGTTCGTAACTCCAGCTAGCTGCCTCCCTTGCAGCTTTTCACTTTGCGTTGCACACCTCTGGCAGTTGTGTACGAGCAGCCTAAGCCCTGCTCATTCGCTTCATTTCGGGCTTGGACTGTGGAGTGCTGTTTCAATAAAAGGCCAGATGAAGTTTCAGAGGCGGCATTGCATTGTGGTCGACCACCATCAAACGGGAGTGACGTTAAAACGCAGTACGCGGCGCTACACCGTGGAAAGTTCAATCGCTGCTGATCCTCTTTACTGCTTCTCTGCAAGTACAAATGCCGCTCTGCTAATCCTTGTGGTTCTGTGAGATTGGCGGAAATGTCAGTGACATGGCGCATTGTGAGGATCGGTACTGTAAAGAAGTATCACTTTGAAAAAAGTGCTTTAGAATTCGAAATTCGTTACTAAGTAAGCCGTCTACGTACTGCTGTATGTAGATCTACGAATATAGTTTACGTCATTCATGCCCATAAAGATACCAATAAAGACTAGGTATCGATGTCCTACATAACCGTGAATTTGGTAAGGAGGAGTTTACATCAGCAGGAAGAATACAAAGGGAGATGGAAAGACGGCCGCTGTGGCCGAGAGGTTCTAGGCGCTTTATTCCGGAATAGCGCTGTTGCTACGGTCGTAGATTCGAACGCTGCCTCGGGCATGGATGTGTATGATGTCCTTAGGTTAGTTAGTTTTAAGTAGTTGTAAGTCTAGGCGACTGATGACCTCAGATGTTAAGTCCCATAGTGCTTAGAGCCATTTTTTTGAAGGTGAACGATTAGCCATCGGCCAACTGTCAGAGACAGATAGGACAAGAATGAGGAGAGAACTCGACTGTGTCCTTATTAAAGGAACCATCCTGGCACTCACTGACTTAGCTTGTGGAAACCACGAAGGATTTCAGCCCCCCCCCCCCTCCCACCCCTGTTGAACGCTGTGTTGCTTAAAACCGATCTGACCAATACCGTTTGTTTGACAAATCGCGTCATGCAAAAACTCTTGCAGAAGACACTTAGCTTATGAATTGCATGTTCATCTTGAAACGTAATCAGTGTTACTAAAGAAGGAAAGTGTTAATAGCAAAAGTAAAGAGAATTATTGTCGCAGTTAAAAAAAATGATAATCTTAACTAACGATGAAAATAATTATAAAAATTATAGTTCTGAAAGACGTATGCACATCTGAGCCAATTATCATCATCTAGAAGTAAATATTTTAGATACATACAGAGATGTATAATTAAAACTGAGAAAGAAACTCTTCCACTTGGTACATCGTCAAGCAGAGGCGTTACGTGTTATGTATAGATTTCTTTCTCTGCAAGAATTCTTTCGCTCCACATTTTTCAGAAAGGAGGAAATTTAAGTACACTGACGACGTGACTCCAGGAGCCACTATAAATTAGTCTCTGTGAATTACATACTTAACTCGTAAGGAGACACAGAAATGCGCTAGAGACAGTGGATTCCAAGGCAAAATAGTTGCCCTATAATAATACAGATTTATGTGGACCACCTAGAAAGTATATAAAATTAAAGGAAAATGTTCACCACTTTCCTAGAATTATTTTTGTTGGTACTAATACTAAAAAATAAAGTTCTTAAATGAAGCTATTTACGAATTCGTAAATTGTTACCTATCAACCGCATTAAAAGAAGCAAGCATCTCCCGATACTTCGTAACAGAAGTTTGCCTAAACAGTTGACGTCCGGAAAACCATTCATACAGAGACACATAAATCTGTTACAGTCAAAAAGAAACAAATTGGAGAAGTTGTCAACCTAATTTTACGACAAAAGCGCAATTTATTATCTGTGATTTTTAACACCTATTTAAACGAAATGCTTTTGGAATGGACATGAATAGTTAATCTATTTCTACAGATCCAGACTATACACAGATGTTGTTCAACGTAAATGACCAGCAAATTGTTACTGTAGTGGACTGACAAGGCAGCCAGTCCACAGAGACGGGTAGCCGAGAGGGCACACGTACACACACGCCGACTGGCGCGAAGTCTGGAACAGGATTCGTAATGAATGTGATAAAGAAAAGAACGTAGCTACTAGAACACTTAACTTTTATATCGTCCTTTGGTATACAGCATTCTTGATGATACAAGTGAGACTATCTTGAGATACATGCAATGGTACAAATAGCGCCTTGCTAGGTCGTAGCCATTAACTTAGCTGAAGGCTATTCTAACTTGTAAGTAGGCTGTTTAGGTTTTTTTATTGGTAACGCCACCTCTGTATGAAAATCACTGGCTGTGCTGTGTGCAGTCTGTGGCTGCTTTGCATTGTTGTAATACTCGCCATTGTAGTGTTAGGCAGCTGGCTGTGAACAGCGCGTAGCGTTGCGCAGTTGGAGGTGAGCCGCCAGCAGTGGTGGATGTGGGGAGAGAGATGGCGGAGTTTTGAAATTTGTCATGAACTGCTATATTTATATATGATGATATCAAGGTAAATACATTGTTTGTTCTCTATTAATATCTTTCATTTGCTAACCATCCCTATCAGTAGTTAGTGCCTTCCATAGTTTGAATCTTTTATTTAGCTGGCAGTAGTGGCGCTCGCTGTATTGCAGTAGTGGGAGAAACGAAGATTATTGTGAGGTAAGTGATTTAGTGATTTGTGAAAGGTGTAGTTTAATGTTAGTCAGGACCATTCTTTTGTAGGGAATTCTGAAAGTCAGATTGCGTTGCGCTAACAAAATATTGTGTGTCAGTATAAGCACAGTCCTGTAAAATTGTTCAAAAAAGGGGACGTTTCATATGTCGACCCTTAGCCTAGGATACCTCACTGGAATCTTCTGATTTTTTCTTGTAGTTTGTGTAATTAGTGTAGCTATTGTTTATTGCTAGCGCGTAATTATAGAGAGAATTTCCTTTGTAGTTGTAGTTTTTCATTGTTGTACAGTAAAACAGTTGTGGCATGCATGTAGATTTGCGCCAAGTATTTCGCAGCTGCAATTAACTAGATATTATTTTCAGTGTTATGTTAATGTGTTCTCTTATTTTTGCTCTTCAAATTGTGTTTTTCTGTGTTGTCGTGTGAAATACTGTGACAATAATGGCGTGTGAAAAACGTAATACTAGGCTCTAAAGTAAACTGAGAAATGACAGTGAAAACGAAAGGAGTGTGCTAGCGCCACCGAGTAATGAATTAACTGATGTTCAAAGTAATAATTTGGTAATTGTGCATAGGGAAATGGAGCGGGCGCCAAACAATGGCGTAGACAGTGAAACAATTAGTGAGCAGGGAAGCATTATCGATCGGTCGGTCGGCAACAGCTCGCCTCAGGAATCCGAAATGATAGGACATAATTTTGCAAATACTGTAGATTCAGGTTTTGCGTCCTCACCGTTTTCTCAAATGAGTCAAGACACATTTTCCGCTTGTCAAAATGTGAATGTTGCCGGTGCAAATTCACTGCCGAAAAGCGTAGAGAAACAGATTCCAGACACTAACACATTATTATTGCAATTAATGCAGCAAATGAAACAAAATCAGAGACAAACACAGCAACAGTTAGACACAATGGAACAACACCAGAGACAAACACAGCAAAAGCTTCAACAGTTAGACACAATGGAACAAAATCTTCAAAAGTTAGACACAGTGGAACAAAATCTTAAAAAGTTAGACACGACACTTGAACAAACACGTGAAGATTTAACTAGTGAGTTACATAACATCGAATCGAAATGTCAAAAAGTCTGTAATGATGTAAAAACACAAATTTGTGAGCATTTTCAACCTATTTTTTCGCGGCATGAAAATGCATTACAGAATCACGAAGCAGCCATAAAAGAACTGCAAACCATTGTTCATGAAAATCATGAGACCTTGTGGGTTAAAACTGACTCAGTTGCATCTACCGATTCGGTTACGCAACTTGCAAAAACTCAGGAAAACTTGAAGGACACAGTAGATTCGATTTCAACACAAATGGACACTCTGAAACTTGGTTCAGAAAAACACACTGAGGAAATGTGTTCACTATCGGAGAAAGTAGCCGAACTTTCGGATCAGTTCACTAACTTATCTACGAAGGTAGATGATAATCTGAACGACACAAAACCGGTAGTCTTTAATGACACAGAAGAGTGCGAACAAATTAGGAAACTGAAACAAAATCTGAATCAAATTAATACGCAACACCAAAGAAAATCCGGGAAGTACAAGATCAGCGGACACAGGTAATACAAGAATTACGTATTTCAGAGGACACTCGCGCCCCAATACGGGAAGAGGGACTTAGAAATACGGAAAAGCCGCAAAATAATAACACAGGGCATTTCGGAAGCTATGAAAGAAACTGGCAATGTGCACCGAATTTTGAGATGGAACGTCCGACACGACCTAACAATGACCGATATGCGACTCGCCGACATGATGACTTTGACTATAAGCTGTTCATTACTACACGTAAATTTAAAACATTTAAGAATTCTGGCAGTGACATTCATCCACAAGCGTGGCTCCATCAATTCTCTCATTGTTTTCCTCCCAACTGGTCATTGGAGCACAGGTTAGAATTTATGTGTGGCTATTTAGAGAATGAACCAGCTGTAAGAATGCGATCGGTCATTCACGATTGCAACAGTGAAGGAGAATTTTACCATGCCTTCCTCTCAGCATATTGGTCTCAAGCCACACAAGACCGAGTAAAACATAGCATCATAATGATGAAACATTTCGAACAATCTGAATTTTCCAGTATTATGAAATATTTTGAAGACATGTTGCATAAGAATCAGTATCTTTCAAACCCATACAGCCCCTCAGAACTCATCCGAATTTGCTTAATCAAACTGCATGAACATTTACGACATATTATTTTGGCAGGACGTTGCAAAGACGACATTGAAGCTTTTCAGGGACTGTTACAAGAACTGGAAATTGACACTGACAATCGCGGAACGCGAGAACAGGAACACAACAATTACAGGTCACATCTGTCACAATTCCGCGATGACAGAAATAATACACGACAAGGCTATTCTTATAACGTAAATCGTGACCAAAACAGACACCACCCGTATGACAACCGTTGGCAGAGTAGTAATAATTACAGGGAAAGATCACCTCTCCGCGGTAATGACTATTACAGAGACAATCAGAGAAACAGACAATATGGGAACCAAAATAATTATTATTACGGGAGACAGAATAACTTTAGACGCAACGGTTCAGCGCGCAGTTACGATTCAGGGAGAAATTCTCCACCACTTAACCGACAAGAAAGAAACTATAGGAACTACCAACATGACTACAGACGATGTGATCGTAACGACAGACCTGAATTGCATCAGAACTGACGAGCTTCAAACAGGGCAGGGCCTTCTCGTCAGAGTGAATTTGTAGAAGTTAGGTCCCCAAACCCCAATATACAACTTCACACATCGGTACCATATTTCTCCAACACAGTATTACACAGCTATCAGATCATTTAACTGAGAGACAAACATTTTTTTTTTACTACGTCAGTGGCAGATGTTTACGCAATTACACAGTTGGATACCTTCACACTTATGAAATTGTATTTTGTCTGTACTTTGTAAACTGTTCATATTTTTTTGAAACCATTGTGATACTATGAGAGCTTTGAATGATGTATTTGGTATGAGATCATGATTTTTAAGGTACGTTTGAGGTAGATGACACTATTGAAATGAGCAGAGAATATGTTTTAGGGTTTTGAAATTATTGCAGAAAGCTACGACGTTTTTGAGATTTGACTGAGGTGTTATGATGTTATTTTTACGACGACGATGTGTATTATGCTGTTGGGGTATGTTTATGATCAATAAGCTGATGCTATATAAGGAATGTGATTACGTGTTTATATGTATATGAATAATGAATAGAAGTTAGGGACTATAGTTTGTGAAAAAGGTTGTTGGAAACCAAGAATCGTACTTTAAGAGTTATGAAATGTGTGTATATGCGTGAATGTATCACAATGCTGGCGAAAATTTTTTGGACGCTGTTATATTTATAGGATTTTGTTTCTACAGATTTGTAACCCAAATTCTTGACCTGTGAAATATTTTTGTATGAGACTGTCACTGTAGCGGAAACTGGTGTCGTAAATATTTCGGTAAGAAAGTTCAGTGACCACCTGCACGTAATGCGTCGTGGGCACCCAGCTGAGCGGCCAGGTGTGCCAGACACCTGGAGAAAAAGCCATTATTGCGAGCCCTTTTCAGCGGCACAGGTAGAAAAAAAAAAGGGAGGCCATTAACTTCGCTTCTGACATTCCTTTGTAGAAAGCATCGCAAAAACGACACGGTCGAACTTGAAAACATATGATTACACTGTGGAGCTCTTAATTTACGATATTTACTGAAATGCCTAATGAAATGACGAGAAATATTTTACATCTGCACACCTGATTATGACAAGCATCTTTCTACGAGAATTGAGAGAATTTCTACTAACTTATGAGATGTCACATGACTATTGAATGATATTTTTATGCTTCACTTTTCATAGTTGCTTATTTCATTTGATATCTAGTTTCGAGCTGTGTTGCAGCATTGCTTTTATAAAATAAAATGCATTTGCTAATGTGAACACTTTCTGTCAACAGATCTATTAAATAATAATTTTGTAATCCACATTCTTAAAAAAAAGGAGCACTTGGAAACGAAAGAACAATAAGAAGGGACTAGTAACAGTAACTGCACACATAATTTTCTTTTCAAGTATATGGTAACATTTTTTTACAATAAGTTGTTGTGGTGCACCACTTTAATTACATAGACATTAAGATGTGAATAGAGATTTCCCTTATCTGCATTGTTATCTTTAGTGTACTATTTTTTCTGCTTGAGATATGTCATGTTTAGGTATTTCATTTTCTGCTGCTGTTTGCCAGGTATAGTGTTGCTGAATTTGAATTTGTGTTACTCTGCTAAGCCAGATTTATTTTCTTGTTTGCTGCACATTGCCTTATATTAGTCGTAATACTGCAATTGCTTCGCTAATTTCTAAAATGCTGCTTCCTTTGCAAATCTGCACTTTTTTGTCATTGCTGTTTGCGTTAATTGTTTTATGTGCTGCTGCATTGCCTCGTCCCTTAGTTTAGCATCTGAGCTCAGTAGATTTAAGTTAGCTTAAGAGGGGGTAGACTATATAAGAAACTAGTTGTGATGAATGGAAAGAAATGCATTGAAGGTATATGAAAACGTTTTGGGCCAAAATGAGTATTGTACAATGATCCGTAATTATTTTGAAAGAAATATGAACAGAGTAGAGAAAGCAGGTATTGATAGGACTTTTTGGAAATAATGAGGAACGAAGGGAGATCTCCGAGAAGTAAAGAAAGTTTTGTTTGCAAAATACTGCAGTAAAAGAAACCCTGTCCTTTCCTTGTGTTATCCCACTATGTGTTTGTGTACCCATGTGTATTTGTTTTCTTCCTGTCTCTGTGTACTGTTTCATAGAATTTTTTTTCTCTTCTAATACTAAGCTACATTCACTATGATGAGGAATACTGTTATCCTCAAATATAATTTGCATTAATAAAATGTTATTTTCTTTGTAAAGATGTTTAGACATTATTTATTCTGTTTTGTTTTAATGCTCATGTGTGAAGTTGATATTCCAAAAGGTATTCTGATCTTTCATGTATGTACTTATGTCATAATTCCTGTGACACTGATGTATATGTTATTTTGATTCTTTTGTAAAGCCTGTATTACAAATGTTCTCTGTATTGTTATGTTCTTTAATGATGTATTTTGTACCTTTGTAATTGTATTCTCATGTTATGAAATTGTAATTGTCACCAGTTCATCATATTATTAACTTGTAAGTTACATTTCACTGCACACGTTTCTGTTGGTCATAGTATATGGACAACATGTGAGAAGTAGGGACTGTTAGTGTTTGCACGTGTGTTAATAATTCAGCAAGGGACTGGATAACAGCATTGCTGGTTCTAAGGACAATTCCAAAAACTTTGTGAGTGCACAAGTGGTGGTTATGGACTTGCTATATTATCCGCAAGACTCTTCAATGGTGATTGTGCACCTGCACAGTCACAACAGATGGCTGCTGGCCATCTCTACAAGGACTGCAGTGGGTCTGCACCTCTGGTGGCCCACCAGTGCCATTATTTCTACAAGGACTGCACTGGGTCTGCACCTCTGGTGGCCCACCAATACCGTAATCTCTACCAGGACTACAGTGGGTCTGCTCTGTGATGACCTACCTACCAATATTCTCCAAAACTTTGACTGACTCTGCTGTGGGTTTGCTCTGTTGTGGCCCATTACCTGTCAGCATCTCAAGAGTCAGCACTGTCTTTCCGTTGGAAGAACAACACTACTTCTTCAAGACTGCATGGAAATCCACTACTTCTGTGTGCAATTTCTTTTACTAACGAGACTTTGTGAAAAAAAAACTGTAATTACTATTATGATGAATGATCAGGACTATCTTTATGGACTGTGAGAAAATTTTAGCTTTTGACCAACATTGTATCAATAAGTGTGTGCATTTGATTTCTTTGTTATTGTAATTACGATTATGAAAAATTTTAACAAATATGTATTGCCCAGTGCTCAAAACAATTTGTAAAATTTTTTTGTGGGGAGCATGGGGGCTATGTAAGTAGGCTGTTTAGGTTTTTTTATTGGTAACGCCACCTCTGTATGAAAATCACTGGCTGTGCTGTGTGCAGTCTGTGGCTGCTTTGCATTGTTGTAATACTCGCCATTGTAGTGTTAGGCAGCTGGCTGTGAACAGCGCGTAGCGTTGCGCAGTTGGAGGTGAGCCGCCAGCAGTGGTGGATGTGGGGAGAGAGATGGCGGAGTTTTGAAATTTGTCATGAACTGCTATATTTATATATGATGATATCAAGGTAAATACATTGTTTGTTCTCTATTAATATCTTTCATTTGCTAACTATCCCTATCAGTAGTTAGTGCCTTCCATAGTTTGAATCTTTTATTTAGCTGGCAGTAGTGGCGCTCGCTGTATTGCAGTAGTGGGAGAAACGAAGATTATTGTGAGGTAAGTGATTTAGTGATTTGTGAAAGGTATAGTTTAATGTTAGTCAGGGCCATTCTTTTGTAGGGAATTCTGAAAGTCAGATTGCGTTGCGCTAACAAAATATTGTGTGTCAGTATAAGCACAGTCCTGTAAAATTGTTCAAAAAAGGGGACGTTTCAAACTGTCTCTCGGCAAATGAGAGAAAGGCTTCGTCAGTGTAGTCGCTAGCAACGTCGTCGTACAACTGGGGCGAGTGCTAGTCCGTCTCTCGAGACCTGCCTTGTGGTGGCGCTCGGTCTGCGATCCTGACAGTGGCGACACGCGGGTCTGACATGTACTAATGGACCGCGGCCGATTTAAGCTACCACCTAGCAAGTGTGATGTCTGGCAGTGACACCACAGTTACTAACAGTGAGACTAATCTAAACACAGCAACATTTCAGGTACGAGGTTTCCGACATCCTTACAATCTGAATATATAAGATAAAAAAATAAGGATGACTGATAATACAGCTTGTGTGTGTGAAGGGATTTCATTTTATAATTTTGCAATTTGTAAATAACTGCGGGAAAGAAATTTTCTCCATAAATGTTAAAGTTGGTGTGAGTACCTTTTTGAATATTGTGTTACAATACAAAATAAATGACGTTACGTAAGGAGAAGGAAGGGGTACGTACCCTGTAGTAGGCGGATGCGGAGGCGCCAAAGCCAAAGATGATAGGGTAAGTGTGAAGCGTGACAGCGCACCAGGTCTGCACACACAGCCGCATAGGAGCTACCGAGCAGTGAACAAGCACTCTTTTTGGAGCTAACGTGGCGTGGAAAAAAATGAAGAAAAAGCCTCTGATGAACGATTTAATTGTACATTTGGTATGAGACGACGACACAGATACCTCCGTAGCACCTAACAAATGGTTACGCTGGTGTGAAATCCGGCCCATAATGGCGTGAGAGCCACATATTCCAAGGGGTTTCATAAACTGTAAACATTCATCCAACTCAGTACATCTTCTCACCAATTTCGGTAAAAGTTACAATTAGTGTTCTAAATTCATCGATCAGTATTTATATCGAATGCATGAATATAACTGTGTTATTTCAAATGCCTGTGTACTACCTGCTACAGATCTCTTTTCCATATGCCAAAATTTAAGTCAGTGAGGAGAATTCTTGGAAACTGTAGTAGCGCCACTACAGAGGAGTACGAGTATGTCTAACATAAGCGCACATCCTGGAGCCGTTTATTAAATTTCCGTAACTTAAGCGAGTGAAGTCGTGTTACGTTTTGTAGATACCCTATGCATGCACTCTTCTGTATTCTTAAGAGTACAGAGCTTCTGAATCACTAGTGTAATATAGAAATTATGCACGGGAAAATGTTGACATGTTACGTCGTTCGATTACTTACCACTATTTAGGTAACACTTTCGAGGTCAAAATACCCTCCATTTCAAAGAAAATAGCAGTTTAACTTTTAAGAAACCCAACATGGATAACTTTATGTTTTATCTTTCGCTACTTGACATGTGGGTAAATATTACAAGAAAATAATTAAGTATTGTTGTCAAACATCTAAAGCGACCCTTTTGTTCATTATATTTGGGAAATGTTATCAAGCAGGTTCAAACAAAGTAAAAGATATAGCTTACACAGTTTATACATTTGTCTGGCAAGTGTTGAGACAGCAAAATTTCACTTTTTGCACAATCAGTTAGTTTATCAAATTTAATTAATCAGTATTCTGAGACTATAATTCATTGTCTGTCTATGTGTCTGAATGCGTTATTTCTGCCTGGATTTATCAGTATTGCACATTCGTTGTTATTGTGTGACTATTAATAGATATCCACAGCTAGTTTCGAAAGTATATTTCGATATGGTTAATGAAATAGAGCAGCACATTTCACTATGAAGATGTGGTTTCCCTAACGAACTTCATCATTGCTTCGTGAAGCTATTCAGAGTTTTTTTATTTAAATAATACATGGTTATTTCGGAATTGTTTGCAATTAATAACACGAAGAGGAGAATTCTTGGAAACTGTAGTAGCGGCACTACAGAGGAGTACGAGTATGTCTAACATAAGCGCACATCCTGGAGCCGTTTATTAAATTTCCGTAACTTAAGCGAGTGAAGTCGTGTTACGTTTTGTAGATACCCTATGCACGCACTCTTCTGTATTCTTAAGAGTACAGAGCTTCTGAATCACTAGTGTAATATAGAAATTATGCACGGGAAAATGTTGACATGTTACGTCGTTCGATTACTTACCACTATTTAGGTAACACTTTCGAGGTCAAAATACCCTCCATTTCAAAGAAAATAGCAGTTTAACTTTTAAGAAACCCAACATGGATAACTTTATGTTTTATCTTTCGCTACTTGACATTGTCTACTGCAAAATACATACAAATCTACGCAAGCATTAATTATGAAGAATGCCGAACTAACAAAAATACGATATGAATACAAGCCAACAGGATGAAGTAAGATTGGGAGACAAGAGACTTACGTAAGGCTTAACAAGCAACGAGAAGATGGAGGATGACCAATGTTGAACTGGCACAGCTTCGATCATGTCTCGAAGATCATACCAGAAGAAATATTTTAAACAGCCGAAAAGCCATTATGATGCCCTCTAATGACAAGTGACTGAAGCCCTACGGAATATTTTTCTTCGTATTGTAGAGGGCGAAGTGGCTTCTTCGAATCGACGTCTTTCTGGGATTTTCTTGCGGGGCGCCGCGAGATTTCCCTGGGGAACTTGCCCTTTGTTAGGGGCCGTCGCTGCTGAGCGGTACGGTATTCTGGTCAGCCGCCGGCCTCGTCGTGAATAGCAAGCAATCTGCTCTCTACCTGCGGCCGCGCGCTCGCGGACCTGTCCCTCATACCTCTCCAGAGCTCTTCTTCGGCTCCGCGAAATTTGTTACAGCCTTACATACGGCGTACGTTAGCAACTAAAGAACATCGTCGTTCAGTTTCAAAGTTGGGGTTTCGTGTGGATCCGGTTGCGAATAGAATTGTCACACACCTCATCTCTCGTTTCCTTGTTTCCAACGTATTTTGCTTTCCATTTTTACAGTTCGTTTCCAGGATGGGAAGATACAGTCTAATCGTGGTGTCGAATAGAGCAAAATTTTTCAAGTAACCAATGGTACCGAAGAAGAAAGTACTTCATTGTCTGTTAGGAGTGCGTTTTTTTGGGATGTTTTCTGCACCAAGATTTTTAGAATATTTGTATTTTCTTGAAACTTCGTAACTACTTTGTGAAATAACCGTTTGTTATAAAGAGGGCATTTCTGATCTCAAAACATCAAAACATTAGAATGATTAAAAAAAGAAAAGTAAAAATTAATAGACATGTGTTATTTGACTAAGTGAAACCAATAGGTCAGACGGACTGACTGGAGAAACGGACTTGGAGAGGTGGAGTATGTAGCATAGTCACTAACGCTGAAGCCCCCTTCTCAACGGTTTAAGTAGAGAAATAGTATATGACTGCATACATACACACACACACACACACACACACACACACACATATATATATATATATATATATATATATATATATATATATATTAAAATTGCTACACCAATAAACGGGCCGGCCGCAGTGGCCGTGCGGTTAAAGGCGCTGCAGTTTGGAACCGCAAGACTGCTACGGTCGCAGGTTCGAATCCTGCCTCGGGCATGGATGTTTGTGATGTCCTTAGGTTAGTTAGGTTTAACTAGTTCTAAGTTCTAGGGGAGTAATGACCTCAGCAGTTGAGTCCCATAGTGCTCAGAGCCATTTGAACCAAGCCAATAAACGGGTATTCATTGGACAAATATATTATACTAGAACTGACATGTGATTACATTTTCACGCAGTTTGGGTGCATAGATCCTGAGAAATCAGTACCCAGAACAACCACCTCTGGCCGTAATAACGGCCTTGATACGCCTGGGCATTGAGTCAAACAGAGCTTGGATGGCGTGTACAGGTACAGCTGCCAATGCAGCTTCAACACGATACCGCAGTTCATCAAGAGTAGTGACTGGCGTACTGCGACGAGCCAGATGCTCGGCCACCATTCACCAGACGTTTTCAATTGGTGATAGATCTGGAGAATGTGCTGTCCAGGGCAGCAGTCGAACATTTTCTGTATCCAGAAAGGCCCGTACAGGATCTGCAACATGCGGTCGTGCATTATCCTGATCAAATGTAGGGTTTAGCAGGGATCTAATGAAGGGTGGAGCCACGGGTCGTAACACATCTGAAATGTAACGTCCACTGTTCAAAGTGCCGTAAGTGCGATCAAGAGGTGACCGAGACGTGTAACCAATAGCACCACATTCCATCACGCCGGGTGATACGCCAGTATGGCGATGACGTTACACGCTTCCAATGTGCGTTCACCGCGATGTCGCCAAACACGGATCCGACCATCATGATGCTGTAAACAGAACCTGGATTCACCCGAAAAAATGACGTTTTGCCATTCGTGCACCCAGGATCGTCGTTAAGTACACCATCGCAGGCGCCCCCATCTGTGATGCAGCGTCAGGGTAACCGCAGCCATGGTCTCCGAGCTGATAGTCCATGCTGCTGCAAATGTCGTCGAACTGTTCGTGCAGATTGTTATTGTTGTCTTGCAAACGTCTCAGGGGTCGAGACGTGGTTGCGCGATCCGTTACAGCCATGCGGATAAGATGCCTGTCATCTCGACTGCTAGTGATACGAGGCCGTTGGGATCCAGCACGGCGTTCCGTATTACCCTCCTGAACCCACCGATTCCGTATTCTGCTAACAGTCATTGGATCTCGACCAGCGCTAGGAGCAATGTCGCGATACGGTAAACCGCAATCGCGATAGGCTACAATCCGACCTTTATCAAAGTCGGAAACGAGATGATACGCCTTTTGTCCTCCTTACACGAGGCATCACAACAACGTTTCACCAGGCAACGATGGTCAACTGCTGTTTGTGTATGAGAAGTCGGTTGGAAACTTTCCTCATGTCAGCAGGTTGTAGGTGTCGCCACCGGCGCCAACCTTGTGTGAATGCTCTGAAAAGATAATCATTTGCATATCACAGTATCTTCTTCCTGTCAGTGAAATTTCGCGTCTGTAGCACGTCATCTTCGTGGTGTAGAAATTTTAATGGTGATTAGTGTATCCTTTCACCTTGAATTTTAACCCCATTTTTGAAACTTTCTTCAATTTCCGTCATTGCTTCTTCGACGTAGAGACTGAATAGAAGTGGCGAAAGACCGTATCGTTGTCTTACACCCTTTTTAATACCTGCGTTTCGTTCTCGGTTTTACACTATTACTGTTCCCTTTGGTTCTTGTGCGTGTTTTGTATTACCCGTCTTTCCCTATAGTTTACCCGAAATTTTTTCATGATTTCGAATGTATATACCATTTTTCACTGCTGAATGCTTTTTTAATGTCGACAAATCCTTGGCTTTTCGTGAGTATAGGTTGCATTATCTTTCCTAAAGCCAAACTGATCATCACCTAATAAGTATAGTTTTCCTTTTCCATTCTTTTGAATATTATTTTTATCAGCAACTTTGATGCATGAGCTGCTAAGCTGATGGTGCGATAATTTTCGCACTGGTCGGATCTCGCAATCTTGGGAAATTTGTGGATGATATTTCCCGAAAGTGTGACGGTATATCACCAGTCTCATACGTTCTTCATATCAACGTTAATAATGCTTTTATTACGACTTCCACCAACAATATTAGAAATTTCGCTTTATCCTTACTTGCCCCTTCCGCCTTATTTCTTATTTGATTTTAAGTCTTGCTAAGCTCTTCTAAATTCTAATTCTAATACTTGATCCCCTGTCTCTTTCTACATACTGTTACGGACTGGAAAACTTAGCAAACTTGGCGACTCGTTAAGTTTACGCTTTCTTCTAAGCGCCCAATACACTGTAAATACACCAATACAGCCCGCATCTCGTGGTCGTGCGGTAGCGTTCTCGCTTCCCACGCCCGGGTTCCCGGGTTCGATTCCCGGCGGGGTCAGGGATTTTCTCTGCCTCGTGATGGCTGGGTGTAGTTCTAAGTTCTAGGGGACTTATGACCACAGCAGTTGAGTCCCATAGTGCTCAGAGCCATACACCAATACCTGTTTCCACCGTTAACCAAATATTCATCGTTAGCAACGAGCACAGTGTCGGTGCATGTAGATTTCAGCGCATTACCCGAGAACTCATTCTGGTCCCGGCTGGAGCAGCAGCAGTAGGCGCCGACAGCGGACACAAACAGACAAGCGCATGCGTTTGTGCGGGTGTTGGCCGCAGCCGACACCGCCGATAATGAGGCTTGTTTCGCAATCGGCCGCTGCAGCGGTGTGGCGCGGCGGTCGATAGCCACAACGAGACGCAGGGACGCCGGCCGGCCGGTCGTGTACGGCGCGGCGCTTCGCGGCGCGCCGGTAATTACGGGATGAATGTTTTATCCGTGTCGCGATTGGCCCGCAGCCCACACGGCTCTGGCCGATGTAACAAGTCTGTAAATACACTGTTACCGCCATGTCGGCACAGCGCGTGCTTTTGCGATCTATAAAAGCAACAAACGCGCTGGCAAAAAACAGAGCTTACGGTCAGTCTTCCTCGCTTTCTGTGCTCACTCATGTTGGACGCAGTTCTTCACATAGGCTATGACATCATTAATATTCAGAAGGGTAGTGATAGTCAGGAAGACTGTCGTCTGCTCTAAAGAAACTCCAATGGAAAAAAATTGCAACGCCAAGAAGGACTAGTGCGACGTTGGTAGGCGTGCCTCTACACTCTTGTTCAGAAAAAACAGTACACCACGAACGACTAGAGACAGGACGTCAATATTCACAGCTCATGTACATTAGTGTGTTCTGCAGAAATGACAAGCATTTCAGTAAACTCGTTCAGCATGTGTCCTGCTGCCTCGTAGGGGCAGGGTCCACCGTGGGCCCAGATAATTTGTCCCATGCGTGATGGTATCGATGCGTATAAGGCACGAATGGTGTCTTGTGATATAGCCATCCATGCTGCATTCAGCTGGCTCAAAAGTTCACCTGTGGTGGTTTGCATGAGGTCACAGTGCGGCACCCATAGGTTCACCATATCCTACACATTTCCGATTGGTGACAAGTTGGGTGATACGGTGGACCAAGGCAAAAGGCTGATATCCTGTGACACCAAGAAGGGACATGTACTTGCAGCAACACGTGCTCGGGCATTGTCTTGCTGAAAAATGGCGTCTGGGGTGTTGTGCAGGAAGGGTGCAGCTACAGGTTGAAGGATGTCTTTCATGTAGGTCACACTGGTCACAGTGTCCTGAACACGGACTGTTTTCTGTGGTTGTACCCAATAGCACTCCACAGGATAAGGCTTTGAGTATGCACTGTATGTCTTGTCGAATGCAGGCTTTGTGTTGCCGCTTCCTCTGCCCACGGCGAACCAAAATGCGGCCATCATTTTCAAACAAACAGAACCTCGATTCGTCTGGAAGCAATATCTGACGCCATTGCTGTCCCCAGTGACATTGTCCCACACTCCATTGCCATTTAGCACTTTTCTGCACGTTTGTGAAAGGTGTGCGAGAATTGGACGACGCGAACGTAACCCATGCCATAGTAAATGGCGACAGATTATCACCCCTGACAGTGTATAATTGCAAGCTAGCCTGTGGTGGCGGCAGTTCTCCGTCTGGCAAACGACTAAAAGTCATAACTACCTCACCCGAGAGGTGCCACAGTTATCAATAGCGCAAGGAAGTCTGACTGGTGGCCCCATTGCGGATCACCCATGAGTTGGCTAACTTTACATAAAATTAATTTAATTCCTTCAAACCCACAACAAATTAAATGACATCTTAGGGAATGAGAATGGGTGGCGCTGAAAAATTGATAACAAGGACCTACTGTATCACTACGAGATTTATTAATTAGTATCAAGGACAAGTGAGAACCAACATAAAAACAGAAACTTCAATTGAGCAACATTTCAATAACACGAACCCATGTTGGTTGGCAATAGATTTGGGGAACCTAACTGGAATTAACGTGTAAATGAGACTGGCTGCTGTGAGTGGAAGGATGCCAACCTAGGCAAGCACACTATATTGTATTACTCCACTGGTTGGTCTCTCACGTCAAAATATAATTACGCATGCAATGGACACTGGGAGTGACTATTGCGAGTACAAGGCTGCTATGAAAAAGGATGGTCATGAAAATGACTGATAGGCTTCTGAATTTGCTGAATCTACGCAACACTACCGATATAGCCGCTAAAACACGAGACGCTCTCGTCTGCGTGCAGTCGCTGCCAAAGCTTTGTACTGCGGAAGATGACGCTACGTCTGCCCGTGATTGTGTCATGTCTGCGAAAATATCAAGTTGCGCCTAGATGTACAGACATGTTTACCACCAACTGCTCTCTCCGTAGAAACGGAAGAGCTCTAGCGACTTTACTCCGCGATAGTCAAGGAGCAAGTCCCCCTCTCCATTTTGCTCAAAACTTTGCAAAAAACAGACGTTTCCCCCGATGTTCTCGAACAAAAATATTGTGACCCAGCATTGGTTACCCTGCCAATCATATTTTCTAGCAAGGAGAACCAATCTTCCTCAGCCCATCACTGCAGTGCAGTACACATTGAAAGGTATGTGCTGAGATTCGATCAGGATAGAGCCAGTGAAAAATGTCGATAGTTCCCAACCGCAAGGTTGGACGAGTAGTACATCTTCGAGTAATAAGTTCTTTGACAGCTAACAGAGCTCGGTGCACGCGGTAAAAGTAGTGGTGAGGAGATGCGCAGAGACAGCAGACGTGTTTCGAGTCGGAGCTAGATGCCTGCAGGAAACAGCCGGGTCGTGACAGCATCAAAGTAAGAATTGGCGCTACGCACATAATAAGCCATATATTGAGCGAAACTCGGCACATACCTGGGGAAACTAGACAGAATAATTAATAAAATAGGTTTTCTTTGGTTAAATAATGTCTAAAATCTAGATAGCAATCCCATTGTTGATGCAATAAGCGTTTTGTGAAACTTTCTCGTAAATCCATGCAATATAAGTTTTTTTTTTGTTTTTCGCATGTGCCTTAAAAGTTTGAACAATAAATATTTTTTAGATAAAATTAGAGTTTCATCTCACAGCTTATGTCGTTATCCGCATCCTGTGAGTAAAATAATCTATATGCCATTGCGCAGTTGGCAAATTATTCAGATCAGGACAGAATTTTTATTAAGTAACAAAGAGGGCCAAAATGAGTAAAGTTATCTAGAATGACAATTTTATGCCATTGCACTACGGCTGAGTTGAATATATGTTTTATTATCGGCTAAACGGGAAGGAGTGCACGAGCCAAGTCCACAGACGCAGTCAGATGCAGGTTGGTGACTTTCATTTATTTTTACCACTAAACTTTCTTGCAGTCAGATGTGTATTTTGAGTATTAATTTTCCAATAATATTTTCATGCAGTCAGATAAAGTTCAGTTCAGTTAAATACGCAGTCAGATGCAAGTTTTATTAAACACTAAAGCAGTCACATGCAGTTCAGTCAAGTTTAAATAGAGAATTTTTATTAACAACACTTTCAACATTCTGTTCTCCGAGAAAACAGCACACAATGCCTGGAGGTCCTGCAGCCAAACCCTCTCGTAAATTTCTGTGTGTAGCTTCGATACCCGCCGCAGTAGTTACTTCAATTGATACAAAAATATTCGCAGTATCTTTAGTTGTCTTCGTCTGGTACACAGCGTCCTATTCATGCAACATATTCTACTGATTTTAGTTGGTATAGTTCATTCAGATATCTTACGTTCTCGTTCCATGTATTCACCATAAATAACCAGTGCTATATCTCACATTCTACCACCTAATTTATCTGAAAAATATTCTGCTATAATTATACAGTTTAGGATAAAATTACTGGTGCTCTCAAAGTTTTTAATGAAATAAGGAAATTGTTAAAGTCGTCTGTTTTTTTATATAAAAGTCAGAAAAATGTATTATTTTACATTTCAATTTCGTCAGTGATCATGGCTTTCAGGAGGTGGATTTGTATCGCACCGTAGATGACACACTGAAATTCACAGGTGAAAACATACTTGAGGCTTTTACTTTGTGATGAGCACTATTTATCACCCCGAATGGGTAACGGTACCCGAAGAATAGTTTGCAGCAAATAATAGTGGCTCCACAACTGTAGTATTTGTTCTTAGTATCCCTGGCAAGTTTAACTTTTCTTGAAGCTACGCAGTACCTACAACAAGCCTATACAAGGTATTTCCAAATTAGCACTTCTTCTTACTTGGAATTCTGCTGCTCAGAACGCACTGTGGTGGTTCTGGTAGATACTTTTAATTCGTTCATCCGTGTGTTATTCTTAAAAGTTCACTTTGCCACCCAACACAGTTGCTCATATTCACTCTTATAAAGCCGTAGTCGAACTGTACGAAGACTGTCCTGTAAGACAAGAGCAGCGGTAGACTTTCTTGCCGCCAATTCATATGTGGAGGTTCCTCTCATCTTCATAACTTAATATTAAAGCCACAAATACTTACATATTTGTTTATATAGTTAAAATACATTTTACAGAAGAAAAACTGTTTTACAGAACATGTTACATATTAGACAACTGATTATTTAAATCGTTTCTAAATAATCGCCATAGTTTAGATCACCTTTTTTATGTAGGTGGCAGGACACTTAGGCCATTTCTATTCATTTTGTTTAGTTCTGTACTTTGGTCACTAGGTGGCAAATAACTACGCTGGGCGCTCACTGTCGCCTCGCTGCCTGCTGTATTTGAGCACCCTCTGACGCCTGTCGAACGCTCGTGATAAATAATGTTACGACGGAGATTTATTTGCATGGCCTGGAACTATCTGTTCTACTTATCTACATCTACAAATATACTCCGCTAGCCACCAAGTGGTGTGTGGTGGAGGGCTCTACTCGCGCCAAAGTCATGTTTCCCTCCCTCTGTCACACTCGGGGATCGCGCGAGGGAAATACGATTGTCTGAACGCCTCAGTACGAGCTCTAATTTCCCTTATCTTTGAATGTTGATCATTCCGCGATTTGAAAGTTGGTGGTAATAATATATTATCTACAGCCTCGGCAAAGATCGGATTTGGAATTTAGTGAGCGGCCTCTTCCGTTTAGCGCTTCATCTATCTGCAAGTGTGTCCAACTTCAAACTTTCTATGAGATTTGTAACGCTCCCACGATGGCTAAATGCACCAATCACGAATCTTGCTGCTCTTCTTTGGACCTTCTCTGTCTCCTGAATCAGACCCAACTGGTAACGGTCCCACACAGACGAACAATACTCTCAAGACTGGACGAACTAAGGTGTTGTAAGCAATTTCCTTTGGTGAAGGACTGCATCGCTTCAGGAATCTACCAATAAACCGCAATCTAGAGTTCCCCTTTCATGTTACTTGTCTAAACTGATCGTTCCATTTGAGATAATTTCAAATAGTCACACCCAGATACTTGACGGATGTTACCGCTTCCAAAGACTGGGCAGTTATTTTCTACTCGTACATTAATGGAGATTTTCGTTTTGTTATACGCAGTAGGTTACACTTACTAATATGGAAACATAACTGCCAGTCATTACACCACGCATTTATTTTCTGCAAATCCTCATTGATTTGTTCATAACTATCGTGTGATACTACTTTCCTGTAGACTACAGCATCATCTGAAAACAGTCTAATGCCGCTGTCAATACCATCAACCAGATCGCTTATGTGAATTGTAAAAATCATCGGACCTATTACGCTGCCCTAGGGCACACGTGATGTTACGCTTGTCTCTGTTGAAGTCTCTCGGTTCAGGACAACATACTGCTCTCTGTCTGCTACAAAATTTTCCATGCAACCGCATATGCCATCAGATAGACCGTAAGCGCGCACTTTTTGGTGCAAGCGACAATGCGGAACTGAGTCGAACGCCTTTCGAAAGTCGAGGAATATGGCATGAACCTGGGAGGCGCTATCTAGAGTATGTTGCATACCATGCACAAAGAGGGCCAGCTCTGTCTCTCATGACCGCTGTTTCCTAAAACTGTGCTGGTTTCTGCAGATGAGCTTCTCAGAGTCTAGAAAAGTCATTATGTACGAACACAAAATATTTTCCATGATTCTACAACAAATCGATGTAAGTGGAACTGGCCGGTAATTATGTGCATCCGATATTCTACCCTTTTTATGGATTGCTATGACCTGAGCCATCTTCCAGTGGAACTTTCCGCTGTTCCAATGATGCCTGACAGATGATAGATAATAATGGTTCTGTATTTGTAGCACAATCAACATAAAATCTTATGGGGATAGCGTCTGGGCCAGATGCCTTCCACATGTCTAAGGATCTTAACTGATTTACAATCCCAGATCCACTAAGCACTGTTGGGTTGTAATGACACTTGCATCGTTACACATAGAGCAGCAGACAGCATGGTAACTGCTGCTGTGAACTGCAGTATTTGATTGGTTGGTAGGTTGGATCGGAGAGAAAGGGACCTTATTTCCTTTTTCCTCACGTAAACTTGTCTTGGGTTAAGACCATTTCCAAAAGAGGACGAGTAAAGTAAAAATGCGTAAAGCTAACTTGCAATCAAATTGAAAGAGTAAACGAAGGAAGCTAACCAACAGGGGAAAACGGACACTGATAAGAAAATGTGGCGGAAGGTATTAACGTAATATAGTAGATGGCCTGGGCTGCCTGACCATAAGAATGAAAAGGTTGAGCCAGCCATTCTGCAACACACTAAAATCTCTGTCCTAAAAGACTATAGTAGTCAGCACGGCAGGTCATCTGTAATGCAGACATCATAGAGCTGGGGTAGAAGATAACGCGTTCCCGTCTGCCTGCAAAAGGAGACGGCGGCTCATAGGCAGTACGGTGGGGAGTCTGGTAATGGCGAGGCAGAGCCGCCAGAGACCGTGGGTCCCTAAGAACAAAGTACTCAAATGGTGCCTCTTAACAGCCGCAGGCAGCTCGTCGGTTGACTTCTCATTAGCCCCGTAAAGAGTACAGCTTCTTTTGGTTTGTCCCTTTGAGATGTTGCTGAGGCAGCATGGTGGTTTCTGAGGGTTTCCGGGCACTTCGAGCAAGTCAGTGTGCTGACAGGTAGAGCGTGGTCGAGATAATGTTTAGAATACACTGAAGGAAGGAATCTGCACCAACACAAAATAATTAATTTAGAGTGATGAACTTACATTGTAAGACGTCGTGGTCTCCTGACCCTCATTGCTTACCTATTCTGCCCTCAAAATCATATTCCGCACATCAAAACGCTTCATTCGAACCGAAACTCGATAAGATAAAGTCAATGTTGTATGAATTCATGTAAACGATATGCAAATAACTAGTAAATCGCAAATGCGCTCTGAGATTGAAATACTCAATGCTGGCGTACACACACACATTCCAGATATAGACCACACGCCAGGAGGCCGGTCCCTTCAGAGGACAACTCAACCTATCTACGTCAGCCGGTGACCGCCCATAGAGCAGACAGCGTTTGCCCAAGTGAAAGGCAGAACGACCCCGTGTTCGGCTTAAAAGCAAATTCTGCTACATTGTGTGGGATCGCCCAGCCTACGCATTCTTTACAAACATAGCACATAGTTTCAGAGGTTTTCACAGGGAGACAGCAAACGCCAAACGCCGATGCTCCAGATTTCCGGATTGGTCGCCTTAAACGAAACGTCATTCTCCCGTTTTAGAAGAGCAATGCTGATTGGCAGACGATATTCCTGATGCCTTGAGCTGAAGGAGTAATGGAAGAGACTGAAAGATATACCCCTTCACGTCTGGCGTGGAGAGGGGCCGTTCCGTTGTCGCTCTTGGAGCGAGAACACGTAACGAGAGCGTGTGCGCTCGTTCGTGTACTCGAAGTGTCAGGAACAAGTCTCTCCTCAGTACTTCACTGGGAGAGCACCTCTGTCGAGAGCGAATCGGAGTGCAACTCTATATTGAGTCCTTGCGATTAAGCGTTGTTCACTGTGTTGGCCGCCACACTTATTGTGCGGTGTGAACATACAGACTTATAGTTAAACGCCTGCGAGCGAATTTTTGAGTGGCATCGCGGTGGACTGGTTATCTGACCGGTGTACCACGCCAATAGTTAAACTAGGGGCGAATAGGAGTCCTTGATTTCATCAAGGAGTAGGGAGAGTCTGATTGGCGAAGGTCAATCCAGGTAGAACGAGAGTTATCTTATTTGTCAGCAGCGGGCGGCGCAGACAGCAGTCATCGCAGCTTACATTATTGTGCGCTACAGCTCTTGCGAGCCCCATATTTCCTCCACAACAGTACACTTCACAGCATTTCACACACGACAGCCTCGACCGTACCTAGCAACATTCTAACGGATAATTATTCAAGATGAGTAGGCGTGGCTCTCAGCCATTCTGCCAAGTCAATAACAATCTTAAACTTCGTATAGAAATTTAATTAGCGAATCCTATCCTTGAGAGGTAACTTCACATTCCGAAAGGAACCCAGAAATAACTTGTTCAGTTCATAACTAAAAGAGCCGTTGTGATTTCACAGAATTTTAACAAAGTAAATAGTAATTTTCGTTTCTTTCATGTTTTTCTTACACTAACTAGCACTAGTCCAGTACCCAAGTATCCCACTAGTTGCGTAAGAAATTTTGTGAATTTTTGTGTCATTTCCTTACAGCGGACGACTCCTCACTATGAGAAGCTGGATGTTTCGTCTGTGATATTGCAGAAAGACTTGCCTGGAATATAGCCTCTGCACATAACTGTTGCCAGTGGTGGTGTGGCGTCCGGGTCTCCTTAGAGTTGACACGACTCGGTAGTGATGGTTGTACCAGTCGGTATGACGTGGAACGGCGTCCGTGGCTCACGACAACGCCACACTGCAACTAGGGCAACTAGTAGAAAAACACAAACTCCTCGCGTTGTTTTCTTTTGTCGTGAGTCCGCGACAGACTTTTCAGCTTGCGCGAACTGGCTAACTGTAGTTCTTCATTCTATTAAGCCCGGTTAGATAATGGTTGTTGAATATTAATAATATAAAGTCTTGAATCTTCAATCCATCTCGCAAGTCGTGGACACATTATGGAATTGGGAGGATGTTAAGTTGATAAATTGTTATTCGTTCGTCAAGACGTCGCTACGTCGCGTGTTCAATAACTACACGGAGTAGTTTCAGAGATAACATATACTTAAGCAATGTTCAGAATGCGTCGTAATCTTGGGACGAATCGATGTCTGTTCACTGTTAAATAGCCATGAATTCACTTCATAATATTATAATAGTCAATTAATTTTCACCAACACACATGATAATGTCTATTCAATTACCTAGGCGACACGAAGAATTAAAGTTTGAATTCAATTTTATTGTTCCTTGTAATTAATTGTCCCCACACTAAGCACGCACACCGATTTCTCACTCAGGGAATTGCTTCCGTTTGCATCAGTAATCCTGTCGCTGACGACAACATCTGACAACTTGGCGCAATTGTACGTTCTTCGAGTTGGCGTTTGTATGTTATCTACTCGAGACTAATAATAATTGTTTTCCTGTCGGCGATCTTTCTTTTTTAGTGTCCTTGAATGTTCGTACTTATTCAGTACCACGAAGGCTAAGTTCCATCACAAATCTCACACGATTTAATTTCATCGCGAGTCTCCGTATCCCGTTATCTTGCTAACGGTAAAGATGACTTTGCTTTAGTATGACTTCTGAATAATACTTCAGTCTATATCGCCAAACTTTCAAACTTACGATTAGCTTAAAACAATCGAGTAACGCTTACATGCATGCTACTATCACTGTAGTACTAGAGGGCGGCTAGATAGTTACATTGCAGTCCCATCGAGCTTCCTTTTCGATGCGGCTACAACGCTCTTCTATGGTAACTTTTATCTTTGGCTAATTTACCATCTGGGCTTTAACCTTCGCTATTAATTGTTTTACAATTCCTTCTTTGATGTTTTTGTTGCGTATCTTATCAGATTCTTTCATCCAGTCTCTATTTCATGATGAATATAATTTCACATTACATTCCTGTTGATCAAATTATCACAAGTGTAAAGTTTGTCGCCAGTAGCTGCCGTTACTGTCAGGATGACTGATTTTCCTACTTCTTTAACAACAAATGGTTGTTTATTATGGTTTCCGTGATTGTGGTGTTACAGCGGTCACGAGAATGTACGGTCACAAGACGGCCGGTCACCGGATGGCCACGTGGAAATACCAAAAGGGAAGACCACCGAGCTCGGCGAATAGCTATGGCGTGTCGTACTGCATCAGCAGCATCAATCTGAGCCGTAGTTGGAACTGTTAGTTCCGAGCCAGACGCCTTTTAACCTACATTTCACTGACCCCAAACGACTGCCACTTGCGATTTCAGAGGTGTGAAGGGAGAGCTCACTAGAGAGGTCCGTTGTGTTTTCTGATGCAATCTGGTTCTCCCTCGGTGCCAGTGATGTTCATGTGTTGGTTAGGAGGACGCCAGTTGAGGGCCTGCACCAAACCTGTCTGCATGCAAGGCACACTGGTTTAAAATACGCATCCTGACTGAAAATCTGTACGTCAGCCTGGTAACCCGACCTGTTATGCTGCCTGTCATTAACACCATTCAAGAGGGTGTTTCCCAACAGATAACGCTTGCCCAGATACTGCTATTGTAACGCAACTGTGTGTGTTCTACAGAGTGCTAATATATTGTCTTGGCCTGCTCGATCACCAGATCTGTTTCCAGTTGGGGGCATATGGACATCCTCGGACGACAACTCCACCTTCATCCCCAAACAGCATTGACCGTCCCAACCAGATGCAAAAGACATTGAATTCCATCACAGAAACTGACAATCGACACCTGTACTACACATTTGATGCACTCTCGCATGTTTGCATTCAACATTCTGGCCCTTAAACCAGTTATTAATGTACCAGCATTTCACACTTCAAATCACTTATATCGTGCTTATATTAACCTGCGATCTTTCAGTGTTAATCACTTTAATATGTTACCTAGACAAATACATTCCCCAAATTTCACTACTCTACATCAATTACTTTTTTGTGCTGCGATTTTATTCCGTCAGTGCGTGTAAAGCTTATAACATTGCGTAAATGGGTTGCATAAATGAAATGTGGGGATAAACACATTTATTTCTTAATTTCTAATATCTCTTTCTGAATGATCTTTGTATGCTTTTCTGTATGTGGAGAAGTTCTGCATCAATTTTGTATCTGTGACTTTCATTCAAGCAAGGCGCAGCAAAGGATAAATCTAGCTTCCTTAACATCCTGATTCTACGGTTTTCTCTAAGTCAAGTACAAATAGGCCTCCCTGTCTCTCCAGTACGAGTATAGAAGGACTAATACTCTAGGCAGATGGTCTTACAAATCCCACTTTTAATGATGACTAGTTGTTTACCTTCTGAGGATACATGTACATTATGTCTGTGGAACGTGGAAATGCGTAATGCAACCCTTTACCTTTAGAATGTCGTTTATATTATTTGAAATATTAGCTATAAAAAGTAACAATACCATCTTCATTTTAGTCTATCAGCGTTGTTCAGTGGGTACAGTAGGGATCTAGCCTGGATCTCCAAATTTTTATTGAATATCTTGTCAATAATGTCGGATTCTAATTCATTACTTCTGGCTGTTGCTTTTACTGTATTGACTCCCTGGTCTTAGTCTCCGTGGGGCATGAGGCGGAAAGGAGACAGTGGATCATGTGGTGGAATGCCGCTTGTTTTAATAATGGTTTAAATGGCTCCGAGCACTATGGGACTTAACATCTGAGGTCGTCAGTCCCCTAGAATTTAGAACTGCTTAAACCTAACTAACTCAAGGACATCACACACATCCATGTCCGAGGCCGGATTCGAACCTGCGACCGTATCAGTTGCGCGATTCCGGACTGAACTGCCTAGAACCGCTCGGCCACAGCGGCTGGTGTTGATTGTTTGTACACCTTTGGATTTTGAAAGAAAGCTAGGATGAATGTGTCAGTAAATTAGTCTTTCCCGTAAATTTTAAATTTTTTTCCCTACCTCTAAGTTGATATTTAGGAAAGCAATCGTCGAAGCCTCTAACTCCATGCTGTCCTTTATGTTAATATGCCACTGAATTTTCAAGAAAGTGTAGAGGTGTCTAATGGAACTTTTTAGCATACAAATCATTGATATATCTGTACCAGTGCACATGTTTTGGTAATTGTTCACTCTTAAGAAAATCAGTCTCCCACTTGTCCGTGAATATTTCAGCTAGCGAGGAGTGAATGAGTCTTATGGTACCCATTACCCTATCGAAACACAGTAATAGATCTCGGCCTAAACTGAGATGAACGTTTAAACAAGCAGAAAATCTCTCACAGTCCTAAAACTGAGTACAGTAATTCCACCCACAACAAAAAAGAAGTAGTCCTTACTGCAATCTTACTACCCACTCAGCATTATGACAAAGTGTTGTCAGTTGTTCCCCGAATAACAATTCACGTAGACGTTGCAGGTGGATGTGTAGAAGCGCATTCCAGGTTCTTTTCCGCTCCCCTCTAATTTTTCAACTATGTTCCACCCTTGCTACAGAAGCAGCGCATGGCTTTAGCTACTTTTTTCTATTCATTTACATTTGATGAGAAAAGGATTGTTGTAAAGACTTACGCCGACATTCAACACCACACTGCAGTGGTTCAAATGGTTCAAATGGCTCTGAGCACTATGGGACTTAACATCTATGGGCATCAGTCCCCTAGAACTTAGAACTACTTAAACCTAACTAACCTAAGGACAGTACACAACACCCAGTCATCACGAGGCAGAGAAAATCCCTGACACCGCCGGGAATCGAACCCGACACTGCAGTGGTCATGTGCACAAATTATTGAAGGATGTTACCCTGTTTTTATCTGAGTACAAATGTTGCACAATGTTCATTATACTTAGAAACAATGACACTAAGTCAGCGTACAGAACCAGTTTCATATGACATTGAAAGCTGTAAGATTAATAAGCGGCACTGCTACCGCTTAAACACTTATATGAAAATTAAGGTAAAGGTAATTGGTAATTGTAAAGGTCTGCATCATGCAAAGATTCATGCCTAGGAAATTATGTCCGAAATCAAGGACCTCCGTTAACGTGCTTTTTCCGACTGTTGTTAAGTTGGGTTGGGGCTCTCTCTTCTCTACTATGAGCTTCTCTACTACGAGCAAGTCAAAAGGCAGAATTTGTTTCACCTCCATATAAGGCAGCCGTTTAGGCAACCAGTGGGAGTCGTGAAACATGTTGCTTTGTGCCTTTTCACATAAGCGTCCGCGCATCTAGCACATAACAACATTGTATAATACATCCCACTACGATGTGCTTCACGTACTTAGTCAAAACTCCAGAATACTGGAGCTAGTTATGAATGCTCACACAGCATATGTACAGGGTGTTAGCTACTATAAGTGCATATATTGTGATCATTGGTGCCTAAATATGTCTTCACTGCTGTGTGTTGGTTATGTTTTTCTCTGCCTCTATCAGTCTTCTCGCAAAGGTTCACAATTTACTACCTCATGTTTTCTGTGCACCCGTAAGTGTACCACTGAGTGGACTGCACCTGTCAGTACATACTAACCACTTTGTGCCCACGCCATCCACAGTTCAACACCCGACCTGCTGCCCGGGAAAAATGAGCATTAATGATTTTACCTTGTCACAAGCACTTGGAGATACTAATCAAACTAAAATTATACTCCCAACAGCTGTAATTATTAATCTGTAAATAAAGTAAACACTGATGTAGTGTTGTTCAGTGCACTGTCCTCAGTCACCAATAAAAATATCTGCACTTATAGCAATAATATCATGTATCTGTGTAACATTCAGTTGTAGCACCACTTTAATTCTTCCTACGCTCCGTTACGACAGATGCGGCGTCACTTTCATACGTTTAGTTCTTGATATCTTCAGCACCTGTCCACGCATATTAAATACCTGCCATCGTTCCGTAACTGCAAATACAGGATCTGATATGCCCAGCAACTTGACTGTGCATTTGCAAAACACAAAAATCTTTCTTTATCGCCCATATCTCCTTTTTGCGATATGATGGTGAAACTGCTTAGTTACTTTGGTCTTATAGAAAAATACTGTCTACTCAAGAGAAGATTGCATATTTAGCCACAGACTCGGAGTATCTAACCTGTCTTCCTTTTATTCAAAAGCGAACATATAGCGGGACCTCGTTAACATACAAAATTTCCTCGTACGTAGATATTTGTTTTCTCTTTTTCATCTCCTCTCCTAACTTTACCCCATTACTTCCTGTTCTTTTCCAGACTCAACTCATCTCCAAGTGCAATTATTTGCATGCTGTCTTAGATTTCTGTTAGATGCCATTAGTCACGTTCGAAAAACGCTTAATGAGAAATTATTAAAAGCAGTTTGTTAGGTGGCTACTCTTTTTGAGCAATATAGCTGCAAGCACGAATTGAACACTTTAGGTCCTATTTAGTGAAACTACGCCTCATGACTAAAGTTAATCAGTTTTGTAACGATATCTGACTTCGATAAAGAAAATGGGAACTAATCGCTCAGTTTAATGAGGAGTAAGCGTAGTGTGAATAAATAATAAAGAATAGGCAGATGATTCGTAAGTTCTTATCACCTCACTAAGTGTATTAGTGACCAATTTATAGTCGATTGCTGTGCATTATGGATCTAGGGCCCTCTCTGTGACTGCAGTAGTCAAATATGGAAAGTAAACAGCTGCTGACAATACGTTGCAAAATCTTTTTTAATTTGGTAAAATTCGAAAGACTGATAATGTGAGACATATTTGGTAATACTGGACACTTCGACGCAACTGGATGTGGCGAGATGATGCTAGACAACATTGCCTTTAAGGTGACGAAGATGCCATTATCAACACACCTCACTGAATTTGAACCATGTTCTGCGATACTGCGGAAAGACTCGGCAGGAACGTAAGTACTGCTGACTGCGGTGATCACGGAAATGTAGAGCTGCAAGTGGACCAGGCTCTGGACGACCACATGGCATTACCAAGAGGATTATGTTCGGCGTATGGGTCTGGCGCATCGTACTGAATTTGCAGCAGCAGTTCGAGCAGCCGTTGGTATCAGAGTGACAAAAACACAACGAACTATTACAATTTGGCTGCTTCAAGGACAGCTACGAGCCAGACTCCCTGTAATGTGTATTCCGTTGACTCCAAACCACCGCCATTTGTAACTTTAGTGGCGTCAAGCGAAAGCTCACTGGCGGGCAGGGTGGAGGCGTGTTGTGTTTTCAGATGAAAACTGGTTCTGTCTCAGTGTCAATGATGCGTCTGTTGGTTACAGTGAGGCCAGTTGAGGGCCTGCACCGAACCTGTCTGCGTGTTAGGCACACTAGACCTTATCCTGGAGTTATGGTGTGGGCAAGATTTCATATAAAAGTGGGAACATTCTCGTGGCTATCCCACGCATCCTGCTGGAAAATCTGTATTTAAAATTTGCGTTTCGACCTGTTGTGCTGCCGTTCATGAACAGCATTTCAGTGGGTGTTTTCCAACAGGATAACCTCGCCCACATACCACAGCAATAACTCAAACTGCTCTGCCGGATGTCGAGAAATTACACGGGCCTGCTTGATCACCAAATCTGTTTCAAATCGAGCACATATGAGATATCATATGGGACACCATCGAACAACAACTTCAGTGCCATAAACAAACAGCATAAACCATCCATGTGCTGATCGACCAAATGTTACATGTTTGGAATCCCACAAACCGACATCTTTTACCTGAACATGCACGTTTGTATGCTTGCTCCGGCTATTAATGTACCAGCATTTCACATTTGCAAAAGCTTATCTCGCTCTTATAAGATATTGAAAGGTTAATGACTTAAATGTTTTAATTTGACATATGTATTCATGTTGTGAGCGTGTGGCTGCTATTCTGTCATTCTGTGCTACGGATTAATCTGAGATGTACCCTTTACCCTGTGGCTCCTGCAAGATGCAATTTCCACCCCCACACTACTACAGAAGTCAGACAGACGCTCCTAACGTTCTAAAGAGAAATGCCTGAAAAACTTTGAGCGACCGTAGCGGTTGGTCGGTTCCAGACTGTAGCGCCTAGAACCGCACGGCCCGTTACAGCGTGTATTTAAAGCAAACCTTATTTGCAGCCCCATAGTGGCTCTACCATGACCGCTCTTATACGACTGTCCCAAAATGTCAACAGACATGTTGTAGAAACACGCCTACCGTTTTTCATTTTTGTCGCCCAAAACCTTCTTGGTGCTGCGAATTTTTTCCGTCATTGTACGAGAAGAACTTCGGTGCCATCATTCACAAACAGACGACAACACAAATTTCTATTCCAACACAACACGTGGCTCTATTTTAATGTATTTTACTCATGGTTATTGTAAATGCTATCCTAATGAATCTTGTAATAGACATACGTAACTGTGTCGGAATCGTAAACAGACTTAACTTTAGTTAAGTGAAGAATGGACGGACTACATGGTTCCTATCTTTGGGATCAGAAAGTAGGATTATAAGCCGAAACCTAGAAACGAGGATAAGGGAAAAGAGTCTCATATAGTTAATGCACTGTGAAGTTGTTTATACCGTACGGATGTAGGTGTGGTGAAGCGTAGGAGGTGAAGAGCAGGTAGCGGAGCTCCCCGAGTGCGGCACAGTTTATGGACAAGTGAAGCAGCCTCCGACGCCCGCCTTGCGTCTGCAAAGCGAGCAGCGGGCCGCGACGCAGTGGCGCCGCGGACGGTCGTATTTCGCGACGCGCCGAGGGCCCTCCGGGTGTGCCAGCGGCAGGGCACCACTGCCGGCCGCCACTTGCCGGCCCTCCAGGCGCTCAGTGGCCGCCGCCCACTCCAGCCGGCCGCGTGTTTCTGTCTCTGGAACACGAGTGCCCGTGCACGATGCCCGCTCGAGGGTCCTACACCGCGCAGCCGTAATTCGCGCGTCCACCGCTCCTACTACTCCCACCCACCCCTTCCTCCCACTCTCCACACAGCCAGAGACCGCACCACTGCGCGTAGCAGCTAGCTACCAAAATATAGGAGAGCGTTCTCAAAGAAGATTGTGCTATAACTGTAGTTCTCTTCATTACTTCGACATAATATTGAATTCACAACATGTATGCAAAACAATCATCCAAATACAAAACACTCACTCATATAAAATATACATTACTGGCCATTAAAATTGCTACACCACGAAGATGACATGCTACAGACGCGAAATTTAACCGACAGGAAGAAGATGCTGTGATATGCAAATGATTAACTTTTCAGAGCATACACACAAGGTTGGCGCCGGTGGCGAGACCTACAACGTGTAGACATGAGGAAAGTTTTCAACCGATTTCTCATACACAAACAGCAGTTGACCGGCGTTACCTGGTGAAACGTTTTTGTGATGCCTCGTGTAAGGAGCAGAAATGCGTACCATCACGTTTCCGACTTTCATATCGCGATTGCGGTTTATCGTATCGCGACATAGCTGCTCGCGTTGGTCAAGATCCAATGACTGATAGCAGAATCGGTGGGTTGAGGAGGGTAATACGGAATCCCAACGGCCTCATATCACTAGCAGTCGAAATGACAGGCATCTTATCAGCATGGCTGTAACGGATCGTGCAGCCACGTCTCGATCCCTGAGTCAACAGATGGGGACGTTTGCAAGACAACAACCATCTGCACGAACATTTCGTCGACGTTTGCAGCAGCATCGAATATCTCGCCCCGGAAACCACGGCTGCAGTTACCGTTGACGCTGCATCACAGACAGGAGCGCCTGCGATGGTGTACTCAACGACGAACCTGGGTGCACGAATAGTAAAATGTAATTTTTTCGGATGAATCTATGTTCTGTTTACAGAATCATGATGGTCGCATCCGTGTTTGGCGACATCGCGGTGAACGCACATTGGAAGCGTGTATTCATCGCCATACTGGCGTATCACCCGGCGTGATGGTATGGGGTGCTATTGGTTACACGTCTCGGTCACCTCTTGTTCGCATTGACGGCACTTTGAACAGTGGACGTTACATTTCAGATGTGTTACGACCCGTGGCTCTACCCTTCATTCGATCCCTGCGAAACTCTACATTTCAGCAGGATAATGCACGAACGCCTGTTGCAGGTCCTGTACGGGCCTTTCTGGATACAGAAAATGTTCGACTGCTGCCCTGGACAGCACATTATCCAGATCTCTCACCAATTGAAAACGTCTGGTCAATGGTGGCCGAGCAACTGGCTCGTCACAATACGCCAGTCACTACTCTTGATGAACTGTGGTATCGTGTTGAACCTGCATGGGCAGCTGTACCTGTACACCCCATCCAAGCTCTGTTTGACTCAATGCCCAGTCGTTATCAAGGCCGTTATTACGGCTATTGGTGGTTGTTCTGGGTACTGATTTCTCAGGATCTATGCACCCAAATTGCGATAAAATGTAATCAAATGTCAGTTCTAGTATAATATATTTGTCCAATGAATACCCGTTTATCATCTGCATTTCTTCTTGGTGTAGCAATTTTAATGGCCAGTAGTGTACATCAAAAGAAACTTAAATTGATTGGAAATGACAGATAACTAGTTGCAAAATACAGCTTAATTAAAACTTGACTATTGTTTCGACAGTTTTAAAGCTGTCGACTTCAGAAGGTATTGTACATATTAACAAATATTACGACAATGTGTGTAGAACAGATATGGTGTCATTACAATAAACAAAATTACAGGAAATGTTTACAAACAACTTAAGTGAAGCAGACGCACGCAGAATCACATATTATCGGTATCCAATGTGGAAGTCGTTAAATCTATGTAGTGCATGTGCGTGTCATCAACTTAACAAAATGGTTCAAATGGCTCTGAGCACTATGGGACTCAACTGCTGAGGTCATTAGTCCCCTAGAACTTAGAACTAGTTAAACCTAACTAACCTAAGGACATCACAAACATCCATGCCCGAGGCAGGATTCGAACCTGCGACCGTAGCGGTCTTGCGGTTCCAGACTGCAGCGCCTTTAACCGCACGGCCACTTCGGCCGGCTATCAACTTAACCACCAGTGGCTTTGTCTCAAAACTTTTTATAGTTTCTACTAATCCACGAGCTTACAAATTACCGTGTTTTTGACGCCGCTATCAGTCTTGCCATAACGACACGGCTCTTTCTCCTAGTAACCCCCAAAACGAAATTAATGCAATAAAATCCATTGCTTCCAACAACGGAATTGAGTAAGATTTAGTAGATCGTATTCTGGGCTACAAAATAACCAAAATTTTTCAACCCTACAAGTTAACAGATCCGCACACAGTGAAGAGGACAATGGTAAATTCATTTCCAATCCGTTGTGAGGCAATGTATCCTATAGGATTTAGACATAAATGCAAAGTAATTTTTTTCTACTAATAACAACCTAACGAAACATCTTGAGCATACTATCAGAAATGCTGAAGATCAGTTCTCAGATATGGACATTTACAAAATGATCTGCATTTATCCCTATTAGTATATTGGATAAACTGGTACAGCAATCAAGGTGAGATACAAGGAAAATCTACTGGGAAAGAAAAGTAATAATGTACACTATTCCACCTTTGCAGAACTTTTGTTTATTGCTCGCCATACTCCAAAGGATTCAGAGGATACCATACTTTTACATACAGAAATGGAAGGACGTAGATTAGCTTTAAGGGAAGAGCTCGAAAGTTTGCCCGAATCTCGTGGTCGTGCGGTAGCGTTCTCGCTTCCCACGCCCGGGTTCCCGGGTTCGATTCCCGGCGGGGTCAGGGATTTTCTCTGCCACGTGATGGCTGGGTGTTGTGTGCTGTCCTTATGTTCGTTAGATTTAAGTAGTTCTAAGTTCTAGGGGACTGATGACCATAAATGTTAAGTCCCATAGTGCTCAGAGCCATTTGAGTCATTTTTGAGCTCAAAAGTTTCACACCCTTATAAATAAACAATGGCTACCTTTTAAATGATCAGCTTCAGCATCCAAGTAGGCATTTGCTGGAAGGCTTCAAGCCACTACTTCTGAGCCAAGTTTTCCGCTTGGTTCTTGCCTCCACGCGGTGCATGTTTTCCTCAAAATTCTATGTTCAATGTGAATAAGCGCTTTATTTTGTTATTTTACAATGTACACTTACTATTTTCCCCTGCATCCACATATTTAAAATTTCTGTGCAAAATGCGCCATCCCCTATACCTACGCGTCAAAGGTCGCCTTTCCAGGAGGTTCCAGGCCCCCGAAGTGTACTTGTGGTCTCTGTACTTCCGTATTTTTCATTTCGACTGTTTCCTCTCTCTTATGTTCCCCTTGCTTCTATATCTATGTCTCTCTCTCTCTCTCTCTCTCTCTCTCTCTCTCTCTCCCTCCCCCTCTCCCTCTCTCTCTCTCTGTTTTACTCTCTGCTCTCTGTCTCTTTGACTCCCATTGTTATTGTCTTCATTCATCTCTTTTTCTCTTGGTTCAAATGGTTCAAATGGCTCTGAGCACTATGGGACTCAACTGCTGAGGGTATTAGTCCCCTAGAACTTAGAACTAGTTAAACCTAACTAACCTAAGGACATCACAAACATCCATGCCCGAGGCAGGATTCGAACCTGCGACCGTAGCGGTCTTGCGGTTCCAGACTGCAGCGCCTTTAACCGCACGGCCACTTCGGCCGGCTCTCTTTCTCTTTCGCTGCCACTGTCTCTTGCGCACCATCACTGTCTCCTTTTTCTTTCTCTCCAATTAGCACTGTCGCCTCTCTCTTCCACCGTTACTGCCTCTCTGCTGTTCTCTTTCAACAGTGAAAAGACAAATATGTTCGAATACCAAAACTTTTGGTGAGGAAGGCGGAATGAGGACTGAGGCAACTAGTTCCCCTCTTTTCTGTCAGTTTTTTAAAAGAAAAACATATTCGCTTCTTTGGTGCTCGGTCAGGACCGTCTTCCTTCTTTTCCCTACTACAGCAGGCTGTGCTGTTATGTAAAACGAATCTGCAGGTCTGTAAAGTTTTGACAGTTAATTTATATACTTCAGCACATTCACATACTTTGGCACAAATAAAAAACAAATAAGTATGCATAATATAAGGTTAATACAAAATCGTTTGCTATACATTCCTTCTGTATAATTTCTTAACGATCGTAATTCATCGAAAACTTCCGATTTATGATTTGTGCCTTAAAAGGGTAAAAATGTTATTAGAAAAATTTTACTGAATTTGCAGTGTTCCCAGTTTAACACAATTTTTGGCAGTCACTTCAAGTTTTCTTCAGTCATGTTAAGATCCTCTCTAACCCCTTATTTTGTCTCTGCAATACCACTACAACCATATTTTTATATTTTTTTGAAAAATGAAAATCCTCCAGCTGTACTTTAGATTTCATATTTATTTGTCAAATAAATGCGAAATCTTAAGTATAGATAGAGAAGTTTCATTCTTAATAAAAATCATACCACCTGATGTCCCACCATCATCCAATTTCAATATGGATGTACTAACATATTTTTATATG
The DNA here is from genome assembly GCF_023898315.1 of Schistocerca nitens. Classification (NCBI taxonomy): domain Eukaryota; kingdom Metazoa; phylum Arthropoda; class Insecta; order Orthoptera; family Acrididae; genus Schistocerca; species Schistocerca nitens. The sequence continues at coordinate 374,120,344 of NC_064621.1, forward strand.
CGTGAGGTGGTCATTGTACGAACACATGCGTGATAAAGATTTATTGGCGGAAAATACTGACTAAAATTATAGTTTGCTTACTTCAGAACCCTTGCGATGATCCTAGAAACCTTGTGATGTCGTCACTAAGTGAGTTAAAAGTACATTTATTATTCAGATCAGATATTACGTGGATATCATAAGTGCAGTAAGTACTGTAACTTTGAACCTCTGAATCTCGAAAACGGATAATGATATCGAAAAACAGCATGATATGAATATATAGCAAAAATTTCGAAGATTTTCCCATGGACAGAAATTATATATCGGGGTTGTCTCAGAAACCACCCATCCGTAGATAGTCCTTATAAAAGCCACCCAAGGTCCATCCTAAACCACACCTAACGCAAAATAATCTACAGAATTGTTGAATTTCCTGGGCTGGAGGAAGTATGTAATGTTTAAGATTTGATCCTGTACCGAAGGAAAGCTGCAATATGGTCGTTCTTCCGATAGGTATGCAAATAGTCGCTAGGCCAAGTGCTGTCCAAACACTTGGCCCCGTATCTCCGTGACCAGTAGAACCAGAGATATGACACCATGAAAGTGTCAGCTCGTATAGATTACCAAGCACAACGGCAAGAGTTATGAAAACTTCCAAATTCTACTAATGAATACCAGGCACTACTAGGGGAATTGCTTCGAGAAAATTTGAGCAGCTATCTATCATTTCCTCCTCCTCCATTTTCCTTTTTCACCTTCCCAGTGCCACCCTACACCTTCTACCTGCCTCCTCACTTTCTCTGTCATTATCTTTCTACCCTTCCTCTCTGACTGTCTCCTTTTCTTCCCTTTCTCTCTGTACATCTGCTGCTCGTCATGTCTCTGTTCGTCACCTTCACGCTCTCCTCTCTGTCCACTTCCTCTGCCCCCTCTCTCTATTCGACTCATTCTTCTCCTCCACACTCTGTCCATTTCCTCCTCCCATATGTCTCTGACCATCCCCATCTCCCTCATCTCTGTTCACCTCCTTCCCCTCTCTATTTCCCTCGTCCTCTCACTTTATCTGTCCATCTCAGCCTCCCTCGCCCCCCTTCCCTCTCTCTGTGCCCATCTGCAGGTGTATACCCTGCAAGATATGCCAATACTTCCCACACAACTCGTCTGCCCCCTCTCTCTTTTACCTCGTTCTCCCTGCTCTCTCTCCATCTTACCCATCCCACTATTTCATAGTCCATCTCACCCAGACATCTCTCTGGTGGACCACGCCAATCTGCATGTATAGCGCCTGCAAGGCATGCTGATGTCTATTGTGGAGGGCAGTATACATGTCAGGGTTGAAAACAATTATTTTCCCATAAATCCGCTCCTATGGGAACTAGTAGGTTCTGACTGATAACCACAGCAGTTGAGTCCCATAGTGCTCAGAGCCAACTAGTAGGTTCTAACCCCTCACGGCGCTTATTATCATATAGCAGGTAGTATACGTATCACATTTGGTACTACCGCTTTCACTGTTGAGTCGCCACATATGTGTTCAACAGTTAGGAAATTCGCAGTTTCGTGCCAGTGGTGCTTTGGACCGAAATGAGGTTTGCATTCCTGCACACGTTGTTTTATGTCTGGTAGTTAGTGTTCAGTTCTGCATTAAGTAGAACGTTGTGTCGCACATTTTGAGAATTTCGAGATGGCAGAGTTAGAGGAGCAACCCCTCTGCATTAAATTTTGCGTGAAACTCAAGAAAACTTTCCCACCGACGTACCAGATGATGCACGAAGCCTAAGGTGAAGAGTGCTTAAGCCATACTTGGTGTTACGAATGGTTTACACCATTTAAAAATGGCCGGACGGAAGTTAATGATGGCCCTTGTTCAGGACGCCTTTAGACGTCTATTGATGAAGCTCACATCAGGAGCGTCAACGAAATTGTGCATGCCAATTGAAGACGGACTGTCCGAGAGATTGCAGAATAATATAAGTTTTCACTTGCATCATGTGATGGAGTTCTGACACAGCATCTTGGAATGCATCGTGTTGCCGCCAAGTTCGTCCGACGGCTCATGAGTCAAGGCCAGAAAGACCTTCGCCTCACAATCTGTAAAGAGCTTTTGGATCTCGCCGATGAGAACGAGATGTTCTGTAAGAGTCATAGCTGATGATGGGACGTGGGTCTACTGTTATTCTTGATGCCAAAGTTCAGTCTTGACAATGGGTTGGGAAAGGTTCTCCAAGACCAGGAAAATCTCTTTTGGTCAGGTCAAATGTCAAAGCCACTCCAATAGTTTTCTTTGAATTTGAAGCGTTAGTTCATCATGAATTCATGTGACAGGGACAAACTGGTAATCTATGGTTCTTTCTGGATGCCTGCGAGAAAATGTAACAAACAGCCTGAGTTGTGGCGAGGTAATTCAAGGCTCTTGCATCACGCACGTTTGTCCCTATTGGTGAGTGACTATGGCACAAAAAACGAAATCAATGTGCTGCCTCATCCCCTGTACTTTCCAGACCTGCCACCTGTGGACATTTTTTAATTTCCAAAGTTGAAAACCCCGTTGACAGGATGAAGATTTGCAACACTAGACAAGATAAAAAAATCCACAGACAGCGCTTCGCGCCTTCCAGCAATAGGCGTACCTAGACTGTTTCCGCAAGTGGAAACGGCGTTAAGAATGGTTTGTCAGTTGTGGAGGAGATTATTTCGCAGGAGACGATGCATAATAAGTAAAGGGTAATTGCAGAAAAAGGTTTGTGCACAAATTTCAGGAATTTTTTGAACAGACCTCATACTGCACACACCTTCTCTCCCTGCCTCACTGTGACCATCTCTTCTTGCCTCTGCCCCTCTGTCCATCTCATCCTCCCAAATCTATTTGTGAATCTCTTCCTCCACACTTTGTCTTCATCTGTTCCTGATCCCTCCATTTGCTCACTTCCTCTACTCCCTCCCTCCAACCATATCTTCCTCCCTCGCCCTCTGTACATATTCTCCTCCAACTATCTCTGTTCATCTCCTTCTCCCCCTCTTCCTACTCCACCTGCCCACTACTCCACTACACCTTCCAGCGACCTCCATCATCTTCCCCTACCCTTCCCTGACCTTATTCTGCTCACCCTCTATTGACATTCTCTGCTTCCCATTGTGTTCACCTCCTTCTCCTACACACTCTATGTCCATCTCTTCCTTCACCACTTTCCATCTTCTCCTTCCTCTCTGTCTCTCGACTCCTTCGCTCCCTTCCATCCCTGTCCCATCCTGCCCAACTCTCTCTTGCCGATCCGTCTCGTCCCTGTCTTCCTGTCCACCTACTCCTGCCTTCTTTCTCTGTCTCTCCCCTACTTTATCCATCTCAACCTTCTCCCAGCCATGCTCATCTGCATGTGTAATCACTAGAAAGCAGTCGATATAGTAGGCCATTAATAATCCCACAAAATGCCTGCCATGCAAGACAGCCTACATGTTGGGGGTTATGAACTGTTTCTTAATCTTTACATGTAGGTTGCCCTCCAGAATAGTGTGACAAGGCAGGTCGAAGATATTCACACACAACTCGCCCTTCATAGAGGGCAGATTAAACGGCACAGGGTTGAAAAAACACATTTTTGCCATATATCTGCTTCTGCTAGACCCTGGACGTTATAAACCTCACAGTGCTGATACGAAGTTTGCTGTTTGTGTGGCAAATTTAGTTGAAATCGATCCAGGCGTTTTGGGAAGGGCTTTCAGAAGCACAAATATCTGTAGAACAACAAACTTGGTTAGCACTAAAACTCTTCTATGATAAATACTTTTCGGAGACAATGATTCTCTGGCTGGCTACCAATTTGCCCATTTGTTTAGATGTGTGCTTCATTTTGTAAAGGATTGGGTTTGCTGTCCAGATCAGCTATGCTGAGAAACAAAGCATTTCAAGTGGACTGTCGCGTAATACGCATTTTGTAGACACTGAAACTCGCGATTTACGAAACGGTTCTCAATACCAGTACGCGTCACAATTTTTCTGCTACAATATTTTCATTTCCATTCAATTGTACTGGAATTTCCAGTAGATGCAGCCTGTGTTCCAGTTCTAATGTTGAAACAGTCTATGACATTTCATTTGCTAAAATCTTGGGATCTGATTTTAATGAAAGTCTTACAACCGAAAAGAACTGAATCCCCCTCCCAGAAGAAAAAAACTATCTACGTCCATGGATTTGGTCAGTGGTCCACTTATGGGTGCTCAAACGAGTTTTGTTTCCATTTTGCGCACAATATTACTAGGACCGACGCAGTCGCCTTCTTCAGGTGCTGCGAGTTGTGTTCTGAGGTGCTCTCTATGCCTGTTTGGAGTCCAGCCAAAGAGCACACATCATAGCGTAACTTGCAGGACCTAAGAAGACGACTGCGTCGGTCCTAGAAATATTGTTCATAAAACGGAAACAACAACTCTGCTGAACACGTGGAAGTAGAACATTGATCAACTACGCAGAGAAAAACGTGAGTAATCGGGTAAGTGTGATTGTCATGTTTAGACTCTGTTTGTAAATGGAGAAATTCTATTTATTTTGATTTCTATTTTGAGGGGTTGTGGTATAATACCGGAATTCGCCTTACTCTACTCGGTCAGTAGGTTTCATTCTTTTTTTTTCAGAATTTCGTACATGACATTTTGGCTTTTCTATGCGAACTGGATAAAGTTCCTGGTGTAGTGGGACGAAATTGAAGCGTCACCCATCCACCAGTGTCAGCCCAGTTTGCAGGTGAATATAAGTTTAATTTAGTTTTGTTTGTGTATTTTTTGTAATATTTGTAATGGGTGTGAATTGTCTAAAGTTTTTGTATTAATTTTTTTATGTTTCATGTACGGAGAGGGCGGCGCAACGAACGGAGACAGCATCTTCGCTGCCGGGACCAGAGAGAAAATTGCTGGCCACTATACGTCGCGGGTCGACAGCCAAAGAGCAACAGAAGATCCTGAAACCGATTTGTTGCGTCGTGCTTCTAAAAATTGAAAATGAATAATTTGTAATGTTTTGTACAACAATGATATCATAGGAAGTTTAATCTTATTGAAAATGTTAGTTTTGTCTCGTCAAGGCTCAGGTTCACGTCTGTATGTAGGAAGATAATAAATTAGTGGATGCTACTAAAGTTGAAATACGTGTTCCGAGGATTTATTTATGAAGAATTATGTGAATGAATTAATAATATACTTGACAAGATTATTGAATTTTGACAGCGTTCATCGCGACTTTGAATCTCAAAAGTTTATTCAATCTGGTTCTAATATCGATTAAATCAGATAACGGATATCAATATAATTTCTGAGGAGAAACAAACGAAATCTAAATTGAAAAAGTTTACGCAAACCAATTGGTCCCAGTGACGTAATTCTGCGCATACGACTCAAATGATGATGTTTTAATTACATTTTCGTTCAAGAACCATTCAGAGACAATTTAAAAAGAGTTTAAATAATTTTGAAGTGTGTTGTAACTGACGTAGGTGACGAAGTCTGCACATGGTCATATGTCAAATGAAAATCATTTATAAGAAACTTACGTCGTTACACTACGCTGGCTAGCCCCGTTTGTAGTTCTATTAAGCTGAGCTCATTGTCTGTTTTCTTTATGCATTGGGTTATCGTATGTGGTGAGAAACAGTACTGAAATCTTAGAAAATTGAAACTTATGACCGTTAAGTAGGCCCTCCGTCATTGTATTGGTGCTTAATCTGTAGAATCCAATTTTACTAGGAACCCAACGAGTCGTTAATTTAAACTTTGGTTATTTCGTATGTGACACTGTGTACTAGATCTAGTAGCTGTTCTTAGGATCCATATGAGGCTTGTGTACAAGATTTATCAGCTATTCTTCGGATTCTTCGACCTGTGCTGTGCTAAACAATCTTTTTGCTTCCTGCTGGTTTGCCATCGAGACAGACGAGATGTATTCAAGGGTTAGTGTAATGAAGGTCTTCCATCTGATTTTTTTCACCAGGTACAAACTTTAGGGATTGATCAAGGAGAGAATATGGAACAAAAAAGGTCCAATGAACTTATGTCCGGAAACATATGGTTTACATGCTAGAGAAGATTTATTCAACCATACGTTGTTACAGAGACTGCCGTCTAATACACGCTAATCATGCAGCCTCAGTTAGAGTACGTTGAGAATGGTTTCCATGTGCCTCAGCGTATGCGTGAACACGCCACAGCATGTTCTGTCTCACACGTTCACCTCGGCCAGGCTGCATCCGAACGGTGTCAAAGGCAACAGGAATACGCTGCTCCATTGTCTCCAAATCTGGACTGGACTCTGCATACACGATAGTTTTGAGATGGCCCTCTAGCCAGAAATCGCACGGGTTGAGATCCAGTGAACGAGCAGGCCAGGCAACTGTACCCCTACGTCCGATCCATCGACCAGGGAAGATACGATAGAGATGCGTTCGGACGTTAACGGCGACTTGGACTGGAGTACCATCTTGTAACTTCCACATAACCATCGAATCCTTCCAGCAGGGGAGGCATTGTCACCCGCAACGAACGCCGATAGTTCCGGCCTGTTAGGCGACACCGATGATTCGCTGTTACTGTACCACAGGGGTTCTGCATACTATCTCACAGATGACTCATACGAAAGTTGAAGATACCACTCCACATAAAGGTGGCATCATCTGTACCTAGGGTCCACCTCCGTAGCGTGGCGGTAGCGTTACCGCCTACCACGCACGGAGCCTGGGTTCGATTCCCGGCAGGGGACTGGGTGCTGCGTGTCTTTCATCATCATTGACTCGCAAGTCGCCGACGTTGCGTCACCTAAAAAAAAAAAAAGGAACTTGCAATACGGCGGCCGAACTTCCACGAATGGGGCCTCCCGTCCAACAATGCCGTATGAACATTTCCATTTTTATCTGTGAGTGGGATGGACGACACAAATCCCAGAATCGTGATTGCCTGGGGAAGAAAGCTGTGACAAAACAGCTCCCGATGCGGGAAGTCTGTCGCTGGTAAGCCCTGCACAGGCTGTAGGTGATTAGGGTTGTAACAATTGTCATGGAGAATGTTCCACGCGGTCGTCTGGCTTACCTTGAACTGGAGGGCCAGCTACCTGACACGGCGGTCGCCTTCCACAGTGCCAATCACATTTTACTGGTGTCCGAACATTTCGGGTACGTCCTTCATGATTTCCCGCTGCCTGAAACGACCCTGTCTCAGACAAACGGCGAAACACTGTTGCAAACATTGAATGCTGTGGCTGTTATCGGCGGGTGTAGGTCTATTGATACAATCTTGCTACTCACCGCCCCTTGCCATTTCCGTTTCCGTAAGTAAACACAATGTCGGCAAGCTCTCGATTCGAATATCTAACCACTGTATATAACGCTGTTTCACATCCACTACGAGGTGAGTCAGCAAGAGAAGCGAATCGAACACAACATTACAAATTACTATGGCAGGAGAGGGCGCTAGGGCATGACGTAAGAGGAACATTACCACCCTCTAGGAGGAAACCTCGCATACTGTAACTGTGGCTGCATGGTACAGCGCCTATTACACCGCAATCTCTGCAACAAAGTATGATTCAATTATTGGTCAACAGCACGGAAACCATGCATTTCTAGACGCGAGTTCATTAGACCTTTCTTGTTCCGTGCCTTCTCATCAATCAATCCCCACGCGTTGGAAAAATCACCTGTATAAACTAACATTTCTTTTGAAGGTTTGTTAATGCATTCCTCAGTCAGTCTAAAAGTCCGAGTCGTCACCTTACTTTTGGTATGATATCGTCTCTGTGAGGTTTCCACAATAGTGTAGTAGCCGCAAACAGTCCAAGATATTTACCTTCCGTGTTTGGTGATACTTCTCGTCCCCACGGCAGTAAGTTTACGTATTTCGGTGTTTGCTTTCTTATTTCTTGCACAGTCTTTGTGTTTGTAAATAACGAATCATCCATTAATTACGTGAGCTCAAAATGGTGGGGGAGGGGCCCGGTAAAATGTCATTAAATTTCATTTAAAGAGGGGGAAGAGGATAATGAAAATGTCACAACAGTTTTTTAACTCTGAGACTATACATTATTATAACGGACGATATTAAAATGCACACCAATGTTTTTTGGTGTCTCTGAACTGGGTTTACACATTTATATGCCCAGGATTCACCGATTTTAAACAAGTACCGCACAACTGACAGATATCATTCGGGTGTTCTCTGCTGCACCGGCCGAAATCACCGCGTGTCAGTGAATGAGTCATATTCTGCAACACTCGTAAAGCAGATGTGTTCAACGAGAATTTTTATCAAATCTCGTGCAATGCCTACATTAAGTAGCAATGCCGACAAGTCGAAACACATGTGCGAGCAAGAAGTTAATCGCTTGTGGAAGGAAGTTCAGCTGAAGTTTACCGACAAGAATTCTCTAACAATCACATAAATCAAGAGACTGGAAAGCTAAGTAATCATACGGTTCAAGGAAAGGACAAGCAATATTGTCTTTTATCTGCGAATTAACTATAGATTCAGTGACATTTTGCGTAAATAATGTACCGAAAAAAGGTCAATATTTTAAGGATCCGTCAAACACACTTTTCCCTATTTTCGTGGATCCTTTTGGTCTGTCGGCTTCTGTCTGCCTGTCCTTCGCAATGCTTCTTAGTGTTGGCATGTTCAAAACAGTATTTTTAATACAGAATTAAAAGCACTGTTCAATATACTTTCAAAATAAAACATGATTTTTTTAAAGTGTGTTCATAAATGTTTAAAAAAATAAAAAAATCATTTTTACTTATTTTCCCCATTTATAGGGTAAACCTCACGTGAGGGGGAGGGGGGCGAACGTTCCGCCACATTTGACCAAATGTCACCAACTGGGCAGAGGGGTTCCAGATTTTAAAGAAAATTCCCCAGTTCATTAATGCACGCCCCCTATCAGGTTGACTTTTTAGTTCATCAGGTTTTACGAGCAACAAGCTGAGTGACTTCTCTATTTCGCTAATGTACTGCATGTTCATTTATTTTTTATATTGTTTTGTGTTTTCGTGGTACACTGATGCAGTGTCATCCATATAACCCTAAACTCCCGTTCCAGTGAGTTTCTAAAGACATTACTTTCCCCGAAAGTCGATAATATTTTTTTTTCTTTTGTGCATGACCTTGTCATAGTAAGTATGTATCAATTATTTCGACTATTCTTTATTTGTCAATACGTCACATTGTTTCTTCATTAATTTTGCTACTGATTTATATTTTATATTGTACGAATATGAATGTTCTGGTGTTATATGCTTTGTAAATCTTTGGTTAGGCTAGGAGAAGTACTGTGTCAGAGAGAGAGCGAACGACTATCGATAGATAGCGTGCGAGTTGTTGTGGTATCGTCGTCGGTTCGCGGGTGAAAAACGTTGCAAATTTCGGCGTGAAAGACGGTGATGCGCGGAGCAACAATTAATTGAAGCGCGTCCGCTGTGTTAATAGGATATCGTGCATTACTAAGTGAACAGTAAAATCTGAAAAGTATATCGAGTGTTTGCGGTGACGATTTTACAAACTGTGTGAACTTGTGACAATTAGCCATGAATCAGACACGATTGTCGTGTGGACACACTAAATGTGAAAGTGGAATAAACCCAAATGGTAAGTAAACGAACAGTGCTGTGATTGGATCAAGAAACATTTATTATATCGTCCAAACTGTCTTAAAGGCGATGACGTAAATTGAACTGATGTTTAAAGGACTGTTATAGTGATGAAAACATGTGACTGTTTTCCTGTGACAACACGGCGAAAGAACTGTGCAAAATATTGGCATTAACCGGATATATATCGTAAATACTAAAGACATTGCATAATTCTGACCTACCCGCAACGCTTGATTAATAAACTTTTAATAATAAAACGTGGAGCGCGTAACGACAACGCACATACTGGACAACGCCAGTGCTGCCAGCTGATTCGACTACAATGGAGACGTGGACCACCGCCCTAACTGGAATATTAATGAAACAGGAGGATCCATCATTATCTTCATGCATGAACCAGGATTCACTTCACACATCGTCCGCGCGGACCACCGCTGACGTCATCGCACTGCCTGCAGCAACAGTTAAGACATTAAAAGAAAATTATTACGTTCTCTCTCATTTCACAATTAGAGACAATTGCAGTTAAATTAACTATTTTAAAAATACTTTCACAATATCTCAATTTTGTTTAGTTCCAATACATATTCTTTCCATTGTTTCGTCTTGTTGCCAGTATTGAAAACCCGCAAAATTAAAGTTCAATTAATAATTTTCTTTCAAAATTCTTCTCAGACATTTTTCTGTTCATTAGAATTTTATTTTAATGTTTGTTTGTAACTTCTTTTGGAGGGAGTACATATTTTATTTTTCGTGTAGTAAAATTAGCTACCATAAAATTTCGTATATTACAAGCTGATGCTGTCCGCCATTAGTGCTTGAAAACTGTACCAATTTTCTCATTGGAAGTCAGCTTCAAAACAAAATTAGGAATTCCGTGGGCATCTAGCAGATGCGCGATGTCTATGTAGGCCCATACAATAATTTGTTTTTCTTTTGCAGGTTTACTGGAATTATATTGACCTTAATTGTTCATTTGGCCCGGTTGAAGTGATTTAGCGCATCTATATAATAATTGTACTGAATTACCTAAATTATTTATTTATTCTTTTTTCGTTCATGACTAACAGGGGTAATCAGATTCCTTGTATAGGTCATGTTTTATTATTTAAAAGGTTTTCTTTTTTTTTTGTGAGTAGAGAACCAGTTTCTTTACAAGTTGGCCAAGATAGATCGGGAGCGTATATATTGCATGTGGGATTAATTATTTAAATGCAATAAAAATAATTTTAGTAGCTGTCGGTCCGGTTACGAAGTCTCGCAACCGGTTGACTCTGACTAGTATTAGTACGCAATCTGACTGCACAGAATAACAATAAAGAATGAAAGGAAATTTCCGTTAACAAAATGATTAATTAAGTCCCCAGCAACTATAAAAGCTACGAAACAACAAAGCACAAGTGTAACTGTTCTGTGTGTGGAAGTGTGATTCAACGTACACATCTGGCACGGTTCTTCCTCAATACGACAAGATATTTTAAAACAAAGTAATTGAAAAAAACACCAGAAATATTATAATTGCACATAGAAACCAGAATTACAGTCTAATGCATGAACACAAGCCAGATGCTTTGTTGACTGAACCTGTGACCAAGAGGCTTTGTTAATTAGGAAATTTGAAATAAAAATTTTTTGTTACCTTCATATATATCGACGAAAAATACACTGTTATCATTGCAACATCCCCAATCAGACAACGTCTGCTGTCTCGCCCAACAGAACAACTGCACACGACATGCTCACAACTAGTACTGCTATCGACATCCTCTCAACAAGCACTGCTCACGGCAACCTCTGAACTACTACTGCTGCCCAGTGGAGGCGGCTGAGTAATACTCTTTGGCGCAATCTCTGGCGCTGTGACTCAGTGTAGCCACCTTTTGTATGCCCCTCCTCCACGGGCTAGAATTTGATGGTATTTTTGCCAGCATTGATGGTGGAAATATCACCAAATTCGTTCAAAAAAATATACAGACAAAAATAAAAGATAGTATTAATAATTAAATATCACATAACTAAATAAATTTTGGCTTTGCACTGACCTTTCAATAACCTATTATATAAAATACAGTAAGGAATACAAATGCTTGCATACATGTGATTTTACATAATAGTTTACACAAGTATCATTGAATTAGTGGCACCAGCAATGACGACTTGGTGTAGGTAAGAGTCTCATAACCTTTCATAACAGTAAATGCACAATAAATCAGTTTATACAAATATTCACATAAAACCTTTTCAATAATTCAATAAACAAGTAGCACTCCTCAGGGTAGTTGACAGTTCCAACAGTAGCACCCAGCAATGGTCAACAGGTGCAAATAGCAGTCTCATAACATTTCATCAGCAGTATTTAAACAACTCCAACAGTGGCACCCAGAAAAGGCGAGCAGGCGCAGACACCAACAAGTGACATCATCTCAGTAGAAGCAGTTCCATCAGTGGCACCCAGCAATGTTGAACAGGTGCGGACACCAACAAGTGACATCTTTTCAGTAGAAGCAGTTCCATCAGTGGCACCCAGCAAAGTTGAATAGGTGCACACACCAACAACTGACATCATTTCAGTAGAAGCAGTTCCATCAGTGGCACCCAGCAATCTTGAACAGGTGCAGACACCAACAAGTGACATCATTTCAGTAGAAGCAGTTCCATCAGTGGCACCCAGCAAAGTTGAATAGGTGCACACACCAACAAGTGACATCATTTCAGTAGAAGCAGTTCCATCAGTGGCACGCAGCAATGTTGAACAGGTGCAGACACCAACAAGTGACATCATTTCAGTAGAAGCAGTTCCATCAGTGGCACCCAGCAATGTTGAACAGGTGCAGACACCAACAAGTGACATCATTTCAGTAGAAGCAGTTCCATCAGCGGCACCCAGCAATGTTGAACAGGTGCAGACAGCAACAAGTGACATTATCTCAGTAGAAGCAGTTCCATCAGCGGCACCCAGCAATGTTGAACAGGTACAGACACCAACAAGTGACATCATTTCAGTAGAAGCAGTTCCATCAGTGGCACCCAGCAATGTTGAACAGGTGCAGACAGCAACAAGTGACATTATCTCAGTAGAATCAGTTCCATCAGTGGCACCCAACAATGTTAAACAAGTGCAGGTAACAGTCCATAATATTCACTATCACTAATCAGACAGTTCATCAGAGTTTATCAGCACAATTAAACATTTCCAAGTGGCACCCATCAATGATGTTAGGTGCAAGCACGATCAACAGTTTGAATGCACACACAATTGCTTTTACAAAATTATTATCAATGCCCTTACACTAATCATACAAATTATAATAAACACACAAATGACATCAGATAATTGTCATATTAAATATTACAAATACACAAATATCAGTAAACCTATAATATTTATAGGTGTCAGTGCAAGCCACAACAGACAAGTTAAATAATATTTAGGAGTTAGGTCGGTACAAATTATTTGGGATTAGGAAAGGAAAACACACGAAACACACTCACTCATCTTTCTAATTGAATAGTGTTAACTGTGTAAATGCAATTCTGTCAAAAATTTGATGTTCAACATGTGTATCAAGTAGTAGTGGCAGCAGTGTATAACAGTCAATAATAGTTAGTCAACGTCATAGTCATCATATCAAGACCAACGTTTGCCAAGCCAAATCAAATATACAGTTGCTGAACAACTGTCAGTGTGCCAAGATATGCAAATACTTCCTCTCTCCAAAAAAAAGTATATACTGCTTATTGATTTAACAAAGTGTGTGTGTAGACAATCTTCCTTCCACTTGAGTGTTCTAGTCTGCCATCTTCATCCTCCTTGTTCCATATAAACCAACAAAAAGAAAAAAAAATATCCTCCTCACTTACTTTACCTCTTATCCACCAAAACTCCAATAATCATCAGCATCACATAATCTTAATACTTCAATAATACCTCTTTCGTCGATACATATAAACATCATCATCAATATCATTTACCTTACCTCTTGTCCACCAAAACTCCAATAATCATCAACTTCACACAATCTCAATACCTCAATAATACCTCTTCAGTACGTCGATACATATAAACCTTATCGCCAATATCATTTCACTTCCATAACAACTCTTTCCTCTAGTCAGTCTCCTCGAACAAGTACAGATAAAATCGTAGTGCAAACTTCAATTCATGATCCCATACAATCCGAAGACACAATGTCCACACGCAACCTCTGAGTAATCCATCTGACCCAAATCTTCTACTCATTATGAAATATAAAATACATTTGGGCTACCTTGTCCATCATTAAATAAAAGAAAAGCATACATGACCTCTAACAGCCTTTAGTTTGAATAACTTTCAGTAAGTAAGTACGAGTACGGAGTGTGAATGATCGTAATATTTCAGAGTGTGTACACCACTTCAAGAATTATGGCAAAACAGAAGCAAACATGTGGAGTATTTCTTGTGTCAAGTGTCACCTGCTATTTCAATTGCTCTCGAAGAATGCTGTGTAATAACTGTCAATGGTCTAAATCTAGTGTTGGTATGTCATGTCGTTAGCTTCCTTCTTATCAGCATAAATTTATACAGCTTCCATAAAACCTCCAGCTCATGTGACTTCAATGAAGTTTCTTGTACCAATGTCGTTCGTAGGATTATAGCAGTTCATTTTCTTATCTTACAATATAAGGCACTGAGCGTAAGCAAAGATGCAATAGCGAGTAAATATACCAGTAGAGAACAGAATGTTAACAAATGTATGTAGCACAATCCCTACAACGAGGCTTTGCCAAGCGAACAATCTATAATTAATACCATAGTGTGACCTAAACTCCATATTCGTACAACGTATATGAGCATTTCTATATACCAAATGAAAGAGTAGTTATGACAACAAAACAGAAATGTGTAAATATGCAATCCATACGCAAAGCAGCAAATATATATCTTATATAATAAACAGGTCAGTAGCATCATATCAGCATAAGCAAATAAATATTCATATGTAATCTTAATAAGTAAACATGAAGGCGCAAGCAGATAAATCACAAAGTATAACTTACATACATAACCATATCAGCACAACTAATCAGGTGACAATTATAATTTAAATATATAAGTACAGCAGGCGCATAATAAAAATAAATGTGACATCAGTGAAAAAGCAGTGCAGCCAAGCGATGCATAATATACATAAGTAACAACCCTGTTCATTAATCAATCATTGTCAAAATCAGTTGACACAAAGTATAAATCACGTAATCGCTAGCAGCAAATTATGTCTAAAGTACGTACCTAAGTGGAAATATGTTACCTGAAAAATAAACTCAATTAATACACTCCTGGAAATGGAAAAAAAACACATTGACACCGGTGTGTCAGACCCACCATACTTGCTCCGGACACTGCGAGAGGGCTGTACAAGCAATGATCACACGCACGGCACAGCGGACACACCAGGAACCGCGGTGTTGGCCGTCGAATGGCGCTAGCTGCGCAGCATTTGTGCACCGCCGTCGTCAGTGTCAGCCAGTTTGCCGTGGCATACGGAGCTCCATCGAAGTCTTTAACACTGGTAGCATGCCGCGACAGCGTGGACGTGAACCGTATGTGCAGTTGACGGACTTTGAGCGAGGGCGTATAGTGGGCATGCGGGAGGCCGGGTGGACGTACCGCCGAATTGCTCAACACGTGGGGCGTGAGGTCTCCACAGTACATCGATGTTGTCGCCAGTGGTCGGCGGAAGGTGCACGTGCCCGTCGACCTGGGACCGGACCGCAGCGACGCACGGATGCACGCCAAGACCGTAGGATCCTACGCAGTGCCGTAGGGGACCGCACCGCCACTTCCCAGCAAATTAGGGACACTGTTGCTCCTGGGGTATCGGCGAGGACCATTCGCAACCGTCTCCATGAAGCTGGGCTACGGTCCCGCACACCGTTAGGCCGTCTTCCGCTCACGCCCCAACATCGTGCAGCCCGCCTCCAGTGGTGTCGCGACAGGCGTGAATGGAGGGACGAATGGAGACGTGTCGTCTTCAGCGATGAGAGTCGCTTCTGCCTTGGTGCCAATGATGGTCGTATGCGTGTTTGGCGCCGTGCAGGTGAGCGCCACAATCAGGACTGCATACGACCGAGGCACACAGGGCCAACACCCGGCATCATGGTGTGGGGAGCGATCTCCTACACTGGCCGTACACCACTGGTGATCGTCGAGGGGACACTGAATAGTGCACGGTACATCCAAACCGTCATCGAACCCATCGTTCTACCATTCCTAGACCGGCAAGGGAACTTGCTGTTCCAACAGGACAATGCACGTCCGCATGTATCCCGTGCCACCCAACGTGCTCTAGAAGGTGTAAGTCAACTACCCTGGCCAGCAAGATCTCCGGATCTGTCCCCCATTGAGCATGTTTGGGACTGGATGAAGCGTCGTCTCACGCGGTCTGCACGTCCAGCACGAACGCTGGTCCAACTGAGGCGCCAGGTGGAAATGGCATGGCAAGCCGTTCCACAGGACTACATCCAGCATCTCTACGATCGTCTCCATGGGAGAATAGAAGCCTGCATTGCTGCGAAAGGTGGATATACACTGTACTAGTGCCGACATTGTGAATGCTCTGTTGCCTGTGTCTATGTGCCTGTGGTTCTGTCAGTGTGATCATGTGATGTATCTGACCCCAGGAATGTGTCAATAAAGTTTCCCCTTCCTGGGACAATGAATTCACGGTGTTCTTATTTCAATTTCCAGGAGTGTAGTTACCTTTTTAATTTATTACTTTCTTCTTCGAAATTACATTGTTCCTGAAATTTTCTTGATAGCAAGTCCTCTTAACGTCGGACGCACACAGAATTTACCTGAAGTTCTTAAATATTTTATACAACTGTATCCTGAAAAAAACTGAACGTTAATAACATAATTTATCAAGTCACTATAGCTTTATACTGAATGTAATCAGAGAAATTAGACTGTGTATTTGTTTACGGTGGTCAGTGCATTCGCACTGAGCGCTCGATCAGCTGTAGGTACGCGTGACGTAAGAAGTAATTGTCTGCGGTCGACGACTGCCTTGTGCGGCGCGCAGACTTGAATTTGAGTATGTGCCGCCGCCAGAACACAGCGCGGTATCCTTGTATTCTCTGCGTGTTTACGTATAACTGTTAGTTTCTCAAAAAAACGTCATTCCACAAAAACTTTAACGTTTGATATATGATGTATTCCTTTAGAGCGCCGAGATTTAAGAGTTTCTACTTCGATAGTGTTATCATGAATAATTTTGCGAACTCTATATGGACCGTTATATAGCAGAAAAAAATTTGCGACACAAGCCTTTTCCTTTGTGAGACAAACGGTGAGACTTAATTAACACCTTTTGACCAACTGACAAGGTTTTTAAACGACCAGGACGTTTAGCTGATTTCTCTCTTCTAGCAGCCGCAGATGCAATATTTTGTAGAGCCAGGTTGACAACTCCAGAATGCCCCCGTTTCCGTGAAGCCGGAAAAGGGACGATTTCAGAAATGCGATTTGTCGGTGCTTTATTTTTTAATATCAATATAGGCGGTAAAGAAGTTGAATCATTAGGGAGTTCATTCAGAATGTTTTGAAAAATATGAAGATACTGATCCCAAGTTCTGTGATTCTGATGACAATAAAGTCGACACAATTTATTGATTTCCTTCATCCATCTCTCTGAAGTGTTAGATTGAGGTTGAAAATGTTAAATGAAAATTGGTATAATCTTACGACGCCGTAGAGTACGAAGTCAAATTTTAGAGCGAAACTGTGATCCATTATCTGATATAACCTTATCAACATGACCCACTTCTTTAAGAAAATGTTTGATGAAAGCATTAGATACTGAACGAGTTGTTGCTTTGCGTAAAGGTGTAAAACACACATATTTTGATGCCAGTTCCACTGCTACCAAAATGTACGCAAAACCATTAGTAGAACGGACCACTGGACCGAACAAATCGATTGCAGCCATCTCCTTTAACTTCGCTGGAATGACAGGAAGCCACAGTGCTCTATGAGAAATAGTTGGCGGCTTAGCCTTTTGACATAATCTGCATTTGGCAAGAACAGATCGAATACGTTTTTCCGTATTACTGAAGTAGCAATTTTCTCGTAATTTATGCAAGCATTTTCTGGGACTAAAGTGCGCATAACTGAAATGTGTATACCAAATCAATTTATTAACCCACTCATCAGGAATACAAACTAACCAAACAGAGTTGTCGACCGATTTCCGTTTAAAAAGAATATCATTGCGAACTAAATAATACTGTTTAATCGCTACGCTTTCCTTTCTCCTCCACTTCTCCTTAATGTCCTTCCAGATTGGATCCTTATTTTGCTCCTTAGCGGTGTCCTGGAGCGAAGACGAAATAAAATTTTCAAACGCAATACCTTGAATATACAACAATAATTGTTTTCTTTGCAGTCCTCCTCAGCACTTTGCTTCAAACCCATAGGTGCACGTGATAAAGCATCAGCAAAAATATTTGAACAACCCTGTATGTAAACAAATTCCTGTAGATACAGCGCCCATGTGACAATCTTCCATGTGTTAATTTTGTTGACATAAGATATTCCAGAGCTCGATGATCGGTGTAAACCTTAGTATGTCTGCCATAAAAAAATATGCGAAATTTGTGAAAGCCCAAACAACAGCCAAGGCTTCAATTTCCGTAATCGAATAATTCTGTTCTGATTTAGAGAGAACGCGACTTCCAAATGCAATAGTTTTCTGTACTACAACGCCGTTTTCTTCTATCTCTTGAAATAAGTGTGCACCAAGGCCTTTGTATGATGAGTCCGTCGCCAAACAAAAATCTTTATATAAATCCGGATGTGAAAGAAGTGGAGCAGCAACTAAAGCATCACGAAGTTGTTCAAATTCTGATTGAGCTTCCTCATCCCAACACCAATTAGAATTCTTTCCAGATAGTTCACATAAACGAGGTGTGGCCAAATTGTCCAATCTAACAAAGCGTCTAAGACAATTACAGACACCAAGGAAACTACGAATATCACATTTTGTAGTAGGAACAGCATAATTACGAATAGCGTCTAGTTTCTCTGGATCAGGAAGAATACCTTCTGTAGAAATAATATGATCAAGAAATTTCACCGGAGAACGACCAAATTCAGATTTTTCCAAGTTCACTGTAATGCCAACTCTTGCAAAAATACGTAATAATGAATCCAAAATTTTCTTATGCTCATTCCAAGAACGTTTAGCAATAAGAATATCGTCAACATATGAAGTAATATTGTCACGAAGATAAACAGGTATAATTTTGTTTAAGCTACGAAGGAATGCTGCTGTAGATACAGTAAGTCCAAACGGTAATTTCCGAAATCACTTTTGGGTAAAATAGTCATATCCAGTTATTCTGTACCGACTCTCTAGATAGATTGATAGTTGAAGAGTTGTTGTGATAGATACAAAGAATAGTAAAAGAGTAGGCAGCGGTGCAGAAAAGTAAAAGGGAAATAGCACCACTACAGCACGGGGCCCTGTGCACGCTACGGCACATATTCACTTAGTGTAACGAATCCCCTGAGGACTTAAATAGCCGCACATAAATTCAAGTTTGTGACTTAGTGGCCAATTTGGTGGAAGTGCGTACATAAATTGATCCAACCATGAACATGGATGTATGTCACTCTTAGAATTGCGAAAGATCTCAAATTTCCGAACAGTTAAAAAGTGGTTATAGTCAAAGTTTTCGCCTCGTGGCGACAAAGACCTACCGCGTCTGTCCCAGTCCGAATGTCGATTATTGTCAAGTTCGCGCGCCTGGCGCTCTCTTGTTGCATCTCGTAAATGAAATAAATTATTTTCTTCAAAACCCGCTGCTTTCGGTGATTCCAAATTTCTTCTACTGTCTTTTCCTACGATTTCGCTTTCAATTTGTTTGACTTGCTTCCGTAACGCCTCAAATTCCATTTTAACGCGTTCATAAAATTTTCCCTGATTTTCAACATGTTTATTTATGTTCTGGTACTCTTCGGTTTCTGAAACTGGCAATGGAGCTGTATCATCTGAATCTCTGTCCCCATTTAAACTAAGACTTGTCAATTGATCTGAAATCTCTTAAACTCTTTCCGATAAGTCACCTATTTGTTCTTTCTGTTTATTTACGTCTTCCGTAAGTGTCGCGACTCGGGTTTCAGTATTGACACGTTTAGTAGTTAACTGTTCATACTGTTGTGTTAGGTTATTTATTCTGTCATTTGGTACGGATTCCTCGATTCTTTCAAATATTTCTTCCTTACCGTGTGCACGTTGTAAATTTAACTCTGAGAATGTTCGTACTATCACGCGATCTCTTTCTTCCTGTTCTCTATCCTGTTCCTTTTGTGTAATTTCTACTGAAATTGATCTATTATTGTGATAATTCAGAATCGGTTATACTTCTCTAATTTCTTTCATTAATTCATCTTTCATGTTTTTAAAACATGTCCCTATTCGTGAGTCTAACCGTGTTTCCATTGTTCCCATATCAGTTTCTAACCGTGTTGCCAAAGTTCCCATCTCTGTTTTTAATTCAGATCTTAACTGCGATCCCAGAGAATCTAACCGTGTTTCCATTGTTCCCATCTGTGATCCCAAATTTAATATAGCACCCATCAACTGCTCCATATCAACTGGTTCAAAATTCTTTTCGCCCCTAACATTTTCCGTACAACTAACTTCTTTCGGCATAGCCGTAAAGCTATCTGTGTTCAATATTATTTCAGAATCTCGTTAATCTCGTATTCTGTGTATGGAAGTGTGATTCAACGTACACATCTGGCACGGTTCTTCCTCAATACGACAAGATATTTTAAACACCATTTACAATGAATTAATTGAAAAAAAACCAGAAATATCATAATTGCACATAGAAACCAGAATTACAGTCTAATGCATGAACACAAGCCAGATGCTTTGTTGACTGAACCTGTGACCAAGAGGCTTTGTTATTTAGGAAATCTGAAATAAAAAATTTTTTGTTACCTTCATATATATTGACGAAAAATACACTGTTATCATTGCAACATCCCCAATCAGACAACATCTGCTGTCTCGCCCAACAGAACAACTGCACACGACATGCTCACAACTAGTACTGCTATCGACATCCTCTCAACAAGCACTGCCCACGGCAACCTCTGAATTACTACTGCTGCCCAGTGGAGGCGGCTGAATAATACTCTTTGGCGCAATCTCTGGCACTGTGACTCATTGTAGCCACCTTTCAATATTATATAGTAATGAAGCACGTCTGAGCACGTCAGCACCGACATTGTACTGTTGACGAATGGAAATATGTTGCCTGGTCGGACGAGTCTCGTTTCAAATTGTATCGAGCGGATGGATGTGTGCGGGTATGGAGGCAACCTCATGAAACCATAAATCCTGCATGTCAGCAGGGGACTTTTCAAGCTGGTGGAGGATCTATAATGGTGTGGGGCATGTGCATTTAGTGATACGGGACCGTTGATACGATTCTGACAGATGACACGTACCTAATCATCCTGTCTAATCACCTGCATCCATTCATGTCCATTGTGCTTTCCGACGGACGTGGGCATTTCCAGCAGGATAATGCGAGAACCCACACGTCCGTAATTGCTTCGAAGTGGCTCCAGGAACACTCTTCTGAGTTTTAACACGTCTTCTGGCCACTAGACTCCCTAACAATGAACATTATTGAGTACGTCTGGGTTTATGGACAGCCCTGCAGGATACATAGTGTCAGTTCCCTCCAGCACCATTTCAGACATTAGTCGAGACCGTGCCACGTCGTGTTGCGGCACTTCTGCTTGCTCGCGGAGACCCTACACAGTATTAGGTACGCTTACCGATTTCTTTGGTTCTTCAATTCACAAATGAATACTCTTTCCACATAGAAACTGTAGTAAGAATAATTATCGTAATGTTGCCAGATTGCGTCGATGTCAGCGGTGCTTTCTGTGTCAGATGGAGCGTAAATAAGTCGACAAATATCTCTGAAGCACCTGTTTCATGTGAATGGTAGTGGTTATGTACACATAACGTAAGTAAGCGCGTGCCAAGAAACGAATACCACTAACTATACGATCCACTTGCTGCATTCATACATTTCGGCAAGGCTATATCTGTGAAAAAATAGACTGGATCCAAGACAGGAACAGCGTAAGACAGTTGTCGCACCCGGTGGATGTCTTATTCCAACGGTCAGGTCTTGCCTAGCTTCATAGTAAATACTTTTATTATTGCGGGGTCCTGTCCACTCGTCTCGAATAGGGTCCCTAAAGGATGCTGCGTTCTCGGGATGCTATACAACAATTCAAGCAAATAACATGGATAATTTTAATTACAAATAAGAAGACTGACAATACTTAACTTGGAGTTTGCAATGGTGTCGCAAGCGATGGGCGACATGCCACATAAATCCGAGTCTTTTGCTATATATAATGTTCGTGCAAGTTTGACACACAGTGAATCACTAATAACAGCTCTCGTAGCACTCTCCGCTAGGTCAGTCTGTACACTGTCCTAGTAGTGAGTCGAACTGAATGACAGAGGCTGGCAGGAGCGGCGCTTATATTCTCATATTGTACAGGCCGCTCCTGTCGTTTCACGGCCTTCTCTTGCGATCTTCATCTTCGTTCCGGCACTTGTAGTTATGCCAGAACGATTATAGTTCGCGACTTTCA
This sequence comes from Schistocerca nitens, assembly GCF_023898315.1. Lineage (NCBI taxonomy): Eukaryota > Metazoa > Arthropoda > Insecta > Orthoptera > Acrididae > Schistocerca > Schistocerca nitens. The sequence goes on from NC_064621.1 coordinate 374,142,620, forward strand.
GGAATAACCGTTGATAACTTCCATTAAAATTTACTGCAGGGTCAGCCGTGGTAAAATTTGCTGTTTGAAGAGCGCGCCGCTGCGCTTAGTGTCAAGCAGTCGCCCTCCGTTTCTGGCTGTAGCACCGCAGTGGCATTCGCAGCTTTGGTGTCTCCCTCTCATGGGAAACGGGAAAGGTTGCCTGTTCACGTGCACTTAAGGGGCGCTATCAGCTCGGCGGTTGGTCAGTCTGATTCTCTCAGTCGGCGGCAGCTGGTCAGCTAGGGCAGTATGTCAGTCTGGGCGAGTCTGGTCAGTTGGTCTGCCAAGTTAGTCTGGGTCTGTCTCTCGTCCGCATTGGTGAGGCGGTTAGTGTATGTCTGTCGTCCGGAGTGCTAGTATGTGTTAGGCCGCCAGTCTGCTCGAGTTTGCTCAGGCAATGGGCATTGGCGGTTGGATCGATCGATTGGTTGGTCGGTCGCGCACTGGGACACAAGATGACTTGTCCACCTGGATCGTCGGCGCATGTGAGGTCGCCACGTGAGTCCAGTGGCCGCGCCGTATAGCAAGGCGTAGTGGCTAAGCACGCATGGCTAGAGGACAAATGTAAGGATGTAGAGACTAATCTCACTAGGGGTAAGATAGATACTGCCTACAGGAAAATTAAAGAGACCTTTGGAGAAAACAGAACCACTTGTATGAACATCAAGAGCTCAGATGGCAACCCAGTTCTAAGCAAAGAAGGGAGAGCAGAAAGGTGGAAGGAGTATATAGAGGGTCTATACAAGGGCGATGAACTTGAGGACAATATTATGGAAATGGAAGAGGATGTAGATGATGAAATGGGAGATATGATACTGCGTGAAGAGTTTGACAGAGCACTGAAAGACCTAAGTCGAAACAAGGCCCCGGGAGTAGACAACATTCCATTAGAACTACTGATGGCCTTGGGAGAGCCAGTCCTGACAAAACTCTACCATCTGCTGAGTAAGATGTATGAGACAGGCGAAATACCCTCCGACTTCAAGAAGAATATAATAATTCCAATACCAAAGAAAGCAGGTGTTGACAGATGTGAAAATTACCGAACTATCAGTTTAATAAGTCACAGCTGCGAAATACTAACGCGAATTCTTTACAGACGAATGGAAAACTAGTAGAAGCCGACCTCGGGGAAGATCAATTTGGATTCCGTAGAAATACTGGAACACGTGAGGCAATACTGACCTTACGACTTATCTTACAAGAAAGATTAAGGAAAGGCAAACCTACGTTTCTAGCATTTGTAGACTTAGAGAAAGCTTTTGACAATGTTGACTGGAATACTCTCTTTCAAATTCTAAAGATGGCAGGGGTAAAATACAGGGAGCGAAAGGCTATTTACAATTTGTACAGAAACCAGATGGCAGTTATAAGAGTCGAGGGGCATGAAAGGGAAGCAGTGGTTGGGAAAGGAGTGACACAGGGTTGTAGCCTCTCCCCGATGTTATTCAATCTGTATATTGAGCAAGAAGTAAAGGAAACAAAAGAAAAATTCGGAGTAGGTATTAAAATCCGTGGAGAAGAAATAAAAACTTTGAGGTTCGCCGATGACATTGTAATTCTATCAGAGACAGCAAAGGACTTGGAAGAGCAGTTGAACGGAATGGACAGTGACTTGAAAGGAGGATATAAGATGAACATCAACAAAAGCAAAACGAGGATAATGGAACGTAGTCGAATTAAGTCGGGTGATGCTGAGCGAATTAGATTAGGAAATGAGGCACTTAAAGTAGTAAAGGAGTTTTGCTATTTGGGGAGCAAAATGACTGATGATGGTCGAAGTAGAGAAGATATAAAATGTAGACTGGCAATGGCAAGGGAAGCGTTTCTGAAGAAGAGAAATTTGTTAACATCGAGTATAGATTTAAGTGTCAGGAAGTCGTTTCTGAAAGTATTTGTATGGAGTGTAGCCTTGTATGGAAGTGAAACATGTACGATAAATAGTTTGGACAAGAACAGAATAGAAGCTTTCGAATTGTGGTGCTACAGAAGAATGCTGAAGATTAGATGAGTAGATCACGTGGCTAATAATGAAGAATAGAATTGGGGAGAAGAGGAGTATGTGGCACAACTTGACAAAAAGAAGGGCCCAGTTAGTATGACATGTTTTGAGGCATCAAGGGATCACAAATTTAGCATTGGAGGGCAGCGTGGAGGGTAAAAATCGTAGAGGGAGACCAAGAGATGAATACACTAAGCAGATTCAGAAGGATGTTGGTTGCAGTAAGTACTGGGTGATGAAGAAGCTTGCACAGGATAGGGTAGCATGGAGAGCTGCATCAAACCAGTCTGAGGACTGAAGACCACAACAAAGTGGCTTCGCGGCCGACGCGAGAGCAACACTAGTCGGCCCACGATGTCGGACTGGCCGGGGCGAGCTGCGACGCCGTGAGACGGGAGATCGGTGCGCCTTCCTGTGTCCGTTGAAGCGGCTGGCAGCGTCGGTTCGGGAGAGTGTTTTAGGGGTGCTTCCCAGGTTTTCGCCAGAAATCGCAGTTATTAGAAGTTAAGTGATTAGTGATATTTTGTTTCAGTTACTTGTTAAATTCTACTTGTGTTCTTGGTAGTCTCTCGTCCCCAGATTGATCGCCTGTCTCTCGTCCGCATTTGTTAGGCAGTTAGTGTCTGTCTGTCTGTCTGTCGGTCTGCCGTACGTTAATAGCTGCCTCTGTCATGTTTGTCGGATTCGGTGTTAACGAATGTATTGCTTAAAGGCAGAATTCTTGAAATACGTTTTCATCTTGTCTATCATCTTGCGGGGTGTTATATTGTAACGGCTCCATGTAAGCCGCTACATGGCTCGACCCCACAACTAAAGACACCTGAGTGCCCTTCCGACACTCAGGGAAGATCCTGATGATAATTAGTAAGATAGGGTTATTTAAATATAGACGATCATTTTAATATTAGATATGGTAATTGTCTGCAAAGTGTGAATGCGAACGTATGATGAGGTATGTGTGAAATGTCGGCTTTGGGTGTGCTATAGGCATAGTGGAAGTGTAGCCAACCTCGAATCTAGTAGATCGCGACTGCACTGGACCAGAGAGGCATAAGCTCAACGCGCGTCATTAGCGCTCGTTAGGTTGGCAAATAGCCGTGTGCGGTATCTCTGAGTCCTTGCGACCACGATGTGTGGACCTGGACGAGGGAGACCGTATCGGGGTTGTAGCTGGGAAGAATTCCATGTTCACTTTGAACTTGGAAGCAGCTTCCCTGCTGAGGAAAGCCACTCTGGTATTTCCTAGAATCATCTCGGTTAGGAGAGATAGGGAGATGATTTCTTTTACCAAGTAATTTCATGGGAATTGTGTTCACTGCACTTGGGAGTGAACAGGCGCTCATTGCCGAGTAATACTCAGAATTGCTCAATTTGCATTTCAGTGTGAGTGTGAAGTATATATGCAAAGTGTATTTTATTTAAATGTGTTTATTGACTACTGATTGTGGAGAGATTGGTAACACGTGGTCCGCAGACCCCGTGCATTTCTTGGTGAGAAGCTTCAGCTCGACGTAATCACATTTCGTGATCGAGCTGGATCTTCTACGTAAATTCACGCGTGTGATTTAATTGTTCCTTCATAATATCCAGTAAAACTCGCGGAGTTAGTTAAACGTGAAGACGGGACTTGTCCGAATTAAAGTTACAGTTGGAACCATGTGCTCTCTCCCAATGTTGTCCCACTTGATGTATGGGAACCTTCCTCTTTTATCTGTTATATAAAATGAATAGAGTGAATGTTAGTGAGTGTGTGTGTGGCTAAATGATGATAGAAATGTGCAGGCTGTAGTCATTGTCGATTCACGGCACATGTTAGCCGGATGTTTAACTAAGTTTACTTAGATATGATACTATTTGTATCACGCCAGCATTCCGTTATAAGTGAGAGGGAATATTTGAGATGGTAATGTTTATTGAATAAATGTGATTGTGTTATTATGTAACTATGTTACAGTGACTTCTCCCAGCCATACCATATCCCCTTATCATTTCACAGAATATTTGGTACGCGTATTTCAGTTAATCACCTGTCTATGTCCCACTCATGGGCATATTTCATTTAATAAACTCTGTAAGGTGGTATTAAAACTTCATTGTAATAATATTCTAATTCTAACTTGATCAAAATCACCGAATAAAACCTTAGTTTGAGTATTGATGCTTGTTGCTGCAAATGGCCGCCGGCGTCTTCTATAGTACAGGCCCCATTTATAAAATTGAGGATGCCTGCCGAGGGTGCGGAAAGCAAGGATCATGCAATATGTGTAATGTAGAGCATGTTGTACATTTTATGTAAGTCTGCATTTTATGGGTTTTTATTAAATAGTCATTTTAGGTTATTAGGTTGCAACTCTTCCACCGTAAGAGTCCTTAAAAAAAACAAATTTGCACTTTCGGTGGCAAATAATTTGAGTGTTGCACCATTTCCACCCCTTTTCGGGGTACATAGTTTACGTGTTTGTGTGAGTTGTTAAGAATATTTTAGTTTAAAGTAGTCTGGTGTGTTGCAGATTTGCACCAGTGTACTCTTTCAGAGGTTGTTGTGAACGGTCATGACTACGGCCGTGTTGAAAGGGAGCAGGCAAGCTTCTCAGCCTGAAGGCTCATACTGTTAATATTGTTCTTTCTGCCTCTAAATAAAATTTTAATTTAATATCTCGAGGGTGCTTTTCTGCTTATAATTTTAAATCTGTTTTTGAAAAAGCTTTTAGGAATAAAATTCACATTTGTTAAAAGTAATTTCATTTTCCATCAGTTACTTCCTGGTAACTACTTCCACCCTCACCTAGTGTGATTAAATGTGTTAATGTTCTCGATGAATCACTAGTAAATAAAATAGTTCCTTAACAAAAGATTTTGAAAGTAAAAACAAGGTTCACAGGGTGTAACTTCCACTGCATTTGATAAATTTGACATTCCTCTCCCCGCGACATTCCAATGTTCGTTCCAGTCAATTATAGTTTACGATAACGGAAACTACTCTCTAAGCCTACCCATCATTATATTCACGAGAAATATCTTGCTTGCGAAAAATTCATTATGCAGTACCACTTACTAACTCATCGCGCCATAATAAAAATAATTATTTGAGGAACAGTGCCCGAATATGGGATCACCCGTTATCACCGCGTATGCGACTTATGGGACGGCATCGAGATGGTGTTCTTGCCTTAAACCAAGCATCGACCAATCCATGTGTCCTGCGGGTAACGACTATGAGTTCGGAGACGAAGGAAGTTCGGCAAATTTTTTGGTGTCACCTGGATTCCAGACCCAGCCGCGTCGGCGCGGTGAAAGGTGGTGTTGCTAGTTACTTGACATATGTCTCAAATTGTGTTGGTAATTCATGCACAAGTGTGACGGAGTAACACTAAGCTAGTCACGTTTCGACGAACCCTGCTGTTTCTTCCTCTGTATTTACTCTCACTATACCGTATTTGTTAACAATAAACACTGATGGTCGAGAACATTATGACCACTGATCGTAGAATAAAGGCTTTCACGACCGGATGACGTAGCTGCTGGTAAACCTTTGGGCATGTGAAGTCGTGGTCCAAGAAACTCTTCTGTTCCTGGAGTTTCGTCCAGGACTGCGTTGGATATCCTCAGAGGTGTTCCTTCGTTGCGTCTTTCCGACTAACCGGTCGGACGTCCGAGACCGAAATAAATACTGTAAAAAGCTTATAAATTTCACTGGCTTCTCTACATAGTCGTGGATAATAATTAGACGTTACGAGCAGTGCCCAGCTTGAGACTTCTGTATATGCCGCCTGGTGCTGTTAACGCCCACAATACAGTAAAGAGAGTGTATAAGAGAAGACGAATAATTGTAGCAACGATACGGGATTCAAACAGGGAAATCCACACAGCGGATTATTGCGCCTCGGTAGTGATGCAACGGACGCCTCGAACTAGGTGAACTGGCCGCCTGTTTGAGTGCTACTGTTGTGGGCGTCTTCCGAAAATATTTGACGCGTGGTGAAACAGGTGAAACAACGAGCAGGTGACTAGTTGTTGTAAGTGCACGTCTGATCGCGGAAGGTGGAGGTCAGTTTGCTCACTGTGTAAAGCTCGATATTCACTGTCTATGATAAATCTCGCAAAACCACAATGCTGGTGAAGGAACGAGTGTTTCGGATCGCACCGTTCAGTTTAACCTCCCTCCCCATTAAACTGAAGTTACATTATTATGACTGAATGTTATCTAGTTGCAGCTCGTGGTCTTGCGGTAGTTTTCTCGCTTCTCGCGCAGGGGGTCCCGGTTTCGATTCCCGGCGAGGTCAGGGATTTTCCCTGCCTCGAGATGACTGGGTGTTGTTGTGAAGTTCATCATTATCATTCATCCCCATTACGGTCCGAGGAAGGCAATGGGGCCGGCCGAAGTGGCTGTGCGGTTAAAGGCGCTGCAGTCTGGAACCGCAAGACCGCTACGGTCGCAGGTTCGAATCCTGCCTCGGGCATGGATGTGTGTGATGTCCTTATGTTAGTTAGGTTTAACTAGTTCCAAGTTCTAGGAGAGTAATGACCTCAGCAGTTGAGTCCCATAGTGCTCAGAGCCATTTGAACCATTTTTTTTTTTTTGAAGGCAATGGGAAACCACCTCCACTAGGACCTTGCCTAGTAGGCAATGCGGGTCTCCCGCATCGTCCTCTATGCTCCTCGTAGTATGAGACCTCATCTGCATTATCACTTGAACGGATACTTTTGTGTGAGAGAAGGCGCTTCCTCAATATTTTAACACCATTGTCTCTTAAACTCCCAGGTACAAACTTAATTTATGATTGAATTCTCTATAAAACAAAATGATTAGGCAGTTATAATATCTAATTCTACTCTGTCTGCCTCTCGATGTCGAAGACAGCACCTGGAATAAAATTTCTGTGGCTCTGCAGAATTCCGGCGATCGTCAACTCCGAAAACTCTTAAAATAGTTAGAGGCACAGTCGTACGCCGTGGAGAAACCGTCTTGGAGGCTATGACGTACTCACTTTGCAGCATGGGAATAAGTGTACAAGTTGTGCATTAATTTTGATAAAATCCCAGAAATTTATCTTTAAAATAGAGTATAAACGACCGTGGTGCAGGCTTTACTGATTTGGTTCAAATGGCTCTAAGCACTATGGGACTTAGCTTCTGAGGTCATCAGTCCCCTAGAACTTAGAACTACTTAAACCTAACTAACCTAAGGACATCACACACATCCATGCCCGAGGCAGGATTCGAACCTGCACCGTAGCGGTCACGCTGTTCCAGACTGTAGCGCCTAGAACCGCTCGGCCACCCCTGCCGGCTTTACTGATTTCACAGAATACAAATTTCTCTAAGGGTTACGACACACCAAATAGTGTTCCGAGCCACAGACACGAGAGACGTTAAAATAAGACTAAACGTATCTTTTTCTTTCACGAAACTACGTTTTCCACATAGATGATACATTTCAGGATACATGATCCATAATTAATCAGATTACATTTCGTATTCAAAATGGCAGCTTCGAACAATGCCACTAATTTTATTTTCACTGCGATCACACTCTTCACAACTGCTAAATCAGAAGTAGGTAATTTCATAGCACACGTAATGATCGACATCATATCCACAGATATTTTACATCTAGAGTCAGAGAAAATCTCTTTCTCTCTCGCAATTGTATTGAGTCTTTGAACCATATTGTGCACTTGCGCATAAATGTCTGCGCTCAATAAGTAAAATGAGACAGATAAATAGTGATACTATATCAGCATACATTGTTGCGTCCACAGAAAATGTCCCATGCGTGTTACCCATGCGTATCAATTGATGCGAGTCGGATGAATCAAGTATCCTATTTCACCCAGTGGCGGATACATAAAAACCTCAAGGAGGGGGCAGTAAAGATACCTTCAGTTACCTTTACTTTTACCGCAATAAAAAATAATCTAGTCACATGTAGTGTTTAAGAAAGTTTTATTTAAAATGATTATACACATATGCAAGACAATGACATAATATAAAGATATAAAAAAGTTACAATTGTGGGCCTCTTCCTTAAATAATGAATTCTATGAGCCTAGTCTTCCTGGTAAATTGAATTCATCCGGCAAGTTACGTGCGTGGAACTTTTACTGTCGATTCCGTTCCTTTCTAGTGCATTCGATAGAGGGTCTATATAGTAACAACGCGTTTTAAGAGTCTTCTCGAAAGTCACTATTACCGGAGATATCCGCATGAATACTTTCCCACACCTAACTTGTATTACGAGTTAGGCATGCGTAACTATTCTTACGTTATTAGTTACAATATTGTGAAAATACTATGAATTACTATTATTAATACTTAACAATCGACCGATCATTCTCACTCTTGACCAATCTTCACACTTGTACTTGCTACAAGAATTACTTTTTACTTGTTCTTTCTTCAGTCTTAATATTTCTGCTTCTGAATGTAAGCTAGGTTCCTATTCGGCGAATAGTCCGTATTTATAACGCTACGTATCGAAGGTGCTCTGTGTAGTGGACTGTTAAGGCAGCCAGTCCACAGTGACGGGTAGCCGAGAGGGCACACGTACACACACGCCGACTGGCGCGAAGTCTGGAACAGGATTCGTAATGAATGTGATAAAGAAAAGAACGTAGCTACTAGAACACTTAACTTTTATATCGTCCTTTGGTATACAGCATTCTTGATGATACAAGTGAGACTATCTTGAGATACATGCAATGGTACAAATGGCGCCTTGCTAGGTCGTAGCCATTAACTTAGCTGAAGGCTATTCTAACTGTCTCTCGGCAAATGAGAGAAAGGCTTCGATCAGTGTAGTCGCTAGCAACGTCGTCGTACAACTGGGCGAGTGCTCGTTCGTCTCTCGAGACCTGCCTTGTGGTGGCGCTCGGTGTGCGATCCTGACAGTGGCGACACGCGGGTCCGACATGTACTAATGGACCGCGGCCGATTTAAGCTACCACCTAGCAAGTGTGGTGTCTGGCGGTGACACCACATTCCTCCCCCGCAAATCGGCGAACGGTCGTGTGATAAGGCTTCCGCCCGCCGTGGGGAGGACCCCGTGTTGACGTATGCGATGAGGTGGAGAGCCTAACAACAGGCGAGGCTGTGCCACCCGCACCCGGCCATTCGGTCCGAGGGGAGCTAGGAAACGCCTGAAAACCTAGTCCAGGGTGCACGTCAACATGCGGAGTATGCGCCCGTAATGAGACAGGAGGGGCCGAAGGGTCGACCTCCATTGCGTCGGGGGATCCGACGCGCGATGACGACATCTGGGCCGGAGTGGGCAAGAGTTCCATGGCGGAGGACAGCTGGTCACGGGAAGCGATCGGCGGCGCGTGACCCAGGGAGGCGCTGGGCGGCTGCAGCGAAGCGTCCACTGCGAGCGGCGCCGGCGGCGGCACGACGCCACGGGGCAAAATGGAAGGTATCGTCGGTAACACCTGGGGATGAGGCGAGCCAGTAGATGGGTCCCCAGGGCGCTGACCGGACGGCACCGTCGCTGAAAGCAGACGGGGAGCGGCAGAACCCGGGCGACGACAGAGGCGCAGCTGATTCAGATGCCGACGCACCTCACCAGAGGCCCCCAAAACCAAATACATCGCGCGGCCGAGGCAGCGAAGAATGCGCCCTGCGAGCCAACGCCGTGAACCTTGATAGTTGCGATAGAGTACAACGTCGCCAGGAGCAAAAGCAGGAGTCTGCCGCTGCACAGGAACCTGATGCGGCGGATGCAGCAAAGACATGAAGGTTCGATGAGGACGACCGTGGAGCAACTCAGCCGGCGAGCGACCATCGCGGGGCTGAGAGCGATACGAGGACAAAAAGAGCAATAACGCGTCCTCCCGAGGATGCGACTCTTTCAATTTCAACATCTGTGACTTGAAAGTCCGGACCAATCATTCAGCGGCACCGTTTGACTGAGGCGAAAACGGCGCGGATGTCAGATGTTGAATACCATTGGCCTTGCAGAATGACTGAAATTCTGCGGACGTGAATTGTGGGCTATTGTCGGAAGCAATAGTCTGTGGTAGACCTTCAATGCAAAAGATAGCAGACAACGCTTGGATGGTGGCAGATGACGTCGTGGAAGACATCCAGACAACAAAAGGAAAATTACTGAAAGAATCGACCACAACCAACCATTTAGCATTCCAGAACGGACCGGCAAAATCTATGTGCAAGCGTTGCCAAGGGGAAGTGGCTTTCGGCCATGCAAAGAATTTCCGCGGCGGGGCGGATTGTTGTTCGGCACACGCCATGCAAGAAGAGCACATATTCGTAATCGCAGCATCGATTCCGAAGCAAGTACAGTGCTGACGAGCAAGTTGTTTCGTGCGCACTATACCCCAATGTCCTTGGTGAAGGAGCCGTAAGACAGAGGACTGTAACGAACGTGGGACCACTACTCTGGACTGATCATTATCAGAACGCAACAACAAAACACCACGTCGTACAAAAAGTCTCTCCTTGTGAGCAAAAAATCGGCGAACCAACGGATCCTCGATCTGTGACTTTGACAAGGGCCATTGCGTAGCAACAAAACGCAAAACAGTAGCAAGGACAGGGTCAGCAGCTGTGGCTGTAGCTACACGACGAAAATCAATCGGAAACGATTCGACCACGTCATCGGTTTCCGAGTCAATGAACATGCAAGCAAGTTCGGAAGAATCGAATGCTTTATCCTCAGCAACAGGCAAACGGGACAACGCATCAGCGTTTCCGTGCTTAGCAGTGGACCAATACAAGATATCGTAGCGGTACTGCGAGAGGAAAATTGACCAGCGAATGAATTTCTGCGCCGTACGTGGAGGAACAGGCTTGTTCGGATGAAAAAGCGATGTCAAAGGTTTGTGGTCCGTGATGATGGTAAAATGACGACCATACAAGAAATCATGGAACTTAGTAACACCAAAAACGAGAGCCAAAGCTTCTTTCTTTATCTGTGAATGATTTCTTTGCGCAGGTGAGAGCAATTTGGACGCAAAGGAGATAGGGCGATCATGCGATCCATCTTTGTGCGCAAGCACAGCACCGATCCCGAAATCCGATGCATCTACCATCAACAAAAGGGGTTTCTGGGGATCGAATGGCGTAAGGCAAGTATTTGAAAGCAACGCCGATTTCAACTGGCGAAAGGCGCGTTCGCATTCCGTCGTCCAGACGAACGGAACACCTGTACGGCGTAAGCGATGAAGCGGAGCTGAAATGGAAGAGGCATGGGGAACATATTTATGGTAGTAATAAATTTTTCCCAACACACTCTGTAGCTGCTTCACATTCTGTGGCGAAGGCAAGTCCTGTATGGCACGGAGGTGCTCTGGACTCGGATGTATGCCTTGGGCATTGATTACATGTCCCAGATATGGTAAGTCACGAGCAAAAAACACACATTTGTCCTTCCTCAAGCGAAGACCATTTTGCCGCAATACCTGAAATAATGCGCGGAGGTTGGCTAAATGTTCTGCGGCCGTCTTTCCGGAGATCACAATATCGTCCAGATAGTTTGCAGCAGTAGGGACCGACGCACAAACGGTTTGTAAATATTGCTGAAACAATGCAGGGGCGGATGCACACCAGAATGGCAGTCTTTTGAAGCGGTACAAACCAAGATGCGTGTTAACCACCAAGACGCGCTGGGATTCTTCGTCCACAGGTATTTGCAAGTACGCATCTGCTAGGTCCAACTTTGAAAAATACGTTCCCGGGCACAGTTTGTCAAAAATATCTTCCGGGCGGGGCAAAGGAAAAGTAGCAGTCACAAGTTGTGGATTCACAGTTGCCTTGAAGTCCACGCAAAGTCTCAATTTTCCGGAAGGTTTGTGCAAAATAACTAAGGGTGATGCCCAGAGAGAAGCCTGCACACGTTCAATGACACCTTGTGATTCTAAATCGTTTAATGTTCTGGCGACCTCATCACGCAATGCGTGGGGAACATTGCGCGCTCTGAAAAATTTCGGTTGCGCGTTTACTTTCAGTTCCAAATGAGCTTCATAGTTCTTAGCGCAACCAAGGCCCGGTGCAAAAATGTCTGCAAAGTCTTCACATAGACTAGAAACACTGGCTGAAGGCACAGTCTGATTCACTGAGAGGACCTGATTGACGATAGACAAGTTAAACAACTGAAATAAATCGAAATCAAACAAGTTCACTGCAGAAGAAGAACGAAGGACGTAAAAAGACACAAGTTTTGTTTGTCCCTTGTATGTGGCAAGAAGAGTGCACTGTCCTAATACAGGGATAGCGTGTCCGGAATAACTAGTGAGCTGAGCATGTGCAGCACGCAACGGAGGTTTGCCCAGTTGTTTGTACGTGTCGTGATTGAGTAGTGAAACTGCAGCTCCGGTATCGAGCTGGAACGGTATCACTTGTCCGGCAACGGCCAAATCTACAAAAAGTTTATTGTCCTGCTGACGACAAGAGCGACTGTTTTGTGCAATGTGAACAGACACTGGTACAGAATCACGCGCGACGTGACGGGAGTAGCGTCGACGGCGACGCACACTTTTTGTGGGACGAACACAGTCACTGTTAGTGAGAGGAACACTGGGCGGAGTGGCACTAACTACATGAATGTCCATGGGCGAAGGTTCCCGAGCCTGTGTGTCCTTGATTCGATTCCGGCGCGAAGCAAAGGGCCTGGAATGGTTGTGATTGTCTGATCTGAGCTTTTTCTGGCAAACACTTTGAACATGCCCTTTCTTATTACAGAAAAAGCAAATAGCTTGGCGTGACGGGCAATTCTCACGCGAATGTCTAGTTGCACACCGCGGGCATGATTTCACTGCATTTGCTTGCTTGCGCGGGACACGTGGCTGCGCGGACGTGCGCGAGGGCAGGTTAGCGTTCCGTGCAGCGGGCCCGGCGGGCCGGTTAATGTGACACACGGCTGGCGAAGTTGCAAATGAGTCCTGAGCAAAGTCAAGTGCGTCTTGCCTATCTAAAATGTCTATCACTTGCTGAAGGGTGGGATTTACTAGTTTCAAAATCTGTTCCCTTATGCGAACATCAGAAACGGTCTGTGCTATTGCATCACGCACCATAGTATCTGAATAAGGGAGGCCACAGTCACATTCAAATGCACACTCCCTAGTAAGTCCTTGCAAAGTTGCAACCCACTCCCGATTAGTTTGACCGGCCGTACGTTTTGTACGGAAGAACGTATACCGTTTTGCAACTACATTAACTGTTTCTTTGAAATAGGCATCTAAAGCAGACAAAATTTCTTCGTATGACAGAGTTGCTACGTCGCGTCGGGGAAACAATTTCACTATCACACGGTAGGTGGACACACCTACACACGAAAGCAAAAACGGCTGCCGCTCATTACCTTGAATTCTGTAGGCGGCGAGATGAAATCCAAATTGGCGGGACCATTCTGTCCAAGATTCAACGGCTGCATCAAAGCTACGAAACGGGGGCGCAACCGCATGTTGTGGCTGTGGTAGCGGTGAAGCGGCGGCGGCCGCATCGTTTTGCAGCGCTCGTTGACCCTGGACGAGCTGTCCCAGGGCATCCAATAACGCCTGCGTCTGCTGATTCTGCAAGCGATAAAATTCGGACAGTACATCTGGAGAATGGGGCGAAGCCATGACACAAGCAAATTAATACAATACGAACGCTAAAGTCCCTTTTTAGACTCGTCGCCAATGTAGTGGACTGTTAAGGCAGCCAGTCCACAGTGACGGGTAGCCGACAGGGCACACGTACACACACGCCGGCTGGCGCGAAGTCTGGAACAGGATTCGTAATGAATGTGATAAAGAAAAGAACGTAGCTACTAGAACACTTAACTTTTATATCGTCCTTTGGTATACAGCATTCTTGATGATACAAGTGAGACTATCTTGAGATACATGCAATGGTACAAATGGCGCCTTGCTAGGTCGTAGCCATTAACTTAGCTGAAGGCTATTCTAACTGTCTCTCGGCAAATGAGAGAAAGGCTTCGATCAGTGTAGTCGCTAGCAATGTCGTCGTACAACTGGGCGAGTGCTCGTACGTCTCTCGAGACCTGCCTTGTGGTGGCGCTCGGTCTGCGATCCTGACAGTGGCGACACGCGGGTCCGACATGTACTAATGGACCGCGGCCGATTTAAGCTACCACCTAGCAAGTGTGGTGTCTGGCGGTGACACCACATCCTGTACAAGAAACAGTGGAATATTCGCGATTTTTCTGGAACAAGTGCCAGACAGAATGACGTATCGAGATCATTAGAATGACCGCGACTTATCTCGTAGGTATGTGTTAGCTATCTATGTGTCAGACAGAAACGTACAAAATACGATGACGCGGACGTGCGTGCTACATAGGAAAGTACAATTACTCGATAACTCGGATCAGTTGAGTCTACTGACGAAAGAAACGAGCGAATAGCCTCCCACATGTATCCGCCACTGGTTTCACCACGTAAATGGTCGTCATCGAGGCGACTGGCTGCTCGAAACACGCGCCTCACCACGATCGCTGACTAGTCGGTACAATATCGTATTCTGGGCTTTCATAGGACCAGAGCTAGTATTCGAAGGCACCATAGCACCTCTGGACTAAGTGCCCTTTATTACGGGCCATCTAATTCCCTTAATGTTTGATGATTGCCGGCCGAAGTGGCCGTGCGGTTAAAGGCGCTGCAGTCTGGAACCGCAAGACCGCTACGGTCGCAGGTTCGAATCCTGCCTCGGGCATGGATGTTTGTGATGTCCTTAGGTTTAACTAGTTCTAAGTTCTAGGGGACTAATGACCTCAGCAGTTGAGTCCCATAGTGCTCAGAGCCATTTGAACCATTTGATGATTTCCCCGATCGCGATGGCATCTTTCAGCAGGACCTTCAGTCCTTGGCACAAGGCCAGAATCGTGCTACTGTGGTTTTAACAGCATAATATTGAGCTCATGGCCATGTCTTGTCCACCAAATATCTCATCTGATTTGAACATGATGGAACAGGTCTAGGATGTTATCGGACGCAATCTCCGCTTCTACAAACTACCAGCTCGTATTTAATGGTTACTGTGTGACTGCTTTATAGGTATCTTGTGTGACCTACGAAGGAGTAATGAATTCCTATAACGCAGTTTCGCTGCTGTACTGCATTTCCTGAAGGTGACTTTTTTGTTCAGCAGTTTAACGACACAGTGATGCTAAATTAGGGATACTGTATTTCGGGGAAAAGCGCCGATTGTTTTCACGCATTTCTGTCGTGAAAAGTGGGACCGATTGCTGAGGTTTCTTGATAGTAACGATTAAATCTCGACTGAGCCATTGCGCAATCACAGCAAAGGTCTTTGTAATGCCAGCACAGTCAGAGAACGGTAAATGGCCAGCAACAGAAAAGAATGCAGAAGGACACTCACGGGAGTGCCCGGCCTTGCGGTCAGACGTTTCATTTTTAGCTGGAGCACGGAGAATGTGGAGCTGTTCAGCCGAGCCTGGAAGGAAATTTCGCGAGGTCAGAGCAGGGGCTAACCGCAAATGGAACTCCACTGCACGACGGCCAGGCCGGTCGTGTCCCAGCAGCTGACGGCCTGCAGCTGTTACCGTTGGGAGAAAATTTGCCCTGACCGCGAGGTTAAGTTGGCTTCTGCGTACAACACACACACACACATTGCACTCATGCGCGCACACACACACACACACACACACACACACTCACACATACACACACACGCATGCACACGTATTAGTTATTACTCCCCCCCCCCCCCCCCAACGCTCCACACCCTCTGAATACACTATCCTCTCGTCCTCCAAAACACGATACCAGGAAAAAAAATTAGCACATCCTTTCCGAGGTTCCCAATTCACTCAAATTTTATTGTTGCAACAGCGTATATGAAGTATGTGAATAATCTCATTTACAGATCAATAGCAGAAGCCGTTTAGTGGTACCAGCTATTGTCCCATGTTAAAACACCCGTATTCCTAGACCGACAGACGTAGGCTCCACGGAAGGCAACGCACGCGCTGACTCTGGCATGCAGTCGATCGAATGGATGTCGTATACTGCCCTGGTATTCCACAACTGCTCGATCTGTTGACGTAGTAGTGTAAGAATTGTTGGTTGACGACTAACAGGAGTCAATTCTCGTCTCAACACATCCCACTTGTGTTCGATTGCAGCCAAGTCCGGCCAGGGAAGTTGCTGCCTTCTTCAAGAGCACGTTGGGTTTCACAGGCTGTGTGTGGGAGAGAATAATCATGTTGGAACAACACATCACCTCTCTGTTGCAAGAACGACAAAAGAACGGATCTGACAGCGTTCTGCACGTACCGAGCGCTGGTTAGCGTCCCCTCTAGAAAAGGTGAACGAGGGTTGCGGTTTATCGCACCCCAGACAATAAGGCCAGGGTGGGGCCAGTGTACCTTTTAGTTAATGTGCCTTATGAGACAGCACTTCCCAGGTCTATGTCGTATGCCCAAACGACCATCATTTCTGTGCAGGCAAAATCTGTTTACATCGCTGAAGGTTACGTTACAGTTGTTCGGTACCCGGGAGACAAAGTGTCTAAAGTTCAAGGACTGGAGTCTTTTAATGATAGAGACATTATTACCTATCGTACATATCATATAGCTGAAGTGTTTAACAGAGATATGGGAGCTTCCTATTTTATCTCTACAGTGCCTCTTGTTTTAAGGACTAATAATCACCGTAAAGTAGGTGAATATGAGTCTGTATGTGTCTGGGCAATTGTAACAGTGTTCATATTGTAGGTGATCTGACTCACTATTATAGAAATTAATAAAGGTCCTGTCCTGTCCTTATATCCTTTCTATTAAAAAAAAAAAACTACAAGCTGTCTTGTGCACTCTGGGATGTACTCTGTGTGAGGCATCTCTGTGTGACCTTGTACGCGACTTAGCTGCTGAGCGCTGCTGCCGCGGCCGCGGGCCCTAGTTTTTCTACCATCTTCCAAGCGATTTTTTGGCGGCACCAGTCGAGCCGTGCACGTTGATGTTGTGACGTGAGTGGAAGACGGGCTACAGGTGTACGTGGCCACCAGCAGTCCAACTGCCAATAACTGTGTAAGTAGGCCGTTTAGGTTTTTATGTTGGCAACGTCACGTAGCGCTCTGTCTGAAAATCACAAACTGTGCTGTGTTCACTCTGTGGCTGGTTGGCGTTGTTGGCATATTCGCTATTGTAGTGTTAGGCAGTTGTATGTAACAGCGCATATAGCATTGTGCAGAGGTGAGCCGCCAGCAGTGGAGGATGTGGAGAGAAAGATGCCAGAGTTTTGAGACGATCTGGACGTGTGTCCGCCAGAAAAAGGAAGTTTTTGAAGATGGATGTCATGAATTGATAGACATATATATGATGACTTTTGAACATTATTAAGGTAAATACATCGTTTGTTCTCTATCAAAATCTTTCATTTGCTAACTGTGTCTATCAGTAGTTAGTGCCTTTAGTAGCTAGAATCTTTTATTTAGCTGGCAGTATTGGCTCTCACTGTATCGCAGTAGTTCGAGTAACGAAGATTTTTGTCAGGTAAGTGATTCATTAAAGGTATAGGTAATTGCCAGTCAGAGCCATTCTTTTGTAGGGATTATTGAAAGTCAGATTGTGTTGCGCTAAAAGTCTTGTGTGTCAGATTAGTTATGATGAGAATAAGTAAAGAGAAAATTCCAGAAGGAGATTGCAGCGCACACTCCGCTGCAGAGTGAAAATCTCATTCTGGAAACATCCCCCAGGCTGTGGGTAAGCCATGTCTCCGCAGTATCCTTTCTTTCAGGAGTGCTAGTTCTGCAAGGTTCGCAGGAGAGCTTCTGTAAAGTTTGGAAGGTAGGAGGCGAGGTACTGGTGGAAGTAAAGATGTGAGGACGGGGCGTGAGTCGTGCTTGGGTAGCTCAGTTGGTAGAGCACTTGCCCGCGAAAGGCAAAGGTCCCGAGTTTGAGTCTCGGTCCGGCACACAGTTTTAATCTGCCAGGAAGTTTCAAAGAGAAAACTGTTTGAGTACGTTGAGTTTTGCTCAGCAGTTTGAAAATCAAATAACGTAGAAATTTACCAGCACAGTTCCTTCTTAATTTTTCTAAGGGGACGTTTCAACTGGTATGCAACAGCTCACTTTGACAAGTCTGGACCCATAAGATCTCTTATCTGAGCACGTCCAACTTGTGTGGTAATTCTATGAAAGGACCACTCCGCTGCTTGGAAGACCACAATTTGACCCACTTCAGAGTAGCTCAGTTGGCTGTAGGAAGCACGAGTCTGTCTCTGTGGCATGGTTTCTCGCTTGCTTTACATGTTCGTACCACAATGAGCCTTCTGGGTGTGAATATTCTCTGTGAAAGGGTAGACACAGATGGCGCTCTGTTAGCTATGCCACAAAGCTATCTGTCGGCACGCGTCGTTGAAACCTCTACTACCCATCGAGGTGGCATATGCCGCCACCGGATCAAAATCGAGTGGTCTATCCAGATGTACTAATTTTTTCCCCCTACGATGTATATATGGTGTCTCTCGTGAGAATCATCGGCCACAATTTCTCCGGAGTTTAGGCAGAAATTTGCAATTTCGTTGTTGTGGTGTGAATCTGGAGTCATTCTAAACAAACTACCCATCACGTCTTTCATGTGACTCCCAGCGTCGATAGTTAACGTCGATTTGTTTCCCCCTTAAAAACAATTTAAGCGGAATTTTACGTGCCCATTCGACAGAGCGGTCCCAAATTAATGTAGATCGATATTCGGTTTATAGATATGTATAAATGGGGAAAGTAAAACACGGAGAATAATCGGTACTCCAGTAGCGAATGCACTGTTCTGGCCATTGCTGACTGCTGCCGCCATGCAGCAGCTCTACTTAGTCGCTGTCAGGGTGTGTGAATTTCCATAGTGAGAGCTCCGTACCAGAAATTTTACCTTCCTTTGGAATAAGAAACTCAGCCTCCTAATCACCTTGGTAGGCAAATCACCACAAACATCAAATGGCTGCTGGTGTAGCAGACCAGTTGCACAAAGAAACACATTCAACAAAGCTTACTCCTTCAAAATTCAACTGACATTTAACTGTTAGACACCAATTGAAAATATCATGTTGTGTTATACCTCTGTTGATTCGTGTAAGGGGTTATCATTTGTACTGTATAGCCCTTGCTCGATACTTACCGCTAAATGTACGAAGTCTTCGTCATTAGAATTATTGCCAACATATGCGATCTAACAGAGTGCCATTAATTAAATAACTGTGGTACGACAACGTTCATTTAATTAATCTCATAAACACTGCTGAAAATAAGTGCCACATTTGAGCATGAACGTATCTGTAATGCGTGGTCAGAAAACTCGGCTAATCGGTACGGCGTACATCTACATCCACGTGATTAATCTATTAACAATTAAGTGCCTGGCAGAGAGTTCAATGGACCACCTTGAAGCTGTCTGTCTATCGTTCCAATCCCGAACAGCGCGCGGGAAAAACGAGCACTTAAATTCTTCTGTGCGAGCAGTGATTTCTCTTATTTTATCGTGATGATCATTTCTCCCTATGTATGTGGGTGCCAACAGAATGTTTTCGCAGTCGGAGGAGAAAACTGGTGATTGAAATTTCATGAGAACATCTCGTCACAACGAAAACCGCCTTTGTTTTAATGATTGCCACTCCAGTTCACGGATCATGTCTGTGGCACTATCTCCCCTATTTCACGATAAAACAAAACGAGCAGTCCTTCTTTGAACGTTTTCAATATCATCCGTCAGTCCTACCTGATAGGGATCCCACACCACACAGCAATACTCCACAATAGGGCGGACAAGTGTAATGTAAGCAGTCTCTCTAGTAGATCTGTTGCACCTTCTAAGGGTTCTGCCAATGAATCGCAGTCTTTGGTGTGCTCTACCCACAACATTATATATGTGATCGTTCCTATTTAGGTTATTTGTAATTGTAATTCCTAAGTATTTAGTTGAATTTACAGCCTTCAGATTTGTGTGACTTATCGCGTAATCGAAACTTAGCGGATTTCTTTTAGTACTCATGTGAATAACTTCACACTTTTCTTTATTCAGGGTCAATTGATACTTTTCGCACCACACAGATATCTTACCTAAATCATTTTGCAATTCGTTTTGGTCATCTGCTGACTTCGCAAGGCGATAATTGACAGCATCACCTGCAAATAATCTAAGAGGGCTGCTCAGATTGTCTCCTATGTCGTTAATATAGATCAGGAACAATAGAGGACCTATAACACTTCCTTGGGGAACGCCGGATATTAATTCAGTTTTACTCGATGACTATCTGTCTATTACTGCCAAATGTGACCTTTCTGACAGGAAATCATGAATCCAATCGCGCAACTGAGGCGATATTCCGTAGGAACGTAGTTTGGTTAGGAGACGCTTGTGAGGAACGGTGCCGAAAGCCTTCTGAAAGTCTAAAAATATGGAGTCAATTTGACTTCCCTTGTCGATAGCACTTACTACTTCATGAGTATAAAAAGGTAGCTTTGTTCCGCAAGAACGATATTTTCTGAATCCGTGCTATGTGTCAGTAACTCGTTTTCTTCGAGGTACTTCATAATGTTCGAATGCAGTATATGTACCAAAACCCTACTGGAAATCAACGTTAGTGATATGGGACTGTAATTCAGCGGGTTACTCCTATTTCCCTTTGGTTGGCAGTTAACGAAGTTAACTCTCAATTGTTTCATAGCCAACAATGAATTGTAAGCGAGCAGTAGCGCTTGAATGTAGTCTACTTACAATTTTGTGCTTTGTGAGGTTGTAAGAGCTAGTTAAGAGAGTGAAAAAATGACCGATATTCGTAAGTTTTGGTACTTCATTAACGAATTAAATGTGAAAACGAAAGTGAGTTAATCGAGAAACATACTGCCTGCTACGGAATGTCAGAAGAAAAGGGTGAGGCAAACCCAAATATCCCTATTAATAATCCTAGTAATTGTACTGATGGAGAAAATATAAGACCTAAAAAGATCTCTGGTGGCCTCAAGTACTTTGATGAAAAGGATGGTAGTCTTCTGATTAGTATTTCTGATGTTAGAAATTGCTTTGAAAGAGTTAGAGAACAAATCCCTAAGTATAAAATTGTGTTGACTCTATTGCAACTCGACAAAAATTATAATTTCAAGGATGACATAGAATGATGATAATATTTTGATTAGGCTAGTTGTTACTATATATATGTTTGGTTTGTTTTAAACGGTTGATGAAGTGCTTTCTAAATCGTATCTCCTTTTCAGACCACGTAAAACGTACGGTAGTCATGGCGCACTCGTAAGCCCCCCATTCACCAAATTCGAAAAGTTTCACTTATCTGCAATATGCATATGCATTCGAATGTTATAAAGATGCACCCAAAAAGTCAGCTCATTTTATTAAGGTTCGAACAAACCAAAATGAGAGTGTAGAAAAACTCGTCAATGATAATCTTGCTAAATTATTACAGACTAATCGCTTTAAGTCGAAGTCACTTGTTTCTTGCATGTTGTTTCGTCCATTACATGGCTTGCCTTTAACAGGAGAGCTAATTAAAATTCTGTTCTTGATTATTTACTGTGTTTAGACTAGAATCAAGTGATTAAACATTTTTAAAATTCCCCTAAAGTGCCAAGTAAATTTCTTCCCGAACCGCAAATTATTTAGATTCTGAAATATATGTCACAGTTTTACGTTACGCACTGTCCTATACGCTCTGCGTTACTGGTATTACACGGATGGCCAATTTTAAGAAAATATCGATTATTTTGTATCGGCATTTATAAGTGACATCGATATTATCAAGACAAAAATATTGATAATTCCATATATCGATGTTTTTGAATCTTCTTATGCGAGAGAAATCTCGGGAGTGAAACACTTCTGATACTTGTCCTGTACATGAAATATTCTGCTTACCATAAATATTTCAGACAAGGGTCCATTTTCCGTTAAATACCAGTAAAATAATGTGTGTGAATTTTGTGCCGAGTCCACGTTACTTGTACAGTGCGTCTATGTTTTGCTTATTCGGGGAACTCACGTCGTAATTTCCACCATTCCCTTACAGTGCTGCCACGAAATATGGTTCTTTTTGCACTTCTTACTGTTATTTCCAGCCGCGCGGGATTAGCCGAACGGTCTGAGACGCTGCAGTCATGGACTGTGCGGCTGGTCCCGGTGGAGGTTCGAGTCCCCCCCTCGGGCATGGATGAGTGTGTTTGTCCTTAGGATAATTTAGGTTAAGTAGTGTGTAAGCTTAAGGACTGATGACCTTAGCAGTTAAGTCCATAAGATTTCACACACATTCGAACATTCGAACTATTATTTCCTGTGGTATGAATTACACCGAGAGCAATAAACTTTCATGAATATGCAGTACATTTACATTCATGTTCAAACATAGTGCTTGTTTGTAGTACCGAATATGAAATTAAATGAAGCCCATTGGAGCACATTTCCTGTTAGATTGCAAAGGTTAGTAGTAGCTGGAATGGGCAAGAGATTTGTCGATGATAGTGCCTATGAGTCAAAGAGAGACAGACAATAAAAAAGTCGCTTTCGATACTCAAACTTAAGGAATATTAATCGATGTGTCGATCATTTAACTATCTGCACTGTATATCGACATTATTATTAAAAATGCATAGATGTTTTGATAAATTGGTAGTCTTATACATCCGTAACCGGGAAGGTGATGTAGTTTCCACATAAATCGACTTTGAAATTGACGTTTAAGCTTGTGATAGTCGTCGAAAAGCGCAAAATGTTTTAAATGTTATACAGCCGAAATTTTTAATGGCAGGGAAACAGGTTACGTAAGAGAATGGGGCTTGCGACAGTACCAACCGTAAATAACTTATGTGTCGAAAAAATGAAAACCGAGGAATGTGAAAATAGGTTTTACTGTAATTATACTGTTAGTTTGTTTATGTTTCTAACAATAACCCGGTACTAAAGTGCAGCGTAGAAACCAGTTGGTGAAAATGGTGAGCCGATGAAAATCTCCTCGAAAGTTCTAAATCACATGTACGGGAAAAATGTTTTGCCCAACTGACATAAAAACTCGCTTGCTCACCTGGTTTGCGCCCGTGGTTAATACTAGTTATATATCTTGTATACCTATAAGCTGAATGGTTCCACATCGTTTCGATAAAAGAATCGTTCACATTATCTATGGATCTGTAAGCAACTGACAAAATATTTCAGTTATCGAACATAGGTGGGCTCTTCCCAATATTGTAATTGTGGCAGAGCGCTTCCTGTTCACAGTAAACGCAGTACCTAAGTAATCAAAGTAACTGAGTGTTTAATTTGTGCCTATAAGTAGATCGAATACGATTGTCCCCGTGTTTCACGGAACGGAATATGTTTCTCACATGTTTGATGAACCTGTGATCAGGCTGTGTGTAATGGCTCGTTGTGTTACAGCTTTGTCATGGAGATCCCTGTAAGGCAAAGTCACATGTAGGGTATTTCCTTTTTTGACGCATAATGTGAAGGTGGAGGGAAATAGAACGAAATGCGAAGATACCTCGTATTACATGGGGGAGCAGCAGAGATGATAATCATGACTCCAATGTATCCTCCCTTGATATTCAAAAGGACAGAAAGAGTATTACTTGGTACAGGAACGAAACCGGCGAACGTAGCCTGATGGCTATTGGATAAAGTGCAAGACGGCAGCCGTTTTGCGGCGGTACTTTGAATGCCGGCAAGTTAAGCAAATTGAGAAGGCGGCGGACGGATGAAGCCGTGGCGAAGGCTTTCCCACAGCGGGAAGGCGAGGGCGCTGCAGCGCGCCCGTCACTCAGACAAGGGGGGCGAGCGGAGCAGAAAATCGGGGTGATTGGACTGGAAAATGGCTTTCACCCTATACTCCACCTCATGCGTTTCCGCGTGATGCGTAGGGGTTTAGGGGCCGCAGCGGCTGCAAGCACAGCTCACCGGTGCGTGACACACACACACACACACAAACTCACTCACTCACTCACACATACACGTACACATGCACAAGTACTCTCTCTCTCTTTGTCTATCACACACACACACACACACACACACACACACACATGTGCATAGCGGGAGATATGCACGCGCACTCATGCATCCAACACACATAAGCATTCGCACACACAGATAGGTTAACTCGCTTCGAAATTTACCACGTCTTGCCTATTGCCGGGATATGAACGTGATCGAAATGGACTGAACAACGCACTCTCTTTCAGTATCTCATGCAAAGAATCAGGCGATAAAAACTTGTCTGATATAGAGGTACAACTACGGAAAATTAAACTTTCACCGTGAATAAACTATGTCAATAATGTACAGTACCTGTCAGTCCGACTAATATTTATTCGATACTAGCGAACCCAGCAAAGCTTCGCAATTGCTACATTTATATGGAACCTGGATATAAGCCCTAATCTGCCTCTCCATCCCGAACCCTTCCGTCTATTTCCTCCTCCTCTGCCCTCTCTTTCTCCATCTCCTCCTTCCCTCTCCCTACGACAATTTCGTTCTTCCCCCTGTCCATGATCTTGGGCTTTTGTTACTTGTTATTGTAAATTCAGACTCAATAGTAACATACTCACAACAAGCTGTTGAGCCATAAATGCAAATTTTCTGTTTCCTGTTAAAACCGACTGCGAGAAAGCAAGCAAGAAAGCTCATTTTTGAGTATACGATCTTCGCCTGGAAATATCTGTATGTAATGGGAAACAGTACACAAGGCCGTGGGGAAAAGTAGGGCCTTCGTGTTTCTTATGTGAAATCTGTTAAAGATTTTTAATCGAAACAAATTTTACAAACAGTCTACTTCTTTATTCTTCATATTTATTTTTCAACATGGTCACCATGGTGACGAACTTATTTCTCCCCACGAGAGACGTTTGTTGATACCATCACTCTAAAATGTTAGACTTCGTTGAAGGAGACACCTCTGCTTGAACCGCTTTATTACGATGAAAGTGAAGTCCACGAAAGTGTTGTTTAATGTTAGGAAACAGATGAAAATCAAATGGGGCCAAGATGGAGGACGATCGATGACAGTGAGCCCTCGCCGTCGGTCTGTTGCAGATGTCGCACGGTTCGCGTGTGATACGGTATTGTCATGCTGAAGGAGAGGCTGATTCATGTGTCGATGAATTCTTCGAGTTAAAACTTTGTTACGCACTCTGTTTCTCTCACACCGTCTAGTTACGATACACACCACCATCTTGCGCGCTGTAATTTGCAGCTCTCTAGCGGCATATGATAGCATCAGCGAACCTATGGTAGATAAACGAAACCGTACATATTCACAGCAGAGCACAATATAGAATTTTCTTTTTCGCATTCGATTTTAACAGGAAACCGCCACGTTATTGTTTTATTGTTTGAAACAGTATATAGCTTGTGCCCATCTGAGTGTTTATTAGAGAACCGTGTAAAACATGAAGTATATATATATATATATATATATATATATATATATATATATATATATATATATATATATATATATATATGAGTGTGTGTGTTAATAACTATGTAGCCTACGACGCTCCGACCATTTATTAAAATATCGTGTAAAAATGCGCAATAAATCGGTCAAGAATATTAACAACTTTTCTCCCTTATATATAGTAACGTGAAAAAAATCACACCAAGGAAGAATTGTGCGAGATAAACGGAAGTTGGGAGGCTAATTTCTACTTCTGAGTGATGACTATTCTAATGTCGCGCCAGTCATATTAGACCAG
Source organism: Schistocerca nitens (assembly GCF_023898315.1). NCBI lineage: Eukaryota > Metazoa > Arthropoda > Insecta > Orthoptera > Acrididae > Schistocerca > Schistocerca nitens. The sequence goes on from NC_064621.1 coordinate 374,168,307, forward strand.
CGCTATAGCACCACTATGACGCAAATGATGTTTGCTTTAAATATTCGCTGTAACGGTCGATACAGTTAGTTATCTTTCAGAGTGAATGTGGTGAGCTGATGTAAGTCAAGAATGCCCTTAAGGCGACAAAGAAGTCGTTATCAACACCTGACTGAGTTTGAAAGGAATCGTGTAATAAGGCTACGAGATGTTAATTCTCCGTTATTGCAGAAAGACTTGGCAAGGGTGTAGACACTGTACCTGGCAGTGGTGCTCACGAGAATGTACGGTCGCAAGAGAACTGGGATCCAGTCGCCCACGTGAATTCGCAAGAGGGAAGACCATAGTGTTTGACGTATGGCTCTGGCGCTTCGTACTGTGCCTTCAGCATCAGTTTTAGCAGCTGTTGGCACCAAATGACACAACGAACTGATAAAAATCGGTTACTTCAAGGACAGCTCCAAGCCAGACATCCTATAGCTTGCATCCCACTGACCTGAACCACCGCCGTTTGCCACTTCACTGGTGTCAAGCGAGAGCTCACTGGCGGCCATGGTGGAAATTTTTTGTCTTTTCTGATGAAATCTGGTTCTGCCTCCGTGCCAATGATGACCGCGTGTTGGTTAGATGGAGACTTGCAACCAACCTGTCTGCACCCTAGACACTCTGGACATACATCTGGAGATACGGTCTCGGTTGTGGTTTCGCCTGGTTATCCCACGCACGCTGACTGCAAATTTGTACGTCAGTCCGGCGATTCGACCCATAGTGCTGCCTTTGATGAGCAGAATTTCAGGGGTTGTCTTCCAATAGATAACACTCGCCCACATATAACTGTTGTAACCCAACATGCTCTACGCAGAGTCGACATGTTGCCGCAGTCTGCTGGATCACGAGATGTGTCTCCAGTCGACCACATATGAGACATCATCGGATGACAACTCACGTTCGTTCACAAACCGTATTGACAGTCCCTGTATTAACCTATCAAGGGCAGTATGCATGGAACTCCATCTCACAAACTGATATCGGGCATCTGTACAACAGAATGCATGCTTGCAGTGAAAATTATGGCCGTTGTACCCATTATTAATGTACCAGCATTTCACACTTCGCATGGCTTACCTTGCCCTTAAGTTAAGTTGTGACCGTGCCATGTTAATTACTAGACAAATGTATTCCCGGAATTTCGTTACTCTGCATTGGTTACTTTTGGTGTTGCGTTTTTTTCGTCATTGTACTTGTACACCATAAATATTAAAAAAAATTAGCCTTCGTCGGTCCCAACATTTATTAGATTATCGTGGAAAAATCTAAGCTAAATCGATCAAGAATTATTCGAGATTTTTGACAACAATGTTAAACTAAACTACGAATTATCTTTATGAAGTAGTATAAATGATGTTAGAGGCGGTATACGAGAAGACTTCAAAAAGTGTGTTACACATTATTATGGCACGCCAAACAACTTCTGTTGACTGCTGTACGACACCTGACAATGAGACAGATACATTACACTGTCTTACAACTGTCTGTAAGGAAATCTAGGAACATTTATAAAAATGAAATCCGCTCCTTTGGTCACGGATCCATTGGAGAAGCGTTATGAGAACGATCTCATCATCGAAATGTCTGTAGCTGCTGAGAATCAGTTCCTCGATAGCCTGTGTTGAGTGGTACTTAAGTAAATAAATTAGTGAAATCAAAGTGAACTAGAAATTAGAATATAAATGAAAAACTTGGTTTAGTTTAGAGAGTTACATACTCGCAAACAGCGGGCAGAACAGCAGAACAGAAGAGACAATGACCGTGAAGTCAGCAAGTTCCACATAAGCGGGCACTGTCGATTCAGCCGTCAGGGCATCGCCCGACCGGCTCACGTGTTTCTCAGTTGTCGTATGTGAGCAAAGGCCCTCGCCTACATCCCAAGAGCCAATGACCGACGTTAAGAAGATTCTTCGAGAAGTTTTCAACGTGACAGAAGAGGCAATGACCGGCTCACGTGTTTCTCAGTCGTCACATGGGATCAAAGGCCCTCGCCTACATTCCAAGAGCCAATGACCGACGTTAAGAAGATTCTTCGAGGAGCTTCTCAATGTGACAGAAGAGGCAATGACCGTAAGGTCGTTCACCTCCAGTAAATTGAAGTGAATAAATACGCGAGACGCAGTGGGCCAGACAGATGAAGATGGAGGGAGACGGAGACGGAGACGAAGAAGACGAAGAAGTAGCAGTAGTTTTCAGTCAGTTTCGGTGCTGAAGACCGTCATGCAAGAAGAGTCTGCATCATGCACAGACGCACCAAGTCCGCCGCTATAATGGAATAGCAAGCAGCAGCCGAGGCGCCAGAAGACAGAAGTTAAAAGGTATTTGAAGTCTGATTTTTACGTACCCGGGTGACTCGTGAGGACGGGAAGGAGACGGCCTCACCTCAGCAGTCACCTGTGAGCTGGGATGAAGACCTGACAGCCGAAGACTGGCAAGCGGGAGTCCGTGGTTCGAGTCCGGGACGCTGGCCTTGCCCCGCCGCGCCGCTCCGCTGGTCGACGCACAACACACGCGGCCGCTTAGAGAAGAGAAACACTGGGACGCCACATCCAAGGTATCACCATCCGATGCACGACTTCGCTCGCAATAATTAAACGGGCCACCTCGCGCTGCGCGTCTCCAGTCAACTGGGCGAGACGGCGACACGAGATACACACCGCTACGCGTAATCAGACGCCACCGCCGCCGCCGCCGCTGCCGCAGCAGAAGACTTCACAAACGACACAGCTACCGCTCTCCGAACCAGAACATTCAGTAAGATACAGTTGTACAAATCTTCAATAAAGTTATTTTATGTAAAAATGATGTTTCATTCGACCTCATACCCGAGCCAAGGAAGAACCCACCCTGCCCACATGTTGTTAAGAGAGAAAAGTTAATTTATTTAATATTTTCACCCTAACAGAATGCTTTAGAATGCTCATCCTGACAATTGACAGCATCGAAAGAGAAAACCCAGTTACATTTGGTAGCAGAAGTGTTACATTTAGTAACACAATTGTTACACCTGGACATTGTTGTCTGTGGTCAATCGCGTGGTAATTACATTACTGCGCCTTTTCGGTTACTGTCATCGTTGGATACCACAAACTTAGAACTTGCAAAACAAGTTTCGGTGTCGACATAAAATACTTATGCATATTTGGGAAACTGACAGGTAGTTGAAGCCCAGGTAAGTGCAGGGCTTAATGCCGACACTGAAAATTGTTTTGCAAGTTCTGTATTTGTAGTATCTGATGATGACACACTTATTTCTAAGCTTGAAATCTCAGTTTCCTTCAAGAGACCACACACACGTCTTTTTAAAGATATCATTTCAGAAACATGTCATTTATCAGGAATAGGAATTGTATGTCTGCTAACATTAATAGCACCCTCTACACCAGAGCAGTGGAAATACCTTGTGAGTAAATCACAGTTTGTTCGGCATTTAACACCTGAAGCATCTTTGAATGTAAGTATAATGAAGATTATCAGTTTATTCGGAATGTTCTGTCAGTAAACATCGTTGTATGCTGGATAGTTGAGCGATCACAGTCTTTGGTTTCCAGAGGGTATTGAACAGAAAAAATGGTTCAAATGGCTCTGAGCACTATGGGACTCAACTGCTGAGGTCATTAGTCCCATAGAACTTAGAACTAGTTAAACCTAACTAACCTAAGGACATCACAAACATCCATGCCCGAGGCAGGATTCGAACCTGCGACCGTAGCGGTCTTGCGGTTCCAGACTGCAGCGCCTTTAACCGCACGGCCACTTCGGCCAGCTATTGAACAGAGTACGGGAAAGCAAGTGGGTAACAGTCGAGTCCAGTCGAGTCGCAGTGTTGGGCAGTAGTATTGTTGTGTTGTGGAGAGAGAGTGTTGTATCACAGTGGAATGAGCAGCTTGGATAACGGATGTGTAGCAGAGAAAATTCCGTTCGAGATGTTTGATGTTGCGTAATCTGACGGTGCAGGATGACTTCAAGATGATTATATAAGGAGACACCAGTTTAAAAAAGTAACTTACTTTGAATTCGTTAGCTGCAAGCTCGAGTTCAATAATTATTGCTGTGCAAAGATTTAATTGTGCCTGGTAATATCTACGTGTTGATAGCGAGAATTGCCGATCATGTGTTCATTATTCTAACTAAAAAAGAAATTTTGTAATATAAATATTTTATAGAAGCAGAAAATGTGGTTTATGGCAATGCGGAGAAACACACTGTTGATTGTTAATATTGATTTAAGTTGACTTTTGAGTCATTGGGCGAACTGACTGTAATTTCAAAGCACTCACTTTTGTGAGTTACAAATATTTCACAAAGCATATACCTACTGCTGACAGAAAAACGTGTAGGTAGTGGGGGAGCGGAGGTAATTACGACTATAAATAATAACTCGCACTCCCGTCACTTACTATGAATACTTTTATTCTCGGAGCGTATACACAATGCGTGTAGCATAGAGTGTGTACTGCAAAGAACTGATCTGGCAACGATACAGTTGTTCTTGCTGCAGCAGGGCAGTGATATTTTTGTGGGGTAGAGCCAGTGGTTCTAAGTCCCCTCAAACGTTTGGCAAAGTTTGCATATCACGCCTTGCGTGGACAATAATTAATAATTTCGAAGAGAATAAAAAATTTATTCGCTAAAACAGCAGCTGGAAAGAAATAAGTATGAGAAGGCAAACGGCCGTGCACTGATTTACTCAGGCCATCATTTTGTCCCTGCAACCACAGTAGAATCAAGTTATCCGTTACAAGACAATAATCTGTAATAGAGGTCAAGTGAACATTCTTCACAGAATATTAGCAATAGTTTCCAATTAGCGAAAGTTAATTTAATTTTAACAGATGTGTTTTTGTAATACGGTACATTTAAATTACGGAACAGTTACTCATTCTGAGTATTCTTGTGAATCATTCTTTTATGTGGTCTAATTAACAGGCAGTCACATGCATTTCAGATTGCTTAAGATCACATTCCTAAAAAGTAATTTGCATGAATAAGTTTATGTTCAAAAATAGGTCAGCTACGCCTATCCTCGATCTCAATCCATAATCTGAATTTTGAAATCAGACTTTTAGCAAGAGATTCAGTTACACACAGTTTCAGCATACATCTTACAAGCGCACAGACAACGTTCTGTTAATTCAGTCAATCTACAGCACAGTGAATATTCTGTAGATGACGAGCCCTGAGCGTTATGAAAGTTTATAAATGTTATGAAATAACAAACACACAAAATTTCATCTGTTTGAACTTTAGTAGACCTGCCACTGGAACTCCGTGGAGGGGATACCTAAATATCATTGGCAGGGCAGTACGCGTTCGTGGCAGCGCCCTCATGCCGTGGTTGCGTCTGTGGGGAACGGGGCGGAGTGATTGGCGGCACGCGTATTTTAAAGCGCGGTCGATCGGATGGCGGCCGATACCGCATTCGCCAGGGCAGAAAAATGACGATATAATTAACTACTGCACTTAACCGTACGATAACACCTAGACAGTAACTCTCTGATTTAACTGTGGATACTTTCATTAGTACTAAGCTAAAGATACATCTACGACAACTCCCACTACCAATTAGTCACTAAAGCAAAGCTGCCATCAACATCTACAGGATTACCTACGCAAATTTTTCAGCACAATTAGTTTTTCAGTATCACGTGCAAAACAGATCACTCTTACAGATTAAAATAACAAGATAATTTTCGATGGAAATGGAAATGAGCGTTTGGCGTCATTGGCCGGGAGGCCCCTTACGGGGCAGATCCGGCCGCCTTGTTGCAGGTCTAATTACATTCAACGCCACATTGGCCAACCTGCGCGCCGGATGGGGATGGAATGAAGACAAAACCCAGTCCCCGAGCGGAGAAAATCCCCTACCCAGCCGGGAATCGAACCCGGACCCCTTAGGACGGCAGTCCGTCATGCTGACTGTTCACCTATCGGGGCGGTCGTGTAGAATGGCATCAATAAAATCAGTCGCACTCACAATGTAATAATAACAAGATCACAATGTCTAAGATGGCACATAATACAAGCCAGTCGCTCTCATAACATATTAAGAAGACAATCAATACGGTTCTCAGTCTCAGAAAAACATATAGCTTGCCACCATACCACAATTGTATCACACCCCTTTCTGGCCACAGAACCTTTATTTGTTATATTACTGATCATACGTACACTCAATGCACAGCCAGCACTCTTCACTAATTTGCATCATTCAACCGATCAAAATTGTCCTGCCAACTAATAAAGCACCCAGTTAGTGATCCTCTTGTAATCTGGAAGCCCCTCTCTCTGTCTCCACTGAATCGTCGTCCTCTCGCTCGATTACAGACACCAGCCGTTCCACACTCCACACTGACCTTTAATGAGGACCCCCGACAGCTCCTTGGCGTACCAACTTAGAGGAGGCTTCTCGTTTTTCCACTCTCCGCCAATTGACTGCACTTCAGCTGCTCTGCATGCTGCCACTGGAGTGCTCGGACGGCCAATCTTAGGCACCCATGATATCGCGAACAGTTCCTGCTGTTACGTACGGCTTGCCGCCACTGGAATAATGTCCACCACGCACAGACGCTCGCTGTCCAGTTCCTGACTGCTGTGACCGACTCGTCCACTGACAGTGACTCCTGCTTGCTTAATGCTCAGTAGAGGACCACTGCCCCCATCTCGCACTGCAGCATCCAGGCTCGGGAGAGGTGCCAGCAACACACCAAACGCCTCCAACCACTCACCCTATCCAAGCGTTAACAGAACAGCGCTTATATGGCTTGCTGGGCGTGCTCCGAATTACAAACTCACGCCACAAACATGAAAAAAACTTCATATTCACACTTCATTTTCCAAATGATGGATAAACTGCCGAAAACTTAGGGTATAGGGGTCTTCGTTTAGGCTGTTCAAGAAACGATTCAACACTAGAATCACCTTGGCGTAGTTCTGGAAGAGCATCTTAGACAGTGATTTCCTCATCCGAGGAACGAGGGAAAAGACATAGGGTATTGTATCACACAAAATATGACAGACCAAAGATACACCGTGAGAGACTGTATTCAGGCCATTTTTAAATATTCAAATTTAATTTTTCCCTGTCTGAGAGAACGAACTCAGCTAGGAATAATGTCGTTACCACTCGAGTTGATGGCTTTGCGGTTGCTCTAGCAAGGCTACGCCCCATGTCTCTACTTCTCTTTGTACAATTCACGTACTCCGTTCTCCATTTCCAAAGCATCCAATGAATTGTCAAAACTAATCTCCCACCCATATTTTTGTAACGTTAATAAACCGCCAGCAGAGAACGAAATATGTAAATAAGACCCACAAACATAATGTTAATGTTCTACACATTGAAACGTAAAGTACACAACCATTTCCGATCTACACAGCTTGAAATGCAAGAAAGATCGAAGCATACGTGGGCTGTGATGAACTTTCAGGCGTTACCAATATCTATGCTTCCTCAATAAGACTGTTCACAGTAAAGTTCACCATCCCAAATAAAAACAATCGTTACTGTCCACCACCCCTGAAAGTGGCCGCAATCGTTTGACAGGTAACATCCAACATTTTTTTTCTTTTCGGGTCATCAGTCTTCTGATTGGTTTGAGGTCGCTATCGGTCCCCCCTCCCGTGCACACGTCATTTATTCATTTATTCTCGTTTTCCACCTTCATCTCAGAGCAGCACTTCAACCCTGCCTCCTCAATTACACTCATGCTCATAAATTAAGGATTATGCTGATACATGGCGAAACAACGCTCTGGTGGGCGGTTTTAGGGTTTAAATCAACTCGGGGTATGACCATGCGGTGCATTTGACCTGCGGTCGTTGCACGGTGGCGCTGGCAGCAGTCCACATACGCAGAGGTGTGTTGGTGCATTTCAGAGTACGGTGCACAAGTGTGCAGACGTCTTCAGACGTGCTACTGGTGACTGTGTGTTGAAAAAGGCTCAAAATATACATATTGATGTCGTTATGAGGGGCAGAATACTAGGACGACTGGAGGCTGGTCAAAGCACAGCAGGTCGTAGCACGGGCCATCCGTGTGCCTCAAAGTGTGACCTCAAAATTATGGCAACGGTTCCAGCAGACAGGAAACGTGTTCAGGCGCTACAGTACTGGACGACCACAGTGTACAACACCACAAGAAGACTGATAGCTCACCATCATTGCCAGCAGACGGCCACGGAGTACTGCAGGTAGCCTTGCTCGGGGCCTTACCGCAGCCACTGGAACAGTTGTCTCCAGACACACAGATTACGAACGTCTAAACAGACATGGTTTATTCGCCTGGAGACCTGCAAGGTGCATTCCACTAACCCTTGGTCACAGGAGAGCCCGTAAAGCCTGGTGTCAAGAACATAGTACATGGTCATTGGGACAGTGGTCCCAGGTTATTCTCACGGACGAGTCCAGGTATAGTCTGAACAGTAATTCTCGCCGGGTTTTCGTCTGGCATGAACCAGGAACCAGTTACCATTCCCTTAATGTCCTTAAAAGGGACTTGTATGGAGGTCGTGGTTTGATGGTGTGGGATGGGATTATGATTGGTGCACGTACACCCCTGCATGTCTTTGACAGAGGAACTGTAACAGGTCAGGTGTATCGGGACGTCATTTTGCACCAGTATTTCCGCCTTTTCAGAGGTGCAGTGGGTCCCACCTTCATCCGCTGGATGATAATGCAGGGCCCCACCGAGCTGCCATCGTGGAGGATTACCTTGAAACACAAGATATCAGGCGAATGGAGAGGCCTGTCTGTTCTCCAGATCTAAACCCCATCTCTCACGTCTGGGATGCTCTCGGTCGGCGTATCGCCGCACATCTTCAAACTCCTACGGCACTTCAGGAGCTCCGACAGGCACTGGTGCAAGAATGGGAGGCTATACCCCAGCAGCTGCTCGACCACCTGATCCAGAGTATGCCAACCCGTTGTGCGGCCTGTGTAACGTGTGCATGGTGATCATACCCCATATTGATGTCGGAGTACACGCGCAGGAAACAGTGGCGTTTTGTAGCACATGTGTTTCGGGACGGATTTCTCAACTTGGACTTACAGATCTGTGTCGCGTGTGTTCCCTATGTGCCTATGCTATTAGCGCCAGTTTTGTTTAGTGCCACGTTGTGTGGCAACACATCCTGCAATTGTATAGATCAACGGTGAACTTGAACGGGTGTCATGGAACTCCCACCCCGAACGAATGCAACAAAATGCGATTACAAAAAAAGGAATAGCATCTTTGATTAGTAATCAAACGTCTTCGGGCCCAGGTTAGAATCTCATTACCGCTTAACTGATACTTAATAAGCAGCATTGGTAGCCGAAGACTTCTGGCTTAAGAAGTCACTCTGATTCTGCCAAAGACCTTGTCAAAGAGGGCGGAGGAGTGGACAGAGGTTCAGAGCAATCTCTTGTCCTTGGGATAGGAAACTGCCCCTAAAGACGGAAGCATCAGTGGTAAACAACGGCATGAGAGTGCAGAAGGCAATGGAAACCACTGCATTAAAGACACATAAATTGTGCCCACGAGACATGTGGCCTGTAATAGAAAAAGTCTCATGATCATCTCTCCAGAGGCAAAAGATTCCGGAGTAGTCCTCCATTCGGATCTCCGGGAGAGGACTGCCAAGGGAGAGGTGACCATGTGAAAAATATTGAATAACCAACGAAAGCATAACGGTCTATGAGTCGGGGCTTGGAATGTCAGAAGCTTGATCGTGGTAGGGAAGCTAGAGAATCTGGGCAGGGAAATGCAAAGACTCGATCCAGATGTAGTAGGGGTCAATCAAGTTAAATTGAAAGAAGACAAGGATTCCTGGTCAGGTAAGTATGCGGTAATAACACCACAAAATTGTATAACGTGAGAAGGCATTGTTATGAGTAGGAAGGTAGGGCAGGGAGTGTGTTACTGTGAACAGTTTGGTGATAGGGTTGTTCTTACCAGAATCGACAGCAAACTAACACGGACAACGATAGTCCAGTTACACACGCAGATGTCGGAAGCAGAAGATGCAGACAGAGCAAGTATATAAGGATACTGAATGTGTAATACAACATATAAAGGGAGATGGAAGTCTAATAGTCATGGGGCATTGGATTGCGGTTGTAGGGAAAGATGTAGAAAAAGGGTTACGGGAGAATGTGGGTTAGATACTTGGAATGATAAAGATCCCACAGTGGACCAACAGAGTTCTGGAATGAATTTCAGCCAGTAACTGCAAACATTCTGTTCAAGAATCACTAGAGACAGAGACATACTTGGAAAAGGCCGGGTAATATGGGAAGATTTCAGTTAGATTACATCATGGTCAGACAGAGGTCCAGAAATTAGATACAGATTTGTAAGGCGTGCCCAGCAGCAGATACAGACTCAGACCACAATATAGTAGTGATGAAGAGTAGGTTGAAGTTTAAGAGATTCGTCAGGAAGGATCATTACGCAAAGAATTAGGCTACGGAAGTACAAAGAAATAATGAGATACGCCTTAAGCTCTCTAAAGTTCTAGATACAGCAATATGGAATAGCTCAGTAGGCAGTGCAGTTGAATGGACATCTCTGATAAAGGGGCAATCGCAGACGTTCGAAAGAGAAACGTAGGTACAAAGAAGGTAACTGTGAAGAAACCATGCGTAACATATGAAGTACTTCAGTTGATAGATGAAAGAATGAAGTCCAAAAACGTTCAGGGAAATTCAGGAATACAAAAATACAAGTTGTTGAGGAATGAAATAAAAAGGAAGTACAGGCAAGCTGCATGAAAAACGTGAAGAATTCGAAAATGAAATGTTTTTCAGAAGGACTGACTCAGCATATAGAAAAGTTAAAACATTTGGTTAAATTAAAAGCAAGGATGGTAACATCAAGACTGCAATGGAAATTTCCCTGTTAAATACAGAGGAGAGAGGAGATAGGTGGAAATAGCACCCTGAAGGCCTCTGTGAAGGCAAGATTTGTCTGATGTGATAGAAGAAGCAACAGGAGTCAGTTTAGAGGAGATGGGGAAACCAGTATTAGAATCAAAACTAAAACGCAATTGGAGGGCTTAACATCAAACAAGGCAGAAGGGGTAGATAACATTCCATCAGAATTTCTAAAATAATTGGGGGAAGTGGCAACAAAACAACTATTCACGTTGGTGCGTAGAATGAATGAGGCTGGCGACACAAGATCTGACTTTCGGAAAAATATCATCCACACAATTCCGAAGACTGCACAAGCTGACAAGTGCGAGATTCATTGCACAATCAGCTTAACAGCTCATGCATCCATGTCGCTGACAAGAATGATATACAGAAGAATGGAAAGAACATTGAGGATGTGTTAGATAACGATCAGTTAAACTTTAGGAAAGGTAAAGGCACCAGAGAGTTTGATAGTTCTGAAGTTGTGGTTGATAATGGAGGCAAGACCAAAGAAAAATCAGGACATGTTCATAGGATTTATCGATCAGGAAAAAGCGTTCCATAGTGTCAAACGGTGAAAGGCCTTCGAAATTCTGAGAAAAATAGGGATAAGCTAAAGGGAGAGACAGATAATATACAGTATGTATAAGAGCCAAGAGGGAATAATAAGAGTGGAAGACCAAGAACGAAGTGTTCAGGTTAAAAAGGGTGTTCCATCTATACATCTGTAAGTAGGCTGTTTAGGAGTAGGCTGTTTAGGTTTTTATGTTGGTAACGCCATGTAGCGCTCTATATGAAAATCACTGGCTGTGCTGTGTGCAGTCTGTGGCTGGTTTGCATTGTTGTTTGCTATTGTAGTGTTGGGCAGTTGGCTGTGAACAGCGCGTAGCATTGCACAGTTGGAGGTGAGCCGCCAGCAGTGGTGGATGTGGAGAGAGAAATGCCGGAGTTTTGAGAACGGATGATCTGAACGTGTGTCCATCAGAGACAGTGAATTTGTGAGACTGGATGTCATGAACTGATATATATATATATATATATATATATATATATATATATATATATATATATATATATATATATATATATATATATATATAAACTTACCACATGGAAATTCCCCAGCGGAAAGCAAGAACTACAAATCGACCACGTAATAGTCCAGAAAGACTCACAAAAAGAAATTTTGAACATAGACACCCGTAAAGGCTACTTCGACTCAGATCACCACCTACTACAGATCGGGATTCGTCTTTTGCCCAAGAAAAGCTCCAGAAGAACAAAATTGTTAGACCAGATCCAGAATACGTTACTTTAAACCAGACACAAATATTACACAAAATTAAAATGGAGAAAACGACAGACTGGACACAACTTTCACGAAGAATCCGAGAGGCCATGAAACTAGCAAAAGCACCACGCACACGGAAACACCGTTAGTGGAACCACACATGTGACCAAGCTATTGACCAACGAATGAGTGCATGGAAAAAATTTATTAGGCATAAATCCCAAGAGAATTGGGTGAACTTCTTGAAAACACAGAAGCAATCAAGCAAAATCATTCGCAGTGAAAAACGACAGTATGACAAACGGCGACTGACAGAGATCGAATCGGACTTCATGAAGAACAACACAAGAAACTTCTACAGAACGTTCAAAGAAAATATGACTGGATATCAACCACCCAACTTGTGCTTCAGAAGACCGGATGGAACCCTAGAAACCAATACCAAAAACAATTGTGACATTCTGGCAAATTACTTTGAAAAACTGCTCAACACTGACCCCCCTATGGAAGAAATGATGATAGAAACGAGCACATACAATCCAGATAGTGAACCTCCAACTCTAGAAGAAGTTAAAGAAATAATCAAGCCACTCAAGAATCGTAGAGCACCAGGAGAAGATGGCATCATCGCGGAAATCTGGAAGTTACAAGACCCAGAACTCATCAAAGACATCCACAGGATCTTGGAAGACATCTGGAAGACCATGAAAATTCCTGACAACTGGAAAACTGTCGTGATACACCCACTACACAAAAAAGGTGACGAGACTGACCCGAACAACTACAGAGGAATATCCCTACTACCGGTCACATACAAGCTTTACTGAACAGACTAGAATGCCAGACCGACCACTTGATTGGGGAATACCAAGCAGGCTTCCGTAAAGGGCGGTCTTGTGCGGAACAAATTTGGAACCTGAAAATGATTTTACAACACAAACAGAACCTGATCATTACCTTTGTTGACTTCAAAAAGTCGTACGACGCTATCGACCGGAAAACGCTCTTCAAAATTCTAGCAGAATACAAAGTAGACAACAGAACACGGGCTATCACAGAGCAAACTTTAACCAACACGACCTCCAAAGTAAAGTTCTGTGGGGAACTATCAGAGCCCTTTAAAATTCGCACAGGTGTCCGACAAGGCGATGGCCTCTCACCTCTCCTTTTCAATCTGGTGTTACATAAGGTCATAAAAGAATGGGAAACATCACAACAGGGGATAACCTTAGGAAATCTACAGATTAAATGCCTGGCTTTTGCAGACGATTTGGCGATTGTCACGAAAGGTATAAAGGAAACAAAAATTGAAAAACTGCACGAAATCGCTTCCAAAACTGGACTGCAGATCTCTTACGAAAGGACACAGTTTATGAGCACAAAGAAACTCTCATCTCTGAACACAAAGTATGGCACAATTTACAAAACGGCAAACTTCAAATACCTCGGTGAAACACTACAAATGAATGGACATAACAGAGACTCAAACGAAGAAAGAAAGACTAAACTGGACAAGGCATACAAAGTAGTGTGGAATCATTACAACAAGAAGTCTATCTCACAAAAAGCCAAATTACGCCATTACGACACGGTGGTGCTCCCCGAGGCACTATATGATGCAGAGACCACACTAATCCTAGGGCATACACGTATCAGACAATTAGAAAAAGTAGAACGGAAAATACTTAGGAAAATATTGGGCGCAACTAAGAACAATGGAATATGGATCAAGAAACTTACAGAGGAACTGTACAAACATACGGAGACAATCACAGAAAAGATTAGAAAACGCAGACTACAATTCTATGGACACCTGTACAGAATGCCATCACACAGGCTGACCAAACAGATCTTTGACTGGGTAACCACTAGAAACAACAAATGGGTGGCAGAGATAGAAAACGACCTGAACCAACTCAACATAACAGCAGACACAATAAACGACAGAATAAAATTCAGAAACATCATTAAGAAAAGTAAACTACATGAGATACAATGTGACAAACGAACAGGCATAAAATGGACCGAAGAACGCAAGCAGGATCACAGCCAGAAGATGAAAGAAATATGGGCAACCAAAAAGGCAATCAAGATGTAGCCGAAGACACAAAGCCGACAAAAAGCATGGACAGAGGACCGGAAACAGAAACACAGCGAGCGAATGAGGGAAGTTTGGGCAGCAAGGAAGGCAGCAAAAGGAACTGGCCATGTAGTTTAGTCCAAATGCGCTCTTTAAGGGCAAAACACCAAGCACTATTAAGGTAAATACATTGTTTGTTCTCTATCAAAATCTTTCATTTGCTAACTATGCCTATCAGTAGTTAGTGCCTTCAGTAGTTTGAATCTTTTATTTAGCTGTCAGTACTGGCGCTCGCTGTATTGCAGTAGTTTGAGTAACGAAGATTTTTGTGAGGTAAGTAATTTGTGAAGGATATAGGTTATTGTTAGTCAGGGCCATTCTTTTGTAGGGATTATTAAAAGTCAGATTGCGTTGCGCTAAAAATATTGTGTGTCAGTTTAGTGTTGATCAGAATAGGTAAAGAGCAAAATGTCTCAGTACGTTCAGTTCTGCTCAACTGTTTGAAAATCAAATAATGTAAGAGGTTTATCAGCACAGTAATTCATTAATTTTTCTAAGGTGACGTTTCACATCGAAGAAGCAATGATGGAAGTTCAGGAGTGGAATTAAAATTCAAGGTGAGAGGATATCAATGTTACGATTCGCTAATAACGTTGCTATCTTGATGAAAATGAAGAAGAATTACATGATCTGGTGAATGGAATGAACCGTCTAATGAGTACAGAATATGGATTGACAGCAAATGGAAGAAAGACGGAAGTAATGAGAAGTAGCTGAAATGAGAACAGCGAGAAGCTTAACATCAGGATTGATGGTCACGAAGTAGATGAGGTTAAGGAATTCTGCTACCTAGGCAGCAAAGTAACCCATAACGGTCGGAGCAAGGAGGACATCAAAAGTAGACTAGCACTGTCAAAAAGGACATCCCCGGTCAAGGGAAGTTTACTAGTATCAAACATAGGCCTTAATTTGAGGAAGAAACCTTTGAGAATGTATGATCCGAGCGCAGTATTATATGGTAGTGAAATATGGACTGTGGGAAAGCCGGAACAGAAGAGAACCTAAGCATTTGAGATGTGGTGCTACAGACGAATGTTGAAAAGTAGGTGGAATGATAAGATAAGGATGAGGAGGTTCTGCACATAATCGGAGAGAAAAGGAACATGTCGAAAACACTGACAAGGAGAAGGGACAGAATGATGGGACATCTGTTATGACATAAGGGAATGGCATCCATAACACTAGAGGAAGCTGTAGAAGGCAAAGCTGTAGAGGATGACAGTGAATAGAATACATCCAGCTAATAATTGAGGACGTGGGTTGCAAGTGCTACTCTGAGCTGAAGCGGATGACACAGGAGATGGATTCTTGGCGGGCCGCATCAAACCATTCAGGAGACTGACGACTCCAAAATAAAATTCCAAAAATCTGGCGTCCCCTACAGTTCTTACGCTCTATAGTTCCATCTAGTACCTTGAAAGCCACCCTCTGAAGTCTTCCTACACATTCTATTATCCAGTCCCTTCTTGTCAGTATTTTCCATATCTTCCTTTTATCGCCGAATCCCTGAATCTTTGCATTCCTTATACCATCTGTCCACGTATCTTACATCCTTCTTCTGCAGCACCGCATCTCGAATCCTTCGATTACACATGGTTCATAACTCACTACAGTAGACGCTGTGCTATAGTCTCAAAAATTTCTCCCTCTAAATAAGATCATGTAAGACACTTCAATCGGCCAGTAGTGTTCTCATGTCTGTGCTAATCAGCTTTTTATGTCCACCTTGCTTCGGTCATCACCTGCTCTTTCTCTTCCATTCTCGTAGTTTCATTTCGCTTTTTATACATACTGTATATTATTTGCCTTTCCCTATACGTTACTCAATTTCTCTCTGAATTTTTACTGACTTAACTCCTAACGCGTTACCAGATCGACAAATCCTATGAACGAGTCTTCATTTTTATCCACTATTGGTTACGTCGCAACCGCTTCTCTGTTGTTTTTACCTTTCCTAAAGCCAACTGGAATGTCCTTTTACATTCTTCTGTATATTACTCTTTCTCTTGGATGCGTGAGGCTTTTAACCTAATTGCAAGATAGTTCTCACCCTCGAAACTGCACAAATCATAGAAACTACACATCAACTTGAATAATCTTGTGAGCGCCACTTTGCTCAATTATTGTAGAAATTCTAGCGGAATATTATCTATCGCTTCTGCCTTATTTGATCTTTCACAGTTCTTTTAAATTCAAATACTGGATCCCCAACGTATTCCATATCGACACCCATTTCTTCTTCTGGCATGTCATCGGATAATTCTTCCCCCTCGTAGTGAACTTCATAATACTCTTTCCACTCATCGGTCACTCCTCTGGTATTGACAATGGTACTGTTTTAACAGTGTACCTTTAATGCTGTCACACTTGCTTTTAATTTCGCAGTATATTGTTTTGACTTTCCTGTATGCTGAATCACTCCCTCCGACAGTCATTTCTTTTTCGATTTCTTCATATTTTCCAGCAGATATTTCGCCTTGGTTTCCCTGCACTTCCAAGTTATTTCGTTTCTAAGTATGCTGTATCCCCATCTTCTTCCGTCAACCAATAAATTTCTTCAGATATTCAAAATTTCTACGCAATATATTTATTTGTCCAATTTCTGTGATTGCCCTTTCTAGACACATCCATTCTTCTTGAAATGAAATGCACACTGTGGTTTTCATTCTTCTTCTTCACCTTCTTTTGCTTATGCCTTTGTCCCGCAGTTTTCGCAGGTCGGCCTGATTACAACGCATTTGGCATGGTTAATTTAAAGGGGTGGCCGGATGTCCTTCCTTCCGCCACCCCAATGGGATCAATGTACCCCAGCTGTCTGCGTCTAGTGTAAGCCATGAAATTGTGCGCAAGTGTTTCAGATGTCTGCGAGGCGTACAACTGAGGCGGTATGTGGGATAGTCACCTAGTGGGATGTGCCAAACCGCCAAAAACCACATCCAGGTTGAAGCGCATTAGCGCACTCGGCTAACCTGGCGGGTTAATCTATGGTTTCCATTATCGCAGTAATTACAGCGTTTGATAATTTAAACGCATCACCTTGTTAGTCAGTCAGTCACTATCCTGCTTCTATCACACTGTTTCTTCTGAAAGATTCTTTTAAACTTCAGTCTGCTCTTCATCATTGCCAAATTGTGATCTGTGTTTATGTCTTCATTTGGGCTCGCCTTAGAATCCAGTATCTGATTTCGGAAACTCTCTCTCAGTATTATGTTGTTCAGTTGGCATTCTTAGCTGTCTCCAAGCCTTTTCCAATTAAACAGTACCTCCTCCACTTGTGATTTATAAACAGTGCAATCACTAACAGCGTGTTCGCTAATACCAGCCGAAATTTACTGCAGAACTTATTCCTATTACCAAGTGCATTTTCTATCATTCTTCTTCTCCCAGAAGAACGTTTCATTCCCCCAAAATAATCAGATTTTCATCTTCCTTCGTATACTTAATTAACCGTTCAATGTATTTTCATACTTTCTCTACCTGTTTATCTTCTGATTTTGACGTCGACATGTATACCTGAACTATTTTTGTCAGCGTTAATTTGCTGCCAGTTTTGATTAAAGCTATTCCTAGTACTGAAATGTTCACAGTATCCCACTCTCTGCCCTACCCTATTGTCCATAATGAATCCGATTCCTGTTACATGAATTTCTGCTGCTGCCTGATTTTATTATATATTCGTCTGACCTTATGTCTTTTTCATTTCGATGTTCCCCACTATCTACATCTAGACCGAGACTTTGTGTTCCCCTTTTCAGATGTTGTAGCTTCCCTACCACGTATCAACTTCTGACATTATACGGTCCGACGCGAATACTGGTATCCTGTCATTGGTTATTCAGCCTTTTTCTCGTGGTTACCTCCCCCTTCGCAATCCCCTCCCGGACATCAAATAGGGAACTAATTAGAGGTTTTCCCTACCTTATTCCACTGACAAACACCACGAACTCATTCTATGTTCCTTCCAAATCTGCCGCTTCACAGCATGCACAAAAACTGAGACCATCGACAGTCTCTGTTCTAATTATAACGTAACAAAGCATTTTTTTCTCCAACTGCAGCAACAGTTGCGAGAACCTGTCACGTTGGCAACTAGAAGAATTGTTTGCTGTGTTCCGTGGACACATCGTTCTTTCGCCTTTGAAGAGAACGGCTTTGTTCATGCAGAAGAGAGCCTGGCGTACAGCAATCGTTAATTCCATATGTCATGGGCTCCTGCAGAATACACACGCCAGAGGTTAGTGTCTTCGCCATCTGCGTATCGCGCAGTGGTAAATTCGAAAGTAATATGACCTTGAAATTAATTTTATATTTAATTTTTTGTAGCTTGTTTCACAATTTCGGGCATGGTCCTTTCTACAAATCCTAGAAGACTGTAACAGTAATTGTGAACTAACGTATGTAGAGAGTACGTTGCACCATTTCTAGTCAGTAAGGAAATATGTAAGCGTCTTTCGAGGATTTCACCAGCAACTATTTTTTCCAATGCAAGTACTCAAATTAAATTCATTATTTAAATTCGTCGCTGTTTTATGGGACAGGCAGTACTAAAATGGATTCAACGGTCAGTTAGGATAGGAGAGAGAGGCAGGATGAACGCTGGAGTCCATAGGCTCCGCTCTGGTTCTCGCTTGCAGGTACCATAACAGACAAAGGCATCGTCGCCGGCAGACAGCGAAACGTGAAATTCAAAGTAATGGGTTCACCCGCTCCCGTGCTCATTTCCTCGCCTCCAATTCCGCCAAATGAGCTCCGGACGACTGCGCACAATACATACCAGGGCGCTGCCCGCCTCACAGACCCTCTTAATTAATGGATACCATACAAAACTGTGCAAACAACCAAACGCTACCTCCTGCCTTCTCTGTCCCTATCAGCTATCCCTTCCCACCCCCAACCCAACCTCCCGCACACAAACACAAGCATACGCGTACGCATATGCGTATGGACTAGCTTGGTGCACATATTTAACTACAGTTCAACAAAAGTCCATTTACTCTACCGTTCTACCTTTATCCAGAAGGAGCTGTTACGGAAATAAAGGGATGGCTTAAGGAGTGGGGTTAAATTTTAGAGTGAAAACATTTGAGTGATAAAATAGTTGTTTTCATTGCAAGCGAGGTAGTATTATAGGTCCTTGAATGGAATGGTCGAAAGTGCACATAATATCTACTTCTGTGTCCATACTCTGAAAACAACTGTGAGGTACCTTCCAGATTGTACTTTAAAAAATAAAACAGTCTAAACAGACAACGAAATTGTTGAAGATACTTGGTTATATTTGACATTACATTGTGGACTGAGATTAAACCAGATCTGCTAACACTTGGGTGTGGTTGGTTTCTGCTTACTTATTCCCAAATTGTGTTTACCGATGAGCATGTCATGTATATTTATGTTTGACATGTGACTTTGTGTTATACATACGAGTGACCCTACCAACATCAATTTGTACTGTAAACAATGAGCAAACGATTGCAACTAACCAGCAGTACATACTTCACCCTTGGATACATGAGTGACAGAACTAAAAAAATACATGAGAGGGGACTACAAGACCCCTACCTCAAAATAAATAAAACATACTATTTATTAAAACAATGTTATCCAATCACGATGCGTATCGTAAGTAGAAGAGAAAGAAAACATTTATCATGATTTTCTGAGCTTCATCTTAGTACATAAAATTTAAATTATGTCATAATTTTTCTAAGACTTTACAAGATACTTCAGATTTCACTGGGCTTACACGAGAAGACATGCTCATGAATAACGTCTTCCTTATAATTAATTACAATGTCATTTTTCAAATATTTATTTTGCGTTTTCTAGTTGTTTGATCAATTTTTCTGTCTAATTTATATGAACACACTGAACACCTTTGTTTTTGGTGATCTTCCAGCTCGTGGAATCTTCCGTTGTTGGCAACGGCTTTGCCATGGCTTGTAGAACATTCTTTTTATTGGGTGGGTTGCGAACTCTCTTATCTATGTGAGGATATAGCATCTCTTGTCCTAATTTCTTGACCAGATGTCTGCTTTTAAAAGGCTTGTCTTCCTAGTTGTTGGAATGTTGCTGAGAAAATAAACACGGGTATTCATGTGTGCTACATCCATTACATTTGTCAGTCAGTCGAAAGACTATCTCTCTGACTTACTTTTGCAATCAGCTACGGATTTAATTTTGTTATTGGATACAACTATTTTCGGCTTCGTCGTATGTCCTTCGCCTACTGTGACGCTGTGGTTCAGAAAAATGAGCCGAGTGAAACTTTTATTCCTTTTGGGCACGTAACTTACCGTTGTGTGACTGTATTCGAAACAATTGTCTCTGGTCTTGGAAGTCTTAGTCTCTAGTGGAATTTCCTTGTTTTGTGTCAAAGTTCCCACTGCAGCAATTACTCCCTTCAAAAATGTTTCATATAACGGAATACTTGTGGATACTTGGTTCAAATGGCTCTGAGCATTATGGGACTTAACATCTATGGTCATCAGTCCCCTAGAACTTAGAACTACTTAAACCTAACTAACCTAAGGACATCTCATAACACCCAGTTATCACGAGGCAGAGAAAATCCCTGACCCCGCCGGAAATCGAACCCGGGAACCCGGGCGCGGGAAGCGAGAACGCTACCGCACGACCGCGAGCTGCGGACGATGAGGTTCCTCCCAACGTCTTGGTTAGTGTCTTTATTGTACTAGAGGCAACAAACCATTGTTTTCTATGAGTAGCATCCAAAAAGGAATTCATTTCCTCAGACGTAATATAATGCCAGTCTTATTGTTGATACTGTCAGCAAATTAGTGTAGTGCTCGATCGTCTAAAATACTTGGCAAAATAAAATAGTCGTATGCATTGTTAGGATGACGGTTACAATATCTGTCACTGATGGAGGAGGAATTCTCATGATACGGTGCGCTCGAATTAACCTACATGGTTACAGTGTTTTATTCCACTGAGCTCCATCACAACCAATAAAAAAACCAATACTTCTGTAGTGCGACTTCAACTGGAATTCAGTATCCTGGGGACCATCAGTGTCTGAATCACTGTCATTTTCCTGATAAAAAAGAGCTTTATCTTCAAACCATTGGGGAACTGTTGATTCTAAATTCATATCACTTGTGCTCACCTCTGACAATATTCTTTTGGCTACAACAGATAATTTGAAATCATAGCTGTACATGAAGAGGGGCAGCAGCCTTTTCAGTAGTTGCAGGGGCAACAGTCTGGATGATTGACTGATCTGGCCTTGTAACACTAACCAAAACGGCCTTGCTGTGCTGGTACTGCGAACGGCTGAAAGCAAGGGGAAACTACGGCCGTAATTTTTCCCGAGGGCATGCAGCTTTACTGTATGGTTAAAAGATGATGGTGTCCTCTTGGGTAAAATATTCCGGAGGTAAAATAGTCCCCCATTCGGATCTCCGGGCGGGGAATACTCACAAGGACGTCGTCATCAGGAGAAACAAAACTGGCTTTCTACGGATCGGAACGTGGAATGTCAGATCCCTTAATCGGGCAGATAGGTTAGAAAATTTAAAAAGGGAAATGGATAGGTTAAAGTTAGATATAGTGGGAATTAGTGAAGTTCGGTGGCAGGAGGAACAAGACTTTTGGTCAAGCGAATACAGGATTATAAATACAAAATCAAATTGGGGATAATGCAGGAGTAGCTTTAATAATGAATAAAAAAAATAGGAGTGCGGGTAAGCTACTACGAACAGCATAGTGAACGCATTATTGTGGCCAAAATAGGCACGAAGCCCACGCCTACTACAGTAGTACAAGTTTATATGCCAACTAGCTCTGCAGATGACGAAGAAATTGAAGAAATGTATGATGAAATCAAAGAAATTATTCAGATAGTGAAGGGAGGCGAAAATTTAATAGTCATGGGTGACTGGAATTCGGTAGTAGGAAAAGGGAGAGAAGGAAACATAGTAGGTGAATATGGACTGGTGCTAAGAAATGAAAGAGGAAGCCGCCTGGTAGAATTTTGCACAGAGCACAACTTAATCATAGCTAACACTTGGTTCAAGAAACATAAAAGAAGGCTTTATACGTGGAAGAAGCCTGGAGATACTGACAGGTTTCAGATAGATTATATAATGGTAAGACAGAGATTTAGGAACCAGGTTTTAAATTGTAGGACATTTCCAGGGGCAGATGTGGACTCTGACCACAATCTGTTACTTATGAACTGTAGACTAAAACTGAAGAAACTGCAAAAAGGTAGGAATTCAAGGAGATGGGACCTGGATAAACTGACTAAACCAGAGGTTGTACAGAGTTTCAGGAAGAGCATAAGGCAACAATTGACAGGAATGGGGGAAAGAAATAAAGTAGAAGAAGAATGGGTAGCTTTGAGGGATGAAATAGTGAAGGCAGCAGAAGATCAAGTAGGTAAAAAGACGAAGGTTAGTAGAAATCCTTGGGTAACAGAAGAAATATTGAATTTAATAGATGAAAGGAGAAAATATAAAAATGCAGTAAATGAAGCAGGTAAAAAGGAATACAAACGTCTCAAAAATGAGATCGACAGGAAGTACAAAATGGCTAAGCAGGGATGGCTAGAGGACAAATGTAAGGATGTAGAGGCTTGTCTCACTAGGGGTAAGATAGATACAGCCCACAGGAAAATGAAAGAGACCTTTGGAGAAAAGAGAACCACTTGTATGAATATCAAGAGCTCGGATGGAAACCCAGTTCTAAGCAAAGAAGGGAAAGCACAAACGTGGAAGGAGTATATAGAGGGTCTATACAAGGGCGATGTACTTGAGGACAATATCATGGAATTAGGAGAGGATGTATATGAAGATGAAATGGGAGATATGATACTGCGTGAAGAGTTTGACAGAGCACTGAAAGGCCTTACTGACAGCCTTGGGAGAGCCAGTCCTGACACAACTCTACCATCTGGTGAGCAAGATGTATGAGACAGGCGAAATTCCCTCAGACTTCAAGCAGAATATAATAATTCCAATCCCAAAGAAAGCAGGTGTTGACAGATGTGAAAATTACCGAACTATCAGTTTAATAAGCCACAGCTGCAAAATACTAACGCGAATTCTTTACAGACGAATGAGAAAACTAGTAGACGCCGACCTCGGGGAAGATCAGTTTGGATTCCGTAGAAATATTGGAACACGTGAGGCAATACCGACCCAACGATTTATCTTAGAAGCTAGATTAAGGAAAGGCAAACCTACATTTCTAGCTTTTGTAGACTTAGAGAAAGCTTTTGACAATGTTGACTGGAATACTCTCTTTCAAATTCTGAAGGTGGCAGGGGTGCAATACAGGGAGCGAAAGGCTATTTACAATTTTTACAGAAACCAGATGGCAGTTATAAGAATCGAGGGGCATGAAAGGGAAGCATTGGTTGGGAAGGGAGTGAGACAGGGTTGTAGCCTATCCCCGATGTTATTCAATCTGTATATTGAGCAAGCAGTGAAGGAAACAAAAGAAAAATTCAGTGAAGGAAACAAAAGAAAAATTCGGAGTAGGAATTAAAATCCATGGATAAGAAATAAAAACTTTGAGGTTTGCCGATGTCATTGTAATTCAGTCAGAGACAGCAAAGGACTTGGAAGAGCAGTTGCATGGAATGGATAGTGTCTTGAAGGAAGGATATAATATGAACATAAACAAAAGCAAAACGAGGATAATGGAATGTAGTCGAATTAAGTCGGGTGATGCTGAGGGAATTAGATTAGGAAATGAAACACTTAAAGTAGTAAAGGAGTTTTGCTATTTGGGGAGAAAAATAACTGATGACGGTCGAAGTAGAGAGGATATAATATGTAGACTGGCAATGGCAAGGAAAGCGTTTCTGAACAAGAGAAATTTGTTATCATCGAGTATTGATTTAAGTGTCAGGAAGTCGTTTCTGAAAGTATGTGTCTGGAGTGTAGCCATGTATGGAAGTGAAACATGGATGATAAATAGTTTGGACATGAAGAGAATAGAAGCTTTCGAAATGTGGTGCTACAGAAGAATGCTGAAGATTAGATGGGTAGATCACATAACTTATGAGGAAGTATTGTATAGGATTGGGGAGAAGAGAAGATTGTGGCACAACTTGACGAGAAGAAGGGATCGGTTGGTAGGACATGTTCTGAGGCATCAAGGGATCACCCATTTAGTATTGGAGGGCAGCGTGGAGGGTAAAAATCGTAGAGGGGGACCAAGAGACGAATACACTAAGCAGATTCAGAAGGATGTAGGTTGCAGTAGGTACTGGGAGATGAAGAAGCTTGCACAGGATAGAGTAGCATGGAGAGCTGCATCAAACCAGTCTCAGGACTGAAGACCACCACACCACCAGCTGTACATAAAGGATAAAATTGTCTTGCGAAATGATTCTTTGCATGAAACTAAACTTATAATCCCCTGAAACAATTTTGCTGCAGAAAAATACACTTGCCTTCCAAAAAATTACACACTTGTAGCTTTTGCTGACTTTTCAGCAATGAGTGTAGGTGTGCCGAACTGTTAATTGTTGTTAATAATGACGCCAACTCAAAGTGACATTCCAACCAAAGGGAAATAAACTGAAAGATTACTTGTTCGCTAATGGACCTGAAGACCCCTACCATGCACTAGACGTGCAGGACTAAGAAATAAAGGTAGAAAAATAATTAAGTTTACTCGCACGAAACAATTTATTTCCTGAGGGAAATCAATGGTATTTCCAAGGACTACGGAGAATGTAAGTTACTGTAAACAATTTTTAAGACAGTATATTGAGGTACAAAAGACACCCAGGGCTACTAGGTACAAAAGACACCCAACTATGCTTCCAAGGTTAAAGTGCTACTTACAACTAATAGCCTGGCGGAAATTATGTTATGTGAATTTATCGAAGTTGTAGCTCCAGCCTAGGGCATGTTTCCAGAATAAATTAATCACTCTGCACCGGTGTGTGCGATGATGTGAAACTCCCTGTGTGCCAGACCGGCTCATCCATGTCTCCATAGTACCCTTTCTTCCAGGAGTCGTAGTCCTGCATGTTTCACAGGAGAACGTCTTTGAAGTTTGGGATGTACGAGAATTTTGGGAGGTACTGGCACAAGTACATCGGTGAGTACGGGTATTGCGTCATCCTTCGGTATAGCACTTGCCCACGAAAGGCATCATCCCAGGATTCGAGTCACGGTCCGATACTCAGCTCTGATCCGCCAGCAAGTTCCATTTATTCGACACTAGGAACGCGTGTAGGGGCACGCAACGGATTACTGAGAAAAAAGCAGTGAAAACGCATTAGTGAAAACAATATCGTACTTAGAACATGTTCCATTTCCACTCTTCAGATATTGCCATCACCCATGTATTCTCCTGACATGAACTCAGGTAACTTCTTCCTGTTTCTTCAGATGAAGAAACCACTGCATGTCAGGCATCTCCAGAACTTTGTCTAGGAGACTTTCAGTGTGTAACGTTTCCTAAAAGACGAAAAAGGAGATTTCTACAAACAAGATCTTTGCGTTTATACCCATTACACTCTGTAGATACACTCTGCGAAGGATGATTTAACAGAGACTTCTGGTGGTGACTCAAGACAGTGTACTGACCTTCATTTTGTCAGTGTTTACGTCACTGGCAGACTAGTAATAATAGATATTAGCATTAGTGTATTTTTAGTTTTGTTAGTACCTCCAAGTACAAGTGGCAAAAGGAAGTCATTAACGCTTATTTTCCCCTGCGCAGCAGGTCAGATGTTGAAGTGTGAATGTGTGGAAGCAAAATGGCAAGTCTCTACTGACACGCGTAGTCCACGTTTAGTGATGCAGTTACGAGTGTGCAGAACAGACGTCACACCTAATAGAATAGATCCATACTTCGCAATCATATA
The DNA here is from genome assembly GCF_023898315.1 of Schistocerca nitens. Taxonomy (NCBI): domain Eukaryota; kingdom Metazoa; phylum Arthropoda; class Insecta; order Orthoptera; family Acrididae; genus Schistocerca; species Schistocerca nitens. The sequence goes on from NC_064621.1 coordinate 374,194,515, forward strand.
CGACTGCTCACTAGTAGAAAGACCCTTACCCAAAGTCAGGACAGTAGCAAAGGTCACAGTAATGCCCAAGAAAGGAAATAGGCGTAATCCGTTGAATTTCAGACGCATATCATTAACGTCACTTTTCAGTAAGATTTTGGAAAATATACTGTGCTCGAACATTATGAAATACCTCGAAGAAAGCAGTTTATTGACAAATGGCGAACACAGATTCAGAAACCATCGTTCTTGTGAACACAACTAGATCTTTACTTTCACGAATTAATAAGTGCTATCGACAGGGGACGTCAAATAGATTCCATATTTTTAGATGTACAAAAGGCATTTGGCACCGTTCCTCACAAGCGATTTCTAACTAAATTGCGTGTCTATGGAGTATCGTATCAGTAGTGTGACCAGATTAATGATTTCCTGTCAGAAAGGTCACGGCTCATAATAACTGACAGACAGTCATCGAGTAAAACAGAGGTAATATCTGGCGTTCCCCAAGGCCCTCTGCTCTTCTTAATCTACATAAACTAGTTCGGAGACAATTTGAGCAGCCCCCTCAGACTGTTTGGAGATTATGACGCCATGTAGTTTCTTGTAACGCCATCAGATATTCAAAACGAACTGCAAAGTGATTTAGACAAGATACCTCTACGGTGCAATAAGTAGCACTTGACTTTAAATAATGAAAAATGTGAAGACATCCACATGAATGATCAAAGGAATCTGTTAAATTTCGGTTACACGATAAGTTGCACAAATCTAAAGTCTGTAAGTCAGCTAAATGCTTAGGGATTACAGTTACGAATAACGTAAATGTTATACGGAATGGGAAAAAATTCTGTTATTTTTTGACAGAGCTCTTAGAAAATGCAACAGGCCTAAAGACAGTGCCTACCAAAAAAAAGGCAGCTCGTGTCGCATTATCACGAAATAAGTGAGAGAGCGCCACCAACGTGACACGCGAGCTGAGCTGGCAGTCATTAAAATAAACTCGATTTTCGTCAAGGTCTTCTTATGGAATTTCAATCACCAAATTTCTCCTCAGAGTGTGGGAATATGTTGTTTTTTGCCACCCACTTAAATAGGGAGAAATGATCATTACATTAAAATAAGAGAAATCAAAGCTGGCACGGAAAGATTTAAGTGTTCGCTTGAAAGTGATTCGATGAGCCCTCTGCCATGCACATAATTGTGAATTGCAGAGTATGCACATAGATGTAGATGAATACAGCACTAAGATTCAGTGTCGGAGCTTCAGTTTTTCGAGATGAGGGCTACCATAGAGACCGGGTTATATGCATCACAAAAACCTTAAAATGTGCATGAATAATGCTTGAAAATGCATGAAAATGTCGAAATATGCAGGATCAAATAATAAAAAAACATGGCAGTCACTGCGTGCATTATATTGAAAATTCGAATCTGTGCAAATAAGTTACGAGGAAGAGCGCCGGCGACGCGAAAAATCGGTACATTTAGAACAATGATATCATTTTGTGAATACTTTCAGGAAGAGGTTAGGAAGGGGGCCTTTCTAGGATTATTTTCTAAAAATTTGCAAAATAAGGGCGCTTACAGTGCTTCAAAAATTGTTCCTTCTTTGCTGTTGTTGTCGGTAAAAAGCGGATGTGATGGGAGTGAGTCGCAGCGAAACAATCGATCTACACAGGATCAACTTCGAGATATATCGCACGCAGAGGAGCAAGTTCAAAAACTCCGTAATATTTTATTTAAAAACAACATAGAATCATGAATTTTTTAAAGCAGTATTAACTTTTAATTAATACTATTGGACCAAAGCATCATTTACAATTTATTTTACATTTTTCTACTATTATCAACATAAACCACCAAGTACTGTTCCAAATGTTCGGTAGTAAGATTGTGTCTTCGATCACTCAAAATATTTTCATATGCAGAAAAAAATCGTTCTGCATCAACTGAGGTAAATGGGCAGTGTTAGAATTTGGGAGCTATGTTGCCAGTTATTGTTTCTGGTAAAGGTTCACCCATTCCATTAATAAAACTATCAATTTGGCTCAAGGATTCAAAGCTTGGGCTATCGTTTAAAATTTTTTCAAATTTTTCTTTAAGTTTTCGTGGGAATACCTCCGGCAATGAGGAGTCAACTACAATCATTTTATTCATTAACTGAACAGATTCATTCAACGCCAAACCTTGAGTTTCAAGAATTTTAATACTTAGCGGTGTATCGGAGAAAGGAGTGCTAATCATAGCTGTGTCTTTTTTAATACCCTAATCATTAAAAGCTTCCTTGCACTGGCAAATTGCCGAAGCCTCTGCACTATAGAAGTCGTTTACCACCCCCTCTAATGGCCTCGGAATGTTCATTGTAAAACAACACATCTTCGACCCATGTACCCCAACGAGTTACCACATTGGTAGTTATTCTATTTAGGATTTGATGCAAGCAGGAGCCTTTAGAAACACTTTCTTTGTGGATAAATCAGTTTATTTACACTCAAAAACGTGGAACGTACTTTTTCAGCAAAGCGATGTACTCCATGAGCGAAGCGCGTCACATGAAGCAAATTGCAATAAAATACTGGGAGGGCCTTTTCTATTTTATCGTATAGGGAGCAGCATCTGAAATAAACACACTCTTTCATTTGCAGAAGATTCTGGAATTTTTTTTTAATAGCCTCTTTCACAAATCTGGCGATCGTAGAATGATTTACTTTTTTAAGTTCTTTGCAGGCCGCTGAATAAGGAGAAGAAGGCTCTTTTTGTAAAGCACCAGCAACTGAATTTGCAACGTAACGGCCACAAGTGTCTATAGTTTCATCAATTGGAATCCAGATAATGCTGTCCTTGAGCTCACTGTGTATTTCTTCCAGAACATTTACATAAATTGTCGGTATGTAATTTTTACGCTAGGTTGATTCACCTGGTATGTTTTGATTTAAGCAATATTTGCGCAGGAAGCCTTTGAGGATAGGGTTTGTAAGTCTGTGAAGAGGAATATTGCTTGCAGTGAATGCTTCCCGTTAAACCGACTTTTTCGGTTACCTTTGAACAAATCACAAATCCCTGCTACTGCAACTTGCTGTTGTCAGAAGTTGTTGTCGTGATCCTTTCTTCTGCATTTCTGTGATATGAAGACTTGTCTTGATATGCTCGTCTGTTTGAAACTGTTTTTTGCACGAAACTTTTTTCACGCAAACTCGACAATTTAAAACTATTCCGTCATATGTCAGTGTTCCTGGATGGTTGGCTAGCCACGAATTGATGATTCTTTTTTCGGGCGGCATAGCACAAAAACACGTAACGTACTACTCGTCGTAAACACGTTCAACTATGTACAAGTAAATAGAAAGCTAAACTGAAACAACGGACGTGCGACTAAAAGCTTCCGTGGTTTAATTAAATTGTTGCCGACGCTTACGGTATGAGATCGGAGGGGACACGAGCGCAGGAGCATTGACTCTGTCTGCCTGTCCCTGTTCCTATGCGGTGGGCTCTCGATTAGCGGCTGCACACAGTTCTAGGTCGCGGTCAATCTGTGAGACACCAAAACTAGATCGAGCTAGAGACTCGCTTGTCAAAATTTTTAAAATATTGTAAATGTAGAGCAAAGATATGCATCGTGTATAGTTTTAGGTTAAAATATGCACTAACTTGTGAAAAGAAGCCAAATATGCAAATGCATTAGAAAAAAAAATGGCTCTGAGCACTATGGGACTTAACATCTGAGGTCATCAGTCCCCTAGAACTTAGAACTACTTAAACCTAACTAACCTAAGGACTTCCCACACATCCATGCCCGAGGCAGAATTCGAACCGGCGACCGCAGCGGTCACGCGGTTCCAGATTGAAGCGCCTATAACCGATCGGCCACATCGGCCGGCTAATGCATATGCAACATGAAAATGCATACAACCCGGTCTCTAGTTATAACTAACGATCGTATCTGGAACATTCTACATAGCATTCTCTCAAGAGACGAAGAGCCTCGCAGAAGAGAGAAACAGGCCGACACTGGGGTCAAACAAATGGAAAAAATAGTGGCAAAAAGAAATCAGTGGTAGAATATATTGCTTTTCGGGACTGGCGATCCTAAAGCTGGGAAGAGGACAAGAACCGGCAGGTTCGGCACTCGCCGAAGCGCCGCCACCAGCAAGGGCTGCGGCTGCGGTTGCCGACGTCTAATGCAGAGGCGGCGACGGCGACGGCGACGGCGCTTCGGCAGCGCGGACGGTGAATTATTCAGGCCGCTCTCAGCTCATTAACGGTCTCCGCACGCGGTCCCCTGGGACGCCCGGCCGTCTTCCCGGCTAACGGTGCTCCGAGAATACGTCAAGGCGCTCGCTCGCTCCCTGTAGCCGCCCCTGGAGCGCCGATGTTCGCCCACGTCGCAGCCGACCAATCACGTGGCATCTGCGGCCTCGAGGGGCCTGCCTGCGTTAACGAGTCACGTCTGATAAACAAGGTTAGCACCGGCAGCCAGGTTACTGTCTCCCGAATTAAGTTGGACGTCGCGGCAATTATGCTAACTAGCAGTCGTGTAGCGGCAGGCCGTGTGTAATTCCGGGTAATTTAGTAGTAGTTGCGTCTTAATGAGCAGAGGATCGAAGATGACCACAAGTGACAACTCTAAGCACCACATTAAAATTGGAAGAGAAATGCAGAGGGATTAACGAGAGCTCGATTCACTTTCATTAGTTCAGAGCAGTTTAATTAATTGAAATGACTAGATACAGTCATCAGTTGTCACCTCTGTATCAAGGTCTTGGAATGTGTTAGGAATATTTTAAGTAAGTGTTACTATTAGTTCAGGTCAAACATTCCCAGTAGCAGAAAACTTAATTCCCACTATTTTTGAATAAAATGTGGCAGACTGCAGACTGTTATTAATTTTGCAGATTAAAACTGTGTACCGGACTGAGACTCCCACTCGCGACCCTTACCTTTCGCGGACAAGTACTCTAAAGACCGTTAATGTCCAGTCACAGGGAAAGTTATCTAGATTCCATTTTATTGGGTTTAGGACACACACCAAACCGTACCAAAATTACCATTATGTAACATATTCTTATTCTTAAAGTTATTGGTTGTATGTGATTGTCTTGCCACATTTGTGTTCTTGTGCCAGTCTGTCAAGCAAGTGTTTAATTCCAGAATGAGATTGCTTAACAGACTGGCACAGGAACAGGAATGTGGCAACACAACCAGAAATAACCAATAACTTTAAGAGTAAGAATATGTTACTGAATAGTACTTAATTTTGGTACAGATTGGTGTGTGGCACTTACGAGGGGGGGACCCGAAAGAACCCGGGTTGTTGTCATAAAAAATTTATTGATGAACCTTTTTACAAAATTACTTCAGTCACCTTCAAATACTCTCCATTACATGCGATACATTTGTCAAGTCTCTTTTCCCACTGTTGGAACCATTTTGGAACTCTTCAAGTTTGATATTGTCCAGTGCCCTTTGCGAAGCTGATTTTATCGCCTCGACATCGACATAACGCTCCCCTTTTAGCGTTTTTTTCCTTCGTGGAAATAGGAAAAAGTCGCACGGGGCTAGTTCCGGCGAATACGGAGCGTGGGGAACGACAGACCACCTCTGAGATGCCAAATAGTGGGTCACTCGTAAGGCCGTGTGTGCTGGAGCGTTGTCGTTTTTTTTTTTTTTTTTTTTTTGGGGGGGGAGAGCTGGGTGTCCTCCACTGGCTTGACGCTTGCTTGGTTTCTGGGTCATACCCGTAACACCAACTCATACCCTGTAATGACTTCGTTCAAGAAGTTTGGAACACGTGCGGTCTCTGTTTTCAAGTCCTGACAGGCATTCATGCGGATGGTTTTTTGCTCCTGTGTGAGAAGGCGCGGAACAAATTTAGCAGCAACACGTCTCATGTGCAAATCGTCACTCAAAATCCGCTGGCACGAACTTCTGTCTCTGCTGAAATTTGGTCGATCGTTTGGCGACGATCCTCGTTGATCTTTTGGCGGATCTTTTCAATGTTCTCCTCATTTCGCGATGTTGAAGGGCGTCCAGAACGAGCTTGGTCTTCAACACATATCTCAACACGTTTAAAGCGCCCAAACTCGTATTGTCCTGAACCTAATAAAATTAAATCTAGATAACTTCCCCTGTGACTGGACGTAACTGTGCAGACACTCTTTATTGTATATTTCTCTGTAAGCAGTAACTCTTAAGTCGGAATGTTGTCTTCTCAACGGAACTCTTAGAACTGTGGTCCGCAGCGTAACGGCAGGAACTGTACTCAACTGAAATTTTTGTGTGTAATAACGGAATTGAGTGTCTACAGCACATCGTGTTTTGTGCTACTCGGTGAAAGGATAGCCATCTCCGCCAGAGTAAACTGCCAACGGTGTAAACCATGGTTGACAGCGCTCCCTATGGCAGCTTGGAACATTTTCAGTGGACGTAGTATGGAAGCAGAAAGTCGTCCGAATTTGTGAGCTCCATCTCGAGGGTGCTGTTAGGAACTGAGAGGTGCCAGTCGGCTCATTGTGCCTCTGTGCTGACTGCCTCTCGCATTATTAATCCTGGTACGCAACGTAATGATTGTTGACTGTCTGATAACGTGAAATGTGTAGACGAAAATAACATCAAAGACCATCATGGCAGCATGGAGTGCACTCAGAATTCTTTCATTGGCATGTAACATTTATCTGTCTTTACATACATATGTATATAACTGAATATCAAATATACAGTCAAGAAAAACATTTTTCCAACTATGAAAAGGAATTTTAATAACTCTTAATTAATGATGTATTCAAGTCACTTTAAATATCTGCATCAAAAGTTCAACAACGTGCGACGGTTGGTCTACAGCCACTAGCTCACGTTATGCGAGTAATAGGGGTTCTATTCACTCAGACAAAACAGCTCAAAAGCAGAGTTTGTACGACGACGTAATATTGTACAATGATTTGCAAATAATGTTACCAATATATCTGTGTAATGTAACAGCTTCATTACATCTAAAATAAGTACACAGGACAAAAAGTTGATGTCCCCTCGAGATATCACTCGGATAACTTGTGACACGGCTCTTAGTTTTGATAATGGAAGAAAAGAGTGTACCACTGTAGGCACTAGTTGATGATTACATCTTGTAGTGGTAGCAAACTATGACGATGGAGACTACTTGGATTTATCCAGTGTTGGAAACAGTCCCTGATATGTTCTATGAAATTAACACCAGGTGGGTAATTATGGCAGCCAAGGTGCGGTAAAGTGCCTACGAGTTCTCCATACGTGGAACATGTCTGCAGTAAAAGTACTGGTGCATGATTACAGTAGCAGGAATGAATGGGCCCAAGTCATGATGTGAATCTCCACAAAAACAAGGACCAGTTCCGGCCCGAAGCACTCCACACACTGCAGTTTAAACGTCTCAATTGGCTGTCGACGCACTAAACCCATTGCATGAGTTGAAAAGAGATGAAATCGCGACTCGTCCGACCGTAGTACAGTCCTCCACTCAGTTGATGTCCACTTTCTGTGTTGTTTGACGCACTGATGGCAGGCAGACTTATGTCCGCTGGGAAGCAACGTTCTTTTGCGAAGTACGTCTTCAAATGTCTTACGTGGACTTCCCTTCGCAATGTTCGCTTGGAAACTGGGTGAGATGGACCCGCACTGCCTGGCAGCAGCAATTCCTGTCAGCTTTCAAACCGGTTTTCACCGGCAAGTATTTAGACTTGTCTTCAATCCTTGTGGGTTTGGATCAATTTAGTACTACTGTTCTCACACCGTGTTACACATCTACAAACGATACAACATATCCTGTAGGCACACTGATGCAGAAAGAAATCGGGAAACTTTGATTCAGGAACTCACAATCGAATTTTAATGAAATAATAGGGGCAGTAGATGTTTTCAATCTCGTATGTATTCCACACCCAAGTCTTGAGAACTCTTCACTTCTTGAAGGTCATAACTGCAAGAACCGTAAAACTCTGATCTGCTGTTGATTTTACGAATTCACGTATCACCAACGTATGTTTCATTGGAATTTCTTAGTGCAACTCAGCTATGGTGCACAGAGCACCAATAACATGAACGTAAGGCGCCTATGCCATGCACAGGTATTGTGACATGGAAGGCACTGGACACAGTAAATGTATTCTTGCAACACTCCTGAGAGCGCTACATCCGAGTCAATGGATGTACTCACGAGGAGAAAACAGAAGCTGCCGTAGCCCGAGAGCCCAGAAGCTTCCCTCAGTGTTAAGAGGGATCAAAATAAGCGAACACATATCGCGGCTCATCCGCAGGTACACGACCGTTTCAGAGAATTAGAGGTCAAAGTTTTCGAGGTGCTTTATGTGTCTTTCATCGAGTGTTAAACCGAAATTATGGCACAGTGACTAGCGTCAGCGCTTCGCACTTTTGTGCCCTATTTTCGAAACCCCATAATTATTTTTGTTTTTCTTTCATTTATCATACGAATGTTTTACAATGTATATTCAAATAAAGTTGTCTTTATTCTTCTACTAATTATGTATATGGTGAATCAATTTAAAAAATGAAAACAATAAAGAAATGAGAAATTTATTTGAAACTGTTTTGGATCAAATTTCTGTTATGTATCTTGATTCATGATCAATTGCAAGAGCCAATTTTCGGTACAGTGATCGGTTTTACGTGGTTTGCCACGAAGTTATTGCAAATACGTGAAATCTTCAGCAACGTTAACGACGTTTCTTCCCCGAGTGAAATGTTACAAACCTGCTTTCGCGCGATGTACGTGGTTTTTGGAATAAAAGTTTTAGATGTTTCTACGATCAGTATGGTCCAAGGGAAAGCTTCAGCTCTTCCTGAATGATGAACACAGGAACATATAGAGGAATTAGTACACTGATTTGCCAAAACATTATGAAAGCGTGTCGTTCCACTTTTGGAAATTAATTCAGCAATGATTCTGCGTGTCATGGATTGGACCAGTACTTGATAGGTTTCCGGAGGTTGTAGCACATGATGCCAACGCACAAGTCACACACTTCCCATAATTTACGGACGATTGGTTTGTGGGCTCGGAGCTGGGCCCTATCGCATACCAGTTGTGTTTCATCGGATAAGCCGAATTTGATGGCCAAGACATCAATGTAAGTTCACTATCATGCTCTGGTCTTGTGGTACAGACAGTTATCCTGCTGGAAAATGCGAACATTATTGAAGATATTAAGCGTAAGGAGTTACAGATGCTCCCTAATAATGTTCACGTAGTCCATAGCTGTCGTGGCGCCTTCGATTACTACCACAGGTCCCATGGAAGCCCAGGTGAATGTCCCACAAAGCATACAGGGTGTACATAAAGTCCGTGAATCATTTCAATTATTTATTGCTCAAGAACCAAACATTGTACAGATATCATACATATGTAATTTGAAGAGAAGCCCTGAAAGTTTTTTTATAATGTATACCGCCACAGCGTAGTTTGGTAATTTGCCGATAGTCAGCGCTAGTCGCAAACATGGCGAGTTCAGGTGCGGAGCGAGCTTTCTCTGTGTTGGAGTTTGACAAAAACAAGTGTGCTACAGCTGTTCACCGGATGTTTAGAATCAAGTACGGTAAGAATCCACCAACAAGAAAGGCCATTTGCCATCGGCACAACAAATTCGTTACGACGGGTTGATTGTGCCCGGCAAAGAGAAGCGGACGTCCCAATGTGAGTAAAGTGAATGTGGAGCACGTACGAGAGACATTCATAAGGAGTTCAAAGAAATCAGTGCGTCCTGTATCCGGTGAACTCGGAATGGCTCCACTGACAGCGTGGAAAATCCTGCAACAGAAGCTGTCTACGAAACCATTCAAATAGGAGCTAATTCAGAAGCTCAATAATGACGACAAAGACAAGCGTTTTGAGTTCTGTTCGCAGTTGCAACAACTGAATGAGGATGGGAATGACATTGTTGATGGCTTAATTTTTAGCGATGAAGCCATCTTTCGCACTAATGGGAAAGCGAACAGGCATAACTGTAGAATATGGGGTACAAAGCATCCACATGAATGCATTCAATTTGAGCGTGATTCTCCGAAGGTAAACGTTTTTTGTGCCTTATAACGTCGGAAACCGTAAAGGCCATTCTTCTTCGCTGAGGGCACGGTCACTGGATATTCCTACTTCGATATGTTGCATCAATGGCTGATGCCTCAAATGCAATCGGACTCTCCGTTCATCTTTCAGCAGGATGGGGCTCCACCCAATTTTCATCGTGAAGTTCGTGGGTACCTGAACACGGAGCTGCCACATCGATGGATCGGCCATGCTACAGAAGGGGACGCTGTCCAGGATCACCAGATCTCACTCCGTGTGAATCTTTTGTGTGGGGACATATTAAAGATCTGATTTATATATCGCCTCTACCACGTGACTTAGCAAAGTTCCGGGAGAGAATACGGGAAGCGACTGCCACAGTCGACGATGCCATGTTGAGACAGGTATGGCAAGAATTCGATTACCGTGTTGTCATCTGCCGGGTCACGCATGGTTCGCATATCGTAAAAAAAAAAAAAAAAAAAAAAAAAAACACAGTTGAAAGTGTTGCCGGATTTTATGTGCACCCTGTAATATTGCCACCACCTGCAAGGGTCCGAGGTGCGCTGCATGATTTGATCAGCCGTCCGCCTGGATGACGGCATATCCGGACACGATCTTCGACCCGGCTTAACAATAAATGGCATTCATCCGACCTGGCGACACGGTTCCATTGATCTGTGGTCCAGTCTCGATGATCCCGTACCCACTGCAATCAAAATAGACGATGTTTTGGGCCAATTTGGGAACACGTAAGAGGTCCTCTGCAGCGTAACACCATGTTCAATACCGCCCGCTGAAGCTTGTGCTCCAAAACAGTGGCATCTGCGCCGGCACTATACTATGTCGGCGCATCTGCTACAGATCGCTGCCTATCATGCCTTAGAGAGCGATAAAGCCTCTAAGCCCTATGTTCCGTGATGAGGTACAAACGTCCAGCTTGCCACCTGTTCGTGGTTTCAGCATTCTTCAACCACTTTCCATAGATGCTCACAATAGGGCAGCGGACCACGAGTGACCGGCAGATGACAATACTGTAATCGGATTCTTGCCATACCTGCGGACAAGCTTCACCATCTCCGAAAAACGGGCAGTGGGCCACAACTATCTGGCGCTTGTCAAAAGTCGGTGAAGTCGGTGAAATTCCGCATTTGCGCCACTTTTCGACGCTAGAATGATTCCCCATTCGTCTCTGTTCGGCTCATATACTTCTCTTACCGCGTCACGTGGCCTCTTTGGCAACTGGCTGCCTTCAACCTCGCTGTGGGTAGTGGTCTGAACGTTTTGGCTCATCAGTGTACAGGAATTGATATTAGAATCAATTATAAGAAAATGAGAATTTTAAAAAATCTAACCCTTGAAAATACCATACAAACGTATGCACACACCAAAGAAAGTTTTGCATTACGCCTGTTCCTAGAACTCCTGAAGATAGACGTTGATTGTTGATATATTTTCGCAGACACAGTCCATTTGACTGTTCAGAGATATCACTTAACCCGCTGAAAGATGTAAACAACCATGCATGAGCAGCGCCTATTACACGTAGGGCGTCCGACAGCCCATCAGTTCCACTTATTCCACCAGGAATGAGGTACATGGCTCGTATTGTCTGTAGTTCAACCATGCCTAGACGGTCAATACCGCTGTACGATCGTATTCGCATTGTTACTTTGTGCGAGGAAGGGCTCTCAACAAGGGAAGTGTCCAGGTGTCGCGGAGTCAACCAAAGCGATGTTGTTCGAACATGGAGGAGATACAGAGAGACAGGAAGTGTCGATGACATAGCTCGCTCAGGCCGGCCAAGGGCTACTACTGCAGTGGATGGCCACTACCTACGGATTACGCCTCGGAGGAACCCTGACAGCAACGACACCATGTTGAATAATGCTTTTCCTACAGCTACAGAACGTCATGCTACGACTCAAACTGTGCGCAATAGGCTGCATGATGAGCAGCTTCACTCTCGACGTCCAGGGCGAGGTCCACCTTTGCAACCACGACAAAATGCAGCGCGGTACACATGGGCCAAATAATATGCCGAATGTACCGCTCTGGATTGGCATCACGTTCTCTTCACCGATGAGTGTCGCATATGCCCTCACCCAGACAATCGTCGGTGACATGTCTGGAGGCAACCCGGTCAGGGTGAACGCCTGTCCAGCGAGTGCAGCAAGGTGGAGGTTCCCTGCTTTTTTAGGGTGGCATTACGTGAGCCCGACGTACGCCGCTGGTGGCCATGGAAGGTGCCGTAACGGCTGTACGATAAGTGATCGCCATCCTCCGACCGATAGTGCGACCATATCTGCAGGGTAATGGCGAGGCATTCGTCTTCGTGGACGACAATTCGCTCCCCCATCGTGCACATTTTGTGAATGACTTCCTTCAGGATAATGATATCGCTCGACTAGAGTGGCCAGCATGTTCTCCAGACATGAACCCTATTCATCATGCTTGGCATAGATTGAAAAGGGCTGTTTATGGACGACGTGACCCGCCAACCACTCTTAGGGATCTACGCCGAACCGCCGTTGAGGAGTGGGACAATCTGGACCGACAGTGCGTTGATGAACTTGTGGATAGTATGCCAAGACGAATACAGGCATGCATCAGTGAATGAGGACGTGCTACTGGGTATTAGAGGTACCAGTGTGTACAGCGATATGGACCACCACCTCTAAAGGCCTTGCTGTATGGTGGTACAACATGCAATGTGTGGTTTTCATGAGCAATGAAAACGGCGGAAATGATGTTTATGTTGATCTCTATTCCAATTTTCTGTACAGTTTTCGGAACTCTAGAAACCGAGGTGATGCCAAACTTTTTTGATGTGTGTATTATACAGTAAAAGTATGACACTTATTTTGAAATTCAGTTGTAATTTTACAATTAATACAACACTCTTTTATACAATTAGTTCATAAGGAAGATTAGTGCAGTAACAGTCTACGGACACGCGTAAAAATATGAAAAAAAGGAATTAAAATAAATAATAGCAATTTCACTGGTGTCTGTTTTTGGGTTCAAATGGCTCTGAGCACTATGGGACTTAACTTCTGAGGTCATCAGTCCCCTTGAACTTAGAACTACTTAAACCTAACTAACCTAAGGACATAACACATATCCATGCCCGAGGCAGGATTCGAACCTGCGACCGTAGCGGTCACGCGGTTCTAGACTGTAGCGCCTGTTTTTGGGATCCGACGGCCACTGGTCAGCGTTCCGTTCCTCTAGTTGAGGCGGCTGCACTAAGTTCTTCTCGAACTTAAAAATCGAGTCGTACATATACGATCTCAGTCGAGATCACCACAAAAACTGAAATTCAACTCGAACGCATGATGAAAAAAGACGATCATTGAATCACTATCCCAGGCACCAGTCGATAGACCTTATCATTGCATTCTGGGGGATCAGAGACACATTGCGGGAAAAAAATAGAAGCTCCTCAATAACTCTTAACACGCTAAGAGTAAACTTAAGAATTTTATTGGCACAATTAATATGACCACTCTTATCAAAACAGCAAATTAAAAGATCTCACCAACTCCCTGGAAAAATTGGACATAAAAATCGCCGCTCTCCGAGGGACCAGATTTACTGACGAAGGACACTTCAACACCGAAAACTTCAGAATCTACAAGGGCAAACCTGCCGTAAACGTTAGAGACAAACTACCACTCCTGGGAACCGGTTTCTCCGTAAACATCTCAGCACTCGACTCAGTGATCGATTTCACCTCTCCCAATGAAAGAATCTCATAACCGACAGTAAAATCAGCTCATAAAGCTTACACACTAATCAATGTACATGCCGTTACAAATCAACAGAACTAAACCAATCTTGAAGCCGTGGATAATTTCTGGGAAACTCTGGAAGAGGAAACCAACAAAACACCAAGGCACAACGAGAAAATCCTATTGGGCGATTTTAAAGCGTAGCTAGGAAAAGAGAGAAAATTCAGAGGTGTAACAGGCCCTCACACGAATCACAGGCGCTCCAACAAGAACGATAAGAAACTAATTAACTTCTGCAGGAATTTTGGGCTGAAAGTTATCAGCACACAGCTTCAAGGTAACCACCGGGAGATCGCCCTATCTGAGTCAGGGCGAATACCAAATTGATCATGTCGCGATTTCCAAGGAAGTCGCTTTTGAATCAGACCATCATCTCCTACAAATAAAGACAAACTTTAATTTCCAATTCAAGGAAAAAATATCCATCCAAAAATATGAAGCCAGATCCGGAATATCTGAAACTCAACAAAGCGCAAATCATCAAACAAGTTCATCAGGAAAAATCGACAGAATAGAAGGAACTAAGAAGGAAAATTCAGGAAGCCATGAAAGTAGGACAACCCCTCGCACCAATGAAACACCGTTGGTGGAACACAGTCTGCGATCAAGCAATAGACAACCGAATAACAGCCTGGAAAACATTCAACAGCCACAAAACCAAGGAAAACTGAGACAAATTTCTTAGAACTCGAGAACAGACTTCAGAGCTGATTCGAAAAGATAACGAGGATATGACAACAATAGACTTCACGAAATCCAACAGGAATTGAACAAAAATAATACAAGAAACCTCTACAAGACGTTTAGAGAAAAGCTACAGGGCTAAGAAGAACCCAGCCTTGCTTCAAAAGACCCGACAGTTCGTTGGAAACCAACTCAAAAAAGTTCAAAATATTAGCCCAGTATTTCTGCTCCCTTCTTAACTGTGAACCACCACAGGAAAAACCTGACTTCACACCCCCGGTATTCACACACCCGGCCTCAAAATCCCCATATTTCTCAGAAATTACGGCGATAATCAAGCAGCTCAACAAAGCACTAGGAGAAGATAGGATTATCGCAGAATCCTGGAAACTGAACAATCCTACACTTACACAGTAACTTCATCCCCTAATCTCAGACATACGGGAGACGGAGGAAATACCAGAAGACTGGAAATGCGCTCTGATCCACTCGTCACATAAAAAGGGGACAAGAACGACGTCAACAACTACAGAGAGATCTCCTTAGTCCCAGTGGCGTACAAAATCCTCTCCAAAGCACTTCTAAACAGAGGCTGAAAATACCGCTACACGTATAAGGTTCTTTTATTTGACTTACGACCGGTTTAGGGCTCTTACACGGCCATCTTCAGCTGTCGCAACTCGGTACTGTGACCCCGGACGCCACGGTGGACGACTCGTAGTCGATCCGGAATATCGTAGAACAGACACTTAGAAGAACAATTTACCAAGTGAAATTCATGGGTGAGATATCGGAACTCTTTGAAATTAGAACGGGAGTACGGCAGGGGGACGGACTATCCCCGATTATTTTCAACATTGTTCGAGAAAAGATCATCAGAGAATGGGAACCTCACAGAAAAGGTGTGCAAATTGGTATCTGAAAAGAAAACAGTATTAAAGTAAAATGCCTTGCCTTCGTGGACGATATTGCGATTATCACAAAACAGGACACAAGCGATTCACGCAGTTGAAAATCTACATGAAATTGTACAGAAAACTGGATTGCAAATTTCGTTTGAAACAACATAGCGTATGGAAAGACGGCCAGGAAATAAGTCCCCGCTAATCGCGAAACATGGTAACATCACACAAGTCAGCCACTTTAAATACCGGGTGACCAAAAAGTCAGTAGAAATTTGAAAACTTAAACCACAGAATAATGTAGATAGACAGGTAAAAATTGACACACATGCTTGGAATGACATGGGGTTTTATTAGAAAAAAGAAACAAAGTTCACAAAATGTCCGACAGATGCGCGTCGTTTGGTGATGATCGTGTGCTCAGCCGCAACTTTCGTCATGCTTGGCCTACCAGGTCCCCAGACCTCAGTCCGTGCGATTATTGGCTTTGGGGTTACCTGAAGTCGCAAGTGTATCGTTATTGACCGACATCTCTAGGGATGTTGAAAGACAACATCCGACGCCAATGCCTCACCATAACTCCAGACATGCTTTACAGTGCTGTTCACAACATTATTCCTCGACTACAGCTATTGTTGAGGAATGATGGTGGACATATGGAGCATTTCCTGTAAAGAACATCATCTTTGCTTTATCTTACATTGTTATGCTAATTATTGCTATTCTGATCAGATGAAGCCTCATCTGTCGAACATTTTTTTGAACTTTAGTATTTTTTTGGTTCTAATTACACCCCATGCCATTCCAAGCATGCGTGTCAATTTGTACCGCTATATCTACATTATACCGCGATTTATTCAGTTTTCAAATTTATACAGACTTTTTGATCACCCTGTATATTGACGAAACTATACAGTCATCAGGACTAAACAGAATTCGCCAATGAGTAAAGAATCAGCAAGCTGCAAAAGGCACATAAATTAACATGGGCCTACTACAACAAGAAATGCATTTCGACACATGCAAAACTGAGACATTACAAAACTGTGATTCTTTCAGAAGCAGCATACGCAACTGAAACAATGGTAATTTGAGGTCACTTCAAAATTAGGGAAATAGAAAAGTAGGAACGAAAAATTCTTAGGAAGATGGCAAATGTATAAAGAAGTAGAAGACAATAACAATCCGTTGACAAGCCATCTTTCCTCTCAATGGAGAATAAGCCCTTGTTGTCGAGTTTTTCAAGGTGTTAATTATTATGTTGTGATATATATCAAGGATGACCCATAAGAGTAACAAACTGATCTTAAATATTTACAAGTGAAGGACAAAAACTTACCCAACGTGAGGGCAATTTAAGAATCTGTAGATTCACCTAGCCATTAGCGAAGTAGAAAATTAATCATTACACTTCGTGACAGTAAGCTCGGGAATGATGGCGAAATTTCTGGAAAAACTGCTGTCTTACCAACAAATATCAGTAAACGGAACAAGGTAGTTAAGAAACATGTACGTAGGAAGTCTGCGGGAAGAATACGGCGGGACATGGCTTCCGCCAGCAGTAGTGCCGCGAGAACAGTAACTCAATTTAACGCAGGGCGGTCTCACCCTAAGTTGCTGACAGCAAAACTCAGTTACCTTGAAACGCGGCTGCAGTGGCCTAACTACGTTCGAACTTAGACGCTGTAGCCAGAAAAGGAATAAGCACGCACACACTCCAAGTTCGGAAGAAGAAAGGAAGAGGCACTAGAGTTTTTAACCTTATTCACGTTGGGATATAGTTAGGACACCGAATCTTTAATACAATAAAAGAAAAATCAGAAGAATTATCTGTGCACTATGGGACTTAACATTTGAGGCCATCAGTCCCCTAGAACTTAGAACTACTTAAACCTAACTAACCTAAGGACATCACACACATCCATGCCCGAGACAGGATTCGAACCTGCGACCGTAGCGGACGCGCGGTGTAATGAGTGTCACACACCAAACAACATTTTAGATTGTTATCAACTATGTAGCGTAAATTCAATTGAATGTATTCTTCATAGTTCACTTTTTATACGAAATTTTCTGTAGTTTAAGATCTAAAGATGGTTCAGTAATGGGGCGAAACTAGTTGCCAATAAAGATAAATTACAATTTTGACGTAAGATTTTTATCCACATATGTGAACTAGTACGTTTATTTTATTGTTTTAGGTGATCAAGAATCAACGTTACCAAAATTGTGGTTAGATCTAAGGCCACTATTGAACGTCAGGAGATGTATTCCTCGGTATTAGTGTTTAGACTCCTGGAGTTACCGTTATTTTACCATATGTGCTTATGAACAATCTTCATGATCAGTCGTATAAATGGAATGAAGGTGAACGTCCTTGGACTTGAACCCCACTGCAGCTTACAGAACGACCACTTTGCTACTTCATACTAATGAAATTGTAATGACAGAATACCGTATTTGTATGATTGTCATTTCTGCGTGTCATGCACACTTCTTATCTTTCAAAAACGAAACTACCGTAATTTGTTTGACATTATTCTTAGTCACACAACTTTTTCTTAACTCTTTCAGTGTACTCCTTTCAACTAATACCGGACAAGTACCAATAGGACTAGCGCTCTGAGGGTTCCATGCAAGCTTAATTATGTAGACAGATAGCTCATCTACAGGTTTTCATAAGTGAGTTAGCGAATATCAAAATGTGTGACATAGATGGCCATATATTTTGATTGCATTATCTTGGAAGCTTAAATATTTACACCTCCAAGGGACTGTAGATCTTTGTACTTCACATAAATTGCAACTTAACACCTCTACTCGTTTCTGAGAAAAGCGAGGCATACAGACAGACAGACAGACAGACGGACGGACGGACGGACGAACAAGAAACCTGATCCTACGAGGATTATGTCTTTACTGGTTAAGATACAGAATCCTGAAAATTAAGATTAAAGGAGACTATATAATAATAAAATGTGCTGAAAATTAAACATAATTAGTATTCGCTGTCAATTTTACTCTTCTTTATCATTTTTTGTTTTCAATGCTAAATGAACCCATATTGCATTTTCATATTGGCAAAGGGCTAAAGTATTTAAAATTAAGTCAGAAGCGTTTTATGATTTAACTGTATAAGTAAACGCAACAAAAAAGTGCTGCTTCCATTGCCACTGAAAGTTGAATCTCCTTATTAACACAAAACGCTACGAAAGCCTGGTGCCCGTACTATGAATTAAAGGCTAATGTGAAATAACTGCTTAGTAAGTTTGCCATCTCGTTGACTTTCGTTACATAAAAATGAGAAGAACAACAAGACCACATCTGCAACAGTCGTACGAGGGGATGCCCAAAAAATTCGTAATTATTTTTTAAGAGATATTTATTTTCAAATTGTTAACAAAACAACCTTATCCCCTTCAAAATACTCTCCATTACACCTTATACATTTGTCCCACCGGTCCTTCCACTGTTAGAAACAATTTTTGTAGTAATCTTTAGAAATGGCTGACAGCTGCTCTCCTTTTTTTTTTTTCCTTGACTTCTTCAGTGCTGTCAGATCGGTGTACTTTCCTGCCCCTTCTCATGCATGGAAATAAGAAAAAGTCGCAAGGACCCAGGTCAGACGAGAGATGCGTGCGGTAGCGGAACCGTGACGTTGTTACCCAAAAACTTTCTAACAGAGATGGCTGTGTATCCAGGTGCGTTGTGTTAATGTTCTCCTGTCTGCCCGAAACTGGGTCTTCAATACGTTGAACCGAGATCCAAGATAACCCACTAATCTCTGACAGTTGATAAATTGTTTGTCGATGATCTGTGAGCACAAGTTTTCGAATTTTTTTCAACACTTTCGCCGATTCTGGAACGATCAGAACGAGGTTAGTCTTCAATCGACATATCGCCTTTTGTAAATCGAGCAAACCACTCGTACACTTGAGTTTTTCCCATAACGTCATCTGGACATGCCGTTTTCAACATTAAAACAGCATCAGCAGCATTTTTATTGAGTAGACAACAAATTATCACAGCTGCGCGTTGTTCACTAAAACTTGCATCATAAGAAGACAAGAACAAAACAGCACTAGCAAAAGCCATGTCCGGATATGTTGAGGAGGGGGGGGGGAGGCGGGGGGGGGGGGGGAGGGGCAAACTGTGGTATCTGCCCCGGACTATAATTTCAGGGGTAGCCACATTCCATTTTCTTCAAGAAAAAAACCTTGTTTCACAAAGCGCCTAGCATCCAGCGCACGTTGTCTATCGGTTGTTCATATGCTTTTGAGACGCTTGTGTGTTGGTTTTTGAACATGCTTGAACGCATTCAAAGTTGATATCTGAACGAATCTTAAGTTGTTTGAATTCGAGCATAGTGTACGTGATGTCTCCGCCAGGGGAATCCTCGACGATCTAGAAATAAAAAAAACTTTCCCCCCTACAAAAGGTGACGAGGCTATACGAGCTGAGCCGAATAAACCCGAACGTGTGAGTGCCAGTCGCTGGAAATGAAATTTTGATAGAAAATTTTTGCCACATCGCTACACTACTAATGGCAAGTTGTGCAATGCTCGGTTAGCAGCCGCTTAAGTTATTTCATTTTCAAACAGCTGAGCAAAACTGAACGTACTCAGACATTTCTCTCTTTACTCACTCTGAACATCTCTAAACTAACACACAATATTTTTAGCGCAACGCAATCTGACTTTCAATAATCCCTACAAAAGAATGGCCCTGACTTACAATAAACTATACGTTTCATGAATCACTTACCTCACAAAAATCTTCGTTACTCGAACTACTGCAATACAGCGAGCGCCAATACTACTGCCAGCTAAATAAAAGATTCTAACTACTGAAGGCACTAACTACTGATAAGCATAGTTAGCAAATGAAAGAGATTTTGATAGAGAACAAACAATGTATTTACCCTATTAGTGTTCAAAAGTCATTATATATATATATATATATATATATATATATATATATATATATATATATATCAGTTCGTGTCATACAGTCTTACAAATTTCCTTTTCGTGGCGGACACCCGTCCAGATCGTCCGTTCTCAAAACTCTGGCATATCTCTCCCCACATCCACCACTGCTGGCGGCTCAGCTTCAATTGCCCAACGCTACGCGCTGTTCACATCCAACTGCCCAACACTACACAAGCGAATATTCCAACAATGAGTCCGACAAGCCACAGACTGCACACATCGCTGTCAGCGGTTTTCATACATAGCACTGCGTAGCGTTACCAACATAAAAACCTAAACAGCCTAATTACAATTGGAGAGGAAAAATGCTGGGAATTAAGGTTTTGAAGAAATGTGTATTGTCTTGCTTGCCTCTTGCCTTTATTGCTGTTATGTTCCCCATGTTTAATTTTATGTCAAACGAAAGAGAAAGTTAACAGCTAATAGGCTATAAAGAATGCAAATTATCTGAAGAGTTCTTATTCTCCCGGTACAGATAATCCGACCTAGTATTAAATGTGATTTGTTTTTGAAAAGGGTAAGTAGGATGTCAAACCGGCCGACCGGAAGCAGTAGAGGCGCGACAGGACATTCTAAATTCCGCTGTCCTGAAAATAGGTTTAATGGTTTCCATTACAAAATATACACGTTTGAATGCCAAGAAGCGAAATATAGTGACTTGCGATAGAAGAATGCTGTGTGAAGAGGCGTGGTACTGCACTTTGGCACACTTAAGACCTAATAACACGGCTTACAGTTCCTCGAACGTGTATGTTTTATATGTCAAACTCTTCACAAAGAGGTGCGCAACATTTTTGAGAAATTGATTTTTTTTTAAATTCTGACATCCCATCTCAAACGCTCGTGGGGGAAGGGGGTTTCCACTATCAAGTTTTCGCCCCTGTTCGGAAATATCGTAGATCCGGGACTGGCAAAAAAAATCACTGCAGATGAATACAACAAGCTAGGTCGACAACACAGGCGGCACTGAATTGGGAGTGAATTGCGCTGTAACACACGTAGTGGCAGAAGCGCGTACCACACAAGCTCCACCCACAGCAATATTATTCCAGTTTTCTTTTGTAAGTTAAGGAAGAATCATAATAAACAGCACTCTATACAGCCTTGCAACATACGTTTCGTTAGCACTGCCCGTTACTATTCTTCGGCAGGACGAGGTCTAGTCTTCGGACACAGTACGTAATATCTACACGTGGAATCGCCGAACATTGCATGTGCCTTCCAGTGGCAGTCCAACAGCGCATAACTTCCAGCGCATAATTTATAAAACTGCAGTCGCAACGTGTCTGTTTTTATTAAGCCAAAGGCCACGAAGAGTGTTCTCAGCTTCTCGAACATTCCCTTTCATATGTCACGAGCACCACGGTTCTGTTATAGCGTTTCTCAGAGAAGCTCTCAAGCTCCCGAGAGCTGCATATTTCATCCTCACGTGTGGAGAAGACAGGAATTGTTCTCCATTCGGCATACGCACCGCGTTCTGGCAATTCACTCCACCTATTCTTCATGGTTATGTGCGTTCGCGTCTGGTGCAGCCTACTAAAGGTCGGGTCGCAGTCCGACATTTCTCTGGGAGAAATAACCGCAGGAGTGCGGCGTAGGGTCTGTCTGCCCGAAATGAAGATCCAGTTAATCACACAAGAACTACGCCGTTTGTTTCCTCAATTTTATTATTTACTTTAGGTAGGGCCCGAAAATTTTCAAAGAAGGCAGAGAAATACCATTTAGTGTAAAGAAAAATTTTTATCTACAAAATAGTGAACTATTAAGTCATTACACAGACCAGGCATTCGGCTTTTGAGAAACTCAGCGACCAGCTTGCAAGATTTCTCATTATATATATATAAGCATTAGGTTAATCAAATGGTGTCAGAATAGGTTTAGATTTATACGTGTTTGATAGTGGTAGTAAAGTCGAAACTGATTATGGCGCAATTTGGACGACCTGAGCCTGAAAAATCTAATAACACACTACATCATTAGTGATATTTCATGCTTTCTCGGAGAAGAACTGGTATCCACCATCCATCATCTTCCGCAACTCGTGGTCTAGTGGCTAGCGTTGCTGCCGTTGGATCACGGGGTCCCGTGTTCGATTCCCGGCCGGGTTGGGGATATTCTCAGCCCGGCGACTGGGCGTTTGTGAGGTCCTCATTATTTCATCATCATCAATCGTGACAGTGACTCGATTGGACTGTGAAAAAAAAATTGGATTGGGTGATAATTGGGACTTTGTTCTGGCGCTGATGATCGTGCAGTTGAGCGCTCCACAAACCAAACATCATCATCACCATCCGTCATCCGAGTTTATGTTACTGTTTATTACTATTATGGAAGCTTCCCTAGCTGTGTTCTTTAGCTGTTGCATATTGTCTGATGTCCACCCAAACTGTCAAGTGTGAACTTTTTTATCAACGAATGTTTGCCAGAACTGAGAACACCTGTTCTCTCGCTATCCACCCTTGGGGCGTTTCTCGTACCAGACTGACGTGATTTATGATGAAATTTAAGCAAACACAACGCCAGATCAGATGTGTTAATTAAAACAAACCTTCTGTCCCCGCTGATTAAATTATTAGGTATTCTTAATTTTAAAATAGGCGACGGCCTTGCCGCAGTGGATACACCAGATCCCGTGAGATCACCGAAGTTAAGCGCTGTAGGGCGTGGCCGGCACTTGGATGGGTGACCATCCAGCCGTCATGCGCTGTTGCCATTTTTCGGGGTGCACTCAGCCTCGTGATGCCAATTGAGGAGCTACTCGACCGAATAGTAGCGGCATCGGTCATGAAAACCATCATAACGACCGGGAGAGCGGTGTGCCCCTCCTATCCGCATCCTCCCTGAGGTTGACACGGCGGTCGGATGGTCCCGGTAGGCCACTCGTGGTCTGACGACGGAGTGCTTTTAATTTTAAAATCATGATGTGCTTTAGTATTATGGAATACAGTTTCCAGGAAACGGAACATTAAAAAGCATGCAATTAAAATCCTTTTTTTTTTGTCATCACTCTACTTGATGCGGCCCGCCACGAATTCCTTTCCTGTACTAACCTCTTCATCTCAGAGTAGCACTTGCAACCTACGTCCTCAATTATTTGCTTGACGTATTCCAATCTCTGTCTTCCTCTACAGTTTTTGCCCTCTACAGCTCCCTCTAGTACCATGGAAGTCATTCCCTCATGTCTTAGCAGATGTCCTATCATCCTGTCCCTTCTCCTTATCAGTGTTTTCCACATATTCCTTTCCTCTCCGATTCTGCGTAGAACCTCCTCATTCCTTACCTTATCAGTCCACCTAATTTTCAACATTCGTCTATAGCACCACATCTCAAATGCTTCGATTCTCTTGTGTTCCGGTTTTCCCACAGTCCATGTTTCACTACCATACAATGCTGTACTCCAGACGTACATCCTCAGAAATTTCTTCCTCAAATTAAGGACGGTATTTGATATTAGTAGACTTCTCTTGGCCATAAATGCCTTTTTTGCCATAGCGAGTCTGCTTTTGATGTCCTCCTTGCTCCGTCCGTCATTGGTTATTTTACTGCCTAGGTAGCAGAATTCCTTAACTTCATTGACTTCGTGACCATCAATCCTGATGTTAAGTTTCTCGCCGTTCTCATTTCTACTACTTCTCATTACCTTCGTCTTTCTCCGATTTACTCTCAAACCAAACTGTGTACTCATTAGACCGTTCATTCCGTGCAGCAGATCATTTAATTCTTCTTCACTTTCACTCAGGATAGCAATGTCATCAGCGAATCGTATCATTGATATCCTTTCACCTTGTATTTTAATTCCACTCCTGACCCTTTCTTTTATTTCCATCATTGCTTCCTCGATGTACAGATTGAAGAGTAGGGGCGAAAGGCTACAGCCTTGTCTTACACCCTTCTTAATACGAGCACTTCGTTCTTGATCGTCCACTCTTATTATTCCCTCTTGGTTGTTGTACATATTGTATATGACCCGTCTCTCCCTATAGCTTACCCCTACTTTTTTCAGAATCTCGAACAGCTTACACCATTTTATATTGTCGAACGCTTATGATGGCAATTACGTGTAATGACACAACATATCAAAAGTCCCTGACAAGTAAGCTGCGTGAGTCAGTGTACACAGGGTGTTACAGAACGACACTTTAAAAATTTGGGAGGTTATAGAGCATGAAATTCGTAACAGTTTGTAATGAGGAACCTGTAGCGGGAAAAGTGAAATAAATTTTCTTCGCACTTGGCAGACAATTTGAAACAACAGAAAACTGTAGTTTGGAAAACTCTCATCGCCAAAACAGTAGAGTATAAGCAAATACTATAAACCGAACCGCCGGCCGCTGGTGGCCGAGCGGTTCTGGCGCTACAGTCTGGAACCGCGCGACCGCTACGGTCGCAGGTTCGAATCCTGCCTCGGGCATGGATGTGTGTGTTGTCCTTAGGTTAGTTAGGTTTAAGTAGTTCTAAGTTCTAGGGGACTTATGACCTCAGCAGTTGAGTCGCATAGTGCTCAGAGCCATTAAACCGAACCTGTGGCTTCACTACTGAAAACTGTAGTTCAGTGTGCGACCCACCAACTGCATGACATAGAACCACGTTTAGTCTTATTCTCTGTAAGATTCCTCGTTCCCCTCTGGTAGTACCAAACGCTGTAAATATCGGCCCAATAAACTCAGGTATTGCTCCTACCAATGATGAGAACACAACCTTGCTTCTTCCTTTATCCCCTGTTCCCCCTCGTCATAGAAGAATGTCATATTTACCAGACCCCTGAAATACCTCCTCAATCTTGGAAGCTATTGATCTATCTTCCTTCTTGAGATACTGGGTAAAATTGTGGAGAGTATTGTCCTACAGCGTTCCAGAAATTCCTTACAGTTCGCAACATACGCCTCTTAGAACAGTTCGGATTCGTTATTGCATAGTCAGTCGTTACCTTCTCATGCAACGAATCGGGAAAGCACTATATGTGTTTCCTGGATACAGAAAATAGTTTTGACAGCTTCTGGCATGGTGGTTTGATATTAAATTACACAGTTTTTCCTGGATATCAGCTCAAGATAACTGACTCGTTTCTGGAAGAGAGGCGATACATCGTCCGCAAAAAATTACTTGCTGCTGGGATGCCCTAGGGTACGGTCCCCGAACTAGTTCCGCACGGTATCTTCACAAACGACACACCCAAGGGGACGGAAGGGAAAATCGCCCTGAGAAGACGCAGTTCAAACACTGCCGCACTCTAAACTACACTCCTGGAAATGGAAAAAAGAACACATTGACACCGGTGTGTCAGACCCACCATACTTGCTCCGGACACTGCGAGAGGGCTGTACAAGCAATGATCACACGCACGGCACAGCGAACACACAAGGAACCGCGGTGTTGGCCGTCGAATGGCGCTAGCTGCGCAGCATTTGTGCATCGCCGCCGTCAGTGTCAGCCAGTTTGCCGTGGCATACGGAGCTCCATCGCAGTCTTTAACACTGGTAGCATGCCGCGACAGCGTGGACGTGAACCGTATGTGCAGTTGACGGACTTTGAGCGAGGGCGTATAGTGGGCATGCGGGAGGCCGGGTGGACGTACCGCCGAATTGCTCGACACGTGGGGCGTGAGGTCTCCACAGTACATCGATGTTGTCGCCAGTGGTCGGCGGAAGGTGCACGTGCCCGTCGACCTGGGACCGGACCGCAGCGACGCACGGATGCACGCCAAGACCGTAGGATCCTACGCAGTGCCGTAGGGGACCGCACCGCCACTTCCCAGCAAATTAGGGACACTGTTGCTCCTGGGGTATCGGCGAGGACCATTCGCAACCGTCTCCATGAAGCTGGGATACGGTCCCGCACACCGTTAGGCCGTCTTCCGCTCACGCCCCAACATCGTGCAGCCCGCCTCCAGTGGTGTCGCGTCAGGCGTGAATGGAGGGACGAATGGAGACGTGTCGTCTTCAGCGATGAGAGTCGCTTCTGCCTTGGTGCCAATGATGGTCGTATGCGTGTTTGGCGCCGTGCAGGTGAGCGCCACAATCAGGACTGCATACGACCGAGGCACACAGGGCCAACACCCGGCATCATGGTGTGGGGAGCGATCTCCTACACTGGCCGTACACCACTGGTGATCGTCGAGGGGACACTGAATAGTGCACAGTACATCCAAACCGTCATCGAACCCATCGTTCTACCATTCCTAGACCGGCAAGGGAACTTGCTGTTCCAACAGGACAATGCACGTCCGCATGTATCCCGTGCCACCCAACGTGCTCTAGAAGGTGTAAGTCAACTACCCTGGCCAGCAAGATCTCTGGATCTGTCCCCCATTGAGCATGTTTGGGACTGGATGAAGCGTCGTCTCACGCGGTCTGCACGTCCAGCACGAACGCTGGTCCAACTGAGGCGCCAGGTGGAAATGGCAAGGCAAGCCGTTCCACAGGACTACATCCAGCATCTCTACGATCATCTCCATGGGAGAATATCAGCCTGCATTGCTGCGAAAGGTGGATATACACTGTACTAGTGCCGACATTGTGCATGGTCTGTTGCCTGTGTCTATGTGCCTGTGGTTCTGTCAGTGTGATCATGTGATGTATGTGACCCCAGGAATGTGTCAATAAAGTTTCCCCTTCCTGGGACAATGAATTCACGGTGTTCTTATTTCAATTTCCACGAGTGTATATTGTTAAGCATGTCCACAGATACCTGGACAAAATCACTTTATGCTTCTCTGTGTGCAAGGAGACGCCAAGGGCTATGTTACCTACGAATCTCAGATACACAAATCACAAGCCCTTAGTTGGTGGCACGGACGTGGTATGGCGTGTTTCAGTAAAACGTCTCGAACCTACTATAGGCGAGAGACTGTTTTGAAAGTAGCAAATGACCAGCGTGGTCGACAAGGGTTTGGGTCTATTTTATCAAC
Organism: Schistocerca nitens; assembly: GCF_023898315.1. NCBI lineage: Eukaryota > Metazoa > Arthropoda > Insecta > Orthoptera > Acrididae > Schistocerca > Schistocerca nitens. The sequence continues at coordinate 374,221,823 of NC_064621.1, forward strand.
TGCACTAGCTGTATAAGAGTGACAGACTATCAGACAATACAAAATTTCCATATAACCAAATGCCGGGAAACTTCCTTTGAAAGGTGATAGTCGATATCCTTCCGTATCCTTGAAACAGGCCGAGCTCGCTGCTTCTCTAATGATCTCGATGTCAGCGATGTTTGAAACCCTAATCTCGCTTTCATATCTTCAAAACTTATAAACTGGAGCACCATGATATTGGTAGCCATCCCTTATGAATCGCAAGGGTGATCAATGGTGCCTACAGTCACCTCAACGGACTCAAACTCGTATGTACTTCTGCTTATAATAAACTCTTCCGACTGCACTCACACTAATCACAGGAGACAACTCTTTGGTCAACCATGAATCTGTCATGTCACTCCGGGAGAGTTAACTGAATATTTGATTTAAACCAGTTACTTGTGCCATAAGCCATGATATTCATTTGGCCAAGGCAAACCAAATTCTTATCGTAAAACACCAAATGTAATTGTCTTACGACATATTTACGGACGATACTAATAATAGCATTAAAAACGGATCTTATTTCATCGTTTCCTAATCAAATATAGCGCTCTCAGAAGTAACATGAGCGCATTGCCCAGAGGAGGTTTTACAATATCAGGACTAAATCAACTAGCGCTAGCGGCATCGCAGCCTGATATTACTCGCGGACCTAGATCAGAACATGTCGCCCACGACGAAACAGTTCTTTAGTAATGTGAGCAATCTCATTTCTCTTTCGTCGAGGAGAATGAACGGCACATTTGGTAATGCTGGTTCTTGTAAACTCCTGACGCCGGGCTGGCGGGGTAACCGTGCGGTCATGGGCGTCTTGCCACGGTTCGCGCAGTTCCACCAGTCGGAGGTTCGCGTCATCCCTTCGGCATGGGTGCGTGTGTGTTGTCTTTAGTGTAAGTTAGTTTAAGTAGTGTGTAAGCCTAGGGACCGATGACCTCAGCAGTTTGATCCCATAGAACGTACCACAAATTCCCATTTTCTGACGCCGGATATTTAGCTGCTACTACAGTGCACGAAACAACGAAGTCCGCAACTGCTATTGCTTGAAGTGTAACTGCTAAGTATTACATCAGCTTGAATAAAAAGCTTGTCACGCAGAACTGTACATTGGCCCACTGTCCATGAGATGGAGTTCAAGGAGCTGTCGGCTTGCTTTTAAAAAAAGCACTAGATAGTGAGTAAATCGATGTTCATTGTAATGTGCGCAGTGGTTTCTGTCGCCGTAAGCAAAGTTGTTAACTCAAGATGCGAGGTTTCGAATGTTTGTGGAGTCTCCTGAAGTTCAATTTCTGTACCGTCAAAACGATATTAAATCGAAAACTATTTTCCAAAGCAGATAAGAGCAATGCCGTCCTGTCATGAAAAAAAAAAAAAATGAAAAAAGTTCCCTGACTCACCAACACAGTAAGTAATCGTCACTGTTTGGCGGTGTATGACAATACCGAATATGAAATTCTTTCTTGTTGCTCTGCAAATATAGTGCATAAGTCCGCAGACACTCGTTTCAGTTGCCATTTCTGGTTTGTTAGACCATGCTTTATTCCTCTTGAAAGTCCTATTTCCTTAATAGACTTTTACATCACCTCGTTGAAGAGTACCGTACGTCAAGTGTACTATGATGTCCAAGGTGGATGAAAACTATGCTTCCCTTCTATTTACTTTCCTCTGGAATCTCCATTGCCGCAGACCGGACACTTTGTTCTAAGCGCTTGCGGCTTTCGTGCTCTTTGATCGACTGTTTTGCATTGACTGACAGTTCCGTCTGCTCTTTGCAGAATATTTTGTAAATCATGATTTAAACACACACAACACTGGTGTAATATTCTACAATGTTTATTATTTGTTCCACGAATCGGTTTTCGGCCTTCACGCCATCATCAGGTACAAAGATAAGTATGTGATGCAGCGAAATTTTGTTTGATCAAAGATTTTAAATTAGTGCACGTACAGAGTATCTCAATTTCCACAGATCAAAACGTTGACGTTAAAATAGGAATAAAACAAGCGAGGTTATTTCAGTGTAATTGCGATGTAAGATTATGTAACTAACACGAAATATGTGACACAGAAACTAATGAACAACAGAAAAATTACAACAGCTGAACATAGAAGAACATAACTGAACAATAAGTTATGGTCACATATTCTAAAGATATGACAGAACAACATAGTGTTGTCTTTAATAGATCATAAATTAGAAACAGATGAAATATAATAGTGATATTAAGAAGGTGAGTGAAGCAGCTGTGAATCCCACCCAGGCCATGTTGTAAATTACCCCTCTTACTCATATACGCCATATCCCTCATTTTAGTTACTACAATTTCTCTTGTTGTATTAAAAAAATTTTGCTTCGTGTCATCACAGCTGCATCACTCACCTGCTTAATATCACTATTATATCTCACCTGCTTGTAAGTTATGATCTATTAAAGATAAGAGCATTTTGTTCAGCCACATCTTTGAAATATTCACCATAGCTTATTGTTCAATTATGTTCTTCTATGTAGAACCTTCGTTATTTGTCCCGAGTTCATTAGTGTATGTGCCACATAGTTTATCTCAGTTAAATAATCTTAAATCGCATTTGCACTGAAATAAGCTCTCTTCTTTTATTCCTATTACTGACGTTTTTAACTAATGAAACGGAGATACTCTGTTCATGCACTAGTTAAATATCTTTGATAAAACAGAATTTCACTGCACCATGTACTTGTGTCTGTACGTGATGCTGGCTAACAGCCGAAAATCGATTCGTGTAACAAACAATAATTATTGCAGACTGTTACACCAGCGTGTATAATACATAATCCACCGTTTTATTTCCTTCCAGTTTTGTCTATATACACTTGCCACAGACACACTTCAATTCATAAGCCCCTACAGCGCAGAAGTGATCAGGTGCGTTCGTTGTAGTTTGGAAAAAAATATTGCACTTAGTACTACTTTACGGATTTTTACTCTAGAAACTAACGGTAGCCTTACAGAGGGTTGAGGTGGTCCCTTGTTCATGTTGTTTGCGTTTTTCATATTATGTGGTTTCAAAGTTTTTTTCTAAAGAAAATATATCGTACCGTTGATCATCAATGATTCATTTAAAGTTCTTTTCCAGTTACAAGCTGTTATTGACACTGATACGGAAGGAACGCGAAGAGAATGTCTTGAGAATTGCTTACTTCGGACTAGCTGGTGATGTGAAGAAGCGTCTAAATGCCTTTTTTGAGGTGGTAGTTCCCTATTTGCTCTGTGATTCAGAGTATTGTCAGATCTACCAAAAATATCTAGGGACGTGTAACAGCCCTCTTTACATATCTCCATTGTGAAATTGATAATGAAATTGGAATTTCAGAATCAGGGGAATCTATGTCGGTTTTCATTGTCTTGTGGCCATGTAGCGTATGTGTCGTCGACATAGTGGAGCCAACAGACTACCTTTCTTAATTACCGTTGTTGTAAATGCTGAAAAACTGGTCGTGTTACAGGCTACAAAGGTGACTCAATGCAGTACCTTCAAACCGTTTTAATTTTGAAAAAGCTCGATCATTCCCTATGAATGCAGTGAATCACGCAAGTTGCATCTACATCTACATCTACGTATATACTCCGCTAGCCACCAAGCGGTGTGTGGCAGAGGGCACAATTCGCGCCAAAGTCATATTTCCCCCCTGTTCCACTCGCGGATCGCGCGAGGGAAAAACGACTGAACGCCTCAGTACGAGCTCTTATTTCCCTTATCTTTGAATGATTATCATTACGCGATTGGAAAGTTAGTGGTAATAATATATGCTCTACATCCTCGGTGAAGATTGGATTTCGGAATTTAGAGAGCAGCCCCTTCTGTTCAGCGCGTCGTCTATCTGCAAGTGTGTCCCACTTCGAACTTTCTATGAGATTTGTAACGCTCTCGCGATGGCTAAATGTACCAGTCACGAATCTTGCCGCTGTTCTTTGGATCTTCTCAATCTCTTGAATCAGACCCAACTGAAGGGTCCCATAGAGACGAACCATACTCTAAGACTGGACGAACTAACGTATTGTAAGCTATTTCCTTTGTTGAAGGACTGCATCGCTTCAGGATTGTACCAATAAACCGCAATCTAGAGTTCGCCTTACGCGTTACTTGTATAATCTGACCATTCCATCTGAGATCATTTCGAATAGTCACACTCAGATACTTGACTGATGTTACCGCTTCCAAAGACTGATCATTTATTTTGTACTCATACATTAATGGGGATTTTAGCCTTGTTATACGCAGTAGATTACACTTACTAATATTGAGAGATAACTGCCAGTCATTACACCGCGCATTTATTTTCTGCAAATCCTCATTGATTTCTTCACAACTTTCGTGTGATACTACTTTCCTGTAGACTACAGCATCATCGGCAAACAGTCTAAGGCCGCTGTCAATACCATCAACCATAGCGTTTATGTAAATCGTAAAAAGCAGAGGACCTATTACGCTGCCGTGGGGCACATCTGAAGTTACTCTTGTTTCTGTTGAAGTTACCCCATTCAGGACGACATACTGCTCCCAGTCTGCTAGAAAACTTTCTATCCAGCCGCATATGTCATTGGACAGATATAGCATAAGAGTAATAGTATAAATAAAAACCTCACACAAATGTAATTGTAAATTTAGAGTAGATGTTATTAACGTCATGTCCCATTAACAGCAATAACCGATGACTTTCGGCTTTTTTGCTGTAAATGAAGTCAACTGTTATTAACAGATACGTGTAAAGACAGTAAGGAGGGCAGGGACATCGAAAAGCGTATTTACTTCATTTGTGCTTCGCAAATTAGCGTCGTACTCAAATAGCTCTTATTTTTGTCTTCAGACAAAAAACGACGCGAAACAACCGCACATGAATCTGCTTGGAATTCAGGAATCGTAATCTAATAAACTGAGGCTTCATGTTTCCACTTAGTTTGTATTTAGTTAGAATTCTCCGTTCCAGAAGTACTTTCGGCGTTTTAAGCCATTATTGAGCCCTTATCCTTAGCTGCATAAAAAGGGCACTTCATTAGCGTCATGAAACGGGAACACAGAGGTGTGAAGGCATCCTAATGGACAGCAAGTTACTGAAGTAACGTGTCATTTATATGAAAATGGCAGCACGGTTGCGTGATTGGTTCCGTTCTTTTTAGTTTCATGCCTGTGGTGTTCTTGATGACGTCCTGTATTAGAGAACTAACTGTGGTTACTTTACCAGTTTTGGACTATTGCACAGAAATAAAAATTAATGACTTCTTTCAAGATCAATATAAACGAGAGTTCATGTGCCCTACATTATTTGTATTTCATCATATCGTACCATACAAAAAACTTGACCATGCTTCTCGTAATGCGTGTTGTTCCGTTCATCATCTAACATTTTACGTAATTTTAACTAAGTTTCTAACTCTTCACGTCTCATATACATAATCACAATAAAACAGAAATACACTGTAAAAAAATCTCAGCTGCAAACATCTAGGTTGAATATACATTTAAATATAAAACATTTTGTGTAATGATACGGTGTTAAGTAGACTAAACACGCATAAAGACATCAGCTCTACACACTAGTGTTGATCCCGAATATGCTGTCAAATGTCTCGAGAACATTTCCAGTTGTTGCTCACCATAAATGGATTGAAAATGAAAAAATGTACCGTGATACAACATAAATTCCCCGTGAATCATTGCAGAACACAAATAAATACAAAATAATAATTGAATACATGACTGCTGTTGCATTAACCGAAGCGACTCAAAGGCATACTTTAGGTGTGGTCGTTACGTATCTACTATTCCTTTGCGGAGGTCATTACATAAAGCATTCGGAAGGGGCAACTAACTTAATCGTACAGCAGGTCACTTGTTATACTTCCAAGGCACTGTACTGGCTTCGGAATAGCTGACTGCACTTGGGGCTGCTCAAGGACAGTGTAAGCTAACAAGAACCGCTGTCAACTCTACTAGGCGCCCAGTAATTGGGTGGTGCTCACAAGAATTTACGATGGGCTGTAGCTGCGGAAATAATCAACATAAAAACGGTTGACGATGAAGACAGTGACCGTTACAGTGTGAGGAATTTTAAGCGTGAATAATTTGGAGGCTATAATAATGTATCACTAAGTAATAATCACCTGGTGCACATGCCATCAATGTACAGGAACGAGCGTGTCTAGTTATAGACACAGTTGTACCAACGTGTATTCAAATAGAACATTGAAAAAGAGCTAACTATCGTTCACAATTTTTTTAACATCGTTGCTACTAAGGCGAATATGCTGACTACACTGTTTTAAAGCTACAAAAAGTGCTCCAAAGATTTTTACAAACGCGTTTACGTCTGTGGACCTTAGTATCGGTATTAGGTTCATTTGTATTTAGTTCCTTCTCTGAAACTATCTTTCACTTTCTTTAAGCAATCCGCAGAAATGTTATAAGAACTGTAATAACCTACAGCCTTATAACGACTAGCAACTATTGCAAGATCTTCTATCCATTTCTTGCTCTTTTGAAGTACACCACTAGGTTTTCTATGACATCATTTTGTAGCCTGAAAATACACGTCGACTTACGTATTGATTGTGTTAACCTGCTTTCGGCTTACAAGGCCATTTTCAGACATTCTGAAGATGGTCTTGTAAGCCGAAAACCGGCTAACACAATAAAAGTAATACTGCAGGACAAAAGCAATCTAGTGCTTTTAATTTATAATAATGTTGTTCTACCAAGAACTGACGGAGGATCAGTTAACATTATGTATTTAATTTTCAGTTTTTGACGATTTCTTTAAATGTACAAATACCATAAACTTCTTCAGTCAGTTATTTCTTATTCTGTAACGTTTCAGGAGACTGATTAACCATAACTTTCCATTCAATTTAGTAATTTTTAAATTTTTTGAAACGGACTAAGCGATGGTGTGACACTTCTGACATTTTATCGACATTACTTTCTCCAGCGGAATGTAGGAAATCTTGTTACGCATCTCAACTGCATTTGTTTCTGACGACTCTCGCTCTTATCTCTGTGCAGTTTTAGCAGTTTTAAAGATAGAATTTTGAAGAAAGGCATCATTCAAGTGGCACCTTGTTAGCGAAAAAATACGTCTCTCTTTCCAGAACATAGACTCAATAGACGATGCATCTTTCCCTACAGTCCTCTCTCTCGCTTCTTCTGTCACCACTGGTTTTTCTGGCTTTAATGTCATTTACGAGGATTTACTTTTTATTTTAAAAGCTAAAATACCCGAAACTGAGTCAATTTGCTCAAATACAGTGAAAGGTGGCTACACTGAGCCACAGCGCCAGAGATCGCTAGAGAGCATTGTTCCGCCGCCTCCACTGGCACAGTCATTATTGAGATGTGCTAGAGGTCACTGCCTGGGGAGAGCTCGTAGTAGTCAGTTGGTGTTCAGATGTGCTAGTAGGGAGTGCTTGCTGAGATGTGATACTGAAAGGTTCTTGTTCAGATGTGGTAATAGCGAGGCGGTGTGGAGATATATTGTAATTATGAGAGTGATTTTGGTCAATATATGAAGGTAACGAAACTTGATTTATTTTTCATTATTTCCATGTTTTAAATAATGTGTCATTACAGGTTCAGTCAACAAAGCATCTGGCTTGGGTTCTTGGATTAGAGTGTAATTGTGGTTCTCTTGAGTAATTATGGTATTTGTATTTTCTTTAATTAATTCAGTATAATGTTATTTAAAAATTGTTGTGTTGTTGAAGAAGAACCGTGCCAGATGCGTACGTTGAGTCACACTCCCACACACAGAACAGTTACTCTTGTGCTTGTTGTTGCGTTGGTTTTATAGTTGCTGGGGGCTTAATTAATTAACTGTGTTAATGAAAATTTCCATTTCATTCTTTGTTATTGTTCTAAGCAGTCAGATTGCGTAACAATAACAGTCAGGGCCAACCGTTACGAGACTTCGTAATCGGACAGACAGCTACTAAAGCAAAAAAAAAAAAAATTAAAATTATTTGCATTAATATTTTTATTAAGCCCCCATGCACGTGGCGTCCACTGCTTCGGATCGTCCCTTGGAATTCTTCTGATTGTAGAAATAGTAGACAGTAGGATTGTTGTAGTAATTTGTAGTTAGTAATTGTAGTCTATATTGCATGTGTAGATTTGGTAATTAGCATTCTTCTAATGGTATTTTTCAAAATTTAATTTTTATTGCCTTGTATACGCGTTTGACAATTTAATGCAATTATTTCAATTGTTCGTTAATCGTGTTTGAGGGAAGCATTTCGTGTGAAGGGTATTGTTGGAGATAAAGAGTCATTGTGTGTAATTTTCATATAGTGACGAGTTTTGTATATTTTGTAAATGATTACGCGATCAATGAAAAAGGCAAAAATGATGAATAGTGAGAATGACGAAATTGTTGACATGGCGAACTCGCCAACACAGGAGAACAGTATGTTGAATAATGAAGTGGAAATCAATTTAATAAGTCGGGAAAGTAGTCCGGAACCATTTCAAAATTTTTCTCAATCAGAAAATTCACAGAATACGAGATTAACGATAGAAAATTCTGGAATAGCATCAAACACAGATAGCTTTACAGCTATGACGAATGAAACTGGTTTTGCGGGAAATGTTAGGGGCGAAAGGAATTGCGAACAAGCTAATATGGAGCAGTTGATGGGTGCAATATTAAATTTGGGATCACAAATAGGAACAATTAAAACACAGATGGGAACAATGGAAACACGGTTAGACTCACTGGGATCACAGTTGGGATCACAAATAGGCACAATTAAAACAGAGATGGAAACAATGGAAACACGGTTAGATTCACGAATAGGGACATGTTTCAAAAATATGAAAGATGAATTAAAGAAAGAAATCAGAGAAGAAGTACAACCGATTTTGAATGCTCACAATAATAGATTAATTGCAGTAGAGATTAGACAAAGGGAACAGGATAGAGAACAGGAGGAGAGAGATCGCGTGATAGTACAGAAATTTTCAGAGTTAAATTTACAACGTGCACACGATAAGGAAGAAATATTTGAGAGAATCGAGGAATCCGTACCAAATGACAGAATAAATAAACTAACACAACAATATGAACAGTTAACTACCAAATGTGTTAATACTGAAACCCGAGTCGCGACACTTACGGAAGACGTAAATAGACAGAAAGAACAAATAGGTGATTTATCGGAAAGAGTTGAGGAGATTTCAGATAAATTGACAAGTCTTAGTTTAAATGGGGATAGAGATTCAGATGATACAGCTCCATTACCATTTGCAGAAACCGAAGAGTACCAGAACATAAATAAGCATGTTGAAAATCAGGGAAAATTTAATGAACGCGTTAAAAGGGAAGTTGAGGCATTACGAAAGCAAGTCAAACAAATTGAAGGCGAAATCGTAGGAAAAGACAGCAGAAGAAATTTAGAATCACAGATAGCAGAGGGGTTTGAAGAAAGTAATTTATTTCATTTACGGGACACAACAAGAGAGCGCCAGGCGCGCGAACTTGACAATAATCGACATTCAAACTGGGACAGACGCGGTAGGTCTTTGTCGCCACGAGGCGAAAACTTTGACTATAAACACTTTTTGACTGTTCGGAAATTTAAGATCTTCCGCAATTCTAAAAATGACATACATCCATGTGCATGGTTAGATCAATTTATGTATGCACTCCCACCAAATTGGCCACTAAGTCACAAACTGGAATTTATGTGTGGATATTTAGAAAACGAACCGGCGACGCGGATGCGTGCACTCATTAGAGATTGTAATAATCTGAATGATTTTTATCATGCATTTCTATCGGCATATTGGTCCGAAAACACGCAAGACAGAGTCAAACACAGTCTTATTATGCAGCGTAATTTCAAACAGTCTGAATTCCGCACGCCAGCAGAATATTTTGAAGACATGATTCGAAAGAATCAGTTCCTTTCCAACCCTTACAGTCCGACTGAATTAATTCGCATTTGTTTAACTAAGCTGCCACAATCCATAAGACAAATTGCTTTAGCCGGAAGATGTAAAGACGACATTGAGACTTTTAAGACTTTGCTACAAGAACTTGAGTATGACAACGACGACGGGACTTCTTGTAATTTTTTCAGTAGCAGTAATTACAATACATTTTCAGAGAAAAGGGATAGTGATCGGAACGGACGTTATTTGGGTAACTTTGAGAATGACAGACGTAACAGACAGGACAATAGATACCAGCCTTATGACAATAACAGACGTTCTAACAGAAATTACACAGACAATTATAATAACGGTAATTCCTACCGGAATGATCAACCATACGGAAACAGTAATCGGTATCATCAAGATAGAAATTATTCATACAGTAACAGAAATTCTTACTACAGAAATAACCAGGGTAGTAGATACAACAATAATTTCAGAAGTGACAGTCGAAATTACACAAGAAGTAGTTATGCAGACAGACAGGAAAACAGAAATTTTAATAACAGACACAACCAAGAATTTGCATCTAACAGACAGGAAGGACCTAATTGGCATCCTCCACGTGACAGAACTTCAGAGAGACAAGTGCAATTAGTAGAAATTGATCCGCGAAATGACGCGAATAATCAAAGACGTGACGCAAACAATCGACAATGACTAGCAGCTTCGGCTTCTGGCAGCAATATAGACGGTTCAGAAAGTAATGACACTTCGACTTTACACTACGTACGACTGGAAGACATGAGAGACATTTTGTTAGACGAAAAGGAAACTAATGTAGACGCATTTTTACATCCTGTTATTGAAGTATGTGTGGGTAAGAATAAGTTCACTGCAGTTTTAGATTCTGGGAGCCCATTGAACGTCATTAGTGAATCAGTTTTTCGTATATGTGAAAGAACTATTGCCTGTCCCGTGTTACCTATTTCTAAAACTACAATTCGAGGAGCGATTTCTGGAAAAGGTGTGGAAGTTAAACAACAGACCAACCTAAATTTCATTTGTCAAGGATACGAATTTTCTGCTAATTTTATTATTGTTCCATTACTCAGTACACAGATTATTTTAGGTATGGAGTTTCTTAACGCACATAAGGCAATTTTGAACTTTAAAGAAGGAAGTGTGAATTTGACTGTTGCCGGAATGCTGAAATGTTTGAAATTTTTCGAGTGTTTAGCAAGATCTGAATCAGATACAAAATGTTTAAGGTTTCTTACTTCTGATGCTTTTGTTGAGCATTATGACGACAGTGTGTTTATTCATGACAATGACAATAGATACAGGGACGCGATGGATGATGTAATTAATAGCGAAGAATTAATTAATGAAAAGGTTAAGAAAGCTGAAGTGCCAGATGACGTTGCAAGAGAAGAGCTGCACCATATTTTGACTTCACATGCTACAGTGTTTAGTCATCACACAGGAACTATACAAGGCTTACAATATTTATTTAAAGTAAAAGAACACACACCATTTCGCGGAAAAACGTACGCTATTCCTTTGGCTTACAGAGACAAGGTTAAGAATGAACTTCAATACATGTTAGATCAGGGCATTGTTGAGCCAGCAGTCAGTCCTTATACCAGCCCATTACACGTTGTTCTTAAAAAGGATGGGTCAATTCGTTTGGTTCTGGATTCCAGACAGATAAATAATATTATTATTCCTGAAACTGACCGTCCACAAAATTTAGATGAACTTCTTCAACATTTCCATGGAATTAAAGTTTTATCCACGATTGATATGCGCGCAAGTTTTTGGCAAATAGAACTCCACCCTGATTGTAGAAAATATACTGCCTTTTTAGCCTTTGGTAACTGTTACCAGTTTCGGAAATTACCGTTTGGACTTACTGTATCTTCTGCAGCATTCATTCGTAGTTTAAATGAAATTTTACCTGTTTATCTTCGTGACAATATTACTTCTTATGTTGACGACATTCTTATTGCTAAACGTTCTTGGAGTGAGCACAACAAAATTTTGGATTCATTATTACGTATTTTTGCACGAGTTGGCATGACAGTGAACTTGGAAAAATCAGAATTTGGTCGTTCTCAGGTGAAATTTCTCGGTCACATTATTTCTACAGAAGGTATTCTCCCTGATCCAGAGAAACTAGACGCTATTCGTAATTATGCTGTTCCAACCACAAAACGTGATGTTCGTAGTTTCCTTGGTGTCTGTAATTTTCTTAGACGCTTTGTTAGATTGGACAATTTGGCCACACCTCGTTTATGTGAATTATCTGGAAAAAATTCTAATTGGTGTTGGGATGAGGAAGCTCAGTCAGAATTTGAACAACTTCGTGATGCTTTAGTTGCTGCTCCACTTCTTTCACATCCGGATTTATCTAAAGATTTTTGTTTGGCGACAGACTCATCATACAAAGGCCTAGGTGCACATTTATTCCAAGAGATAGAAGAAGACGGCGTTGTAGTACAGAAGACTATTGCATTTGGAAGTCGTGTTCTCTCTAAATCCGAAAAGAATTATTCGATTACGGAACTTGAAGCTTTGGCTGTTGTTTGGGCTTTCACAAAATTTCGCACATTTTTGTTTGGCAGACATACTAAGGTTTACACCGATCATCGAGCTCTGGAATTTCTTATGTCGACAAAATTAACTCATGGAAGATTGTCACGATGGGCGCTGTACCTACAGGAATTTGATTTTAGTATTGTTTACATACAGGGATCTTCAAATATTGTTGCTGATGCTTTATCACGTGCACCTATGGGTTTGAAACAAAGTGCTGAAGAGGACTGCAAAGAAAACCATTATTGTTTGATGTACATTCAAGGTGTTGCGTTTGAGAACTTTATTTCGTCTTCGCTCCAGGACATCGCTAAGGAGCAAAATAAGGATCCAATCTGGAAGGACATTAAGGAGAAGTGGAGGAGAAAGGAAAGCGTAGCGATCAGACAGTATTATTTAGTTCGCAATGATATTCTTTTCAAACGAAAATCGGTCGACAACTCTGTTTGGTTAGTTTGTATTCCTGATGAGTGGGTCAATAAATTGATTTGGTACACACATTTCAGTTATGCGCACTTTGGTCCCAGAAAATGCTTTCATAAATTACGAGAAAATTGCTACTTCAGTAATATGGAAAAACGTATTCGATCTGTTCTTGCCAAATGCAAATTATGTCAAAAGGCTAAGCCGCCAACAGTTTCTCACAGAGCACCGTTGTTTCCTATCATTCCAGCGAAATTAAAGGAGATGGCTGCAGTCGATTTGTTCGGTCCAGTGGTTCGTTCTACTAATGGTTTTGCGTACATTTTCGTAGCAGTGGAACTGACATCAAAATATGTGTGTTTTACACCGTTACGCAAAGCAACAGCTCGTTCAGTATCTAACGCTTTCATCAAACATTTTCTTAAAGAAGTTGGTCATGTTGATAAGGTTATATCAGATAATGGATCACAGTTTCGCTCTAAAATTTGGCTTCGTACTCTACGGCGTCGGAAGATTAAACCAATTTTCATTTCACTTTTTCACCCTCAATCTAATGCTTCAGAGAGATGGATGAAGGAAATCAATAAATTGTGTCGTCTTTATTGTCATCAGAATCACAGAACGTGGGATCAGTATCTTCATATTTTTCAAAATATTCTGAATGAACTCCCTAATGATTCAACTTCTTTACCGCCTACACTGATATTAAAAAATAAAGCACCGACAAATCGCATTTCTGAAATCGTTCCTTTTCCGCCTATACGGAAACTGCGGCATTCTGAAGTTGTGAACCTGTCTCTGCAAAATATTGCATCTGCAGCTGCTAGAAGAGAGAAATCAGCTAAGCGTCCTGGTCGTTTAAAAACTTTGTCAGTTGGTCAAAAGGTATTAATTAAGTCCCATCGTTTATCTCACAAAGGAAAAGGGATTGTGTCGCAAATTTTTTCTGCTTTATAACGGTCCATTTAGAGTTCGCAAAATTATTCATGATAACACTGTTGAAGTAGAAACTCTTAAATCACGACGCTCTAAAGGAATACATCATATATCAAACGTTAAAATTTTTGTGGAATGACATACTTGTGAGAAACTAATAGCTATACGTAAACATAGAGAGAGTACAAGGATACCGCGCTGTCTTTGTCGGCGGCACATACTCAAAGCAACAGTCAGTCTGCGCGCCGCACAAGGCAGTCGTTGACCGCAAACAATCACTTACTACGTCACGCGCCTACAGCTGATCGAGCGCTCAGTGCGAATGCACTGACAGACGTAAACAAATACACAGTTTAATTTCTCCGAATAGATTCTGTATAAAGCTATAAGGACTTCATAAATTATGTTATTAACGTTCAGTATTTTTCAGGATACGGTTGTATAAAGTATTTAAGACCTTCAGGTAAATTCTACATCTACATCTACATCTATACTCCGCGAGCCACCTTACGGTGTGTGGCGGAGGGTACTTATTGTACCACTATCTGATCCCCCCTTCCCTGTTCCATTCACGAATTGTGCGTGGGAAGAACGACTGCTTGTAAGTCTCCGTATTTGCTCTAATTTCTCGGATCTTTTCGTTGTGATCATTACGCGAGATATATGTGGGCGGTAGTAATATGTTGCCCATCTCTTCCCGGAATGTGCTCTCTCGTAATTTCGATAATAAACCTCTCCGTATTGCGTAACGCCTTTCTTGAAGTGTCCGCCACTGGAGCTTGTTCAGCATCTCCGTAACGCTCTCGCGCTGACTAAATGTCCCCATGACGAATCGCGCTGCTTTTCGCTGGATCATGTCTATCTCTTCTATTAATCCAACCTGGTAAGGGTCCCATACTGATGAGCAATACTCAAGAATCGGACGAACAAGCGTTTTGTAAGCTACTTCTTTCGTCGATGAGTCACATTTTCTTAGAATTCTTCCTATGAATCTCAACCTGGCGCCTGCTTTTCCCACTATTTGTTTTATGTGATCATTCCACTTCAGATCGCTCCGGATAGTAACTCCTAAGTATTTTACGGTCGTTACCGCTTCCAATGATTTACCACCTATGGCATAATCGTACTGGAATGGATTTCTGCCCCTATGTATGCGCATTATATTACATTTATCTACGTTTAGGGAAAGCTGCCAGCTGTCGCACCATTCATTAATCCTCTGCAGGTCTTCCTGGAGTACGTACGAGTCTTCTGATGTTGCTACTTTCTTGTAGACAACCGTGTCATCTGCAAATAGCCTCACGGAGCTACCGATGTTGTCAACTAAGTCATTTATGTATATTGTAAACAATAAAGGTCCTATCACGCTTCCTTGCGGTACTCCCGAAATTACCTCTACATCTGCAGATTTTGAACCGTTAAGAATGACATGTTGTGTTCTTTCTTCTAGGAAATCCTGAATCCAATCACAAACCTGGTCCGATATTCCGTAAGCACGTATTTTTTTCACTAAACGTAAGTGCGGAACCGTATCAAATGCCTTCCTGAAGTCCAGGAATACGGCATCAATCTGCTCGCCAGTGTCTACGGCACTGTGAATTTCTTGGGCAAATAGGGCGAGCTGGGTTTCACATGATCTCTGTTTGCGGAATCCATGTTGGTTATGATGAAGGAGATTTGTATTATCTAAGAACGTCATAATACGAGAACACAAAACATGTTCCATTATTCTACAACAGATTGACGTAAGTGAAATAGGCCTATAATTATTCGCATCTGATTTATGACCCTTCTTGAAAATGGGAACGACCTGTGCTTTCTTCCAGTCGCTAGGTACTTTACGTTCTTCCAGAGATCTACGATAAATTGCTGATAGAAAGGGGGCAAGTTCTTTAGCATAATCACTGTAGAATCTTACGGGTATCTCGTCTGGTCCGGATGCTTTTCCGCTACTAAGTGATAGTAGTTGTTTTTCAATTCCGATATCGTTTATTTCAATATTTTCCATTTTGGCGTCCGTGCGACGGCTGAAGTCAGGGACCGTGTTACGATTTTCCGCAGTGAAACAGTTTCGGAACACTGAATTCAGTATTTCTGCCTTTCTTCGGTCGTCCTCTGTTTCGGTGCCATCGTGGTCAACGAGTGACTGAATAGGGGATTTAGATCCGCTTACCGATTTTACATATGACCAAAACTTTTTAGGGTTCTTGTTTAGATTGTTTGCCAATGTTTTATGTTCGAATTCGTTGAATGCTTCTCTCATTGCTCTCTTTACGCTCTTTTTCGCTTCGTTCAGCTTTTCCTTATCAGCTATGATTCGACTACTCTTAAACCTATGATGAAGCTTTCTTTGTTTCCGTAGTACCTTTCGTACATGATTGTTATACCACGGTGGATCTTTCCCCTCGCTTTGGACCTTAGTCGGTACGAACTTATCTAAGGCGTACTGGACGATGTTTCTGAATTTTTTCCATTTTTGTTCCACATCCTCTTCCTCAGAAATGAACGTTTGATGGTGGTCACTCAGATATTCTGCGATTTGTGCCCTATCACTCTTGTTAAGCAAATAGATTTTCCTTCCTTTCTTGGCATTTCTTATTACACTTGTAGTCATTGATGCAACCACTGACTTATGATCACTGATACCCTCTTCTACATTCACGGAGTCGAAAAGTTCCGGTCTATTTGTTGCTATGAGGTCTAAAACGTTAGCTTCACGAGTTGGTTCTCTAACTATCTGCTCGAAGTAATTCTCGGACAAGGCAGTCAGGATAATGTCACAAGAGTCTCTGTCCCTGGCTCCAGTTCTGATTGTGTGACTATCCCATTCTATACCTGGTAGATTGAAGTCTCCCCCTATTACAATAGTATGATCACGAAACTTCTTCACGACGTTATGCAGGTTCTCTCTGAGGCGCTCAACTACTACGGTTGCTGATGCAGGTGGCCTATAGAAGCATCCGACTATCATATCTGACCCACCTTTGATACTTAACTTAACCCAGATTATTTCACATTCGCATTCGCTAATAACTTCACTGGATATTATTGAATTCTTTACTGCTATAAATACTCCTCCACCATTGGCGTTTATCCTATCCTTGCGGTATATATTCCATTCTGTGTCTAGGATTTCGTGTCCGACGTTAAGACGACTTGCTTTGGAGAAAATTTTCAGGAAGAAGGTCATTTCGAAGAAGAAAGTAATAAGCAAAAAAAAGGTAACGGTTAATTGAGTTTATTTTTCAGGTAACATAATTCCACTTAGGTACGTACTTTAGACGTAATTTGCTGCTTGCGATTACGTGATTCATACTTTGTGCTAATTTCATGTTCTATGAATTTACTTGTGAAGCGACGTGCTTGCGCACATTAACTGATTTTGACAATGATTGACTAATGAACAGGGTTGTTATTTGTATATATTATGCATCGCTTGGCTGCTATGCTTTTTCACTGATGTCATATTTTTCTATTATGTGCCTGCTGTGCTTATTTATTTAAATTATAATTGTCACCTGATTAATTGTGCTGATGTGGTTAGATATGTAAGTTATACTTTGTGATTTATCTGCTTGCGCCTTCATGGGTACTTATTAAGATTACATATGAACATTTATTTGCTTATGTCGATGTGATGCTAATGACCTGTTTATTGTGTAAGGCATGTTTGCTGCTGTGCGTATGGATTGCATATTTACACATTTCTGTTTTGTTGTCATAACTACTCTTCAATTTAGTATGTAGAAATGCTGATATACTGTGTACGAACATAGAGTTTAGGTTACACTGTGGTATTAATTATAGATTTTTCGCTTGGCAGAGCCTCGTTATAGGGATTGTGCTGCATCCACTTGTTGACATTCTGTTCTCTACTGGTATATTTACTCGCTATTGCATGTTTTGCTTACGCTCAGTGCCTTATATTTTTAAGATAAGAAAATGAACTGCTATAATTCGACGAACGACATTAGTAAAAGAAAGTCATAGAAGTCACATGAGCTGAGGTTTTATGGAAGCTGTATAAATTTATGCTAATAGGAAGGAAGCTAACGACATGACAGACCAAAACTAGGTTTAGACCATTGACAGTATTACACTGCATTTTTCGTGAGCAATTGAAATAAGAAGTGACACTTGACACAAAAAATACTCCACATGTTTGCTTCTGCTTTGATTCTTGAAGTGGTGTACACACTGTGAAATATTATGATCATTCACACTCCGTAATCGTACTTAATTACTGAGAGTTATTCGAACTAAGTCTGTTAGAGGTCATGTATGCATTTCTTTTATTTAATGATGGACAAGGAACCAAAATGTATCTTATAATTTATAATGAGTAGAAAATTTGTGTCAGATGGATTACACAGAGGTTGTGTGTGGACACTGTGTCTTCGGATTGTATGGGATGATGAGGTTTGCATTAGGTTTTTATCTGTACTTGTTCGAGGAGACTGACTAGAGGAAAGTGTTGCTATGGAAGCGAAATGATATTGGTGCTGAGGTTTATATGTATCGACGTATTATTGAGGTATTGAGATTAGGTGAAGTAGATGATTATTGGAGTTTTCGTGGACAAAAGGTAAGGTAAATGATATTGATGATCGACGTATTGAAAAGGTATTAGTGAAGTATTGAGATGTTGTGATGCTAATGATTATTGGAGTTTTGGTGGATAAGAGGTAAAGTAAATGAGGAGCATATTGTTTTTGTTGGTTTATATGGAACAAGGAGGATGAAGATGGCAGACTAGAACACTAAAGTAGGAAGAAGATTGCCTACACACACACTTTGTTAAATCAATAAGCAATATACACTTTTTTTTTAAGAGAGGAAGTATTTGCATATCTTGGCTCACTGACAGTTGTTCAGCAACAGTACATTTTGATCTGGCTTGGCAAACATTGGTCTTGACATGATGACTATGACGTTGACTTACCTATTATTGACTGTTATACATTGCTGCCACTACTACTTGATACACATGATGAACATCAACTTTTGACAGAATTGCATTTACACAGTTAACACTATTCAACTACACAATAGCACTAATGGGATGAAAGATGAGTGAGTGTGTTTTGTGTGTTTTCCTTTTATAATCCCAGAGAAGTGATCCCAACCTATCTCCTAAATATTATTTCACTTGTTTGTTGTGGCTTGCACTGACACCCATAAATATTATAGGCTAACTGTTATTGTGTACTGTAATAGTTAATGTGACAATTACGTGATATCATTTGTGTGTTTATTATGATTTGTATGTTTAGTGTAAGAGCATTGATAATAATTTGTTAAAGAAATTGTATGTGCATTCAAACTATTGTTCATGACTGAACTGTCTCAGTAGTTATGGTGAATAGTATGGACTGTTACTTGCACCTTTTCTACATGATTGGTGCTACAAGGATATGTTTAATTTCTGCTGATGAACTGTGTGATCAGTGATTGTAAAAAAAAATTATGGACTGTTACTTGTACCTTTTCTACAATATTGGTGCCACTAGGACATGTTTAATTTCTGCTTATAAACTCTGATGAACAGTGTGATCAGTGACAGTGTATTTTATGGAACTGCTTCTGCTGAGAAATGTGACTTGTTGCTGTGTGTACCTGCTCAGCTTTGCTGGTGCCACTAATGGACTGCTTCTACTGAAATGGTGTTACCTGTTGGTGTCTGCACCTACTCAACATTGCGGGTGCCACTGATGGACTGCTTCTACCGAAATGATGTCACCTGTTGATGTCTGCACCTACTCAACATTGCTGGGTGCCACTGATGGACTGCTTCTACTGAAAAGATGTCACCTGTTGATGTCTGCACCTGCTCAACATTGCTGGGTGCCACTGATGGATTGCTTCTACTGAAATGAAGTCACCTGTTGCTGTGTGCACCTGATCAACATTGCTGGTGCCACTAATGGACTGCTTCTACTGAAATGGTGTTACTTGTTGGTGTCTGCACCTACTCAACATTGCTGGGTGCCACTGATGGATTGCTTCTACTGAAATGAAGTCACCTGTTGCTGTGTGCACCTGATCAACATTGCGGGTGCCACTGATGGACTGCTTCTATTGAAAAAATGTTACTTATTGGTTTTTGCACCTGTTGACCATTGCTGGGTGCTACTGCTGGAACTGTCAACTGCTTATTCTTGGGCTATGGAAAGCGTTTATGTGAATATTTGTATAAACTGATTTTTTGTGTATTACTGTTTGTGGAAAGCTATGAGACTCTTACCTGCACATATTCGTCATTGCTGACGCTATTGATTGAATTGTTTAACCACATAATACTTGTGTAAACTATTATGTAAAGTCACATGTATGAAAGAATTTGTATTGCTTACTGTATTCTATATAATAGGTTATTGAAAGGTCAGTGCAAAGCCAAAATTTTATCTAGTTATATGATATTTACGTATTAATATTATCTTTTATTTTTGTCTATATTTTTTTGACGAATTTGGTGGTATTTTCACCACCAATGCTGGCAAAAATACCATCAAATTCTAGCCGTGGAGGAAGGGCATATGAAAGGTGGCTACACTGAGCCACAGCGCCAGAGATCGCTAGAGAGCATTGTTCCGCCGCCTCCACTGGCACAGTCATTATTGAGATGTGCTAGAGGTCACTGCTTGGGGAGAGCTCGTAGTAGTCAGTTGGTGTTCAGATGTGCTAGTAGGGAGTGCTTGCTGAGATGTGATACTGAAAGGTTCTTGTTCAGATGTGGTAATAGCGAGGCGGTGTGGAGATATATTGTAATTATGAGAGTGATTTTGGTCAATATATGAAGGTAACGAAACTTGATTTATTTTTCATTATTTCCATGTTTTAAATAATGTGTCATTACAGGTTCAGTCAACAAAGCATCTGGCTTGGGTTCTTGGATTAGAGTGTAATTGTGGTTCTCTTGAGTAATTATGGTATTTATATTTTCTTTAATTAATTCAGTATAATGTTATTTAAAAATTGTTGTGTTGTTGAAGAAGAACCGTGCCAGATGCGTACGTTGAGTCACACTCCCACACACAGAACAGTTACTCTTGTGCTTGTTGTTGCGTTGGTTTTATAGTTGCTGGGGGCTTAATTAATTAACTGTGTTAATGAAAATTTCCATTTCATTCTTTGTTATTGTTCTAAGCAGTCAGATTGCGTAACAATAACAGTCAGGGCCAACCGTTACGAGACTTCGTAATCGGACAGACAGCTACTAAAGCAAAAAAAAAAAAATTAAAATTATTTGCATTAATATTTTTATTAAGCCCCCATGCAACAGTTAGAATTCATCGTATTTTATAAATAAAACTGCAGTGTCTTAAAACTAAATAACATATATTCCAGATTAATGTATTCTTTAATATACAAGGTAAAGAGGTTTTTGGTGGTTATTTATAGGACGTACAGTGTTACACCACATTTAAATTCCGCGAGAAAAGCGGGACTCGAAACCATGGCTATCTGTTTTCGGATGGCCAGGCTGAGGTCTTAGAGCACTTCTGAGATAAAGGTTAAAATTAACACTTCTTCTAAAATAATACACACATCCTGAATTTTTTAAATAAGGATTTCGTTTCTCCATGTGTCTACACTAAATTCTATTATTCTGCTTTTTTATGTTCATTTTGTGAAGGTTTCGTTTCCTAGCAATCTTGCAATCTGCACAGTTTTCCTTCTGTAACCCTCATCCATAAATCCACTATTTTGTTGCCCATTTCTGTTTTAAAATCCTTCCCACTTTGGCTGGCAATGGAGACAATTATCCCCTTCATTGGCAGGTTACATGCCTCTTTAGCTGAGCTGGACTGTTTGAACTGACCGCTTATCACTTTTAGGAATATTTCCTCCCATACTATGAGCTTTTCAATGTAATACGGTTCATCTATTCTTTTTAATTTTGTTTTCAAACTACTCAAGCTGCACTGGAATATTGTGCACAGTGGCTGTCTTTTGCCGCATAGTATCTAATTTCTATCATCACCGCGTACCACCATGCCTAACTAATCCTTGTTCCTATAACAAATGTAACCCACAGAAGCTGCTTTTTGATATGGCCTCTGAAGTAAAGTACTACACCCTACTTATAGACTTGAAGTAAGCAGTCGATTTGTACTTAGTTAATCAAGGCTGAGTGTCGGCTTGTAGGTACATAGGAAGGGCATACAACAATCATAAACTGGAGAAAGGGCAAATTTAAATGCACTGAATCTGATGGAAAACGTTGCGCTAGTATTGGTCATCAAGTTTCAATGGTTAACAAAAACATCTGTTCAACGAAAGTTTCAAATTTAATACAATATGGTATTTAGAAAGCACTTTAAGACTGAGACGAAAAGAAAGAGAGAAAGAAATGTGTGACAATGGAAAGCTACACTAATTTTTTCGCTCAGGCATTCTACTTAATTAAGAAGTCTTAACGGTTTTCATAATCTTGATGAAAATTGCTAATTATAAACTGGGAAGAAATGTATCAAAATTACTGTAAAGTAAAATGACGAGGGCGTACTGAAAGGTAATGTCCCTGAATTTATTTATGTGAAAACTTTTAAAGATTTTTAAATAAAACAAAATAATATTTAGCAGTCTTCATCTTTATTCTTCATGTCGACATATTTATTTCGCAACATAGTGACCTTGGTGACGAAGACATTTCTCCGAACGAGAGACCAGCTTCCTGATATCGTCAGTATGGAACGTTTGTCTTCGTTGACAGAGCCATAACCGCAACTCTGCATCACTGTCAAGATGAAGTGCTCAGAGCTGTTCTTTAAGTTCAGGAAACAGATGAAAGTCGGATGCAGCCAGGTTGGGACTGTATGGAGGACGATCGATGACAGTGAAATCAGGGCGTCAGACTGTTGCAGATGCCGCAGCGGTCGTGTGTAATCTGGTTGTGCCACGTTGAAGCAGAGGGGGCTCCTTGTGCGGATGAACTGTTCGAAACTCGATTACAGTACGCTGTTGCTCACGCACCGACATAGTTACGCTACGCACCGCCACATTACACGCTACGGTTTGGAGCTCTCTAGCGGAAAGCTGCTGCAAATATGTATACTTGAAGAATAAAGACTCAAGAGTTTTCAGATAAAAAGTTCTGAGGTACTACTTTTCAGCACGCCCTCTTACTCCGCCCTTTTAGGATGCGGTCTCTGCTTTACGTCTCTCTGTCATCGTAGAACCACAAAGAAAGTCGGCATGGGTACAGTAGTTACTAACTCATATGCTAAACATATTATTTCACTTTAACTAAAACAGGCAACCAACATACCAGAGAGGAAGACATATCCTACTCATCGTTAAGTTACCTGCTTTGACGATGCCAGGCCACCGATTCAAGAATAACATTCAAACGCTTTTATTTTTATTTTCATTACTGGAATATGGCTAATATTGAACAATAACACGGATAGCTGTCAAAGTGAGAGTTTTACTATACCCAAATCTCCCTGTCGCTGACAATAATTTTTCCTCTTAGATGACTTACGTGTAGTTATAGTTTTCTTCTGTTTGCTCTGTGTTATTTCTTTCTCTACGTTAAGGATGCTGTGTTCCGCCATACTGCTGACTGCGTGGCCTTCTGTATAATGCATAAAAAAGTGGAAATCAAACAATAATATTTATTCATGATTAAGTACTGGAAAAGACATAGATGGTAGTTTTATCGGATGGTATCCATTTTGATACAAAATTGTTACTACTCCCCCAAGGTAATATTACGCCAGAACTAAAACCGTGAACAATTCAAATTGAAAACCTCGAGTTTCATAAAATAATTTTGATGTCGGCGCACTTATCTCTGTCCTGCCGAACAGGCCATGAAGGCCCAACGGTACCGACAGGTCGCGGTGTCATCCTCAGCTCATAAGCATCACTGGATGCGAATGTGGAGGGCCATGTGGTCAGCACACAGCTCTCCCGGCCGTAATTCAGTTTCCGAGACCGGAGCCGCTACTTTTCAATCAACTAACTCCTCAGTTTGCCTCACAATTGCCAAGAGCACCCCGCTTGCCATCAGCGCTCGGCAGATCTGATGGTCACCGATCCAAGTGCTTGCCCAGCCCGACAGCGCTTAAGTTCGGTGATCTGACGGGAACCGGTGTGTACTTATCTACTCTTGTTTATTTTGTACTCCATTTTAAATCTGTCCCAAAGGATCTGGAATTACCTTTTATTGCATTGTATGGTTCTTATTGTGAATGATGCATAGGGATCTGAACTAATTACAAGCTGAATTGTAGGAAGAGAAGCTCATGGTATTTAAGGGATATGAAATGTAATACCGTAGTATTAAACTAATTAAAGTATGCTGACAGACGCAGGAATCAAAAAGAAACCCATGTAGAAGGTAAGAGAAGTGGCATCTCTGGTGGAGGCAAATGCCAGTGTGGGACCAGAGAGAATTCCTGCTGCCTCTTATGTGATCTTGATCTATGGAAGTGGGCCTGAGAAGTGCTCCAATCGGGTTTTGGGGTGCAATAAATGTGGGCATTGTACGTAATGGTAACGTTTCACATTTTATACTTAAGTGTGATTGAGTCAAAATAGGAGCTTGCATAACTAGCACATAAACTAGTTTGACTCACCAGAATACTGACGAGGACCGAAAACTTTCACCACATATCACTGTAGAATGTTTATTATAGCTTCATTCAACTATGCTTGACGGTCGAGGAACCATACAAAAGTGAAACTATTTGTTTGGGTAGAGGAAAATATGTGTTTCAAGAAATGTAATTAGTGTGTTTCTTAAAGTACTCAAGGCTTCATGAATATTTTCCGGAAGATGATTGCTTGGTTGTCAACAGGAATATCGAGGCTACAAATCAGCATTATACTGCTGTAGTCCTGAAATCTCACAGAATGTTTCTGATCAATTGCATGTGTAGTGGTGACTGCATGTCCTTCTGAATACTGGTTGCCGCTAATGGTTTCATTTTTTCAGGAAACAGTCCGGCTCTGCCATTACAAACGTTAGGTTATGACATCAGGAACTTTATTCCGACCAACAGAATTCCCTGGTACTCTGCCACAACAACACCTTACCGATCTTTAACTGTATTGTGGAGGGTGATGTCAACTGGTCAGCTCCAAGACATAAAGATAAATAGATATAAAGTTATTAACAAATCCATTGTGAGGAGATTCTCAAGGTTATTGAACACATACAGCAAACAAAAAATACGTAATACGCTTTCAGAAAAGAAGAGGTACACTGAGAAGCCAAGCTATGCTTGACAGTCGAGGAACCATACAAAGGTGAAACTATTTGTTTGGGTAGAGGAAAATATGTGTTTCAAGAAATGTAATTAGTGTGTTTCTTAAAGTACTCAAGGCTTAATGAATATTTTCCGGAAGATGATTGCTTGGTTGTCAACAGGAATTTCGAGGCTACAAATCAGCATTATACTGCTGCAGTCCTGAAATCTCACAGAATGTTTCTGATCAATTGCATGTGTAGTGGTGAATGCATGTCCTTCTGAATACTGGTTGCCGCTAATGGTTTCATTTTTTCAGGAAACAGTCCGGCTCTGCCATTACAAACGTTAGGTTATGACATCAGGAACTTTATTCCGACCAACAGAATTCCCTGGTACTCTGCCACAACAACACCTTACCGATCTTTAACTGTATTGTGGAGGGTGATGTCAACTGGTCAGCTCCAAGACATAAAGATAAATAGATATAAAGTTATTAACAAATCCATTGTGAGGAGATTCTCAAGGTTATTGAACACATACAGCAAACAAAAAATACGTAATACGCTTTCAGAAAAGAAGAGGTACACTGAGAAGCCAAGCTATGCTTGACAGTCGAGGAACCATACAAAGGTGAAACTATTTGTTTGGGTAGAGGAAAATATGTGTTTCAAGAAATGTAAATAGTGTGTTTCTTAAAGTACTCAAGGCTTAATGAATATTTTCCGGACGATGATTGCTTGGTTGTCAACAGGAATTTCGAGGCTACAAATCAGCATTATACTGCTGTAGTCCTGAAATCTCACAGAATGTTTCTGATCAATTGCATGTGTAGTGGTGAATTCATGTCCTTCTGAATACTGGTTGCCGCTAATGGTTTCATTTTTTCAGGAAACAGTCCGGCTCTGCCATTACAAACGTTAGGTTATGACATCAGGAACTTTATTCCGACCAACAGAATTCCCTGGTACTCTGCCACAACAACACCTTACCGAACTTTAACTGTATTGTGGAGGGTGATGTCAACTGGTCAGCTCCAAGACATAAAGATAAATAGATATAAAGACCAGAAAGGAAGCGAGTACGAGGCATGTGTTGCGAGCTGCATACTTCACAAACCAAGGCGTCGCCATGGCATCAATGATAAGTTTGAATAAAAACAATGCCAATTACCGTTCTATAGGTTTATTTCTAGGCAAGCAGTTTCGACGTTACACTACGTCATCTTCAGGCATAAACTGCTCCGTTCCAGTAACCTTCTTTGTTATAAATTTATAACAAGGAGGTTACTGGATTGGAGCAGTTTAGGCCTGAAGATGACATAGTGTAACGTTGAAATTGGTTGTCTAGAAATAAACCTATACAACGGCGATTGGTATTGTTTTTATTGAATATTGAAGAGCCATAGTTCGATACTCCACCAGAAGATGGAGTTACATTCAGTGATAATAGGCTCGCCCCTGCTGCAGCTTCACGAGTACGACCAGTCTGAGATGTGTGGTGCATCGATCGCTTCGCACCCGTCGACTCGTTCTCTCTTCCTGAAACGTGCAGGAGTGAGAGGGTAGTCGTGAATTATTCTTAGTGTGGAAGGTGAGTACGCGATGCTGGTACTGTAAGGTATCACTGTCAAGGTGAAATGACTGACTGTTGGGATCAGAAGGCCTTTAACGAAGCTGTGTTTTATGAGACAATGGAGAGCATAAGACGAAAATTAATTGATGCCAAGTAAGCAACTGCAAATGTATTCCATTAGATGAGCGGTGATATCTGGAATAAGTTCCATGCTATAGTTCACACTTGAAAGAACAAACAAATTTCGTCCTATGCAAACAAAATGGTTGTACGCTTGTTTATTCCACCTCCTCGTTGAGAGAACGTGTTTTGTGTCAAACGAAAACTGGGCACACAGCAACATTGTTGTTATATTTCTGCATCAAAATAAGAGGGAATATCTGTATTCATTTGGCCATGGCTACTTGCGGATATTGGCCTATACGGAGCTTATCGTTCATTCCTGTAATTTATTTTAATAGTTAACCATCATTTAGAGACTATACTTCGTACTCGTGTCAAACTTTCTAGCACTTTCGTTACAAACTCGTTGATGTCTCGAAAGGATGTTTGTGCCAACGTAATCGGTAGACCTTTCTGTGAATAGAAATTAAATATTAAAATAAATTTATAGCAGTCGTCGAAAAAGTTTTATCTATATAAATGTAAATATGAAAAGAACAATGTACACTGCTAACGGATCAGATGTTATAATTGTAAATAATAATCGTCAAGCCCCATGGTTGCTTCTATTAGTTAGGCAGGTCGGACGCTTTTTGACATTTCAGACCGCAATTTAGAATGGCTATAAAGCCGAAATCAAGCTTATGTGAAATAGGTGAATAGTAATTTACAATTTAATGATGAAAATTTATTTCAAAACGGTTTCGTGTGTAGCGGGATTGTCGCGAGTTTCCGGTTGTACTACGAACTCCTGTGCTCGCTCTCCTATCCAAACGAGGTGGGCGCACTTGCAGCCAACAACAGACCAAGGTAACGAGTGCCCTCCGCCATATACTCCCGGCACGACTCTACGGGCACACAGGGACGGCAAGTTTGGAGATGACGTCACAGGACTCGCTAGATAGTCTTAAATAAGTATAAGGAGCTCATTTCTGATCTCTACTGACCACCTACTTAGTAGCGTGTTGGTCTACCTTTCTAAGATAATACAGCAGCGATTCTGCGTGGCGTGGATTGCACAGGGCCTTGGTGGGTTTCCTGAGCCGTTTCACACCAGGTGTCTACGCACATGTCTCGAAGTTCTCTTCAATTTCAGACCGGTATTTTCTGAACGTGGAGCTGGCAGCCGTTTCCATTTCAGATATATTCAGTTGCTTTCGGATCGGGCAAATTTGGTAGCCAAGGCATGGGAACATTCTTGCTTGATTCTAGCCTTCTGAAACGGGAATTTATCATGCTGAAAGATGGCATTGCCTTCAGGGAAAACATGAAGCATAGGGCGAAGAAGATGGACCGCATTAATATTCACATAGTCCACAGCAATCATGGTGCCTTAGCTCACTGCCACATGTGTCATGGAAACCCAGGTAAATGTCCCATATATCAAAATACTGCCTCCACGGTCCAGCGTCCATTGCACAGCGCATGTTTCGTGTAGCCATTCGGCTTGTTGACGTGTATCTGTATATACCTGGTGTAACAAGAAATGTGATTTATCAGAACAGACGAAATAAGCTCTAAGGCTGAAAAAAAGACTCTGAACCACGTAGCGTTTATCCAAATGGAGTGGTAATCGGTAGATGTGACGTACATGTGCAGAAAAATAAATGATTACAGTTTCAAAAACATTGGATGTTTTATTCAAGAGAAAGAACTTCACATACTGAGAAAGCCAATAACGCACTGTTCCATCTTGAGCCCTTACGCAAGCAATTATTCGAATTGCTTGATTTATAGACTTCTTGATGTCCTCCTGAGAGATATAGTGCCAAATTCTGCCGATTGGCGCGCTAGATCGTAAGAATCCCAAGCTGGTTGGAGGGCCCTGCCCGTAGTGTTCAAAATGTTATGAACTGGGGAGAGATCTGGCAACTTTTCTGGCCAAGGTAGGGTTTGGTAAGCAGGAAGACAAGCAGGAGAAACTCTCCTCGTATGCGGACGGGCATTAGCTTGTTGAAGTGTTAGCCCAGAATGGCTCGCCGTGAAGGGCAACTGAGGCGGCCTAGAATATCATCATCTACCGTTTTGCTGTAAGGGGGCCGCGGATAACAATCAGTGGGGTCCTGTTATTAAAATAACTGGCACCCCAGAGCATCAATGCTGGTTGTCGAGCCGTAAGGAGGGTAACAGTCAGGCTGGTATCCCACCGGTGTCTGGGGTGTCTCCAGACAAGACTTTGCTGGTCATCGGGGCTCATTTCGAGGCTGGACTCTACTCCAGTGACTAAGATTCGCCGGCCGCGGTGGCCGTGCGGTTCTGGCGCTGCAGTCTGGAACCGCGGGACTGCTACGGTCGCAGGTTCGAATCCTGCCTCGGGCATGGGTGTGTGTGATGTGCTTAGGTTATTTAAGTAGTTCTAAGTTCTAGGGGACTTATGACCTAAGATGTTGAGTCCCATAGTGCTCAGAGCCATTTTAACCATTTTTGACTAAGATTCCAGGCTGATTTTGCCCGACACCACCGCAAACAGGGTCGTCAATGGTAGTCAGACAAAAGTGGGCCATGAGCTCAGCCCCATTTTTATTGAGCCTTCTATTTATAGTTCTTGTAGTCACTGAGCACCAGTTGCAGATTGGATCGATGATGATGATGATGAATACTGGGCTCTGAATGCCTCTCTGACAATTGCTCGGTCCTCATGTTCTGTCATCTCGCTAGGCTGACCGCTTCCTTTTCGTCGCTGTGTTTGGTCATGGCTCATTCATTCCTACCAACATCGTCGAATAGTGGCATTGCTCCTATTCAATTATTAAACAATTTGCTGGTTACTCCAATCGGCTTCTTTGAGCCCAACTATACGTCCCCTCTGTCATAAGCTGAAATATTGTTCACGAGCCTGTCTCCGAGGCAAAGCTGCCTGACCAACTGAGATATCAGTTTCACGAGTTAGCATAACATCTTCGTGCTGCTACGCGACCAATCTCTAAGATCCCTGCTCTCTACAATGCTAACTGTCTGCGCAGTTGGTTTAACATAGCAATGCGAAGGAGTCGTCTGCTGGAAAGCCAATTGTTTAACCGAGTGCTCCGAACGGTGTTCTTCGAAACACTTTTGCCTGCATCGGCTTGGCACGCTGTAGTCAGATGTGCCACAGATTGCTGCTTTTTTTACTGAACAGATCCAGAAAGCCTCTGAACCACACGTTCTGTGATAAGACGTCAACGTCCAACACATTGTCGCCTACTCGTGGGTCCACCAGTTCCTATGGAGGTTCACGACAGCAACACGCAAACAGCCGGCCGTCTTCGAGGTATCCGAGATGCTCGTTCCATGTTACAGGGCCATAAAAATCTACCCTCCATTAGAATCGATTACGTCATGGATTTCCTCATTTGTGCCGTTTATCGTCGACAGAATAATTCCTCATTTGTCTCCACTTCGCTCATGTACTCTCCTTACCGCGTCATATGCCCGCATCGTTTAGGTGGCATTCAGTCTCGCTGTGCACGGTGCTCATCAGTGTATGGTAATATTTCTTTCACAGTTATTAACTCAAGTGAGGCTGAATATAGATAAATATGTAACAAATTATCATACACTATCTGATCAAAAGTGTCCGTACAGATATTAGTGGACATTAATACGGGCTGTGTACGCCCTCCGCCTTTTTAACGGCTAGACTTCTGCGTGGGACACTTTCGTGAGGTATTTGAATGCTGTGGAGGAGTGCCAATCCGTTCCTCCTCAATAGCCGAAACCAGAGAAGATACTGGTGTGCGATGCTGGGATCTAACGGGAATTCGACGTTGTAACTCATCCCGAGGGTGTCCCATTGGGTTCAGATTGGGGCTTCTGTGCACACTAGTCCATTTCAGGAATGTTACTGCACACAAACCATTGTCCCGCAGATGGTGTTTTACGACAAGTTGCTTGTCGTACTGACACAGTCTTCGTGTCCGAACTGATTCTTTATTGTACGCATTACACAATGCTGTAAAGTGTGGCGTTTGGCGTTTCTTCAATGTAACAGTACACGATCAAGCAATTTGTCAGATTGTACTACGTTTGCCAAATATTTGGCCGTGTACGGTGCTCACTGAAGTGTTTGTCAAAACAGAGAGGGTTTTTTTGTGTTTGAGAGAAATTTTGATTGACGCGGTTTGTTTTGATGATTAACTGCATACTCGTATGTTTAGTAGAAAGGAGTTTTACTACGATTCATCTCACAGTGTCGTGAGGATCCACAACTATGGAAACTACGATCAATGATAAAAACCGAAACAGTACTGGCAATTATCAAAATGGTGTATGTGTTGCGTCTTTCCCAGCCCTATATTATGCTGGTTAAGAAGTTAGCTAGCAAATCAATGTTGTACGTACAACACACAAGCGGAGTGCAATGGAATAAAAAGAATCGCTTGGGTTCTTCCGTGTACGCTATATGTTCTCACATAGTGCTATTTTAAAACACAGTCATTAGCGTACCAAGTAGAAGAGAATAGTTTTTCTCCTGATATTATCTTCTTTGTCGATGTAATGACGAAGTAACTCTAAACAAGTTATTACAAGTTTCACTGTCCATCATGAGAAAGTTGCTGTAATCATCGGATTCCGAGAGTAACTTTTTCCTTAACAGGTTTTCATGAGTATATTTCCCTGGGCCAGCATATTGTTTTCGGTGAACAGAAGGTGATTCCAATCCTGAGCGGTTCATTCGGCTTGTTTTTGGGTCCATCTGTAACGCGCTGCATGGTGACGTGCTTGCAGAGATAAACCTCGCCATGGACGTCGGGAGTGAAGTTACGCATCATGCGGCCTATTGCGCACAGGTTGAGTCGTCACACGACGTTTTGTGGCTGCACGAAAAGCATTATTCAAAATGGTGGCGTTGCTGCCAGGGTTTCTCCGAGCCATAATCCATAGGTAGCGGTCATTTACTGCAGTAGTAGCCCTTGGGCGGCCTGAGCGAGGCATCTCATCGACAGTTCCTGTCTCTCTGTATCTCCTCCATGTCCGAACTACATTGCTTTGGTTCACTCCGAGACGCCTGGACACTTCCCTTGTTGAGGGCCCATTCTGGCACAAAGTAGCAATGGGGACGCGTCTAGGCACGGGTGAACTACAGACAACACGAGCCGTGGACCTCCTTCCTGGTGGAATGGCTGGAACTGATCCCCTGTTGGACCCCCTCCGTCTAACGCGCTGCTCACGCACGGTTGTTTACATCTTTGAGCGGGCTTAGTGACATCTCCGAACAGTCAAAGGGACTGTGTCTGTGATACAATATCCACAGTCAATGTCTACCTTCAGGAGTTCTGGGAACAGGGGCGATGCAAAACTTTTTTTGATGAGTGTAATTTGTAGACAGACTCTGAAAAAGCAGACAGTATATTATGTTTTCTAAAAGTTACAGTGTTTATTGTCTGGTTACACTAATAATTTGATCTTTTACTGAACTCAGAATAACGTATTTTAATTAATTTTGATCATGATCACAATGACTTGAATTTTGCTTGAATTTAAGGACGTAAGTATGTCGTCTCTCCTGTATATTTTTTTTTATCTTCTCGCGTATTGAATCAGATATCAAAAGAAGTTGTATTTTAGAGATTATACAGGAATACGTAATAGTAATTATTAGAAAAAATATTCTGAGATCACTTTTAGGTCCGATAGGAAAATACAGGTGCACGAATCTGCATCCGAGGCAGAACGCAGTCTGTGGTTAGATCAGAAAATGGCTAAGAAAATATACCCAAAACAATTGTCAGCGTGTTAATTATTTCGTTTTCTGCAGTGGAAAACAGTAGTATTAATTGCTTCACGATGGGATAGTCATACTGTAATTACTCGTCACGTCATTTGACAATGTTTTTTGAAGATACCAAAGGCAGATGAATCTGAAATTGATAGCTGGTATATGCGTTGCGTCTATGTTCACGGTGTAGCATTGTTGACTGCTAATGAGACTCTGGCCAGAATTTTTCGTGGAATAATTACTCGTCGAACTCGTAAAATCGCACAAAAAGACTTTTAATGAAGACGACGAAACGGAAATCTTAATTATCACAGCAGATGGTCGTCCTCGGACTTTAATTAATGAAGTCTGTCTAGCTGAATTAACGTCTGCAGTGAACATGTCCATCAAGTTGATCATTACCAGTAGTGCCTTCCTCCAGTCTTCCAAATGGAATCTGCCAAATGCTGTTGCAATTCAGTAGCCGAAATACATAGTTCTGCACTTTTCAGTTCTTTTTATTTGTCAAGTGGTACACATGCAACTCACGTACAAAGTTTTTTTTCCGAACAGCTAAGTAGAGTGACTGCAAAACTAAAAATCAAGCCGTGAACTGGTAATCGTATGGAATTATTGGCCCAGAGATCCCATTTGCCGTAGTCTAGCCTTTCTATGTGACACCATTTCGATGACTTGCGGATCGAATAATATCATGTGACTCAACGTCCTGGAACACATCTTTCGATTGGGCGTCACTTTCGTGACTTAAGTGTCCCTGCACCGATGTCAGCCGACGTACCCAGCTGGTCACCAGTCCATGTGATAACCACACCCGACGTTGCCCCGATTCGGTGACCGGGCAAGACCGATGTTTCCAACGCGGCAGCGCCGTTGGCACGATAATACAAAATACACGTTCTGTAGCACTTTAAACATGCTGGCAAAAAAAGCAACATCGAAAATAAATACATCTCTCTGACTAAATAGAGTGTGGCAGACACAATGACAACTGTGGAGAAGTAGTTGAAGGAATTATGTGAAACATGGGCTTATCGAACATGGGTAACTTTAAATTCTACTGAGGTACGTTTTTGGTCATACGGCAACCACCAAAATAACGCGATTTCAAGTAAGAGCCTGCCCTTACTGAGCTTAAGATACCGAAATCTCTCATTTCACAAAAGATAGTGAAATGTGGAGGAAATGTAAGGAGAAAGATTTCGGGATACAGATTTACGAAGTAATAGTAGCGATTTTGGTTAGTAATTAAAACGTCATCGCTCCCAGGTTTTGAACAAAATCAATCAAAAATGGCGGCCTACAACTTCCGACATGATAAGTCATCCTCATTCAGCCAACGGCCTTGTCAAAGAGGACAGAGGAGCGAATGGAGCTTCAGTGAACTCTCATGCCCTTTGGGTGGGAAACTGCCTCTAAAGGCGGAAGAATCTGCAATGTTCAACGGCATGGGGATGCAGAAGGCAATGGAAACCACTGCATTAAAGACACAGAGTATCCACAGGACACGTAGCCTGTAATTTAAAAAAAAAATGTCTTGATGATCTGTCCACTGGCAGAACATCCGGATTGGTCGCCTATTCGGATCTTCGGGAGGGGACTGCCAACAGGGAGGTGACCATGAGAAAAAAGTTGACTAACCAATGACAGGATAACGTCCTACGAGTCGGGGCATGGAGTTCCGGAAGTTAGAATGTGGTAGGGAATATAGAAAATGAGAAAATGGAAATTCTAAGGCTCACTCTAATATACTGAGGGTCCAGTGAAGTGAAATAGAAAGATGACAAGCTTTCCTGGTCAGGCGAGTGTAGGGTAACATAAAAAGTAAGAGAAAATGGTATAACGGGACTAGAAAGTGAGCTACTGTGAACAGTTCAGTGATAGGGTCTTTTCTCGTCAGAATCAACAGTAAATCAACACGGACAACGGTAGTTCTTGTGTACATACTGACGTCACACGCTCATGATGAAGAGATAGAGAAAGTATGAGGATACTGAAAAGGTAATTCACTACGTAAAGGGAGATGAAAATCTAATAGTCGTAGGGAACAGGAATGCGGTGACAGGGGAAGGAGTGGAAAGAAGGTTTACGGGAGAATATGGGCTAAGTACTAGGAATGAGAGAGGAGAAAGACTCCACAATGGATCAACAGTCAATTTCAGCTAGTAACAGCAAATACTGTGTTCAAGAGTCACAAGAGGAGTAGTTGTACTTGGGAAAGGCCGGGAGTCACGGGAAGATTTTACTTAGATTACGACAGCTAGGGATCTTACAAATTCTTAGGTCAACTATTTGAATACTGTATTGAATGTGCACCTGTCTACGTCGATGGAGTCAGCGTCCATTGCCCAGACCCCACAAATGCCTCAGACCGCAGGAAGGAATAAACTATATCTTACTCTGGCAACGTGGCACACATAGAGTGTTTTATGATGAGGATCGCTTCAGCTGCCCTCCAGTCACGGCTGCACAAGTGTTTCTTTTTCTTTACTTGCACATTCTGTTTTGCAGCAAGGAAACGTCTGGTCAACTTTTTGTGAAATGTACAATCCTTCTTCGAAGAACGTGAGTGGTATACAGTTGATGGCAACATTCGTTATCAGCTGTTAGTTGCATGATGGTCTGATATGAAAATATAGATATTTGTTATTTTATTTTTATTAAAAGATCTTTGATAATGTCCTTATCTTCCGTGGTGTTTAAGTTTTCTCTTAGGTTAGTGCAATTTCTGGTCTCTCCCAACCAGGGTAGCACAGAGTTTTGCTACGTCTCAGCGAATATTTTGAGCAGAGAGCTCAAATTCGAGACGTATTTCATCGTAGCATGATTTATATAAACCTGTTGCAAATAATTATATGAGCGTCGCTAAGAGTTTAGTCATTAACTGTGCGCTGTTTAAACGGTTTAGAATCCGAAACATAGGGCAAATTTCCAACGAACTGTTTCTCGCGAGAACTCGAAGATACTTTCTGGCAAAATGTGATACAGTGATATACGTACGGCATACGGATACAGTTCTCACCAGAGAAAGTAATGGCTGAAAGAAGAAGCACCATTTGGAGGTGTGAAGAACATATCGTCAAATATCCCACTGAATCGCACTATTAGCAACATATTTCTGGATGATATGCAATGTTGGTTTTATAAATGCATATTTGACTACAGGGAACTTCGTTCTGGACTGAAAACGGACGAAAAATGCATTGAAGTCAGCATTTTGATTAGGCATTTTGTACAGAGAATGAAAACGACCCAATAAGATTTCAGACGAGGGTAAGAACTGGAAACAATTCATGGACGACTCAATACTACAGGTGGACCAAGAAGAGAAGCAAGAGTCGTATTCCGCTTGACTACTGGCTGCCCACCTGCTTCAGATTTCTGTCCTGTAGTCTCCAGGATTGGTTCCATCATGAACAAAGAACATTTAAAAGAATGTACAGAAGTAAGTGTTCGTAAGTCGGTCGTAACAACTTTGTATTTGAAAGCAAGAAGGCAAATGACGGAGGTCAAGTGGCGGAACACTGATCTGTGTCTGGAAGAGCCTACAGATGTTCAGGTGACTGATTTCGCAGACTGTTCCAAGAACTTTATGATGAGAAACAGCTGCCCTTGGCTTCATAAGATAAATATTTAAAATTTTATACTGCCTACCTGATACTGAACCGCACAATTTTTCTTACAGTGGGCTGCTGGAAATGAGCATGTGACCGTATACCGGTCCAGCATTATTAAATTTTGAAAAACTTTTTGGCTGTGATGAAGTTCCTGAAATTCGTGCAAGCTAAAAAGCACCATTCGTAGAAAACTTTTTATTCTTAAAGTGTGTACAGTTATCCTGTATATGTTGCGACTCAGCCTCCCAGTAAGAAATGATCTGGTAATAGTTAAGTCGCCCCAAAACACTTTTTCCAAAAGTGCATATTTCTACTTCTAATTCGTTTGCGTTAATTCAGATAAGTTCTTGAACACAACCCAAAGGACTTAGAGTGAATTTGGAGGTGGAAGGGTTTACACAGCAGTCGTAACATGCAACAGCCTACTATGAATATAAGTAGAGACAAATGGTGATGATGAATTTCCTAGCGCGTAATAACAAGCCCAGTCCAGTTCCCTTAAGATGGAATGTATTCATAAAACATAACAAATTTGGCAAGTTCTTCTTCAGGATGCAATCAGGTAAGACAACTGTCACTAAAGTTGCTTCTACGCTTCAAGTAAACAATGTATAGCGTCGTACATTCATGCTGCCGACGTGAAGTACTATGATTGTCTCAAAACATAGTATACGATATACAGTTTTCTTTTCCTCACTGGGTCAGCAAATTTCTCAGCTTCTTCACTTCCCAGTATATTATTTACAAAAGACTTGACCGACTGGTAAAAGCAGACCACGGGAAATACCAGTCTACGTTTTGGAGAAATTCAGGAACACTCAAGCCGATGTTGATCCTACGATTTGTCCTATAAGATAAACTGAAAAAGTCACAACTACGTTAATAACATTTTTAAATTTAGAAAATGCTCTTGACGGTGTTGACTGGACATGTTCTTTGAATCTCAGAAAGTGGAAGGGATAAAGTACAAGAAGCATAAGGTTATTTGTAACTTGTATAGAGCCACATTTAGTATACGATTTCAAGGGCACGATAGTGAATCAGTAACTAAGAACGGAGTAAGAAATGGTTGCAGCACTTACTCTGTTCATGCAACAAGCGGTAAAGGCAACTAGGAGAAATTAGAAAAGGAAATTAAGTTTCAGGGAGAAGAAACAAAACTTGGACATATTTCATAATCCACCTGAGTGTAGTTACCTCACTTTCAGATGTGTGGGTAACGTATCATAAAAGGTTGCAGTTCTTAAGACGGATGGTGTTGTAATCTGTTATTCCACCCGGGATCTGATTCATTATCAGTTTATCCATGACCAATTACCTAGTAGAAATGGCTTTGCTAATGCTGGTATCTACAAGCTGACATGCACCCAGTACCCTCGTGCATACATCGGACAGACGGGACATGAGACTAGAACGCGTTTTCGTGGGTCCTTACTTACCAGAAGGGGTGTGTGAAAAACAGTTCTTCGTTTACGGAGCATCTAAGGTTTATAAGGCACGCCGAACCATCAATAGACTCTTTACGGAAGGTTCAAATGTCCTGATCACTATGGGACTTAACATCTGAGGTCATCAATCCTCTAGAACTTAGAACTACTTAAACCTAAAGACATCACACACAGCCATGCCCGAGGAAGGATTCGAACCTGCGACCGCAGCGTTCGCTCTGTTCCAGACTGAAGCGCCTAGAACCGCTCGGCCACAGCGGCCGGCTCTTTACAAACCTTCACGTGGCAAATAAAGGCGAAACGTTTGCTAGAAGAATTTTAAACAATAACATTTCTGAAGAGTTCAGAAGATTTGAGTGTCAATCAGCAACTTGTCGCTATGAATAAATTTTTTTATGACAGCTCTACAAAAATTTCACAAGCCGGTTGCTCTGTGGCTAACTAACCAGCAGCGGGATTCTCGTTTGTCACCCGCCACAATGAACTAGCGAGTATTATTTTGATTTTTGGCTTCACATTGTTCTAACTACTTTTAAGGTATTATTTAGTAACCATTAATTTATTTAAGCAGAGTACTTCTGGTACTACCTTGTACCATTGTTTTTAATTATCCTTCATTATGTAAAGGATGCTACATACCAGGCACACCCAGCGCCATCGCCTGGAGCTCACAGTCGGCTGTTCATTCACGTTAGACACTACTAGCTAGGGCATAGCCACCTATGGCAAGCTAACATACACCAACAAGAGACAAACGTCGGCAAGCCCCTGCATATCAGCAATGTTGACTGGAATCTACCAGCTGCAACTAGAGCCGACCACCAGGTCACAGCAGGGAAACCGACGAGCTCGCCCAATGACGCACAAACAAATCGTCAACATCAGCCTACACTGTGCATCCGATATATGACCTATCGGACACAAAAACGATGATAAACCTGTTGTAGGTTGCTGACGCTGATCGAGAGTTCAACACAGGCAGCCAGCGGCAGCCGCCGAGCAACAGCGCCGCAACGTCAAAGGTTTCGACCTGCATGATACCCACTACTAACAAGGCCTACCCTTGCACGACCTATCGGAGGCAGCAAGACATCCGCTACTGCTCTTACCACCCGACCTAACTATCGCTCGACTTCGACCCAATCTACCTCCAGATGAGCGGATATTAATGGTTGGCCATCATTCCGGTGTGGGCATGGAGAGGCTACACCTCTATTTAAAAAACAAGTAAAAAATAAAAAAAAACGTTAGATTGGTACTCGGCTCAGTGTCGAAGGGCCGTGCTGTGTAGCCGCGTTGTCTAGGGCATCCTGTCACGGTTCGCACGGCTCCCCCCGTCGGAGGTTCGAGTCCTCCCTCGGGCATGGGTGTACGTGTCTTCCTTAGCGTAAGTTAGTTTAAGTTAGAGTAAGTAGTGTGTAGGCTTAGGGACGGACGACCTCAGCAGTTTGGTTCCGTAGGATCTTATTTATCAGAGATTTCTCTCTCTCTCTCTCTCCCTCTCTCTCTCTCTCTCTCTCTCTCTCTCTCTCTCTCTCTCTCTCTCTCTCGCAGCCAACACACAGAATAGCGTAGTTATTGTTCACTATTGTACGACAGACCTTTTCACCGCAAGCCTATACACAGATCGGTTTTCTCCATGATTCTGTGAGACTGTCTAACAACACTCGGTTAGGTTCTTCATGCCCCCAGATAAGAGAAGTGCGATGTGCCCGGTGGTTATAATGAAACTTTCCGTATTTAACACGTTATAACACAGGAATTAATTACCATACGATTACGAAACTTGGTAGCATTAATGTCCAGAGTATGGGGTGTATGATTCCCATGCATCACAGCGCCACCGTCGGTTTCAAGTATAGCCACTAGGTGCCGTGATCAGTCATCGTGATTCATAGCCTCACACCGCTGACCAGTCGCAGTAGACTTGTTGATATGTCAACATGAGCTTGGACAGAAGAAGCAGAGCTTTACTCGTGCAGCTCAGCTGCACCTCGAGAATACCGCCAGCTGAAAGGATTGCGGAAGGATCCTCTTTCTCCACCTGCTGTGGGAAGTTTGATTAACAAGTTCGAATCAACAAGAACTGGGCGTCACGTCGGGAAGAGGCTGACGACCGGTTCCACCACAGGTGGTTGATGAAGTCGCCGTTGCTATGGCAGACAACACATATTGAGCCAGCATACCTGCGGACGTACTTCGTTCTGCTGTGCAGAGTGCAATCCTGCACTTTCAGACTCTTCTGAACACTGATGGGCGCCGTACTGAGTTCCTTTTGTAGCAGTAATGGTACCGGTATATCATGTTATGATCTACTGTAGCAGTACATTGAAAATGTTTCAATTGATTTGATTCTGCATTATTTCTCTTCTCCATGTCTTGACATTAATGCTACCACGTTTGGCTCTCGTATG
Source organism: Schistocerca nitens (assembly GCF_023898315.1). Classification (NCBI taxonomy): domain Eukaryota; kingdom Metazoa; phylum Arthropoda; class Insecta; order Orthoptera; family Acrididae; genus Schistocerca; species Schistocerca nitens. The sequence goes on from NC_064621.1 coordinate 374,261,813, forward strand.
GTAATTAGCTTATGTGTTAGAAAGTGTTAAATAGGGAAACATTCATTATAACCAACCGGTAGTAGTTATCCACCGTAGAAGCAAATTTTATTAAAAAAAATTATTTACTTTTTCAGGTTTCCAGTTGTATGTGAATCTTCAGGTTTTGGCGGCGCAAAGACTGTTCCATTAAGTTTCGGGTGTGCAGCCGCAAGAAATCTCCTTCTTCTTCTAATATTTCGGCTGTATAACGTTCAGCCATCTTCAGAGTGAGCCGCAAGACTGCCGCTCCAGTTTTTTTTTTTTTTACTTTATTGTTATTTTAAAACCTGTACAAATCAGGTAGGCTGGCAGCGGCACACTACGCCGCTCTTCAGCCATAGCGTTTACAATAGTATAAGAACGGAGAATGATAATTAACAAAGTGACGGGCAAAAGAGAGAGGTCACAGAGACACAAAAAACACGGATTCGTTCACACGTGACGATAACAACACTGAAAACACGTTGGCACGGCGCACAGAACACTGATGAATCCGACGGCACAAGTGAACGTAGTAGTGGGACGGCGGACACCAAAAACACTAAACGACGTCACACACACGAGACACAGAAGGCGATGATCTCCGGCGCGCGAATGTTCACTATGCGTGTGCGAGTCCGGGGACCTGCCAAGAGAGGAGGAGGAGGAAGCCGCTCCAGTGCTCGCTTCGTCCCTTTATACTGTTGTACCGCGCGACTGCGCATGCGGCCACAGATGCAAATGCGCCAGAGACGTTGGTCGGCGGCAGAGACGTGCATAATGCGCGAGTTGTATCTATGACTCCGCAGTTGATCTTTGTTGGCTTATCGATATATCATTGCGAGCTGCACTGTGACGACGTCTTTGCGAGTTTATTACAGCAAGTGCCGGATTCCAAGATTTATCAAGATTGAAACCACCATTTCTATTAATTAAGTTCGTCGTCAAGCGAATTTCAATTGCCTCCTTTACTATCGAGTCCCAAAAGGATGAACACCGGAGGTACACACGATTTTTACAACCTAACATGTCGGCAGTGGCAGAGCACTGTATTGATAATGGTATGTTGTATGACAACGTCGAAATTTTGGCAACTACATCATCCTTTTGGGACTCGATAGTAAAGGAGGCAATTGAAATTCGCTTGACGACGAACTTAATTAATAGAGATAGTGGTTTCAATCTTCGTAAATCTTGGAATCCGGCACTTGCTGTAATAAACTCGCAAAGACGTCGTCACAGTGCAGCTCACAATGATATATCGATATGCCAACAAAGATCAACTGCGGAGTCATAGATACAACTCGCGCATTATGCACGTCTCTGCCGCCGACCAACGTCTCTGGCGCATTTGCATCTGTGGCCGCATGCTCAGTCGCGCGGTACAACAGTATAAAGGGACGAAGCGAGCACTGGAGCGGCAGTCTTGCGGCTCACTCTGAAGATGGCTAAACGTTATACAGCAGAAATATTAGAAGAAGAAGGAGATTTCTTGTGGCTGCACACCCGAAACTTAATGGAACATTCCAGTTTTATGTTTGGTGACTGAGATTACACTCCATTTATTGTTTACTTTTTGACTATTGAGGTTTACTCTGTCTTTTGCCAGTTGTTTTTACAAATTGGTTAAGTTAACAGTTAGTTACTTGGCAGGGTTGGATAGGTTCACGGTAATAACTTTATGTAATACATGAGCTACCGCTAATGTACACAAATTCTGAAACGTACCACTAGCACGAAGCTCGTCAATTTTAAAATAAACACCTGCAGCAGAGACTGCCTATTTACTTGATTTTTCAGAAATTTGAGGTCTGCCGAAAATATTTTATTTCTGACAGAGGGGTCATGGGAATTTGAAGGTCTGTTGTAGTGAATGTATGTCTTGAAAACGAGTTAATCGATGGATATCAATAAGAGTAAAACAAGGCTAATGGAATGTAGTCGATTTAAACCAGGCGATCCTGAGTGAATTAGACTGGGAAATTAGGCGCTGAAAGTGGTGGATGTGTTTTGTTATTTGTGTGGCATTATTTTTTTCGATAAATGAAGCAGAGAAGACAAACTAAAAAAAGACAATAGAAATAACAAAGTTTGAAAATAGGAAAGACCTTTGTTGACATCGAGTGTAAGTTTAATAATTGTAAAGCCTTTCCTAATGGTTTTTCTCTAGTGTCATAGCTTTGTTTGGAAGTGAAACGTGTATGATGAAAATTCAGACCAGAGGAGAATTGAGTTTAAAATGTCGTGTTACAAAACAATGTTGGAGATTAACCTGATAGAACTATAAACGATAAAAAGGCTCTGTATCTAATTTTGGAAGACTAAATACTGTGGGGCGGCTGGTGGAATTTATGTTGTTACTTAAATGTTGAATGTAATGTAGAAAAGATGCATTTCCCGGCCGATGCACCATATGTGGGGCGGTGGGTGGAATGATTTGCTATATTTAATGTTTTGTAATGTAGATGCATTTTCCTGCCAATGCACCATATGTGGGGCGGCGGGTGGAATTATTGTTATTTAAATGTTCCTATTATTTATTTAATGCTGTTGTTTGCCGTTCTCAACACTGGCTCTCTAACTACAATATTGGCAACCAGAAAGTGATTAGCAAAACGTCAAGCCTGAAATTAGGATTCCTAGTGCCCACTTCATCTGAGAAATACACTTATAGCTACAGCTTATAGCTCTGAGGAATTAGGAGATTGTCTGGGATTCATAATCAAAAACGATTCTGTCTAAAATGTTCACTATATTCTGAAAGTCACAGACCAAAAACGAATCCACACAATCCAACTAACAGAGCAGTTCAGAGTCTAATGCGATGATACAACTATAACTGTTCAAATTAAATGTTTAAGTGAATGCTCGCCATAATTGGATGATAATGTTCATCAAACGCCACGCTAAATAATGGTAGAATGTCTGTCCCGCGCCGGCACGTGAAAATACGACATACGCAAATCGAAGATAGATCATTAAAGTCATCCCAGAATTAACACTTCACTCGAAAACGAATTCATGGTTACGCGTATTCCGAGTAACTTATTACGGCATCCCAGGCTGTTTATAGCAATGATACCGATGGGACGCGACTCCCGGGACAGGTGGTGCGCTAATCAGCGTCTGGAGAGAACTGGGGCCTTCTCTCGCGCAGCATTCTTACAGGGTGTTTCAAAAATGACCGGTATATTTGAAACGGCAATAAAAACTAAACGAGCAGGGATAGAAATACACCGTTTGTTGCAATATGCATGGGACAACAGTACATTTTCAGGCGGACAAACTTTCGAAATTACAGTAGTTACAATTTTCAACAACAGATGGCGCTGCAAGTGATGTGAAAGATATAGACGACAACGCAGTCTGTGGGTGCGCCATTCTGTACGTCGTCTTTCTGCTGTAAGCGTGTGCTGTTCACAACGTGCAAGTGTGCTGTAGACAACATGGTTTATTCCTTAGAACAGAGGATTTTTCTGGTGTTGGAATTCCACCGCCTAGAACACAGTGTTGTTGCAACAAGACGAAGTTTTCAACGGAGGTTTAATGTAACCAAAGGACCGAAAAGCGATACAATAAAGGATCTATTTGAAAAATTTCAACGGACTGGGAACGTGACGGATGAACGTGCTGGAAAGGTAGGGCGACCGCGTACGGCAACCACAGAGGGCAACGCGCAGCTAGTGCAGCAGGTGATCCAACAGCGGCCTCGGGTTTCCGTTCGCCGTGTTGCAGCTGCGGTCCAAATGACGCCAAAGTCCATGTATCGTCTCATGCGCCAGAGTTTACACCTCTATCCATACAAAATTCAAACGCGGCAACCCCTCAGCGCCGCTACCATTGCTGCACGAGAGACATTCGCTAACGATATAGTGCACAGGATTGATGACGGCGATATGCATGTGGGCAGCATTTGGTTTACTGACGAAGCTTATTTTTACCTGGACGGCTTCGTCAATAAACAGAACTGGCGCATATGGGGAACCGAAAAGCCCCATGTTGCAGTCCCATCGTCCCTGCATCCTCAAAAAGTACTGGTCTGGGCCGCCATTTCTTCCAAAGGAATCATTGGCCCATTTTTCAGATCCAAAACGATTACTGCATCACGCTATCTGGACATTCTTCGTGAATTTGTGGCGGTACAAACTGCCTTAGACGACACTGCGAACACCTCGTGGTTTATGCAAGATGGTGCCCGGCCACATCACACGGCCGACGTCTTTAATTTCCTGAATGAATATTTCGATGATCGTGTGATTGCTTTGGGCTATCCGAAACATACAGGAGGCGGCGTGGATTGGCCTCCCTATTCGCCAGACATGAACCCCTGTGACTTCTTTCTGTGGGGACACTTGAAAGACCAGGTGTACCGCCAGAATCCAAAAACAATTGAACAGCTGAAGCAGTACATCTCATCTGCATGTGAAGCCATTCTGCCAGACACGTTGTCAAAGGTTTCGGGTAATTTCATTCAGAGACTACGCCATATTATTGCTACGCATGGTGGATATGTGGAAAATATCGTACTATAGAGTTTCCCAGACCGCAGCGCCATCTGTTGTTGAAAATTGTAACTACTGTAATTTCGAAAGTTTGTCTGCCTGAAAATGTACTGTTGTCCCAAGCATATTGCAACAAACGGTGTATTTCTATCGCTGCTCGTTTAGTTTTAATGCCGTTTCAAATATACCGGTCATTTCTGAAACACCCTGTATATATAAAGCCGCAGTGCGGACGGCTAAGGGAACGCCTGATCAAATCGGCTCTTCCGACTAGCCGCTGGGCTAGTAATGCACCACTTTAAGTTATCGAATAAATCATAGCTTCTTTTCCTGATGGCCGATGAAGCTCTCAATTTAAATGTGCAATCGGCACACGGGTAAGTAATCATAATAAAAGTCTGACGTGGCTAAGTCAAATATTTTGGGCTAGAGAATTAATTTAATTACACTACACGCAGTAGATGAGCTCTGAACTTGCCCTTTGGAGATACGCTATCGCTATAGTTTTATAGTTATTCAGTTGAAACTTCTCACATCTTTATGATTATAGCGGATCTCCCTTCTACTTAAATTTAAACATCCTAGCTTTATTTATTCGCCTACTTAATCTATCTTGCTTCCTTAATTTGTAAGACAAAAACCAGAAAATCATGAATTTCAAAAAAAAATTTTTATTTGTGAGATCCAGAATACTGTTTCTACTAAATTATTATGAAAAAGGAATCTAAATATAAATTTTTAAGTTTCTAGCTCTTTTCTGTTGCGCCAATGATTTTTACATCGCAGTTTCGAATCCTGCCTCTGGCATGGATATATGTGATGTCCTTACGTTAGTTAGGTTTAAGTAGTTCTAAGTTCTAGGGGACTGATGACCTCAGAAGCTAAGTCCCGTAGTGCTCAGAGCCATTTGAACCTTCTTTGAACCACACTTACCGGCTTGAGCGCCTCTGCTGGTGGAACCGCAGAACTCAGTTGTCCTCTGCATTACCGCTGGCCCCGGCCGGTGGCTCACTCTGTCGTCTTCGAATAGAACAAATCGTGCAGATGCGCTGTCGAAATTGGTAGCCGCTGTCACGGTCCATGAGCTCTTCCGCCAGGTGTATTTCCACAGATTCTGTAATAATGGAGTCTCGAGAAGTTGTTGCTGTGGTCAGAATCACAGCTTTATCTTCCTCAATTGAATGTCCAGTGAAAATTCAGTTTTCGGCAATGGCGAATTTGCTTGATGCAATAGACGACTGAAACGTTTATGTTCAGTGCAACGTTACTTCACAGTGTGTGTCTTGTGTCCTATGTAAGCCATACAACAACGACGCAGTACTTTGTAAATTCCGGCCTTTAGGAATAGCAAGTCACCCTTCACTGATCTGCAGTCTTAGATGGTGGACGGAAAATCACTTCCACCTGAAATTTACCGAGGATTCTTCCAAGTCTAAACGAAAAATTAAAGATTTTGGCGGCGTGGTGTTCTCTTTTGCCACTTCCTGATTATTGGTTTTAACTGATGGTGGCCTGTTAATCTGCGAGGCGGAATATCCGCTTTTTTCTCAACACTGTCTTAACATGGGCGAGCCCTATAGGCAAACTCTCTAGTATGAGACAGGTTGATCTCAGCGTATGAGTGTTTTAAGCACGCTCATTGTTTGCGACGGGCGATGACAATGTTTGCAAATGCACATCGATATGGAGGGGTTTACGATAAATTGAATGCCCCAGAGGGCAATCACTTTTTCGTCTCGCCGAGACGTGCAAGAAAGCAACCGACGTAGCTTCTGTTACTACCTTTGAACCAAGTCAATTCGTGGTACTGAAACCGGGTGGTATAATATAATTATTTCTTAACGTAGTAAAGAAGACGCATTTTTTTCATAGCTGCATCTTCAGTTCCCTATTCATAGCTCTAACTAGATGTAGCTTACAGTGTCGTACAGTAGAAATGACCAAATATGTCAGCCACAGGAGTGGCTAACGCCATGAAACACAGCTCCTAGCTCTGATAAAGACCTCGGCAAGAGATTGGAGTTCACAAGTGCACCACACACACACACACACACACACACACACACACACACACACACACACACGAAAACCTAAATATTTTGGCGTAGAGTTCTTTTGCCACTTCCTGGTTATTGGTTTTAACTGAGGGTGGGCTGTTCAAAAATGGTTTAAATGGCTCTGAGCACTATGGGACTCAACTGCTGAGGTCAGTAGTCCCCTAGAACTTAGAACTAGTTAAACCTAACTAACCTAAGGACATCAGAAACATCCATGCCCGAGGCAGGATTCGAACCTGCGACCGTAGCGGTCTTGCGGTTCCAGACTGCAGCGCCTTTAACCGCACGGCCACTTCGGCCGGCGTGGGCTGTTAATCTGCAAGATGGAATATCCCTTTTTTTTTAACACTGTCTTAATATGGGCGAGCTCTTTAGGCAAGTTATCTAGATATAAGACAGTGTGATCTCCGCGTACGAGTGTTTTAAGTACACACACACACCAAGACGCGCACGCATGGACACCTATGCACATAAATCTTATCGCTAGGTACTGTAAAAGCTGAATTTCACCGGACGTTCCACAACACATTTATGAGGTTAAAAGAGATGGATTTTCCTTCTAAAATTTGTTAACAACGGAAAACTGTAATTCTGGAATATGTGAGATTAACAAAAAGTGAAACTGAAATTTTCTTATTCCTTCCCTTGTCTAGTGATCATGCGGTCGTCGTTACATGCAGTACTGAAACGCAGGATATTTTACATTTCTAAATACATATCGACTTTCCAACGACTAACATTGCGTAAGAACAGTTTCCGTAGCACTTTAGTTGCTGAAGTTCCTCCGTCGCGCAGCTGACGGCCGGAAACGAGCGCGACGGAGATGGCAAAAGCGTCGGAGTGTTAACGGTGGGGCGAGGCGGCGGAAAGAGTGCATGTGCTGCCATCTGCGACGCCAGACGTCGCCGTCGCGCTGCCCCGCCACCCCCGCCAGAGCCCACGTTTGCGCCTCCAGCAGCCGCTGTCGCATGCAAGCTGCGCCGCTGGGTTCATTCCGTGCTCCGTGAAGCGACAGTTATACCGGGCGACCTCGGGAAGACTTTGAGAAAATGAAAACCCTGGAACCACCATTCTGGACTCTCCCCTCAATGATATCAGCGGCTCCCTTTTCGTGACTGTTGATACTGAAACTTTCATCACTTGTTAAAGAATGGTATAGAGGTGTCACAGGTACACATTATTCTCTGGCTGCATACGAGTAAAAAAACAGAGAGGACCAAATGCCTCAGCCACGGGAAATGCTTATCCCGTGTAACACCACCTACGTCCTACAAGAGAAAGAGTTCAGGAGTGCATTCGGGTACGCCACACCCAGCAGAAGCCACTCTATAATATCCCGCAACGCGATCAGATTATGAGCATGCTGAGTGCTATGTTTTACCCTCTATCCCTAACAGCCCTGACGTTTTCTGTGACATGAAGATAGTGTGACAGAATGAGTGAATGTCTGTCCGACAGGAAAGGTGTCTGTGAATCCCTGTGACCAAACCTGTTGTCATCTTTGAAAAAGAGTGTCCATAGCTCGATCACCAGGACTTAAAAGAAAGATCAATACTTGTTCACCGGGAATATTGAGACAAGCATCTTCTTACATGTTCACGGTAACCTGAATAAATGAGCCTAAATCATGGGGCACAAACCATCCCCAAAACAAAATAGAACTGCCTCTAGCTTGATCTATACCCACTACCGTCTGTGGGGTAAGCACTTCATTGGCTCGTCAATGTAGTTCGATACCTTGCATAATGAGAAACTACGTCTCGGGTTAGCTACTAAGCAGTTTCTGTATTGTTCGTCGCATTGTATACGCAACTCCTTGCGATCCAGAGAGCAAAAGCCTTTGGACAGATACCTAGCTTCTAATTTCAGCTTTCGCTCGGAAATTGGTTGAGGTTGACCTATATTCGCTAATAGCAGCAAAGTTGATATATCATCGACAATTTATGTAATAAAAATAAGAAAAAGTTACAGTTGTCATTATTAAGTGCTGGAAAACACTCCAGTAGTTTCTGAATGCATAAGAAAATTATGACTTCCAGAAGAAACTTTCACTCTGCAGCGGAATGTGTGCTGATATGAAACTCCCTGGCAGATCAAAAGTGGTGGAGCGCTTGCCCGAGAAAGGCAAAGGTCCCGAGTTCGAGTCTCTGTTTGGGACACTGTTTTAATCTGCCAGGAAGTTCAAAATCGTAACCTGACTGTAGACTTCATCATCGACATGAACCAATACGTAGTCGATGACATACTGAATGCCTTACTACACCATTCTATCAGTGAAACCAAAAGTTTGTGAATGAGGGGTGGAAATGAAAAACTGCAAGCCGAAAGTTCCAGAAGGAAATTAAGTTCAACTGACAACTAATAAAAAGTAAATATGTAAATCGGGAAACGTGCTAGCTAAGGTAATTAATATTTTCCACAATGCAGCTGCATTTGTTAGGGTAGACAAGCGATAGCTTTTTAAGATGCTGCGAGGGAATGGCGTAATGTATGACAAGAGTAGTGCTGAGACTGTATGGAAATGAGAGGCCTGTGATGTCGACGATACCAAGACGAAATTAATATTTGGCAAGCTGTACGATAGCGATGCTCACTCTATCCTGTCTTGTTTGGTGGATACATTCAGAAGGCAACGGACGATGTCAGAGAGAAACTAGGAGTACAGGGAGAATTAATGTCCATGGTTAGACACTAGACATGCTGAGATTTGCTGATGATGTGTCAGTGTTAAAAGAAGATGGGAGACAATTAGAAGCGATGCTGGCCCACACCGAAACGATCAGCTTAACCTATAGCAGGAAAATTGATAAAGCTATAACAAAAGTCTCAGTGGTGAGTAGACAAAACACCGATGCTCAACGCTCACTTAATAATAAGTGACTGGAGATCGTAAAGTCCTTGGGCTAGATAGTGAGTAAAATTACATTAGAAAGAAGACCAGAGAAAGATATCGCAAGCAGTATCTAACAGACAAAAAACTGCTTATAACAAGAGAACAAGCCGTTCCAAATCCATCTGCGTAGGCAAACATCTCAGAAGAGACCTCATCAAGACTATTTCGCGAAAAGACCACAAAGATAAGATAAGAGAGATTAGGGCTCGTACAGAGGCATATAGTCAGCCATTTCTTCCTCGTTCTGTTTGGGAGTGGAACAGGGAGAGAAGATGCTAGTTGTGGTACGAGGTACCCTCCACCACGCACCGTATGGTGGATTGTGGAGTATGTATGTGGATGTAGATGTAGACGTTCGTTAGGAGTGAGGAGTGTCATGCTGCATGAAAGTGAGAAATGGACACTCAGTAAAGGAGAAAATAACAAAATAATAACTTTCGAGGCGTGGTGCTACGGCATCATGCTAAAGATTCCTTTGGTGAACAAAGTATCAAATGAGGAGGCGCTCCACAGAGCCATGTGTTTCGAAGTTTATCCAACACACAATGGGCACATAGGTCGACAATCTAGGACAGGGTGGTGTGTTTAAAAGCATAACTGAAGAATCAGTAGAGAGGAAGAACACTAGAAGCAGATCGAGACTGGAACACATCATCTAGATCGTGGAGCTACACGCCATCAGGAGGAAGACATTCAACAGTAGAAAACTGGCAAGATGCTGCCAACTAAACTTACTAAAGAAGATCTAAGAAGATATGGTGACTGCAGCATTCTAAAGGTAGTCAAAGTAAACGTTCTGTTGATGAATACGTAGATGTATCAAGCCAGATGTTGGTCGGCGTAACACGAAACACATTTTGGCGTCAATAAAACTTTATAAAAAGGTGTCTGCCTAATGTATTTCTTCAATGAAAATTGATTTAAAAGCCATTAAAATCAAAGGCAATTAAAAGAAGTACGTGCATGTTGGGGTTCCTTCCACTGTATTTCTTTTACAAGTTCAAAATTAGCAAGCTGTTACTCTGAGTCTCATTAGGACGAATTCTTTCTCTTCTAGCTAGAACACAACCATGGAATAACACCAACTGCTCAACCATTTAACGAGGACGGTGAAGATAATATGAATGCGTATCACGAAACTTCCTGGCAGATTAAAACTGTGTGCCCGACCGAGACTCGAACTCGGGACCTTTGCCTTTCGCGGGCAAGTGCTCTACCAACTGAGCTACCGAAGCACGACTCACGCCCGGTACTCACAGCTTTACTTCTGCCAGTACCTCGTCTCCTCGTCTCCACTCTCCGCTGCAGAGTGAAAATCTCATTCTGGAATGCGTATCACCTTGATATTCCGCAAAACTTCAGAGCGCTGATTCACAAGTGTGTTTCGTAACCAGATCTGAAAATAGAAGCGAGTCTGTGGCTAGCCGCACGTCAACACTGTCGTGCCGAAGGTAGTATCGCTACAGACCGCTACCGAAAGCTAGTGTAGCACCTGCCACATTAACGAACACAGAAGTTACAGAACCAGGTATCAAAGTCTGTAGCGGCGGATAATTAATGATAAAAACTGTCAAATTATAGAGTAACAAATATCTGGGAAAACTATGATCTAGAGTCCTCGAAAGGAAGGTAATGATGAAGGTGATGGCTTACATTTTCGTCGGCACGATGTTATTGGAGACGGTCCACATATTCCCGAATGAGATTTTCACTCTCCAGCAGAGTGTGCGCTGATATGAAACTTTCTGGCAGATTAAAACTGTGTTATAATAACAATAAAGAATGATACCAGGCGTGTTCTTTTCAGTTTTAACATCCCGGGAATGCCTTAAACAGTTTAGGGAACCTATGGAGATTCTAAACCTTGATTACAAGAAGGCCATCTGAAGCTCGGTTTTCCAGAGTGCAAGCCCATTCTTTTAATCGGTGCACGATGGGGGTCGATACGCCCGTTTCAGTGATAAATGAGGGGACGTTGGTGTTATGTGTCACTGTGTGTGTCAACACGGTGTTACCGTCTCCTTGCACAACGCTACACTCCAAGAAAATATCTTCATATCCAGTGCTGTGAATCTCACAAAACGTGGACTCTTGGAAACTTTCAAACTCCGAGATCGGTAGTAAAGTATTCATTTGACTTAGATAACAGGTTTTGGCAAGGCTATTGGCATTTTCGGATCTTATAACACCGAACTATCTTTTTCGGGGTGCTGCTAATAGTCAGTTATCCGCCGTTCATGTGTGTGATCACTCGTAGTCGGCACATTAGTATCATGTCTGAAATTCCATTAAGTAGTGAATTTCACGACGCTGAGATGTCTATACGTGGTGTAACACCACTTGCTGTAATGATGAAAAAAGATTATGTAATGTTATAAAGCGTAACAACCAAAGATGGCAAAACAGCCTTGCGGAAATCTGTTTTCTAAATGTACTAAGTTCTTTATTAGCGATATTGTCATTCGAAAGTTTCTTCAGAGTCCTTTATATTGCATGTAGTCTCTACTCTGTCACAGTGTCGGGTATATATAATCGTGCAAAGCCTATCAAAATAAACCATGTTTAGGCAGTGTTATAAGTAAGCTGTTTGTATGTTGGCAGCACTAAAGGCTGTGTTAAGATCGCTGAAAGCGCTCTGAGCCCTCGGCAAGAGATTCTGTGGCTGGACGGACTAGCAGTTAGCGAGTGGATAGAAAAGTGTATGGACATGTTTTTCTTAGTGGAGAGTCTGTGTTCGCAGGACACGCAATGTAAAGTGAGCTGTAATTTCTTATAAGAAAAGATGCAGGGAATGGTGTGATAATGGATGTATGATTGATAATGTTTGGGTAGTGGAATTATTGACAACTATGTAATTTTTGTTACTGGATGTCACATGAATAAGGTAATGTTTCTAAATACATTGTTCGCTCTTCAACAAAATCTTTCTTTTTGCTAACTATATGCCTCCTAACAGTTAGAGTCTATAGTAGTTAGAAGCTTTTTATTTAGCTGGCTGTTGTTGCTTCTTGCTGTAATTGTTGTAGTTCGTGTTGTGAAGATTTTCAAATGGCTCTGAGCACTATGGGACTTAACTTCTAAGGTCATCAGTCCCCTAGAACTTAGAACTACTTAAACCTAACTAACCTAAGGACATCACACACATCCATGCCCGAGGTAGGATTCGAACCTGCGTCCGTAGCGGTCGCGCGGTTCCAGACTGTAGCGCCTAGAACCGCTCGGCCACCCCGGTCGGCTGTGAAGATTTTGTGTGAGATAATTGACTTGTGAAGAAAAGTGGGATTAACACTATCGCGATTCGTGATTGAAATGAGTTTAGGCAATTATCAGTTTTAAGTAGTTCCATATTTCCTTAATTTCATATTTTTTGGATTTGTATTATTGTTAGGATTTCCTGCAATTCAGGTCCATTCTTTTGTGTTAATTATTGTAAGTCATGTTGTCAATGTACAACAGTCAGACTGCGTTGCGCTTGTATATTGTGGGTAATAAACGACAGGTTAAGTTTGAGGTGTCTTTGTCCAGGAAAATTCTGTAGGTCAGTGGTTAATAAAAAGATAATTAAAGATATAGTTTCAGTGTTCTACCATTTATTTATAGTACTAATGAGATCTCACTGGCTTCAACCTTTGTTACTGCTTCACCAGTTTCAGAATAATTTCTACTTTCATGCTGCTGTGTCTCAATTTCGAGTATGTGTCCAGTCATTGTTTTTACTTATGAAGGAGGTCCACTGAAATTACTGCAATTTCTTAACTCAGAAAATGTAGAGAGTATTTTGAAAGCAGAAGTGTTAAGCCCATACTGATGTTCACTTTTGATGAAAAACTTAGTGTAGCAATTATGGAAAAACAGCGGTGCCTAAACTAATTATATGAATATGTTTTGAAAAGAAAAAGGAAAATAAAAATTGGATGCGACAGACTAGTAATATCTACTCTTTTCAAGAATGTAACGGAGCATTGTAGATGTAACTGAGGAACACTGGCTGCAGATATTAACAATATAGTTACGAATATGGTTTTTCAGGCGAACTTTTTAAGTCAGTAAACTTATTTAAAAGCTGTAGATCGAAGCACCTGTATCTGAAAATAGATGGGTAGTGATAATGCCAGAAATGATTTAAGTTCTAATTACAGTTGGGGACGTTAGGTGCAAGTGACACTCTGACATCAAGGTATAGCCATGTAAGAGGGCTGTACCAGCCCTGTAGTAGGCCGCTTATACCTTCGCATTTATAAATTGTCCTCAAAATAGCAACACCAAATCGTACAAATAAGAAAAAAACATTCTTGGTTAAAGACGCATCCTTGCAACTAATGTGTAAACGTAAATAAAGGAAACGAATTACAAATATTAGTCAGCTACAATATCATTGATGTAAAGGTGTCATCATGGCAAAAGTTGGTTTAAATACCACAATGCTTTACAAGGCAAATGAAAGTGGCATGCCTTTGTCTTCCTCCTTCGTATGAGCTAACGTAGCCAGTTTAACGTAGGACTGAACCATAGAGTATCTTGGTATTTTTAACATTAACAAATGTTTGGCTGACGTGAGAAAAATAAGTGGCGGAAGAGATCCTTGGATTGTTTGGAGATTGAACTCGCCATGTAATTATCACATAATGTAGCACATTTAGTTACAATAAATAATCATATGTAAAGAAGGTAGAAATGCTACTAATTTGTGGGGAATTTAGGTAGCAGGAGAAACGGAAATATTTGTTTCTAATTTACAATAGGGATGAAACGCCCGCTAAATCACGAAGGGCTAACAGGTAATAAGGGTTGTGGAAAGGGCAAAGGGAGTTGCGGTCGGATTCACTTCACAATTGTAATTTATTATCATTTAATTCACAAATACACTTTTGAAAGAATTAAATTTGCTTCGCGGCTGAAGGCCTCCAAACATATGCTTGAGAATAAGTTCAATTTTGAAAAGACATGGCACACAGTTAAATTTACGAATAAGATAATTCGCATACATAAATGAGATCAGCATGCGGAGCGGCTGAAGGCCGCCAGATTAAATCTTCAGAATTCCAAATATGTTGTTGTTGTTGTTGTAGTCTTCAGTCCTGAGACTGGTTTGATGCAGCTCTCCATGCTACTCTATCCTGTGCAAGCTTCTTCATCTCCCAGTACCTACTGCAACCTACATCCTTCTGAATCTGCTTACTGTATTCATCTCTTGGTCTCCCTCTACGATTTTTACCCTCCACGCTGCCCTCCAATGCTAAATTTGTGATCCCTTGATGCCTCAAAACATGTCCTACCAACCGATCCCTTCTTCTAGTCAAGTTGTGCCACAAACTTCTCTTCTCCCCAATCCTATTCAATACCTCCTCATTAGTTACGTGATCTACCCACCTTATCTTCAGCATTCTTCTGTAGCACCACATTTCGAAAGCTTCTATTCTCATCTTGTCCAAACTATTTACCGTCCATGTTTCACTTCCATACATGGCTACACTCCATACAAATACTTTCAGAAACGACTTCCTGACACTTAAATCTATACTCGATGTTAACAAATTTCTCTTCTTCAGAAACGATTTCCTTGCCATTGCCAGTCTACATTTTATATCCTCTCTACTTCGACCATCATCAGTTATTTTACTCCCTAAATAGCAAAACTCCTTTACTACTTTAAGTGTCTCATTTCCTAATCTAATCCCCTCAGCGTCACCCGATTTAATTAGACTACATTCCATTATCCTTGTTTTGCTTTTGTTGATGTTCATCTTATATCCTCCTTTCAAGACACTGTCCATTCCGTTCAACTGCTCTTCCAAGTCCTTTGCTGTCTCTGACAGAATTACAATGTCATCGGCGAACCTCAAAGTTTTTACTTCTTCTCCATGAATTTTAATACCTACTCCGAATTTTTCTTTTGTTTCCTTTACTGCTTGCTCAATATACAGGTTGAATAACATCGGGGAGAGGCTACAACCCTGTCTCACTCCTTTCCCAACCACTGCTTCCCTTTCATGTCCCTCGACTCTTATAACTGCCATCTGGTTTCTGTACAAATTGTAAATAGCCTTTCGCTCCCTGTATTTTACCCCTGCCACCTTCAGAATTTGAAAGAGAGTATTCCAGTTAACGTTGTCAAAAGCTTTCTCTAAGTCTACAAATGCTAGAAACGTAGGTTTGCCTTTTCTTAATCTTTCTTCTACGATAAGTCGTAAGGTTAGTATTGCCTCACGTGTTCCAACATTTCTACGGAATCCAAACTGATCTTCCCCGAGATCCGCTTCTACCAGTTTTTCCATTCGTCTGTAAAGAATTCGCGTTAGTATTTTGCAGCTGTGACTTATTAAACTGATAGTTCGGTAGTTTTCACATCTGTCAACATCTGCTTTCTTTGGTATTGGAATTATTATATTCTTCTTGAAATCTGTGGGTATTTCGCCTGTCTCATACATCTTGCTCACCAGATTGTAGAGTTTTGTCATGACTGGCTCTCCCAAGGCCATCAGTAGTTCTAATGGAATGTTGTCTACTCCCGGGGCCTTGTTTCGACTCAGGTCTTTCAGTGCTCTGTCAAACTCTTCACGCAGTATCTTATCTCCCATTTCATCTTCATCTACATCCTCTTCCATTTCCATAACATTGTCCTCAAGTACTTCGCCCTTGTATAAACCCTCTATATACTCCTTCCACCTTTCTGCCTTCCCTTCTTTGCTTAGAACTGGGTTGCCATCTGAGCTCTTGATATTCATACAAGTGGTTCTCTTCTCTCCTAAGGTCTCTTTAATTTTCCTGTAGGCAGTATCTATCTTACCCCTAGTGAGACAAGCCTCTACATACTTACATTTGTCCTCTAGCCATCCCTGCTTAGCCATTTTGCACTTTCTGTCGATCTCATTTTTGAGACGTTTGTATTCCCTTTTGCCTGCTTCATTTACTGCATTTTTATATTTTCTCCTTTCATCAATTAAATTCAATATTTCTTCTGTTACCCAAGGATTTCTATTAGCCCTCGTCTTTTTACCTACTTGATCGTCTGCTGCCTTCACTACTTCATCCCTCAGAGCTACCCATTCTTCTTCTACTGTATTTCTTTCCCCCATTCCTGTCAATTGTTCCCTTATGCTCTCCCTGAAACTCTGTACAACATCTGGTTCTTTCAGTTTATCCAGGTCCCATCTCCTTAAATTCCCACCTTTTTGCAGTTTCTTCAGTTTCAATCTGCAGTTCATAACCAATAGATTGTGGTCAGAATCCACATCTGCCCCTGGAAATGTCTTACAATTTAAAACCTGGTTCCTAAATCTCTGTCTTACCATTATATAATCTATCTGATACCTATTAGTATCTCCAGGATTCTTCCAGGTATACAACCTTCTTTTATGATTCTTGAACCAAGTGTTAGCTATGATTAAGTTATGCTCTGTGCAAAATTCTACAAGGCGGCTTCCTCTTTCATTTCTTCCCCCCAATCCATATTCACCTACTATGTTTCCTTCTCTCCCTTTTCCTACTGACGAATTCCAGTCACCCATGACTATTAAATTTTCATCTCCCTTCACTACCTGAATAATTTCTTTTATCTCGTCATACATTTCATCAATTTCTTCATCATCTGCAGAGCTAGTTGGCATATAAACTTGTACTACTGTAGTAGGCATGGGCTTTGTGTCTATCTTGGCCACAATAATGCGTTCACTATGCTGTTTGTAGTAGCTAACCCGCACTCCTATTTTTTTATTCATTATTAAACCTACTCCTGCATTACCCCTATTTGATTTTGTATTTATAACCCTGTAATCACCTGACCAAAAGTCTTGTTCCTCCTGCCACCGAACTTCACTAATTCCCACTATATCTAACTTTAACCTATCCATTTCCCTTTTTAAATTTTCTAACCTACCTGCCCGATTAAGGGATCTGACATTCCACGCTCCGATCCGTAGAATGCCAGTTTTCTTTCTCCTGATAACGACGTCCTCCTGAGTAGTCCCCGCCCGGAGATCCGAATGGGGGACTATTTTACCTCCGGAATATTTTACCCAAGAGGACGCCATCATCATTTAATCATACAGTAAAGCTGCATGTCCTCGGGAAAAATTACGGCTGTAGTTTCCCCTTGCTTTCAGCCGTTCGCAGTACCAGCACAGCAAGGCCGTTTTGGTTAATGTTACAAGGCCAGATCAGTCAATCATCCAGACTGTTGCCCCTGCAACTACTGAAAAGGCTGCTGCCCCTCTTCAGGAACCACATGTTTGTCTGGCCTCTCAACAGATACCCCTCCGTTGTGGTAGCACCTACGGTACGGCCATCTGTATCGCTGAGGCACGCAAGCCTCCCCACCAACGGCAAGGTCCATGGTTCATGGGGGAAGATTCCAAATATACTGTGATGATTACTGAAGGCAGAAGCCCACAATGTTATAAGATGCTTAAAGGGCTGATGGCCCGCAAGGTGCACAGAAAGAGATAAACAAACGCAATAAGATGGCTGAAGGCCGCAAGGTTCATTTCTGAAAATTAAGGAACTATATACATTGCAACAATCGGTAAAACAATGCATTAAGTTTACAAATTTCCGTTTGCATCACCAGCAGCGGAAGGCCCACAATAAGTCGTAAAATCTTTCAGAGGAAATTACAAAACCTTTCAAGACCAGAAGGCAATTACGTTTGGACTTGAAGGAAACTCTGAGAATATGTTTCCAGGGCAGAAGGCCCTCAATTAACTTTGCCCAATTTCAAATATAAAATAGAGAAAAGCCCCAAAAATCCTCTTAAAATAAATTACAACAACATTAACACTGCCAAGGAGTGATTAAGGGAACAGCACTTAGGAGACCCCAGCGGATCGGCCTGCCCTCCTTCGCTTAGGCGACACAGGCGGTGAGCCCAACTACACTCGATTCGTCCGAACCCACCGACCGACCAACAATCCACCAAAGGTCGGGTCCGGCTTAAGTGATGCGTGGCGGCAACGGTGGGGCGGGCGATGCCCACCCAGGGCTCACTGCTGTTTCTAGCCGCCGACTTGCTGGCCCAGTCTGCGCTCCACACACGTTACAACTCCCTGGCAGGGCCCAACTCAGGATCAGAACAGCCGCCGTGAACTCTCCTCCTCGCACGTTCCGACTCACTCCACGACAGATGACAACCGGGAAGACATAGCAGCCGAGCAAAGATCCAATCAGAGGGAATATATCGATACGCGCAACTAGCGCCGATGATGGTCAGGCAAAACAGCAACTCGGTACCACCAGTAAATTAAATCAACTTGGTGAGATGGAAATACGTTAAAACAAGGTGTAAAATACAAAATGGTGGGACGGCGAGCCACGCACGGCTCAACCGGCAGATGCAGTACGGTACTACAGCACTTTTGAAAGTTATATTACGCAACATGGACGTTTATCTCTGTTTCGGACGGTCATGTCGTTGTCCGAAAACTTACCGTACTATTAAGGAAGTTATGTCGAGTATTGTAGAAGAAAGTGTAGAAAGTGATATTTTAGCCTCGTCGAGCGGCCGTGCGGTTACAGGCGCCATGTCACGGGTTGCGCCGCCCTTTCTGCCGGAGGTTCGAGTCCTCCCTCGGGCACAGGTGTGTGTGTTGCTCTTAGCATAAGTTAGTTTAAGGAGGGTGTAAGAATAGGCACCGATGACAGCAGTAGTTTGGTCCCTTAGGAATTCACCCAAATTTGAACTTTTTTTTTTTTTTTTGGTCATCAGTCTTCTGACTGGTTTGATGCGGCCCGCCACGAATTCCTTTCCTGTGCTAACCTCTTCATCTCAGAGTAGCACTTGCAACCTACGTCCTCAATTATTTGCTTGACGTATTCCAATCTCTGTCTTCCTCTACCGTTTTTGCCCTCTACAGCTCCCTCTAGTACCATGGAAGTCATTCCCTCATGTCTTATTAGATGTCCTATCATCATGTCCCTTCTCCTTATCAGTGTTTTCCACATATTCTTTTCCTCTCCGATTTTGTGTAGAACCTCCTCATTCCTTACCTTATCAGTCCACCTAATTTTCAACATTCGTCTATAGCACCACATCTCAAATGCTTCGATTCTCTTCTGTTCCGGTTTTCCCACAGTCCATGTTTCACTACCATACAATGCTGTACTCCAGACGTACATCCTCAGAAATTTCTTCCTCACATTAAGGACGGTATTTGATATTAGTAGATTTCTCTTGGCCAGAAATGCCTTTTTTGCCATAGCGAGTCTGCTTTTGATGTCCTCCTTGGTCCGTCCGTCATTGGTTACTTCACTGCCTAGGTAGCAGAATTCCTTAACTTCATTGACTTCGTGACCATCAATCCTGATGTTAAGTTTCTCGCTGTTCTCATTTCTACTACTTCTCATTACCTTCGCCTTTCTCCGATTTACTCTCAAACCATACTGTGTACTCATTAGCCTGTTCATTCCGTTCAGCAGATCATTTAATTCTTCTTCACTTTCACTCAGGATAGCAATGTCATCAGCGAATCGTATCATTGATATCCTTTCACCTTGTATTTGAACATATGATATTTTAAAATACAAACAAACAGGGTATATCTATGAGGGGTGCTGCCTATTATCATTGTCAGTACTTCAGATCTTAACCTTTGTAGATACAGAGACTAATCTTGGCAAGTGGCATACCGCAAAAAAAGCACAACACAGGTTCACGTTCTAGATGACAGAAGAGCAGCCTCCGCCGAAGAAGATCCCAGGACCAACGAGCTGTCTTCTACGCTGGGGCAAAACTTTAGAAGACGACAGGTTGGTGAAAAGAACGGGTAGGGACTCTTATTCAATCTCTACACATCTCTTCAGCTTCCAGATCTGACTTCCAACACGACAACGTATAAATTTTGTATGTTGTATATGTGTAAATCTGACTATGTATTGGAAACGATTTGGAATATGGCATATACCTGAGCTGTGAACCCGCGTAATTCCCGCGGATTTGGAATCCTTCTGGCCGCAAGAGCGGATGGGAAGTTACCGGTAGAAGGCAGGTCGAAGGAGAAGGTTGTTTAGGGCTGTGGCGACCTGGAGAAAAAGATAGTGTGACAAAGGCGGCGAGGAGCACATGTGAGGCGGCGTGTTATGGTGGCCAAGTGTCTGCAGTGGCCCGTTGGCGAGACTGGTGCCTTTGCTCACCGCGGGTTTGGCGGGGCCGAGTGTTGATCGCAGCCATGACCATTGCTCATTAAAAGCTACATCGGCAGGTCGCACAGTATTCTGCGTGTCCTCTGCTATTGAAGTTGCAAGCAATTTGTGTCCATTGCAGTACCGGGTTGGAGTCCGGTCTGATCTTTTCAAGTACTGGACGTGGTGGCGTCTGCTGGATGATACCCGTGGCTTTCCGACTACGAGTAATCTTCGTTATATCCTTCTCTCGGCACTCTCTAAGCAAGCGTTTGTCAATAGCTGCTGGATTTAACCAGAAATCACGGTTGGGTGATTGTATCTCTTGTTAACTGTGGTCTAGTTAAAGATGCCTGTGTACCATGATTGAAATTTTTAATGAAGGTTTCTACTACTGTGGTAGCGGCAACCGCCGTCCTATGTTATTGGAGAAGGAGGAATCATTGCAACTTGCACTGGCTCTGCCACAGCCTCTATCATCATAAATTTGAACCACATTTGTAAGTCATTTTGGGTGATTCGAAGGCAGTGGTGTTTTGATAACTACTGTAAATAGCCGACGGTTGATATTTGTGATATATTCGTGTGATCATATGGTTTGCTGTTTGTAATGTAAATGTATTTTTACTTCATTTAATATTCTTTACTGAAAGGAAGTGTTTTTATACTGTTGCTGTTTTAAGGTGTTTGCTATCAGCTGTGTCATTGAAATTTAGTCTTTTTAGTTCTGGAGCCAATTTGCTAATGTTATTCTTGGACTGTTGCTTTTTAAAAATAAATCCATTAGTGTTTTTAGAAACGTTAATAACTTCATCATTGCTCAGTACCCTTCCACTCAACACCAGCTCCCTGCCGCATTTCAATATCCACATGAAGATTTTTGCTTCAAATGATCGCACGAGTCATATTCCTGAATACTGAACATTCCTCGTCGAACACACGGTGTATTTTCTACTGATTCCACTTGTAGTAATAGATTACTCGCTCCTGGGAGATCGATAACAATTACATCAAGGAGATTTATCGTTGATACCGATACGTGATTGTAGTTTGTCCCCCTTTCACGCATATCCCATTAGTTGATAAAATTTTCCGCGATCTTTAAATTTACCTAACACTTTAGCTAATCCTGAACATCGCACAATCTCGACGATCAAAACCTAACAGTATACTACATCCTCTCCAGTTCAGTGCTGGTGTACTGTCTATTCCAAAACGCTCCACCCTACAGGTATCTCTATTCCCTCCATATGCTATCCGAAGAAACTTCAACGAGTTCTCTCTTCCTGACCTAGGAATCCGACCTGACGTCTACCCATCCTGTCATCTATAATGCTAATCCCATAACATTCCTTATATCAAGGTTCCGACTCCCTTCTCAGCCTCCTGACTCAATCTCGATGCTTCCTGTTGCATCTTCGGCATATACAGCCTTCTCTCTAGCAGAAAGTGTCTGCCCACTCCCATTTTTTAGTATCGCGCTCGTTTTTCCTGCTTTCTTACGAGGAAATATCAACAACTTTACTTCATATTTTAAGGAGAGGAATCTCACTAGCAAGAAGTCAGCCCCAGCAATCGATCTCGAGTGAAAATATGGGCCGCAGTTACGACCTTGTGAATTTCTAGCTTTTGAACTTCGATCGCGCCGATTGCTTGTCACTCCTTCTGCCCCCCCCCCCCACCCCCCCCCCCCCCACCCCGGAGCCACTAAACTGCCTACTGCGCAGCACTGTATAATGGAGTGAGGAAGGAGTTCGTGTTCATAAGGGTGTGAATTCCTAAGACGGCAAACTGCTTAGGTCATCAGTCCCTAGACTTGTACACTACTTAAACTAACTTTAACTTATGCTAAGAACAACACACACACACACCCATGCCCGAGGGAGGACTCGAACCTCCGGCGAGAGAGGCCGCGCAATCCGTGACATGGCGCCCCAACCCGTGCGGCCACTGCGCGCACTTCGTGTTTATAACGTCAGCAAGCAAACAAGCGATAGTGCTACTTCATTGTGTCAATGCGCACAGGCAGAGATCACTCTGCTCTGAACTTAGGTTGCGATTCACGTAAACATTGTAATTACAGAAATGAGTGATGCGCTATTAAAGAATTAGCTTAGCCCTACCTACTTATTAACATTGCTACTGTGCGTTATTTTATTTGGACTGTAAAGCCAGTTAAAGTGGAGGAGCTGTTTTATTCTTCAACGTGATTGGCAGGATTAAATTTCCAGTCGAAAATATTTGACACCATTTCACAATAATTCTTCAATTCCTTAAGTTTATTAATTTTGATTGTAAGACACAGACTGAACATGTATGTGACATATTATGTACTCTTCTAGCGTAAAACAATGGAACAACTCGTTGAGGAAGAACATCTAAAAACACTCTCGGCAGATATGTTCCTCTCCATAACACCTGCAACATCCCTCGAATAGGTGGGCTCTGGTTGTCACTCCACTGTACAGTACTTGGCGATCGGGCAATACGTAGCTGCAGTTGGGCGAAGCGAGTGACAAACAGCCATAAAAAATGTTTCAAATGGGTCTAAGCACTATGGGACCTAACATCTGAGGTCATCAGTCCCCTAGACTTGTAAACTACTTAAACCTAACTAAACTAAGGACATCACACACATCCATGCCCGAGGCAGGATTCGAACCGGCGACCGCAGCAGCAGCGCGGTTCCGGACTGAAGAGCCTACTGCCGTAGTGGCAGAATTGTGTCCGAGCTTTTTACTCGGGATCTAGTGCTGCGGATGATATCTAGCAACTGTACATTTTTCTCCTTAAAAATACGAGGTCAAGTTGGTAATATTTCCTTTCTAATGACACAAATCTACTGAGAGCTGACGTCGATGAACTTGCCACACCATAGCCATTTCCTTCACGATAAAGTATCTGAAGGAATCCTTTTCACTTTGTTTTAAACCTATTATTATGATAATTTACCAGTGAGGAAACATCACATCACTTGGCTGAAAGCCAGCCGCGGTGGCCGTGCGGTTCTAGGCGCTACAGTCCGGAACCGCGGGACTGCTACGGTCGCAGGTTCGAATCCTGCCTCGGGCATGGATGTGTGTGATGTCCTTAGGTTAGTTAGGTTTAAGTAGTTCTAAGTTCTAGGGGACTGATGACCTAAGATGTTAAGTCCCATAGTGCTCAGAGCCATTTGAACCATTTTTGAACTTGGCTGAAGAGTAGTAGCAACAGCTTCGTTTGGGGGAATGAAATAATCATTGATGGAAAAAGAATTCCTCAGGTCCTAGTTTATTTCTTCAAAATGACGGAGGACAGTTCCATGTTGAAACACTGGCGTTTATTGACGAATTCACTGTCCGTACTTTTGCCAGTTATTCGAACAACAGTAACTGCACTATTCATTCAAGACGGTGTACTAATGAAATGGGGCGACGTGTTCAGCATGACATGTATTTGCAGACGTTCATAATAGGGCTCATGTCTGCCGGATGGGACATTCATTCTCTCGCTGTGTGTGTCACGCACTAAATTCACTTTTCAAAACTATAAATGTCTGTGGATATGAAGAGGGGTAGAGTTGAATCTAGGGCGGAGTTGCAGGACAGACTTATTTTTAATTAACCAGCACGCTAGTCAGAAACTCATAACATGAGAGTTTATTACTGGGGCCTGCTCGCCTGTCGTCCCGAGTGCAACCTTAGCCTGCTCGCTTCCGGCCGGTGCTCTACCGGACGCCGGCCATTAGCACAGTGGCACGGGATGAAGGCGGCGCGCGCGGCAGTGCCGGAAGTAATTACTGGCCGTGTCCACACGGGCAGACAACTAAGCGCCGGGCGACGCCTTCTCGTCTGCGGTGGGCCGCGTCGCACCTCGCACAAGCGCTGCGGTCGTTTTTGCTATATGTCCCTAGCAAAAACGGTGTACTCTGCTTCATTAAAACGCTGCAGTGAAACCACTCCGTATACGCTGTCTTTAAAATATGTTCTAGGTTGTTTTTTATTATTATTATTTATTTTATGGCCTTCATTGGACCACTGTAGTCAAAAATACAAAGTTCTAAACAAGTTGTTACACATGAATACAATTTGGTTCAACAATAACTTAATATATTTAGGTAATACAATTATTAGAGGCTATTCTTATATGAAAGGTGTTTTGCTCTTCTGTCTGCCCAATATTTCTTCATTTTTTCAGATATTTTCATTCTTTCTTCATCTGAGACAACTCTTCCTGTACTCCTTTTATTGATTTTCATTTGTAGTCTGGTTTGCGGGTCTTGCAGTATTCTGGTTTTCTCTGTCTTGTTTTTTAGGTCATCTACTGTAATTTGAAGTTCTTTTATATCTTCCTTAATTTCTGTGATCCATTTAATGTCGCTCTTGCTATTCCACAATTTTTTTATTATTTTTTTAATAATTCCGTTTTCTGGAGTTCTCATCAGATGTCCAAAGAATGAGATGCGTTTCTTCCTGTTTGTGCTCATGACTGGTTCTATTTTCTTATATACCGTTTCATTTGATGCTATTCTCCAGTCTCCATTTATTTTATACTGTTTATTTATACATGTCCTAATTATTCTTCTTTCTATTTTTAGTATTCTGTCAATTTCTGCTGTATTAGTTGTTTTGAAGATAGTTTCAGCTACATACGTTATTTCTGGTTGTGTAACTGTTTTATAGTGTTTTAATTTTGCATCTATAGATAGGCTTTTTTTGTTGTATGTAGTTTGCATAGTTCAGTTTTTTTATTCTATTTTGCCATGATGGCTTCTCATTTAGATTGTATGTTATTATTTCACCTAAATATTTAAATTTATCAACAATTTTGATTTCCTGTTCTCCTATTGTAATTTTGTTTGCAAGTGGTGGATCAGTTAGCATAATCTCCGTTTTTTCAAATGATATTCTAAGGCCTACTTTCTCTGCTATTTCTTGTAGTGATTTCACTTGTTGCCTGGCTTCTTGAACGGTGTTGGCTAGGAGAGCAAGATCATCATCGAATCCCAAGCAGTTTAAGCTAGTATCATCTTTTGCACTTCCTATTCTTATCCCCTTTGGATTGTCCTTGTACCATTCTCTCATTATGTATTCCAGTGCACAGTTGAAAAGTAATGGTGATAGGCAGTCACCTTGTCTTAAGCCTGTTTTTATGAGGAATGGTTCCGAAATTTCTCCTCTAAACTTCACTTTTGATTTGGTGTTGGTTAGAGTGAGTTGTATTATTTTAATTAGTTTTGGATGGAGTCCTAGATTTCTTAAAATTTTTAATACTGAAGGTCTGTGGAGACAGTCATATGCCTTCTTAAAATCTACAAATGTTATTGCCAGAGGTTTGTTCCGTTTCTTTTAGTATGCCATAATCAATTTTAAACTAATTATCTGCTCTGCACAGCTTCTCCATGGTCTGAAACCTCCCTGATATTCCCCTAACTCCCGTTCTAATTGCTCCTTGATTCTTTCATATAGGATCTTGGATAGAATTTTACATGTGCAGTCTAGGAGAGAGATTCCTCTGTAGTTGTCTGGGTTGCTCTTATCTCCCTTTTTGTGTAGTGGGTGGATGATAGCTGTGGTCCAATGTTCGGGAAATTGTTCTGTTACCCAAATTTTTGTTAGAGCCATGTGTAAGGAGGTCTTGAATGTGTCACTTGCATATTTCCACATTTCAACAAAAACCTGATCGTCTCCACATGCCTTATAATTTTTTTGTTCTTTAAGAATTTCTTCTACTTCTTGGAAAGTTGGAGGGTCTAGTTTGTTAGGTTTGGTTTTTATTGGGGTATTTATGTTGATTTGTAAGGGTTCTTTGGGTTCCTCGCAATTCAGAAGTTTGTAAAATGCTTTTGCCATGATTTCTGCATTTTCCTTGTTACTGTGTGTCATTCTTCCATCTTCATCTTCCATATTAGTGTAGGGGCCTCATAGTGTTGTAGTTGTTTCCCAAAGATTTTGTAGTAGTTCCTGGAGTTGGTTTTGTGATAATTACCTTCTATAGACTTTATAATATCTTTAAGAAATCCTCTCTTGATTCTTCTAATATTTTGAGTGAATTTTTTTCTTTCATTTTTTTAGGTTGATGGCATTTTCTTCAGTTTTATGTGTTTGAAACTTTAACCATTCTTGGTGTCTATCTTCATGGAATTTGTCACATTCTGATGTCCACCATGCATGTTTCCTTCGTGGGTTCAAGGGAGCTAGATTCCCTGCTTCTTTTTTAAGATTAGGCACTAGTTGTTCTAGATCATCTGTTAATTTGATGGTTTGTGTTATTTGTTGGTACTTATTATTTTTAATTAGCTGATGTGGGTCAAACCTCCTTTTTATTTTATTAGTTTTTCCGGTCCTCTTCTTTAACGGTGTGAATTTGATTTTAATTTTAACCATATAATGGTCTGAGCCTGTGTCTACTCCTCTCAGTTCTAAGATGTAAGTTGTTTTAGTAAAATATTTTCAGTTTTCTATTGAACAAACTTAATACTCTTGAAGCAAACACAGAAGATGATGTGCAGTATCTAATTAACAAATTATCATGTGCATGTGATAACATGGCCTGGCCCTCAGCCTCCAAAAAGCTAAGATCATGGCGCAGGGCAAAACTATCTTCCATCCATCAGCATAGGCGGGTTTTCTCCCCAGGTTGTTGATGACTTTATCACCTTGCAATCAATAACATGAAACTTCCTGGCAGATTAAAACTGTGTGCCGGACCGAGACTCGAACTCGGGACATTTGCCTTTCGCGGGCAAGTGCTCTACCGACTGAGCTACCCAAGCACGACTCACGCCCCGTCCTCACAGCTTTACTTCTGCCGGTACCTCGTCTCCTACCTTCCAAACTTTACAGAAGCTCTCCTGGCAGAAGTAAAGAAGTAAAGCTGTGAGGACGGGGCGTGAGTCGTGCATGGGTAGCTCAGTTGGTAGAGCACTTGCCCGCGAAAGGCAAATGTACAAAGTTCGAGTCTCGGTCCGGCACACAGTTTTAATCTGCCAGGAAGTTTCATATAAGCGCACACTCGGCTGCAGAGTCAAAATCTCATTCTGGAATCTATAACATGTTGCATCTTGTCTGTGGAAACTGATATTACTAACAGGATCTCAAAAGCATCTTTTAGCTCCCAAGCACAACCAACATTCGTGTACTGCTGAGCCACCGATGTCTAAAATGACTGCAACATGCCAGACGCATGGATCCTGAGCCAATACCAAAAAAACTGCCGTGCGTAATACTTCAGGAGGACATGAGGCCAGTGGAACACCGCACCATCGTTTCAAGCATGTCTTCAAGAGAGACCTGACCGAGGCCAATATTAATCCAAATCACTGGGAAAGTACTGCTGATGACCGTGTCAACAGGTGACTGAACGCTTGAAATGGACTCAAATTTGCATAGGACGAACGCACAGAAGAACAAATCAGGAAGAGGACAAGTCGGAAAGAAAGAGTGGCTTCTGTTCGAAGTCCCTCACGTTTCACATGCCCAAATTGCAGCAGGGACTGCCACTCCCGAATGGGACTTTTGAGCTACAGCAGATGTTGCAGAGTCTGAACCAAGTATGCTGCATCATCATCGTTTGGAGATGGACGGATGCTAAAACGATTTTAATACTAAAAATAGCAGGTGCTTTGGCACAGCAAGAAGATATAGTTTCGCGTGTATTGGTTCTTGATAATTGTGCCAAACTGTCTGGAGTTGAAGCCCTGAAGCGTCAAGCGTCAATGCGACCTTTTGTATGTAAATGATAAGAAGTGCAGTTCCTTACTGCAGGTAGATAGGCCGCCAGAGTGCACTAGCGTTGTTTGTGCTTAGCTCTTAACTCGCGACGTGGCTTTTCTGTAACGTATACCATGACGTGGATTCTCTAGGACCCAATATGTTTAAATCGAGATTTATCGTAAAAATCATTTGAAATTCTTAATTTATGCTTTGTAACATTTATTTTTACAATTACTGTTGTTTAAATGCTTCTAGTTTATTTTATTGCACTAAACAAAGTCTGCAGCATTTTACTATATATATCACTCAAAAACACTTAAATTTTTTTGTGGTTCTTTTAAATAGTACACATAAATGGTCTGCTAGAGTACTGAATTCTACGTTCTAAAAAGTTATACAATCTTTGTAGCAAATAAATTGGCAAATAAAATTAAATTCCCGGCTTTAAATTTGCGCATAAAAATTTCACCCAACAGGTACAAAAAGAAAGTCGGTCAAATTGACATTCGTTGCTGGGAACTAAATTTTTCTTATCACCACTCGGAACACGTTCGATATTAAAATACACTTTAAGTGTTTCATTGGAGAAACAGACAGATGCCCATCACAAATTTTCTGAAATTATTACTCTGAATGATACTCTTGTTCGATAGCGGAACTGTGATCGCTGGATAATGTCAAATCGTCATCATTTTCGTTTATTTCATGATCTATATCACTGACACAGTTCTCCATAGACCGACTAACAATTCATCAAACTTGAGAAAGCTAAACCTGACACATTCGTGGGAACACATTTTCAGCTATACGGTACCGTACTAAAGAAAATAGGTACGCAGTTCACGAGGCGCTGTCTAGCAGTATAGAAGCATTCCACCAAAACTGGCCACGGAGAGGCAGTTCGAAAATTTTCGCGCAGTCTGAGAGAGCACACCTTGTGGGTTAAGGGTTAATGTTGTTCCCAGGTCTGGTAGCGTATATAGGGGCGTGATCAGCGCCATATTTTATCACTCTAAAGGACACGGAGGTTCTGCGTACTCGATGATACATCGTGATCAACACCTGACCTGATGTTCCAATCTTGCAATATCCAGCCTTTTCGGGCCTTTGGATGTAACAGTAGGCCGATGTCGGACTGCTTCAGAACATCAGGGCTACATCTGGTCACCGAGAGGGTTGTTTGTACTACTGTGCACCAAGTACATCGTAAACGCATCACATCTGTGCTCTGTCATCCGAGAAGAATTAACGGACTCCGTGAAACATTCTATGGCGTCATGAACAAAGACTAGCAACAGCCGGTCTACGTAATTACCGCCTCATGCGTAGGCTGGTGTTAACACCACAACACAAAAGACTGCATTTTATATGGTGCTGTGACCGTTGCTGTTGATGAATGGCATTACATTGTGTCCATGAATGAAGCGCGTAATATGGTGGCGACTTGGTGAGAGGACCCATTCGTCCCTTGTTTTGCAGAAGCCCAGTGGTTTTACTCCTGTTATCATTGTGTGTGGAGCGATCGGGTTTGACTTCAGATCACAGAAATCTACGTTATGTGGCCAGCAAGATCCCCATACCTCTCCCCAACGAAACATTGTGGGACCAGCTCTGTCGACAAATCCATCCCAGTGTCAGTATCTATGATATAAATGCTCAGTTACAATACATAAGGACCAGATCGCCTTGGGAGACGATTTTTGTCTCTATCTCTCTCTCTCCCTCCCTCCTTCGTCTCTCACTTCCTTTTTTTCCATCAATCTTTTGAAAGGTTTGATGCGGTCTGCCACGAATAGCTCTCTTACACCCTACGTCCTCTATTATGTGTCCGATGTATTCCAATTTCTTCATTCCCCAAGAATTTCTACCCTTTCAAGTTTTCCCACTAACAAGGACATTATTACATTATGTATTTTGTCCAGTCATACTGTCCATTCTTTTTGGCAGTTTTTTCCATATGTTTCTCTCTTCGGCGTTTCTGCGGAGAACCTTCTCATCCTTACCTTATCAGTCCATGGAATTTTCATCATTCTTCTGCAGCACCACAGTTTAAATGCTTCGATTTTCTGTTTCGGTTTCTCCACAGTCCATGATTCACTCACGCAAAACAGTGTGTTCCGAAAGGACATGATCAGAAATTTCTTCCCCAGGAGATGATACAAAGGCTTCATGACACGCTTCCCCAGTGAGTCGGTGCATGCATCCAGACCAGAGGACGTGCAACGTCTAACTCATAAGTGGTTTCATACTGTTCATACTACTGTCAAGTGCGTATACGCTGCTGCTTTCCACAGCACAAGCAGGAAACAACGTCCAGCACAGCAAACATCAATTACTTGTAAACTCTGTAAGAGGTATAATAATGATTATCCAGTATCCAAGTGATGGCCTGATAACATCTGCCCCTGCCGCTGCGTTTTATGCAGCCCACAAGGCCTTCAAATACCACAGGCTGTGGCTAAGCCATGTCTCCAGAATATCCTTTCTTCCAAGGGTGCTAGTTCTGCAAGGTTTGCAGAAGAGCTTCTGTGACGTTTGGAAGTTAGGATTCGAGGTACTGGCAGAACTGAAGCTGTTAGGACAGTTCGTAAGTCGTACTTGTCTGCGATAGGCCAAGGGCCAAGGGCCAAGTTCGAGTCTCGGTCCGGCACACAGTTTTAACCTGCCAGGCAGTTTCACACAAAAGGTTTATATATTCTCTCGCTTGCTGTATCTAAGCTATTAGTGTTACAGAAAAAACGAGGAGGATTTTCTCTTTTTGTAGGAAATTTAAGCAGTCAAATTATGTACTGGGAAGCGTTTTCGCCAGGGGCCGTAGTTTTCGACCTATTCAAGAAAACCTAAAAACAAGTCATTCAAATGCGTTTTCTTGATTAACTTGTAAACCATGTTATCCAGCGAACACGTATAATAGAACAAAATTTAATTCATTAAATTTCGTACAAAGTCAACGGCCTTGCCGCAGTGGTAACACCGGTGCCCGTCAAATCACCACAGTCGAGCGCTGTCGTGTTGGGATAGCACTTGGATGGGTGACCATCCGGTCTGCCGAGCGCTGTCGGAAAGCGGAGTGCACTGAGGCCTTGAGAGGCAAACTGACGGTCCAACTGACTGAGAAGTGCCGGCTCCGGTCCCGGAAACTGATGTACGGCCGGGAGAGAGGTGTGCTGACCACATGCCCCCCCCCCCCCATCTCCGCATCCAGTGACGCTTGTGGGCTGAGGATGACTTGGCGGCCGATCGGTGCCGTTGGGCCTTCAGAGGCCTGCTCGAATTGACTTTAGTTTAGTTTTAAATTTCCTGCAAAAAGGTCCTGTTCATTTTTCCAGACGACTAAGAGTTGCAGACAGCAAGCGAGAAAATATGGAAATCTTTTGCGCGGTGTTTGAAGGCATTGCGGGTTGCACAAGACTCAGTGGTAGTGGTAGCTGAATCCCCTTGTACTGTTGCCAAAAGGTGGAGTAATGTAACACCGAAATCGAGTACAAGTAAAATGCGACTCATAAAAACAGCTACTACACGAAAATGTAAACACCAGCTGTCGTTTCATGATCTATCAGATTTGTGGTTGAGAGCATGAAACATTACATGGAGAGACCCATGTAATTTTATGTAAACTGGATGTCACAAAAACCACGGAAAGCCCAAAAATGTGCACACATCTATTTATTTACTGAAAATAATTTCAAATCCAAATAATTTCTTTCAATAAATTTTGTGAAATGTAATTATTATTTCATAAATGATATTTCAAAGATACAGCGCAGTTAGTCCGGTTAATCTTTTTTTGTGTAGACAAGTGTGATGTAAATGTCATGATTAGCTTTAGTACTGTTTGTATTTAAATAATAGAAGTTAGTTAAATCTCATAAAGTTCTCATTCTAACTGTTCTAATAGATGTGAGATGAATGAAATATGCTAATGCTTTATTGTTACAGCTAACAATCAATACGAGCTTAACGAATCGTGGCGTGGAGACGCAATTGCCGAATAGAGTTGGTGTTCTGGCATTTATTCATTTGTACCTTGCTACAGTGACCTTACGATTAATTCCCGATCATTACGAAGCGCTTTGCAAACTTGAATGAAAACACGGAACCTTAAATGATCTAGCTACAGTCTCCGAGCCATGATTCCGTTTCACCCGTAAATAACAGATATCTGCCCCTCAAAACTGATGGTGGTGTTTCTAAGTTTTGCAGCATTCTTCTAGTAGTCAATCTGGCCACTAACAAAAACGTCCCCACCATCAGCAATGGTCGTTTCCTCCAGTTAATCTTAATGTTTTTCTTTCTGTGATTAATGTAGATATTTATTTAAAGTGAAACTGTTGCACATTTTAGTAATCTTGCTTGAGCAGAAGCGTCAAGGACGTGCAGTCAGCCTCTGAATTTGCGCCTGTTCCTTGCTGGAATGTTTCTGGCACCCTCTCAGGCCGTTAACCAGTTTAAGTGATGAACCTCAGCAAACCAACTGACAATTACCCAGTGTTAAGCGAAACTTGTAATTTTTTAGAAATTCTTCGCATTTTTGAAACTCCTAGTTAACTTGCTAATATACAGGGTGTTTCACAATTACCGTTTCAGTTTTCTAGGGTTTGCAGAAGGCACATAGTAGATAATATTTATATGAGGAACCAACATCTGGTAACGTGCCGTTTGAAGGTCGGATCACTTTCAAAACTCCCACTTGATGGTACGTCATCAGAGGAAGCAATTAGTTTCTTAGGAGAAGAAAAACTTCTTACCCAAGATCGCAAGAAAACACAGTATCGCAGATACCCGGTTTCATTAAACTATGTTACCATCATCAGATCTTCGTACAGGTTATTATAAAATTTTTGTGTTAGATGCACTGAAAATCCTTCCATTACATCTCCAGAAGCAAAATGTATGAAATCTGGGGATTTAATGGGTGGATTTTGTGTGCATCTAGCACAATATTTTTAGATGCACAACATATGAGATCTGGAGATTTAATGTGTGCATCTGGCACAAGATCTTTGTAGCAACCTGTGCGAAGATTCGATGATGGTAACATAGTTTATCGAAACTAAGTATTCACAATACATTGTTTTATTGTGATATTGGCTAAAAAGTTTTTCTTCTCCTAAGAAAGTAAGTACAGATAGCCCCTTCACAGTCAGTATGAGTAAACTAATGGAGACATTTAGCTCTGACCAGTGTTCTCCATATAACCTCTGTGGTACGGGCAATGGTTCAAGTACTCGTCGTCGGGTTCTCTTCAACGTGATGAAGGAAGTCCTCATCAAATTCGAGAGAGCGGCGCATCCGTGGAGCACCAACCCTCCTTTGTTGCGATCGTACCAGTTTCTCGCAGCTGTCGTTGTAGTCGGTCGAAAATGATAATGTTACGTTGTAATTACAAGAGGAACTGAGGATGGCGCCCTCTTTGTTGCGGATCCTGAAGCGCGAGATTTTACAGTGGTCCGATCCTCATTTTGTAGTCTGATCATTGCTTCCTTATCAAATCTTAATCTACTAAGTCCCCTCTGCAACCTACAGAGCCTGGAATAAGAATAGTGAAACACCCTGTATTCTTCGAAAGTTAGCTGAAAAATTTCGACATTAATATGTGAAAAAATTACATGTTGGTTTGTGGAAGGAGATCTTTGGATCCACGCCTGATTGACTCGTCCACGTAATTCGTTACGCTTATTGAGGTATTATCAACACGAAACTCGCACACTAAACAAAGACGAAAGCTACATTAATATCGAAGCGAAGCTGCGCTCGTGGTTTGACGCTAGCGAAGCCGATTTATGGCTAGCGTTCAGCGACGGAACGCCGTCGCAGCCCTCATTTCTGGCCAAAGAAATGGCCGCTGGCCCGACCGCCGGTTGGCAGGGGCCTGGCGTCTCGAGGAGTAGCAGCGGCGGAAATTTATAACGAGTCGCCCTCGTTAGGCCCAGCTGCCACCTTGGTGGCTCCTTCCCTCGGGGGGGGGGGGGGGGGCTGCCGATCCCCCACCGTCTTGTTTACCAAAAGACTTCGGAGGACCTCTGCGGTCGATAACAGGAGAGTCCAAGACGTCCAGGGGCCGACGCCGAATTTGAGGCTGTAATCACTCATTAAGCGTCATCAAGACAGGGATCCGTTCTTGTTCCTCTCTTATTTCATTTATATGCATTTGATACTCCTCCAATATGTAAGTAGGCTGTTTATGTTTTTATATTGGTAACGCCACGTAGCGCTCTGTATGAAAATCACTGGCTGTGCTGTGTGCAGTCTGTGGCTGGTTGGCATTGTTGGAATATTCGCTATTGTAGTGTTGGGCTGTTGGATGTGAACAGTGCGTAGCGTTGCGCAGTTGGAGGTGAGCCGCCAACAGTGGTGGATGTGGGGAGAGAGATGATGGAGTTTTGAGAGCGGATGATCTGGACGTGTGTCCATCAGAGACAGTAAATTTGTAAGACTGGATGTCATGAACAGATATATATATATATATATATATATATATATATATATATATATATATATATATATATATATATATATATATATATATATAATGACTTTTGAACACTATTAAGGTAAATACACTGTTCGTTCTCTATCAAAATCTTTCATTTGCTAAGTATGCCTATCAGTAGTTAGTGCCTTCAGAAGTTAAAATCTTTTATTGAGCTGGCAGTATTGGTGCTCGCTGTGTTGCAGTAGTTCGAGCAACGAAGATTTTTGTGAGGCAAGTGATTCATGAAAGGTATAGGTTATTGTTAGTCAGGGCCATTCTTTTGTAGGGATTATTGAAAGTCAGACTGCATTGCGGTAAAAATATTATGTGTCAGTTTAGTGCTGATCAGGATAAGTAAAGAGCGAAATGTCTGAGTAGGTTCAGTTCTGTTCAGCTGTTTGAAAATCAAATAACGTAAGGGATATTCAAGCACAGTAATTCATAAATTTTTCTAAGGGGAGGTTTCTAATACAGTACAAAAAGTTTGGCTACGCCGACGATTGGGGAATAGCAAACCAATACAAAAGCCTTGAAACAACTGAAGAAATCCTAACTTCTGATCCAGACATCTTAAACCAATGGTGCCGTAAATGGAGATTACAACCAACTTCAAATAAAACTGAAGTTTCATGTTTTCCTCTGTCTAGTAGAGTGGCACATAGAACCCTTTTTTAAGGAGCCCTTGACGTATACATCAGCTAAGTTCAAAACCAGAAATAAAATTCTCCATAAACTATGTGGCTCTCGTTGTGGAGCGTCAGCAGATACTCTTTAGGTATCAATATTCGGATTTGTGTACTCTGCAACAGAGTACTCTGTGCCTGTCTGGTTTAATAGTGCACACATAAAAAAGATAGACGTACAACTTAAAGAGCCCACACGTATTATTAGTGGGTTAATACGATCAACTCCAAGATACTGGTTACCTATCTTGAGCCACATTCCGCTTCCTAATGTCAGAAGAAGACGCTCCTGCGGAGCGAAAACGACTAGGATCGAGACATCCCACTCGTATCGCAGCCAGGAGTCTCAGGAAAATTCAGGTCCGTCCATTAATGGAAACGCTGCTGACAACCAAACTGTCCTTCACAGTGCCTGAAACTGCCTTGAATCCAGAAGAAACCTCCTAGATTTCACCCGCCTTGGACAATTTGGACTACCCTGAACCGCAAACGAACGTGCCATGGAAGGTGTGCAGACACTCTCCAGAGTGGGGCAAATCTTCATCATCATCGTTTGACTGTGGTGCGGAACGACAGAGAGACATGTTGTATCAACATGTCCCGCACGGGCCTACAAGCATCCTTTTGAATCTCCCGACAGCGACGAGTCATGTGGTAAAATACATGTACATAATGTATACCCGTATATGACTGTTGTCATTTGTGTTATAATAAGCTAGAGAGCTGTGTTTAAATGTTGACGTGTAGTATATTATAATCTTTGTACATGTATTGTCATACGATAAATAAATAAGCGTAGTCATAACAACTTGGTTCAAATATTACACAAAACTGTTTACTTCTGGCCACTGGTGCCAACTACCAGCATTTGTAGTTGTCAAAACATAAAACAGTTGAGGAAACGAAAGGTGGGCGACTTTCGATTCGAATAAGCTCACTGAAGCTCACTGCTAATAAGTTCAGAGTGGCATAACTCTCAGTGTCTTAGTTGTCAAGAGCTATGGCTTACAGTGTTGAATCGTAATTACTACTCAAGTGTTATTTCTTGGCACTTCCATTGGGCTAATATTACGATCAGGGAGCAACTGAGGGAACAGTGACAGGAGCAGCAGCAGAAGCATTTTGGTCACTGATGGGCCAATAGAGCCCGACTAATCTCAGAGTCATCCCCACCAAATGGTGTCTTGATGCAGTATGAAGAGGTGAAGGGTAAGCAGACCGCTCTCCAGGCCGTTATCGGGGTAGGTGACCTGGTGTAGGTACTTCTCAAACAAGGTTCTCCTGAGTTAGCATGAGGAGGCTGAGTGGTCCCCGCGCCAGTCCTCCTACCAAGAAAAAGGCCCTGGCAGAACCAGGAATCGAACCTGTGACCCTCACAGGGCACCCATTCGACTGAATAGTCAGCTGTGGGGTCGGACTTCAGAAAGTATACGATAAGAGAATTAAAAACGTTCCAGTAGACATGTGTTTACAAGTCAGACGTTTGCAAGATAATAGCGAATGCATGGTTATGAGCAGCTGCTGACTTCAGAACGAAATATTTTTCTGTTTAACAGAAACTGGAACACAAGATCTTCACTTAAAACCCCGTTATGTACAGTATCATCCATAACGGTAAAGAGAGAGGGGCTACAGCGTGGTGTTGCTGCTGTCGTTATTGGGAAGCTGCACAGGAGCAGAAATGATTAGCGAAAACGATAACATGTCAAAGAGAAAATTTACTTAACTTGTATTTCTCCAAGCGAAGGATCATTACAAATAGTAGGAAACAGAGTCCACCTACCAGTGTCGTCTAGGAAGAGACTCGCTGTACTAAGCGCGGCTCATGGTATCCTAGTAAAGAGGCTCCAGGTGCAACTGGAGTGAGCGGCTGCCACCAACCGTCCCATATCGCGGTGTCAGGGGGCGCTCAAAGTCAGAGCTACTGGAGCGGTGGCTCTGTGGACATGCTCCATTGGTTCCGCCAGATGCTGCGCGACCACTGTCAGCATTGGACATAAACTTGCAATACCGTTACTAACTTCACGAAGCCTGTGCAATGGATCGATACATGATACCATAGACCCCGTCTAGTTGGGCTTATATTTCATGCATAGTCAGTGGTTCAAGAATGTGGTAGTTGCGTGATGGGGAACTTGCAACGTAGCATTAAACGGAAGGGCTGGGGGTAGGAGGCAAGCGTAATACAACAGTTCCAAGCATAATTTTTTTTAAATCCCAAACCTTAAAACCAACACGAAATAATGGATTTAAAACAATACATCAAAAAACAGTTTACAATGAAACATTTAATTTAATTTAGTTAAGAAAACTTTACAACCAGACGTGAATATAACACGTGTGCTTATCCTATCAAAATTACTGCAGTTCCTTATTCATCGATCTTTGTTCAATGTAAACAGTTACAAAAGAAAACACAACTATCAGAATTTTTCTCTGGAAGGGACACGAAAATAAACATCTGAATACAGTACATATGAGTAGCATGACAAGATTTCGTCGAACTTCCCCTACCGCTTACTTTGAGCCACATAGAACACGCCCGTATTCAGATCCCTGGGCGATAACCGTTCCAATCACCATAGCTCACTATAACAAAAAAATGTTAATGATTGGTACTATCCACGTTGTCACCGATACTGAAAAAGGCATATTCTGTACGGAACACGTCGTGTAGCAGTTTGACGCAATCTGGGGCTCCGTTCTTGGGCTGGTTGCAACCGCTCTCTACGTAGCTGGCTCCGGCCGCCCCTCGTGGCAGTCAGCACAGGGCGACACGTGAGTGACGCTGGTCACTCCTCACTGTTGTACTGGCGCGGGAAGGTTGCGCACGACATTCAAAGGTGTCGGACATGGGCGATGATAGCATCGGCACAGAACTACAAATTTTGCTGTTGGTATAAGACGACGTATAATACCGCAGTATGGTCCACGATAGATAGGTTGAGGAGGACCAGTACCTTGGCCTCGTTAATCATCTAATTTCGTCTTCTGCAATGTGAGGTCGCAATGCGAAAACCCAGCACACAAGTTAGGTGGAGAAGGAGTATGTACACTACTGGCCATTAAAATTGCTGCACCAAGAAGAAATGCAGATGATAAACGGGTATTCGTGGTCAAATATAGTATGCTAGAACTGACATGTGATTACATTTTCACGCAGTTTGGGTGCGTAGATCCTGAGAAATCAGTACCCAGAGCAACCACCTCTGGCCGTAATAACGGCCTTGATTCGCCTGGGAATAGAGTCAAACAGAGCTTGGATGGCGTGTACAGGTACAGCTGCCCATGCAGCTTCAACACGATACCACAGTTCATCAAAAGTAGTGACGCGTATTGTGACGAGGCAGTTGCTCGGCCACCATTGACCAGACGTTTTCAATTGGTGAGAGGTCTGAAGAATGTGCTGGCCAGGGCAGCAGGCGAACATTTTCTGTATCCAAAAAGGCCCGCGCAGGACCTGCAACATGCAATCGTGCATTATCCTGCTGAAATGTAGGGTTTCGCAGAGATCGAATGAAGGGTAGAGCCACGGGTCGTAACACATCTGAAACGTAACGTCCAGCGTTCAAAGTGCCGTCAATGCGAACGAGAGATGACCGAGACGTGTAACCAATGGCACCTCAAACCATCACGACGGGTGATATGCCAGTTTGGCGATGACGAGTACACGCTTCCAATGTGCGTTCACCGCGATGTCGCCAAACACAGATGCGACCATCATGATGCTGCAAACAGAACCTGGATTCATCCGAAGAAATGGCGTTCCGCCATTCGTGCACCCAGGTTCGTCGTTGAGTACACCATCGCAGGCGCTCACGTCTGTGATGCAGCATCAAGGTTAAACGCAGCCATAGTCTCCGAGCTGTTAGTCCCTGCTGCTGCAAAAGTCGTCGAACTGTTCGTGCAGATGGTTGTTGTCTTGCAAACGTCCCCATCTGTTGACTCAGCGATCGAAACGTGGCTGCGCGATCCGTTACAGCCATGCGGATAAGATGCCTGTCTCTCAACTGCTAGTGATACGAGGCCGTTGTGACCCAGCACGGCGTTCCGTATTACCCTCCTGAACCCACCGATTCCATATTCTGGTAACAGTCATTGGATCTCGACCAACGCGAGCAGCAATGTCGCGATACGATAAACCGCAATCACGATAGGCTAGAATCCGACCTTTATAAAAGTCGGAAATGTGATGGTACGCATTTCTCCTCCTTACACGAGGCATCACAACAACGTTTCACCAGGTAACGCCGGTCAACTGTTGTTTGTGTATGAGAAATCGGTTGGAAACTTTCCTCATGTCATCACGTTGTAGGTGTCGACAAAGGCGTCAACCTTGTGTGAATGCTCTCAAAAGCTAATCATTTGCATATCACAGTATCTTCTTCCTGTCGGTTAAATTTCGCGTCTGTTTCACGTTATCTTCGTGGTGCAGCAATTCTAATGGCCAGTAGTGTAGTTATATTAAAATGGACAAGACTGTCCTTGTTGTGTGCGGACACAGGGAGAAACGGGCACTGTCTGTAGGGAGATGGACGCTACGTTGGCTATGCTCGGCAATCTTCAGGCTGCTGCCCATGGCTCAGAGCTGATGGGGCATCCAAGACGAATGTTTCGGTACCTCTGGTGCCTATTATAACGCTTCAGGTCACTCTATTCGCTCGTTTTGGCCCCTTCACAATCGCCTGACGGTCAGTGGCATGCAGTGACGTGGTTACGAAACCTTTGGCAGAAGGCAAAAGTGGTTACTGGTCGCACGGCTGTCCTCTTAGGCTTTAAAAGCCGGTTTTAGGTACTTTCCACTGCTGAAAACACATCTGAGGCAGAATGGGACTGTTCATTAGTTAACACTGACCGTTCTTCCTGAAATATCCAGACAAGTACAGAGGATGGAACTGTTTGTCACTGAGACTTCTACCGTTAAGTGGGTGACGAAACCACTTAGATGATAGAATGGGCAGGTCGAGAGAAAGTCCATTGTCTACTCTGCTCGACTGGTGGGAGATCGCTTTCCACATGTGGAGGAGGCTTCGGTAGCGATTGATTGCACTGATCGACATCGGCTGGAAGTCGTGGCTCATGTCTGCACGAGTGACACCTGCCACCTGGATTCAGAGTCCATCCTCGTTCCTCAAGGTGGCTGACTACATGGGTGAAGACAGCTATTTGGTTGCGTGCACTTACGAAGAAGAGTCTTACAGCATATTTCCCAGAACCAGTAGCAGTCCACATGCTTGGAGCCGAGTGGAAGGCTTAAGCCAGTGGCTCACACGATTCTGTGACGATCAAGGTTGCGTATTTATCTCCGTTGTCAGGTAGACAATTGTGGGACCCCCTTAATTGGTCAGGTGTGTACAATATGGAGGAAATAATTACAAGGATTGTTACCTGTGGTGTGCGCATGGGGATTTTTGGAATAGGGAAATCCTTCAGCCTCCATGGGGGCTGCCGCCTTACTGTTAGCGAGGGTGTTTTTGCACCCAGAGAGCTCTGCCGGAGGGAGATAAGGTTCCTGGCAGGGCCAGTCAAGCCAGGCAGGTCTCTTGGTAGGAATCAGACGAAGAGCAGTCCACAACGTATCGGGGTACGGAGGACTCCTAGATCTAGGGAAGCAAAGTCTCCTTGAGGAGACGATCATGAAAAACAAGGATGGACATCCTACAATACCTGGAGAGACGGATCCAAAAGCGTAGTGAAAGCAAAAGGGAGACAGCATAAAAATGCCTCAACTCCTAAAGGTGGCAGTCCTACCACTTAGCTACCCTGGCTTGAGGACGGAATCCTGTAATAGGGGAATCACAATATTACACAGAATCTCTGGAATAAAACAAGGCGGATGGATAAATTTAAGACAACCTTGGAATACAACAGGAACAAACGACTAGGAATGGACAGTGTATTCAAAATGGCTACTTGGAAGGTTCGCAGTCTAAGAAATGAAGTGGTGGAACAAGAGAATGAACTAAATTCATAAAATATTAACAGGCCACCATAACGGAAATCAAGAGGTTCCAAAACAATAAATAGGCATGAAATGACCTACACCGGAGTCCCTCAAAAGGAAAGAACCTTTGATGGAGTTGCTGTTCTGTGGAAGAAGACTTTAACAAACAAAATACAGTCTTACACCTTCATCAATGAACAGATAGTTGTGGTCAGAATAAAGATGCCAAGGGGTTATACATCGCTAATTGTAGTATGTGCCTCAGATGAGGGA
Source organism: Schistocerca nitens (assembly GCF_023898315.1). Taxonomy (NCBI): domain Eukaryota; kingdom Metazoa; phylum Arthropoda; class Insecta; order Orthoptera; family Acrididae; genus Schistocerca; species Schistocerca nitens. Next base: position 374,303,446 of record NC_064621.1, read on the forward strand.
TGGGATGTCCACTCAGAAGGCTCCTATGATATCTTGTCAAGAGATAAACAAAAATGGTCATCAGATACTAGCAGGAGATTTACATACAAGGGTGGTAAAACACCTTGGCAAACTTTTTTGGTTTTGAAGGGGAAAATGTAATAAACGATAATGGATGTAGATTAATAACGTTCTCGTTAACCAATGAGTTAAGAATAACTAATGCATTCTTCTGGCATCAACAGTTCCAAGAATATACCTGATTAGCTAGAGGCTCTGCCACAGTTATAACCTTCTTAAATGCAGATAAGGAGATTTTGCCATTAGTGCAAGACGCAGGGGTTTTAGAAGTCCTGATGTCTCTTCAGATTATTTCTTGCTGGCCTCAGAAAAAGATGTGAGGTATCTACCAAACAGAAACAAAATAATTTTGATGTAACATTTGAAGTACATGTACTTCAAGAAAAGAGTATCTGGTTACTATATCAGAAAAGACTTGAAGAATGCCTAACTTAAACTATAAAAGTGAATAACATCAACTAGTAATCGAATAATATAAAGACGTACTAATGAAGGCAGCGCCAGAAAGGCTTGGGAGATGGAAGAAAACTTTTTTCGAAAGGGACCTGCGACACTGCGATGATGAAATACGTAGCCTAGTTGAATTCCCCAAACGATCAAGACCTGAGAGTACGTTAGAAAAGAAATTCAGCTCTAGTCAAAAAGAAAATCAGACAAGTTAAAATCCTTCTTTGGGGAAAGCATATTACAGGTGTTGAACATGTTGTAAGAGGAAGACAAGACAAAGCATAGAAAATAATGAACATCGTACAAAGACGATAATGAGGAAATGCAAGTAAACACAGTATTTGAATCTCAAAAATGGTTCAAATGGCTCTGAGCACTATGGGACTCAACTGCTGAGGTCATTAGTCCCCTAGAACTTAGAACTAGTTAAACCTAACTAACCTAAGGACATCACAAACATCCATGCCCGAGGCAGGATTCGAACCTGCGACCGTAGCGGTCTTGCGGTTCCAGACTGCAGCGCCTTTAACCGCACGGCCACTTCGGCCGGCTATTTGAATCTAATTACTTACAATACCATAAATCACTCTAGACGGCTGTGCAGGATACACAGGTAGTTATGTCTACACCAGGAAGGATCGTAGACGTAACAACGTTGAAGGAACTGCAGGATACAATAACGTCTAGCAAGAACAGGAAGACTCCAGAATGTGAAAAAATCTATGTAGAGTTGGTAAAATATGCACCAAATAATTAAAAAATAAGAATATTCGACTTTATGAATGTGTGCTGGCAAAGTGGCTATATACCTGAAGAGTAGACTGTAGCCCAAGTATGTCCAATTTAAAAGAAAGGAAACAGACATGAATGTCAGAACTATAGAAGTCATTAGCTTTCTGAATTCAAGTTATAAATTGTATGCTAGAAACTTAACAAAACGGCTATCGCCGGTCGCTGAAACTACACCATTTGGTGCCCAACATGGTTTTCGAAAACACAGATCATGCTCGGAATGTCTTCACCATGACAGAACAAATGGAAAACATCGTCAATTCAGTTTACCAACTTTTCTTGCTTTCATTGACTACAAAAAGGTGTTTGATAAAGTAAACCGAAACAAAATGTGGGAAATTTTAAGAAAAAGAGAGATTTCATCTCATCTTATAAGAGATGTACAGGGTTTGTATATAAACGACAAAATACAGATAAAAATAGGTGGCAGCAGACATAATAGGTCTGAAATAAACCTAGCTGTTACACAAGGGTGTCCCCTCTCACCTACTCTTTTTCACACGTATATCGATGATGTAACCAGAACTTCGTTACAGTCAGTAAAACATTTTGAAATTAACGAAATGGGTGTTCGTAAACTACTTTTCGTTGACGACCAACTAATCATTAGTCGAAATGAAAAGGACTATAAGAAATGGTCTTTAATTTAAGTAAAATAGCCAGAGAGTACAATCCGAACATCTCTATCACAAAGACAAAGCTAATGGAATTTTTAGGACACGGCCATGTGAGTTAAGATTAAAATTGACACGTAGATCATAGGGGTTCAAATGGTTCAAATGGCTCTGAGCACTATGTGACTTAACTTCTGAGGTCATTAGTCGCCTAGAACTTAGAACTAATTAAACATAACTAACCTAAGGACATCACACACATCCATGCCCGAGGCAGGATTCGAACCTGCTACCGTAGCGGTCGCGCGGTTCCAGATTGTAGCGACTAGAACCGCTCGGCCACTCCGGCCGGCAAGTTAAGATCAAATGGTTCAAATGGCTATGAGCACTATGGGACTTAACATCTGAGGTCATCAGTTCCCTAGAACTTATAACTACTTGAACCTAACTAACCTAAGGACATCACACACATCCATGCCCAGTATAAGTTAAGAGGCACATAATAAAAGAATATTAGTTAAGATGGAAAGAATATAATGAACGCATGTCAGATGCCAGAATCACTAAAGCCATAAGCAAGTATAAGTTAAGAGGCAAAAGATCTTTATGAAGGTCAATGAAGAGATAGCTCGACTAAATGAAGGCAACAGAATGAACCAAAAGGTCCAGTCCTTGATGTAGATTATGATGATGATGATAACGACGAACTCCTTCAGCGGCCCCATAAGCAACGTTTTCTTCAGACAAGAAAAATCGTCAGTGCCATAAATCATGGACAGCAAAATTAGCCATGGAAGATTGGAGAGAGTTAATGTTAATATAGCATAAGTAAATTGCAGAAACTATTATACAAAGAATAACATCAAAACAGTCGAGTGTGTGTACGTTCAAGCTATGCTATGTATAAAGGCATTTTGTTTGACGTTCTGAGGATAAGCTAAGCCCAAAAAGCGTCTCTGAGATGTGCAGCGAAATCCGGTGAAAGACGGTGCAAGAGATGTGTTATGCATCTGTTTTTGGTTTACCGTTAAAATTACTAGAGCGTACATTTCCATGTTACCAACACAACGGAGTAGAATCACAGTCATGAGATCAAAGTCAAGAAATATAGTCAAAGATCAGCAGAATACTGTTGAAGTTTGCGTCTAAGTGCCTCAATCCACTATCGTCAGTACGAACAGATGCCTTAAATTAGGTGATATAGTCGGTACGTTGCATCCATTTCAGAACAGTGCGTTCAGCTATGAGGTATGACGCGGTGTTCTTAAGCGTACAAGGAAATTTCAATAAGGTGTCTGACTTTACCAGTAACACTTAAGTTTTGGATTCCCATGATGCTGCGATCCCATAAGAAATGTTGACACTGCTGCATAGTTGTTTGACAAAGTGGTATTCCGTGAAAGTGTAGGATCTGTATTACAATATGACTTTATGTCGATTGCTGCCTAAATGCAGTTGGATGGTGATGACATCTGTAGGTTACTAGACAGTCGTGCGTTAGAGGTGTGGGTTATACCATACTCTCTCCTTCCTTGGGCTTATGTCATTCTTCTGGGTTTCTTTCCTCATAACTTGGTAAATTAATTCCAGTGATAATTTGCTGGAGGGTTGCCCCTCCTGCCACAACAAACGCCAGTTGACCTACAGTGTGAAAGCGGTACGAAGGCTGAGGTACCAGAAACGGCAAATATTCAATCAATAAATGTCTTGGAACTCTCGAACTCGTAAAACATATACACTCCTGGAAATTGAAATAAGAACACCGTGAATTCATTGTCCCAGGAAGGGGAAACTTTATTGACACATTCCTGGGGTCAGATACATCACATGATCACACTGACAGAACCACAGGCACATAGACACAGGCAACAGAGCATGCACAATGTCGGCACTAGTACAGTGTATATCCACCTTTCGCAGCAATGCAGGCTGCTATTCTCCCATGGAGACGATCGTAGATATGCTGGATGTAGTCCTGTGGAACGGCTTGCCATGCCATTTCCACCTGGCGCCTCAGTTGGACCAGCGTTCGTGCTGGACGTGCAGACCGCGTGAGACGACGCTTCATCCAGTCCCAGACATGCTCAATGGGGGACAGATCCGGAGATCTTGCTGACCAGGGTAGTTGACTTACACCTTCTAGAGCACGTTGGGTGGCACGGGATACATGCGGACGTGCATTGTCCTGTTGGAACAGCAAGTTCCCTTGCCGGTCTAGGAATGGTAGAACGATGGGTTCGATGACGGTTTGGATGTACCGTGCACTATTCAGTGTCCCCTCGACGATCACCAGTGGTGTACGGCCAGTGTAGGAGATTGCTCCCCACACCATGATGCCAGGTGTTGGCCCTGTGTGCCTCGGTCGTATGCAGTCCTGATGGTGGCGCTCACCTGCACGGCGCCAAACACGCATACGACCATCATTAGCACCAAGGCAGAAGCGACTCTCATCGCTGAAGACGACACGTCTCCATTCGTCGCTCCATTCACGCCTGTCGCGACACCACTGGAGGCGGGCTGCACGATGTTGGGGCGTGAGCGGAAGACGGCCTAACGGTGTGCGGGACCGTAGCCCAGCTTCATGGAGACGGTTGCGAATGGTCCTCGCCGATACCCCAGGAGTAACAGTGTCCCTAATTTGCTGGGAAGTGGCGGTGCGGTCCCCTACGGCACTGCGTAGGATCCTACGGTCTTGGCGTGCATCCGTGCGTCGCTGCGGTCCGGTCCCAGGTCGACGGGCACGTGCACCTTCCGCCGACCACTGGCGACAACATCGATGTACTGTGGAGACCTCACGCCCCACGTGTTGAGCAATTCGGCGGTACGTCCACCCGGCCTCCCGCATGCCCACTATACGCCCTCGCTCAAAGTCCGTCAACTGCACATACGGTTCACGTCCACGCTGTCGCGGCATGCTACCAGTGTTAATGACTGCGATGGAGCTCCGTATGCCACGGAAAACTGGCTGACACTGACGGCGGCGGTGCACAAATGCTGCGCAGCTAGCGCCATTCGACGGCCAACACCGCGGTTCCTGGTGTGTCCGCTGTGCCGTGCGTGTGATCATTGCTTGTACAGCCCTCTCGCAGTGTCCGGAGCAAGTATGGTGGGTCTGACACACCGGTGTCAATGTGTTCTTTTTTCCATTTCGTGGAGTGTACGTCATCTTGAAGTTCTTTCGAGATCGCATTATTCATATATTGAATTTACTTGTCTTTATGAATTAATAACGATTTCTATATACAACAACGTAGGAGGGCATTTGAGAAGTCCTTTCACTGAGCTTTGTACTGATACTATGCAGAATGAAACACAGTCCCCAGAAGCCGAAAGTAAACCTGTTTCAGCAATTTTGACACTCCGTTCGTAAACTGGGATGAAAGAATGTCGTGCGATAGCGATATACACATACGTATACGGCGATAGCATCGTTTACCCGAGTGTAAACGGGCAGTGCGTTAGCGGAGCTGTCGTTTGCACTCAAATGATTCATGTGAAGAGGTTTCCGACGTGATTATGACCGCACTACGGGAATTAACAGACTTTGAATCTGAAATCATAATTGGAGCTAGACCCATGAGACATTCCATTCCGGAAATAATTAGGGTACTCAGTATTCCCATATCTTCTGGCGTTAGGAATTTGCTTATTAATAATAGTGATGCTGTAACTGTTGGTTGGTAATATTTACTGACAAAATGCAACCTAACGCTAGATTACGTACTTACGGCTAACCTGTGTGGGCCGTTCTTCAGTACGACTTAAAAAGAGAGCGAGATTATTAATCGATCACCGATGCGTCGGTTCTCGATTGTGTTCAGGAGACGTAAGGACTAATTACGCGAATAATTGACCTTTCGACCCGGACTGCCTTCACGCAGTCAGAATCTTCGATAAAAATACCTAAGGGACCTATTTGAATATAAAACTGGAAATGAAAGCAAATTAGTGTAATTTCGTAAGACAACGATTAACAGATCGGAAGTTGAACACATTAGTGGTCTCCCAAATACAATCGAGACACCGTGATAAAGAGCGAACCTGTAACAAAGCTCATATACAATTTGAACATTATTTTTGGTTAGTGAAAGAAAAGAATAAGAAGAAAATTACTGCATTGTAAAATATTAATATATTTTGAACAAATTTTCTTTAAACTTCTACACATTGACAAATACACAATAAATGCATGACTTACGTCTGATATTTCTTTTGTAAATGGCGCAGTCCAATAATCGCTGCTTTGTCAGTCCGTTCCTTCCTAAAATTAAATGTCCTTGCCTTTGTTCGTCGTTTCACATAGATTTACACAAAATAAAAATATAACTTGTAGCATTCCTATGTAGTACGTCTTAACCAAAAGTACAAGGGATAATAAAGTCTTTAGAATATTTCTTAACAATAGATAGATTTTTCTTTCTTCTGTTTCGCAGCTTCTTGCTATTAAGCGCTGCGGCAGTGATTTTAAATATCTGCTCCCAGCGGGTCATAGTGTTTATGTAGAGTCTTTAAACGCTGGAGTCGCGTTTTGGTATAGGTGCACATAAAAAAAAATTCATCTCTTTACTCTCGCGCAGTGATGTTTAGCATTTTTACGAACTACAGCTCGTTTGCTGTCCTTTTCTTTAATGACAAATATCTCACATGCAAAGTAGCTGAAATCCAATAATAGTACACTCCACAGTGTCCGGACTGTGCTGAGAATAACAAATCTGAGAGATTACCTCTCACCACGGACAATGCAGAGTTCGACGGGCTTCACTTAACGACCGAAAGCAGGGGAATTTGCGTAGAGTTGTCAGTACTACCAGACAAAGAACACTGCGTCAAATAAACGCAGAAATCAATGAAGGGCGTACGACGAACGCGTCCGCTAGGAGAGTATGGAGAAATTTGGCGTTACTGGGCTCGGCTGCAGCACGTCGTCGCCTTCAACGCCTCTCCTGCACTCATGACCATATTGGTTGGGCTATAGACGACTGGAAAACTGTGACCTGATCAGCTGAATCCTGATATGAGTTGATAACAGTTGATAGAGTTCGAGTCTGTCGCGGACCCCACGAAGCCATGGTGCCAAGGTGTGAACAAGGCACTGTGGAAGTTGCTGGTGGCTCCATAATGGTGCGGGTTGTGTTAACATGGAGTGGACTGCGTCCTCTTGTCCAACTGGACTGATGGTTGACTGTAAATGGTTGTGCTGGGCTACTTGGAGATCATTTGCAGAAATTTATGTACCTAACGTTCCTAGACAACTACGCGCCGTTTCACCGGATCACGATTTTTCGTGAATGGTTTGAACTTTCTGAACGATTCGATTGAATGATTTGGTCCCCCAGATCTCCCGGCATAATTCCCATATAAAATTTATAGGATACATCGAAAGGTCAGTTCCTGCAGATAATCCTGCACTGGTTATACTTCCGCCATTGTGAGTGCATACAAAGGCAGCAGGGCTCAACACTTCTGCAGTGGACTTAAGAATTGTTGAGTCCAAACCACGTCGAGCTGCTGCACTGCGCTGGCCAAATGATGTCCGACACGATATTAGGAAGTACCCCATGACTTTCATCACCTCAGTGTACATTACCACACAATCAAGTGACATGTGGCAGGCATAGTTTTAGATTCATGTATAGCGATATTTTTTACTTTAAATGTCTTAAGTTCATTTCACACTATCTCCATTTTAATATTTAAAGAATTACTACAATGCAAAAATAGTCACGATCGACAAAAACTGACTGAGCCCAATAAAGCAACAGAAAATTACAGATGGGGTTAAAATATTGCAAGGATTTATTATATTATAATCTGCATCTAGGCCTAACATATTGTATTGGCAAGGGGTTCTTCTCGTACCACAATCTCCCTATCGACCCCCCACCCTCCCCCATCAAACCCCTTTTGCTGTTCCATTCGCCAAAGGCACGTGGGAAAAATTACTGTCGATGAAATTCTATTTGACATCTAATTTCTCTTATTTGCTCCACGCAGTCATTACTACATGTGAGGGAGGAAGCAATACGTAGCCCAGGTTTTTATGTGTCCATCCTTCTGATTGGATGTTTAAGGAGTTTGGCCGTTCACTTCTCTAATAAAATGGAACACCTATAATCAGTTTCACTCCAATCGTGTGTACGATTGGAGCTACATCCCCGCCTCAGCATCAGTTAAGGCCTGAAGATGGTGAGCTCAAGCATCGAAACTAGTAGCCACATCATAAATAACATGGCAAGGACGACTGTAGGCGTTACATTGAATAATTTGTATCTTGACTCTTCTCGGGATGCTCTCTCTCGGAATTTCTGCAGTAAACTTTTCATGACGCAAAATGCCTCTCTCGTGGCATTTGAAACTGGAAATAGTTGATATAAACGTAACGCTATCTGTGAATACGACCAGTATTTCTCTTAGAATTTTGGAGGTTAGTCCTTTCATGTAACACTTCGTAAATTGATGTAGCCTTCAGGGACATGATACTTCCGCACAATGCTGTGTTAAACGGCACACTGATTCCACATTTGTAAATATATGTTAAAATCTCTGCTGTGGCGTTTTGTGAAACGACACGGTGTTCCAGCAAGGTGGTGCCACAGCAACACTGCGCTAGCCACTTCACGAGCGTATGAACCGATTGTAGACAGTGTGACACAAAAGCAGAGGAAAATCTGACTTTATTTCGCATATCTGTTCTGTTGATATCCAGACTTTTCTTCTGGATTCGACTCATAATTACTCCTATTGGTGAACTCGAAAATAAGATTCGTGCTCATTCATACATTTTCCATGCAAGAATATGTGACTGTAATGGATACGGATCCTCTCACCTCCTGCAAGCTCGATCCTCCCCACCCTCTTGTCTCTCCATCCTCTCCCATCCCGTCCTGCTGCCGCACCTATACTCTTGCACCCCACCTGCTCTCCATCTTCAGACTCCCCACACCCTTGCCCAAGGTGGCTTCCACCAATTCCCCCTTCCCGAAGATGTCCTCATTGCATTAACATACTCCTCCTATCAGCTCTAATCCTCCCCTTCCTTTCCTACCTTCCCCCCTTTTCCTACCGGGCTCCCTCTCTTCTTCCTCACCTTACTTTCTCCCTCCCCCTCCTCTCTCCCACTTCCTCCCCCCTCCCTGGGCTTCCACACCCGACCCTGCCCTCTCCATTCCCCTCACCCTTCCACTCGCCCATTGGCTTCTCCCCCCCTCATTCACCCCAGCCTGTCTCCTGCACCCAGTGGCAGCCCCCCCCCCCCCAATCTCCCCAGTGTGCTCAGTGTGACGAAGATCATCACCGATGTGCTACAGTGTTCTCTTCGTCTAAGTGTATTAGTGTTCTTCTTCAGTGTTCTTCATTCAGGTGTGAATCTGTTTGTCTACATTTCTGTCCACTGCTGAACTTACTTGTACGACCAGTGCCTTTTTCGAATGCCTTCATTTCATTTCTTATGTATGTCTCCTGTTTCCACCATTCATGTATGCCTGTTTTTCTGTCTCCATGTTTGCTGCCTGTTTTTCTGTGGCCGAAGAGCGGCGTAGATAGGCTGCTGCCGGCCTACATTTTGTAAGGTGTTAATAAAGAAAAAATGACTCTAATATATCTAGAAAAAAATCATATTATCTGTGGTGTCACCGCCAGACACCACACTTGCTAGGTGGTAGCTTAAATCGGCCGCGGTCCATTAGTACATGTCTGACCCGCGTGTCGCCACTGTGTGATCGTAGACCGAGCGCCACCACATGGCAGGTCTCGAGAGACGTACGAGCACTCGCCCCAGTTGTACGACGACGTTGCTAGCGACTATACGGACGAAGCCTTTTCTCTCATTTCCCGAGAGACAGTTAGAATAGCCTTCAGCTAAGTCCATGGCTACGACCTAGCAAGGCGCCATTAACCATATCTGGAGAGAGTCTCACTTGTATTATCAAGAGCAATGTACAAGAAGAAATTAAAGTTAAGTATACGAGAAGCTCCGTTCTTTTCTTTATAGCTTTCATCACGTATCCTGTTTCAGACTTAACGCAAGACGGCGTGAGTTGACGCGTGCCCTTTCGGCTACTTCACTGTGGACTGGCAGCCTTGTCAGTCCACTACATTATCTCCTTGACCTGATGGTGAAATTATTCATACAACCATTTTCAGTCGTCTGATCATCATCACTTTCATAAAAGTATTCACAGCATTATGTTCGGTGAAATATCAGATGAAAAAACCATGAATAATACACTGTTATCATACCGTAATATAAATTATGTCGTCAATCTATGAAAGCTGTGCTTGGGAGCGAACACATTCAGATACAATGTAATCGGTAGTACAAGACTTCAACGGCATTCGGCCACTTTGTTGGACATTTCTTTAATACCTGGTCCATGCTGCAGTTGGCTGCGTCGCTTGTGATCCAGAGCTGCTCGCTGGTACTCGGATAGCGGCACGTAAACTCCCAACACTAAAATAAAAGAACGCTCTGAGAGACCTTGCCGGTCGCAAGTGCAGCATGCAGTGTAGCTTACTGTCGCGTTTTAAATTCTGTGACGGGATCTGCTCCAGCTGATGGTCTCAGTCAGATAAATCTTTGTCCCCGCCACTCGCCTGAATTATTCATCACGCTTGTCCAGGCCGGCACGCACTGATGTGGCAGTATAAAAGTTTTATCACGACTTCTAACTGACCGCCGCCGTGTCTTCGTATGTTTTATATTCTGCTCGCTCTTCAGCACCTGAATCTGATTCCTTCTTTCTGTAACCCAGTTCCGTGACGGATGATACTCTTATATTGGAACAGTGCTTCAGAGTCTTCTGTCTGAAGCTTAACTCTAGAAGTTTTATTGTCCCAAGCAAAACAGGTTACATAGCCACAGATGTATGCCGACCGCATCCATCTACATCTTCCTAATTGTAACATGTATTTTACAAGATACTTATTTGAAATAAGTTTTGTTGTGGATAAGAAATATTTTAATAAAGGGAGGAAAGATGATTGGATTTAACGTCCCGTCGACTCAGAGGTCATTAGAGGCGGAGAGCAAACTCGGACGGTCTCAAGGATAAGGAAGGGAATCGGCCGTGGCCTTGCAAAGGAACCATTTCGGCATTTGCCTGGAGGGATTTAGGGAAATCACGGAAAACCTAAATCTGGTTGGCCAGACGTGGATCTGAACCGTCGATCTCCCGGATGCGAGTCCACTGTGCGCGGTAAAGTTTAATTACTCTCCGGATCAATAACTTCAGTGTACATCGACGGAGACCTGTTTTTAACTTCTACAGCGAGTGGGTTATGATAAACATTCACGTGATCGTAAACCGTCTATTAATGTTCTTAAACTAATTTAGGATTGGTACAGTACACGAATACACATATGAAATGATGCAGAACAAAATGGTTCAAATGGTTCTGAGCACTATGGGACTCAACTGCTGAGGTCATTAGTCCCCTAGAACTTAGAACTAGTTAAACCTAACTAACCTAAGGACATCACAAACATCCATGCCCGAGGCAGGATTCGAACCTGCGACCGTAGCGTGATGCAGAACAGGCAGATGTTTCTAGCAGTAGTAGATTGAAACTGGCAACAGTGTTCACACAGTATTTTTATACAGATAATAAGCCATTTGCCTAAGACATTTAGTTAATATAGCTGAAGTTGTTCCTATGTTATGTTTCAATGTCACCCCCTTTTCATTCCCAACCCTATAGGATATAGGTGGTTCATAATCCAACATTGCTTCTCTCCAGATAATAAGCAACCAGTAAGCCCCCCAGTCTTTAGAGTCGTACTCCTCTGTATAAAACAGCTTCAAACTTCTGCGTAACAAATGAGTTAATGTGTTACATATTTGACTTTAAGCGTGAAACCGAGAAAAAAGTTTTCAAAAGGTTTGAAATTATGTTTCAGTTTGTCGCAAATCGTGAAAGACTCTCTTTATCAAACATTTGATGTGTATAGGTGCGAGTGTCTGGGGAGAGGGGGAATGGGGGCGGGGGTGTCAGCGAGTAAAAGTTTCGTAAAGGTTTTGAAATTATGTGTAAAGTTTCCTACAAGTCGGCAAGTCCTTTAAGATTGAAATATTGAATTAATTTGGTCTGGGTACTTGCGAGCGGTACCTTACGCTTCCTCATGCCCATTTGAGAGGTATATGGGTCTTAATCCGTCAGTGCTTTATTCGAGATTGCAAGTGGTGTGTGTAGCAAGTTTGGTTGAAATCGATCCAGCAGATTGTGAGGAGATGTTCAACATACATAAATACACTGAAGCGCCAAAGAAACGTATAGGCATGCTTATTCAGATACAGAAATATGTAAGCAGGCAGAATAAGACAACAAGTATCGGTTACTACTGTCCGCAGCTCGTGGTCTTGCGCTAGCGTTCTCGCTTCCCGCGTACGGGGTCCCGAGTTCGATTCCCGGCGGGGTCAGGGGTTTTCTCTGCCTCGTGATGACTTGGTGTTGTGTGTTCTTCATCATCATTTCATCATCATTGACTCGCAAGTCGCCGAAGTGGCGTCAACTAAGAAGGAATTGCATGGGGCCTCCCGGCCAACAATGCCATACGATCATTTCATTTCATCGGTTAGCACTGCTACAATGACAGGAAATTAAGATTTAAGTGAGTTTGAACGCGGTGTTATAGTCGGCGCACGAGCGATGGGGCTAAGCATCTCCGAGGTAGCGATGAAGTGGGGATTTTCCCGTACGCCCATTTCACGAGTGTACCATGAATGTCAGGAATCCGGTAAACCTTCAAATCTCCGAGATCACTGCGGCCGGAAAAAGGTTCTGCAAGAACGGGACCAACGACGACTGAAGAGAATCGTTCAACGTGACAGAAGAGGATCGCTTTCGAAAATTGCTGCAGATTTCAATAGTGGAACATCAAGTGTCAGCGCGCAAACCACTCTACCAAACATCATCGATATGGGCTTTCGGAACCGAAGGGCCATCGAGACACTTTATGACTGCACGACACAAAGCTTTACGCCTCGCCTGGGCCTGTCGACACCGACATTGGACGGTTGATGAGTGGAAACATGTTGCCTGGTCGGACGAGTCTTGTTTCAAATTGTATCGAGCGGATGGACGTGTACGGGTATGGAGACATCCTCATGAATCCATGGACCCTGCATGTCAGCAGGGGACAGTACAAACAGGTGAAGGTTCTGTAATGGTGTGGGGCATGTGGAGTTGGAGTGATGTGGGACTCCTGACACGTCTCGATAAGCCTCGGACAGGTGACACGTACGTAAGCATCCTGTCTGGTCACCTGCATCCATTCACGTCCACTGTGCATTTCGACGGAATTGGGCAATTTCAGCAGGACAATTTGACACTCCACACATCCAGAATTGCTACAGATTGGCTCTAGGAACTCTTTTGAGAGTTTAAACACTTCCGCTGGCCAACAAACTCCCCAGACATGAAAATTATTGGGCATAACTGGGATGCCTTGCAACGTGCTGTTCAGAAGAGATGTTCACCGCCTCATTCTCTTACGGATTTATGGACAGCTCTGCAGGATTCATGGTGTCAGTTCCCTCCAGCACTACTTCAGACATTAGTCGAGTCCATGCAACGTCTTGTTGCGACACGTCTGCATGTTCACGGGGTCCTCACACGACGTTAGGCAGGTGTATCAGTTTCTTTAGCTCTTGACTATACATATACACATAAAATCATTTTATAAGATATAGAGAATGAGTAGGTTTATAATAACTTTCCGTGTGGAAAAATTTCTCCGGAAGCCCATGGCAATGTAGGAATCTACAGTCAGATCGTGTCACCCTATTGTCCACATATAGCACCCCATAGGCGACCCCCACAAGTAAGCTGTATACTCTGGCAACGAATGAATCCCTAAATCTCTCCGGAGTTGTGTCTGAATGGTTCGGCAATTACTCCACAAATATGAGGGTTTTTGGGTAGCAGGTAATCTGACGTTAATCCTAGTTAGAAAACTTAGGACGCCATCAACCGACATGTGCACGCACTTACCCTAGCTGCGTATGCACTTCGTGGGATGTGAAATTCATTTTAATTTGGATGACGCAACAGTTATCAACGATTCTACATACCAGTAAGGATGCTCATGAGCATATATGGTGTTTAAAACAAGTGAACGATGACTTATAGGTGATATAGCTGATAAAAACTAGGAAAAAATCTGTAAATTAGGACCGTCTGTCTGTTGACGCTACAGGAGGGGCGGAATGTATGTACGTTCATTCAGAAACATCGTTCAGACCTGCTTTTGAAAGAAATACGAACTCGCCTTTCTGCCTCTGGATTTGGCCACACGAATTCGATAGACACGCTTGTAACACGTGCAAAATTCCCGATGAGTGTTGGAATGCACGATTACCTTTCAATACCCTGTTAGGCAGAAATTTTAGTCAAGGTTAGATGCACGGGAAGGCTATGCTACTTGACATCCTCAACAAATCAAAGTTTCATTTAGCATTTCGGTTAGGTACTTTCGAACGGAAGGGAAGGAAGGAAAAATAGGGTTTAACGACCCGTTGACAATGTGGTCATTAGAGACGGAGCACAGCCTCGGAATGTTTCAAAGGTGGTGATGGAAATCGGCCGTATCGTTTTAAGGGAATCATCCCGGTATTTGCCTGTGGCGATTTAGGAAAACCAAGGAAAATCTAAATCTGGATGGCCGTACGCGGATCTGAACCGTCGTCCACCCGGTTGCGAGTTCAGTTTGCTAACCACTGCGTCACCCCGCTCGAGACAGTTGTACGAGGCACAGTGAGTGCGAATGGTGCCTCGTCATACATAAATCACATCCGTGGTCTTTCTGCAACATTACGGGTAATTTGTCGCACAGAAGTTGTTGATAAACACCGTCTATTAATTTGTCCGGGAAATTTATGAGCCTATGCATGTAGCAGCACACCAGTTCCTCTACCCCCCCCGGTCTCCCCCCCCCCCCCCCAGCAGCTTGGCTGATATTTGGAATCCTTTCATTTTCTTAGAATTTTTATTGGACCAGTCTCTTGTGTGGTTCCACACCACGTAAAACTTAGCTGCGTAAAAATGTGTTCAGTGAGACGCATGGAAGGGTTATCCTGGGGCCTTGAAAATCGGAATATTCATAAAAATAAAACCATGAACTTCGCGAAATGTTACTTCTGCGTGGCAAATTCGTCCATTACCTAATGTAGGCAGGTTGTTTAAACCATTTAAATCATCTCCCCGTGTTTCAGAAAGAGTTGGTTGGATGTTCTGAGCCCAAGTCACGTAGAGAGAAAGGGCAAAGCGACTTGAGACATTCGCTTTTGCTTCCCAACCAGAGGCATCCATGGAGGGTGGCGGGTGGGTGGGGTGGGGCTTCACAGTGGACATGTCCCTCTCCCCTCCTCCAATCATCAAAATAAAATTTTGTTGTACTGGTAGTACTTTTAGAAACTGATGACCGTTTTCAGTTGCTCAGGAAATTATCTTCAGTTCATGAAAAATAGGTTACATATAGTAACTTGTCACATGTAGTACGAGGAACGTTAAATAAGGAATGCGACACATAATTTTCCTCAGCCAGTTTCGTTTGGAAGAATGTTTTCCGGATTCAGCCTCAATAGTTGCATGAAGTTTCGGTAGGTGGCGGTGTTACAGCTAGCCTTCAAAATCGAGAGTCAAGCAAAGAGCTGTCATTGAGTTTCTTTTGGTGGAAAACCAGAGCATAACAGACATTCATAGACTCTTGCAGAATATGTACAGAGACCTGAAATTTACAAAAGCACGATGAGTCGTTGGGGAGGCGTCTTTCATAAACCCAACAATGTCTCGCAAACCTGCACAATCTTCCACGTGGCGGCCAGCTGCACACAGCTGTGACTCTTGCTGCGTTGGAACGTGCAGACACTCTCATTCGGAATGATCGACGGATCACAATCACATACCTCGCTGCTCAACTGGAGAGCTCTGTTGCTAGTGCTGATACGCTCGTCCATTAGCTGGGGTACTCAGAGGTGTGTGCCGCTATCAGAAGACTGTCAAGAGCAACGAAGGAACATCTGCTTGGCCCAACGAAGGAGGCCCTCCGCGGAAAGCAGTACGTGGATGATGGGGAGCTTAAAATTTTTGAAGTTTTTGAAAACATAACGATCTTAAAATTTTCTATGAAAGAGTCGAAACCGGTCACCCATTCCAATAAAAAAAATTGCGATCACGACTGTTTTAAATGGTGGGGAAGTTATCGATGCAGCACGACGATGTACCATGCTGGCATGTAGGCCTCCCTAGTAATGTGGCGTAAGAAAATCGCACTGAATGGGGATACCGTTGAAGAAAAAGGGTTTAGTAGCCATAGGAGTGGGAATAATTTGGTGTATTGGAATCCTGAATAAAACCTGGTTTTGGAAAAAAATGACCCCTGTACCAACACGTAAATGTTTAATGTCACAATATATGTCTTCACTACATGTAACCAGCTGAAAAAAATACGACTGCCTACTCCACAAATTTGACCACTCCAACTGTTATGAAAAGAGGAGTTTATGTTTTATATAATTACAATTTACAATGGCAAGGAATTCTAGAACTTGCTACGTTTGACGCAGGATACATTTTTGTTGCTTGTGTGAGGCCCTGTTTGTGTGGATGGTCTTGTGGACTGACTGGTAACATACCAGGTAATTAAAAATGCATACGCACAGCCTGACCTACCCGCTGTTACGAACAAATACGACACGGTTCGTGTACTAGAGGTACGGCCGGCAAACCCGTAGAAGAGTGAATAATGGCTCACAGAAAGGATAAGGACATACACCAAGGGAAAAATGGAAACACCAATGTCCAGAATTATTTACACGCTCGCATGGCCATAGTTAGTCGATTAGTATTTACAATCGCAGTGTTTGCTGAAACACAGGTATTTGAAAGTGCACACGCCGATTTTATATTGTGCAAATTATGGCGTTATCGAAGTTAAGAGAGTCTTTTGATACTGAAATTCTAAAACTAATTGCGTGACACAAGTAATACTCAAAGTTTTGGACGCGCACATTTCATAGGCTCCATTTCACTGAATTAAAATTCCTGGAAAGTTATGTTAAAGAAATGTATTGTTCACTGTCGTAAACAAATTATTATTATCAGATGAAAATATTTTGTAGATATTATAATAATTAAATAATTTATTAAGATTAAATTTAAACATTTTGTACGTTTTATTGCTATTTGTATTCAAATGGTAGTTGGGACTGGACAGTTTGCCTCCAATAAAACAAGACTGTATTTTTTAGCACATATGATTTGAGGTCCTTAAAACAGAATATTTGCAGTGGCATTAAAAAGATGATTTCGTCAATGCTCTACCTCTAGTCAGCAACTGAAACATGTAAATTATCAGTAGAGAAAAGCATTAAAGTCACGGAGGACTACAATGAATTAATTGAAAAAAAAAACAGAAACAAGAAACAGTATACGCTATGGGCCGAAAGTTACTGCCCGTCATAACCTACTAGAACGTTCAGGTAATCTTCTTTGCTTGTAATAATTACAGACACAAACTCCAGAGTGCACTTGCATATATTTTTCAGATGATTACAGATACAAACACCAGAGAGCACTGTTATTAAATGAAACATCTCTGACATTGCATACTTTTCAGTTTAACCTGTTATGAAGATGTTTTCTAATGAATAATGATTTTTTTTGGTTTTAAAATCGTGGTACAAAGGTGGTTATAATTTAATAATGAATGAATGGAACAATTATTTCAACATTCTCCTTCTTACAAGGAAGGCTGTTTACAATTTCAAGAAAGTTTTGGAAAAATTGGATCTGCAACAGATTGCAACAGGTCAGCTAGGCCATTAATAAATTATGAAACTAATTTTAAAGTTTTGCAAGCAGTTATCTAGATCCCTAAAATGTCTACACGTGGGCTATCTCTCGAACAAGATATGGTTAGAATTCAAGGAAGAATGTTATAAATCATCGTGTTGCTTCAATAAAGTGTTCAGTTATTCAGACTTCCAATTACTTGTTTTCTATTCACTTTGGTTACGATGGTTAGTTTTTTCTGAAACAATTTGTATATCTGAAAATCGTCGTACGTTTCTGTGCCATTATGAAATAACAAATCTATGTAAAGAAAAATTTAGTTTCCTCTTCATCTTCTCCTGGATTGCATTATTAAAGGGAACAAAACCAATATAATAATTCAACCGTAAGTGACTGTATTATTGGTACTTCTGTACAACATTTTTAGGAAAAGAGTAAAAGATGTTTTTATATGAATTTCCGTTTATTCTATGTTCTTTATTTTACTTAAATACTGGAGCCTAGTGGCTAGGCCTTGCCTTTTCCTAAGCGGCCCAAATAACACACAATCAGTTCTTTGCGTCAGTGGCACCGTACTAATTTAAAAAATAACAACACCTGCAGTCTCCACGTTTATACTTAAGCGCTACTGACGCTTTGCTTCCATTATCGCTGGAGGATTTCCACATCCGTAACGGATAAAAGTTTTAAAATCCTTTTGGGTAATAAGCCGTGTTTATTCAGTGTCTGTAATGTGGATAAGACCATTGCGAAGACGGCTGGAGCCTTTCCGTTAGTAATTTCTTTGTTCATAGTTATAATAAAAGACGCCTAATATCCAAAATATTTAGGTCCATATGGAACAGACACGATTGAATTAGCTTCTGATTGGCTCTTCTTAGGGCCTGAAAGTAAAAGGAATCAACACACTCATAAAACTGAAATCTTCCTAAGCATTGTAAAAGACATAACCATTTACAGTAGTGTATGTGCCATGTTGCACAGAAGTAAGATTTATTCCTGTGCACGTGTAACAGCGATATGCTATAATGTGAAACCAAGCTGGAAGCTTAGGATACGCGCTTGAAAATGACCAAAGGTTGAAACTGGTCAGTCGCATAGACGGACCATGTTTACATTATTTAAATTCTAAAAAGACATTGAGGCTATGGACCCTCCCCCCCCCCCCCCCCCAGCCAAAGAAAACAGAAAAATTTAGAACTGCTTCACTTTCAACAAGGAGTTCTATTTAAAAAAAGACAGCTTCCCAGGGTGCTCAGCCACCAGCTGTCTACTTGCAAACCACGCTGAAAACAAAATATTCAATGAACTTATACAATCAGAACAATACAAGATTTTGCCGTGTTACGGTTATGTGGACGACATAACTTATTTATTAGATGAACCGGATAAAACATCTACTCAGTTCACTCTAAAATAAAATTCAAGACTGAAACAAAAAGAGAGAAGGAACTCGTTTCTTGTACATCAACAAGCCCCGAATCCAGAAGAAACAATTTTAGAATATTCAGGGAACTCAGAGCTACAGTTACAATTTCTCCAGTCAGACAGAGATATATACACTGTGATGGCAAAAGTCATGGGATACTTCTTAATATCGTATCGGTTCTCCTTTAGTTCGGCGTATTGCAGCAACACGAGGTGGCATGGACTAGATAATTCGTTGGAAGTCCGCTGTACAAATACTGATCCATGCTTCCTCCATAGCCAACCATAAATGCGGAAGTGTTGCCGGTGCAAGATTTTGTGCACGAAATGACCTCTCGATTGCTTCCTATATGATGGGATTCAGGTCTGGCGATCTGGTTTGCCAAATCATTTGCTCGAATTGCTGAGCTTGAACTACAAAGTAACTGCCGACACCTGTGGCTCGGTGACATGGCACATTGTCATCCATAAAATTTCCGTCGTTATTGGGGAACATGAAGTCCATGAAGGATGTAAATGCTCTCCAAGTAGCCGAATATAATCCAGGAGAATACAGTCGACTACATGTAAACACAGCCCACAACCAGACTACACAGTGCCCTCATAACCTGGTCCATTGATTCGATGGGTCTGCACCACGCTCGAACCCTGCCGTCAGCTCTTACCACCTACAGTCGGAAGTCATCTGACCAGGCCACTGTTTTACAGTCTTTTTAGAGTCCAACCCATATGATCACAAGCCCAGGAGAGGCGCTGCAGGCCGTGTCGGGCTTTTAGCAAAGGCACTCGTGTCAGACTTCTGCTGCCACAGTCAATTAGCGACATATTGCACCACAGTGTCCTAACGGATACATTGGTCGTACGTCCCACTTTGATTTCTGTAATCAATTTCTGTCAACACTGACAACTCTATGCAAACACTGCTGGTCTCGTTCGTCAAGACCGTCGGTGACTAGCCTGCCGATGTGGCCGAGCGGTTCAAGGCGCTTCAGTCTGGAACCACGTGACCACTACGGTCGCAGGTTCGAATCCTGACTCGGGCATGGATGTGTGTGATGTCCTTACGTTACTTAGGTTTAAGTAGTTCTAAGTTCTAGGGGACTGATGACGTCAGGTGTTAAGTCCCATAGTGCTCAGAGCCATTTTTTTTAACCGTCGGCGACTGTGTTGTCCGTGGTGAGAGGTAGTGCCTGAAATTTCGTTGACATTTGGTATTCTCAGCACACTGTTGACACTAGGGATCTCGGAATAGTGAATTCCCCAACTATCAAGTCGGAAACCTTTTCACATGAGTAGCCTGAGTAAAAATAACAGCTCTTCCAATGCGCTGCAAGTTTATACCTTGTGCATGCGATACTACCGCCATCTTTATATGTGCATTTCGCTATCCCATGACCTTTGTCACCTCGGTGTATGTGCTTCGGGAACAGTTGTGCTCTTCACCGTCCGGTCTACCTGTAACGTGAGGAGTTCTGGCTGTAATTAACGCCTCATTGGGAATCCACAAAAGATAGGAGCTAAACTACAAATCCAATTTTTTTGGTAATGGTGAACAAGCCCCGAACTAACTATGACTAATCAGAAGAAGTCCAGTGTAATACAAATTATTTTAGCCACTCGCAAGGAAAAATTCACAAAAATAAAAAAATAACTCACTTTCTCAGAAGTTAACTAATCGCTGATTCAGTTATCATTAGCATATTCACTAGAACCTCACTGAAAATTGCTGATAAAACAAGTCAAGACGTTCAGTCAGTCACACTAGTACTGTCTTAACTACTAAATCACGTCTACAAACAATTTAAAATTACACCTACATACATATAAGAAACTATCAGCCTTGACTGCGGTAATGAAACCAACCTTTACCTAGGTTTTAGCCCAAGTAATTGACCCTTCTTCAGAAGATAATACCTGATTCTATAATAAATCTGCGAGGGCCTGGTCTAGAAATAAAACTAAAACAACCTGAATAGGCGTACTCACATTTTAAAAATGCTGTACATTGGTACTAAGTCACCAACAAGACTTGACTTAAGCTCCGGCTAGCGCCTCGTCTCCATGAAAGCCTT
Organism: Schistocerca nitens; assembly: GCF_023898315.1. Lineage (NCBI taxonomy): Eukaryota > Metazoa > Arthropoda > Insecta > Orthoptera > Acrididae > Schistocerca > Schistocerca nitens. The sequence goes on from NC_064621.1 coordinate 374,324,648, forward strand.
GTGCTGGGCCTCGGGAGCTCACGCGAAACTAAGTAGGCCTAGATGACGCGCTACAAATCAACGTGGCGGGGAACATTACACTTGTCTAACTGAGACCATGACTGTCGAAGACAAAAGACCAACGCAGTTATATCTTAAAACAAATAACTTATAGAATGGTTGAAACTCTGAAACATAAGGCCTCTGCACCAGGCTTTGACTAAAATGTAACAAACTATGCATGGATGTACACTCCTGGAAATTGAAATAAGAACACCGTGAATTCATTGTCCCAGGAAGGGGAAACTTTATTGACACATTCCTGGGGTCAGATACATCACATGATCACACTGACAGAACCACAGGCACAAAGACACAGGCAACAGAGCATGCACAATGTCGGCACTAGTACAGTGTATATCCACCTTTCGCAGCAATGCAGGCTGCTATTCTCCCATGGAGACGATCGTAGAGATGCTGGATGTAGTCCTGTGGAACGGCTTGCCATGCCATTTCCACCTGGCGCCTCAGTTGGACCAGCGTTCGTGCTGGACGTGCAGACCGCGTGAGACGACGCTTCATCCAGTCCCAAACATGCTCAATGGGGGACAGATCCGGAGATCTTGCTGGCCAGGGTAGTTGACTTACACCTTCTAGAGCACGTTGGGTGGCACGGGATACATGCGGACGTGCATTGTCCTGTTGGAACAGCAAGTTCCCTTGCCGGTCTAGGAATGGTAGAACGATGGGTTAGATGACGGTTTGGATGTACCGTGCACTATTCAGTGTCCCCTCGACGATAACCAGTGGTGTACGGCCAGTGTAGGAGATCGCTCCCCACACCATGATGCCGGGTGTTGGCCCTGTGTGCCTCGGTCGTATGCAGTCCTGATTATGGCGCTCACCTGCACGGCGCCAAACACGCATACGACCATCATTGGCACCAAGGCAGAAGCGACTCTCATCGCTGAAGACGACACGTCTCCATTCGTCCCTCCATTCACGCCTGTTGCGACACCACTGGAGGCGGGCTGCACGATGTTGGGGCGTGAGCGGAAGACGGCCTAACGGTGTGCGGGACCGTAGCCCAGCTTCATGGAGACGGTTGCGAATGGTCCTCGCCGATACACCAGGAGCAACAGTGTCCCTAATTTGCTGGGAAGTGGCGGTGCGGTCCCCTACGGCACTGCGTAGCATCCTACGGTCTTGGCGTGCATCCGTGCGTCGCTGCGGTCCGGTCCCAGGTCGACGGGCACGTGCACCTTCCGCCGACCACTGGCGACAACATCGATGTACTGTGGAGACCTCACGCCCCACGTCCACCCGGCCTCCCGCATGCCCACTATACGCCCTCGCTCAAAGTCCGTCAACTGCACATACGGTTCACGTCCACGCTGTCGCGGCATGCTACCAGTGTTAAAGACTGCGATGGAGCTCCGTATGCCACGGAAAACTGGCTGACACTGACGGCGGCGGTGCACAAATGCTGCGCAGCTAGCGCCATTCGACGGCCAACACCGCGGTTCCTGGTGTGTCCGCTGTGCCGTGCGTGTGATCATTGCTTGTACAGCCCTCTCGCAGTGTCCGGAGCAAGTATGGTGGGTCTGACACACCGGTGTCAATGTGTTCTTTTTTCCATTTCCAGGAGTGTATATGAGTGCTCACACCCCGACTTACACTATTAGAATGTATCGGTCCATTCGAAACGAATGCTGCATAACGCAACCATCGTTATTAATGAAATAGGACATAAAACAGCGAAACTGTGGTATGTAAAAGTCAAAATACAATAATTTCGGATAACCTGTACACAGATGGTCGAGTAGCTGTTTTTATCAGTTGATGTAGATATACTTCTTATTGCTGACACGTACTGAATGAAGAATATTATCAAGATTAATTTTAATCTTATTACTAAAAATAACACGTGAGTGAATGAACAACGCCACTTCATCGCCATGTAATAGCAATGACCAGTATACCTGAAACTGTGTAATATACGGTGATTGCGTGAACGGACGTGCAACGCCCTTTCATCCCCCTTACACGCAATTACGGTATATTTTACACGTAAAACACAAATTGACCTATACTGGTCGTTTGCTATTACCTGCCGATGATGTGGCGTTGTTCGTTCACTCACGCGCTATTTTTTGTAATAAGATAAAGAATTAACCTTGATAATTTTCTCCATTCAGTGTCAGCAATAAAAAGACGACGACTTCATCCTTGTCCATTTATGGTATGCACATGGGCATATTAGTAGCTATCTTTTAATTTTTTAAGTCTTACCCGTGAAGAACATGCCATTTTCCCATGTCAACGTGTCCATAATATATTCCTATGTGTCTTTTCGGGTCAAACATGTTTTATCGTATCAAATCTATTTATCAACAGCCTTTAGTATGAGAGATGATAATTCTCTTTTGTAGCACATAGCGAAATTGACCTCTGTCGGTCGATAAAGGGCGATGAAAGGGCATTGCACGTCCGTTCACGCAATTACCATATTTTTCACACGTAAAACTTATTTTGACCTATGCTGGTCATTTGCTATTGCATGGCGATGAAGTAGCGTTGTTCGTTCACTCACGCGTTATATTTAGTAATAAGATAAAAAATTAATCTTGATGATATTCTTTACTCAGTGCGTGTCAGCAATAAGAAGTGTATCTACATAAACTGATAAAAGCAGCTACTCGACCATCTGTGTACAGGTTATACGTAATTACTGCATTTTGGCTTTTATATACCACAGTTTCGCTGTTTTATGTCATATTTCATTAATAACGATGGTTGCGTTACGCAGCATTCGTTTTGAATGGGTCGATGTATTCTAATAGTGTAAGTCGGGGTTATGTGTTCGCACTCATATACATTCATGCATAGTTTGTTACATTTTAGTCAAAACCTGGTGCAGAGGCTTTATGGTCCAAATAGTTCAAATGGCTCTGAGCACTATGGGACTTAACTTCTGGGGTCATCAGTCCCCTAGAACTTAGAGCTACTTAAACGTAACTCACCTAAGGACATCACACACATCCATGCCCGAGGCAGGATTCGAACCTGCGACTGTAGCGGTCGCGAGGTTCCAGACTGTAGCGCCTAGAACCGCTCGTCCATCCCGGCCGGCAGAGGCTTTATGTTTCAGAGTTTCAACCATTCTATAAGTTATTTGTTTTAAGATATAAGTGGGTTGGTCTTTTGTCTTTGACAGTCATGGTCTCAATTTGACATGCCCAATGTCCCCCCCCCCCCCCCCCCACATATTGATATGCAGAGCGTCATCGAGGTCTACCTAGTTTCACATGACATCCCGAGGTCCACCGCAAGGCTTTCATGGAGACGTGGCGCTAGCCGAAGCTTAAGTCTTGGTGGTGACTTCTTAGTACCTATGTACAGCATTTTTAAAATGTGAATACGCCTATTCACATTGTTTTAGTTTTATTTATAGACCATGCCCTCGTAGATTTATTATAGAATCAGGCATATTTTCTCAAGGAGGGTCAATTACTTGGGCTAAAACCTAGGTAAAGGTTGGTTTCATTACCGAAGTCGAGGCTGAGGCTGCAATGCTAAAAGTACTAACAAGTACATACTTTCACGTGAGCTTTACACGTCCGCCCTGGGTACATCGAAAATCCTTAGTCACAATCAATATTCAGTTAAAGAAAGTCTTGGGGCTTTTAGATCACTATAGGGATAATAGCTTATCGGGATTGTCTCTTTATGTTTTGAAGTTTTGTATTTGTTTGCAGTGGCGGCCGTTGATAACTTTTCCTTTTGGTGTCATTCCAAAAGACTTCCTCCAAACATGACGTCATTTCGACGTCACACGCAGTATCGAAAACCGAAGGAACTGCTATCGACTTTCGTTATCGTTCGATGTAGGATTCTCTCGCGTTTGTGACAGCTCGCACATGTTATTAGCGGCAAAAATATACAAAGCGGAACTGACACTGGTTTGCAGGTAATGCTGTGAAGAGAACGTTACCTCGGAAATATTTGTGACGAGGTAGAATATGAAAGTTATTCCTCATCGTTTCACTCGCAGCAATACAAGCTGTCCTCTTAAACTCCTAATCACTCACTCGGAAATCACCACATATTCGGAAACAAACAGTGAAGTATTTATTATGCTCTTAGACAGAGAGTGCTGTAGAGCATACTTGTATCACATTCTTAAGAAAGTACTAGAGTGTGTTACCAACATAAAGTTGAAAAAGAAAGGTAGAATGGAGCAGGATGTGAATCTCCATCCTTCGACTGCATAATCCTCGATGCTCTTCACTGGGTTTTTTCCCCATTGCGCTTGGCAAGGTTGCGAGCACTGCCGTATGATACGGGAACTCCCGTATTCTTCTGCATTTTTAACCCTACTCCCGTCTCCCGTTTTTATTTCACATAGCAGATACAATCTCCCGTATTTGAGAAAATGTCACCGATTAAGATTAAAACCTGCCGCATATTCTTCAAATCTCGTTGCTTGTCTATCGTTAAAACATCGATTAACCAATACAGCATGGTATTATCGATACAATTACTACATCGATTATAGGGAACACCAACTATAACACGATGTCGCGAGTCACGTTGCGGTTATCTCGTTTCCTTGTCGTTCCGCCAAATCCGAGTTATGCGAAATGGAAGAATCCAAAACTCCTCATAAAAAGAGAGGAAAGTACTTCTGAATGTATCAGAAGAAATGGGAAGAAACCCATCTATGGGTTAATCCTGTAAAAGGAAACAATTCTAAAGCGTATTGCACCCATCGCAAGCGTGAAGTCAGCGTAGCACATGGTGGTAATACAGACTGCCAGCAACACTCCAACAACGATGGACAGAAAAGCAGAGTTAGAAGAAGTAACACATCTAAGATATCCAGCTATTTTCAGTGGTTAAGTGATAGTCCCACAAGCGGTGAATCCAACAAAGTTGCAACGGGTGAGTTAGATAACTCACAGTGAAACACAACCTGAGTTATATTAACATGGACTGTGCAAATAAACTTGCAAATAATGTATTTATGGATTCGGACGTGGCCAAAAAAATTCGTTGTGGTAGGACGAATGCAGAGTCTATTGCAAAAAACATACTAGCGCCTATAAGTGTGATTTCCTAGATGTGCTTAATGATCCACAGAAGTGTAGCACCTGTTTTTCTGTGGCTTCAGATGCGTCGAATTTCAAGAATAGGAAAACGTTTCATGTAGTAATCAGGTACTTTGAACCTTGTGTTGGCATTAGAAATAAAGTATTAGATTTTGTCGAACAAGCTGATGAGCCAGCAAGTGGTATTCAATCTTTCATAAAAAACAGTCTTGAATCTCATTCATTAAATTTAAGTAATATTTCGACTTATAGTGCCGATAATGCTAGTGCAAAAATAAATCCGTGATGAAATTGTTGAGTCAGAAAAATAACAAAATATTTAAAGCAAACTGCACCATTCACATAATCCATAATGGCACTAAATATGCTTCTGATGTCTTAGATGTAGACGTGGAAATGATAGTTGTTAAAATTTAGGGACACTTTTCACCGTCAGCAAAACGCAGGGAAGAATTAAGATATCTTTTTAATTTTTTTGGTACTGATTTGTGTGAAATTTTAAGGCATGTGCCTGCTAGGTGGCTGTCACTCGCACCAGTTGTTGATAGGCTAATAAAGAACGGGTAGCCAATAATAAGTTATTTTCAAAGCACAAATTAAATTCCTAAGGCTTTGAAATTGTATTTTAGTGATGAGGATCCAAGCAAAACATTAATTCTCGAAGCATACTTTCAACTTTTTCTTACATTGAAAATATTATTTTGGAAACCTCAAAATATCTAGAGATTTAACTATAGTGGAGTCCTATAGTGCCATTGAACCTTTGTAAAAGAAAATTTTGAAAAGAAAAGATGACTCGTTTGTTGGAGGCAATACACACAAGATTTTAAATAGATTAGCTCCTGTCAGTCAGAAGATAGATATTCAGCGACCACAAGGCCTGCAGACCACGCGCTGTTTCCACAAACTGCCTCCATTTGTTCCTGTTTGTGCCCGGTTCCTCTAGGTGTCTTTAACTCCCAGGGCTGTTAGGTCCTTCGCCAGGTCGTCCATCCAGCGTTGCCTTGGTCGTCCAATGGGGCGTTTTGAGTTTGGTTCCCCGCCAGTGCCACCTTCGACCATCTGGCATACGGGCTACATGGCCCACGCATTGTATTCTTTTGCTCTTTATCTTCTGTAGGATAGTTGGTTGTCACATCAGAAAGTAGATTTCCTTGTTTTTCCTCCTCCTCCATTCTCCGTTATCTAAAACTGGTTCCCATTTCTTCCTCATTTCTCTTCTTTCAAATATTAATAGTTTATCCCTTTCTCGCTTAGCCATGCTCCATGTTTCTGAACCGTACATTACTGCTGGGCATACCATTGTGTTGTAGATTTTCATCTTGGTGCTCACTGAGATCGATTTAGAGCGAAGCGTCTCTCCGAGGGAATGCATGCATTTCGTTCCCACTGCTATTCTGTTGTCTGTGTCAATAGAGAATTCAAAATAATACTGCTGAATTTTATGACACCTTTCATATTTACATTGCAAAAAAGGAAAAATTTATTGCAATGCTACAATTCAGTCATTGCTGCCACTGTCCCTAAAAATTTCGGTTAATTTTAATGATTTTCAGAACATGCTTACTCATATTCAGGTAGACACAAATTAGGATAATCTGAACATTGTATTTTGTTCTTTGAAAAATATAATAAATACTAAAATTGCCACCGATGGTAGCCCAGTTGAAAAAAAGGTTATCCGTGATGATTGAGGAAGAGGTCAAAGGAATTAAATCCGAGGAGATAAATAAGATTCTTGGCTTTGTTTCCAATATAACGGCATCTAATTCTCACACTGAAAGAATTTTTTCTTTGATGAACAGCAAATGGGCTGATGATAGTAACCGTTGCAATCTAGATTTAATGAAAGCTGAACTACAAATAAGTGTTAATGTTTTTACACATGTGATGTATTTGTCCAGTTTGTAAAAAAGGATCGCAAACTTCGGACTGCTGCCAAAAGTGTAAACAAATGTAGTTTTCAGTAAAAAATGCTGTAGACCTTTAGCTTATAATTGTTATAAAGAAATTTTTTAGTTGGTCCATGCAATAAACCTGTTTCAAGATTTAAAGAAATTGTGGTAGGAATATTAATTTTGTCGGGTCTAAATCTCCATTATTTTGACAAAATAAGGTTGGCAACCCCAGCGCTAGGGCTTAGTCATGTGATTTTCGTTTCATGTCTCGGTTATCACAGTATCCTTAAATGCTTATATCATTGATACATTACTAACTGTCATTTAATGATAAGAGTGACAAGTACGCTACACATTTTCAGTACCTGTTATAACACAAAACAGCTAGATATGCCAATATGAATAGATGAGTGTTATGTTCAAATGTGTGTGAAATCTTATGGGACTTAACTGCTAAGGTTATCAGTCCCTAAGCTTACTCACTACTTAACCTAAATTATCCTAAGGACAAACACACACACCCATGCCCGAGGGAGGACTGGAACCTGCGCCAGGGCCAGTGGCACAGTCCATGACGGCAGCCCCTTAGAACGGATGAGTGTTATACTCACAAGCATCATCGACTAGCCATTAGTTATGCGTAACCAATAGAACACCGTTGCAGAAACAACGAAAGAAAGATGCCAAATTTAAACAGACGAAAAATCCCCAAGATTGGCCATCTTTTACAGAAGCTCGAAATTTAGCGCGGACTTCAATGAGAGATGCTTGTAATACTTTCCGCAACGAAACTTTATCTCGAAACTGGGCAGAAATCTTTGGAAATTAGTGGTAGGTTCCTGTGGGACCAAACTGCTGAGGTCATCTGTCCCTAGGCCTACACACTACTTAATCTAAATTAAATTAACTTACGCTAAAGGATAAAACACACACCCATGCCAGAGGGAGGACTCGAACCTCTTACGGGAGTGGGGAGGGGTGGGGGGGGGCGCGAACCGTTCCTGACCGTCTGAGACCGCATGGCTGCCCCGCGCATTTCTGGCATTTAGTCCAAAGAGATTCTGCGCGTATGTAAAGTATGCTAGCGGCAAGAAACAATCAATGCCTTCTCTGCTCAATAGCAATGGAGATACTATCAAAGATAGTGCTGCCAAAGCAGAATTACTAAACACAGCCTTCCGAAATATCTTCACAAAAGAAGACGAAGGAAATAATCCAGAATTCGAATCACGAACAGCTGCCAACATGAGTAACGTAGAAGTAAATATCCTCGGAGTAGTGAGGCAACTTAAAACAATAAAAGCAAGATTTCTGGTCCAGACGGTATACCAGCTAGGTTCCTTTTAGAGTATGTTGATGCATTAGCTCCGTACTTAATAATCAAGTACAACCACTCACTCAATGAAACGTCCGTATCCAAAAATTGGAAAGTTGCACAGGCCAAACCAATATTCAAGAAGGGTAGTAGGAGTAATCCACTAAATTACAGGCCCAGACCCTTAAAGTCGATATGCAGCAGTATTTTGGAACGTATGTTGTGTTTCAACATTATGAATTACCTCGAAGGAAACGGTCTATTGACACAGAGTAAACATAGATTTAGAAAACATCATTCTTGTGAAACAGGAATAGCTCTTTACTCGCATGAGGTGCTGAGTGCTGTTGGCAACGGATTTTAGATTGATTCCGTATTTCTGGATTTCCGGAAGGCTTTTGACACTGTACCACGCTAGAGGCTTGTAGTAAAATTGCATGCCTATGGAATATCGTCTCAGTTATGTGACTGGATTCGTAATTTCCTGTCAGAGAGGTTACAGTTCGTAGTAATTGACGGAAAGTCATCAAGCAAAACAGAAATGATTTATGGCGTTCTCCAACGTAGTTTTATAGACCCTTAGCTGTTCCTTATCTATATAAACAATTTGGGAAACAAACTGAGCAGTCCTCTTAGGTTGTTTGCAGATGACGATGTCATTATCGACTAATAAAGTCATCATAAGATCAAAACAAACTGCAAAACGATTTAGAAAAGATATCTGCATGTTGCGAAAATTGGCAATTGGCCCTAAATAACGAAAAGTGTGAGGTCATCCACATGAGTGCTAAAACGAATCCGTAAAACTTCGGTTACACGATAATCACTCAAATATAAAGGCCGTAAATTCAACTAAATACCCCCCCCCCCTCATGAACCATGGACCTTGCCGTTGGTGGGGAGGCTTGCGTGCCTCAGTGATACAGATAGCCGTACCGTAGGTACAACCACAACGGAGGGGTATCTGTTGAGAGGCCAGACAAACGTGTGGTTCCTGAAGAGGGGCAGCAGCCTTTTCAGTAGTTGCAAGGGCAACAGTCTGGATGATTGACTGATCTGGCCTTGTAACAATAACCAAAACGGCCTTGCTGTGCTGGTACTGCGAACGCCTGAAGGAAAGGGGAGCCGGCCGGAGTGACCGAGCGGTTAAAGGCGCTACAGTCTGGAACCGCACGACCGCTACGGTCGCAGGTTCGAATCCTGCCTCGGGCATGGGTGTGTGTGATGTCCTTAGGTTAGTTAGGTTTAAGTAGTTCTAAGTTCTAGGGGACTTATGACCACAGCAGTTGAGTCCCATAGTGCTCAGAGCCATTTGAACCATTTGAAAGCAAGGGGAAACTACGGCCGTAATTTTTCCCGAGGGCATGCAGCTTTACTGTATGATTAAATGATGATGGCGTCCTCTTGGGTAAAATATTCCGGAGGTAAAATAGTCCCCCATTCGGATCTCCGGGCGGGAACTACTCAAGAGGATGTCGTTATCAGGAGAAAGAAAACTGGCGTTCTACGGATCGGAGCGTGGAATGTAAGGTCCCTTAATCGGGCAGGTAGGTTAGAAAATTTGAAAAGGGAAATGGATAGGTTAAAGTTAGATATAGTGGGAATTAGTGAAGTTCGGTGGCAGGAGGAACAAGACTTCTGGTCAGGTGACTACAGGGTTATAAACACAAAGTCAAATAGGGGTAATGCAGGAGTAGGTTTAATAATGAATAGGAAAATAGGAACGCGGGTAAGCTACTACAAACAGCTTAGTGAACGCATTAGTGTGGCCAAGATAGATACGAAGCCCACACCTACTACAGTAGTACAAGTTTATATGCCAACTAGCTCTGCAGATGACGAAGAAATTGAAGAAATGTATGATGAAATAAAAGAAATTATTCAGATAGTGAAGGGAGACGAAAATTTAATAGTCATGGGTGACTGGAATTCGAGTGTAGGAAAAGGGAGAGAAGGAAACGTAGTAGGTGAATATGGATTGGGACTAAGAAATGAAAGAGGAAGCCGCCTTGTAGAATTTTGCACAGAGCACAACTTAATCATAGCTAACACTTGGTTTAAGAATCATGATAGAAGGTTGTATACATGGAAGAACCCTGGAGAAACTAAAAGATATCAGATAGATTATATAATGGTAAGGCAGAGATTTAGGAACCAGGTTTTAAATTGTAAGACATTTCCAGGGGCAGATGTGGACTCTGACCACAATCTATTGGTTATGAACTGCAGATTGAAACTGAAGAAACTGCAAAAAGGTGGGAATTTAAGGAGATGGGACCTGGATAAACTGAAAGAACCAGAGGTTGTAGAGTGTTTCAGGGAGAGCATAAGGGAACAATTGACAGGAATGGCGGAAAGAAATACAGTAGAAGAAGAATGGGTAGCTCTGAGGGATGAAGTAGTGAAGGCAGCAGAGGATCAAGTAGGTAAAAAGACGAGGGCTAGTAGAAATCCTTGGGTAACAGAAGAAATATTGAATATAATTGATGAAAGGAGAAAATATAAAAATGCAGTAAATGAAGCAGGCAAAAAGGAATACAAACGTCTCAAAAATGAGATCGACAGGATGTGCAAAACGGCTAAGCAGGGATGGCTAGAGGACAAATGTAAGGATGTAGAGGCTTATCTCACTAGGGGTAAGATAGATACTGCCTACAGGAAAATTAAAGAGACCTTTGGAGATAAGAGAACCACTTGTATGAACATCAAGACCTCAGATGGAAACCCAGTTCTAAGCAAAGAAGGGAAAGCAGAAAGGGGAAGGAGTATATAGAGGGTCTATACAAGGGCGCTGTACTTGAGCACAATATTATGGAAATGGAAGAGGATGTAGATGAAGATGATATGGGAGATACGATACTGCGTGAAGAGTTTGACAGAGCACTGAAAGTCCTGAGTCGAAACAAGGCCCCCGGAGTAGAAAACATTCCATTGGAACTACTGACGGCCTTGGGAGAGCCAGTCCTGACAAAACTCTACCATCTGGTGAGCAAGATGTATGAAACAGGCGAAATACCCTCAGACTTCAAGAAGAATATAATAATTCCAATCCCAAAGAAAGCAGGTGTTGACAGATGTGAGAATTACCGAACAATCAGTTTAATAAGCCACAGCTGCAAAATACTAACACAAATTCTTTACAGACGAATGGAAACACCAGTAGAAGCCGACCTCTGGGAAGATCAGTTTGGATTCCGTAGAAATACTGGAACACGTGAGGCAATACTGACCTTACGACTTATCTTAGAAGAAAGATTAAGGAAAGGCAAACCTACGTTTCTAGCATTTGTAGACTTAGAGAAAGCTTTTGACAATGTTGACTGGAATACTCTCTTTCAAATTCTAAAGGTGGCAGGGGTAAAATACAGGGAGCGAAAGGCTATTCACAATTTGTACAGAAACCAGATGGCAGTTATTAGAGTCGAGGGACATGAAAGGGAAGCAGTGGTTGGGAAGGGAGTAAGACAGGGTTGTAGCCTCTCCCCGATGTTATTCAATCTGTATATTGAGCAAGCAGTAAAGGAAACAAAAGGAAAATTCTGAGTAGGTATTAAAATCCATGGAGAAGAAATAAGAACTTTAAGGTTCGCCGATGACATTGTAATTCTGTCAGAGACAGCAAAGGACTTGGAAGAGCAGTTGAACGGAATGGATGGTGTCTTGAGGGGAGGATATAAGATGAACATCAACAAAAGCAAAACGAGGATAATGGAATGTAGTCGAATTAAGTCGGGTGATGCTGCGGGAATTAGATTAGGAAATGAGCCACTTAAAGTAGTAAAGGAGTTTTGCTATTTGGGGAGCAAAATAACTGATGATGGTCGAAGTAGAGAGGATATAAAATGTAGACTGGCAATGGCAAGGAAAGCGTTTCTGAAGAAGAGAAATTTGTTAACATCGAGTATAGATTTAAGTGTCAGGAAGTCGTTTCTGAAAGTATTTGTATGGAGTGTAGCCCTGTATGGAAGTGAAACATGGACAATAAATAGTTTGGACAAGAAGAGAATAGAAGCTTTCTAAATGTGGTGCTACAGAAGAATGCTGAAGATTAGATGGGTAGATCACATAACTAATGAGGAGGTACTGAATAGGATTGGGGAGAAGAGAAGTTTGTGGCACAACTTGACCAGAAGAAGGGATCGGTTGGTAGGACATGTTCTGAGGCATCAAGGGATCACCAATTTAGTATTGGAGGGCAGCGTGGAGGGTAAAAATCGTAGGGGGAGACCAAGAGATGAATACACTAAGCAGATTCAGAAGGATGCAGGTTGCAGTAGGTACTGGGAGATGAAGAAGCTTGCACAGGATAGAGTAGCATGGAGAGCTGCATCAAACCAGTCTCAGGACTGAAGACCACAACAACAACAACAAACTAGGAGTTACAAACAACTTAAATTGCAAGGAACACATAGAACATGTTGTGGAGAAGGGTAACGACAGACTGTGTTTTATTGGCAGGACACTTAGAAAATGTAACAGATCTACTAAGGAGACCGCCTATACTACACTTGTCCATCCTATTTTAGGATACTACCGCGTGGTGTGGGATCTATACCAGATAGGATTGACGGAGTACATGGAAAAAAAAGAAGGGCAGCACGTTTTGTATTATCGCGAAATAGGGGACAGAGTGTCACTGAAATGATACTGTATTTGGGGTGGACATTATTAAAACAAAGGCGTTGTTCGTGGCAGCGCAATCTTCTCATGAAATTCCAATCAGCAACTTTCTCCTCCGAATGCGAAAATGTTTTGTAGACACTTACCTACTTAGGAAGAAACGATCACCATGATGAAATAACGAAATCAGTGCTCGTAGGGATGTAGGTGTTTGTTCTTTCCGCTCGCTATACGTGATTGGAGTAATAGAGAATTGTGAAGGTTGTTCGATAAACCCTCTGCCAGGCACTTAAATATAATTTTCAGAGTATCCATATTGGCGTAGATGCAGATGTAGATGTAGCCATGTACTCAAGCCCTTGATCGTGGCTGACATCACAAGCGTCCCGCCAGTCTTTAACATATTTCAGTTACCGCTCGTGGATCATGTCTCTGTACTTTGCTGCCCATTTTCCACTTATGTCATTCAACTTATGCCATCTCTACATTACGTGCAATGTAATAAGATATCAGGAATAGGTGGACTCTTACACACATCACCTGGTAGCCACATCCTTTGATGAACTCTGGCAAAGAGTTGAAATAGCATGAAATGAAGTACCTGGATGAATAATTAAAGCTCTGGTCCGCTCGATACCCACCTGGTTAAGAGCATTTGTATCTGCGACAGAGTACTAAAATTTCGTATCCTGAATGGCCGCCATTACTTACATATTTAATAATATATTATTTCTAATACACCATATGAGCGCAATAAAAAATTTGTTATTACCTACTATCGTTCCTAAGCTGCAGTTTTTATTGGCAACAGTGTAGTTCACATGAAGAGTCCAATTACTTGAATTCCGTTCATTCAGTATCCTATTTTATGTAGATTACGATCCATCTCGTGCAGTGCTTAATAGATGTGAACACAGACTTTGCCACCGGCCCTCTTACCACACTTGCTGGTTCTCAGTTTCTACATATGGTAAATGTTTGCTAGGTGACAGTGTTGTGTAACATACGTGTTCAGTAGCCAGTCTGTCGCCGTTAGGCCGGTAACGTATAGAAATACCTCAGTGAATTCCTCGCGTGCCGACTGGGGGGTGTGGGGGGTTGGCCTTTGATGTGTTCTGCTCCCGCTCCGGTATGCGCCACATGCCATTGGCCTAACTGCCAGAACCTTTTCGCCCCTTTGTCAGAACATACACCTCAGGTTCTCTTACACTGCCGTTAGAGGGTCTCCCTTGCTTTTATTTGGAGGTAACATAACTTCCCATATCTGCAAAACTTCTTAGAGCTTTAGATGAAAGGATTCCAATCGAGCAGATTGGAATAATGCACCGAGTGTCTGACTTAAAAGTCGATATATCTTCCCTGTCTCTTTTTGACTTGTTCCACGCGCACGAGACTCATCTCATTTTTGGGCCTATGGAATAAAAACTGAATCCAAACAAATCTAATAAAATCACAACTGTTTTCTTCTCCCTAATCTTACTGGACACTTACAAAAATACGTCTCAGACGTACCGTCAAGGCCTACGATAATTAACAACAGCGCTATGCATACACACCACGATATCAGAACTGCCACACACCTCTGTGACACTGCAGTTTGTTATTCCAATAGAGATCGAATTACAAATGAGGAGAGTTTTGTCAATCAGACATAAAACATTCCTTAAGTTATCCATCCAACATGAATTCCATGTGACCCACGTTTTTCCCTGGGCGAGATGTAGGAAATGATGCTATAAGATACGTCTGCTTCGAGCCGAAAAGTTGATACGCTTTCCACCTAGTTTAAGGTATTTCGCCGGTTGTGTTGTTTACAGAACTCTGATCATGCCGTTGCGGTACCTCAAAATGCGCAAAGGCCGAAATCATGATTTGTACAATAGAATAAACAATGTAAACAGTCAAATGGTGGAACTTTCATTGAAACAGGGAAGAGCTAGAAAGTCTCTCATTCTGTCTTCGTTCTCAATATTACATAACACAAATGTCTGACAAAGTAAGTAGTTCATTGACACCTGTGCGCAAGGCGGTTTGACAGCAGTACTCCGACAATCGGAGCAGTGCTTCAGGAAAAGATGCCATACATACATCTCGGAGTAGCAATGCTGATGCTGTGGGTTTAGTTCTGGATAGCTTGTTGCAGCCTTCATATCACTGACGAGTTGCCGTTAATGTGTACCTCATTTACACAAAAAAAAAAAGAAATCTACGAAAATGCTTCTGTGACTTGCAGTAGATTTGTCGTGTGCATTGACCCGACATCACAGCCAAGCGGAGATCATCGATCTGATAGGAAAAACGGTGATGCTAATCGTCACGTTTCTGCTGTACTTCTGGGAGAAGGTAACTGAATTGCTGTATTAAATTTTCACTGACGGACGTCGAAGTATGAGACCACGAAGCACCAGTCCTATATTTATCAGACTTAATAGAAGCGTTCATCACATAGCGGGTCTTCTGTGATGTATTAGAAGCGAACACCCTCATCTTGAAAATATTTTGTCATGCCTGACACACAATTTGTGTCGTTCGTGAAGATTGCTGGTTTCAGACTGGTGTGAAAGTACCATTCGTCACCCAGACATGCTCTATGAAGTGATTCAGAGAAATAGGACGGCCAATGGAGGATCCGTACATCTGTCAACGCGTTTATGGTGAGGGCTGCGGTGTGCAGCCTTCCACTATCTCTTCCATTATTCTCGTGGAGTGTCCCATTTGGTATCCTGCTAAGGAAGGGTATGACACTAAAGTTTTATCATTCTTGCCACATACTAACAGTTATTGAGCCTTGCTTTACAACAACGACATTTGTCCACTTGTCCTAGCCGATAGCTCACCATACCATAATTCCAGAGGTTGAAGAGGTCCCTCGAGAATCTCCTCCCTGTGACTTTTTCACCTGTCGTCTACAGCTACGGTTATATCAATCTGATCACCATAAACGGAAGCGAGGCTGAAACTTCCTGGCAGATTAAAACTGTGTGCCGGTCCGAGACTCGAACTCGGGACCTTTGCCTTTCGCGGGCAAGTGCTCTACCAACTGAGCTACCCAATCACGACTCACGCCCCGCCCTCACAGCTTTACTTCTGCCGGTACCTCGTCTCGTACCTTCCAAACTTAACAGAAGCTCTCCTGCGAACCTTGAAGTTGGTAGAGCACTTGCCCGCGATAGGCAAAGGTCTCGAGTTCGAGTCTCGGTCCGGCACACAGTTTTTATCTGCCAGGAAGTTTCATATCAGCGCACACTCCGCTGCAGAGTGAAAATCTCATTCTGGAAGCGAGCCTGCTCGCTAAATACCACCGAATACCACCTAATGTTCCAGATGATTATGGACTTGATCCACACCAGTCTCAGTCGTCTTTGTCATAGTGTCAGCGATAAATTGATAAACTACGCAAGTCAGTATTAGGTATCAACGAAACTTCTAGTAATCGGTTGGTGTTGACATTTGCCTGCAACCTCTGCTCGTATTTCAATATAACAATTATTTGTTCAAAATGGCTCTGAGCACTATGGGACTTAACATCTGTGGTCATCAGTCCCCTACAACTTAGAACTACTTAAACCTAACTAACCTAAGGTCATCACACACATCCACGCCCGAGGCAGGATTCGAACCTGCGACCATAGCAGTCTCGCGGTTCCGGACTGAGCGCCTAGAACCGCTAGACCACCGCGGCCGGCAACAATTATTTGTTCTTTTCGTGATATATTCACTCCTCCTACCACATAATTGTTCTAAGTCCATCTCGTCACCACTCGTTCTGCACGAAAGAAAGCTGTCTTGACCAACTGTTAGCTTCATGTTCCTTGTAACTCACGTTGATATATGGGGCTTCTTGAAAATCTCAAAAATGGCGATAATCTATATTTCCACGTCCTCAGCCATGTTCTCATTCGATCTCTACCTGAAAAGATCTAGTAACCTTACGCACACTCAGTAACCATCATGTATTCACATCATTCACCTGCTCGCACAGCCTTACACTGGGTTGACACAAATCGTGGGATAGCCATATGCACATATACATAAGGCTACAATATAACGTACACGAGGTGTGAAATGGAAGCGCACTGGTGGAGCTGCCATTTTTACTCAGGTGATACATGTTAAATGGTTTCCGACGTCATTATGGTTGCACAACGGATATTAACTGACTTTAAACGCGGAATGGCAGTTGAAGCCAGACGCATTTCGGAAATTGTTAGAGAAATCAGTATTCCTAGGTCCACAGTGTCAAGAGTGTGCTGAGAATACCTAATTTCAGACATTACCTGTCACCTTGGTCAATGCAGTTACCGACGGCTTTCACTTAACGACCGACAGCAGCGGCGTTTGTGTGGTCATTACTAAGAGACAAGCAACACTACGTGAAATAACCGAAAAACTCAATGTGGGACCCACGAAGAACTCATCCTTCAGGACAGTGCGGCGAAATAAGGCGATAATGGACTATTGCAGCAGACGACCGACGCTGGTGCCTTTACGAACAGTACGGCATCGGCTGCAGTTCCTCTCCTGGGGTCGTTACGATATCGGTTAGACCCTAGACGACTGGAAACCGTGACCTGGTCGTACGAGTCCCGTTTGTAGTTGATAAGTTTGTAGTTCGTAAGCCATCTCCAGCCAGTCATGGACTACTTGTCTCCGAATAACGACGGAAACATTATGGATGACAATGCGCCATATCACCGGGCCAGAATTGTTCACGATTGGTTTGAAGAGCATTCTGGACAAATCGAGTGAATGATTTGGCCATCCAGGTCGGCCCATCGTGAATCCATAGAACATCTGTAGGACATAAATGAGATGTCAGATCGTATACCACAGCCTACACCGGCAAGATTTTCGCTATTACTGGCGGCTACAGAGGCAGTGGAGCTCAATATTTCTGCAGAGCGCTTCCAATGAATGGCCTATTGAGTCCATGCCTCATCGAGCTGCTACACTGCACCGGGAAAGGAGGTCCGACACTATATTAGGAGGCATCACATGAGTTTTGTCACCTCGGTGTATTCATCTGTTGAAAACACACCAAATTAATACATATACGGTGAAATTTCAGTCGATCTACGCCACAAACATGGAAATGTGGAGTATCAGTTTGATAAAGTTTACTTAAAATATCCCTTGCGTGAAATATCTCATTACCGTCAGTATATACCTTACCGTCAGTATACACTGAGAGAACTAAAACGCCGGCCAGTGTGGCCGAGCGATTCTAGGCGCATCAGTGTGGAACCACGCGACCGCTACGGTCGCAGGATCGAATCCTGCCTCTGGCATGGATGTGTGTGATGTCCTTAGGTTAGTTAAGTTTAAGTAGTTCTAAGCTATAGGGGACTGATGACCTCAGATGTTAAGTTCCATAGTGCTCAGAGCCATTTTTGAACATTTAAAACAATATACAGGAGCATACATTCCGTTGTTCCTCCCATGCTATCCTGAAGAAATGTGAGAACCCATAATATACAATACAACAAAAAGTCCAGTTTACAACAGATGTTGCAATTAAAAGAGTGTGGGTATAGATAGACAAGAATTGTCTTATAGGCTGTTAATATGCGAGGGATCGTGTTCCCTCTCGTACTTCTGCGAAGTTGGTACTATTGTGAGGGAATCCCTCAAAGCGGCCGTTCGTCCCGCTTGTTAGGGACTTCGCTGCGGCCTGCGGAGACCAGGTGGTAAATAATTTCCCAGCAGATTTTCACGGAGGGGAGCTGGCCGGCCCGCGCTTTGTATTTAGACCATCCCCTTTCATTTGTCACTGTCTGAAATATTAATTCCAATCTCCGGCGCTCTCGCGTGACTTTCAATTTGGGAGCGGGGCAGGTGCACGGCCGGCTATCTCTTACTCCTGTGACCGCAAGGTGTTTGCGTGCGGCTGCCGCGCGCCGCCTGCCGGTCGAGGGAATTAATTAAAGCGGCGTAGCGCCAGCTGCGGAGCCTGCCCAGAAAGCGCTTGGCACGTAATCTGCGTCTCTAGCTGCATATGCAGCGCGGCTACCCGCTGCCGAAGCAGTTTAATTATGGCGGGCCCTATGCCCAGGTTCCACAGGCGGAGTACTGAACGGAACTAGGGTTTAACACTGACGATAGAGCGATGTACAGTACTGTATTTCTTCAATACAGTCTGTGTCAAACTCGTACTTAAGTTGGGAAGAATGAGTCTTTATTAATTCTGATTTTATGGTCGTTTTTCCGCAATGTAAAGTGCACTCAAATGAAAATGAGACATGCAAAAACAAGAAGCAAACTGTTTATCATTTCAAACTTAATCGCTGCAACTGTTAACTTGCGAGATATCCAGGAAGTAACACACGCTTTGATAAAGAAAATTAACAAAGCGGAAAAATCAAATTTTACTATGTACCTTTTTAAAGGTTCACTCTTACGCCATTTTTATGCGTAATGGCCATTCAAACTGAGGCAGTTGACAAACAGTGGAACGAATTTTTCTGTACCGTCTGTGTAGAAAACTGTCGCCTGTGATCACAACAACTGCTCTACACCGCCAAGCAGTTCAGCGTCAATATCAAAGCATTCTGTAACGAACCAACGCTTCATCGTTGGAAAGAACTAGTAGGACAAGTTCCGTAATTGTGAAACGACGATTTTCACGAAAATTTTAGGTGGTCTTCTGACTTGACCTATCACCGCGGTCCTCATCGTCAAACTCACGACTGAAACTTCCTGGCAGATTAAAACTGAGTTCGAGGCTCGGTCCAGCGCACAGTTTTAATCTTCCAGGAAGTTTCATATCCGTGCTCAATCCGCTGCAGAGTGAAAATTTGATTCTGGAAACATCCCCAAGGCTGTGGCTAAGGCATGTTTTCACAATATCCCTTCTTCCAGGAGTTGTTTTTTCTGAAAGTTTCGCAGGAGAGCTTCTGTGAAGTTTGGAAGGTAGGAGACAAGTACTGGAGGAATTAGAGATGTGAGGAGGGAGGGGGTGGGGGGGGCGATCGTGAGTCGTGTTAGGGTAGCTGAGATGGTAGAGCACTTGCCCGCGAAAAAAGAAGTCCCGAGTTGGGGGCTCGGTCCAGCACACTGTTATAATCTGCACACTCCGCTGCAGAGTGAAATTTCATACTGGTACGACTCGGTGCACCACTGTCCCACTCGGTTCTCATTCATTATTAGTTTTCCGTATACATCACAAAAGTAGCGATACATCAAGATCTCTAAATCAAATGTTTAAGAAATTCTCCAGAATGTTCTAAAGAGGGGAAATGTGTGCGCAGTCTTTGTCCCGCAGACCTTGACTGCCGAACTGTATGGATGATCTGTGTCTTGTAATCATGTGGAGAGAGACTGATCGTGCGTTGTAATCATGTGGGAATAGACTATGTAGAACATCTGAAGCACTGGATCCACCATCTTAACATTTCTCTGTTTTTATTTTTTTCAGTCTGGAAACTTTTTAGACCGATGGTTCAAATGGTTCAAATGGGTCTGAGCACTATGGGACTCAACATCTGAGGTCATCAGTCCGCTAGAACTTAGAACTACTTAAACCTAACTAACCTAAGGACATCACACACATCCATGCCCGAGGCAGGATTCGAACCTGCGACCGTAGCAGTCACGCGGTTCCGGGCTGAAATGCCTACAACCGCACGGCCACCCCAGGCGGGTTTTAGACCGATGACGTATCACCCCAGGATACTTGTAACGCTTATTCCTTTATAGTGAAGAGTGATTTAGACGGAGACTTGTATGAGTCAACTTCACATTGAAATAGTCCGCCCCCGGTAGCTGAGTGGTCAGCGCGCCAGACTGTCAGTCCTAAGGGTCGGGGTTCGATTCCCGGCTGGGTCGGAGATTTTCTCCGCTCAGGGACTGGGTGTAGTGTTGTCCTAATCATCATTATTTCTTCCCCATCGACGCGCAAGTCGCCGAAATGGCGTCAAATCGAAAGACTTGCACCCGGCGTACTGTCTACCCGACGGGACGCCCTACTCACACATTTACATTTTTACATTGAAATACTTAGGGCGTTGCAGCCATCATATGCAACCACAACAAGCTCCTCTTATAGCTGTTGAGAGGGCAGCGGTAGGAAGATATAAAGTGGTGTGATGTACCGATAACAGGTGATTTATTCGATAGGGGTATCATGAGAAACAGCGCCTACGTTGTGGTCCTCCCCCGCAAATGGCTGCTGCGTTCGGAAGTAGCACGCCAAAATGATAAACTGTTATTAATATCAGAAAAACTAAACAGTTAATTCACTTGCATTTCATACAAGTCATCTCTCAATAGTAGGCTATCATTCCATTATTTCAAAAGTGTTAATTATCAGCAAAATAATATCACATAGGTAATCAAAAAGAGTTACGCGGGAACGGTGTAAAGACGAGGTCCATTGTAGTGGCTAGATCCAGTAAGATTTTACGTATTACTGGTGAACGTATTCCTGCAAGTTAAAAGAGTTCATAATAGTAGTAAATGACATTTACTACAAGCTTGTTTTAATACCTATAGTGAGGTGTTAGAAAAAACCTGTGATATTAGTGCAAAATAGCTCTGAGCACTATGGGACTTAACATCTGAAGTCATCAGTCCCCTGGAACTTAGAACTACTTAAGACCAACTTACCTAAGGAAATCACACACATCCATGCCTGAGGCAGGATTCGAACATGCGACCGTATCGGTCGCGCGGTTCCAGACTGAAGCACCTAGAACCGCTTGGGCACACCGGCCGGCTATTAGTGCAACATAATTCTAGTTAAATTATGATACGACGTGTGGGTGTGGGTGGTGGAGGCGGGGGTGGGAGAGAGGGATGGAGGGGGGAGGCAAATGAGGTCGGGAAGAGCGTATGCCTAGAAATCGCTCGTAAATAGGTAGCGAAGAAGCAGAGACGACACAAGACTAGATTCTAGATGAGGCGACGAGGGCATAGTAGTGTACGGCCCTGAGCTGAGGCCCCTACTGTGTCGGATGAGACAGCATGGACTGCGCCTGCGGTGGGGCAAGCTCTAGGCACTTATGATACAACATTAACGGAACAAGTATGTATTAAATTAGAGTTTAAAGTTGTTATTCTTCTCCGTATCGGCGCACAGGCCGTCGGAGTGCGTAGCACGGCCTCAGGACTTGGTGACGCTATCTCAACAACCTCTGAAACGACACCCTGCGGTAACCCCAGCAGGCCTTGCCGCCGAGGTCGGAGACTGCGTTTGTATCAGAGCACGCTTGTAGAAAGCGAAGGGGCATGCTCGGTTAATCTCTCAGCAGCTCTGTACGGTGTAGAGATGAGCAACAGTATAGGCCTTCCACCAAGAAAGGCCATGGATGTCGTGCCACCGCCATATCAGCTGGATGATAGGTGATGTCGTGAAACATTTATTGCCTCTTACGAATCAGTATTTGGTGTTAGAACAACGCTATGTCTTCTTCTCGCTAAGTTTCATGTTCCCTCTCGCTCGCGCTAGGTGAGGCAATATCTTTTGGTGGCTATTCTGCTTTTCGCAATGTCGGCGTTCTGCCTGCCTGGTGTTCTTTCATGTCACATAGGGCATTCGCCTGTCTGGCTGTGGCTTGGTGGTCTCCCATCACATATTTCTGCTCTGTATCAATACTAAATCACGGAGGTAAATTGTAATGTACAAAGAGGATGAGTATAGGATTATTACCTAAATGTGTAGTTATAAACACCTGTGTAGTCTAGAAATATAGAGAATTGTGGTAACTGCTGATGAACTGGATAGAGATCTGAAACGCAAAAGTGAGAACGCGTGGTAAAAGCCATACGTTTGGTTATACTAAGACATAATTACATCTTCCAACAGATATATGACGACAGAAACACATAGTGCGCTACTTATATATCTAGCCCCATTTTAACGCCAAAGGTGGTCCGGAATCATTAGCTAATATCAACTCCAGATACAGACAAGGTGGAATGAAACGGTTGTTTATTGATGCAGAACGTGGACGCACAATGTAACAAACATAGTTCAAACAACCAAACCTGCTATTAGACATGCCTCAAGGAGCGCCTCACAGATTCAAATTGTCACAGGCTCCTCCCTCTTTCATTCAAATAGCGTAGTAACGCACTGCCCGCAAAAGCAAGGGACCTAGTTTTGTTAGTCGACCTAGCACACACTGTATTGCCTGGCACACATAGTCAATGGAGCGTGTTTTTCTTTCCTTGGATAGCAACCTTTAATCTAAATGTAGAGCGTTGTAATGTTATGTAATATTTTAATTGTTTCATAACACAATGGTGGGAAGCTGTAACCTGAATATATTGACAGAACGGTATCGACTTTACACTCATGTATTTCCATGCCTGTTGGATCCGCCTATTAAAATTTCATCATTATGCGAGCGTACAGAAAGAAGCCATTCTTACAGATGATGAACTTGAGTACAAATAAAGAACGTGAGTAAACGGTATTTGTGACTTTTGAAGTCAGGATGAGGGGTACAGTTAGGATGGAAGGTCAAGGCCCCTACTATGACACTCGTTAACACATCAACTAGCAAATCAATTATTAACAATCTATTCAAAACAAGCTTTTATAAAACAAATTAGAGGCAATCAACACGTGGCCGTTCTTAACACAATATCAAAATATACAATTAAAAAAACTTACTTCAATGATGAGCCACGGAGATTTAAATACTTAAGAGACAAATTACAATCTAAAGGTGATTTTAAAAGGTGGCACAGAGACGTTCCTTTTTTTTTAGGCATTAATCTACAGTATGAAAGTGATGTACAAAGCACACCAGTTCGTTTCGAACCCAAATAACACAAGGAGCACAACAAGTTAATTAATACAACTGAGCCGGCCGGGGTGGTCGAGCGGTTCAAGGCGCTACAGTCTGGAACCGAGCGACCGCTGCGGTCACAGGTTCTAATCCTGCCTCGGGCATGGATGTGTGTGATGTACTTAGGTTAGTTAGGTTTAATTAGTTCTCAGTTCTAGGGGACTGATGACCTCAGAAGTTAAGTCCCATAGTGCTCAGAGCCATTTGAACCATTTGAATACAATTGATTCCCAAACAAATTGAAAACCGACTTTTTTTTACATATCATAAAGTAGGTTAAATTTGCTACTAAACGGGCAGTGACACCAGGCTGCCCTGGGCAAAAGGTGACTTAACTTCAAGTGCCGTAAGCAGCAGACCAGCTGTCCAAAACAACACCTAAACGCCGAGGCCCAACTGGGAGTCACTTCCCATTAGACGACACGTCACAGCTTCTGTGCACGACTCAAAATTTTCAGCAATATCAAACCTGTCAAACATTTAAACTCAGAACTGTACACAACTCCAATGCTGAAAATGTAGTATCAGACTTTTACACGCTCATAGTTCGTCAAACAGTATTTCCACATGCAATTAAGGCCGACAATGTGTACAAGGTGAAATGGAAAAACTTCAAGATGATACCACGTTATTCAAATGCACAACTTCACAACGATACTAGGTTTTGTTCACCTTAATTTCGTTGCATGGGTCTACGATGTAGTTACCAACTGTGTAAGCTTGGTACGCAGAAAATTACAACTAAACTACGACAAAATATCTTCAATACTTTACAGTTACTACATTTTTTGGGAACACTGATGTTTTAAAGCAGTTAGTGACTGCTGGTCTCCATGTGGTCACACATCTTGCCGCCTGCTGTTACTTCAGCAACACGTACATTAGGGCAACGAACCAACAAGTAAACTCGCTGGAACGCAAATCGTTCAACGAAACGAAGGCACCAAAACCACTTACACCTTCGATGGAGAGCGTTGTTCGAGATGGTCTCGAGGGATGGATCTCTCCGAGAAAACAGGCACCTGAGCAATGCGACTAGCAACTCCCGGAGTGGACATCAGGTACGTCCCCCACTAACTTGCGCCCGTCTTGCAAGGTAGACTGGCTGCGCCGCTGGTGACCGAGCCCGCCTGTTTTCCTCCTTCGTCTCCGCGAGCGCATCCTTCCACCTCGTAGTGAGTCCGGCCTCAACTCCCCGACCGCCAAAATAGCCGCAGATCACAACAGGGGCAAAGATCGTAGTATAGCCAGGTAATCGATAGTCACGGGCCAAAAGGCGCACCATGGCTCAGTAGTTACTGGATGTGTCTAATATTACTCGACCTTTCGGTTGGTTCAAATGGTTCAAATGGCTCTAAGCACTATGGGACTTAACATCTGAGGTCATCAGTCCCCTGGACTTAGAAATACTTAAAACTAACCTAAGGACATCACACACATCCATGACCGAGTCAGGATTCGAACCTGCGACCGTAGCGGTCGCGCGGTTCCAGACTGAAGCTGTAGTTTCGGATGATGATTGCAAATAAAAGTGCCCAGGGTATGTGAACGTTCACTTATCGCCATTTTTCGGACTTTGAGTAAGGGTGAATCACTGGCATGAAGACATGGGAGCTCAATACCGAAAGTTTACACTAACAGCGAGCTGTAGTGCTGTGACTGTAAATGTCTAGTGACAATAACCGTGTGGAAAGTGTCGTTGCAGAACCACTATACATCGAGATGAAAGTAGGGTTCCTAGACTGACAGATGACCACACCTGAATTCCGGGAAGACGTTAAAGGCAAACTGGGACTTGAACGAAAAGAAGGAGCGGTGACACCCTGAGTTGAAGGTGTGACTCTCTCTGCTGCAACGTAAAAGGAAGCTGCTAGAACAGTCTCCGTGGAGCTCACCTGTAAAGCTGCAGACACACATCTATCCTTATCAGCTATACTTGACATGTCTTTGAGACTCTGCACGGTCGAATGAACTTTGTGTCCTCTTGGGCTCTAGTCGTATGGAACCGTTGAAATCCCACTAGTCGTTGATTTTTGCGCTTATAAACCCGTAAACTACATATTTGCTTGACAGTTTTTCGATCACCACCATTGCAGACAGCAGTAGTGCGGAACTCTTAACCACAGTCTCAGTAGATCAGGATCCAGCCACTGTAGAGTTTCGATAAGTGTTGGTAGACGTTTATCGTTCTTATACGAAGTATAATGCGATCTTCTCACAGACCATCAGTAATGAATGATATTTTTCAAAGAGGCACTCGCTGCCCGATCTTGCCTCACGTACCTATCTACTTCTCGTGGCTGTGCTGAAATACTAATTATTTTCATGTTCAGGCTTGTAGTACACTTCGTAAGAATATGACATTTGCTTATGACACAGTTTTTAATGTCGTTCTTGGCTAATTTTGTTTGCACTGAAACAAAGCACCCAGAACTGGAGGAGGAGACGAAGTGAAACATCGAGAGCTGAGATCGTATATGACGACATTTTGGTGATTACAAAATCGAGTCGAATTTACAAACAGTTTAGCAGTATGAGCCCACTTGCCAATATGACTCCCTCTGGCCTGTATGAATGCATTGATCTGTTTGGTAACGGTGTCGTGAAGGGGAGCTGACTCACAACTGTTGTTAACTTGTCCGTGATGACCGGGATATTGGCACTGGGATGGACGTCCGAGCTGGTACCACACATCTTCTTCCGGGAACAGGTTTGGGGATCTCGCTGACCACGGGAATACCTCAGAATCAAGCAGACAGTAGTCATCAGTGGACGAGTATTGTCCTGTTGAAAGATGGCACCACAATATTGTTGTGTGAGAAGTAATACGCGAAGACGCAGGACGTCCGTGTCACACCGTTGTGTCGTCTTTCTGCCAGCCGTGACCTGAAGTCACACCCTACGGCTCTCCACTCCATGACAAAAGCTGTAAACCTGCTTTGCGTCTACTAAACATTGAAGGGATTAGACCTCTCACCAGTCGCCAACATACTCGCCGAGCCATCCAGGGTACTGCAGAACCGCGAGTCATCGCTGAACACATCGCGACGCCACTCATCAGCAGTATGTGCTTTCCAAGTCACGAAAGTATTACAAATGCAGCGGTTGTTTTTTGGTGTTAATGGCAGCCCCCGAATGGGATGGTAACTGCTTTGTCCGGTTGTTGCTAGACTCCGACCAACGGTACAGTAGGACATAAAATATTACAAGGCTTCCTATACTTATTCTTCGATGGCAAGTAGTTACGATGTCCTTGGTGTATAATATGGCGCTCCTTCCTTGTGGTGGTCAGATGTGTCCGACCGAAACCTTGTCCATGATTATGCCTGCCCTTACGTTCCCATGCAGTCCAGTATTGGGGCACTTATAAGAACGTCCCCAAATCTATAAATAGCATGATTCGACCACGCGACCAGATGAAAACCCACGAAGAGACCCCTTTCGAACTCTTCCGGTTGCTAAGAACATCTGCACGAGTACGTAGCATTTGCGTGTTCTTCAGAGTGATTACTCAAAATATGAGGCTGTCACGTCCCTTATATACCCTACCAGGCCTGTTAACGACACCAATTAACTGTGGTCCATGTCACAGAGATTATAGCTCTAATCAATTACAAACATGCCAACTTCAGTATCTATCAGCCCTTAAGGTACTTGTCCTCATTCAGTTTCTTCTTCCAATGCACGTCCTTTTGTGTCTTTAGTTGTATAATTTGTTTCCGTGCAAACCACTCCCTCGGCTGCACGTCATATCATTGTTCCACAGTAAATAAAACCTGTGTGTCTTACTTTGTGCAAACGAAGCTACCGAGCTTGTCTCTTCTCCCAGGGCTGTCCTCAAAACTCCTTTCAAATGAAAATACTTCCCTCGCCCCATCCTCCCTCGCCTCTCGGAACGCGGAGCCCTCGGCGCGCCCCAATCAGTCGCTATTCAGTCACACGGGTCTCATCCAAGTCAATCCGCAGTACCGCTCCACCAACCCCTTCCCCCAAAGACCTTGTACTGCGCATTTCGAGAACTGAATGTAAATTTGCCGTAATATTTGCATTCAATAAAGTCTCTCGTCTTTACTTACGCTCCAGCGAACATTCTTTGGTGGACTGGATTTCCGTTCCGGAGTGCAACTCTCAAACCGCTGGGAGATTATTCGGGAATTCCCGTCTTCCGACCGGCGGTCGCTTACTCGATCACGAAAGACGAGCCACTCGTTAGACGGAATCAGCACCAACTGCAAATATTATAAACTTGGCAGACGAGAATTTCATTTAAATGTTTCCGACTTTGTGTACAGTAAAGCTGTGCACCTCGTATAAGAAACTCGTTCACATAGAACGAGGGAATATTGTTTACTGTTTTGTAGAATACGTTCATCGGCAAAGTGTCTAGTTTCTTTCCAAATGGAGGAAATATAATTAAGATACCATCTACAGTGATGCTCTTTGTGGACAGTGTAACGTCCTTTCTGTAATAAGATCGTCACAGACAACGCAATTGCTAATTATGATTTCCTAGTCTTCCACTTCACTCTTGTACTTCGAGTGCCCTTTGGTTCAAATGGCTCTGAGCACTATGGGACTTAACATCTGTGGTCATCAGTCCCCTAGAACTTAGAACTACTTAAACCTAACTAACCTAAGGACATCACACACATCCATGCCCGAGGCAGGATTCGAACCTGCGACCGTAGCGGTCGCGCGGTTCCGGACTGAGCGCCTAGAACCGCGAGACTACCGCGGCCGGCGAGTGCCCTTTTCTAAGAATTCTCTTGGTGCGTATTTTATTTTATTTTCGATTTGTGAACGATATCATTTTAGCCAATCGATTTTAGCTTAGCTTCATCTCTCCAACTTTGCTTATCAGGGCTTTATATAACAGTGGGAATGAAATTTATTTAAAAATACAGAGTAAACAGAATTACATTCATTGCGTGCATTTAATTTATTTGGCTACACACGTAATATCTTTGTGATTCATTTTCTTACAATCTTTTCGAAATACTTTAACGAAAGCTGATTATGCACATTAGGTCTTTAACTTGTTTTCCATAGAGTTGAATTGATTGTTCACTTTTCGAAGATGGATGTGAAAACATCCGAAACCGGCAAAGGGGAGGTAGGGGGAAGTGGAAAGTTTAATAGTGGCGGTGTTCTCTGTCCTTCCTCAACTGCAGTGTTCCCATATTAACATACCTGTATTTCTTAGATGAAATTTTTCACTATTAGCAAACACAGTACTCACTGACTTTCTAGCACAACGTATTTCATTAATAGTCGCAAGATTTTGTTCGAGGATGATCATGTCTGAAGATATTAATAAAGATTACTAAGAGGCTCTACCTTATTGTCGGAGTGACAAGAAAAAATGAGGTTAAGAATGTACGTTAGCGGCCATTGAGGTTGCAGTGGCATATAATTTCAATTTCTTACTGTGCGTTTGTTGTATACTACGGGGTGCGAATTTAGTATACTGACCTGCAACATGTAGCAGTAATAATTGGTTCAACCCGGCTGCTCATCGAAACGAACTGAACTCGAATTATAGGCGCGGGCAAGCCATTCCAGGTTTTTTCAGCTCTACGCCATAGTTCTGGAATCGAAGTGGAGAAGTGACACTTTATTGGCAACCCATAACCAAACGATTTCAGCGGGTGAGAGTTAAGGATAACTTGATGGTCAGGGCAATAGCTGAACATCCTTTGTATCCAAGTAGGTCAGGGCAGAACAGACTTGCGTTATTTCGTCCAAATACATGCTCGAAGAAAGGGCATCGCCATTAGCCGTAAGTATAACTGTCAAGATGAACACATTGTGCTCTACAAGGCATGGTGCTGCTGAAAGTGGTATACCGTTGCCTTCCTCCAATCTCTGAAGTGATTTACCCAGTCCGTTATAAATGGACCTACAGCTTAACGTGGATTCCGAACCACGCAATTGGTCATTTTCCCAAAATTGCCAGAAGTGAAAGAAGTGATAAATGCCACATAAAAATCCTAGGATTGAGCGGGGATCGAACTCGTGACCTCTGGAGTTGTCATCTGCTACTTTACCACCAAATCCATTATTTATTTATATAGATTTAGGGTCTCCGCCCTCCCTTCCCACGGATGATTTTCCGCCAACGTCGACATGAGTCCTTTTCGACGGGATTTGGTGTTGTTGAACCGAAAGGAATCTTTGTTTAAAATAAAAGAAAATAACACTTACCTATCTTAGTAAGTTAAAAATTTGAATATGCGTAGCATTCCTGTTGCTGCTTGAGTCACTGGCCTCTCTCATAGACCTAAAATGTGATAATTATCACCTGTAATTCGTAAAAGAAGGGGTGGACGA
Source organism: Schistocerca nitens (assembly GCF_023898315.1). NCBI lineage: Eukaryota > Metazoa > Arthropoda > Insecta > Orthoptera > Acrididae > Schistocerca > Schistocerca nitens. The sequence goes on from NC_064621.1 coordinate 374,354,694, forward strand.
ACTGCGTGTAAAGAAAAGGATGATGACCAGAGGGGAGGTGGGAGGGATCGGCCTTGGTCCTGGATTAAGGTGTGGACATCATAACTCGGATGAAGTTATGAAATGTGGGTTTGTATCTAGCTTCATTACACACCAGTGGTGAATTCCAATGAGGCCTCTAAAGTCTTTAACATTGGGATGTGCAGTCTGTAAGACACAGACCAAGAAGTGCTCAGCCAGCCAAATTCCCAGTCAGGCGGCAACAAATGTGATATCGACACCGTGTGAGGCGCCTTAATAGAGAAGAGAGCCATTATTTTCGCCTCCAGTTCAACATGACGTTTCTTCCCTACACAAAATTCGATGGTATTGGGAATCAGACAACTGCTGAAGAGCACGCTCAGTGCAAGTTTAGGGCGGTTACACTTCTCACGTTTTGGCACGTTGTTGATGGCAGCTTCATACCACGTTACTTGCACGCCGTTAGCTAGCATTCGATGGAATATGTTGCTCCATGCCCTGAGCTGTGCGAACTTGGTTACTAAGGGGTGCGTCAGAAAAGGAGTAAGCTTAGCTGCAAAGCACCACCTCGCCCAATTAGTTCAGGACTTGATCGTAGGTGGCAACTCATTCTCAACGTTAGCAGCGACGTCTGGAGGCAGCGATGGACCGACTTCCTGGAGGAAGGATGCATAGAGGTATTTAATTATACTGTCATTAGTAAAACGGTTTTATACACACTTCTGAGAAGAACCGACTCACAGTGGGTTCATGGATTCTCAAGTCCCAGTTCGCCTAACTTGCTGGGTGTGGCAGTGACTAATTGGTGAATGGTAACTGAATACATTGTATTGCCAGACGTAACAAGATGTTGAGGTTAGGACTTGCCGTGCGATAGTGTTAATATTCGGCAGCACTGCTGTTAAACGCTGCAGTCATATAGCAATCTACTGGCTGTCGAAGTAATCTTTCTGTGGCGATCGAGGTACCTAATGTTTGGCCTACAAGACACAGCTTTTATATTTTGCGCCGAAATGAGCCAGTTGATCGGTACCGAATAGTTTGGAAAGGTAATGAACATCTCCAGATGCTTCGAATGTCTACCTGCGACAACCAAGTGTGTTGTAGGTCTTTCGTATGCCGACTTATGGGGTAAGATTGCCGCTTTATGTTTATTCAAGAGCGCAGAATTTTACTGTAGGTAGTTATCTAGAATTTTTTGGGTCTCTGTCATCTTGGAATATCAAGGTATATGCATAGACACGAACGACTGTTTTGAGGCCATATAGATGAACGCCAGATAGTTGTGCAGATGTGGCAACATGGATTCCGTGGAGACCCGAAACAAACCAGCGGATATAGAGCAATCCTACCAAAGGCTTCTTTGCAAGGATATGAGTTTCGTGAACGTTTCATTTATTTTTAACTGCGAGGATGTGTCGCTGGTACTTGAGGGGATCAGTTCAGTGAAGGTTTAGTGAAATCCTTGAGCAGACGTTGCGATATCCTCTGGCTTTCTTTTTTTTCCGTTCCGCCTCCAATTCCCCTCCTGAGCCAAATGATTCAGATGGTTCGAAGCACTATTGAACTTAACATCTGAGGTCATCAGTCCCCTAGACGTAGAACTACTTAAACCTAACTAACCCAAAGACAGCACACACATCCATGCCCGAGGCAGGATTCGAACCTGCGACCGTAGCGGCAGCGCGGTTCCGGACTGAAGCGCCTAGAACCGCTCGGCCACGGCGGAGGGTCTTTCGCTAATGAGTAATAGGTGTATGCATAATGAAAACTGAGGACAGAGGTGAGACCAAGGTGATAGACCAGGGAAGAAACTGGAAGACGTCATGGCTGTAGCGAAAATGAAGGTGAGCTCCTGATCCAATAGCCTACCTTTTCATCTCAGAGCAGCACTTTCAGCCTACTCGTAGTCCTCCATTATATGCTAGATGCGTCCAAATTTCTGTTTTCCTCTACAGCTCCTGCCCTCTATTGCCTCCCTCTAGTACCACGGAATTTGCTCCCTGATTTCTTAACAAATGTCCTATCACCCTGTTCCCTCTCCTTATCAGTGTTTTCTATGTATTCATTTCCTCGCCAGTTCTGCGGAGAACATGCTCATTCCTTATCTTATCAGCCCATCTCATTTTCAACGTTCTTCTGCAGCAACACATCTCAAAACTTCAATCTCCCAGAGTCCATGTTTAACTAACACACAGCACTGTACTTCAAACTTACTTTCTCAGAAATTTCTTACTCAGAACAACGCCTATGTTTGATACTGATAGTGCAGTACATAACCATGATTTATGCGATTATACAATCTTTCTGGGTCTACAAAAAATACTATAGTAGTTAATGTGTTCGCTTGGCACTTCATGACATCTTGAGCCGCCGAGTGTTCTTCCAGATATCAGCGTCTTTCTTGCGCGGTATTTCGACAACGTGACTCTTGATCTTCATCAGATGCTGGCTGTTACTGTATCAGGTAGCACCTGCTGAATATAACGATGAGAGATGTTGAAATATCATGCAAGAACGACGCTGATATCTGGCAGATTACCTGACGGCTCAAGATGGCAACAGATCACTGGGAAAGTTCGAGGAGTTACATATATATATGTATATGAGATGTCTACAATGGGCTACAATATTTATCTTTACTGGCCGCTCAGTGACGCAATGTTGGGGCGATCACAACACACACGATAAAAAAGGTTTCAGTCTGCGTCAGCAGTTCGAAGACAGACTTTAATAACGTAATTGGCCACGGCTTTGGTCGTTTTCGAAATGAATACTGTGATTCTCTGAATGAAATTCGCAGCTATGGTCGCACTCTTTTGTGAAGATGTCGCCGAAGAGACGCCAGTAGCGCAACGAAACTCTACCGGAATGCCGGCCGCGACAGGAGATTTTCCCTGTGGTTCAGGACCTCTGCAGTACGTTTTGTGGATAAGGTTCTGTTTTCTTCGTCGTTGATTGTTGTGAAATGATGTCGTGCTCCAATCTGTGGTTCAAATGGCTCTGAGCACTATGGGACTTAACATCTGAGGTCTTCAGTCCCCTAGAACTTAGAACTTCATAAACCTAACTAAACTGAGGACGTCACACACATCCATTCCCGAGGCAGGATTCGAATCTGCGACCATAGCGGTCGCGCAGTTCCAGACTGAAGCACCTAGAACCACTCGGCCACATCGGCCGGCGCTCCAAGCTATGACTTGCTGTATGTGAGGTCTGTGTATTGCTGTGTGCTGAAGAATTTAATATCAGCCTGCCTGCTGCATGGGGTGCCCACGTCATCGCTTATTGTGAGAGTGGACCACCGCGACTCTAGAATCACGTGGTGAATGGACGAGGGATGTACGTATGGGCAGCACAGCCCCGGTCGCGAACTTTGAAACCAGTGAAAGGTGGACGTATTACCTTAATGGTCTTTGCTTTAGTCCGTTTTAGTGTGGCAGTGTTTTGGATAGAACTATGGGTTCAGAGCAGTCCTGTCACAGTACCAGAGAAAAGTATTCTTTACTCGTCTTAGTATGTTTGGCTCGATTGACTGCGTGGCTTTTTAAGCAGTTTCTCAATTTTACCTTAGCCTTCCTGACGCACCAAGGTACGCCTGACATTTTGATCGCGCAGCCAGAATCGACCACCAACTTAATGCGTGCACTTGAAGACGGTAACTTGAGGTGCCAGAGCCCTAGAATCCTATACACTTTCGAGGCAGGTGTCGTACTGATATGTGGTGACCAGTATGATCTAGAAACTGACAGACCACCTCTCACAGTCAACCATGTTTGGGCAGCAGCTCTCTCTGAGAGTATAACGTGTCAAGAATGCTTGCGGAAGTCACTGTGACATATGACTAAGCGATATTCGGTTTCAGACGCTGCCAAAAATCTACGAGGGCCAGTTCTGATAGTAGTGTATTAAGTTACACCGATAATAATTGTTTCATCATCTTTAGATATCATGGAATTGAAATCTCCACGCAGAGTTGCATTTGCACGCAATGATGTGAAAAGTTGCGTTATATGGCCGTGGTAGAAGTCACAGCATTTCACTCTGTGATTCGTTCACCAAGGAGCATAAAGTTTTATCAGCTGCAGGTCGTGCAACAGAGCGGACATGATTCTCCCAGAGGGGAATAGGGTCTGTGGGGTACTGGTATTCTTTGCTCGAACAGGACCGTACTGCCTGCATCGGGTCCAATATTAATAACTGCATTGTAGCCTGTAGCCTGAGGCGGCTGCTAGATGGCCACTGGTGGCTTCTTGAAGAAAGATGAATATCTACGTCAGCAGCTTACAGATATTGATGCAACCTTAATATGTTGGTATCAGTCGCTATCCCGTTGTGATTCAACGTGGCGTAATTTGTAGGTCTACGTGTGGAGGTTCACTTAGTCGTCGATGTTCGAGACAGACTGACGTCCATTGGTTCTGCGTTCTACGGCTGATGGGCGTTATCATGTGTCATTTGCATCGGAGTCATTCACGCTGTGATGCGCTTCTCATCATCTGTCTCAATTTTGTTAGAATTTCTTAATATTCTGCATGTATGTCGTCTGCTTTGGCCGTCTGTGCGATCGAAGCCCCGCTGCGCGCATGCTGGTCGACTTTGCTCGCATATTTCGAGATCGGTTGCTTCATTCCGGGGCTCTAAAGACTGATCAAGAAACCTTTGTGGTGCAGAGGATCGAGGTGATGAGGGTGGATAATTCGGCTCACTCTCGTCTCCTGCGAGATGCTGAGATATAGAGAAGTGAGAATGATCAGCGAACTAGTGGAAGACAAATTGTCTGTTATGCAATAGCGGCTTGGGTAAGCTTGACTCTTGACTTGGGGACGGGTTCGATTCCTGATGTGGGTGTGACGAGCTGCTGTGAGTGAGCTGCCTCCGGCCTGCGATGTAGTATGCCAGCAAACAGCTCATTTTCGGACCCATTTTTTGTGATGTTTAAGCTTTTTTTATCAAATACTATAATTTTCTTCAGTCTCCCGTGTGAAAGTAATATGAAATATGTCATGTTAGAAGAACACCGACAGTCTGTATCAGGTCAAATTTCCATGTATAACCGTACTATGGACTGGTACTAACTGTTAAATAAAACGAACCGTGGCAGTTGGATGGCATAATTACAATCCTCTTTCCACGTCGAACATCTAAAACTTCTTTAATTGAACGTAGACAGTCATTTCATATAGTAACCATAATTAAGATCCTGCATAGAACAAATTTTCAATTTTTAGACAGTGCTAAAATACAAAGCAGTGAGAAACAGCCCAGTAATTTGCACGTTTGTTGACTTTAAAAAGGCATACGAGTCAGTTGACCGACAAGCACTTTTTAATATCCTTGAAGAGCAAGGGTTAGATCCAAATACCCTTAACCTCTTCAAAGAAACATTGATCGATACTATCGCCAAGGTGAAAATCGTGGGCGAATTATCCGAGCCCTTCCTGATCAAAACCGGCGTCCGACAAGGTGATGGTTGTCTCCTCTCCTATTCAACCTTGTGCTGCACAAGGTCATCCGGGAATGAGAACATGAATTGAAGATTAAAAACTGCCGGAAACCTATACAGATGGGGCGAGTCAAGGATGACATAAAAATTTCACGTTTAGCTTTCTCTGACGACACCCTCAGTAGCGCATAATGAGATAACAGAAATGGAACAGGTTGAAACACTTAAAGAATGTACTATGAAAATTGGTCTACAAATAGCTTTCCTAAAGCTTGAGTTCATCGCCACAAAAATTTACACCCAAAACGTGACTACAAAATACGGTCATATCAATACAGTCTCATATTTAAAATACCTAGGTGAATTCTTTGAATCTACGGAGTGAGAGAAAATGGTGCAAAACATTCGCCTCCAGAAACAAAAGAGGGACTGCGGAAGAACCTACAAGGTGCATAATAAAAAATGCTTGTCCAAAAACACTAAAATTAGGCATTATAATACACAATTAAAACATGAAGTCCTGTACGCCAGTAAAACCCTGACAGTCCACATAAAAGGTGACCTAGAAAACTTATTAAAGGAAGAACGTAAGATCATCAGAAAGATACTAAGTCCAAAGAAAACAGAAGAGGGCTATTGACTGAAATCTCGTCAAACAACAGAGATATTGTCCAACCTTGCAGCAGAAATTAGCAAAAGGCTATTAAAATTTTTTGGTCATATCTCTCGGCTTCCCAAAACAAGACTTACGCACAAAATTCTTAAATGCATAGGACTTAAAACTCTACCCTGGAGAGATCAAAAAGGACCTACTAACAGCTGAGATAATTATTCAGATATTTTGGACAGAAAGGTATTGAAGTAGAAAGTTGACTGATGGGGAGTTTTCAAAGAACGAAGCTCCGAAAAAAGCAGGAACAAAAAGCACAGAGGAAAGAAAGAGAACCCACGCAGAAAAAATGAGAGCAGTATGGGAAAAAAGGAAACAGAATAAAAAAGCTTTGCGTGGTCCGACAGGGTCTAATCACACATGATAATAATAATAATAAAAACATAATAACAATAACAATAATTTAAAAAAGTAATGGACTTATTTGACATTGGAAAATATTTAACGTGTGGTGCGAGATTATAAGAAAGAGTGTCAAGTAAAACGGTGAAGTTCCACTTTCTGACCCTATGCGGACCATTCGAGTCCGACTTACCGCCGTGTCATTCTCCGCCAACAGTGTCACTGTATGCAATATGGAGAGCCATGTGCTCAGCATACATGTCTCTCGGCCGTTGTTGGTTTTTTTTAATGTTGGAACTGCTACTAATCGGCTGAGCGACTGCTCAGTAGACCTTTCGTGCCTGAGTACATCGCATACCAGTCCTTACACCAAAGAAAAGTCCCTGACAGTACTGGGAATCGAACCCATTTCGTCTTTATGGCACTCAACTCGCTAATTTTGTTTGTTTGTTTGTTTGCCATTGTTCTCGTCATTTGATCTGAGCGGACGTCACATGCCACCCCTTTTAGTTTATCGTTGACTACTTGACTCAGTTTTTTATTATCATTGTTATTACACAGGGCAACCAGCCCTCGGAACGAACATGCTGAGCTATCGTGCTGGCAATCACTCAGGTACGGACGCGGGCAAGAAAGGCGTACCTTACTTTTTTGTCTTCTCCTAAAGTACGTAGAAGTCAAGTTCCAATATTTTTAACCTTTACGATGCAGAAACTGAAAGTAGTGACCAATTTGTTATTACTTCATAGGGAAAGGGCGTTAACGTATCAATACTGAATCATAAAAACAATAAAGTGGGCAAGACGACAAATTATGTCAATTAATGTTGACTTGTTTGCGAACTCGTTTGATGATTTTATTTGATTCAATGAGAAAACTAGAGTCAACTTTCGTTTTCTTCAGATGCTGTCATTGCTCAGTCTACAGTTACAGTAATGTCGGTATGGTCTTATTCCCTCCTTCAGCTTGTCTTCAATTCATGTGCCTCAACAGAGTGCCACTCGTTCTGTGCTCGCCTCGTGCCTTCAACGCCAAAGACTGAGCGTTTGGCGGGTGCCGTTTCCCCGTAGATATCAGCACGACAGGGCGATTACGGGGGTGTGCCGTTGTAATCCCACCCTGTTGATTCCAGGTGTTCCCTGTAATCGGCCTGCACACGCGGCGCCTACACGGCCTATTCTGAATATTAAGTCATTAAGATGCTATCGCCGGCGTAATGCGTCCTCGTGGCTACGCCCATGTTTCTGGTTCTGGCCAGATAGAGAGCTCAGATACGCCACATCAGAGCCGCCGTGCACCGGACACTTCGCACGGAAACTCTCGTGTTAGGAATGGGCTCCCGGTGACGTCACGACAGGGAATGCCTGCGCACCAGCTGGCTGTTTTAAATCGCAAATTAACTAGGCAGGAGCTCCCTTGTGTACGGAAGAAACGAGTCCACCGAACATAGTAAGCTGGCCTGCGCCAACTGTTAAGCATCCTTCTTCGTTCAGCCTAGCTCTTCGCCTCATTTCCTTAATCAATTTTGATATAATAATATTCTTTCAAATTAATTGTGAAAAAGGTCGTCATTAGGTTACGCATAGCCTACTTTGATATCTGCATACTATCTGATCAAAAGTATCCGGATGCCACTGTGTAACGTGTAGCTGACAAATCAAATACATGTCACGGAAGAAGGAACCTCCAGCACAAAAGGATCGAGGAGTATTGTGTTGTCATGAGAGAACCAGACACAGCAGAGCTTCCTGATTTCGAACGTGAACTAGTCATTCGATCTCAGCTGAGTAAAAAGATCCACCAGGGACATTTCGGCCAATTTGGAGCTGCCCAAATTGACTGTTAGTGTGTGGTTATGAATTGAAAACGTGAAAGAAGAACCCCAGCTAAACCAAGGCTTGGTAGACTTCGTGTAATGACAGTCAAGCGTTTCGGAGGCTGGTTGTAAAAAACTAACAGCAGGTGGAATCACTCGTGACTTCGACAATGCTGTCACCAGTCCAACTAGTACAACTGGTGTGAATAAGGAGCTAAAGAGGACTGAGCACAATGGTTGAGCAGCTCCTCGTAATTTGCACATTTCCGTAATGAACGCTAAGTGAGGCTTGAGGTGGTGTAAAGAGCGACAGCGGATGACTATAAATGGATTTCGAGTGATAAATCACGACACATCCACAATCTAATGGAAGGATCTGAGTTTGGCGGATGTATGCAGAACGTTGCCTGTCATGGTATGTAGTGCCAAAATTGAATTACGCAGGAGATGGTGATACGGTATGGGGGTGTTTCTCATTTGTAGCCCCGTTATTGATCATTAGAAAACGTTAAATAGGAAAGGATATTAATACATTTTACATCATTGTGTACCGTAAAGCAGAGCATGAATTCGGAGACGATGTGATTGTGCGAGCATCATCATTATCTTCACTTCCCTTCTATCCAACATCTGGTCAGGTTGGGGTATCAATGGTACTTCGCCACTTTACTCGGTCTTTCCTCCATTCCTCTTCCACAATTTGGTTCCATAGCAGGTTTCTCCTCCTGTAAACGTATCTATATTGTATCAATCCATCTTGTTCTCGGTCTTCCTATTGGCCTCTTGTCCTCAGTCTTGAGCTGCATCGTTCTTCTTGGTATTCTTCCCTCTCTCATCCTCTTCAAATGCCCAAACCATTTTAATCTATTCTTTTCAATTTTCTCAGTGAACTTCTCCACTCCAATTTCCATCCTAACATCTTCATTTTTCACTCTGTCTCTCCTCGTCTTCCCTGGCATACTTCTCAGAAACTTCATTTCACTGGAATGTATCCTACTCTCCTCTCTTCTAGCCATTGTCCAAGTCTCTGAGCCTTAAATTAGCATGGGTGTAAAGTAAGTCTTGTATAGCATCAGCTTGCACCTCACCGGCATTTCCCTTCCCCACACCAAACTCCTCACACACTGATAAAATGTACTACTCTGTTGTATTCTTTCGCTGATTTCTGCCTCCTAACGTGCATTACCCATTAGCACACTTCCCAAATATTTAGAGTTGTCCATTATTTCAATATCCCGTCCCTTAATATGAATTTTTCCCTTGCCCTCTCTATCCCCTCTGGTTACCACCTTGGTCTTGCTTTGCTCCAAACTAAATTTCATGAGCATGACAGTGCATAATGTCATAAAGCAGAGTCTCTGAGGCAACGCATTGTGGACATTGACATTTGAAATGGGTTAGCCTGCCAACAGTCCCGATCTGAAACGAATGGAACACTTTCGGGACGAGTTAGAAAGTTGATCTCGCTCCAGACCCCAGCCTCCAATATCACTACCTTCTCTGGCCTCGGCTCCTCAGAAACAATGGGCTGCTGTTCCTCCACAGACACTGAGGCACTTCATTGAAAGTGTCCCCAGCAGTGTTCATACCATTACAAAGACGAAGGGTGGACATACTGCATATTAATGCCCACTATAAGTGTCCGCCCACTTTTCAACAGCCAGCGTATTAATTACAGGGATATTAGTGGCAATTTAATTTTTTTCAAATTTTACTACAGTTATTTCTGCTGCTGGTATCGTAGTTTTAAACGAGACGTATTCAAAGATATTTCACTCTTAAGAATCCAATTAGTAGTTTAGAAGAAACTACAGTATTAATAAATGACGCTTTATCTTGTTTGACCATAAAATCGATAGCTACCTTGTGTGGAAGTTCATCTTGTTATATTGAACTGTAATGTGTGGTTGGTGATGTGCTCCAGCTTGACGCAGCTAAGAGGATCTACTTATAAAAGCGGAATACTGGAGGGAACTTTGATTCTAAACTGATACTTATCAAAAGTGGCTACATGTCGTTGACCGACACGCCAACTGGAGGGCAAAAGACGTGGCAGCTACTATCGACAACAGGGCTGTAAAGCAGAGGTACTAAATGCAGCCTTCCGAAATTCCTTCACCAAAGAAGGTGCAGTAAATATTCCAGAATTCGAATCAAGAACAGCTCCCAACATGAGTAAGTTAGAAGTATATATTCTCAGAGTAGTGAAGCAGCTGAAATCAGTTCAGTTTCGGGACAGAAAAAATATCTCATGGTCTCAAATAAGGTGAATAAAGGGGCAATGGAACAACAGGAATGCCTTCTGAGGTCAAACATTGCATGATGGAAGCGGCTGTGTCACATGGGGTGTTTCCATGATGCAGCATCCACTTGTCTGCGATGTCTAGTCTCACTCGATTCACCCATTTCCTGAGGCTTTCAAGGACGTCTTTGTAAAATACTTGGTTGCCATTTTGCCTGTATACACTTGTAAAACAACACAGCGTTGCCGGATCGCTCGCAGTCTTGTCAGTCTCATTATTTTTCTCACACATCTCGTACATTCAGCTTTAGGCCTACATGATTTATAGAGGTATCATCATTGGTGAGGAGAATTTGTTGAAGAAAGAACCTACTTACCTGACTTTGCATTATAATCGATTGACAGAAGTCTACGTGTCTTCTGTAATCTTACTGGTTAATTTACTGGTAAAGTGGCAAGTGATATGGATGGAAACTATTTGCTCGCCAAATGCAAACATGCTGCGCTGGTTTCTTCCAGAGGCACCTGCAAATTTTCTGGAACTAAAACGTGAATTATGAGTAACTGTTGCCACAAGACGTATAGCGTTCGCTCCGCTTGTTACAGGCTAGCTCCTTACACTCTTTGTAATACTCGACTGTCATTTAATAAAAAATTTCTGCATTCGCTTTATTGTCATTCTTGGGGGACACCTTTGTACGTACAGCTTAACTGTTCTCTTCGCAGTCCTTCTGTACTCTGTATAATGAAGTGTCATACCTAGTTTCCCCTCGTTTGTGAAAGACGTCTTTTTTTTCTTTTTCAAACTTACCAGCGCGTGACACATGTATAACACAGACAGAATGAAACGTACATCCCTCTGTGACTCTTTTATACCAGTACCGCCTCGGTGCGGTTCGCTATTTCCTCTATATCTGACACGATTTATTTCATTATCTGGGTATGAAATCACGAACTTTGGCGCAAGACAGCGAACTATTGTAATTACTCCGATACTATCATTCGGATTTTAAAGAGTGAAACGCAGTAAAATTTGACTCTTTTATAACTACAATACCAGCAGCTCAAATTGCTACAGAGCAAGGTGTGACCATTAGCTCTGTAATCGATATAGTTATGGAAAGAGATTCTGCGTCGTTTTGCGAGTGTTTTCTACAATTTATCAGAATGAGAACTGAATTACGCTATCTTAAACTGGTCTGGAAATATCTGAAGAGACCTGCTTAGCTGAATCAACCTCCATACATGATGTCCTTGGACATAGAACTGTAACGGTAATGTTAACTGGACGAAGTTTGCCCGATAGGGAAACAAGTAACTCGTCTGGTAGCCTCTTCACTTATTTTGCAATTGATACAGGGGCCTATCATCACAAATTTTGTAGCCTTGAACAGCAAAAAGTGACATAACTGAAGACGTTAACCCACTGCACTGATTATATTATGAAGAAGGTAAAGAAACCTAATCTTACAATTATTTAAAACGAAAAACTCAATGTAGAAGAAGACTGGACAAAGCAAAAGAAGAGAAAAGGAAAAAGAAAAGCGAGAAAGAAGAGAAGGAAAGTTAGGATTTCATGTCTCGTCAACGTGGCGGTTCTCAGAGAAAGAGCGCAAGCCATGACTGGGCGGAGATGGAGGAAGAAAATCAACAGCGCCCATTCGTAGAAATCATGCCTGCATTCGCCTTAAGTGGTACTGAGAAACCATGGAAAATATAAAGCTGGGTATCTGGACGGTCTAGGGGTCAGTCTGCCGCCGGCAGTGCTGCGAGGCGGTCACGCGCCAGAGCGCTGCGGGTGAGGCGCGCACGGTGTGTTTGTGTTTACTTCGGCGAGTTCAAAATGGTTCAAATGGCTCTGAGCACTATGGGATTCAACTGCTGTGGTCATCAGTCCCCTAGAACTTAGAACTACTTAAACCTAACTAACCTAAGGACATCACACACATCCATGCCCGAGGCAGGATTCGAACCTGCGACCGTAGCAGTCGCACGGTTCCGGACTGCGCGCCTAGAACCGCGAGACCACCGCGGCCGGCACTTCGGCGAGAAACTTAACATCAGGATTGATGGTCACGAAGTTAATGAAGTTAAGGGAATTCTGCTACCTAGGCAGTAAAATAACCAATGACGGACGGAGCAAGGAGGACATCAAAATCAGACTCGCTATGGCAAAAAAGGCATTTCTGGCCAAGAGAAATCTACTAATATCAAATACCGGCCTTAATTTGAGGAAGAAATTTCTAAGGATGTACGTCTGGAGTATAGCATTGTATGGTTGTGAAACATGGACTGTGGGAAAACCGGAACAGAAGAGAATCGAAGCATTTGAGATGTGGTGCTATAGACGAATGTTGAAAATTAGGTGGACTGATAAGGTAAGGAATGAGGAGGTTCTACGCAGAATCGGAGAGGAAAGGAATATGTGGAAAACACTGATAAGGAGAAGGGATAGGATGATAGGACATCTGCTAAGACATGAGGGAATGACTTCCATGGTACTAGAGGGAGCTGTAGAGGGCAAAAACTGTAGAGGAAGACAGAGATTGGAATACGTCAAGCAAATAATTGAGGACGTAGGTTGCAAGTGCTACTCTGAGATGAAGAGGTTAGCACAGAAAAGGAATTCGTGGCGGGCCGCATAAAAAAAAAAAAAAAAAAACTGGACGGGAACGGAAATCTAAGGCGAATCCACTGTCATAAAACTGCCCCACCGCGAACAGCTACCGAGTGAGGTGGCTCAGTGGTTAGCACACTGGACTCGCATCTGGGAGGACGACGGTTCAAACGGCGTCCGGCCATCCTCATTTAGGTTCTCCGTGATTTCTAAATCGCTTCAGGCCAACGCCGGGAAGGTTCCTCTGACAGGGCACGGCGAAATTCCTTCCCCATTCTTTCCTAATGCTATGGGACCGATGACCTCGCGGTTTGGTCCCTTCCCCGAATCAGGCAACCAACTAACGAACGAACACCTAAATGTTGAAACCGAGAAACATGAAGTTGTGAAAAAGAAATGCGACGAAGATAATGAGAACAAAAACAAATAAGATTCGTGAAGGCTTGTGCTAAGTCGGATGTCATCCAGTACGATGTATCACTGACTTGCTCGATTCTATTCAAAACACAGGAAAAAAAGGATGCTTTCAGATTGCAAGGTATAGCTTTACATTTAAAGGACTTGCGATGTCATTAGGTAAGTGTTCATGAAAATCTGATGTTAGTTTATAGAAACGAAACATGTTTTTTTCTATAAAATGAAAATTTAAACTATTGCAAGGAAGACCATAACAAATAATTCATGACTAGAACATTTCACTAACAGTCTAAGCTTTGTGCCAGATTGTTCTCAGAAACGTCTACTTCTCTCCAAAGACTCTGTACATCGTAATTTTTGTCATTCACCAAATTTGAATTAATTTAATAATGCAGTGGTTCCTAGGGGTTTATTGTTGCGGTATGCTTTTGAACAGGGATTGTTTATTAGCATTTAATGATAGTCACACGGGACAAAATTTTGGTAACCATCAGGAGACTTGACGCTATTACCGTATAACACTGCGAGTAGCCTTGATAAAGCACTCAGTTCGACGAGGAATAGTGTCCACGAATGTCTTCAGGTATACTACAACTAGTCCGAGCTCGTGGCCTTGCGATAGCGTTCTCGCTTCCGAAGCACGGGGACCCGGGTTCGATGCCCGGCGGGGTTAGAGATTTTCGGCTGCCTCGAGATGACTGGGTGTTGCTGTGTCGCCTTCATCATCATCTTTCGGTGGGAGGGAGGCAACGGCAAACCACCTCCGCAAGGACCTTGCCTAGTACATCGGTACTGTGTGGATGATGTTTTTCCGAAATTCTGATAGTATGTGTTTCAAATGGCTCTGAGCACTATGGGACTTAACATCTGAGGTCATCAGTACCCTAGGACTTAGAACTACTTAAACCTAACTAACCTAAAGACATTACACACATCCATGCCCGAGGCAGGATTCGAACCTGCTACATCAGCAGTCGCGCAGTTCCGGACTGAAGCGCCTAGAACCGTTCGGCCACAACGGCCGGCTTCTGATGGCATATCGCCAGTCTCATATTTTCTACACCAAACCCTTAGCAATCGTTCTGTTGCCACTGTCCTCAATTGTTATATAAAATTTTGATGGAATCTTTTCTATCCCTTCTCCCTTATTTGAATTTAAGTCTTCCAAAGCTCTTCTTAGCTCTGATTTTAATGCTAGATTCCCTCTCTCTTCCCTATCGACAACTGTTTGTTTGTTCTGTCGCATTACCAAATAGGTACCCCTCCTCATAGAGACCCTCAGTGTACTCTTTCCACCTATCTGATCTCTTCTCTGTATTTAACAATGGAATTACCGATATACTCATAATGTTACCGCCCTTGCTTTTTGATTTCACTGAAGGCTGTTTTAATTTTTCTATTGCTGAGACAGTCCTTCCGACGATCATCTATGTTTCGATTTCTTCCCATTTTTCCTGCACTTCCATTTTATTTCATTCCTAAGTGACTTGTATTTCTTTATTCCCGAAAACCAAATTTATTATTGAATTCGAAATGTTTTGGTACCGTAAACTTCGTGTACATATTGTCACGTAGAGGAAGGTGTAATTAGATGAATGACGAACACAAACTTTTCTTAACGAAGGTTTATTCGCACTTGCACATACAAAAGCGCGGAGCGAACTGCCTCTGGCCAGAACACATACGGTATATATACAGTTACAGAACATTCCAGTACAATGATGCTTGACATTTGTGGATACTTCCAGAATGTACTTGAACCGAATATAGAGATGAATATTTTACAGTTTAGGTGAGTTTTGAACTGACGACCCTCCATGCAACAGTCCCGTATCATAACCACTGCACTAAGGTGACTGTGCTTCTGAGCTTCTTCTGCTACAATATGACCTAATGCTGTAAAAATCTGTTGTGAAATAAGTTATTGAGTCAGTTTATGATACTTAACTTTCTATTTAAAAATAAAATGCACACGAAAATTAAACAAAAATATGGAAGTTGATGCCTCAGAATGCCTTTTATCAATATTGTTTTACAAACATTATTAACCTTTTATGCCATGTCTTCTTTGTACATCTTCATCTCTACTACAATTTAGTAGCCCTGAGTTGCAGTTTTCAATGCATACTTTACGAAAATTTTAAAAGTAAATACGATTCCTATTGTCAGCCAATAGAGCTGACTTTCTGGCTCAGCTGACCAAGAGGAGCATATTCAAAACAGACAATATCACTTGAATGAAAATCTAAATTATTAAGAGAGAAAATCAATTAATTTTTTTTCGTAGCAACTTTTTCAGACGTATTTCACACTTCTTTTCCACTTTATTCCATTTTTTGCAAAATCTTTAAGAACCAAGATCGCAGAAATAAGTCCATAATTCGATGTGGTATACGAAAGTTTGCCTGATATTTCAGAATCAGATATTAATTCTTGGGGTAGTCCAACTGAAGGGGCTTTACTGCAATTGAATGAGTCAATAGTATTTTCCATAATGTTGATTTTCCCGCAGTACGGGTATCAATCGATAACCCCATGTTGACAAAATAGGAGATGGTTGCAAGGAAGTATCCGGAGAAACACCTTAAATGCTGTAATACGTGAAGAGGCTTTCCAAAAATTCCTTTTCGACAAGCCCAATAAATTTGTCATCCCTGAACTTACTACGAATCTCTTCTGCATCTCTGTGTAAGCCGTCAGCTAAACAAGTCACTTGCATCATTTTATTGTATAACGCTTTTAGTGAATTGGCAGCTTTTACAATAGAGCCGCAGCATTCGTTACAAATAGTAGTCCACTATCATGCTTTACGGCTTCAGGCCCTATGGCAACCACAGATTTGTCAAACAGTTTGTTAATGATGGCAGTTTTACGTTTTTCTAAATGTTCATAGTTTGTTATAAACTTTTCGCCTGGACCATCTTCTTCCGTTGTTCACAAGGTGACATTGTCACTGTATCATCTCATAGAGTTTGTTGTCCCATTAATTGAATTGATGCATATGTTCCCAGCATTTTTCCGTAAGTTTAATGAACACAACATGTAACCATAACACAGACGTAATTCGTCAGTAATACGTTCTTCTTCACCATTTACAACAATCTGCACACGCTATAGTAACTTCGATTACACGATTGTAGGAATCTAGTTTTGATGCGAAGGACTCCTAGAGCCGTGATCTGAGGCCATTTTCATCTGGGAAGGAAGTTCCTGCGAGGTAATTTGATAGAGCACGTGTAAGTAGGCTGTTTATGTTTTCTTATTGGCAACGGTACATAGCGCTCTGTATGAAAATTACTGGCTGTGCGTGTGTGCAGTCTGTGGCTAGTTTGCATTGTTGTCTGCCATTGTAGTGTTGGGCAGCGGCAGCTGGATGTGAACAGCGCGTAGCGTTGCGCAGTTGGAGGTGAGCCGCCAGCAGTGGTGGATGTGGGGAGAGAGATGGCGGAGTTTTGAAATTTGTAATACTGGATATCATGAACTATGTATATTATGATTTTTCAACACTATTAAGGTAAATACATTGTTTGTTCTCTATCAAAATCTTTCATTTGCTAACTATGCCTATCAGTAGTTAGTGCCTTCAGTAGTTTGAATCTTTTATTTAGCTGGCAGTAGTGGCGCTCGCTGTATTGCAGTAGTTCGAGTAACGAAGATTTTTGTGAGGTAAGTGATTTGTGAAAGGTATAGGTTAATGTTAGTCAGGGGCATTCTTTTGTAGGGGTTTTTGAGTCAGATTGCGTTGCGCTAAAAATATTGTGTGTCAGTTTAAGCACAGTCGTGTATAATTGTTCAAAGGGGACGTTTTATACACGGAAATAGCGAAAATATGAGCACGCAAGATCAGGTGAATTAGGCGGGCGTGCAATAAATTGCCAACACATCTCATGTCTAATGTTTTTGATCAATCTAGAAGAATGCATGTGGGTGTTCACGTGGAGAAGCTTCACTTCACGCGGCCTTCCTGGCCGTTATTCTAAACCTGTTCAAAAACTAAAAAATAAAAATAAACAGGGTGGTCCATATATTGTGACCGGGCCAAATACCTCACCAAATATGCGACAAACGAAAAAACTACGAAGAACGAAACTTGTCTAGCTTGAAGGGGAAAACCAGATGGTGCTATGGTTGGCCCGCTAGATGGCGCTGCCACAGGTCAAACGGATATGAACAGGGTTTTTTAAAATAGGAACCCCCATTTTTATCACATATTCGTGTACTACTTAAAGAAATATGAATGTTTTAGTTGGACCCCTTTTTCGCTTTGTGATAGATGGCGCTGTAATAGTCACAAACATAAGGCTCACAATTTTAGACGAACAGTTGGTAAGAGGTAGGTTTTTTTAAATTAAAATACAGAACATAGGAACGTTTCAACATTTTATTTCGGTTGTTCCAACGTGATACATCTACCTTTCTGAACTTATAATTTCTGAGAACGAATGCTGTTACAGCAACCTCAATGCATTTGGCAATACGTGTAACGACATTCCTCTCAACAGCGAGTAGTTCGCCTTCCCTAATGTTCGCACATGCACTGACAATGCGCTGACGCCTGTTGTCAGGCGTTGTCGGTGGATCACGATAGCAAATATCCTTCAATTTTCCCCACTGAAAGAAATCCGGGGACGTCAGATCCGGTGAACGTGCTACGACGACCAATCCACCTGTCATGAAATATGCTATTCAATACCGCTTCAACCGCACGCGAGCTATGTGCCGGATATCCATCATATTAGAAGTACATCGCCATTCTGTCACGCAGTGAAACATCATGTAGTAACACCGGTAGAACATTACGTAGTAAATCAGCATACATTGCACCATTTATGTTGCCATCGATAAAATGGTGGCCAATTATGTTTCCCCCATAATGTCGCACGCACCGTACATTAACCCGCCAAAGTCGTTCGTGTTCCACTTGTCGCAGCCATCGTGGATTAATAGGTGCATATTATGCCGGTTTACGTTAAAGCTGTTAGTGAATGACGCTACGTCGCTACATAGAACACGTGCAAAAAATCTGTCATCGTAGCGTAATTTCTCTTTTGCTTAGTGGCAAAACTGTACACGTCGATCAGAGTCGTCGCCATGCAATTCCTGGTGCATAGAAATACGGTACGGGAGCAATCGATGTTGATGTAGCATTCTCAACACCGACATTTTTGAGATACCTGATTCTCGCGCAGTTTGTCTGCTACTGATGGGCGGATTAGCCGCGACAGCAGCTAAAACACCTACTTGAGCATCATCATTTGTTGCAGGTCGTGGTTGACGTTTCACATGTGGCTGAACACGTCCTGTTTCCTCAAATAACGTAACTTTTCGGCGAACGGTCAGGACACTTGGATGATGTCGTCCAGGATACCGAGCAGCATACATAGCACACGCCCGTTGGGCATTTTGATCATAATAGCCATACATCAACACGACATCGACCTTTTCCAAAATTGGTTATCGCCCATTTTAACACGGGTAATGTATCACGAAGCAAATACCGTCCGCACTGGCGGAATGTTACGTGATACCACGTACTTACACGTTTGTGACTATTACAGAGCCATCTATCACAAAGCGAAAAAAGTGGTCCAACTGAAACATTCATATTTCGTACTACACGAATATGTAATAAAAATGGGGGTTCCTATTTAAAAAAAAAAAACGCAGTTGACATCTGTTTGACATATGGAAGCGCCATCTAGCTAGCCAACCATAGCGCCATCTAGTTTCCCCCTTCAAGCTAGACGAGTTTCGTTCTTTGTACTTTTTTCGTTTGATGCTTATTTCGAGTGATATTTGGTCCGGTCACTATCAATGGAGCCGCGAGTAATGAGTATTATGGGCAGGGGCACTGAATATAGTGCGGGACATTAAGTTGAGAATGTGGTCTCACGGGAAGCGTGCCAGAGATAAGTCCCTCAGTCGCACTGTCCTCCGTGTCCTCGATGGCTTGGATGGATAGAGCGTCTGCCATGTAAGCAGGAGATCCCGGGTTCGAGTCCCGGTCGGGTCACATTTTCAACTGTCCCTGCTGACTTTTACCAACGCCTGTATACAGCTAGGGGTACTCATTTCATTGTAAAAAATAAATAGTCAGTAGGCTTAGATGAAGTACCAATGTGTGTAATGAAACAATATACAAATATTATACAAGGCCCCTTAACAAATATAATAAATGAATCCTTCACATCAGGGACGTTTCCATAGCAGTTAAAACAGGCAAGAGTTGTAGTGGAGAAGAGATAAGAATTACCAGCCCATATCCCTACTGTCACCATTCTCAAAAGTAATTGAAGAAATTATGAAAGACAGATTAAGGAATTATCTGAATAAATACAATCGTTTAAGCGAATCACAATTCGGTTTCCGAAGTGGCAAAAATACGGAGTCAGCCATTGTATAATTCACAAAAGTTGTACTTGCAGCTCTTGACAAAGATGACTGTGTCACAGAT
This sequence comes from Schistocerca nitens, assembly GCF_023898315.1. NCBI lineage: Eukaryota > Metazoa > Arthropoda > Insecta > Orthoptera > Acrididae > Schistocerca > Schistocerca nitens. The sequence goes on from NC_064621.1 coordinate 374,374,698, forward strand.
ATATTTTTGGATCTTTTGAAGGTTCTGATACAGTCGACCTCAAGATTCTATTAAATAAAATTGAAGTATTAGGAAGAAGAGGGGTAGCTAATGATCGGTTTCGGCCAGACCTAGCAGGTAGGGTACAGCGAGGAGAGATAACACACACTTAAAATCGATCTAAACATTTAGTATAACAGTTATCAGAACCAAAATACCTCAATATAGGGGTTCTGCAATGTAGCATATGAAGACCAATACTATTTCTGATATACATCAATGACTTTCCCAGTGGTGTTACTCATAGTGAAAAAATGCTCTTCGCTGAAATATTATAGCCGCCGAGAAAACAAGAGAACTCCTTGCAGAGAAAGCAAATGAAACTCTCAAGGAAGTTTACAATTGATAAATAAGCAATAAAGTGACGTTGAACATAATGAAAATTAATGCCATGAATTTCAGTTGGGAAAGGGAAAATGACAATGTTAAATTAAATGTAAATGGCACCTCTACAGACTGTGTAACTAATGCAAAATTCCTAGGAATGAATATTGATTCTCAGTTGAAGTGGTGTCAATACACGAAGGGACTTGCAAACAGAATGCCATCAGCATTTTATGAACTTAGAATCCTATCATCAGTGTGTAGCATGCAGTGTCTTTTAGTTACATACTACTCATATGTACACTCAATTCTTAGCTATGGCATTCTGTTTTGGGGAACAAATGTTCAAAATATGATCACAATTTTCAAACTGCAGAAAAGAGCCATAACAATAATAACCAAAAATAGTAGCCGAGCTCATTGAAAAGATCTGTTCAAAACAATGGGATTTTAACTACTCCATGTGAATACATTTACCAGTCAGTTGTAAACATCAAAAATAACATTGATAACTTACTGCACAAACAGCTCTGTCAAACAGCTTTGTCCATGACAGAGGAACAGGAGCTAGACTCAACTTACATTTACCAAGAAAAAATTAACATAGAACTCAAAACAGCATTTGCTACCAAGGAATAAAACTGTGCAATAAATTAGCAAAAGAGATTAAAGAAACTGCAAAAATACACTTATCTAAAAAGGCAGCTAAGAAATATCTGTTATGCAATACATTTTATACATTGAAGGATTGCTTAGATAAAACAGAGTAGGCGCTGGGTAAAAATATAATACAAATAAATAATAACAATGATTATAAATCCTGCAACATTCCACATAACATCTTCACACTATGCTTTTTCCTTCTGCTTTCCTTTCCTAGAGAAATTTACCCCTATGCTATGCGTAGCACAATACTAACGCCTCTTCCTCTTTCTGAGCTCGACATCTCACTCATTATGGAGGGACGCTGACTCAATTTTGCAGGCTAGCAAATCGGAAGTTGCAGTGCAGAATATGGGCCAGGGATCACCAGTGTGTGTGTGTGTGTGTGTGTGTGTGTGTGTGTGTGTGTGTGTGTGTGTGTGTGTGTGTGTGGTGTTATGAAACAATGTGTATATAATGCGTGCAGTGACTGATAGTGAGATATGAGTGAACAGTGTGGCATTACATTATTTAGTAAGTTGCTTGTAAAAAAAGTATTGTAAACCAGGAGTAAATCTGATGATTGTCTCTAACTAGAAGTCTGTAAAAATATGTGTATACGAATTAGCTTATTTTAAATTGGTCTAAACTTGTAAATACTTTGACATATCCTATATCCTTGTAAACAGAGATCTAAGGATGAATAAAGCTACTACTACTACTACTACTACTACTACTACTACTACTACTACTCTTACTGTTCGTGGACTGCGTCTGCAAGATGTCTCAGTTGTTGCCAAAATAGTCAGCTTTCATGGTTACGACTCGGGGAAACAATTTGTAGTACACTCCACTACCGCTGTATCACCAGATACATAACATTATCTGTTGTGGACGTGCGCAGGTCTTTGTACAGGGAGCTGCTGTTATGTTTGGGCTCAACCACTCAACCATTCCTTCCTTTTTCTTACATTAGAATAAAGACAAGATTTCTCGTAACGATACGGGATAGGAATGGTCGGTACTGTTAATGAACTAATTGATGACGAGCAAGCAGACATGCTCATATGGCTACCTGCTGATTTTGTGATTTTTCTTAGAGCATGCGGTACACATACACCAGATTTCTGAACTTTCTGCATCGCATGCAATTGTTGCACAATGGTGGAATGGACACAGATCATCACATTTGCCGGTTCTCGAATACACTGACATGGATCATTGTGGGTTATTGCATTTAATCGAGCCAGGTCTTCCTGAGTGTGAAGAGTAACAAATGTCAAAAAGATCGTCCCTAAAAGGAGAAAACCTTTTTCTAGCCGCACTTTGTCCAGTGGCATTATCTTCATACACGGCTCAAATGTTTCTGGCTACCTCCACTGCTGCCAGCCCCGAATCGAATTGAAACAAGGGAATATGTTGGAAATGTTGTCATTTCTCCACTTGGCACTCCAGCGTCTTACATCCGTAGCTAGGATATCTCGAAATGACAGGCTCATATAGGAACACTAAAATACAAATAAAAATGTCAATCGGTAAATAGATCCATAGCAGCCGGAGTACCTACATGATGTACAAAACCGCTACGGGCCACCGACCTAATATATGCAACTCATTGACTGATTTGTTGCCTAGTTTTTTCGTAGACTCGCCTGACGTAATCCTTTCTTAATTTAGAAGAAAAAAAATGGTTCAAATGGCTCTGAGCACTATGGGACTCAACTGCTGTGGTCATAAGTCCCCTAGAACTTAGAACTACTTAAACCTAACTAACCTAAGGACAGCACACAACACCCAGCCATCACTAGGCAGAGAAAATCCCTGACCCCGCCGGGAATCGAACCCGGGAACCCGGGCGTGGGAAGCGAGAACGCTACCGCACGACCACGAGATGCGGGCTTAATTTAGAAGAGCCAGGAAGAAATTTGCCTGGGTACTTTTCTAAGAAATCATTGATTTTTGAGCTGGTTCAGTGTATTTAAGAGAATGTTAGCTCCCAGGACAGCTGTACGAAGTTGTTCACAGAATGGTGTATAAGGACTGCGCGATTCCTCAAGGAGCGTTCACCGTGGTGGTTTTTCGTTTCCAGTCTGTTATAATCCACGTTTGTGTTTTTCTGTTTGTAACATCCACGAGATAAATTTTAGCTACAGTGCGACGAGAGGAAATTATACCTCTAACATTTATAAACATAATCTATCCGACACATGAAAAAACAGTGAAATAAATATTAATTTTTTATGTAATATTTTATGATGTAATTGGACATATCGATGTGTATCATACAAAGGCAATGATAATTGTAAATTCCTTTTATGATCTTCGTTTGTCTTCCTTTGTTTTTATCTTTTGTTGGTTGGCTTTTGTAGGTTGCGTACGCAAGACGCATGTCAAACTGAGGTCTGTTAAGGAATTGTAATTATTTGTCAATTATTACTTGAGAATAGAGTTCATTATTATTATAAGTATGAGTGAATAATTATTTGTAACTTTAATTTCTTTCTCAATAAGCATTATCTGCGTTAATTATTTCTTTCCGCTGCAAGGAGCGCAGCTATTGATGATAGTGATTTGTATCGCGTTTTTATCTGTTTTTCTTTTTTGGAAAAAATTAGTCTAAATATTGCACAATATGAAAGTAAAGTTTAATAAGCATTTCAAATACTTATCCCGTTAAAGGAAAATTTACTCTAACAATAGAAAGTCTCTATCAATTGTCTGCCGCCATCTTAACAATTATCTCAGCGGCAAATTCAAATTACGCAGCTCTGCAGACATAAATGCCGAAGGTAATAAAAATGTTTAAAAATAAATGTGCACCGGTGTTCCCGAACTCATCTTAAGGAAAATAATTTGCATCAGATTGGTTCTTTAAAAACAGTGCTCATAGCACGATCCATATAACAAACTTTTCTAGCTGATGTATGGAGCCGAAATTACTTACGCACGACTTGCGTGAATATTTGGTAATTACTCACCGTAATAAAATAAGATTATCATTTTCATTTACAAATTAGTTAAATACCAAACCACTGAATAACATAGCGAACGCCACATGTTGCCACATGCTGATGAACTGTAAATGACTTCTCCGCAGTTATGTATAGTTCACAAAACAATATTTTGCTGTCAGACAAAAAGTACTTTCTCACAATACAGAGACACGAACTGTTGCAGTTTTACTTGAATATTTTGCTCGCTTTAGGCATTTTTCTTAACTATAATGCAGACAGCTCCAACTTCTAGAAAGCTGAACAAGGCAAGGAGATACTAGTTTTCTGTTGAGGGTCGAGAATGGCTTAAGCAAGTACCTGCTCATAGAGTAAAAATATACCACGCAGACTCTTTGTTCAGTAAGGGAGAAGTCCATATTGTGAATTCGAACGAAATATGGAGGAAGGTAGATACTTGCAATTTTTCAGGAAACAGAATGGGATGCGCTGCTCTGCGTGAGAAAAGTTCTGTACTCCTTGAAAAAGTGAAAATATAACGACTATGACAATTTTCTTATTATAATATGCTCTCTCAGAAATACGTGACTTAACAAGTCACTGTAATTCAAATGGTTCAAATGGCTCTAAGCACAATGGGACTTAACATCTGAGGTCTTCAGTCCCCTAGACTTAGAACTACTTAAAACTAACTAACCTAAGGACATCACACACATCCATGCCCGAGGCAGGATTCGAACCTGCGACCGTAGCAGCAGCGCAGTTCCGGACTGAAGCGCCTAGAACCGCTCGGCCACAGTGGCCGGCCACAGTAATTTATTTAACTTCTTCATAATATACTATTTATACGTAGTTAAGGAACATGTCACTCCTACCGAAACATATATGAGCTCCTAGTCCTAATTGTGACTTTCTTGTGTAACGTAATTAATACTGCGAAGCTCCTTCTTAGAATTCCATATTGCATCTTTAAGGAAATAATGCTATTGCGGAGAATATATTACGATACACTTGCTACAAGTGGTACGAGAATCCATGACTAAAAGGATGTGTTGTGTCCAATATTTTTCTGGAGAGGTTAGTTTCTGAAGTAGCTAAATAATGCAAATTCTTAGGTACTTTATTGACGCTATTGTGCTTCGCTTTTACTCAGTGGCATCATTATCATCGTTGCCTGTTGGTACTGATAAAGGAGACTGTATGACATAAACAACTCCTTTCTATTTGAACCGTTCCCGCGCAGTGTTTATCACTGATACTAATGCTGCATAATATTCTAATCGGGCTCTGTCCTGCGCTCCACAATGGAAGATTGAGAGTGAAAAGCATTTAACACTCATAATCCTTGTTTCTATTTATTTTTCAGAAATATGTTCGCTAGTATTTGGGTTAATTCATTTTCTTTTATTGCTTTCTGGTAGGTGTAGCCTTGTGAAACCAGAAAATGAAGCACCTTGGTTATTACGTAAGTGCTCTTTAATGGAATGGGCTACAGCTTGAGTTTTCCTCTAAAGAAAAAAAGAACAGCTCTAGAGAAAGGAACTTCTGGCTGTGAGAAAGGAACAGCAATGTTGTACGGCTCCCAGTGGTCACCATCAACCGAATTTCCTCGGAGGACGTAAGCTTCTGCTGTAGCAGTGCCTTAATGAGAAACTAGAGAATGGGGCGATGCCACGGCGGACCAAGGAAGAGAGAGAGAGAGAGAGAGAGAGAGAGAGAGAGTGGGGAGGAGAGGGAGAGAGAGAGAGAGAGAGAGAGAGAGAGAGAGAGAGGGAGGGAGGGAGGAAGGCTGGGAGGGAGGGAGGGAGAAGGAGACGAAAGAAAGGCCCGGCCGCCGGCTGCAGCCATCGTACATCAGAGCGGCAGCTGGTGGCGTACAGGGAGAAGTCTCCAGGCCGAGCTAAGGAACCGAGACCAGATGGGACCAGGGCGCACCCGCCAGACAGGCGGGATCTGGACCGCGAGATACGGCCACCGCTGATCACCTGCGGCCTCCGAGAGCCGTAAGACGGTTGCTGGGTGCCGAGTAAGATACTGGCACACTGCAGTACGGCTCCGCCAGAACCGTTCACAGGGTCTTCCAAAGTTTTTGCAACAAACGTCTGGGAAAGATATAGATCACATCATCGGGGAAGACATTTGTTCGACGAAACTTTTACTGACGTTTTCCGGCGACGTTAGGAGTCCTTTCGTATTGGTTATGCTCCTGAGAAGCAACAATGCTTAGGCACTCTGCCGTGTGCATGTGCAAAGTGTGTTGCCTACAATCCATTCATCTGCTCTGCGTCAAATGCGATGGGCAGTTTCTGATTCGCTTCCAAAATATCTTACTCTGCTAAGAGACACACTTTCTTACGGTTCTATTTTTGAAAATCGCTCTATCACTTTAGTGGGGTAGAAAGTAAGCAGCATAGTAGAAAGTGCTAGTTCAATTAAATTACGTCGTCCCTGGCCTGCGAAAAGTGCAGGGTGCCTAGCACAGCCGAAAATATCAGAGAAAATCATGTCTCTAACAAAAATTATTCCCCATGACGTGATCAGTCACTCCTAGACGTTTGATACCAAAGTATTTGAAATACCTTATCCTGAAGTGGACTCAATGTCCCATCTCTATCACAGATAGAGGATTACCAACTGTCCACATATATCTATCACGGTAATTTAATGTGCAGCGAACTGCAACAGTAAGACGGCCTACATCGTCGAATTTTAAATTTTACTTGTAACTAGTAGAATTATCCATACTACTCTCTCTCTCTCTCTCCCTCTCTCTCTCTCTCTCTCTCTCAAAACACAACAAACACACTAATGTAACTTGCCACAAGTACTTCGAGGTACAAACAACCTAAAAAAAAATGGTACTCCTACTCACTATAATTATTAGTCTGGATATGAAGTAAATACTGACATTATGTTCAAACGGCTCTGAGCACTATGGGACTTAACTACTGACGTCATAAGTCCCGTAGAACTTAGAACTACTTAAATCTAACTAACCTAAGGACATCACACACATCCATGTTCGAAGTAAGATTCGAACCTGCGACCGTAGCGGTCGCGCTGTTCCAGACTGAAGCGCCTAGAACTACTAGGCCACAACGGCCGGCGACATTATGTTATTCAGTACACTATCCTCATCTACCAGTAGAAATATCTGCACTTAAACCCGTTACATCCTCTATGTCAGGAAAGCAATAGATTTTGAGACACAGGCCGTTTAGCTTGTGACGAGTAACGTGTAGTATATGCTGGCGTAAACCATCTTACTTTTACAGTTCACTGCACATGTACATTATCTTGATACATATGTGTGATCAGATGCTGTCCGTCTAACAGTGATCGAGCTGAGGCATCAGGAACGCTTCAGTATCTACTATAGGTCAGGAATTGTCGGCGACAGACTCATAGGGCCTTACACTTTACGAAACAGATTAACAGGTTACCCCTGAAGAAAGACAGCGACTATGGTTTATGTATGATGAGACACCATCCCATTTTCTACAGATCGTGTGACGCTAACATACTGCAACTTTTCATGGGTGATACACCGATCGGGGTCCGATAGCATGGCCTCCCCAGACACTGGACCCGATTCCATTGCAGTTATGACTATGGGGACATTTAAAGGCATTTGTAAATGAGCAACCCATTGACAATGAGCAGAAATTAAGGGAGCGTCTGACCAATGCCAGTCATACAGTCCGAATGGACCCAGGTGTATCTGAAATAGTGCATTATTCACTGTGAAGATGAACTGAAAGATGTGTCAGAATGTACGGTATTCCTGTTACGAATATGTTGCCCTAACCGACAATGCAATGTATAAAAAAAGTCATTTAAATTTTTGTTTTCACATTTCGTAGTGCACATATTACTTTCATTCTCTCAAAATGGGCTCTTTTTCTTTTCGCCAGACCATTTTCTTCCCGTTTTCTTGGTTTTTCTGCCAGGCCAACTGTTCATTCGTGAATAATATGCCCAAATTTTTTCACTCTGGTGTATCAATTTGTGTTATTCTTGCTTTCTTCAGGTGTTCTTTAACTGCACCGATCCATTTTTTTTATTTTTATTTATTTATTTTTTTTTCATTTTTAGGATGGCTCCAACTTTCGCAGAATTCCAGAACCTGCCTAGTTAACCTGGTTAGCCCATAAAATTAGGTTCATCATTGTAGAATACCTGTTAAAGACTCAAGGAATAGCTTTCATGGCGCTACAAAGAGCCATGAAGGGTAAAAGCTGTAAAAGAAGACAGAAATTGGAATAAATCCGACAAATAATTTTGTGAGAGGAAGTGGTTTGAATAGATGATGAAGTAGTGGTTGACAGTATGAAACTGGGTTGGAATACCTTGCGTGGAGTGACACTTCTGTGGGGCCTGGGACTCTTGGTGGGATAACGGCTTCTCGAAGGTAGCCTATGTGCGAGCCAATGAATGTCCAAACTAAGTACCTGCTCGTCATACAGATGGATCTGTAATTAACCGGAGTCTAGGATAGGTGGGAAGGTGACAGATTGTGAACTGGAAAAACCAATGAATGTGAAAGCAGGAAACTGAGTGAAAAATCTTAAGCTCCACATAAAGGTCAACACATTCCATCTCCGAACAAGTCTGACACCACACCACTGTCAAAAACTCGCATTAAACCAGCCTGAAGATTGATGTTTTGAAAAAGAAGTTTGGCTGCATAATTCTTCAATGGGTCTAGTATACAATGGAAGTTTGGCCATCAGCTGCTTTTGTTTTAAACCCAGACATCAACCGATTTCAGTCACAGACCATCTTCACGGATTACATCCACAGATACGAAAAAATTACGTGTAGTAAAAAGGAAATGTTACAATTTTTATCCAAGGAAGTGCAAAATATACATGAATACTTACAGGGTTAAAACAGTACAAGCCACTAAATCATCTGGCCACGTCTCATGTGTAGAACATGTCCTGAATTCAAGTACACGACATACGATTTTTAGAAGCAAATATTCCGGGTGATCAAAAAGTCAGTATAAATTTGAAAACTTAATAAACCCCGGAATAATGTAAGGAGGTAAAAACTGACACACATGCATGGAATGACATGGGGTTTTATTAGAACAAAAAAAAACAAAGATCACAAAATGTCCGACAGATGGCGCTGGACAGCAAAACGTCAGTGACTGCGCATGACAATCGTGTATAAAAGGAGCAGTAATGAGAGAGAGAATCAGATGCGCCAGCAGTCGCAGCATGTTGACGTTACCTGAAAAGGCGCTTTTAGTGAAGCTGTATTATCAGAATGGGGAATGTGCTAGTTCAGCGTTACGATCCTATCGCCATAGGAAGGGGATTCGAACGGGTAATGGTCCGTTGACAAATGCAGCTGTGGTGAGAATGGTTTCGAAGTTCGAAGCCACGGGTTGTTTAGACGATAGACCCCGTAGTGGCTGACCGAGCACAAGGCGTAATGCTGCTGAGACATTTCAGGAAGAAATGGAGACTGTAGCGAGTTCGTCTATGCACGGGGAAGTCAGCGCTCGTGCAGTCGCACGTCGCACCGGCATTCCATACACTGACAAACTGCCTATTGGCTTCTGTCTCGGGTTCTTCGGCCGACGTTCATCTAATGATTTTTCTGACGTTTCGCCAGCACGAGTGGCTGGCATTGTCAAAGCTTCACCCTCCATTGCCTTAAGGTAAACGGATCCTGGCTTCCCGTACTGCAGCGAACGACCGTCGCAGGTAGCAAGAGGAGAACCGCACCGGAAATGACTGCGGAGAAGCCCTCGGACGTTGGCGCGCCAGGTACATATAGTCTGCGCCCGCGAGCTCGGCTCCAGTTCACTACCGGCAATGGAGGGTGAAGCTTTGACAATGCCAGCCACTCGTGCTGGCGAAACGTCAGAAAAATCATTAGATGAACGTCGGCCGAAGAACCCGAGACAGAAGCCAATAGGCAGTTTGTCAACAAGTGGCCACGAAAGCCTCAACAATTTTGTATTCCATACACTACTGTTGGGTTGGCACAGAGGCGTGCCCTCCGATGCTATCCGTACATAATACATCGGCATCATTAACTGCTACCTGGCGATTTAGTGAAGCGGAGGGCATTTGCGGTGTGGGCGTTTCAAAGGATGGCGGAAGATGACGACTGGTTGAGTAACGTGTTGTGGACCGACGAAGCTCATTTCACGCTCCGAGGGTCTGTCAACGCCCACAACTGCAGAATTCGGGCTACCGAAAATCCTAGAACTGTCGTGGAAACTCCATTGCACGACGAGAAAGTCACGGTATGAGTTGTATTTACCACATCTACCGTTATCGGGCCTTTTGTTTTTTCGAGGAAATGCTTGACTCTGGTTTTGTAACTGCTGCCGTGACGGGTGAGAGGCACGCCAATATGTTACAGAATCGCATCATCCCCAGCCTGACTGATAAACATCTGCTGGAACGTACGATGTTTACGCAGGATGGCGCTCCACCCCAAATTACTAGACGCGTGAAAGATCTCTTGCGCGCGTCGTTTGGTGATGATCGTGTGCTCAGCCGCCACTTTCGTCATGCTTGACCTCCCAGGTCCCCAGACCTCAGTCCGTGTGATTATTGGCTTTGGGGTTACCTGAAGTCGCAAGTGTATCGTGATCGACCGACATCTCTAGGGATGCTGAAAGACAACATCCGACGCCAATGCCTCACCATAACTCCGGACATGCTTTACAGTGCTGTTCACAACATTATTCCTCAACTACAGCTATTGTTGAGGAATGATGGTGGACATATTGAGCATTTCATGTAGAGAACATCATCTTCGCTTTGTCGTACTTTTTTATGCTAATTATTGATATTCTGATCAGATGAAGCTACATCTGTCGGACATTTTTTGAACTTTTGTATTTTTTTTGTTCTAATAAAACCCCATGTCATTCCAAGCATGTGTGTCAATTTGTACCTCTCTATCTACATTATTCCGTGATTTATTCAGTTTTCAAATTTATACTGACTTTTTGATCACCCGGTACTAACAACGAGTGGAAACAGAGCAGTACAGAATATGTACTTGCCGAAGTAAGGACTTAAAAAATTGAACGGAATGTACAACTCGGGCTACAGATGACTTATCTAATATATCGATACATGAAGGTTATGAACATAATAGCATTTGACAATAACAGTTTTAATTAAAAAAGAAACATATGACCAATTGCGCACTCAAATAAGAACTACGTTTTGCGAATAAGAACGTGTTTCAGGCAAAAGGCGGCTTACTGAGCAGAAGTCCATGTCAAGTACAATAAAAGCTACAAATATAATTAATGAGAGTTTAACATGCTAAATGTAAAACAAGAGGAGAGCAGTTACAAACATTTTATAAATATTTATGAAGAGCAACAGTAATTATACAGGACGTGGATAACAAATCATAATACAGTCCATCTATATTCCAGTTGCGTTATGAAGAAACTTAACAGGGAGTATAAGAAATGTGTGCAATGAAAGTGTCATTAGCATCAGGTGCTGAAATTAAAGTACTAGATAAAACTTGTCGTATATATGTCAGGCAATCTCTTCAAATTATAAAACTAAGCTATAAGGTTTATCATGAATACGAGCCTGAGGGAATCTACCGCTACTCCTTTTCCTCACCCCCTCGTTCCCTTATTTATCCTAAGACAGCCAAAAGAAATGTGACAAAAAACGTAACGTAAAACAAGAAGGTGCATCTGTGAACGTCAACGTACTGTAAATTGTCATAACACCTAAGCAGTTCAACAAAGGAAGAACAAGGTATATCAAATAATGGGCTGAGATTTGAGTATAATTTTCTACCGACGCCCTGGCTGTGGTGTTACTCTGCTGGTATAATGGCCGGAACTCCCCTAATGCACAAGTTTCTTTGCGTTGTTGCCAATGCAGAGTAATCTGTGGTATCGGTTGTGCTATATAGCACATCCTAAATGATAATACACTCCAATGCCCGGCAACCTACAGAGATGGGAAACACCCAGTATGATCATGGAAATTAATTAAAGGAAACGGCAACGTCACGGAATGAAAGTGACTTACTCAGTAATAATTAAGGGGGCTATCACATCATGCAGATAGACATATTATTGACAGGAGGGATCGTCTAATCTATAAGAGAAACATGTGGTCACTGCAACAATCAGGTTTATTATCGGAAAGCAAAACGCACGAAAATAATTGAAAGTTTAACTAATGGTGAACTCTAGCCGTGAAACAGTCGGATAAGCGCGATAAGTACAAAGTTATGTGAATAATACACAAATATGACCTGTAACAGTACGCATGGTTAGTAAATTACAGGAAGAACACGGAAAAATATGTTCGAACAGCAATGAGACAGCCAAAGTGCATATCGAAAGCAACTATCTGGCTGCGGAGCATTAAAATGGAATAACTGGCTCCTGGCGGCAATGAACTAATACTGTGTTTATAAGGAACTGGTGATCGCAATGGTGGCCCATCTTACCAAATACATAGTGTAAATACGAAAGTTAGGCAGGAGCCTGAGTTCAGCTCTCTGTCTAAACTAAGTGGTCAAGTGGAGACATCGCCCATCACCTAGCTACAAGTCATTACTCTTCTACCGTGTGGCTACAAAGTGTCTTTAACCCACAAACTCCTAGCATCAAGTGTCTACAAATGTACACGCCCTGAAACCTCACTGTTTCTGTAATACCAGAGCTCACCAGCCAATAGAGGCAGACACTTCGAGTTCCATTCAGTAAAAGCTCAAGTAAAAATGTTTTAAACAATCTCCTACTCTTTCAAATTTTTCCTGTATCTCGATAATAGTGCACTGTGGTAGGGAGGAAGGCAAAAAATCTCTCCCACTCCATGGTACAATTTCGAAACAGACCTATGAGATGCTCAGCACATAGGAACAGACGATAAAGTACGTGGTTTACAAAAAATAAGAGTAAGAACATTTCAAACTGCTGGAATCTGTAATTTAAACCGAATATTATTTTGTGGTGCGGCTTCTGAGTCAAACGCTTGTTCACATGTGAGCCTCTGGGAATCCGTAACAGAGTAGATTCTTTATTTTCCTAAAAGGTATTTTTGAACTATGCTGTGTTTTTCTCTGGGAGACAGCTGTCTCAGTCACCGCCTGGAGTATGAGGATGGGAGAACTAATTGCTGTGTCGGCTACCTTGAGCTGAGACCCATTCTTGGCATCTGAACTCTTCAGAAGACTCCTAGCTTTTGCGAGCCAACTCACAGGCCCTCAACTCCAAAGTCCCTTCACAATACTAAAAAAAGAGAAGTGAAAAGAAGGTAGTAAACAGGACAGCCATTAATGGTATTGAACATGATATGCCATTATTAAGTAACCTCACGGATCGTTTGCTTTATCAAGGGGATGAGCATAATATATTCTGAAATACGTTGCACGACGTTTCCAAAAAAATATGGTTACGTAACAGTACGTAGGGGAAGATGGGGAACTGCATGCATCTAATGGAAAGTCTTTACATTGGCTACGTTATTAGATGATATAGACTTAGTAAAATCTCATCGTCAGTTTCGTAATGGCTTCGTCGCTACTGCTGTGAAGGCCGAGTTGCCTCTGCTGTTACCGTACGCCGAGTTTGTGAGCGCTTTGGTGCAGTACACCGCTGCGACAATTTCTCCTTGCCACTATTACACCGCTATGCCCCCGGGTCAGGTGACAGGATAGGAGAAAGAAGGTTGTACAACACTGCAGCAAATTAGTAACCAAGTTAGACAAATGAGTTCAAAAGGTTTACTTATCTTTGTGATAAAGTCTGCAGCACTGCTTCTAATATGACACGAAACAGGACCTCAATGGCTAAGAGCAAATAATCGTGGGTAAACCTCACAGTACAAAGGAAATTCAATTTACGTTAACTGCCTCTTTACTTCTAAGAGTTCACTAAACGACATTCCCTGTCTAAGTCAATCCTGGACGAAGATCTACAACCAAGTGGGCTACAGCTGCTCTTCTATCTTCCGTGTAGGCATCCGTCCGTTGTCGGCCGGCAATTGGCCTAGGCGAAGCCGATATCTTCATTCTGAGCGCCGCCGGTGGCTCTGGGGGAACTCGCGCAAGTGACGAGTGTCTATAGGACTGGCACCAGCTCGCATTTTTGCGCCTGTGGTGCTTTTGCCCTGCCTGTGTCTTGTTCGGACGACACAGCAATAGTCTCATACCCCTTATTCCAACAGTCTGTTTGTGTTGCACATAAATACATGACAATAAATTATTGCATTTCCTGTGAGGGAAACTATTAAAGAATTTCGAGATTTGAGAGGTATTACCGGCCCTATGAGGTAATGTTATACTAGAGCTAAACAATAAAAAATCCTTGCACAAATCAATTTTATACCTCGCAAGAACGTGAAAACAGTAATACATACATAAAGTTATTTATTAAAAATATTAAATGCAACTTTAGGAAAAGTTAATACAAAAACACGTTTTCAAAAGAAGAAACCAAAACTAGTTCGAAAAAAGGAAACAGAAACTTTCAGTATGTTACATTTGTGGTTCTTTGGTGAGTCCTTACCACTGCATTCACAATGACTCCAGTTAGTAAACTACTGGCAATTAAAATTGCTACACCACGAAGATGACGTGCTACAAAAGCGAAATTTAACCGACAGGAAGAAGATGCCGTGATATGCAAATGATTAGCTTTTCAGAGCATTTACACAAGGTTGGCGCCTGTGGCGACACATACAACGTGCTGACATGAGGAAATTTTCCAACCGATTTCTCGTACACAAACAACAGTTGTCCGGCGTGCCTGGTGAAATGTTATTGTGATGCCTCGTGTAAGGAGGAGAAATGCGTAACATAACGCAAACATAACGCAAACCAAACAATACTAATTTTGAGCAAACACGATTTGGCAATAGCAATTATAATAAACGCTTTCGCAGCGAAAATGAAAACTTCAATGGAGTATACACACAGGGATTTAATGAACAGCAGTATAACAACAATGTACATTAAAATTCAGGACAGCAAAAGAGCGATCCAAATAACACTACACATTTACGACAGGAAATGCCGAACCGGTCAAACTTTCACATGACTCATCGCCAAGAAAATGCGACGGGTGCAAACAATTACTCGGGTCAGCCGCAAAATACACAAAACGAACAAAGACAGCCTTTAAACACGCGGGCCTCGCCGTATAACCACAGTTATGACGACAGGAGAGGAAACGAACACCGACCACAAAGGACATTCTACAATGATAATTTTCATAGAATTTCAAACTGTGCACAACAACCAAGTTATCGTATGAATGTACCAGACACAAGATTTCATCCGGCACCTACCGCTAATAATCAAAACGGTATAACAGTACAGCTCTTAGAAAACGCACAACACTCCCTGACAGAAAATGAAATGTCAGAACATTTATGACTAGACAGAGCCTGTGATGAATCTCTAAATGACGACACTATGGATAACGACAGAGAAAAGATAACAATAGAGAATGCCATTACATTCGACGATGTGCGAGACATTGTTACACGAAAAACCGATCATGCAGAAAACTATATATGCCACCCGATAATCCAGATAAATGTAAAGTCACAAAATATTTTAGCAATAATTGATTCAGGCTCACCAATGTGTGTTATTAACGAAGAAACATTTAACAGATGCAATAGCAATAATGATTACCCAGTATTCCTATTACACAAAACTAAAGTTAAGGGAGCATTTCCAGGAAAAAGCATTGAAGTCAATAGACAGACACAATTAAAGTTTGTTTCTGCAGGGCAAACTTCCAATTACACATAGTTGAAAAGAAGGATGGATCACTCCGTTTAGTTTTAGATTCACGTCAGGTTAATAAAATAGTCATTACATAAACTGACCGACCATAGACGTTAGATGAGTTACTGCAAAAGTTTCATGGCACGTCTATATGTACCACCCTCGATCTCAAATCAGGATTTTGGCAAATCCAGTTGCATTGAAATTGCCGAACGTATACGGCATTCCTTCGCTTTCGTGAATGTTACCAATTCTGTAAACTTCCATTTGGACTAACGATTTCGTCTGCAGTTTTTATATGAGGCATGAATACAATTCTCCCACAGGATCTTAAAAACAAAATTACTACATATGTAGATGACATTATGATCGCAGCAGAAAACTGGGAATAGCACAACCACACCCTTCAACAATTACTGAATACACTCAAGCAGAACGGTGTAACTATAAACCTCCGTAAATCTGAATTTGGAAAAGCTTCAATAAAATTTCTAGGTCCTATCATTTCACAAACAGGTATTGCACCAGACTCCGACAAATTGCAAGCATTGAAAGATATCGACGTGCCAACAAATAAGAAGTAACTTCGGAGCTTTTTAGGCCTTATTAATTATTTTAGAAAATTCATTCATTATAAAGCATTAGACACACCCTTGCTATACCAGCTCACAAGTAAAAACACAATTTGGTCATGGAATGAAGACGCTGAAGCTGAATTCGAGAGTTTGAAAGAAGCGTTACTAAGGGCACCTTTGTTATCATATCCTGACCCATCACAAAACTTTTCCATTGCAACAGATAGTTCAACTACAGCACTCGGAGTACATATTTTCCAGTAAGTAGAGGAGGACGGTAAGACAATCGTTAAACATATTGCGTTTGCAAGCAGGATACGTTCTCTAGCAGAGTGCAATTATTCTGTAACAGAATTAGAGACGCTATGCGTAGTATGGGCTTTTAAGAGAGTCCGTCATTATCTATATGAAAGACACACCACAGTATATACCGATCACCGAGCAATCCAGTTTTTATTATCAGCAAAACCTACGCATGATAGATTAAGCTGTTGGAAATTATATCTACAAGAGTTCGACTTCACTATCGTACACATTCCAGGCACGCAGAATGTTGTTTCCGACGCACTATCGAGGTCTATTCACCATAAACTATTAGAGAAAGAAAATACCTTCTGCCACAACAACCATAGTATTATGTATATCAAACAAGTAGCTTTCGAAAACTTTATATCATCAGCATTACAGGACATAGTGAGAGAACAGCAGAAAGATGAAACACTAAAAGAGATTGTAACGCTTTGGCGAGACAAGAGAAATGCAAAAATCAGACATAATTACACTATACATCAAAATATTCTGTTTATTCGCTCGTACCCAGACGGCAACAATTGGCTTTTATGATTTCCAGAAGGGATCAGAAACAAATTGATATGCTGTACGCACCTAAGCTATGCACATTACGGAGCTAAGAAATGCTTTCTAATTCTTCGACAAAATTGTTACTTCAACAATATGGAAAAACACATTCGCAAAGTTATAGCCTCCTGAAAGATGCTATTAAAGAATAACGTCAGCTTTGTTAATAAATACAGCCACTTATTATGACAGCCCACCAGCAGCTCTTAGAGTATAGTAAACCAGAGTAAGTATATTCATGTCGCAGTTCGATGTAGCAGTCAGATGGCGATCCAGTAACAGTAAAAAAAGGCAAGGATCAGTTTTGGGTTATTGCAGATAACGACTGAGGGCTACGACGTCGACACATTCTATGTTTCGTCGAAATAATCAGAAAATCAATTTTAATAAGCAGCAATTAAATTTGTATGCGAAGATTGAGAAAGAGAATAAATTTCAGAGGGAAGATTCCATTTGTTATTCTTAAGCAAGAGACAGAAATCCTAAGGAAAGGTTTCATAGGTTATTGTAGAAGAAAAAAAAAAAAAAAAGAGGGATAGAGGAGACGGGAAGGTTTCACGGTGAGGTGAGTTTTAGCTTTCTGCTAACTAAACCGTAGGTAAGAAGGGCTCAGAAGTTGTATTGTAACAGCCCGCATCTCGTGGTCGTGCGGTAGCGTTCTCGCTTCCCACGCCCGGGTTCCCGGGTTCGATTCCCGGCGAGGTCAGGGATTTTCTCTGCCTCGTGATGGCTGGGTGTTGTGTGCTGTCCTTAGGTTAGTTAGGTTTAAGTAGTTCTAAGTTCTAGGGGACTGATGACCATAGATGTTAAGTCCCATAGTGCTCAGAGCCATTTTTTTTTTGTATTGTAACACTGATTTACTCAAATATTGTAGTTTAATACTAATTTACCACGTATTTTACGCTTTCTTAACTGTTAATGGTCACAGGTTGCGCTAGTCAAACGTATACAAGTGAGGTTGGAAATCACTGTCAGTATCACTATTCCTAATAAAATGTATAAAAACTGCTACCTTCAACGTACCGAGTCTAAAAGACACTAACAAACGTGAATACTGAGTTGTTGTTATTGTGGTCTTCAGTCCTGAAACTGGTTTGATGCAGCTCTCCATGCCACTCTATCCTGTGCAAGCTTCTTCATCTCCCAGTACCTACTACAACCCACATCCTTCTGAATCTGCTTAGTGTATTCATCTCTTGGTCTACCTCTACGATTTTTACCCTCCACGCTGCCCTCCAATGCTAAATTTGTGATCCCTTGATGCCTCAGGACATGTCCTACCAACCAATCCCTTCTTCTAGTCAAGTTGTGCCAAAAACTTCTCTTCTCCCCAATCCTATTCAATACCTCCTCATTAGATACGTGATCTACCCACCTTATCTTCAGCATTCTTCTGTAGCACCACATTTCGAAAGCTTCTATTCTCTTCTTGTCCATACTAGTTATCGTCCATGTTTCACTTCCATACATGGCTACACTCCATGCAAATACTTTCAGAAACGACTTCCTGACACTTAAATCTATACTCGATGTTAACAAATTTCTCTTCTTCAGAAACGATTTCCTTGCCATTGCCAATCTACATTTTATATCCTCTCTACTTCGACCATCATCAGTTATTTTACTCCCTAAATAGCAAAACTCCTTTACTACTTTAAGTGTCTCATTTCCTAATATAATTCCCTCAGCATCACCCGATTTAATATGACTACATTCCATTATCCTCGTTTTGCTTTGAAAATGGTTCAAATGGCTCTGAGCACTATGGGACTCAACTGCTGAGGTCATAAGTCCCCTAGAACTTAGAACTACTTAAACCTAACTAACCTAAGGACAACACACACATCCATGCCCGAGGCAGGATTCGAACCTGCGACCGTAGCGGTCGCGCGGTTCCAGACTGTAGCGCCAGAACCGCTCGGCCTCGTTTTGCTTTTGTTGATGTTCATCTTATATCCTCCTTTCAAGACACTGTCCATTCCGTTCAACTGCTCTTCCAAGTCCTTTGCTGTCTCTGACAGAATTACAATGTCATCGGCGAACCTCAAAGTTTTTACTTCTTCTCCATGAATTTTAATACCTACACCGAATTTTTCTTTTGTTTCCTTTACTACTTGCTCAATATAGAGATTGAATAACATCGGGGAGAATACTGAGTATTGTACATTAACTTAAACTGATTAACCCTCGTGTTGATAATGTGAACAAACGTTTACGTTCACGCGAAAAATAACCTAATACAACGTATAAAAACTGCTGCCTTCAATGCATCGAGCCTAAATGACACTAATAATCGCAAATACTATTGTGCACTGAATTAATTGATAATCCCGCGTATTTAACGTCAGTTAAGAATGTAAACAAACGTTTGCGTACATCCGAAACTGTCCTGAATAGAAACTTCGCTTATCTTATTGAGACGCAAATAGAAACTGAAACCTTTAATTTATCACGTGTATCTGACAGAGGTTGTAGAGAGTGTCAGGGAGAGCATAAGGGAACAATTGACAGGAATGGGGGAAAGAAATACAGTAGAAGAAGAATGGGTAGCTCTGAGGGATGAAGTAGTGAAGGCAGCAGAGGATCAAGTAGGTAAAAAGACGAGGGCTAATAGAAATCCTTGGGTAACAGAAGAAATATTGAATTTAATTGATGAAAGGAGAAAATATAAAAATGCAGTAAATGAAGCAGGCAAAAGGAATACAAACGTCTCAAAAATGAGATCGACAGAAAGTGCAAAATGGCTAAGCAGGGATGGCTAGAGGACAAATGTAAGGATGTAGAGGCTTGTCTCACTAGGGGTAAGATAGATACTGCCTACAGGAAAATTAAAGAGACCTTTGGAGAGAAGAGAACCACTTGTATGAATATCAAGAGCTCAGATGGCAACCCAGTTCTAAGCAAAGAAGGGAAGGCAGAAAGGTGGAAGGAGTATATAGAGGGTTTATACAAGGGCGATGTACTTGAGGACAGTATTATGGTAATGGAAGAGGATGTAGATGAAGATGAAATGGGAGATAAGATACTGCGTGAAGAGTTTGACAGAGCACTGAAAGACCTGAGTCGAAACAAGGCCCCGGGAGTAGACAACATTCCATTAGAACTACTGATGGCCTTGGGAGAGCCAGTCATGACAAAACTCTACCATCTGGTGAGCAAGATGTATGAGACAGGCGAAATACCCACAGACTTCAAGAAGAATATAATAATTCCAATGCCAAAGAAAGCAGGTGTTGACAGATGTGAAAATTACCGAACTATCAGTTTAATAAGTCACAGCTGCAAAATACTAAGGCGAATTCTTTACAGACGAATGGAAAAACTGGTAGAAGCGGACCTCGGGGAAGATCAGTTTGGATTCCGTAGAAATGTTGGAACACGTGAGGCAATACTAACCTTACGACTTATCTTAGAAGAAAGATTAAGAAAAGGCAAACCTACGTTTCTAGCATTTGTAGACTTAGAGAAAGCTTTTGACAACGTTAACTGGAATACTCTCTTTCAAATTCTGAAGGTGGCAGGGGTAAAATACAGGGAGCGAAAGGCTATTTACAATTTGTACAGAAACCAGATGGCAGTTATAAGAGTCGAGGGGCATGAAAGGGAAGCAGTGGTTGGGAAAGGAGTGAGACAGGGTTGTAGCCTCTCCCCGATGTTATTCAATCTGTATATTGAGCAAGCAGTAAAGGAAACAAAAGAAAAATTCGGAGTAGGTATTAAAATTCATGGAGAAGAAGTAAAAACTTTGAGGTTCGCCGATGACATTGTAATTCTGTCAGAGACAGCAAAGGACTTGGAAGAGCAGTTGAACGGAATGGACAGTGTCTTGAAAGGAGGATATAAGATGAACATCAACAAAAGCAAAACGAAGATAATGGAATGTAGTCAAATTAAATCGGGTGATGCTAAGGGAATTGGATTAGGAAATGAGACACTTAAAGTAGTAAAGGAGTTTTGCTATTTAGGGAGTAAAATAACTGATGATGGTCGAAGTAGAGGGGATATAAAATGTAGACTGGCAATGGCAAGGAAATCGTTTCTGAAGAAGAGAAATTTGTTAACATCGAGTATAGATTTAAGTGTCAGGAAGTCGTTTCTGAAAGTATTTGTATGGAGTGTAGCCATGTATGGAAGTGAAACATGGACGATAACCAGTTTGGACAAGAAGAGAATAGAAGCTTTCGAAATGTGGTGCTACAGAAGAATGCTGAAGATAAGGTGGGTAGATCACGTAACTAATGAGGAGGTATTGAATAGGATTGGGGAGAAGAGAAGTTTGTGGCACAACTTGACTAGAAGAAGGGATCGGTTGGTAGGACATGTTTTGAGGCATCAAGGGATCACAAATTTAGCATTTGAGGGTAGCGTGGAGGGTAAAAATCGTAGAGGGAGACCAAGAGATCAAAACACTAAGCAGATTCAGAAGGATATAGGTTGCAGTAGGTACTGGGAGATGAAGAAGCTTGCACAGGATAGAGTAGCATGGAGAGCTGCATCAAACCAGTCTCAGGACTGAAGACCACAACAACAACAACAATCTGACACTAACGCTCGTAAATACTGTAGAATAGACATCAAAAACGATTAATTATTAGCTAAATTAAATATCTTGTTACACGGCAAGCGAAAAGCACTCGTAGCCGGCGTCAGGGCTGCCAACCGTAACCCGCATAAAAGTGTGTCGAGGTGAACTGCAGGGGAATCCCCTTTCTATGTCATATTTGTGCTGTTGCTGGAACCCGTACTGCGATCCATTGCTCGGTGGCCGGTCATTATTGGGAGAAAGATTCAACGATCGCCTATATGCCGATGACGTTATAGTACTTCGTGCTAATGACCACATACCGTTGCTCAAAAACGTTTTCTACATATTTTGTAGTCTGTTGGGAGCACAGGTTCACGACCAGAAGTGTCGGTTACTGAATTTGCGGGTATTTGACGCGGTTGAGGTTCCATGGCTGTGACGGTCGCCCGCCATCGATCGTTGGATGTTGTAATTGGTCGTTGTCCGGTGAGCATGGCTGCGTTAAATTGGAAGTTCGTCACTGACCGGATACAAGGAGCGATCCTAGAACACTTTCTCGTTAGTTCAAAAGCTTGGGATCTTGGAAACTTATATGTTAAGCAAAGCCTATTTCGTTCCCCAAAAATTTTCACCTTCTTGCGATGATGTTCCAAAAGCTACAACGACTATCGGACATGTTTATTTCTCGAAATTAAATTTTTCTGGTACGCTATGAGGTCATGGCGATAAACTGGATGATGGCAGGTTTGAGCCTCCCTCATGTTCGGGCCAAATATTCTGCTCTGTTTCTTCGACGTACTGTTTAAACGTGTCTTCGCTTCCCCAGCTTGTCTTTTTGCCTGTCTCCGAACCGCGTTTGCTCTCTGGTGTCACTATCGCCAGAACAGATTGGATCGTTGTTTGGTCTAATGGCACCCTACCAATTTTTCCGATACAAGTGGCGTTCCCCTGGTAGCAACCTTCTCCTCAACAAAGTTCCAGTTTTTCATATTGGCATTAATGAGACAAACCGGAGCAGTCGTTACCATGAAACACATACATTACGTCATTCGTTGGTCCCCTGCAGGCAGACACGAACTTTGGAGTGGGCTCCGCTGACAATTGGCCTTTTTCTTTTGCGAGGACGACGGAAGCGGCAATCTGCAGTGAGACTCTCCTGCGTCTTGATTTAACCTTCAGTCGCAGAACGAAGAACAACGGGGTTGGAAGCGAGTTTGACTCTGGTGCCTTTTATCAGTATATGGTTACGGACTGTTGGAAAGAATGCCAAGCTATCGTGATCTTTTTGCGGATACGCTGTACTTGCTATTTATTCGTCAATGAGTTGGATGAAGTGTAGTGTTTCATTCTGGTTACCTTGTTTTGATGTAGACCCTACCTGACAAAAAACAAAAAACAAAAATAACAAAAGAAGGTGTTAACTGGTCCTGTTGGTATTTTCGTCATGGTACTTTTTAGATGTATTGTTGGAGAATTTATTTCATTTTTCTTGCCCTATTTGTCTTTTTGTCAAATTAATTAAACAAATAAAAATTGTTGCAGGATAGGACTGGAAATATTTTTTTTCTTTTTTAAGTGGCGTGAACGAAGTATAATTAAGATGGATTTGGTTACTTTCCTTTGTGAGCAGCATTTTGTTAGCTTTCAACAAAAAATAAATGAAGGTAAAACATGGAAATACGGTCAGTACCACGTGCAGATCCACTGCAGTGTCAAGCGGGGTTTTGGGGGGGGGGGGGTAAGGGGGGGGGGGTAAGGGGTCAGCATCGTGGCAAAGACTCAGGTTTAAAAAAAATAGATAAATAAATAAATAAATAAATAAATAAAAGTGTAGTAGGTAACGTTCTTAGTAGCGGGTGAAAAGGTGGAATTGCGAATATAATAATTCTGGCTCACGTCCTGCCATCATCACAAATTTAATTACTCACTCAAATTTCTGAGAGCTACTGGGACTTACAGACGTATAAAAAATAAAAAGTAGCGTCGTGATTTCCAGAGTCGAATGATGCCATGTTAGCTTTGTTGAAAAAAGAAAGAAAGTGGTTAGAGCATCTGCTTAGTGAGTAGGAGACCCGCGTTCGGATCATGGTCCGGCAACTTTCCCCACTGATGTAAATCAATGTCCACTAGCAGATAAATGTCACTAATTACTTTGAATCTTGATTCACAATGGCTGCAGGATATGTACGACGTGTCTCTGTTGATGCAAAAATTTGCAGCACGGAAATTTTACCTGCACAGGCACGTGGAAGACCTCAGGAAGACGCGCGGTTTGAGGCACAATAAACCGTGACGCTGTAGCTATTAGTGGTGCCACATTCCGGTAAAAACAGGTTATCAGCAGTTCCCGAGACGGGCGAGTGTCAGAGCGGTAAGAGAGACTGTAGCTTATTACCATTTCCGGCGGCACGAGAAGCGTCGCCTCCTGCTAATGGAACACACTTGTGGCGGCATCAGGGGCCGCCAGATAATAGGCTAATGAAGCAGTTTTAAAACAATAATGAAGGACTCGGCCGCGACAGAAGGCCAGTCGTGTTATTAATTATGACGAGCGAGGCCCGCGCGAGTGTGACTGCTATCTTGATTAGGGTCGGCGGAGCGGGAGCCGCGTCTCCTCGGCCGGCTTCCTCATCAAACCGTGGCCAAACAGCCGGCGCGCCGCTCTTTTTCCGAGCGCCACAAAGCCGGCCCGCGTCTAATTACCGCCGCGAGTCGAATGCCCCGGCGCCCGCTCTGTTATTAGCCTCCAGGTTTACGCGAGCCTAACTTACCGTGGATGCTGCGCGCCGCGAAAGCTCGACCGTACGATACGCGGCGTGGCGCGGCCGACTCTCGGGCAAAGTTTGAACAGCCGAGCCGCTGCCGCCCGCGCCGCAGGTTACTCTGGAATCTGAGATGGTGGAATGAGGCGCCTCCCGATGCAAACGCCCCGCTCCACCAGCGACGTCATTTGCACCTCGTGCAATACTGTACTCTTCACTCCTACCGCACTGTGTTATTTACAGTACGAGTCTGCCCTCGCTTTCTTCCAGTTTTCTGTATTTCTTTTGCTTCTTTCGAGTGCCACAGTCACAGATCTACTTACGGACGATCTGAAGCCTTTCAACTCTAATATACGGTGTAACTTTTCAACTGTCCTAACTTTTCGAAAGAGAGTTTTTACTTTTGCATATTAGTGAAACTTTTTTACACACAAAAAATTGGTTCAAATGGCACTGAGCACTATGGGACTTAACATCTGAGGTCATCAGTCCCCTAGAACTTAGAACTACTAGCCGGCCGCGGTGGTCTAGCGGTTCTGGCGCTGCAGTCCGGAACCGCGGGACTGCAACGGTCGCAGGTTCGAATACTGCCTCGGGCATGGGTGTGTGTGATGTCCTTAGGTTGGTTAGGTTTAAGTAGTTCTAAGTTCTAGGGGACTTATGACCTAAGATGTTGAGTCCCATAGTGCTCAGAGCCATTTGAACCATTTTTTAGAACTACTTAGACCTAACTAATCTAAGAATATCACACACATCCATGCCAGATGCAGGATTTGAACCTGCGACCGCAGCCGTCGCACGGCTTCAGAGTAAAGCGCTTAGAACCACTCTTCCACAGCGGCCGGCTATACACACATCAAAACAAGATTTGCGTCATCCCAGTTCCCATACCTCCTGAAGATATACGATAACTGTGGATATTGTGTTACAGACACAGTCCCTTTGACTGTTCAGAGATGTCACCAAAACCGCCCAAGGACGTAAACAACCATGCATGAGCACCGCCTATTAGACGGAGGGGTCCGACAGCCGATCAATTCCATTCATTCCACTAGATAGGAGGTACACGGCTCGTGTTGTCTGTAGTTCAACCATGCCTACAAGGTCAATACTGCGGTTCGATCGCGTCCGCATTATTACTTTGTGCCGCGAACGGCTCTCAACAAGGAAAGTGCCTAGGCGTCTCGGAGTGAACCAAAGCGATGTTGTTCGGACGTGGAGGAGATACAGAGAGACAGGAACTGTCGATGACATGCCACTCTCAAGCCGCCCACGGGCTTCTACTGTAATCGATGACCGCTACCTGCAGACTAGGACTCGGAGGAACCATGACAGCAACGCCACCATATTGAATTGGGCTTCTGGCGTGCAGCCACAGGGCTTCGTGTTACGACTCAAACTGTGCGCGATAGGCTGCATGATGGGCAACTTCACTCCCGACGTCAATGCCAAGGTCCATCTTTGCAACCATGACACCATGCAGCGCAGTGCAAATGGCCAGAAAAACATGCCGAATGGACCGCTAAGGAGTGGCATCACGTTCTCTTCACCGATGAGTGCCGCATAAGCCTTCAACCAGATAATCGTCAGAGACGTGTTTGGAGGCGACCCGGTCAGGCTGAAAGCCTTAGACACACTGTCCAGCGAGTGGAGCAATGTGGAGATTCCCTGCTGTTTTGGGGTGGCATTATGTGGGGCCGACGTACGCCTCTGGTGGTCATGTAAGGCACCGTAACGGTTGTACGGTACGTGAATGCCATCCTCCGACCGATAGTGCAACCATAGCGGCAGCATATTGGCGAGGTATTCATTTTCATGGACGACAATGTGCGCCCCCATCGTACATATCTGGTGAATGACTTCCTTCAGGATAACGACATGGCTCGACTAGAGCGGCCAGACATGAACACTATCGAACAAACCTGGAGTAGACTGAAAAGGGATGTTTATGGACGACGTGACCCACCAGCCACTCTGAGGGATCTACACCGAATCGCCGTTGAGGAGTGGGAAAATCTGAACCAACAGTGCCTTGATGAACTTGTGGATGTATGCCACGACGAATACAGGCATGCATCAATGCAAGAGCAGGTGCTCTTGGGTATTAGAGGTAGCGGTGTGTACAGTAATCTGGACCACCACATTTAAAGGTCTTGTTGTATGGTAATACAACATGCAAAGTGTGGTTTTCATGAGCAATAAAAAGGACGGAAGTGATACTTATATTGATCTCTATTTCTATTTTCTGTACAGGTTCCGGACTCTCGGAACCCAGGTGATATAAAATTTCTTTGATGTGTGTATGATTTGATGTGCCCAACCGCTAATTCCTCTCCTGTGCTAACCTTTCTTCTCAGACAAGCACTTGCAAGATACACCCTCAATTATTTGCTGTCTGTACTCCAGCCTCTGTCTTCCTCGGCCGCTGTCACCCACTAAAGTTGCGTCTAGTAGCATGGAAGTTATTCCCCGATAACAATTCGTAATCTGTAGTTAAGCTGGCTAGGTCATGTAAAAAGTCACCCAGGATGTTGCGAGCTAACATACCACAGGTCTTCGGGCTCACAAGCGGTTTCTCTTCGTCGAAAGGTCTTGGCTCAAACTCGTCTAGGGGTTGAACCGCACGTGTCACATTACACACCCTAAATTAGACACTTGTGACCCTTTGGTAAAATTGTCTGGCTTATGGCAAGTTTGCGGAATTGTATGAAGTTAATATGACATGTAATAACAATAATAGTAATATCGGAAAATAAATTAACGATCCATTAATGATGTAGGCCGCACAGTTACTATTTCGTTAGAATAATGTTTATTCAGAAAGCAAACTAATAGCGAAAGTGGTCGTATTTAGAATTACTATTACACTGGAGCGCATATCCATTTGATACAGTTTGATCACTCACAATCTCATCACGAAACACAAGTGCAATATCCCACCTCGATATTTAAACGAAAAGTTAGAGTTCACATCATGCGCGTGGCTGCTCACCGCTCAGAGACTGTCTCGCGATATCACACAATGCGAAATTTTCTAAGTCGTCTCGCTTCCTAGTTGCCTAAAGACCGACTGTCAACTTTCGCGTCTCAGTCCGAACTGTCCGTCTCTGCCCGTCCCCGGCCGCGTTTCCCGCGCGCTGAATATCCTCCCTCAACTGGCTAGTGCAGTTCCCTTTCCTGAGCAAATGGTTCAAATGGCTCTGAGCACTATGGGACTTAACATCTGAGGTCATCAGTCCCCTATAACTTAGAACTACTTAAACCTAACTAACCTAAGGACATCACACACATCCATGCCCAAGGCAGGATTCGAACCTGCGACCGTAGCAGTTGCGCGGCTCCTGACTGAAGCACCTAGAATCGCTCGGCCACACCGGCCGGCCATTCCTGAAGCCGTCCATCTGATTGGCAGCAGCTTATTCTACATTATTTTACATTTTAACATATAAAAATAATCAAAGCTTGACCACTTAATAAACGTTAAATTCTTTTACATAAACCCAATACAATTTCCTTCTAAACTTTGAATAACACGGCCAGTAGCCTTGCACCAATGTGCTTTCTGATAAATAAATAAAGAACAAAAGTAACTATTATGCACTAAACTTTACAACAAATATTCTGTTACCTAATGATTCAATAAGTTGTTGTGCTGTCATCGTTCAGCGTGTTATGTGTGGAGGAAATGATGATCTGATGCTTAACTGAAAATACTGATAATTTAAATTTTCTATATCTTTTAAACAAATAAAGTTACAGAGTTGATATTGACAATGTTTGTCATTTTAATCATGGCCTTCTATATGAAATGTCGATCGTTTAGATCGACCAAAGCGTTCAGATTTTAGCATTCAGTATTTGTTACAAAACTTGTTAGTTTCACTTTCACAGTAAATGCTAAACTATTATATATATAATCAGTATTCAAGTTTTATTGGGAGCACCATGAAATTTTATGAACGCTGGTAGTTTAAAATCATTGTGGCTTCATTCCATGAATTACTAAAGAATTAAATAGCTTTCATAAATGTTTCCCTTTATGACCGATCTTACGTCCTCCATTTTTAACACTGCTACGTTTCTCCGACCACAAACGGTTTTTACGGGGTTTCTCTATAACGTAGGTTCTCGTCTGTCTCACCCACACACTACAGCACAATAGACTCCGGTGAATTTGCCCATTTCGTGTCGAATCTGGGCCCTTTGCTGCACACGATTCTGGACGACAAGGTTCGTTTCACAATTTCTGTAGGCTGACTCTTTCGGCCATATATTTAAATTAGAGCGCAATGCTCATTAGCTCAGAATGTAAAGAATACATGAGACGTTTCAGAATTGTTTCTGTCTTCAGAAATCCAAGTGCACAGATAGCACAATGACAAGAGCTGTATCAATTTTGTTCGTAAAAAAATGACAGACTAGTAGTTATAGTTGTTGCAGTTATCTGTTACCTCATGTTATGTACACAACTGATAACGCTCTTGTCTCTGTGTCAGCTATGCACTAGGATTTCTGAGGACGGAATAACACTGAAACGCGTCACACACACTTTGTGATCAGAAAAGGTCATCCTTCACTTGCTGTGTGAATTTTTATACCAGTCAGCCTGCTTAGCTACAGATCTGCGTTTATTTCCAAGAATATTCGCTAGTCTTGAAAGTGACTTAATTTCATTCCTATATTATTCCATGATGTTTTAGCAGATGTCCCATCACCATCCTGTCTCTTCTTCTTGTCAGTGTTTCCCATACATTCTTTTCCTCGCCGATTCTCATTAGGACCTCCAGATTTCTTACCTTAACAGTCCGCCTAATTTTTAACATTCTTCTGTAGCATCACATCTCAAATGCTCCGATTCTCTTCCGTTCCGACTTTCCCTCAGTCCTTGTTTCATATCAAACAATGCCACGTTCCAAACGTACATTCTCAGAAATTTCTTCCTCAGATCAAATCCTGTGTTTGATACTAGCAGACTTCCTTTGGCCAGGAATGTCCTTTTTGCCAGTGCTAGTCTGCTTTTTATGTCTTCCTTGATCTGTCCATGATGGATTATTTTAGCGCCTAGCAAGCAGAACTCCTTTATTTCCCCTATTTCGTGATCCACAACTCTCATGTTAATTTTGTCGCTGTTCTCGTTTCTGCTACTTCTCATTACTTTCGTCTCTCTTAGATTTACTGTCAGTCCGCATTCTGTACTCAGTAGACTGTTCATTCCATACACAATCCTTACGCTCGTACAACTCGTGATTCCCGAACAGGGAGACAAATATTATATCGTCATTTTAGCCTGAGGAGGTATAGACAAATCATTAGTGGTTGCGATATGCCGCGCGGGATTTGCCGAGCGGTCTTGGGCGCTACGGTCCTGGCCTCTGCGGCTGGTCCCGGCGGAGGTTCGAGTCCTCCCTCGGGCATGGGTGTGTGTGTTTGTCCTTAGGATAATTTAGGTTGAGTAGTGTGTAAACTTAGGCACTGATGACCTTAACAGTTAAGTCCCATAAGATTGCACACACATTTGAACATTTTTTGGTTGCGATATCTGTGTTTATATACAGTGTCTGTATCCTCACAATACGGTGTCCTTCATGTATTTCGTACTGTTTGCTGTCACTGTAGTCGTCCGTGACAGTTTCATTCCCTTCAGACATGCATGCTTGTCGTGAGGAAATTGTGTTGTGACGATGTAGACACTGTGTAAACACAGACATTGTAACCACGAATGATGTATCCATGTCACGACGGGCTAAAATTACGATAAAATATTTGGCTCTCTGTGCGGCGACTAAGAATTGTGGGAGCATGAGGGTTAGGACTATGTGACTTATGGAGCTTTAGTTCTGGAGACATGCACAGATAGTCAATCTCGTGCGTCGTCCTTACCGGCAAATACCTGAGGTGACATGAACTCCATGCCATCGCACTGGCAGACTGCCACCAATGCCTGAGGTGTAATGTGGACGACACGGACGAACACGTCTCCTGCGTGGTGCTGCGGCCGACGTATAGTTCTTTCTCCAGCTGGCCCTTTATCTCCGGCTGCCAACGCACGTGGTCTGGTCGTCCCAAGCACGCTCCTCTGTCCGGACGAGACGTATTTTCCAGCATGAAAGACGAATGCGGCCATCTCGGTGAAGAGTATGGCCGTCCTTTATCTTTTCAGAAATGGACCAAAGAACGTGAACGATTTTCGGACGTTTTTGCTAACACGACACCACATAATGAGACAACACGTTGAACACCAGTCCACCTTTGCCAAATATCTAGGGAACATTTTTTCCAAGCCGTCCCGCAATTCGAACCTCCCTGGTGTGCGGAGCTGACATATGAAACAATAATCTCGTGATCATCAAAGGCTCGGCGTTTGCTTTGCTTTGCATGTCTGCAACTGGCTTCTTCATAACGAGCGCTCACCTCTATATTTTCGCGCACCAGGAGCATCTTTGACTTATTTTTTTCCTGTTTCCTATGTTAAATAAAGGAGTTTTATGTTATTCCTTTGATACTGTCTAACTAAAAAAGACCCGCACAACTCGGGTTCCCCGTATTCTTTAATTTTTAGTCCGTGGAAAGAACCTAATTTTAGAGGAAAGGCTGCTTCATATAAGAAATATGATTATTATGTTCGTATATGAAAAGTTTCATTAGCCGCATTACTAACTGAAATATTCTATTTTGTAATTCTGGAAAACAATTCTTGTGGAAAAAATTGGTTGAGGTGGTCACTCATGACAAGCTACGATTTCAGTTCGAATCCCGGTCTGGCACAAATTTTGATGTCTCACAAAAAGCTGACATCAATACATGTGCGCAATATGCGAACTCATTTCGTTATTTTTATGCTTTAATCTGAGTGTCTGATTTAATTTTATGGACACTAGTAGCTGTATATAATCATTACTTCTACCGCAGACGAAGCTTCTATATTCGAATTACCTGGGTGCATGACTATTTTTCTGCATCATCAATCTTCTGACTGTTTGATTCGGCCCCTCACCAATTCTTCTCCTGTGCCAACCTCAATTACTTTGCATTCCAGGTCTGTCTCCCTCTACACTTTTTTACCACTTACGGCTTCCTCTAGTACTATGGAAGTTATACCCTGATGTCTTAACATTTGTTACTATCCTGTTCCTCGTTCTAGCCACTGTTTTTCATACGATCGTCTCCTCTACGATACCGCAGAGAACGTCGTGGTCCCTTCAGTAATCTGTCTACCTAATTTTCAACGTTCTTATGTAGCATTGCGTCCCAAATGCTTCGATTCTCAGCTTTTCCGGTTTTCCCACCGTCCATATTTCACTACCAATGCTCCGAACGTACATTCCCAGAAATTTCTTCCTCAAATTAGGCCCTGTATTTCATACTAGTACACTTCTCTTGGCCAGGAATGCCGTTTTCGCCAGTTCTGGTCTGCTTTTTATGTCCTCCTCGCTCCGTCCATCATTGCTTATTCTGCTGGCTAGGAAGCATGATTCTTTAACTTCATCTACTTCCTGATTTCCAAACCTGATGCTAAGTTTCTCGCTGTTCTCATTTTTGCTTGTTCTCATTACTTTCGTCTTTGTATGATTTACTCTTCGTATATATTTTATATTTAGTGAACATCATTTCATTCAGCAGATCTTCTAACTCTTCTTACCTTTCACTGAATATAGCGATGTCATCAGTGAATCTTACTAGCGATATCCTTTCACTTTGAATTTTAATTCCACTCTTGAACCTTTCTTTTACACCCATCATTGCTTCTTCGGCGTATGCTTCAACAGTATGGGCGAAAGAGTACACACTTTTTAATCCGAGCACTTCATTCTTGCTCTTCCAGTCTTACTTTGTCCTCTCGGTTCTTGTACATATTGCATATTACCCATTTTCCCAACACCCTACCCCGTATTTTTCTCAAAATTTCAAACATATTCCACCATTTGACATTGTCAATCGCTTTTTCAGCTTTTGCAGCCAAATTGATCGTCGTCTAACACAACCAATTTTCTCTTCCATTCTTCTGTATACTGTTCTTGTCAGCACTTTCAATCCATAAGCTGTTAAACTGATTGCGCGATAATTCTCTTACTTGCATACTCTCTCAATCTGCGGAATCGTATGGATGATGTTTTTCCGAAAGTCTGATGGTATATCACCAGTCTCATACATTCTACACACCAACGTCAATAATCGTTTCGTTGTCACTGCCCCCAACGATTTTAGAAATTATGATGAAATGTTATCCACCCCTTCTGCCTTATTTGATTTTAAGTCTTCCAAAGCTCTTTTAAAGTCTAATTCTAACGCGGGATTCCCTATCACTCCCCTATCGACTCCTGTTTTTTCCTTCTGTTACGCCATCGGATAAGTCCACCTCCTCATAGAGACCCTCAGAGTACTCTTTCTACGTATCTGCTCTCTCCTCTGCATTTAACAGTGCAATTAAGGGTGCACGCTTAATGTTACCGCCCTTGCTTTTGATTTCAGCAAAGTATGTTTCCACTTTTCTACATGCCGAGTAAATCGTTCCGACAATGTTTTCGATTTCTTCACATTTTTGATGCAGCCATTTCACCTGAGCTACCCTACACTCCATATTTATCTGCATTCCCAAGTGACTTGTATTTCCGTATTCCTGTATTTCCCCGAACATTTCTAGACTTCCTTCTTTCATCGATCAACTGAAGTATTTCCTCTGATACCCACGGCTTCTTCGCAGTTATCTTCTGTGTACCTGCTGTTTTCTTTCCAACTTCTTTGATTCCCTTTTTAGGGACGTCCATTCGTCTTCAACTAAACAGCCTACTGAACTTTTCCTTATCGCAGTATCTGTAGCCTCAGATAACTTCAAACGTATCTCTTCATTCCTTTGTACTTCCGTAACCTAATTCTTTGCATACTGATTCTTCCTAACTGGTCCCTTAATCTTCATCCTACCCTTCATCACTACTAAGTTGTGAACTGATAGTATATCCGCTCCTGGGCACGTCCTACAATCCTGTACCCTATTTCGGAAACTCTGCCTGACCATGATGCAATCTAACTGAAATCTTCACTGGAATACTTCAAGTATTCCTCCTTCTTGCATGGTTCTTGAACAGATTATAAAATTTAATCCGGAGATAATTAAATCTGTCCCGTCTCTAACTTCTATTAGCAATCCCATATTCTCCCCTAGCCCTTTCTTGTATTCCTTCCCCTACAACCGCATTCCAGTCCCCTACGACCATTATAATTTCATCTCTCACCTCATCTTCAGCTTTTACCTCGGCATGTTCACCTGAATGATCGTTGTTGGTTTGCTGTCGATTTTCATGAGAAAATACTTATCACTGACATGTTCAAAGTAACTCATTCTCGGTCCTACATTCCCATTCATATCTGATCCTACGTCCGGTGCATTATTTGCTGCTGCTTTTGACATTATCCTGTGCTCATATGACCAGAAATCTTTGTCTTCTTTCCATTTCACTTCACTGGCCCCCACAATATCTAGACTGAGCTTTAGCATTTCCCTTTTCAGCTTTTCTGGCTTCCCTACCACGTTCGATCTTCTGATATTCAATGCCTCCACACGTAGACCGTTACCCTTTCGCTGGTTACACAGTCTTTTTCTGATAGTCACCTCCCCCTTGCGAGTCCCCTCACAAAGATCCGAATGGGGTTAGTCCGGAATCCTTTGCCAATGGAGAGATCATCAAGAGACTTTTTCAATTACAGGCCACATATCCTGTGGATAAACATTGTGCGCCTTTAATTCAGTTCGCCTTCTGCATCTTCATGTTATTGATCATTGCTGATTCTTCCGCCTTTAGGGGCAGTTTCCCACCCGAAGGTCTAGAGAGTGCCCCGAACTTCTATTCCCTCCTCTGTCCTCCTTAAAAGGGCCTTTGGCTGAATAAGGGGGACTCCTTATGCTGGAAGAGTTCGGCCACAACTGCTGCTAATTTTTTTTTTCAAAATGTAAGCGGTGGCGGTGTTCGAAAGCTGGAAGGGGGATGTTTTGACTACTAATCAAAGACGCTGCCTTTTTTATCGGTATTGTACCCGGCGTTTTGTCTGGGCAGACGTCACATGACACCACTTCAAATTGGCCTTTGAATGCGTCACTCAGATTTTTTTTAATGACTCAGGGCTGCCAGCCCTGACTGAACGTCCTCTAGACAAAGGATGCATGGATGACTAAGTACATTACATGCAGTCCTTATGAACAATAGGCATTTGACCTACCACATGTGAATGTGAAGCTGCTGTGTAAACTGATAAACACTTGGCTTACGTGTGCGACAGCAGATGAACCGGCAGTTGTGGAGCAGTTGTATTTCTCTTGAATACGCTGGAATAAATCCCGCTGCTCTTGTCTTTACAAAATGCAACTTGCAGAGTGCAGTGCAAGTGTGAGAAGTCCTAGCAGATTACACGTTATTAGTCGGATCTCGCGAACTGCAAAGCGATTCCGGATTGACCTGTTTTAAAACTTTTAAATCACAAGTGGGATGTGGAGTCTCAATAGGGAACAACTTTGAGAATGTTTTGGTTTGGTTGTGTATTAATCAGAGAAAATAGAAAAGGGTAAACAAGACGGTATTACTGTTCATTGTTCCTACAAAGTGAATAGCAAATACAAAGCACAAGGAATGTATCCTTTAGACAAAGCTTCTTACATTGATGAAACCGTGAGAAGCCGGATTCAGAACCACCGACCAGAAGGTAATCTCAGAACTTAAAGCAACAAAGCGTCCGGAGAAAACCAAATAGTGGCCGAAGTATGGAAAAAAGCTGACAAAAATGCAATTATATCCCTTCAGTGTGTTTTCGATAAAATGTGGAAAGAAGAAGATATACCCACAGAATGGAGAACAGCTCTCAAACACCCTATGTACAAAAAGATTTGAAGACAGATCCCAACAATTACAGAGGAATATCACTGCTGGATATAACATACAAGATTCTTTCTAAAGTCCTTTTGAACTGGGCAGAGCCGCAATTGGACCAGCAAATCGGGGAATATCATGGAGGTTTTAGAAAGGGTAGATCATGTTCGGAACAAGTACTAAAACTCAAAAACATCAGGCATACCAAAATCAAGGGCAAAGACATAAGTAATCTCCTTCATTGATTTTAAAAAAAAACATATGATTCGATTGAGAGAGAGACTCTATTATCAGTCCTGGAAGGAATGGGTTTAGATAAGAATACAACTAATATTATAAAAGCGACCCTTGCAAATATATTTTCGGAAGTTAAATTTATGGCGAATTATCAAAGCCCTTTGAAATATAAACGGGAGTGCGACAGGAGGATGGGCTCTCAGCGTTGCTGTTCAATTGTGAGCATGAGAAAGTAGTCAGAGAATGGAACACAAAGAGTGGTATAAGACTGGGTTGCAAAAAGAAGAACCTTAAAGTAAATGCCATTGCTATTGCAGAAGATATGGGCCTGTTTTCTGAAACAATTGAAGAAGCACGGGAGCAAATCCTTGAATTAAAGAGACAAGCAACTAAAATAGGTCTTCACATCTGCTTTGAAAAAACTAAGATACTGACAAACATCAAGCTCTCAAGAAAATACCTCAAAGTTCAAGAACACAAGATTGAAATAGTAAAAGAATTCTAATATCTTGGAGAATGGATTGGGTAGAATGTTGGGGAAAGCAAAGCAATGGAATAAAAAAAAATGATTTGGCCAACCAACTAACAAAAAATACATACAACAAAAAATCCCTTTCACGGGGGTCCAAAATTACACATTACAAGACAGTGATTATGCCAGAAGCACTGTATGCAGCAGAAACACTAAACATGAATTTCAAAGGCCAAATGAAGAAACTTGAGCTAGAGGAAAGAAAAATTTTAATAAAAATCATAGGACCAAAATTTCAAGACAATAAGATTGTATACTTCAAATATGAAACTCTCTACAAGGAAACTGAAAAATTTTCAGATATTATGCGAGAAAAGGAGGATAAATTTTTATGCTCATCTTCTCAGAATGAATTCCAACAGATTAACCAAACAAATCTTGACTTTTTCCGTAACCGAAAAACAAAACCCAACTGGTTTAAAGAAACTAAGAAAGCTCTAGTACAATTAAAGATTTCAAAAAAAAAAATCACTTATCGATCTAACAGCTAAATTAATTACTAAAGATGAAAACATAAGGTTCCAAGACAAATGTACACAAAGGTCTAAACCCTTCATCTCGGAAGAAGAGAGGAAAAGAAAATCGGAAAGAAGAAATAAATACTGGGCCCTAAGAAAAGCACAACGCATAAAGAAATGATTGATCCAGCGTACTTCAAAGAGGGCGAAACGACACAGGAAGAAAAAGGAAGAAGATTAAAGTGATTCTTTAAAAACAATTTGCATTCAGAATTAGAAAATGAAAAGGGTAAACAGTGATGTTCATGCACTTACGATGTTCTGAAACAACACTATCGTAATAGCAATACAATGCCAGTTACGGAAATATACCATCCAAATCTTTCTTTAGTTTACTTTTTCGTGTCCGGAAACGAATCGTAGCCTTTCAGTCCACTACGGGGCCACATTTAGGGCTTCTTTCTTGTCCAGCAATAAATCGTTGTAGTTGCACCTGCATAGACAATTTGGACGGCCAGGAGGTGTTCCACATCTTGCACAGCGCTACAATCGCACTTGTCATCCACTAACAATGTCCCCACCTGTTCATGTTTGTTTTCAGTGGGACTGTCCCTCTTCTTATGTGATTCAGGGTCCTCCATGTATCCCAGGTTGTTGTGTAGTTGACAGGCATCATCTGCACTGGTGGATAGTCAGTCAGTGATTCTCCAATGGCCGTTTTTAAGATCCTTTTATAGGATCTGCGTACCGAAGAGAGGATGACGATCATTGATGGATTGTCTGAGTCTCTCTGTCAATTCGTCAGATTTTCTTTGGGAGATGGAACTCGCAAAATCAACACTTTTGTAACGCTTTGGTAGAAGCGTGGGTCTCATACAGCCTGGTATAATTCATCATGTTTCATTTAGGCTTATATCGATTTTATTGACGTGGCTCGATCTGGTCCATACCGGGCAATAATATACAGCCTGCCGGTGTGGCCGAGCGGTTCTAGGCGCTTCAGTCTGGAACCTCGCAACCGCTGCGGTCGCAAGTTCGAATCCTTCCTCGGGCACGGATGTGTGTGATGTCCTTAGGTTAGTTAGGTTTAAGTCGTTCTACGTTCTAGGGGACTGATGACCTCAGATGTTAAGTCCCATAGTGCTCAGAGCCACTTGAACCAATGATATACAGCTGTAGAGAAACATAGTGCTGGTGCAGTGGTTCTCAGCATAGAAGGTTTTGCCCCTCATTTCCCATTTAGGGGTCTTTTCACAGTGGTGTCTGCATGCCAGAGATCTTTCCTGCGTCACACACAGACAGGCTGTTTTATCTGCGTGTTCCAGTGTGGTATTACTCCAGGCAACATTGAGCTTTCATTTTGCTAGAAACTATCGAAGGTGGCTAACGCTTACTTGAGTCTTCGAACGATTCTGTTTAAGGGAGTTATTTTGATAGTACACTGAGGTGAGACAAGTCATGGGACAGTGATATGGCCGGCCGGGGTGGCCGAGAGGTTCTAGGCGCCGCAGTATGGAACTCGCGACCGCTACGGTCGCAGGTTCGAATGCTGCCTCGGACATGGATGTTTGTGTTGTCCGTAGGTTAGTTAGGCTTAAGTAATTCTAAGTTCTAGGGGACTGATGACCTCAGAAGTTAAGTCCCACAGTGCTCATAGCCAATTTTTTGACAGTGATATGTACATGTACAGTTGGCGTTAGTTTCGCGTACACAAGATATGCAAGGGGCAGTGCACTGACGGTGCAGTTATTTGCAGTCAGGTGATTCATGGAAAAAGGTGTCCAACGCGTTTAGAGGCTCACGATGGGAATTAATAGACTTTGAACCTGGAATGGTAGTAGGAGCTGGACCTAAGGGATATTACAGTTCGGAAATCGTTAGGGAATTCAATAAACCGTGATCCACAGTTTCAGTAGTGCGTCGAGAATACCAAAATTCAGCCATTACCTCTTACCACGCACAACAGAGTGGCCGACGGCTTTCGCTTGTCAACCGATAATAGCAGCGTTTGCGTGGAGTTGTCAGTGCCAACAGACAAGCAACTCTGCATGAAATAACAGCAGAAATCAATGGAGACGTGTGACGAACATGTACATTTGGACAGTGCTGGAGACGTTGGTGATAATGCGCTCTGGCCGCGGACGACTTACGCGAGTGCCTTTATTAACAGCATGACATCGTCTGCTGCGCCGCACCTAGGCTCGTGGCCGTATCGGTTGGATCTTAGACGACTGGAAAACCGTGGAATCGTCAGTTCAGTCAGGATTTCAGTTGCTAAGAGCTGATGGTAGGATTCGAGTGTGCCGCAGACCCCACGAAGTCGTGGGCTCAGGTTGTCAACAAGGCACTGTGCTAGCAGGTGGTTGGTCCATAATAGCGTGGGCTGTATTTACACTGAATGGAGTGGATCCTCTGATCCAACTGAACCGGTCAGAAGCTGTAAATGGCTGTAAATGCTACGTGCAGATCATTTGTAGCCATTCATGGACTTCATGTTCCCAAACAACGGCGGAATTTTTATAAATGACACTGCACCATGTCACCTGTCCGCTATTGTTCGCGATTGGTTTGAAGAACATTCTGGACAGTTCGAGCGAATGATTTGGCCATCCTGATCGCCCGACATGAATCTCATCTAAATTTTATGGGCCATAACCGGCAGGTCAGTTCATGCACAAAATCGTGAACCGGCAACACTTCCGAAATCGTGGACAGCTATAAAGGGAGCTTGGCTCAGTATTTCTGCAGGGGATTCCCAACAATTTGCTGATTCTATGCCACGTCTAGTTACAGCACTATTCCGGGATAATGGAAGTTCGACTCGATATTAGGAGGTATCCCATGACTTTTATCACCTCATTGTATTTAGACGAGACTCTGAGTACTTTCTCCAGCTTTTGCTTTACTTCCTCTAAAGTATTCCCCTGAGCTGTTATTGTTAAGTCATCTGCATATAGGTAATGCTTAGTATGAGTATGTGTTGACTGATCGTTGGGTACAGGTTAACAAGTAAGGGGACGGAGCTCCTCCCTGGGCCAATACATTTCTTCCGTTTCCACATCGGCTCCTCTTTCCATCGCGAAAGACGTAAAATCGTCTACTTTGTAAGAGAGACACAACGATCTTGCCAGATTGTAATCTCTGAGCTTTTTTATAGATTTTATCGAAGAGGAACCTACGGTTGAATGTATTGTATGCAGAGCTGTGTCGATCAAGCATAGTTTCACATCGATAGAGTATGCCGTAAAGTTCAGATTGAGTCTCTCACCGAATTTGTACAAGAGACACAGAAGTGAAAATGGGCGGCAATTCTTTGGCAGGACTGGCTTCTTCCCAGGATTCATCAGCGTACTTATCCTTGGCTTTCTTGGGAATCTTATAAGTTTCGCGGCACTGGACGAAGAGCAACAGGAACTAAATTTTGGCGCTGCGCCAAAACGTTTGATCTGCTCCGTGTGCATATCATCCATCCCAGCCGATTTACGGTCTGTCTTAGCATTGTGGTCATGGTTGAGTTCTTTTATTGTGAAAGGCGTTGAGAACGTATTGGTTACCGATTGTAGGACCCTGGTGATTTTTACTTTTGATGCTTAACAATCTCCTTTCCATCCAAGAAGAGTTGACGGGCCACTTGTTTCGATGTTACCTCAGAAGGCACTCTGGAGGCTTTTGGATCATCGCTAAGCTTTTTGTTAAGATAGCAGGCTACTAAGTGTCATGCCCATTCTCTGAAAAATCTTGATCCATCTATTTTGCCTCGCTTCACGTAGCATATCCATCAGTGCTGTACTGCATATTATGGTTTCTTCATTAAAAGGGG
The DNA here is from genome assembly GCF_023898315.1 of Schistocerca nitens. Taxonomy (NCBI): domain Eukaryota; kingdom Metazoa; phylum Arthropoda; class Insecta; order Orthoptera; family Acrididae; genus Schistocerca; species Schistocerca nitens. Next base: position 374,415,037 of record NC_064621.1, read on the forward strand.
CTTTCTGATATAGTTTCTCAGATCTGTGTTACAGTCCTGGGATGAACTGCTGTCTGCAGCCTCGTGGTATGTGTTCTCTTGATCAAATACTTAATAATTTTCAGGTGGAGGGGTGAGGTACAGAATCGCTTTGTCAAGTTCTTCCTCAAAAGAGCCCATTATAGAAACTAATTAACACCATGCTATGACATTCGCTGTGACAGCGGGATTAGTGAGCATAAGTCATGTGATGGTTAATCATCTTAACACATTTGAACAGTTATTTACAACATATTAAACAAATGTGTAATTTATTTTAATGTGGTATTTCTTGAAACAATTGGACAAAAGTCGAAATTAATAATGGAGCTGTATACAGGTCGTAATCCACCAATATGTGGCGTACATTAGTGTAACATTTCTGTGGCAAGCACTTTTAAACATTTTAAAATTCATTAACATAATAGAAAACTTGTGAAGTTATACAGATAATTTTCGATTATGAATACTGTGAGTATTTACAAATCCGTCATGTAATGTTTGTTCACAGTTTTATTACTCGCATTATTATGGGAGTTATAAAACTGTGAACAAACATTACATGACGGATTTATGCAGACCTTTATGTTCTTGGAATAATATAAGTATTTAATTTAAAGTAACGACCTGAAAAATAGGCATCTTCAGTAACTATACAAGATCGTTGCTTAAAGATCTTCATGCGGAAAGAATAAAGTTTTCTCTGTTATTTGCCCAGTCCCATACGTTTTCACAAATTTTGAACTTTTTATTTTGATTTTCTTTTAACATCTTTTGCCTCATGTACCATAACGAAGAATTTAATAATACATGAGAAGTGCTTTCCTGTGAACAGGGTACTGAACTTTCGGTGGGTTAATACAGCTAAAACGAATCATAAATATTCTCAAACACAGTATAAGAGTCAGTACACATCACTATCTTTCTGTGAACAAGTTACAACAATAGAATACTGTTGAGAGACTCCCGTTATCCTTATCTGCTTGACCATGCAAGGGCATTGTCACAGTTACAACATAAAATTCCCATCAAAATATTTGTTAAATTTTTAAATTATAGCCGGCCGATGTGGCCGTGCGGTTCTAGGCGCTACAGTCTGGAGCCGAGCGACCTCTACGGTTGCAGGTTCGAATCCTGCCTCGGGCATAGATATGTGTGATGTCCTTAGGTTAGTTAGGTTTAATTAGTTCTTAGTTCTAGGCGACTGATGACCTCAGAAGTTAAGTCGCATAGTGCTCAGAGCCATTTGAACCATTTTTTTGTAAATTACAGGTTGCAGCAATCAGTCGTCCTATTTTAAATTTTATTGTATAGATCTAGATTTCAGCTAGGAGCTAGCCAATCTCAATGGACTATTATTTTCGCCCAGTGTATGAAAGTCCCTGTTGATTGGATTTCACCCACAGTTCATTGAATATTTGTTAAATGTCGTTTAAGGAAATCAATGTTAGTGATACATATGCACCATTCGATAGCAGCCCATGACAGAATACCTACTTATTGAAATGCCGACGGTGTAACATTCTTGTAAAACATTTTTCGATTTCTACTCGTATATTCTCCTATCTTTTAAGTCAAATTTGCCTGTGGGTGTGCATTATTGCTTTTGTTCATAATATGACTGGGTAAAACTCCTCGAAGCGATCGAACTGAATAGTTTTATGGCTGTAGCTATGTTTAGACAGTGTGCGTCTTGTCGTGACTTTCAGATAAGGACGCTCAGTCTCTAGAAGTATTTTTGAAAAAAAAAAATAGATACAAATCGATCTTACGTTCATAGTTTTAGAATGATGTTTCAAAATGTATAACAATAAGCAGTCCGATACTCAGGGAATGAGCGCAGGAAGCCTGTACCATCGCTCATGGTACTGTCCTAATGGAAGAGGTTCGCTGTTGCCTTCCTACGGCCTGTTATGAAGTGTCAGGTGTGTACCTGTGTAGTGTAGACAGCTGTGATGAGATTTTATACGGTGAACGGTTGGATTTGTGTTGTTACGGGCGAAGGGAAGGGAGAGAATGATAGCTGGTGACGGCACTTAGCCTGCTCCTCTCGATAAGCACCAAGGAGACCACCGAACTCAACGTCCATATCTGACAAGATTGTCATCATCAAGAGTGCCACAACCCCTACTTCAAGAGACACTGCGGAGATGTTAGGAATTTAACGCAGGATATTGGCGGTAAGATAGATTATCAGAAACTGTACGCCACCAGCTTTCCTCCCGTTACTGTCCAAATAATGGCAGGGAAAATTTCGTCACATCCTAGTTGAGCGACACTGCGTAGACATGCGTTAAGCCGTCCTCTCGCAGGAAGTGAGAGCGTTCGAGGAGCTGGTGATGCCACAACTCGGAAATCCACTTTCCACTACATTGAGGAGCGTGAAACAAACAATCTGGTTCGTCAGATTTTTCCCCCGTGGGGAAGAACGAGGCCAAAGATATCGATATCTTGTTCACCTCAAAGGTAGAATTGCGGAGCCCCCATACTTTACTGAGTTAAACTACGTATTTGTTAAACTACGTATTTGGTCGGTTTTCTTTATGGTAAAGTATGTGGTATGAATATAAGCTGTTTAAAGACATCAGTAGATTCAGCATTCCTCGTGAACGCGTCACTTTAGCTGCTGTTTGTTATAATAAAGGGACATTTAACCGTATATCGGTAGATGAAGGCTTCTCGTCCTTGATGTACCAGTGTTGTAAATTGTGTGCTATGAAAGTATACTGTTTCAGTTCGTCGGCACAATGATGAACTATCAAATGAGCGTCGCTTTGACGCTTTTCATCATTGTTAAGTATCAAGTATTGACGGCTGTAGATACCGTCTTTAGGTACTGTATATCATATGCGAGCGTTTGCTTTACATGTTCAAGTCGTAGCTCAAAAGATAGCGTCGCAACCAGTCAAAAGAAAAGCAGCAAGTTGACAGTCACCTTTTACGGAAGATTTTATTCACATTTTGTTTTCTAAAAGCTTATTCTTCCTATTAATTTAATACAAGTATCACCTGCACTGCTAGTGTATACTGAAGCGCCAAAGAAACTGATACAGGCATGCGTATTAAGATACACAGATATACAAACAGGCAGAATACGGCGCTACGGTCGGCAACGCCTATATAAGACGACAAGCGTCTGGCACGGTTGTTAGATGGGTTAGTGCCGCTAAAATGGCAGGTTATCAAGGTTTAAGTGAGTTTCAACGTGCTGTTATAGTCGACGCATGAGCGGTGGGACACAGCGAGATCTCGACGAAGTGGGCATTTTCCCGTACGACCATTTAAGGAGCGTACCGTGAATATCAGGATTTAGGTTAAACATCAAATCCCCGACACCGCTACGGCCGGAAAAGGATCCTGCAAGAACGGGACCAACGACGACTGAAGTGAATTTTTCAACGTGACAGAAATGCAACCCTTTTGCAAATTGCTGCAGATTTCAATGCTGGGCCGTCAACAGGTCTCAGCGTGCGAACCATTCAGCGAAACATCATCGATATGGACTTTCGGACTGGCCGGAGTGGCCGAGCGGTTCTAGGCGCTACAGTCTGGAACCGCGCGACCGCTACGGTCGCAGGTTCGAATCCTGCCTCGGGCTTGGATTTGTGTGATGTCCTCAGCAGCTAAGTCCCATAGTGCTCAGAGCCGTTTGAACCATTTGGACTTTCGGAGCCGAAGGCCCAGTCGTGTACCCTTGATGAATGCACGATACAAAGTTTTACGCCTCGCCTGTCCCGTCAGCACCGACATTGGACTGTTGATGACTGGAAACATGTTTCCTGGTCGGATGAGTCTCAATTCAAATTGTGTCGAGCAGATGGGCTTTTACAACTATGGAGACAAACTCATGAATCCATAGACCTTGCATGTCAGTACTGTAATAGGGTGAGATGTGTGCAATTGGAGTGATATGGGAGCCCTGAAAGTCTAGATATGACTCTGACAGGTGACACGTACGTAAACATCCGGTCTGATCATTTGAATCCATTCATATCCATTCTGCATTCCGGCGGACTTGGGAAATTCCGGTAGGACAATGCCACACCCCACACGTCCAGAATTGCTACAGAGTGGCTCCAGGAACGCTCTTCTGAGTTTAAGCACTTCGACTGACCACCAAACTCCCCAGACATGAACATTATTGAGCATATTGGGATGCGTTGCAACGTGCTATTCTGAAGAGATCTCCGCCTCCTCGTACTCTAATGACTTATGGACACCCCTGCAGGATTCATGGTGTCAGTTCCCTCCAGAACTTCTTCAGATGTTAGTCGAGTCCGTGCTACGTCGTTTTGGGGTACTTTCGCGTGCTCGCGGGGTCCCTGCACGTTATTAGGCAGGTGTACCAGTTTCTTTTGATCTTCAATGTATTTGCTGCAAATCCTGTGCAAAGGACAGTGGTCTGGAATGTTTCCCCAGGGGTAAGAAATCGCAACGTACGAGTAACTGCCACTCTGCGTTAGAAAGTAAATACGAGTTAAGTGTTGGAAGTTTTTGCTATTATGAAACTTTGTGTAAAATATACAGGATGTCCCATAAAAACACCAACAAGCTTTATGGACAGATTCATTACACCAAAACAAGAAAAAAATCTAGTAAACAAGGGCTGTAAAGAGCACATCTAAAGAGATTAGATGACTTATTCATCTTTGATACTATAAAACACATCTTTTCTGCTGCAGGCTCTTTGCTTTTCATATTTTGGGAAGCGGTAGCATGGGTAAAAACAAGAAAAGAATGTCTAATAAACTTGGGATCTAAAATCAGAAACTTAAGAGCTATGAATTCTTGTTCAGTAGAAGAGCTGTGTTTCACACTAGGGAAGATGAACATATGCTCTGCAGTTTAGAGACCATGTTTATTGGAACTTTTTACGTATTTCTATTTAAGCAACCTGTCCCTAAAGTTTGTCGGTGTTTTTTCTTTATTTTTTGTTTTGACACAGTGTATATACCGGTACTTATCTCTTGGCTTGCAGGACCATCCCAAGTTTTTATCTTGTCTGTAAATATCTTCTTCAACGAGGGTGAACAGCTTATAAAAAAAATCTCCTGTTTTGTTCAAGTGAAATTACGAAAAGAATCTCGATCCCGAAACGCATGTGATGAAGTGAGTTACTTCAGAGTGATGGTAGTCACTGCGGCTTCCACTGGAGAGCGCTGACGTCGCAAATCACGATGAGGAGCACGTTCCGTGAGATGTAGAATGTCGTTCCAGAGCGTGCAGCACCCACGACGGACACTACGTCTGGCGAATGTTTCGCGATGAGAAACACGTCCCGTGTGAGGACAGCATTAGCGACGTTGGATACGGAGGTGGGTTTCCGAATGTACATCATAAAATTACATAAGACTACGAGAAAATTGTGGCTTAACTCATGAGAAACACATCGTTCACACAATTTGAGGCAATTAAAAACAGGTCGCCATTTGTTTTAGGATACTTACTTTTATCATTGGTTTCCTCCAGAATATCTGACAAATGCAAAAATATATCCTAACAATGGAGAACTCTGTTAATCTTCCGCTGGGGTAATTAATGTGGAGAGTCTGTTCCATAGGAAACCCAATATCAAACGGTTTAGAATCACCGTGAAACTCAAACAGATATTCACATCATCATATTAGCTTGTAGGTCTACTCTCTGTCTCCTCATTTTCATATTCCCATATAATATAGTGTTACACAAGATAACAGTCAAAAATTGTACAAAACGAAGCTGGGAACAATATCATTTGCAACCCTCTTAAGTAATTACTGGATATAATAACCATGAAAAATACAGAAGACATAACACATCTCAATATCATTTTCAAATACTTCCCCTAGAACAAGTTTCTTGAAGTGGCAGTTACCTGCAGCAAGTATATAAATAACGGTTTTACACACTGAAATGTCTTTCTTTTCCTGCAGATTTCCTAAAGAACTTTAATCCAGTTAATTATTTGCAAATAAATGAAGTATCTTCTTTTAACACTAATGCGAGTACATGGCCCAAAACCATTTACATTTCCTTTCTGTATTTTTGAGCAGCAAATCTTTGCATATATTTTTCGTTCTGAATCATCAGTCTTCTGACTCGTATGATGCGGCCCGCCACGAATTCCTCTCCTGTGCCAACCTCTTCATCTCGGAGTAGCACGTGCAATCTGCGTCCTCAATTATTTGTTGCATATATATTCCACTCTCTGTCTTCCTGTACAGTTTTTCCCCTTTGCAGTTCCCTCTAACACCACGGAAGTCAATTCCTTATGTCTTAACAAATGACCTAATGTCATGTCCCTTCTCCTCGTCAGTGTTTCACATATGTCTTTCCTCTCCCATTCTGCGTAGAACCTCGTCATTCCTTACCTTAGCAGTCCACCTAATTATCAACATTCATCTGTAGCACCACATCTCAAATGCTCCGATTCTCTTTTGTTCCTGTTTTCCAAAAGTCCATGTTTCACTACCATACAATGCTGTGCTCCAGGAAATTTTTCCCTTAAATTCAGGCTTATGTTTGATACTAGTAGACTTCTCATGGCGTAGAATGCCCATTTTGCCAGTGTTAGTCAGCTTTTGATGTCCTTCTTGCTTCGACCGTCATAGGTTATTTTGCTACCTAGGCAAAGTAATTAGTTATCTTAATCTACTTCGTGACCATCAATCTAGATCTTAGGTTCTTCGCTGTTCTCATTTGTGCTACTTCTCTTTACTTCTGTCGTTCTTCGATTTACTCTCAGTCCATATTCTGTACTCATCAGACTGTTCATTCGAATCAGAAGACCATGTAATTCTTCTTCACTTTCCCACAGACAGCAATGCCATCAGTGAATAGTATCATTGATAATCTTTCACCTTGAATTTAAATTCCACTCTAGACCTTTCCTTTTATTTCCAACATTGCTTCTTCAATGTACAGATTGAACAGCAGGGGCGAAAGACTACATAGTTCTCTTACACCAATTTTAATCCTAGCACCTCGTTCTTGGTCGTCCACTCTTGTTATTCTGTCTTTGTTCTTGTACATTTTGTATATTACCCGTCTCTCCCTATACTTAACCCTGCTTTTCTCATAATTTCGAACATCTTGCACCATTTTACATTGTCAAACGCTTTTTCTAGGTCGACAAATTCAATGAACATGTCTAGATTTTTCTTTAGTCTTGCTTCCATTATCAATCACAAAGTCAGAATTGCCTCTCTAGTTCCTTTTACTTCCCATCAAGCCAAACTGATCATCTAACATATCCTCAGTTTTCTTTTCTTTTCTTCTGTGTATTATTCTTGTCAGCAACTTGAGATGGATGAGCTGTTAAGCTGATTGTGCGATAATTTTCGCACTTGTCAGTTCTTGTAGTCTTCGGAATTGTGTGGGTGATATTTTTCCGCAAGTCAAATGGTATATCGCCATACTCATACATTCTACACACCAACATCAGTAGTCGTTAAGTTGCCACTTCCTCAATTGATTTTTGAAATTCTCATGGAATTTTATCTGTCCTTTCTGCCTTATTTGATATTAAGTTCTCCAAAACTTTCTTAAATTCTGATTCAAATACTGGATCCCCTATTTCTTTTAAATCGACTCCTGTATGGTTCAAATGGTTCAAATGGCTCTGAGCACTATGGGACTCAACTGCTGAGGTCTTTAGTCCCCTAGAACTTAGAACTAGTTAAACCTAACTAACCTAAGGACATCACAAACATCCATGCCCGAGGCAGGATTCGAACCTGCGACCGTAGCGGTCTTGCGGTTCCAGACTGCAGCGCCTTTAACCGCACGGCCACGACTCCTGTATCTACTGTCACATCATACAAATTTTCCCCATCATAGAGGCCTTCAATGTACACTTTCCACCTCTCGTTTGTCTCCCCTGGATTAGCAGTGGAATTCCCGTTGCATCCTTGATGTTACCATCCTTGGTTTTAACTTCGCCAAAGGTTGTTTTGACTTTCCTGTTTGCTGGGTCACTCCTTACAACTATCATTTCTTTTTAGATTTCTTCACAGTTTTCATGCAGCCATTTCGTGTTAGCTCCTCTGCACTTCCTATTTATTTCATTCCTCAGCGACTTGTATTTCTCTAGTCCTGAATATCCCTGAACGTTTTTGTACTTCCTTCTTCCATCGATCAACTAAAGTATTTCTTCTGTTACCCATGTTTTTTTTTTTTTTTTGCAGTTATCTTCTTTGTATCTTGTAAGATGGCAAGAATTATGCCCCTTACATGAAGTCATTAAAGATCACCTAACTCATGCTGAGCGAACAGTAGCGCTGAACAAAAATGACTGACAAGGCACAATACATCTTGTAGAGGGTACAGTATGGATGTATTGGAATAATTAATGTCAGGTGATGGTATTAAAGTAATTCACATGACATGAAAACTTTGTGGAAATTCGCCGATTTACTGGAGGCTAGTTTACCCCTGGGAAGTACTCAGAATTGACCATGGCCACCGGGGGAGTGGCTAAGGGAAGCGACAATAGGCAGCTTAGGGCGGCTCAAGCTCTGAGAAAGTGGTAACGGTGCGTGGCCTCCACCCGCCTTAAGATGAGTGACAGTGAGTGGGTGGTTGACCCCGACTCCATGCTGGTGTACCGGGAAACAGACGGAGAACTTGTACGCCTGTTGATAAACGTCTGTCATCCCGTTTTCTCTGAAAAATGCGAGAAAGCCACCCAAAGCTACAGTGGAGCGGTTAACAGAGGTCAAAATATGCGTGTTTGTGACTATAGCAACTTCACGCTGAATTCACGGTCTGCTGAGACTGAAGCAAATCAGGTGAAGAGCGACAGAATTAAATATGCCGGCCTCCGATGGGAACATAGGACCAAGGAATTTGAAGTACTCTCCTGGGACTCAGAATTCCAGAAAACTTGGTGTTTGTGCAGATGCTAACCTTGATGGGTGGCGTGGGAGGAGCAAAGTAGAAGTTGAGAGGAAGGCAAATTTTGTGGGAGTTTGTTCACTTCCCAGAGCAGGCATTGGTCGGCACTGGGAAGCGACGCATAATTAACACAACTTGCGCTGCAATTGGCGTAAGTGATTTTGCTGGATGGGAAACCGAGGCGAAGAGCGGACTGGGAGAAGTCTCCGTAGAGGTCTTCCGTTCCCAGCTTGCATAGAGTGCGGATGTGGCATTCTTGACTCAGCTTGCCTGAGAAAGAGTGAGCATCTCTGCAGTTTAGGACTTAGCAAAGGGAAAGATTGAGCTTGGAGATAGGAAGTTTTGGTTCAGCTATGTACTGAGCAAGATAGCTAGGAGAGAATAGACGAGCGCAGCCTTGCAGCACCACGAGGTCGGCCGACATCCACACAACAACGCCGCTCCTCCACGCTGAATTCGGTGATATTGCGCCCGCTCCGGCCACTGATTAATTTCTTAGATCACGTTGGCAAAGTTTCCACGAGGGTTTCATGGGCCGTGTATTGTAGAATTCTTCTCGCACTTCGCATTATGCTTGGGTCAGTCGATAGGAATTACTTTTGATTTATCGCGCTTTGCTCCATGCAAACGCAATTTATTACCACTGCCTGTTAGGAGAGTCATGTAATGTGATGATTGAAGGTCGTGAGTAAAAATAAATCTGTGCTAATCGACTGCATCTGTTTTCAATCAAGTAGTGGAAATCCCAAGTCACTTTCTTAATTAATTTTATGTTCAACATTTGCATCTGGTGTTCAATAGCTGAATATAACATCAATGTCCGCCCCTTTTTAATTAAAAGGGATCAATTCTGAATAAATTAATGTCAACACTGCCACCGCAGTTCGATCAGGAGTCACAGGGCCTTATTACTTTCTTTGCGTTATCCGACATTGCGGCAGTTTTGCACTCTCCCTTGATCTGTTAGTCAATTACCTGGAGTGAACACACGCCAAAACCAGCTAAGTGACAGGTGGGGTGTTACAACCTATGTTTTCTTTCGACTTTTGTGATTGCCTATTTTAGAAATGTCCATTCCTCTTCGACTGTGCTGCCTACTGAGCTATTCCATATTGCTGTATTTATAGCAATTAGAGAATTTCAAGCGTAGCTCGTCATTCCTTATTACTTCCGTACCCCACTTCTTTGCATATTGATTCTCCTGACCGATCTCTTGAACTTCGCACATTCTTCATTACTACCTCATTGTGATCTGAGTCTATATTTGCTCCTGGGTAGGCGTTACAATTCCGTATCTGATTTCGGAAACTCCTCCTGACTGTGATGTGATCTAACTGAAATCTTCCCGTATCACCCGGCCTTTTCCAAGTATACCTCTTCCTGTTGTGGTTCTTGAACCGAGTATTTACTATTACTAGCCGAAATTTGTTACAGAACTGAATTAGTCTTTCTCCCTTTCTTTCCTTGTCCCAAGCGCATATTCTTCCGTAATCTTTTCTACTACTCTTTCCTCTACAACTGCATTCCAGTCCCATGACTATTAGATTTTCATCTGCCTTTATGTGCTGTATTACCCTCTCAACATCCTCATTTACTTCTTCTATCTCTTCACCTTCAGTTTGCGACGTCGGTATGTATACGAGAACTATCGTTGTCGATGTTGATTTGCTGTCGATTCTGATAAGAACAACCCTATCACTAAACTGTTCAAATAACACACTGTCTGCCCTACCTTCCAATTCATAACGAATCCTACTCCCATTACACAATTTTCAGCTGGTGTTGATGTTACCCTATACTCATCTGATCAGGAATCATTATCTTCTTTCCATTTCACCTCACTGATCCCTACTGCATCTAGATTGAGCCTTTGCTTTTCCCTTCTCAGATTTTCTAGCTTCTCTACAACGTTCAAGCTTCTGACATTCCACGCCCCGACTTGTAGAATGTTGCCTTTCTTTGGTTATTATTATTGTTATATTACACAGTTTTAATATGGTACCTTAATAAGCAGTCTCTAACGTTTACATAAGTTTGTTCTTACAATGCGAAATTAAGAATTTGAAGATGCAGATCCGAGACGTGTCCCAGGGACACGACGTCGGTTAGTCAATGCTTGAACTACTATATGAATTATCACTTAGTAATTTTTTGAAAATGAGCACTCGTCGTTGGATATAGTAAGCTATGTGTTACTTTGCCTGAAGTCACGGGGAAACTGTTTCGAGTACAATGTAGGTTGAATAGCAGTTCCAATTATTCTCTATGCCTTGATGTCTCGCAAAATGCAATTTTACTGAACAAAATATCAATTCTCCTATGTAAGACAATGTCTGTCAACGTAGCATGAAGCAGAGTGTGTACTTTTTTGCAATACAGGCTCACAAAAACATACATCCGAAACTTTGTTTTCCACTGACACATAGTATTTGAGGATAACGCATCGTTGTACGAATTTACGATCTTACGATACAGCTTTTAACGGCTTCTATTGACTCTTCTGACTGTAAGGCCCGCGGCCACGACATTACTGACTGGACTGGCTTGACGCTCAATCGCTTTCTGCCGCACACCTTTTTTCCTTTGGCACTTTTGCACCTACCGAAATAGGGGAATTTCGCCCCCCCCCCCCCCCCCCCCGATATTTCTTCCCATACTTTATCTTGCCTTTACCAGACGGAAATTCTATCGCTGGACAAGTAAAATAACATTCATATTTATAAACGGACCATAATTAAATTATGAATAATTTAAAATAATTAATTCTTCACGTATGTAAACTACATGTGGTATATGTGGTAATGTTTCACCTTGCATGGCCATTCAACATTCCACTGGATGTTATGGTTCTCAAGAATTACCGTACATTTTCATTTTCCAGTTCTATTAAGAGCAGAGCTTTTTGTTTCCAACTACGACATTTTGCTCCTGTTTGTTCCTTTTATTTATGATCAGTCTACATATTACCAATTAACACCAACGGACTTGTGTTTCACATTTCTCTGCAGTACACTAAATAACTGCACTTTTTTTATTATTTTTTTTTTTTTGTAAGGTCTAGGTGTTACACTTCTCTAGAACAACTTTACCAACGTCAATTTACTGTTCATTCCACACTCTTGAATACTGTGATGGATGCTTGATGTGCAAATTGCTGTGGCGACTCGCAGCACGCTAGCCAGCGACGCTTACCATGTGCGTCGACCACACGTCGAGGCAGTATTTATAATATTCATTACAAAAGATTCCTTACATTTGGCGACTTAACTACACCTACGCTCATCAGGTTTGCATTTCTTACCAGCAACACAATGAGCACTGGAAAATGGATCTGGTCCTGCTGTTGGAAAACAAAAAACGTTTCTTCTTCTTCCCTTGTTAAAGATTACGCTTCCTAAATGTCTATACACTGTCCCCGATCATTCTACTCTACAATGCAACAACAACAAACTCTGTTTTCAAAATACAAATTGCTTGAATCGTCTAGATGTCAGAGATGTGTATAAAGAGAAATTGGCCGGCCGATGTGACCGAGCGGTTCTAGGTTCTTCAGTGTGGAACCGCGCGGCGGCTACGGTCGCAGGTTCGAGTCCTGCCTCGGGCTTGGATGTGTGTGATGCCCTTAGGTTAGTTGGGTTTAAGTAGTTCTAAGCTCTAGGGGACTGATAACCTCAGATGTTAAGTCCCATAGTGCTCAGAGCCATTTGAACCGTTTGAAAGAGTAATTGATCATGCCACATGTGACTTAACTTCGACGTTGACCACGCTAGGATATTATACCGTGCTGTGTGTAGAGGGCCCAGGGTATAATTATAGTTCGTATTTGCAGCGAGGCTACTAGTATTTGTCATATGGATACTGATAGCTAGGTCCTAGTAACTTTATGACTTCATAAATCCTCCTTTTAGAAAGATTATTCCTAATAAATGCATTGCTGCTTGCAGCTTACAAGCAAACGACATAAACGCCCATATTTGAACAAGTGACAATAACGTTTTAATACCTGCAGTATCTATTCCCCGAACGTTATGCCTCTTCTCAGCCAACAAACACCTACACAATCAGTACTGCGCTCAAAAATACTGAGAATTGAGTTAAGGATGTTATAAAGCTTTACATTCGTCTCGCAGCTCACAAATTATCACAGCAAAGAAGAAATCTTCCAATAACAATGAACGATTTACATATTTGTAACCCGTCCGTGTAGGTAGCAACGACAAAGGTGACAATTACCATCTCTTTGATATGAAAATAGGCTCTGTCGCAAATACACCAAACAGTGAAATCGGACATTATAGAAACAAGAAGCCACGAAATAACTTTATAGAGTAATATTTTCTTTCTTTTACATCAGGTTCCAGGTCCTATAACACAATTATGCTTGAGTTTTCGCTAATTTAAATCGCCTTACTTTTGTAACTATATTGCTAATTATAATTTTCCAGGTTGTTTCCGCACTGGTATTGCACAGAGATCTAAAGATATACTTCTGAGACAACATCAGGAAGCATTTCTCAAGAAGTGATTCAAGCAGCTCCTGACATACCCATGAGAGTTTCGTTTTCAGTGAAATGAAGGAAATCAGCAAACCATCCACTCATTTTCACTTACAGACTACGTGTATCTTCACCAGTCTTCAAGCCGCTTAAAATAGTTTTCAGTGCACCTAATGACATATTGAACGCTCCGCTCCGACTTAACAAATTTATTAAATTTCTGTACAAAAGTGAGTAACAAGACAGCACTGTACACTCAATTACAGTAATTACCCAGTCGGGAACCGAAACCGGGACCCCGTGTTCGAGATTAGCAGTGCTACTTATAAGACAGGAAGCTGTTGACGAATTTACATTATTGTACAATCACGAACAGTTTAATTAAAGGCAGTTACTCTTGTGGATAGAAAGTTCTCATGCCTCCACGTCGAAGAACAGGTAATAAAAGGAGCTTTTCCGTGATCCTGTGGCTAAATTGCTTACGTATCACACTAGCATTATTTTGAAAGTCTAATGATAACCATCTAAATTAATGTAAATTATAAGACCTTCCCAAGGGCAGATGTGTACTCTGAACACAAAGTGTTGGTTATGAACTGTACACTAAAGCTGGAGAAATTGCGAAAAGGTAGGACATTAAGGAGATGAGACCTGTATAAGATGAAAGAACCAGATGCTGTTGAAAGTTTCAGAGAGTGCATTAGGCAACTGACATTGACAGGAAGTGCAAATTGGATAAGCAGTAATGGCCAGTGGATAAATTTAAGGATTCAGAAGGATATCTCACTAGGGTAAGATAGATGCTGCCTACAGGAAAATTAACGAATCCTTTGCAGAAAAGAGAAGCAGCTGCATGAATATCAAGAGCTCAAACAAAAAACCAGTGCCAACCAAAGAAGGGAAAACTGAAAGGTGGAAGGAGTAAATGGAGGGTCTGTGCAAGGGAGATGAAACAAGCATTATAGGAAGGAAGTGGACGCAGACGAAGATGAGGTGGGAGATATGATATTGCGAGAAGAATTTGAAATAGTACTGAAAGATCTAAATCGAAACAAGGCCCTGGGACTAGACGACAGTCTGTCAGAGCTACTGATAGCCTTGGGAGAGCCAACTATGATAAAATTATTCCATCTGGTGTGGAAGATGTGTGAGACAGGCTGTATCCAAAGAAAGCAGTTGTTGACAGGTGGGAAAGTTAAGAAACTATCACTTTAATAAGTCGTGCTTGTAAAATACTGATACGAATTTTTTACAGAATATTAGAAAATGTAGTATAGGCTGACCTCGGGAAAGATCATTTTGGATTTTGGAGGAATGCAGGCAAACGCGAAGCGATTAAGACTCTACGACTTACTTTACAGAATAGGTAGGAAAGACATATATATATATATATATATATATATATATATATATATATATATATATATATGTTTCACGGAATACTCTATTCGAAATCATGAAGGTATCAGGAGTAAAACACGGGAAGCAAAACGCTTCTTACAACTTGTACAGAAACAAGGTGGCAATTGTAACAGTCGAGAACCATGAAAGAGAAAAAGGGGTTCAGAAGGAAGTGAGACGCGGTTGTAGCATATACCCGATGTTATTCAGTCCGTACACTGAAAAAGCAGTGAAGGAAAGAAAAGAAAAGATTTGGCGTAGGAATTAAAGATCAGGGAGAAGAAATAAAAACTTTGACTTGTGCCGCTGAATATGTAAGTCTGTCGGAGACAGCAAAGGACTTCAAGGAGCATTTAAAAGCAATGGAGAATCTCTTGAAAGGAGGATCTTAGCTGAACACCAATAAAAGGTAGACAAGGGTAATGGAATGTAGTTGAATTAAATGAAGTGATGCTGACACTTAAAGTGGCTTTGCTATTTGGGAAGCAAAATAACTGATGACCGCCAAGGTAGAGAGGATATAGAATGTAGACTGGCAATGGCGAGAAACGCTTTTCTGAAGAAAAGAGATTTGTTAACATTGAATATAGATTTAAGTGTCAGGAAGTCAACTACGAAGTGTAGCCGTTTATAGAAGTGAAATATGGACGATAAACAGTTTACACAAGAAGAGAATAGAAGCTTTTGAAATGTCGTGCTACAGAAGAATGCAGAAGATTAGCTGGGTAGATCACGTAACTGATGAGGAAGTACTAAATAGAATTGGGGAGAAGAAGACGAGCGGTCTAAGGCGCTTCAGTCATGGACTGTGTGGCTGGTACCGGCGGAAGTTCGAGTCCACTCTCGGGCATGGGTGTGTGTGTTTGGCCTTAGGATAATTTAGGTTAATTAGTGTGTAAGCTTAGGGACTGATGACCTTAACAGCTAAGTCCCATAAGATTTCACACACATTTGAACATTTGAGAAGAATTTGTGGCACAACCTGACTAGAAGAAGGGATCGGTTTGCAGGACACATTCTGAGGCATTAAGGGATCACCAATTTAGTAGTACTGGAGGGGAGCGTGGGGGATGAAAACCGTAGAGGGAGGCCAAGATATGAATACAGTGAGCAGATTCAGAAGGATGTAGCTAAAAGTAAGGCTTCCACAGGATACAGTAGCGTGGAGAGCTGCATCAAACCAGTCTTCGGAATGAAGATCGAAACATCAACAAGCAATTTTATATAGTTTTATGACGTAAGGAGAGTCATTATGTACCAAAATTGCACTAAGAAATCACAATTTCGTTAATGTTCGTTCATTCCACAATCAAATTAATTCACATGGCAGGTTCTTATTACTAATCAATCCGGTAACAATCATCAGTTAATTGCTGAGGATAATAATCATGATTCGATTGCATATCGAAAGATGAGAGATTAATTTATTTTATTAGTCGGGTCTTTTGCTTAGTTCTCAGAGGTAAACCAGAACAGACCCTTTGTAAAATGTTGCATTATTGTTCTGTACCTCTTTTATAGATTTATATCTTCATTTGTTGAGCGATCATTGTATTACATTGTATCACCGTTACTGTTGGATCAGACGCTACTACTAATTATTGCTTATGGATTTGTCCTAGACTGCAGCACTGTGCTAATGTGGAGCGTACGTCCTGCGATTTTCCGCAGATGTGAGATCGTTTTCACTACAAGAGACTTCGTACAGGCAATTCATGCCGCACAGCTAATAGAGACATGGATAATCGATTCGCATGCACGCTATTCAGCGCCCCCGGTTATCGGAAAGTTAATTATTGCCGAGCCATTAAGTCCAGTTAAAACCCAAATTAGCGACAGTAGCGGGCGCGGGGCGCCGGAATGGTGTCAGCAGGAAGTCACGTGGATTAATCTTCGCTAAGTGACAGGCGGCCGGCGCGGAAGGGGAGGGGGTGGTAGGGGCGGGGAGCGACTTAATGAACCTCGCCGAGGTGTCCTCATTTAGCAAAATCAAGACAAAAAGCTCACCAAAGTGATCGTTAAATGGTACCGAGCTGTTACACAGTTTGAGTTCTGCTTGTGTTTATTTTCTGACATTTAAGAGAGACTCCATTTGTAGATACAAAATCCCCGACGCCCATTGGTATACTTATCCCTTTTTGTGTCGTTCCATAGCTTCATTTGACAAGTTGGAGATAATTAGGTTTGAATAACAAACAAAAACTCCACGCACTATTGGTTCGTTCACAATATCGTCCATAAACAAAAACATGTGTGCAAATAACGCCATTTGACTGCAATCAGGGTTGCCACTACACCATTACAATGAGCAAAAATACAGTGCAATCTGAAGTGGCTCATTCTGTCTGCCCCAAATCCCTCATAATGTGTTTTAAGTGTCAAAATATGAGCTGAGCGTTAATGACGTGTGATGTTAGGTGAGACTTGTACATCGAAGCTATGCTTTATGAAACCTTGAATTGCGAATAAGAATTTGTACTGAGTCTCAGTAAATGTTAGTTTATGTTAGGTATAATTTCTAAACAGTGAACTGAAAGCAAGAATTGAATTATACGACGAGGAACGGTACAGTACATATAAATAAATATATAAAACTACAAAGTATCATACACTTTTATTTTGTAGCTAATTTTGTCTGTTATGTTATGTCAGGACCAACTTTTACTAGGAGAATATTTATAATATGTATGAGGTTCACAATCAGACAATAGACATGGTATGTAGAAACAGGAGTTTTTGTTCACAGTTTTATGTTCAATGCAAATTTACAATTCCGTGGCATAAACCAAAAGTTCAGTTTTAAAATAAATGTTGATCTGACTCGGGTTTTTACTAATAGAAAATATAGGGTTGCATTCTCGGACTTCTTAGGAAGAAGATCAAGAATTTGACGGAAATGAAGAACCACCTGGCACTGTTCTCCACATACGTGATTATTCTCTGATAAAGTATTTGGAAAAAGCAAGCAGTCATTTAGATTCTATGGATGTAAACCTTGCTACTTAAAAGCTAAAGGTTATGCTTATTTTTATATAGAAAGACAGAGGATTAAATAAGTTTATTTTACCAGATGGAAAGTAATTTTTAATCTAGGAGATGTTGTTCGAAAGTTCTTCCTTACTTCTGGAAATAAGGCTTGCAGATTCAGAGAAATCATTTTTAAACATAATGTTAGTTACTCAATGTATTAGAAAACAATCTAAGTTTCTCAATTAAATGTTACAGATTACAATTTTCATCTGGAAAACAGAATAAAACACCGCAGTCAGTGCATTATTTTTGCTTTATGTGTGGAATTAAATTTTTTGAACCAGATAAATTCTATTTATTATTCTTCAAGATCGAGAAACAAAATAGCATTGGATGAACAGGAAAATCTTCACGGAAAACGAAATTTGGCAAGGACAAGGTCAAAGAATATCTGTACATGAAACATTCAGGGATTTGCAGCTAAAACCGAAGAAGTAGTAGTCAAGACTGAAATGAAGAAAACGAACAAAGTTATGGAAGAAAGGAATGGTTACATCCATATCTACAGCGGGGTGCCTAAAGAGGCGAGAGCCAGAAGTGCGGTTCCACTGCTTTTAAGAAAAAATACAAGAAAGATATAAAATCTGGGGATCAGTGTGGTGAAAGGATCCTGTAGCTGCAAATGAAATTTTTAAGCCACTGAGTCGTGATCATGGCAGGGCATGCGCCAAATGACGACACTAGGCGGGAGGAAAAGAAAGTTGTATTTGGAACTGATGGGATGAATAGAGAAGGAGTGTGATCGTAAGGAAATTTTAGTTGTTGGAGACTTCAATGCGATTACTAGATGGAGAACTAATGCTGCCATTCTTGGTCAGTTGGGGAAAATGTGTTAAGTGAGAATGAGTAGGTTGATGGCCTTTGAAGATAATGAATGGGTAGTTTAGGGATAAGTCAATACATCAATATACTTGGGAACAGCCGACTCGTAAGTTAAAACCCAGTAACTGACTATATGATATCACGCCAGAAAGACAGATTGTTTATAAGGCACGTGAGACTTCTATGGAGTTCCGAACCTGAATCAGAGCATTACTTTTTGGTCTGTAGAACCCACTTTTCTTCAGACGGAAGGACGTAGTATGTGAAGATATTGAAAAATTGAAGTCATTGGACGTCCACCTTAAATCCTCATGCAAACCTAATAGACTATAGTCTTGCTCTGTCGATTTAGACAGGCAGCGAAGGCATCACATGTCAGGATGATACTGCATAGACTATGTATCAATCAGTTTAACGAAGATATATGAGGAGAGCTTTGAAGTTCTGAGGAAGAAAATAAAATTGGAAAATGAGATAAGGAATCCATGGTGGAACGAGGAAGCAGAGAACTAGGTGAAGATGAAAAAGAAGGCCTATAATAAATATCTGAGCACTCGGTTTGATGAAGATATAAACGTTAGGGGCTAAACGGAGAGAAGCACAAACTACTGAACCTAAAAATTAGGCTTGGCAGAAAGTCGGAGAAGATAAAGAAGAAAACTTTGGTGGTACCAGAGCAAGCGGATCGCAGAATATACTAAAGTTGATGAGAGCTGAAAACACAGATAGAGCTGGGATTACTCCAGTAAGCTTGGAGGGATGGGTGAAGTATTTCCAAGCCTTGCTTACGAAGAAAAGAAAGGAATTCATGCAAGGAACGTTAAATATGATGGATGAAGACGAAAATTCATGTACATGAAATGTAATCTCGCAAAAATTTGTAAAGCTGTGAAGCATATGAACAATGAGAAGTCATCAGGTCTGGACAGAATAAACATAAAATTAATGGCAGCAGCTCCTATGGTTGTGTATGATATGTTGACCCAGTTGTATGATGAGTGTTTTCAAGGGGACAGGTTACACCACTTATGGAAAACGTCTGATGTTCTGATGTTATTTCAATCTACATGAAAGGGAATAGACCGGACTGTGGAACTTACCAGGCCTTAGGTGTGATGCCACCACTAGCATTGTTGTACTGGAGAACCTTAAAAGAAAGAATAGAAATGGAGGCTATAACATCTGAAGAACACAATGGTTTCAGACCAGGGCGTTCATGTATCGATGGAGCATTCACCTTTCGGAAATTAATACAGAAAAGAATTGCTAGAGAGAAAGAGAGCCGTTTGGTCTTCGTGGATTTGCATAAAGCTTATGTTGTGATACCACAAAACAATCTGTGCACAAGTATGAGGAATGGTGGCGTGTCAACTACTTACATCAAAGCAGTTAAACAGTTGTAGACGGACTATGTGAGTGCTTTGGAAGTAAGAAATTCACTGTCGCTGGAGTTTCATGTTAGAGAAGGGCTACGCCAAGGATGTGCTACAGCAACAACGCTATGTAAAGTTTATCTGGAGGAAGCAGTTGAAGCCTGTTGGAATAAGTATGAGGGCATGGGAGTTGCTGAGGAGGATGAATTCTCGTACATACCTCTCTTCGCTGATGATGAGGTCATCGTAAGAGAAGACCAGAATGATGTTAAGTAGATGTTTTGGAAGTTAAAAGAGAAATATGAAAAACTGGGACTCAAAATTAGCTTTGACAAAAACAGAATATCTTAAGATTTGCAACAGTACTATAGGGGGTCTGGAAGTTGGAGCCAGTAAAATCAAACGATGTAAGAGGTTTAAGTATCAGGGGGTTGTAATATCATCAAATGGCAAACATGAAAAATGAAATTAAAAAGAATTGGACAAAGGAAGACGGTCGTACGACAGCTGAACTTGTCCTTTGGAATAAAAAAATATCAAAAGAGACCCAGCAAGTGATATCTCATTAAGTTGTTGGAAACTTCGCTATGTACGGAGCACAAACATGGACAGTAAAATAAGTTGGGCAATTGAAGGCGTAATTGTGGCATTTCCAAGCTGGACCGTGTATCACATAGTAACATAAGAGAGAGACTATGGGTGTCGATACAGCAATAATAGACTCCATAGAAACGAAATGATTAAAAAGCTGTCGACATCTAGAAAGAATGGACGACAGCCGATGGCCAAAAATTGTGTGGCAATGATCCCCAGCAGAAAGAAGAACGAGTGGACAACCTGATACAACTGCAGTCGAGATGCCCAGGGCATGATGGATGCCAGAGGACCCCTAGAAGGAGACTAGCATGATCGGAGGCAGTGGAATACGGAGAGCGAAAAGCAGCGACAGCCATAGAATACTCGCAATAAGATAATGATGATGATTTTGCTGGTCCCAAAACAAATTTCGATGTTTCTGATTCACCCCAAAGGTCAATAAATAGAAAAAATATGTAGGGCGATCGAAAAGCTTCCGTTTGTGGGAGTTGCTGGAGAGTATATGCCACGTAGCTCGACTCTGAAGCGGGTATTTTGGCATCGACATGTAACTGATTAGTGTGGCAAATGTGCCTCTGTGAGGCTCATGCGATAAGGTCGTCATCTTGAACCATAGCAACGTTATTACCAAATGCACCCAAAAAGGACCAACATGTCATTCTTTCCTCGGCTGCTGAAGACCAAACCCCAGTAGGCATCTATCGGACGATGAAGAATGTGTGTGGGGCATCATGTCTTTCGAAAATCATCGGCGTCGAATGGTGCACCAAGTTCCTTACTCCTTCACGACTTCACATGTGCCCATGTTGCAGATGTTGTAAAACAGATGTTTCGCCAACTCCAGAGGGAGACACTCGAGCACCTGGAGTATACTCCTGATCTGTCTCAATGCGATTTTCACGCCTTCGGTCGCTTAAAGAGGCGCTGAGGATTTGATGATTCCTCTCAGACAAGGAGGTACAGCAGGCTGTTACTGACTGCTTCACACAGCAGAACACGATGTTTTACCAAACGGATATCTTCAACTTGTTGCATCGGTGGGATGATTTCATCATCGCTCACGGCGATTTTGTCTAAAGTGCGTACCGATTCTGGACTGCACGGCCTTCGAACGGAAACTTTGGTCGCTCTTTACAAGAAGATTAACACTTCAGTTTTTATTCCCCGTTCCTATGAGGTGAATGCAAACAAAATGTTTTTATTTTTTATATTTTATAAAAGCACGAGCTAGATACCAAATCTAATTATAAGCATAAAGTTAGGTACAAGGCCAATAATACTGATTTCATATTTCTTTTAAAATTCAACGGTTTTTTTTCTTTTTAAGTTGAAAACTATTCCTGTTCACCAAGTGAAACTCAAATTGAACAGAACACCAGATCAGAATAGAATCTCTAGTCGTTTCTACGTTAAATATTTTCAGATTTATGGAAAACGCTTTTAGCTGTGAATAGGCACAGGTGATTAGAAGAGGCTAAGAGAATGGATGTAGATGATTACAGGAAATATCATTGATATTCGCCAGCTGCATGATTGTGAAGAGCTTTCTAAGCCCACGTTCCTCGAGGAAAACGGACTGCTAATTGTGAATTCAAAAGCAACCATGGCTATGAAATAACGGTTGCTACAGGTACATA
This sequence comes from Schistocerca nitens, assembly GCF_023898315.1. NCBI lineage: Eukaryota > Metazoa > Arthropoda > Insecta > Orthoptera > Acrididae > Schistocerca > Schistocerca nitens. Next base: position 374,437,285 of record NC_064621.1, read on the forward strand.
TATTCACACGCGAAAACTTGCAAGCAGTAGATGTCTGTGAACAGGTAGATTCTACTTTCCTAGATTTCCAAAAGGCAATCTACACTCTACTTTGTCGCCTACTATTCAAGATAGTGCTGGAGGTCGTTTAATTATTTCATTCTTCTTTATACACAAAGAAGGGCTGACGCTCCATTTTAATGGACTGAATTCCGGAAGGTGTCGATAAAATGTATGCAGATGTACCCTCCAAAACGGAGATGAGGATGTTTTGAAAAATAAATGACGCCAGATTTATAATGACTTCGATTTATTGCAATTAAATGAATATAAAAGAGTGGGAAACTGTGACAAGGCTAACGTAGGGGTGATGGCGGAAAGCTAATATTCTCATAAAAATTTACTTATAATCATGAAACGAGCAATACTTGTCGTAAGTTTAATGGAAGCAACTCTTACTTCAAAAAGGAAAAGCAACACACATGCGGGGGAAGCTGAAACCAAACAGTCCATTACTGATAAAATGAAAGTCTTCAGACTGGAGCTTGAAATAACTGAACTACGAAAAAGTGACTCCAATGTATCTATGCTTCACAGCTGCACCATGACCTCACCAAAGTACTGAAAGTGGTTGTCCAAGTGGTTGTAGAATCGACTATTGGTGGAACCAGCGACTTTAGACAATGGCAAAGTCCAAATTATCGCAAAATATTTCTAAGTCCCCGTATTGGCATAGCAAGCTCTGCACCGACTCTCATTATCGAAGGTTCTACATCTTGATCTGGATCTCAGAACTCTACTTTTCCCATCATATTTGCAATCAAATACGAAGTAAGAGTAAATCTTGCATTGGCGCATTTTCCTCTCTCACAGTATTTAACTGACTTCGCTCGGAATTTTCCGACCATCGGCGATCAAACTACTCATTACAAACAGCTCGTCAGCTTTGCCTGAATGGTTAACCAATGGCTTGTGTTGTACCATACCCGATCCAAAATATTAGTGTCCGTCTCTCTCTGTCTCTTTCTTTGGCAATTAAGATGCTCTGCCTTGTCAGAACCCGGTGTCTTTTTCTAACTTTGAGTTTGATTACATTAGCCAGTAGTGGCAGGTCTAACGTCAAATAGACATTTCTGTTGATCCATCGTGGATATGGGACAGAGGCCAGTCAGATATTTACTAAAGAAAAATCGCCAAATACCCATACGTTTCCAAAAGTTGTTACCTCATTCACACCACTGGTTTTGGCATCTCATCAAAGACTTTGAAGTACACACTCCACCAAAAAGTCGCGGAATCCAGGTATTTATGGTTCCGGTTATGTATGTTGTGATGTGTCTGATTCTCTATACATGTAATGCATAGGGGCCTGAAGATACCACTAATGAAATGCCAAAATTGGCTGTGTAAATAAAATAACAACTTCTGAAAATATACAGATGTTTAGCGATTTTTCTTTGGTGAAAATCAAATAAGCATCGTTTTTCTGAAAAGTCAGGGCATTCAGTGGTCTCCCACAATTTCAGAGACCCAGGATGGAGAACTCCTATCCATCACTGATGTATTTCTCTTCGTTTTACTGATCTTTTCTGGGGAAACGACTGGCGTATTACATATGAAGGTGTGTTCCGGCTGTAGAGTCCGAGTCCTCACATATTTTCCTGGTCATGAAACTTCTGCACCAGGTATTTCTCTACAAGAGATGCTATCTGCGCTTCTTTACAGTGGCTCGACTTTCTGTGGCACCTCCGCACCTCTGCACAGTAGCAGCCACTGTCAAGTGACCAGTGACCACCAGACCACCGCGGCAGCATTTCCAACTACTTCTCCTAGGGGTGTGACTCTCTTACGGCTTCGGTAGGTGTATGTCTCTGCTCATCATTTCATGGTGCTTTTAACACTTCCTACTGTTACATCACACACGAATATAAGTTAAAAGTAAAAGAACAGCAAGAACCCAGCAGTTATGTAGTGGCAATCATTAGTGCTGTGCTGCAGCAATTTTAGCTATAAAAGTTTAATGTTCTGGTGGTATGGGAGCTACATTGGTAATGTATGGATAAGTTGAGAATTTCGGTCTGACGATAGATGTGCTAAGGTGGTCTGTGCAGCTGCTGTGACCATTGTGTCCAGATGGCGCAGTGATCAGCGCATCTGCCTAGTAACAAGAACCCAGGATCGAACCAGTGTGGCAAAAGTTTTCAACTTTTCCCATAAAATCAGTGCTCACTGCCAGGTAGTGTTATTAATTCTGTTATGTCTTAAATGGGATTTTCATTACTGATTTGTGTATGTAGCTATACTTTTTCCAAAGAACTGTACTATCACAGTATTACAGCATGATTACTGACCAAGAAACAGTAATTCGAATTATCATCACAAACATACCATTATCTCCATGTAAAACCCATACCACTGCACTAGATGGCCACTCTTCCAACAACAGGAAGGTAACATACACTGTGCCCTAAAGAAGGATAACAGGACCTACTGTTCTTCATATTCATAAACGACTTACCAAGTAGGATCAACAGCGAAATTAGATTTTTCAGTGATGGTGTTCTCTACAGGGAATTATCGTCGATGGACGATCGTAAGCAAATGCAGGAGGACTTAGAAAAATATTCCACTTTATGTAATAAATAAATATCTTTCCATGATAAATCCAAGATAATGCACATAACAACGAAATAAAAGTCGACAGTACCTATTACAATACTGGTGGCGAACATCTTCAGAACCTCACAATTGCGGTTATTCTTAGGACGAACAAATAAAATCAGTTAGTAAAGATGGATATGGGACTTAATTTTGTCAAAAAGGCTTCTGGAAAACTGCGATACATCTGGAAAGAAACTTATTGCGGGCAAGATGTTAGTGCAGTCACTTTTCGAGTATTGTAGCACTTTTTAATTTCTCATCAAGTAGCCAGGGTGTCCCAGAAGGAGTGGTCAGTGTTCAGGGATATGACAAGAATGATTATTCGAAGCAAAACAGTCAAGTAAACAAGGAATCTGAAGTGCATACCTTACGAGATATGAGCACTCACTCATCTTCACTGCTGTGACATACGTTTCTTCTACGGAAGAAGTGCTCACTGCTGTGGTACCACGTATCAATACGACTCCATTGACTTTTCACAGTTGCTGACAGAATTGCGAGTTTCCGTGTGACGCCGATACCGCCCTCTGAGCCACTCCTCCAGCTGCTATGGACTTTGAGTGCCCTCTGCCTCCACGGTATAGAACGGCCGGCGGTAGCCGTTCAGCTTATTTGCACTTGGAGCCACATCGGTACATCATCACTGTTCGTGCTTAGTGTACCCTCATCCTCGTTGCTATTGTACGATCTGGGGGAGGAGTATGCGCTAAGACCTGTGAAATGTTTTCGTGGAATTGCCTTTGTGATTTCGTAACAGTTTCATATGATGGTTGTTACTTTTGTAAACGGCCTCGTCGCTACTGCTGTGGAGGCCGAGTTGCCACTGTTCTTAAAGCAAGCCGAGTTCGTGAGTTCGTGAAACGGCTTCTGCTGCAGTGCACCACTAAGACAATTCCGCCCTGCCACTATTACACAGCTATGCCCCATGGTCAGGTAACAGGACAGTAGAACGAAGGTTCTACAACACTCTAGCAAATTAGTAAGCAAGTCACACAAATGAGTTAAAAACGTTTATTTATCTTTGTGCTTCAAGCGCTAATAGAAAGCACAGAAGCTGAAATCGTTATAGGTACAGAAAGCTGGCTAAAGCCTGAAATATGTTCTGCAGACATTTTTACGAAGTCTCAGACAGTGTTCAGGAAAGATAGATTAGGCAGAATTGGTGGTGCATTGTTTGTGTCTGTCAGTAGTGGTTTATCTTGTAGTGAAGTCGAAGTAGATACTCCGTGCGAATTGGTACGGGTGGAGGTTATACTTAACAGCCGAACTAAGTTAATAATTGGCTCCTTCTACCAACACCCAGACTCCGATGATATAGTTGCTGAACAGTTTCAGAGAAAATTTGAGTCTCGTAACAAATAAATACCCCACTCATACGGTTATAGTTGGTGAGGACTTCAACCTTCCCTCGATATATTGGCAAAAATACTTGTTCAAAACCGGTGGTAGGCAGAACAAATCTTCCGAGATTGTCCTAAATGCTTTCTCCGAAAATTATTTCTAGCAGTTAGTCCACGAACCCACGCGAATTGTAAATGGTTGCGAAATCACACTTCACCTCTTAGCCACAAACAATCCAGAGCTAATAGAGAGCATCATGACTGCTACAGGGATTAGTGATCACAAGGTCGTCGTAGCTAGACTCAATACCATTTCTTCCAAATCCACCAGAAACAAAAGCAAAAATAATTTTATTTAAAAAAGCGGATAAAGTGTCACTAGAAGCGTTCCTAAGAGACATTCCTTCCGAACGGACTATCAAATGTAGACGAGATGTGGCTCAAATTCAAAGATATAGTAGCAACAGCAATTGAGAGATTCATACCTCATAAATTGGTAAGAGATGGAAATGATCCCCCATGGTACACAAAACAGGTCCGAACGCTGTTGCAGAGGCAACGGAAAAAGCATGCGAAGTTCAGAAGAACGTGAAATCCTGAAGATTGGCTAAAATATACAGACGCACGAAATTTGGCACGGACTTCAATGCGAGATGCCTTTAATAGGTTTCACAACGAAACAGTGTCTCGAAATTTGGTAGAAAATCCGAAGAAATTCTGGTCGTATGTAAAGTACACAAGCGGCAAGACGCAGTCAATACCTTCGCTGCGCAGTTCCGATGGTACTGTTACCGACGACTGTGCCGCTAAAGCGGAGTTATTGAACGCAGTTTTCCGAAATTCCTTCACCAGGGAAGACGAATGGAATATTCCAGAATTTGAAACACGAACAGCTGCTAGCATGAGTTCCTTAGAAGTAGATACCTTAGGGGTTGCGAAGCAACTCAAATCGTTTGATACGGGCAAGTCTTCAGGTCCTGATTGTATACCGATTAGGTTCCTTTCAGATTACGCTGATACAATAGCTCCCTACTTAGCAATCATATACAACCGCTCGCTCACCGATAGATCTGTACCTACAGATTGGAAAATTGCGCATGTCGCACCAGTGTTTAAGAAGGGTAGTAGGAGTAATCCATCGAACTACAGACCTATATCATTGACATCGGTTTTCAGTAGGGTTTTAGAGCATATTCAAACATTATGAATCACCTCGAAGGGAACGATCTATTGATACGTAATCAGCACGGTTTCAGAAAACATCGTTCTTGTGCAACGCAGCTAGCTCTTTATTCGCACGAAGTAATGGCCGCTATCGACAGTGGATCTCAAGTTTATTCCGTATTTCTAGATTTCCGGAAAGCTTTTGACACCGTTCCTCAGAAGCGACTTCTAATCAAGCTGCGGGCATATGGAGTATCGTCTCAGTTGTGCGACCGGATTCGTGATTTCCTGTCAGGAAGATCGCAGTTCGTAGTAATAGACGGACGGCAAATCATCGAGTAAAACTGAAGTGATATCAGGTGTTCCCCAGGAAAGCGTCGGACCACTGCTGTTTATGATCTATATAAATAACCTGGGTGACAATCTGAGCAGTTCTCTTAGGTTGTTCGCAGATGATGCTGTAATTTACCGTCTAGTAAGGTCATCCGAAGACCAGTATAAGTTGCAAAGCGATTTAGAAAAGATTGCTGTATGGTGTGGCAGGTGGCAGTTGACGCTAAATAACGAAAGTTTGAGGTGATCCACATGAGTTCCAAAAGAAATCCGTTGCAATTCGATTACTCGATAAATAGTATAATTCTCAAGGCTGTCAATTGAACTAAGTACCTGGGTGTTAAAATTACGAACAACTTCAGTTGGAAAGTCCACATAGAAAATATTGTGGGGAAGGCGAGCCAATGGTTGCGTTTCATTGTCAGGACACTTAGAAGATGCAACAAGTCCACTAAAGAGACAGCTTACACAACACTCGTACGTCCTCTGTTAGAATATTGCTGCGCGGTGTGGGATCCTTACCAGGTGGGATTGACGGGGGACATCGAAAGGGTGCAAAAAAGGGCAGCTCGTTTTGTATTATCACGTGACCTGTCTAAGTCAGCTTTGTACGATGGGCGAGAGCTGCTCTTCTGAGTAGGCTTCTGTTCGTTATCGTCCAGTCATTGGCGGATTGTACTCGGCCGGCAATTGGCCGAGATGAAGTCGACATCTTCATCCTCAGCGCCGCATATGAAGCTAGTGGAACTCGCGGAAGTGGCGAGTCTCTATGGGATGGGCACCAGCTCGCGTCTTTGCACCCGTGGTACTTTTGCCCTGGCTGTGTGTTTTTCGCACGGCACAGCAGTTACATTACTATGTATTGTGTGTTGTCCGTTTTGGTTATTGCATATTTCAGGTTTCCTCACTGTTGTGAAATAGTTTTCAAAGAAACTGTAAGCTTTCTAAAAAAATTGTCCATAAGAGAAAGTGCTGAATATTCTTTTCTCAAAATGTCTCAGTCACAGTAACATGTACTTTAGATATCATGTTCCGGTGCTAAGCGATACAGACTGTTGGTTAGCCCTGTCATGCGCATGCGAACAGAATCATGAAACAAAACTTTAATCCAATGCTGAATTTGAAATAGTGAAAAATCATCTAATTAAATGCCAAAAGGAACTAATGGTGTACTGATACTCAATGCTGAAGTACTTCAAGAAAGTTTCGTAGCGACAAGTGCAAAGTTTGAGTCGAAATATCAACCAAATAAAATATTTCTCAGTTCTTTAGAAAATAACTGTTTAATATTACCTACACGGTACACTATAAATTAATCTGCTTAATAAGCACCATACCTGACAGCTCTGACAACGACTTATTTACTCATAGGAAAGCAAAGAGAGATCTGCCCTGAAATAAAAATACCTAACCTCACGCTTAGGATGTTGCCTTTCTCTGGCGTACTGATGCTCTGAAAAGCAGACAGAAATCAGCAGATACAGCAGCTAAATAAAAATAAAACTTTGTCTATGCTTGTCAGAAACAAACTGTGACTTCGTGTGGACTTAGGTGCAACGCACACACAACAAAAATATTCAAAAACCTTGGTAAGGATTATGGAGGTGGGTTTTACTCTGATTATTAATAGAAAAGTCTGTACAGCATAAGAAGATCGTAGCAACTATAAAATTCCTTCAATAAAAATCACAGACATTTACACCAATTGCATTATTTCTGACATAATGAGAACAAAAAGATCAAATTAACACAAATCATGACTGTTATTACTTACCTGAGGGACAAAGATTTCTTCAGTTAATGGTTCTGACAAACAGTCAGTTCATTGACAAACTGCCTATTGGCTTCTGTCTCGGGTTCTTCGGCCGACGTTCATCTAATGATTTTTCTGACGTTTCGCCAGCACGAGTGGCTGGCATTGTCAAAGATTCACCCTCCATTGCCGGTGGTGAACTGGAGCCGAGCTCGCGGGCGCAGACTATATGTACCTGGCGCGCCAACGTCCGAGGGCTTCTCCGCGGTCATTTCCGGTGCGGTTCTCCTCTTGCTACCTGCGACGGTCGTTCGCTGCAGTACGGGAAGCCAGAATCCGTTGACCTTAAGGCTTTCCTCTTTCTTGTTCAAACTGTTCGCGTGTTTTTGTATTTCTACAGCTTCTCTGAACAAGCGCGTGTGATAGTGGTTCTCTACAGCCAGAACTTCCGTGTCGGCGAATTTTATTACGTGGTCGGTCTCATTCAGTGCGTGTTCTGCCACGGCCGATTTCTCCACCTGCCCCAACCTGCAATGTCGCTTATGCTCCTTGATCCTGGTGTTAATGGATCGTCCAGTCATCCCGACATAAACTTTTCCGCATGTGCATGGTATGCGGTATATTCCCGACATTGCAAGTGGGTCTCTTTTCTCCTTCGCAAACATGGCGTAAAGACGATCTTCAAACCGACAAGGAAGATCAAAGAGTGTCTTAGATCGGCGAAGGAGAAAAGAGACCCACTTGCAATGTCGGGAATATACCGCATACCATGCACATGCGGAAAAGTTTATGTCGGGATGACTGGACGATCCATTAACACCAGGATCAAGGAGCATAAGCGACATTGCAGGTTGGGGCAGGTGGAGAAATCGGCCGTGGCAGAACACGCACTGAATGAGACCGACCACGTAATAAAATTCGCCGACACGGAAGTTCTGGCTGTAGAGAACCACTATCACACGCGCTTGTTCAGAGAAGCTGTAGAAATACAAAAACACGCGAACAGTTTGAACAAGAAAGAGGAAAGCCTTAAGGTCAACGGATCCTGGCTTCCCGTACTGCAGCGAACGACCGTCGCAGGTAGCAAGAGGAGAACCGCACCGGAAATGACCGCGGAGAAGCCCTCGGACGTTGGCGCGCCAGGTACATATAGTCTGCGCCCGCGAGCTCGGCTCCAGTTCACCACCGGCAATGGAGGGTGAATCTTTGACAATGCCAGCCACTCGTGCTGGCGAAACGTCAGAAAAATCATTAGATGAACGTCGGCCGAAGAACCCGAGACAGAAGCCAATAGGCAGTTTGTCAACAAGTGGCCACGAAAGCCTCAACAATTTTGTGAGTCAGTTCATTCTTGTGCATGCATTGGTTACCTAGAAAAAATCGCCCAGTAATTTTTTCTCGATCAATAGAATCAATGAAATATATTTACAAACAAGTTCTCAAGTCCATAATAAAATGTTCCAGAATAATTTCTCTCAGAATCACAAATATAAAATCTCCTCTATTAACTCACCTGCTCGCTACCACGCTTCAAATCAGAATACCCCCGCACTGCACAACTGACTGGCGACCAAGCCCACCACAGACTACCTTACAAAACCAGGGTAATTTCGGTCGGTAAAAAACCGAATAAATCATACTTCCATTATTACTCTGCAAGGAGCTGCGGGGGACCGTGGATTCCTTATACCAAAATACACAGAAGATATCCCTCAACAAGCTTTGAAAACCTGTGAATAGAGTTCTGTTCACTTTGTGTATGAAGGTAGTTGTCGCTTTCTCTAGTTATCAGGTTACTCCATTAATGTGTCACTCTCTCCGCGGTGGAGAGCCTGGTAAATATGTCCTGAGTTCCAACGAACATGGATCACTGCAACTCACTGTACTCTATCAGTTCAGTGCTACACAATACATCTGAGTGGTATTGACAAGCTATGCTACCATTTGAATCTGTTTCGATGGACATCATGAAGACAGAGTATGGCGTATGGCTACATGCTGTGAGTTTACTACCGTATCAAACTAAGGACTGGGTGATAACAGTACCTATTCATCGAACATGTCTGCAAAAAAAGTGTCGCATTCAGTACACAGCGTGACTTAGATGGTGAGGGATACTCTCGACCTCGCATCCATTTTCGGGTGATGAGGAGATTCACCTGCGCCTTAGGCTTGAGACTGTTGACAAGACAGCTTACATCATTCGAAGAATTCCTTGTGTTATGACAGCTATTCTTACACCCCTTTATCTTAAAGGAGAGATACAGTTCAGTGCTAAGAAAAGTGTAACTGTCCCTTAACATAGCCAAAGTTACAGGAAATGCACTTTTGTCATCTGATTTCGACTCAACTTCTTACAAAATCGGAAACTGACAGGAACTGTATTATGTCTGATCGTTGTAACAAAGAACCAAATTGAAACAAAGGTTGAAGACAAAGTTTTAACTTCGATTCGGGCGAAGGAGACAATGTTTGTGCGGTCGTGAACGCTTTGTGACATATTCAGGTCATCGTTTCCAGAGATAACGTGCGCTAAAGCGGATTGAGTGGCAGTCCCAGTACAGATATGTGCATTGTACGTTAACATTTGCCACACATCTATAAAGAGCAACATTAAAATGATGACATTGTTTTGTATTTAACCTAGTAATCTGAAACTGATCGTATAGAAAACCCACAGAATGTATTTTTCAGCCTTTGAGGTTCTCATGAAGGTGAATTAATGCTAATCAAATGATACACTACAAGTTAGAGTACACTTGAGGAAGTCTTACATAAAGGTCGGTGTGGCTAAGTGAAAGAAAAAGGCGTCAGAGAAACTGTTTGAATCGTAGGCTTGATAACGCGAGGACGACTTAAGAAGAGTCAGAACACTTTCGGAAGACCTGCGTCCTAAAATAACCGTTAGATAGGATAAAAAGCTACAAGATGTTCATACTTTCTGAAACACAAGTACACTGTATAAAGAGAAACGAGTAATATATAGTATGTACAAGAACTAAGAGAGAAGAATAAGTTTGGTTGGCCATGAGTGCTGTACTATGATTAACAAGGGAGGAAATAAGGGAAGCAGTTATTCTTTTCTGCTGATCAATTTTTGTAATGAAGCAGCAATTAGGAAAATACGTAGAGAGAAAAAAATAGCAACACAATGAAGGAGTTGTGTGACATGAACGAAAGCTGATACACACGTTTCTATATCTGAAAGATGGTGCCCATTCAAACTTCTCGCCAGTCGCATAATAGTAGCGTCACTATGAGGGTGCAAATCAGGTATGTTTTGAATATACCGCGTAACTGTCGAGAGTGTTAGTTACCTTTGAGATTGGATGAGGCAAGTTGATGTTAATCAAGAATACATTTAATGCGACAAAGATGCCATTGTCAACACCTCACTGAATTTAAACGAGGGCGTGCGCTACGAGAAGCTGGATGTTCCTTCTGTGATTCTTCAGAAAGTATTGGCAGCAATTAAGCAATTGTATATGATTCATAGGAGAATGTACGGCCGCGAGAAGTTCGGGCTGCGGATAGCCACATGGCACCACTGAGAGGAAGGATCATCGTGTCTGGCGTACGGCTCTGGCGCATCGTACTGCATCTGCAGCAGCAATTTCAGCAGCAACTGGCACCACAGTGACGCAGCGAACTGTTACAAGTCGGTTACATCAAAGACAGCTCTGAGCCAGACCCCCGGGACGTGCATTCCACTGACCCAACCACCGCTATTTGCGACTTCAGTGGTAAGAAGCGATAGATCACTGGAGGGCTGAGTGGAGATCTGTTGTGTTTTCTGATGAAAACTGGTTCTGAAGTCAAAATCTTCTGGTTTATTAGGCCGCGTCATGTATCTTCTAAAAAATGTTCGACGTTTCGACCCCTCTGCTGGGATCTTCCTCAGTATCTTTTGGTGTCCACTACTGCCACAGTGTTCTAGCAGTACTGGACACCAAAAGATCCTAAGGAAGATCCCAGCAGAGGGGTCGAAACGTCGAACATTTTTTTAGAGGAAATATGACGCGGTCTAATAACCCAGAAGATTTTAACTTCAGTAACAACGGCCACGAAAGCCTGCAGACTTTCATAAAACTGGTTCTGCCTCTGTGGCAGTGATGACCGTGTGTTGGTTAGAAGGAGGCCAGTTGAGAGCCTGCAGTCAACCTGTCTGCGAGATCGACACACTGGATCTACATCTGGAGTTGTGGTCTGGGATGCAATTTCATGTGCCAGCAGCATCACACTCGAGGCTATCCCACGCACGCTGACTGCAGATTTGTACGTGAATGTGGTGATTCGACCTGTTCTGCTGTCATTCTTGAACAGCATTCCAGGGGGGAGAGGGGGGGGGGGTTCCAACAGGGTAACGCTCACCCACATACCGCTGTTCGTAGCCCATCGTGCTCTACAGAGTGTAGACACGTTGCCTTGGCCTGCTCGATTACCAAATCTGTCTCCAGTGGAGGAAATATTGGACATCATCGGACGACAACTACAGCGTCATCCACAAACAGCATTAAATGTCCTTGTATTCAACGACCAGATGCAACAGGCATGTAACTCCGTCCCACAAACTGACATCCGACACCTGTGCAAGATAATGCTTGCACGTTTGGAAGCGTGCATTCAGCAGTCTGGCGGTCACAGGTTCGTAACGTACCAGTATTTCCCATTTTCAAAAGCCTATGATTTCGCGATGTTAATCACTTAAATACGTCACCTACACAAATGCATTCCTGAAATTTCACTACTCTACATAAATAATTTTTGCTGGCACAATTGTTTTTTTCGTCAGTGTTTAAGAGTGGTTCAGGAATGGGACTGAAATTACGGAGGAAAGGACATTATTATAAGATCTGCCGATAAAGCTCACTATCATCTGTAAAAGAAATTCCGAAATTCTCTTCTGAACATGGAATGTGGATTGAGAGTAAACCCAAGAAGGATGAAAATGCTGGGTGTCGGCAGAAATCAGACTCGTGTAGCCTGAAATTGTCAGTGACAAGACAGTGGTTTTATTACAGTTTGTGAAATAAATATTTTTAATTGAAAAATTCATGCCTAGACTGCAATTCGTTTCCTTACACAAATAAAGCACAGTGGCTGCTTTCTACAACCGTTTTCAAATCGTCCAAGCCGTATAAAAGCAGTGAATGTGTGTAGGCTAGTAAGACTATGATAAATATAGTTAGAAATAAAAATATGGTTAGAAAATAAATCTTGAAAAAGCCACTTTGTTAACATTAATATCTCAAGGTGACGGTAATAACGATGGCGAATTACCGGCAGCATTACTAGAAATTACACCAAAAGGCCATCTTCATTACGATCTTCTTGCGGGGTTATAGTTTACAATCTGGCTCGCTAACGATGAAGTTTCTAACCACATAACAACGAAGTCTTGGTGACCCACAATGTGAATGCATGTAATTGCATAACTACATCTAGTGATGATAGTATTTACTGCATATTCACTGCCTTTTTACGGTTTGACGATGTGAAGATGGTTGTAGAAATCATAGTTACTGTGGTTTAATTGTGTAAGGAAAAAATGCGGTCCAAGCATTAATCTTTTAATTAAAAAGTTATTTCACAAATAACAACTTAAGTGGATCTGGGACCAGGATGTAGTAGAAGTGAGAGAATGTCTTAGTTTAGCCGGTGAGTCCGTAGATGGTGATAAAAGGAGCGTACAGTACTGCTGGCCGAGTTTTGCGGTAACTAAGCCAGTTAATGAGCCGCCGCGTAGGAATTCTCCCTACCTGTTACGGAGAAGCTCTCGTAGTTGTATGTTCCCTTGCAGAGCCGCAGCAGATTCTGAAAGTTCAAAACTACTGTCCATGTTTTATGTAATGAAGTGGAAAGAAGTTCTTTTCAGCAAATAATTTTTTACATGGGGTGCCATTATGGTGAATTTATTGAAGGAACACCGTAAAATGAACTTTTTCACACTGATTATAAGCTAACTATTAATGGTACGAGAAAGTGGTCTACCGCATGACTAGATGGAAAGGCGTCCTATCGAAGGCTGCCGACTATGGCGCACTATCTGTAACTTGACCGGAGAATCGGTATGAATCGTACAAGATTGTACATCTTTGGTAATGCCAAAGTTATTCATTTATTTATTATTATCAATGTTTCCTGACAGCGTTAAATTTCTGGAAGACAGTATTTATGACCCGTAGTCTGAGCGGCTAAAGGCAATTATTGTTAGCAAATATTTACTTATAGCAGTTGCTTGATTCGCGCCAGAATAAATGTACTTTCCCCACGTATCTCTTTGCTGACGTCACGAGCGACTTCTGCATCAGCACCTCATCCCACTGGTTCTGAAAGCGCCAGATGGCAAACAGCCTCCGCTAGCCAGCGTGGGAACCTACTGCTCGCTGCTTCCTCCCTAGGTACTACGGCGATGAAACAAACACTTCAGGTATGTGAAGTAGCGTAATTGAAACTGAAGTAAAATGAGCTCTTATCTGCAAATAAGGGTTACCTTACATGCTGCTCTGAGATAGAGTAATTGACATGGGACAGAAAAATGAGGTGGGAAACATCAAACAAGTCAGAAGAAGAATGTCAAAAAATATTATTTACTTCACTCGCAGCAAGTATAAGCAATAACAGGCAGTCGGTCTCAGACAGTTTCTATTCTTGCTACAATAAACCGTAATTCTATTGCCAATTTGCGACACTTTGCTACCTCAGTAAAACCGCGACACACACGACCCATTTGAGGGCGTTTCCACAGTTTGTATTCAACTAGCGTGAATCCAATGCGGGAATATAATCATTGGCATTTAGGCAAGGGATTAGCGTGGCATTCGTGTCTTTCCAACGTGAATGACGTAATTGCGGGAGGTTGAACTACGGCGACGTTATTACCACATGAATCCAAGCAGGATCAACTTCAACGTTAGGCATCCATCGCAGAACGAAGAATGTGTATGGGGCAGCATGTGCGTCGAGAGCCACCACTGTCGAATGGTCTGCCGATGGTGTCTGCTGCATCACGATAAGAGACGCCCAAAAAAAAGCACAAATTTCATAACGTAGAAGTTACATCAACTCAAGTGGAGATCCTCGAGGACCCTTCCTTGGTCATGATATCTCCGCATGCGATTACCACGTCTTTAGTTCTTGAAAAAGGTTCGGCGATTAATGTGAGACGAGGACTATACCAGACGGGTGTCTACAACGTGGTGCCTCAGTGAGATGATTGTCTCATTGCTCAAAGTGTTCAAATGCGTGTGAAATCTTATGGGACTTAACTGCTAAGGTCATCAGTCCCTAAGCTTACACACTACTGAAACTAAATTATCCTAAAGACAAACACATACACCCATGCCCGAGGGAGGACTCGAACCTCCGCCGGGACCAGCCGCACAGTCCATGATTGTAGCGCCTTCGACCGCTCGGCTAATCCCGAGCGGCTCTCATTTCTCACGCCGACTTTTCCTGATTGGCATACCGGTTCTGGATTGTGCGAACAGAAACTCTTTGATCACACTTTATATTTTGCTGCAAGTTTCAAAATGCTGACTAGAGAAATTTGTTCATATTGCAGTATGTTTCATATCGCAACATGGGAAAACTTTTGCATTCCAGAAACACGGACAAACCTTTTTGTATGTTTGCTGCGGACTGCACAATTTATTTTCGCATCAAGACACACATCAGCGTGTCTTTTCTGTACAAAATGAACACAAAAAATTCAAAATACTTTTTATATTTCTAGTTAGCGTTTTTCACAACAGCTGTTCTGAACAATCTTCATAACGTGGGGCACGCTCCAGCTACTATTCCCTCATCCACATATTTCACTGATCGATCTCCAATCGATGTATCTGTCTAGATATGAATTCTGCAGCTAATGTTCACAATACGGACCTTCTCCTTCAATACTGTACATACAATGTTAACATTTAAAACAGAATTTTTTAAAGCACATCAGAATATAATCCCTCTAGACCACATACTATGTGCCAGATGAAGGATACACGATTTTCAAAAAGAGGTTTGTAATATAACCAACAAAAAGGTATTGAGAATGAGCCGTTGTTAAAGTCAAATGGGGACCTACTCTGTAACTACAGTTCCCTAAAATCTGTTGTGGATATCATGCAATTTTAAATAGATTAAAAACTAGACTACCCTGTGCAACAGCGATCGATTAAGATTACTCATCTAGTTTCACACGTGCAAAAATGTCTGGTGTAGCCACAGTACGGCGGTGCTTGTAGCTGAAAGCTTCAGCATGAATGAACAAGTCTCTATTTTGCCAGTGCTGCGAATACTTTACCAAACTGTGAACTCAGGTCGTGGGTAGACAGCTTTCAGCACTGGGTTTTTCTTCAGGCTGCAAACTGGATTTACGATCGCCGTTACGAGCTGCAGCCGCGATTAATTTACCGACAAGTCGCGAATTGTGTAGATAAACTATTCCGATCAATGATTAAGAACAGGATCTGTGAAACTCTGTCCGTGCTCTTGTGACAGTAATCACTGTTATGTCGACCAAGAATTTGGTCTTCTACTCCATGAGAGATGCCGAGACCTCTGTCTATGGCTCTCCATGTGAGACTCTTGGAAAACTCTCTTCAGCGCACCTGCTCTACAAAAATCAGCGGCCCCTCCGAACTGCACCAGTTCCAATCGTGGCTATGCGCTGGATCATACGCCAATCATTTCCATACCGTACGCCACACACACACATACACACACACACACACACACACACACACACACACACACACACACACACACACACATCCTCCAAAACCACTAGGCAAAATCCAGCTGCAATGGAGAGACTTGCCCCCAAACTTTAGCGGTGCTTGATCACCTCACCTTGAACGCCTATCCAGCACTCCAATCATCTCGCTCGTTTTTTACACTACGTGCAGGGGGAGGACACAGACGCGAGAGACTGGAGCCGAGATCTGTAAACCAGTGTCTACGTGTGGCGCCTATCTGTCGGACACCCCACAGTGTCAGACATCAAGTTCTGAGAATGCCACCCTCACAATGGTCAGGCCTGGAGACGAGACGGCGGCCAGTACTCCGAACACAGCAGCAAATCTATTCTGCCAGGAGGTGGTCAGTCGCTCCAAACTTATCTACATCTCGGCTGATACAAAGACGTACTGGCGACCGTTCCCCATGGGTCACCTCTGCAGTACCCCGCTGTTGTTACAGACCGACCGCCTTCTGGGAACACTCTGACCCGACCACACGCGGTTCTCCCAACGGCACCGCTCCTCGCACAGCGGCCACACACACAGTAGAAAAGTATAGAAACGATATCTGCGTGAATACCCAATTTATTCAGGGGAATTGAAGTTCAGTCCTGAATCGGCCTGCTACCAACGATCACATTATGAGTGGCTTAAAAAAAAATGAAAACAAGGGCTTGGGTCTTCCAATTGGTTCACCTACCGAATCACGCATGAGGAATTGAACAGTCTGCAAGATCGTATACACCATCACGAAGCCCATTGATATCTATTTTGCTGGATACATCTGCCTCTAGTAAATTACGCCTGGTGGAAACAGTGGTTTTGTTCCTTGTTCTAAAATAAGGTTCTACGTGCCATGGATGGTCACACATGTATTTTCGCTTCGTTTTAACTGTCGGACAGGCAATCTGTCTATCGAATGTTGTTCACATCTGAAAAGACTCAGAAATTAATAAGCAAATGTTATTGGGGCACAATTTATTTTTAGGCTTCACATTTCTTAAGGAGTTTTCGAATAAATTGACGATTTAGTTACTTAAGTAAATTAGAAGAATGCCAAGTGATGATATAACCTCATAATTTTGTGACATAGAATGAATTTGTACAAGAAATTACTCAAAGAGGAAAAAAGATGGACCGCGAAGAAATTATCCGAACGCATCGGTAATCGGTAGACGTGGTGTGTGTGGTGACAACGTTAGACACCACGCTAGAGGTTACGTTAACCGATAGTGGTCCAGCACTTGCAACCTCTCTGGACTCCCTGGCGCTTGCAGCGCCGCCGTGTGGCAAGGACAGAGACTTGCAGATCGCAACGGCCGAATCAGCTACAGGTCGTGAGTGAAGTCAGATTAGAATAGCCTTCAGCTCGCTAAGTTCACAGCCTCTTTCGCGCATGTATTACGCACGTAATACCAGAATTGTGTTATCTTGCTTGTTGTATAATCCAGTTAATGTTTGTTAATGAGTCATTTGTATTCAAGAAAGACAATTGTAATTAGTTATGTTCCTGGAGAGCAGTAGCAGGCCAAAGTTAAGTAAAAATTATTTACTAAAGTATTCCAGTACTAATTATTATTTTCCTCCGCCCCTTCCTCCCCTGAGACCCTGCACCCCATACTTGCCTCTCTCCTTCCCACATCCCTCCCTACCTGGCCCTCTTCCGCGCGCCCCCCGCTCACCTCCCCCATCTCTTCCCCTCCCTCCCTTCTTCAGGTCTCCCTCGTCTCCTTGCGCCTGGCAGTTCCTCTGCAAGGTTCGCAGAAGAGCTTCTGTAAAGTTTGGAAGGTAGGAGACGAGATACTGGCAGAATTGAAGCTGTGAGTACCGGGCGTGAGTCGTGCTTCGGTAGCTCAGTTGGTAGAGCACTTGCCCGCGAAAGGCAAAGGTCCCGAGTTCGAGTCTAGGTCGGGCACACAGTTTTAATCTGCCAGGAAGTTTCATATCAGCGCACACTCCGCTGCAGAGTGAAAATCTCATTCTAGATCCTCTGTATTGATCATCATCAGTGTGCCACATCAGTGTTGTGTTTAGTGCTGTTTCTCCTGTACGTTAAGAGGTGTGATTTTAATTGTGTCCAGCCTTGAGGTTCGCCGTCAGTGTTACGTTATGTGCTATGCCATCCGTCGCTACCTTTATGCTCCAGTCATACTGTGCCTTGTGTTCTTTTAACCGTCGCAGTGTGTGACTTTTGTGTGTGCCTCTTTTAAACAGTTTTTTTATCTCCATTTTACAGTCACCCCGTTTTTTGTCTATTGCCTTCCACGATGTTGCCCCTTTTTTATATCTATGTTCACCTTATTCTCTCCTTTGCTGTTTTTAAATGTCTTCTATTGTTTTGTTCTATGTCTTTCGGCTGAAGAGCAGCGCCTATGCTGCTGCCAGCCCGCCCTGTTGGGGTATTGAAATACAATAAAGGAAAAAAAATTATTATTATTACATTAATTAATTAGTTTCTAGCATTTGTAGACTTAGAGAAAGCTTTTGACAATGTTGATTGGAATACTCTCTTTCAAATTCTGAAGGTGGCAGGGGTAAAATACAAAGAGCGAAAGGCTATTTACAATTTGTACAGAAACCAGATGGCAGTTATAAAGAGTCGAGGGGCACGGAAGGGAAGCAGTGGTTGCGAAGGGAGTGAGACAGGATTGTAGCTTATCCCCGATGTTATTCAATCTGTATATTGAGCAAGCAATGAAGGAAACAAAAGAAAAGTTCGGAGTAGGTATTAAAATCCATGGAGAAGAAATAAAAACTTTGAGGTTCGCCGATGATATTGTAATTCTGTCAGAGACAGCAAAGGACTTGGAGGAGCAGTTGAACGGAATGGACAGTGTCTTGAAAGGAGGATATAAGATGAACATCAACAAAAGCAAAATGAGGATAATGGAATTAGTCGAATTAAGTCGGGTGATGCTGAGGGAATTAGATTAGGAAATGAGACACTTAAAGTAGTAAAGGAGTTTTGCTATTTGGGGAGCTAAGTAACTGATGACGGTTGAAGTAGAGAGGATATAAAATGTAGACTGGCAATGGCAAGGAAAGCGTTTCTGAAGAAGAAAAATTTGTTAACATCGAGTATAGATTTAAATGTCAGGAAGTCGTTTCTGAAAGTATTTGTATGGAGTGTAGCCATGTATGGAAGTGAAACGTGGACGATAAATAGTTTAGACAAGAAGAGAATAGAAGCTTTCGAAATGTGGTGCTACAGAAGAATGCTGAAGATAACGTGGGTAGATCACATAACTAATGAGGAGGTATTGAATAGAATTGGGAAGAAGAGGAGCTTGTGGCACAACTTGACTAGAAGAAGGGATCGGTTGGTAGGACATGTTCTGAGACATGGAGGGATCACCAATTTAGTATTTGAGGGCAGCGTGGAGGGTAAAAACCGTAGAGGGAGACCAAGAGATGAATACACTAAGCAGATTCAGAAGGATGTAGGCTGCAGTAGGTACTGGGAGATGAAGAACCTTGCACAGGATAGAGTAGCATGGAGAGCTGCATCAAACCAGTCTCAGGACTGAAGACCACAACAACAACAATTATTATTGGATGTTCCAGATTACTACAGCCATCGCACTGCAAATCCCTGGGTTAGCGATCGAAAAGCATTCTGCATTTGTGTAAGGTCATGACATGCTGCCATCACCTTCACGTCAGTGTGCATGTTTAGACAAACAAATTGTTACAGTTTCAGAAAAATTGGATTATTCACAAATTGAACAAGTTAACAACGTGTTGGTCCACCTTTGTCCTTTATGCAAGCAGTTATTCGCCTTGGCATTGATTTATAGAGTTGTACGTTCTATTCCTGAGAGATATCGTGCGAAATTGAGTCAAATTGACGCGCTTGATCGTCAAAATCCCGAATTGGTGGGAGCGCGCTGCCCATAATGCTCCAAACGTTCCCAACTGGAGAGGCATCCAGAGACCTTGCTGGCCTAGGTAGGGTTTGGCAAGCACGAAGAAAAGCAGTACAAAGTTTCGCCGTGTGCGATCGGGCATTATCTTGGTGAAAAGTAAGCCGAGGATGGTTGGGGACGGGGGGTACAATATCGCTGACGTACTCAGGATCAATTGCCGCGTCACTGACCATGCGCAGCTCTGGAAACAGTCGTCACGCAGCTACAATTTGTCGACACGTGGAGACATGTTCACGGTGCTCTTATGGGCTTTACGTACTACAATACGCACTCCTCTAGTAGAAATGTCTTTTGGAGAAAAATAGGCTTTATTTGTTGACGAAACTGTACAAAGCCGAGGTGGCACTAGTGAGCAGTCATTTACGCTTGCGGCGCTTGGCGGGCGCGGCCCGGCGCGCCTCTTGAGCCATGCGGTAGAAAGGCTGGTTAGGTTAGGTTAGGTTAGGTTAGGTTAGACTGGATCCCATCTACATCTCGCGATCCCTGATTCAACACACTCGACAGGCTGAAATCTGGCCTGTTGCTTTCTCAGATCATGAGGCTTACATCTGTGATGTTGTTCTCACAAGACAGGCAGTATAGCACTGACGTGGTTTATGGAAAGTGAACAAGACACTTCTTAATTCACCTGACTGTCGACTTCTAATAGAAGACAGTTGGATCACATGTAATAGACGCCGTCCCACGTACCCGTCTACCATATCCTGGTGGATCCAGTGTGCAAAACCTACTCTTCGAAAAACTTTGATCCGGTATGGCAAAGATGTTGTAGCCTGGAGGAAGAGCACTATGGACTTTTACTACAGGATCCAAGAGAATGCTCCACGATGCCAGCCTCCCCTGAGCGCCATACAAGGATGAACCATGCTAAGGCAGAAATCTCCAATCTCATGCGCAGGCATTTGGAAGGAGCGATAGTACGATCTCGTACTGCTGATCGCATGCCTAATGAACATCCGTCGATGTACCATATCATCCAAGAACGCCAAAATCGACGCCGAAAATTGATTCACGTCCTAACAGACCAAGAAGGGCGTCACTACGTAACTCAATCTGCAATAGAGAATGTGCTTCAAGCCCACTACCAGCAGCTCTACGCCGCAATTCCACATTCCCAGAGTTGATCGAGGAAGTCTCACAGCTCAACTTCGGTGGTATCCCAGGAGATGCGGAGATTGACTTGATGTCAGAGGTGACTGATGATGAAGTCCGCGATGCGATCCGGGCAGGAATCATCAATCGCTCCCCAGTACCCGACGGTCTTCCCCTCGAATTTTATCGCACCTTCCGTGATTTGTTAGAGTCCAGCTTCACCACCATCTGTTGGGAACTGATGTCTCCGGAAGTACCTGTGCCGGACGCTTTCATGGAAGGAATTATTATTCCTGTATATAAACCGCATGGTGGCAACAATATCAGTGATTATCGGCCCATCACACTCCTTAACAGTGATATGAAAATCTTCACTCGCCTTTTGGTGGCACGACTTAAAAACGTTGCCCGATATGTTGTGTCACCAGACCAAGCATCTTTGGGAGGGGATAATAACATCCGCACGGCTTTATGCCGCTACAGGGATATGATCGCCGTTACCCAGGCACAGCGCCTCTCTGGGGCACTTGCGTCTTTGGACTTTAGTCAAGCTTTTGATAGGGTTGACCATTCGTTCCTTACGGCTGTTCTCCACCATATGGGTTTCCCAGTCGCCGTTATCACGGTAGTGATGCGCCTTCTGCGGGGTGCCTCATCCAGGATTATATACAATGGCAGACTCACTCCTCCGACAAAAATAGGTCGATCCGTACGTCAAGGTTGCCCTCTATCAGCGATTTTGTACGCCTTTTCCTTGGAATCCTTGCTATGTGGACTAAGACAACGTTTGGTAGGGTTGTCCATAGATCGCTACCGGTTCTGTTGCACGGCCTATGCTGACGACGTAGTCATCTGTTTACGTAATGCCGACGAGGTTCGAGCTGTTTTGACGTGGGTAGCGACTTATGGTGAGGCATCGGGTAGCTCTTTAAACGTACTTAAGTCACAAGTTATGTTCAATGGCACGGGACTTCCCGCGGAGTGCGTTACACCTCTCACCACCGTTGATACCATTCACTGTTTGGGAATAGATTTTTCATCTGATCTCCGGCGTTAAGTCACCATCAACTACCGACGCCTCCTTTTAATGGTCAGAGCAGGTCTTATGGACCATCGCCTTCGATCCCTAGATATTCTCCAATGAGCTCGATGTGTAAATATATATATCGCATCCCGAGTTCCCCATGTAGCACAAGTTCTGCCTTTCCCGCTTACTGTGGCACGTCGCATGTTGGCAACGATGGCATCTTTCGTCAGCTCTGGGCTGTTGTTCGAAGTTAACTATGCAACCCTTACTCTTCCCCGTGAACGAGGTGGGATACGTCTGTTTCGCGTGCCGGAAAGAGCTCGCGCCCTATTTTTCAGCTCCCAGATGACGGTATGGACACGTTGCCCAACGAGCCTCACTGGTCTCCTCCTGTCGGCATATTCGCCGGTCTCACTGTCAGCCCCAGTGATGATCTCGGATGTTCCGGCCCAGTTCCATTAAATATGGTACTTCTTTCTTGAACTCACTTATCTACGCCTCACCTTACCAAGACAGCTTTTACTCAAGACAAATGCAGTATACAATGTCCTTCAATTAGGTCGTCCACCTAACCCGATTGAACAAAAGTTCCCCCAGGTTGACTGGCGTCGTGTATGGCGCGTGGTTTTCGCCTGTTACCTTGACACGAATGTTTAATCTGTCTGGTACCTAACTGTCAATGGTAAGCAAATCAACCAATTTCGCCTTTATCGTATCCACCTCGCCCAATCACCTCTGTGTTCCACGTGTGGAGTGCCAGACAATGATGAACATCGGTTTGTTTGCGGACCGGCGGCGGAGGTTTGGCACTTGGTTCGTCGTATTTTGGCTTTTCTAACGAGGGACACTCCGGATCGGATTACTCCCCTTTCATTATTATTTCCGGAACGTGACTATTTTCCTCGGACTAAGACCTATGCTGTGAATTGGTTTCGCGGACATGCTATTCACTACCTATTTGGACAAACTGTAGACTCTGTATTCGATTTTTGGACATACCTCAATGACCGTCATTATGTCGTTGTCCGTCACCCAAAATACAGACAATTTTTCTCGAACTTCCTTGGGATTGCTTTCCACGACCCGCCTCGCAGCTGAATGTGTTAAGCCAAGAGAGAAGAAGGTTTCCTATCGAACCAATGAACATTTCTGAACAACTGAACGGAACACATCAATTTCGAGAAGACGAGACTCAACATATTACAAGCGGGGCGCAGAAGGCCTCTGATCAATTACACAACAAAACTAAACAAAAAAATAAAAAATATATAAAAATAAAAATAAAATTCAGAAAAAGAGGATTTAGTTTTGTTTGTAAGGATAGCGCCAACTTTAATTTCCTATATTTCCCCTGGTATATAGGTAGCTCTGTGGAATAGGTTTAGTCAGGAGCCAACGCCTGAAGTGGACCAGATTTTTTTGTTATAGGATGAAAAGTGGCGGTGGCACTTAGGGGTTTTTTTTAGTTCCATTTTATTAAGGGACTTTCTAAAAATTAAAGAAGGAAAAGAGAAAAGAGAATAGAAAAAAAGAAAAAAAGAAAAAATAATAAATAAAAAAATAAAAAATAAAAAAGAGGTCAGCGCAACAGAATGTCAGGCTTAAGGACCCGGGTTCGGTTCCCGGTTGGGTCTGAGATTTTTTTCAACTCGGGGATTGGGTGGGTGTTGTGTTGTCCTAATCATCATCATTTCATCTTCATCGACGGGTGAGTCATCGATGCGGCGTCAAATCGAAATGCTTGCACCCGATGCAACTCCAAATCGGCCTGTTGGTGTAGAGTGGTCAATGATAGTCGGCGCAAGATAGGCGGTGAGCACAGCCACCTTTCTGAGAGACGGCTGCTAATGGTTCTTGTGTTTACCGAAGCACCAGTTGTACGTCGGACGATGATAATTAATTTGGGGCTCGGAGTGCCTGTCTGACGAATGCTCGGTCCTCGCGGTCTATCTCTCTGTAGGTCGACAGCTTCCTTCTTGCCGCTGTGTTTGGTCGTGATTCATCTTTCCCTACCCACATCGTCGAACAGTGTGTTCGTCCTATTCATTCGCCGATTACTTCAAAAATGGTTCAAATGGCTCTGAGCACTATGGGACTCAACTGCTGTGGTCATTAGTCCCCTAGAACTTAGAACTAGTTAAACCTAACTAACCTAAGGACATCACAAACATCCATGCCCGAGGCAGGATTCGAACCTGCGACCGTAGCGGTCTTGCGGTTCCAGACTGCAGCGCCTTTAACCGCACGGCCACTTCGGCCGGCGCCGATTACTTCAGCCGCTTTCTTTGACCTGCGTATATTAATCGCGAGGCTGTCTGTAAGGCATACTTACTGTCCAACTGAGTATATGGAGTGAAAATCGCGAAGACTTTAGCCCCGGTAGCGGCATGTCCCCTGTTTACCTTCCATGCCACGTTCACCGTGAAATTGGGCTGCAGCATCACGTATTCAGATATTGGCCGTCAAAGTTTACAGTTTTGCATTTTCCGTCGATACCTGCGTGAATATCAATTTCTAATGAACAAGCGTAACTTCTTCGTTGTGGTTTGTTATTTTTGTACTGATTTGTAAATTAGAAGAATACCAAGTGATGAAAAATTCTCACAACTGTGAGACAGCAGATGAATAAGTACAAGAAATGTAAAGTGCAGTTTCGTATGTAAACTCTTATGAATTGGAAAAGTCACAGAAACGATCTTGGGATCGCTTTTGGCGGCAGCTGATGTAGGAGCCAACTATCTGTCACAGTGCCGGAGAGCAAATTTCCGGTTGTCGCCCCCATAATGGGGTCCTGAATGCCGGCCAGCTCAGGCGGATCTATATCGAAGGCAGAGTAATGAGAAACACAGGAGGGAGGCGCTGCGGAATCTAGTTTGCGGTAGTTAGTCTCCATTCTGTCAGTAGCTACGCAGTGCCATAACTAATACCGGGCGTCAAAGGTAACTTCTCTTTGATTCCGCGCGCTTCTCACTTATAACGCGGCAGATAATAGAGTTTGAAAGTACTTTGTTAGATCAAGGCTCCAATTCATTACCGATTCCCTGCCGCCCGGAGGTCAACACTCGCTCCTTAATTGGCCGTTAATGGAAACATTGGGTTACAATGCCGTACATAACAACAAGCTTCGTAAATAGTGCTATAGACGTTTTGCAGTATCGTGACTTTATTTATTTATGGCTACAAACTTGTATTTTATAGCAACCAAAGTTTACTTATGGACCCACCACAGAACTTCTGATTTTAACGTCTATCTAGTATGTGTCAGAGTGAATGAGCAGGCATGCTATTCTGTATATATAGCTACAAATCCTTTCCTGGCGAACGTTGTATCGCCATAATGAAGATTACTTGGGGGTGTGTTGTGGCAGAGTCCGTTAGTTTCTACATTAAATACCCATTACTCAGACTAGCCTTTATGGCTAGTTGTAATAGTTGGATTAAAGAAATTCGCCAGATTAATCTCACTTAACTATTCCTGTTTAAGTAATCGAAATAGATATACTCCCGATCAAAAGGCATCACTTCGAACGTATCTGCAGAGCTCGAAAGCAGAATGGTGACTGTGGTTCGATTCCAGACCAACCAGACAGGTGACGCTGGTAAAACACAGTGAGGGACGTTTTCCTCCATTGCAGGTTAGTACAGTATAGTTTCCGTCATGAGCGATGAATTTGACTCTGATGTGATAACATTTCTATCTCGACGTTTTTTGTACACTACTGGCCATTAAAATTACTACACCAAGTACAAATGCAGATGATAAACGGGTATTCATTGGACAAATATATTATACTAGAACTGACAAGTGATTACATTTTCACGCAATTCGGGTGCATAGATCCTGAGAAATCGGTACCCAGAACAACCAACACTGGCCTTAATAACGGCCTTCATACGCCTGGGCATTGAGTCAAACAGAACTTGCATGGCGTGTACAGGTACAGCTGCCCATGGAGCTTCAACACGATGTCATAGTTCATCAAGAGTAGTGACTGGCGTATTGTGACGAGCGAGTTGCTCGGACACCATTGACCAGACGTTTTCAGTTGGTGAGACATCTGGTGAATGTGCTGGCCAGGGCAGCAGTCGAAAGTTTTCTGTATCCAGAAAGGCCCATACACGACCTGCAACATGCGGTCGTGCATTATCCTGCTGAAATGTGGGGTTTCGCAGGGAAGGGTAGAGCCACGGTCGTAACACATCTGAAATGTAACGTCCACTGTTCAAAGCGCCGTCAATGCGAACAAGAGGTGACCGAGACGTGTAACCAATGGCACCCCATACCATCACGACTGGTGATACGCCAGTATGGCGATCACGAATACACGCTTCCGATGTGCGTTCACAGCGATGTCGCCAAACACGGACGCGACCATCATGATGCTGTAAACTGAACCTGAATTCATCCAAAGAAATCACGTTTTGCCATTCGTGCACCCGGGATCGTCGTTGAATACACCATCGCAGGCACTCCTGTCTCTGATGCAGCGTCAAAGGTAATCACAGCCATGGTCTCCCAGCTGATAGTCCATGCTGCTGTAAACGTACTCGAACTTTTCGTGCAGATGGTTGTTGTCTTGCAAACGTCCACATCTGGTGAGTCAGGGATCGAGTCGTGGCTGCACGATCCGTCACAGCCATGCGGATAAGTTGCCTGTCATCTCGCCTGCTAGTGATAGGAGGCCGTTGGCATCCAGCATGGCGTTCCGTATAACCCTCCTGAACCCACCGATTCCATATTCTGCCAACAGTCATTAGATCTCGAACAACGCGAGCAACAATGTCTCGATACGATAAACCGTAATGGTGACAGGTTACAATCCGACCTTTATCAAAGTCGGAAACGTGATGGTACGCATTTCTCCTCCTTACACGAGGCATCACAACAACGTTTCACCAGGCAACGCCGGTCAACTGTTGTTTGTGTATGAGAAACCGGTTGGAAACTTTCCTCATGTCAGCACATTGTAGGTGTCGCCACCCGCGCCAACCTTGTGTGAATGCTCCGAAAAGCTAGTAATTTGCGTATCACAGCATCTTCTACCTGTTAGTTTAATTTCGCTTCTGTAGCACGTCATCTTCATTGTGTTGCATTTTTAATGGACAGTAGTGTATATAAGGAGTCTTCAAATGAAAAGGTACGAAACTTCGTAATCGTCAAACCGGCTGAAATTTGTATATGCCGCTTCGGGATAACGTAGTGAGGCATCTGAGGGATGGAAGCATGCGTCGTCGTCTCCCTCTAAAAAATTGAAAGCGGTGCGCTAAGCAGGCAAGTTGATGGTCACCTTTTTCTAGATATTTTACTCATCGAATTCCTCGAGCACGAAAAACCCATTGATGTGTATCGTGAGACGCTCTGTACTCTACGGATGTCCATCGAGAGCAAAAGGCATGGGCTACTCATGGAGAGAGTTATCGTACTCCACAATAACGTGCGTCCACCCAAGGCCGCACGAAGCGTTGCGGCGGCAAAGTTGCAGTGGGTGCAACTTGAACATCCGTCCAACAGTCCGGACATGTCGCCCTGCGACTTCCACTTGTCTGGTCCGCTAATAAAGTGTTTCAGATGGTAGCAATTCAACTCGGACGACGAACTGAAGGATACAGCGGACGACTGCTGGCTTCTATCACAGCTACTGGAATTCTGGGAACGGGAATCCTTCCACTCGTGAAACAGTGGGATAATTGAGCACAGTCCTCTGGAGATTACTTTTGAATAGAGATGTCCGCTACACCAACACCGTTGCTTCGTACCTTTTCTTTTGAACACCTCTTTATACCGGGTGGTTATAATTAAACTTTCCCTATTTTACGCGTTATTACATGGGAACTAATTACAACAGGAGGACCAAACTTGATAGCATTAATATCAAGGATATGAGGAACATAAATAATGTAGGATGAATCCAGATGAAACACTTTTAATGCGATGCTACGGTACATCATAGCATTACATACCGCTACTATTACTGCTACAGAAGCGGCTCATTATGGCGCCCATCAGTGTCAAAAAGAGTCTGAAAGAGCCAGATTGCATTCTGCACAGGAGAACGAAGCATGTCCGTAGGTATGCTGGCTACCTCTCTAGTTATGCTACGCTTCAGATAAGCACATGTGTGAATGTTCCCCTGGTAGCCTCACAATCAGAAATAACATGAGTGAGATCAGCCCGTGCCGGCCGAGCATTTGGAAACGATCTGCTGATAATTAGATCGTTTCCTAATATATTTCGGAGAAGCAGGTGAACTTCACAAGCTATGTGCTGTAGGTCCCCATCTTGCATTAAAACTGTTGAGTTCAATGCGTCTCTATCCTGCAGGGCGGGTATGACATGCTGGCGAAGCATATCACAAAAACGCTGGGCAGTCACACTGCACGTCTTTGGTCCTTGAGCACTAACCTATTCGAAAAAGAATGGGCCAATGATGAACGTAGACGTGAAGCCACATCATACGATGACACGATCACCATACAGAGGAACTTCATGCACAGTGACTGGAAGTGAAGATCCCCACTGCCAGCAATTCTGTGTGTTTACCTCACCCATCAGAGAAAGATGAGCTCGATTGTTCATAGGAAGGTCCAGGGCTAGCCCTCGTCAACTTCAGTCTTTGCGAGGAAGTGGAGAGCGAAGTCAACTCGTCGTTGTGCGTCCTGTGATGCAATTAGCTGTACGAAATGGATCTTGCACGGATACCATTTGAGAATGATTCGAAGCACCACCGGTACAGTAGACCACGGGATGTTCAACAGTCGTGACACAGCACTCGCACTACCTGACGATCGGGAATTCCGCGCAGCGTTGTCTGCCATAACAACAGCGATTTCATCAACTACCTGTGGTTCAACCTGTCGTCGGCCTCTTACCGGAGCGTCGCCGAGTTCTCCACTTGATTCAAACTTCTTCATCATACTCCGCACAGCAGGTGGAGAAAGAGGATCCTTCCGTACGGCTTTCTCTAAGTTGTTATGTTGTTTTGATAATAGAACTTCACCAATAGAGCCTTGCTCCTTTGCACAAGCTCATGTAGGCACGTCAACAAGTGCATTGCGACTGGTCAGGTGTGTGAGACTATGAATCACGATGACTGATCACGGCACCTGGTGGCCATAGTTGGAACTGGACGGTGGTGCTATGACGCATGGAAATCATGCACCCCATAATCTGGTACTCGTACTGTAATTA
Organism: Schistocerca nitens; assembly: GCF_023898315.1. Classification (NCBI taxonomy): domain Eukaryota; kingdom Metazoa; phylum Arthropoda; class Insecta; order Orthoptera; family Acrididae; genus Schistocerca; species Schistocerca nitens. The sequence goes on from NC_064621.1 coordinate 374,466,484, forward strand.
GTTTCCGTGTCATAACGTGTTGACGTTATTGGCTGAAACACTTATTTGGAAAGTTTAGCTATATGTGGTGTCACCGCCAGACACCACACTTGCTAGGTGGTAGCCTTTAAATCGGCCGCGGTCCGTTAGTATACGTCGGACCCGCGTGTCGCCACTATCAGTGATGGCAGACCGAGCGCCGCCACACGGCAGGTCTAGAGAGACTTCCTAGCACTCGCCCCAGTTGTACAACCGACTTTGCTAGCGATGGTTCACTGACAAAATACGCTCTCATTTGCCGAGACGAACGTTTAGCATAGCCTTCAGCTACGTCATTTGCTACGACCTAGCAAGGCGCCATATTCAGTTACTATTGATATTGTGAATCATGTACCGTCAAGAGCGACGTTCATCATTAATGGATTAAAGTTAAGTATTCCACCAGCTACGTCCGTTTTTTCTAAATTCTAATTTCCTTGTCATGTTCCAGACCTCACGCTAACCTGCGTGAGCTAAAACGCGTGCATTTCGGCCTCCTCTAGTAACACGGTGTTGGCTCTCCTGCCAACCACAACACTATAAGCACCCAAAATATACATTTATTCCGCATCGCAACGTTAATATGAACGAGTCCAATGTCATTTACATATATGTGTTTTGATACGCTTCCTGTAAATGCAGAGGTAAGATCTATGTAATACTAACTGCAAATGTTAAGCGCTATGGCCTGATACGTAAAAATTTATCTCTGTAATTTTATCGAGGAGTAAGAGACAGTTGACGACAGTTGCCTCAAGTGCAAAGATGGACAAAGAGAACATGGTCGTTTGTCAGCGGAATACATAGTTGTACTTGGTGGAAGGGTAGTTGTTTCTTTGCGGTAATGTTGCGAGAGCAAATTGGGGAGAGAAGAGTTGAAGTATTGTGAGAGTGGGAAGCAGTTTTCCAAGTTTGCCGTCCAGCGGGATGATGATGTTGCCATAGAGGGGCGTTCGCGTAACTGTAATGACTCATTAAATTTTACGACGAAACGTCTTGGCGTTGAAGTTCTCCACGAAGAAGAAGGCCTCACGAGGGAGAAAACGGAAGAGCAAAGGCGTTGAACTATATTTACGGACGCAGACGATTTATGAAGTGAGTCGACACAGAAGACAATCCAGTAGGAAGAAATCAAGACATCAGAAGAACAAGCATTGTGCAGCTCCTTGTCAAACGAATTTAACATAACTATTTGTTTAACCGGAGATATGGTGCGAACAGGAAAACAACTTGCGACTGTTGTGTGGTCTGCTGTACTACGAAAACCGATTTGGAACTGTGTTAAAATTATTTGCTGTGAAGACTGAGCATTATCACCAGTATTGTCAAAGCAACTTATTCAGAGCTGACTCTGGCTTCGTTTTAGTTTTAATACCATTTAGCTGGCAAATGACCGATTTAGATTGGGTTTGAAAATATGAATGTATTCATAATCATTTAGCTTTTTTGTGGCTTTCTTTTCTTGACTAGAGGAAAGGATTAAAAGCCATATTGATTAAAGTAAAATTGTTGCAAAAGACGTTTTAGTATTCCACGAAGCACAACAAAGCAAACTAAGCTGCGTTGGTGTGCGACCCAGGCTTGTCGGAATACACACACAAACACACACACACAAGAACGAAAACATAAATACGAAATATAAAAAGTTCAGAACCTGAATGGAAACGTTGTTGCAGCGTAGGTGACGCCAGCAAACTATTGCAACTTCACAATAATGAAGAGAGCAGTTCTGAACAAAGAAGACTTTGGTTTGTGCGGGATGAATCAGAAGCCACGCGCTTCAAGGTGGCAACAAATAGTGCGCCAGCAACTGAACAGAGGAGAGGAATAGAGAACTTCCGTTCAGTGTAGTCGTTGCTAAGGTGTCAACTTCACTATAATGCAAAGATAATTTGCATGAAGCATTAGTAAATACAGGTTTCACGGATACAAATTAACATGCCCTGTTATGCATATTATTTGTTTTGAACTTTTAACAGTGCAGGATTGTTGTTTCCGTATTATCAAGGGGATGTAATTAAAATAATATTATGCATTCACACTAATCTGTGTCACTGTAAAGTTCAGCTGTTTAAAAACTAGGAAAATAAATATAAATTCGTTCTAGTTTGTTACACAATATACAGGGCGACAATTATTGAAGTATATGGTATAAAATCACCATTACTTCAGAACGGTAGCGTTAGGATCTTCGAACTGCACGATTGGGCGCGGGGCATGACGGGAATTAGTATGAGCTGTATCGTTTGGCTTAGCGACGAAGCCCACTTCCATTTGGAATAAGCAAAACTGGCGCATTTGGAGGACTGAGAATTCGCGTTTCGCTATCGAGAAGTATCTTCACCCTCAACGGGTGACTGTGTGGCGTGCAGTGTCCAGTCACAGAATAATTGGTGCGATATTCTTGATGACACCGTGACTACCGAACGGTACATTAAGATCTTGGAAGATGATTTCATCCTCATTGTCCAAAGTGACCCTGATTTCGACAAGATGTGGTTCATGCAAGACGCAGCTCAACTCCATCGAAGCAGGAGAGTGTTTGATGCCCTGGAGGAACACTTTGGGGACCGCATTCTCGCTCTGGGGTACCCAAAGGCCACTGGCATGGGCTTCAATTGACCGCCATATTTTCAGGATATGAACACATGAGACTCCTTCTTGTGCGGCTGTGTTGAAGACAGGGTGTACAGCAGTAACCCCAAAAGCATTACTGAGCTGAGAACAACCATTCAGGAGGTCACCGACAGCATCGATGTTCCGACACTTCAGCGGGTTATTCCGAATTTCGCTGTTCGACTGCGCCACATCATCGCCATTGATGGCAGGCATAGTAAACATGTCATAACCGAAATACGAATACCTGTAGCGACGTTAATATGTTGAATAAAGTGTGTGTACGCCTAATTTATAACTAATTTCCTTTTTTCCGAATAGTTCAATAATTGTCACCCTGTAAATGTTGCAAAAATAAAACTGCACATAGTACACCTTATTTTATTTCAGCTTTCTTCCCGCTTTCTTTGCAGAAACATTTATCTTGCTTCGTTCTTCAAAGTTTTCCATACTGCTCATCACTTTAAAACCGGAATATACAATAATTGACTCCACGGGACGTTAATAAACCATTGCGTGAGCGTTCAATGTTGAAGTCAGACATCAGTATGTGTTTATAAAATAAACCTGAGAATCCCCACCTGTGCCCTTATCAGAAGTTATTCCGTACTGTTATCACAGTCTAACACATATACAGTCGCAACACTCTCCGTTGTGAAAGTCATTACTGTCTTAACAGCTGGAACGACGCAAACGCCCTGGCTTCGAGAAAGTCAGTTGTAAAATTAATGTGTGTTTTCAGTTATTTTTAAACTTCATTAATAAGATAGTTATTATATTTTTGTGTTCCAAGATCAGTAAATTATCAAGAGACGTGGATAATAGTGAGATATATGTAGAACAAGAGCCGAATCTCGTTGATTAAGTGCCATAAACCACAACTTACTACTGAAGAGATACTTTCGAATATGTGTAAAACTGTAGCGAAGTCCACTAAAATTCATGCTTGTGAAGTATATATTTCTTTCGCTGTCTCCTCTTGTTATGACAGGCACGTTCCTTGACACGGAACAACTTTGTAGGAATCCTAATGTTTCGCACATTCTTACACTGGACTAGACTTTCTAACACACGAATATTTTTGTAAATTTAATTACCTCTGCTTCCAAAGCGAATGTGGTCAACATTCTTGCTGTTTGAGGCTCATGTATAGCAATAATAATAAGGAAGGGGTTTCTTCTTCGTTGGGAAAGAGTTTGTTTTTCACATTTCATCATCCCGTCTGTGTGGTTTCCGTTCAGCTACAAATGTAGTGGCTTATTTGGTACATGTAGATGATGCATTCTGAATACGTTTCCGGCACTACACATTGAATGGTTTGATTGGAAGTGTGATGAAGAGACCTTCAAATTGTTGAGCAGATATAAGACGTTTTCCTGCTAAAGGTCAGTTCTTCCGCTGTTTACTAGTTTCTGTTTCTTCTTAAAATAAAACGACATTCTTCGGTAAACATCTGTATGTTACAAGAGAATCGTAAATAGGGTGTCCTGTAATCTACCGTTTCGCTTCTAGGAGGACCCTTAGGAGACCAAAGAAAGTTAAATGTAGTGTCATTTTTTTAATTTTTGACGATTTTCCTGAAAGTAAATAAGTTCCCTATTGTAAAAACTATGTTACAAATCATCCGATACCGTAATCGGAAGTGTGGCTCTCTGTCTGCTTGGAGGTGTTAGACTGTGCTATTATGTCATGAAATTGTTTTGAGGTAATATCTTTGAAGGAGAATATTTTTATGTAACCCATTAATTGACGATGTAGTCCCACACTGCCAGCTTCCTTTGGTCCAGAGAAACATCTTCCTCATCACAGATCATGTGCCATCATTTGCCACAGAAGTGACATCTCAGGTAAGAGGGCATCAGTTTCATAACAACAAAAAACCGTGTCTGTGTGTGCGTCACAATGTCAAAGAAGTGCATCAGAATTATCTTAATAAAACTCAGTGCTTTCCCTTAGTTGTAGTGCGGAGACAGTTTTCACAGCCATATCCTTTGTACTGCTGTACAACTCCAGGAGTTAGATCTAGTCTTCATGAAAGAGGAATATTAAATTCATTCTCACCTTATCAATTCCTTTGATAACATAATGAAAGACCTTACTTGGCTTATATGGTTACATACACATCAACAGGAGAACTTTAACAGCTATTTCACAACATATTTTCAGTTTCTTAACGTTATTCTGTAGGGTTACAATAGACTGACAATAGGTCAAACACAACTTCTCGTAGAAATAATGCACTCATGATATTAACATTCAGCGGTTCGTCAATTTTTATTTTTACTTAAATACTATACATAATTTTGTCTGTTTAGGTACGATGGTTTGTGTGTGTGTGTGTGTGTGTGTGTGTGTGTGTGTGTGTGTGTGTGTTTGTATGTATGTAGGAGCTTCGGTTTACTTCCATTTATGAGTGAAGACCTGAGACTCCGACACATTTTAGTTGAAAGTAAACACCTTAAGTTCTGACTTATTCTGGCAAGACTGTAAGCAGTAAAGAGATATTTATTCGAGTTTTGGTTAAGAACAATGACAGTTACTCCATCATTCATACATACATAGGATAAGAACAGTATTGCAGTGTCCGATGGTCATGCATGTTTTGTAACGGAGTAAAATGAAACGGTTTTACATACTATATGTGTAATAACCAGTGGACAAATGCTCCTGTCGGAACACAAGAAAGACGAATCTGCACTGGTTTATTAACAGACACTGACTGAAAAGCAGAGTAACAGCTAATAAGTTCTACCTTCCTCAGTCTCTTTAAAAAATTTTCAAAAACTTTTGGCATGCGAAAATATTCACGCACTTTTTAACGTGCAGCTCACATGTCACACTCAGAAGCTCTCCTAACTGTAACTCGCTCATTCTCACTAGTCCATCGCTGTAAGTCGCTGATGTCCATACATAGCCAATTGCCCATTCTCACTCTCTAATTCAGCTTAACTCATTGTTATTACGTGTATCTCTAACAGTCACTGTCTTCTGTCTCGCAGACACAGTCTCTTGCGTTCTGTCCTACTACTACCGTCCTCTCTCAGTGTCACTCCCTCTCTTGCTGTATCTTACTACTACTATCTCATTCATTCTCTCCCACTGTTGCAGTATCTTCTCACTGCCACTGTTTCTCTCTTCTTCGTTGTCATTGTCATGTACTCTCTCTCTCACCTACTTCCACATTCTCCTTCTCTTTATTCCTCTCCCAGTGGCATTATCTCTTTCACTCTTTTCCTAGTACTGTTGTGTCACTGTTACCTACGTTCTTCTGCCACTGAGTCCATCTGTTTCAGACTGCCGTTGTCTCCTTTGCTCTTTCTATACCACAACCACTCTCTACTATCTTCCTGTATTTATTAGTTTTCCGTCTCTTTCCTACTGCCACTCTCTCCTTCTCATTCAGCATATAAAACGGCTGATATATTCGCACGCAAAAATTCTTTGGAAAGTTTTTAAAGCTGCTGAGAAACGTATATGAGACAGCTGCCTCACCACGTTTTTTAATAATGGGAGTATATTTGCCTCTTTTGTGCTCCAATAGGAGCATTTTTCCACTGGTCCCTGTTTTTGCCGAGCTACAGCAGGACATGTCAGTCATATGGAAAGAACTTCATGTGTCAGGTTTATTGTTTACTTATGTGACAATGAAATAACGGAGAACTATATAACTTTACTCCTCAGACCAGATTTTATTCGCACAATAACTTTGCAGGTGCTTCAGTAGTACAATACTCTGGGGTTCCCAGAAACGTTGTAAAAATGAGTCACTTCACAGCAGATTAGTAGTAGGGTAAGAGGGGTTGCCTGCATCAGGGGCAAGCATACATTCAGCGGCAAACCTATTGGTCTGTTATGGTTGACTGTTACTTAACTTATTGTTTTGCTAAGGGAATTATGACAACCTGGGGATAAATAATCCTCAACCTACTGTTCGGTTCATCCCTATCCCTCCTCCCCCCCCCCCCATCCCCCTCTCCTCTATCAGAAGCTCAGCACCACTTCTGATATCAAATAAATTGACTAATTAATAAAACTGATTGAAAAATGGTGGGAAATAGCTCACTTGTGCCACTTTCGGTGTTCATGAGATGCTTAAGGTTAGTTGATTAGCCTGCCCCCTGCCACTGTATCACTTTGATCGGCTAATTAATTAAATCAATATCCTTCAGTTTTTCTGGTTCCTCCCTGCTGAAAATATTGATACGATTGCAGTCTATGGATCTTTGTTTAAACACTTTAGACAATGTGTGTTATTTTAACAATTTACATGATACAAGACAGTGTACAGATCATACTTTATTTAAAGAATTCCTCAAGAAATCGACTGCAGTGTGCGGAATATTTAAAAATATTGGCGCTTTCTCATTCCGATTGCGTAAGGAAACATGTAATTACACTGAAACTTCCTGGCAGATTAAAACTGTGTGCCGGACCTAGACTCGAAGTCGGGACCTTTGCCTTTCGCGGGCAAGTGCTCTGCACTGTCACAGATCGCTTAGACAAATCTGAAAAATTTTGTCGCGTATCACCACCCTCACAGGCTACACGGAGTCGGGGTGCACCGCGGGACGTGAAACCGCTGGTGTCCGTACCGGCTACTGCAAGTAGCGGCGATCTAATATCCAGGAAAAAAAGAACACTTCGTGTCGGTATCCTCTGCCATCTCAAGTGGTCTGTATGCATCAACAAACCTGTCGCAAAACAGCGTGCATGAGAGACACCTTCAAATGGTTCAAATGGCTCTGAGCACTATGGGACTTAACGTCTATGGTCATCAGTCCCCTAGAACTTAGAACTACTTAAACCTAACTAACCTAAGGACATCACACACATCCATGCCCCAGGCAGGATTCGAACCTGCGACCGTAGCAGTCGCGCGGTTCCGGACTGAGCGCCTAGAACCGCTAGACCACCGCGGCCGGCAGAGACACTTTACTTCCATAACTGATACCTGACTGGGAATCAATCCAGAAATATTGCTAAGTTAATAAATAATTTGTTTCCGGCCATGTGATCGTGATGTAGTGGACGTGGTAGCTATTTCACACATATGCAGATTGACAAAACTAGTAGCAGTCTGACTCGAAATACGCTTGAAAAAGAAAAAAAAAGTGAGAGTTGCATAGGAAGAGAGAGAGAGAGCTGTAGTTTGCTTTGGTTACGACATAGCAACCAGCATGGGATAATTAAACAACTACGATGCTTTTTCATTCTGTCATGGACTCTAAATTGCTTCATCCTTCCTTGCACACTTACCTGTAGTATACTTCATAAGTTATTAAATCTGGTGGTGAATGTCATTTCTTGAAGGTGTCATAAATTTGTACTGCAGAAGATGTGCCACGGCAAATAATAATTAATTCGTTAATACAGAAGTTTCAACAATTTGCTCAAACACACACACACACACATACACAGTTTAAAACTACTCGAAATAAAAAGAAATCGACACTGCACAGCAGTTTGCGAGCATAAAAAAAAGTGTTATGTTCTTGACGAGAATTTTCGTTAAATAATCGAAACCTGTTATTATTTGATGCCATGACTGTAAGGGGTATGAAATGATACTTGGAATTTCAAACAGTTATGGAGTTACTGACAGCAACAGGTCTGCTAAGCGTATTTTCTTTTTTAAAAGTACTATACAATTCCTAAATCGTCTAGTTCCAACAGCTACACCAGGACGAAGGAGGAAGGAGGAAAGGGCCACCTAGTGATGTTATAGTAACAACAACAAATACCACAGCGATATATTGAGAAGTACGATCTTTTCACGGCTAGATGCTGGAGATCGTACAAAACACTGTTACATCCCACATACTCACGTTCCGGACGTCCGCACGCAGCGCACTGTGCCGCATTACGGCACTTATGCACGGAGACCGTGTAAGTAGGCTGTTTAGGTTTTTATGTTGGTAACGCCCCGTAGTACTCTGTATGAAAATCACTGACTGCACTGTGTTCGGTCTGAGGCTGGTTGGACTCATTGTTGGAATATTCGCTTGTGCAATGTTGGGCAGCTGGAGGTGAGCCGCCAGCAGTGGTGAATGCGGGGAGAGATGGCAGGATTTTGAAAGGTTACTATGAGCGTCCGTCAGAAAAAGGAAATTTTTTAGACTGGATGTCACAAAATTATATATATATATATATATATATATATATATATATATATATATATAATGACTTTTGAACACTATTAAGGAAAATATATTGTTTGTTCTCTATCAAAATCTTTCATTTGGTAACTATGCATATCAGTAGTTAGAGCCTTCCGTAGTTAGAATCTTTTATTTAGCTGGCAGTATTGGCACTCGCAGTATTGCAGTAATTCGAGTAACGAAAATTTTTGTGAGGTAAGTGATTCATGAAAGGTATAGGTAATTGTTAGTCACGGCCATTCTTTTGTAGGGATTATTAAAAGTCAGATTGCGTAGCGCTAAGAATATTGTGTCAGTTTAGTGATGATCAGAATAGGTAAAGAGAGAACTGTCTGAGTACCTTCAGTTTGGCTCAGCTGTTTCAGTATCAAATAACGTGGAAGTTTACCAGCACAGTCTTCTTTTCATTCAGAGGGGAATGTTTCAACCGGGAAAAACTACCACCAAACACGCAGGCCGTGGCAGCAGCCATTGAAACGCGTGTCAGCAAGGGAGATGCTCGCCTGCCGCGGTGGGAATTCGAATCCTATCCCAGCGCCAACACCTGTCATATTGAATCTTCTCAAATTTCCTCTGAGTATACTTGGAACACACGCAATCCTGAAGGTCGCTCAATGAAATGGTTCAAATGGCTCTGAACACTATGGGACTAAACATCTATGGTCATCAGTCCCCTAGAACTTAGAACTACTTAAACCTAACTAACCTAAGGACAGCACACAACACCCAGTCATCACGAGGCAGAGAAAATCCCTGACCCCGCCAGGAATCGAACCCGGGAACCCGGGCGTGGGAAGCGAGAACGCTACCGCACGACCACGAGCTGCAGACAGCTCAATGAAACTGGGTATTAGTTCACTTAGCACCCTTGCAGGGAGCCAAACCGAGCTGAGGCGGAACTGAAGCTTTCTCGCACTCTCCAGAATGGTGTACAAAGAATGGGCCAGCCCCCGCGCGGAACAAAGGCATCCGCTGAGATACTGTTCCTGGCACCGACCTACCTGCTGGCTGCCCTGCTTACTACGGCCATGTCCAGACTCACAAGAGTATTGGGAACCAGGCACATATTTATGAGTGTAACTACAATTAAATATTACGGTTGCTGTTGCAGTCTGACACTGAGAGATGGACTGGAAATGGCTCCTCTTGACAGCTGTGGTTCTGGAACAAATCTCACATTGAAATTTCTATATCTATAGCGCACATAATTTTCTTAGTAAAATCTCTCTCATATCCTTACGGCTATCGATGTGATGAAACTATACCTCCTTTACAACCGGACAAAGCCATTTTCTTTGCACGTGCCTGAACTTAAGCTGTACACAACAACATACACACATTTCAGACAAGCAGCGCAGCGCAGTTATCATTTACACATGTGTAGCACCCGAAAAAAACTGTGGTAGTCCCACACTCACACTTAGGTATCTCAGTTCTCCTCAGCTCTACAAATTATCTGACGTTCAAGCCTTCCAGTCAGCACTTCCAGAATGAGCTACGTCCGGCCAAGACTCCCTCAAAGAAGTGTTTGTAAGCACGGGTGTCCGGCACTAAGTTATTGTCAACAGTGCTTCTGTGGACGAATAGGTTGGAAAGACGTTACTGATACTTGTTGGTGTACTGCAAGCAACATCACAGTCGGTATAGTAACAAAGAAAACATGAGGATCTGCTTAGGGGAGCCGATGAGAGGACGGTCTGTGTATTGTCCGTACTGTCTGTACACTATAGCAACACCTGTTGAACCCTAGCATTGCTAATTGTGCAGCTGTTTACGAAACGAAACTATCACCCCTTAGTTCCGATGTGCTCCTCAATGAGTTGAATTCACAATCCACCTCGTCAAATCTATCCTCCCCTTACGGCTAGATACATGTGTTTCTTTTTTTTACATGAATAGTAGTCTGATTACATCCCACAAATGTCTGGTGATATGTCAGAACACAAGCCGCAATACCTTTATGTTCACGCACCATAACATTTCTGACTATCATTTATAGATGTATAACAAAACTATGATACGTCCACACTAGCCCCAGCTGGCTGTCGTTTTCGCACTGCGCAGTAGCAAAACAGCCTCACGCCATCATACATTTGTCGATGAATAAGGGATGTAATAACAGTTTGAAAAAGCGCTAGCGTCTTTTTTTACTTTACCGCTTTCACCATTTCCACGAAGCCTTTTCTTTATTTTGGTAATTGTAAATCCAGCCAACAAACAGTGGCGTCTTATATATACCCAGTGTGTCAGTGCACTCGATGCATAGCTACCGTAATCCTACCTACCATCCAGATCATACGAATTTCCCATGACTAAAAACCATTGCGAGTGCAATATATACTAGAGTATGCCCATTCGGAGTTAATTTTCAGGTGCCAAGCAGATAGATGGAGAAATTGGAAAACTGTTCTGTATCGAGTCTGAGCACATTTTAAGTCCTTGTGGTTGGGCGCCGTACCTGTTCAACATTTTGGAGCAGGAGGAGGATCATTGTGAGACGGATCTGTTGTTGAAGCTGGCAATAATTGAGTACATTACAAGAAAACAAAAGAGCCTGTTAGAGCATCACACAAAGATTCTGTTTGTTATTTGTGCGAGAAACGGCGACTTATGATACGTACCTGGTTAGGTCCTATAACATATACGAGAAGAAACTGAATTTTTAAAAAGGGATAGCGTGATATGTGGAAACCTCCAATAGGCTTGAACGCAAAGAATGCTTTACTCCAAGCGGACAATAGACTTCTGTTTGTCCCTTTCAGCGCTCCATCTGTATGTACTGAATAAACACTATTCAGCTTCAAGTGTGTGCAGAATGTCTCTGAATAAGGTAATGCTGTAATTCCATTATCGCTATTAAAGGGGGATGGTGACTTCATAACTCTCCTTTTTCAAGAACAGAGCTGTACCCACACATGAGAAAAAATATTCTAGAGCTCTTACTTCTACAATATGTAACGAAAATTGGCACTGAGGACTACAGCTTCGCTTTGAATAGAGGAACGTCACTGCTTACAACGTGTTTGAGCGGATGAAATCAAGAAATGTGTGTCATATGCTGTTGCATATTTCTATGAAACTAATTAAGAGTCGACGCCACATGAACGCTTTTGATTACTACATGTTCCATAGACAACTTGTACCTTTACTATTTGATATATGTGGCATAGATTTTATTTGCTATCTGACGTGTTTGAAAGGGATGAACTCATTCCGAAGTATGATCCTATGACTCGAGTGCGCTGTGCCAGATGATGGATCACCGTCTATGTCTCTTTCCTCACTTTAGTGTAAGCTTTGCAGTAAGGTGATTTTCTGTTTTTCTGAGTCTTATCAATGTTAATTTGTTATTAAGGTGTTTAATGGTTTCCAACAAACTCAAATGACGAAGAAAAAGTGTTCATTCCAAGAAAAATATTCAGATGTATTGTTCTTCATATGATTATGAAACAGAATGTGTAATTTGTAAATTTTATAATATTATTGCGAATGGAGGAACAGCAGAGATCAGGGATCATTTGGCTAACGTAAAGCTAAAACGAAATATGCATTCTGGATTAACAATGTGCGGTCATACCGCTGAACGTCATATCTTTGAAATCAGTGAACTATACTTTCACGGTAAGCTCTAAACTTTTCAATATTTCCAGAACCGTAAAAGAAATGTGACGTTGGGCATAACAAAATCAACAGCTGTTGTGAATTAATTGTTAGCGACCGACATTGCCAAACAAATACACAGAGATCTTTCAAAGATCGGTTATTTTTGGTATAGCTGCAGCAGTTCGCAACTAAATGCGCCAGTTGCTAAAATTTTTAACATTTTAAGCTTTAGAGAAGTATCCTGCATACTCCCGATTTCTCCTTCCCAAAGTACGCCCATCTTTAGTCAGTTCGAGAGAAATCTTCAGGTTTGTCAGTCAGAAATTATAGGTTGGGTTGATTTGGGGGGAGGAGACAAAACTGCGATGTCATTGGTCTCATCGGATTAGGGAAGGATGTGGAAGGAAGTCGGCCGTGCCCTTTCAAAGGAAACATCCCGGCATTTGCCTGATGTGATGAAGGGAAATCACGGAAAACCTAAATCAGGATGGCCGGGCACGGAATTGAACCGTCGTTCTCCCGTATGCGAGTCCAGTGTGCTAACCACTGCGCCGCCCCGACCTCTCCGAAAATATAGTTCAAATGGCTCTGAGCACTATGCGACTTAACTTCTGAGGTCATCAGTCGCCTAGAACTTAGAACTAATTAAACCTAACTAACCTAAGGACGTCACACACATCCATGCCCGAGGCAGGATTCGAACCTGCGACTGTAGCGGTCGCTCGGGTCCAGACTGCAGCGCCTAGCCGGCCGCGGTGGTCTAGCGGTTCTAGGCGCTTAGTCCGGAACCGCGGGACTGCTGCGGTCGCAGGTTCGAATCCTGCCTCGGGCATGGATGTGGGTGATGTCCTTAGGTTAGTTAGGTTTAAGTAGTTCTAAGTTCTAGGGGACTGATGACCAAAGATGTTAAGTCCCATAGTGCTCAGAGCCATTTGAACCATTTTTGAGCAGCGCCTAGAACCGCACGGCCATCCCGGCCGGCCCGAAATTATGGCAACTCTAAGTACACAGAAAGCTGAATGTATAGTTATCGCGAAATGCACACCGACCTGTCAAGAACGGTCACACCAGCATTCATCTACAGGTGGGATGATGCTGCGTTTCTTTGGCTCCCTGGAGAAAGTGATGGGGGATTGGGCGGAGCATGTACAGACCACCCCACACGCAGTCGCCCTCATTCTGTCGTCACCCATTATAGTGTGTGGCCGATTGTGTTGTTCTCACCAGTGTGCGTCAGTTGTCAGTTTGGTTCACGTAACACGAAGCGTTCAGCAGGATCAAGCAGCATCGGTAGTGCCAGTGGCGGCAGGCGGCAGAGACCGTTAGAGCAGGCTGGAGAATTACCTGGTAAGTACAGTGTCAAATCCATAACTGCAACTTTTCTCTCCCACTAAGAATTTCGTTGTATTGAATGCATTTCTTCTTATTTTTCAGTGAATATCCACCAGCACGAAATCGTGAACGAAATGAATGCTGTGGAGCAAGAGCAGAGACAGTGGCAGCAGCTGTTGGAGCTGCAGCAGCATCGACAGCATTATAAGTATATATTCCAACTTTTTAGTACTGATGTGACCAGTGAGTCTGTAGATGATTTCGAGGGATCAAAATCGAAAAGTGTAACTTTTTTTCACTAACAATTTCGTATTGAATGCCTGTCTTATTGTTTCAGAATATATATGCAGCGGGTAATAGAAGAGTTCTAGAGCCAACAGCTACAGCAGTAACAGCAGTGGCAGCAACAGCAGAGGCTGCAGCTGCACCAACAGCAACAACAACAGGAGTGGCAGCAGCTGCAGCAGCAGCAGTATCAAATGGTTCAAATGGCTCTGAGCACTATGGGACTCAACTGCTGAGGTCATTAGTCCCCTAGAACTTAGAACTACTTAAACCTAACTAACCTAAGGACATCACAAACATCCATGCCCGAGGCAGGATTCGAACCTGCGACCGTAGCGGTCTCGCGGTTCCAGACTGCAGCGCCTTTAACCGCACGGCCACTTCGGCCGGCCAGCAGCAGTATCATCGTAAGTAGTTCAAAATACATCAAATGGCTCTGAGCACTATGGGACTTAACATCTGAGGTCGTCAGTCCCCTAGACTTAGAACTACTTAAACCTAACTAACCTAAGGACATCACACACATTCATGCCCGAGGCAGAATTTGAACCTGCGACCGTAGCAGCAGTGCGGTTCCGGACTGAAGCGCCTAGAATCGCTCGGCCACAGCGGCCGACTATCGTAAGTAGTATATATACCGATCATCGAATATGAAATACATCGTGAGCAACTAGTATGAAATAGTTGTAGATGATTTCGAGGGACCAAAATCTATAAATGTTACTTTTTACCAAGAATTTCGTATTGTTGCAGTAGATGTCGCCTACACATAGTTTCTTTCGAAAAATTTCATCTTTTACATAATATATTACCGTTGTTGTAGATGATTTCGAGGATCAAAATCGATAAGACATTACTTATTTCCTTTTCACTAACAATTTCGCATTGTTTCAGTAGAAATGTGCATTAATTTTCATTTTCGTCTACATAGTACTGTGTATACGTGCTCAGATTTCATCGTATACGTAATATGGTGCATAGTCCTTGTTGTAGATGCTTTCCTGGCAGACAAATAAAGGTGACAGGGAGGGGTATGTGCTAGAGATATGCAGGAGGCATCACAGATCTAATGTAAGTGTATATTTTAAAAAACTGTTTCTGTTTCCCATGCCTTTTGTTTTTATACAGTATGTTTTATTATTAGATCATTATGTTGTAGGCGATATAGGGGAGATGGATCACAGAATCCACAGTGGTTCAGGCAGAAACGAAATGCCGCAGTGAGTGGAGGAGATGGAAAGGGACTT
Organism: Schistocerca nitens; assembly: GCF_023898315.1. Lineage (NCBI taxonomy): Eukaryota > Metazoa > Arthropoda > Insecta > Orthoptera > Acrididae > Schistocerca > Schistocerca nitens. Next base: position 374,481,743 of record NC_064621.1, read on the forward strand.
CAGCGTCAAGAGGGAGATGCCAAGGAGCCAGAGTGAAATAAGTACTACGTACTCACTTTGCTTACAGTGAGTGTTCTTTCTTTCCTGGCAGCAGCAGCATCAAGCGATATTTAGAACTTAATTGTGTTCGTTATTCTTTCTCTCTCCTGCAGCGGCCGCGTCTGCGGGACAGTTTCCGCAATATGCCGTGGCATATGCGCCGGGGGTGGTGACGCCTATAACATCGAGGTGGGGGTCTTGTGCGCCACGCTTCGCGAACCAGGGCTCTTCTAGTCGCAGTACGGAAAGCCGCCGCCGCCGCCCCCTCCGCCGCCTCCACACCAGCTCCTCACTGGCGTCCGCGGGCCACCCTCCCTCTGGCAAGCAGGTCAGGCCTGCAAAAGCAGGATGCTCGCACTGGTCCGATTCCCCAGCATCTCCTCCTCCTCTCTTCCATCACCTCATCCTCGTCGATCGCGTGAAGTTTGGCACATTACCAATCAACATATGACCTTAAACAGCTTCGCCACCTAGTTGTATAGTACTAGTAACAGCAACGATCCTCTCGGAAATTACCTCTCCTGTCCTTTTAGTGGATGAAATCAGGTCAGTAACACTATACCTCCGCATATCCCACCATTCAATGTGGTGCACTGGTGCACAGTTCTGTACATCGAACTGTCGCACCCACTGCTCCCCCCCCCCCCCCCCCCCACGTTACCACTGATATTGAAGAGACAAGTCTTCCTTATCTTTGAGGGGAAAGATAGCATGATAACACGGAGTACATCAGCCACTTATTGGTTTCAACATTTTCCAAAATGGAACTTAGGGGGTCAGCTACAACACTGAGCCGAATACTACACTTGGACATCCATACACATGTCTGTAATTCAGTAAATGGAGAGTCCAGCTATACAGAGATCCCTAAAGGCGTAGCTAATTAGAGGAAATACATTTATGTCGCAAATATAAAGGATCCGACTTGTTTTGCATGGTCAGTCCTGAGTTGCGAGATAAATTACAATTACAGAGATCATACTGAGGGTACAGGTAAATACAGTGTACCTAAAGATATTATCACTGGAGGGTATAACTTGATGGTAACGAGTTTCCTGTCAAGATCCATGGCATACCTAAAATTGAGACCCGTACTACTGGAATATCGGTTCATGTTTATGGCCTGGAGAAGAAACGCTAGCTAGATGAGCAGGATAAACATATGGTCGTCGGCCCTCTCATTTTCTCAAAATTTGCCAGTGAGCATAAGCTGTTTGTAAACATGCTCTTATTCTCCGATGATAAAAACAAGGAGAAAGGCAGTCATCATTATGTTTGTATCAAAGACATGTCCTGACTTCTGTTCTCTTTATTGAGGAGCTCACTGCCTTTTCCTGAGACAAGTTATTAGCAGCACATCTAGTAGAATGCGCTTCCAAGTACCTGGTACTGAGGAAAACAAATTCACAAAGTTTAAAACTGCTCACCATCAGGAGCAATGCCCGATTGTAGAGTACGCCGACTTTGAATGCCTCCTCGCTCTTGTGACCCGCTATGGAATTGACCCTAAGGCCCCACATACAACCTGTACAAGAAAACACGTACCATATGCGTCAGCGCATCAAATTGTATTATCCTGTGATTCGTGTCTTAACCGATACTAACTTTATGTAGGAGATAATCCTGCGATTTTCTCTTCAGTGAGCTCGAAAAACTTTCATGGGAAGTTGATAAGCTTTACAACGACAACGTTCCCATGACCAAATCGAAGGAGAATGAAGATTTGTACAATAAAGCGGCTGTCATATTTGTGGGCTGCAGCTAGATAGAAAAGTGCAAACTCCTCGTAGGGACCACTGTCAGCTTCCGGGGAAGTTCCGTAGCGCAGCTCACAATGCGTGCAATTTGAAGTACCAGTTACTAAAACATATAACCGTTTCCATCCATAATTTAAGCGGCTATGATGCTCACTTTCTCGTTGAGGACTTGGCTGATTTCGGTTGGGAGAAAAATCAGGTCAGTGTCCTACCTGAGAGCGACGAGGAATACATTTCATTCTCCAAACGAATTACGCCAAGAATTACTCTCCGCTTCCCTGACACGCTACGTTGAAACTCTACCTCGGGAGGACATGTACATCACACGAACTACATTTCCCGACGAGGAAAAGTTTCAACTTGCGGCTGGGAAGGGGGTTTTCCCCATATGCATATGTGGACAGTATGGTAAAACTCAACTAAATCAGGCTACTTAACATAACTGCATTCTCCACCAAACCTTACAGGCGATGCCGTAATGGATGCAGTGTATGATCGCGCCGTGAACGTCTGGCGGGAATTTGACTTCTCTACTTTAGGATAGTATGCACATCTTTATATAGGCACAGACGTGCACTTGCTTGTGGATGTTTCCGAAAAATTTCGGAATCTATGCATGGCAACATATTCCCTGGATTCCACCTTTTATTACATGGCTCTTGGGATTTCGTGGGACACAGTACTCCAGTAAACGAAGTGGAGCATTGACTTACTGACCGATGCTGACTTCCTTCTTTTCTTTGAGCGAGTGATCTGTGGGGGACTTTGCCAATGTGTCCATAGGTATGCGAAGGAAAATATGCGAAGAGCAACTAGTTCCGCTAGGATGCTCCAACCCAAAACTGTTGACAACGCTGGGGGATAGGGGGAGATACATTATTCTTTATTGCAATCTCCAGCTGTGTCTCAGACTCGGCGAAAAACATGATATTCAGCTTAGAACCGAATGGGCAAACGCTCTGCCAGACCAAATTTTAAGGGGGTTACTATATTCGATAAGAACTTCATTGTTGCGGAGATAGCGAAGATTGCAGTAGAGTTCACGAAACCTATTGATATGGGGATGTGCATACTAGACCTATCCAAATTCCACATGTACCGCTTTCATTATGGGTACGCTAAAACTCATTTTTCAGAACCTACACTGCTTTATATGGATACAGATAGCTTCATCTATTGGGTGAAGATCTGCGACCAATATGAAGCATAGAGGTACCACTATAATAAATTCGACACGTCCTCATACGTGGCCAATAAACCTTCTGATAATGTACCACAGAACAAGAAGGTTATCGGCTTTATGAAAGATGTGGGAAATGGATTGCCGATTGTGGAGTTTGTAGGTCTGCGGTCAAAAACTTATGCATGTCGCACACTGGAAGGTCCACCCAAAGGCGGTCTAAGTGTGTGGGTCATAAGGCTTCGAGAGCCCTCTCTCTCAAAGACTATTTCCGGTTTATCTACAATGATGTTTGCGGTGCTGCACCGTAGCCGCCGCATAAAGTATGAAAACTAGTATTCGATCGAGAGGACACGAGATGTACACTGCGCTGCAGTATAAATGATAAGAGAGTTTTTGTGATGACGGGATTGAAACTCACATGTACTCACTTGTAGCGAGAGACGGGGTTGGGAACTCTGAGTTGGAGAAAGAATGAGTGATAGAGAGAGAGAGTAGTAGTATGACCCTTTTATCATAGTGTAAGTAATTATGTGTGTGTATGTGTGTGTGTGTGTGTATGTGTGTGTGTTGAGTACATATTTATTAACTTATGAGTACTTTGTACACATGTATATACACACACACCATGTGTGAAAAAAGTATAAAAACCAAAAACAATTTATATATTTATGTGTAATTACATATGAGTACACCACGTGTGTGAAAAATGTAAAAAAAAAAAATTAAAAATGTAAACAAAGGCATAAACAAAAAAGTATTTCTACATTTATTTATTCATACACAATGTATGTGTAACGTTTAAATACATATACCTACACACTATGTGCGTCTTCTAAATAGGATAGTTTTTAAGGTTTTCACCTGACACTACCCAACGAAATCAGACTAGTTTTAAGTGTACACAGTCCAAGAAACCTTTCCTATTGGGGCTGTGGAAATCAGTTTCTAAGTGTACCCAGTCCAGAATTATTATAAAAGTAATCTACTGTTACTGTGGAATTTAGTTGTAGTAGTTAAAAGAAAAGTATCCCAGCATTAGGTTTTAGCCTAGATTTGTATACCTGGGAAATTGTAAACATTCTCATCCAGTGCTACTGGAAAAAAAGTTCTACAAGAATTCTCGAACAGGGTTATTGTCGTAGCATGTAAGTTGACAGTATCTTTGCACTGACATAACAAATTGTACCTCAAGAACTACATTGTTCCTCAAGAACTGAATTGTATCTAAAGAACTGAACTATACCACAAGAACTGAATTTTATCTCAAGAACTGAACTGTAATCTCCAGAACAGAATTCTGTCTGCAGAAAAGAACTGTATCTGTATGAACTGAATAAGCAAAAAATTCTTTAACGTACATCTTTGTTGTTGTTATTTAAAAACACTATCCCTTATTCCATTGCGCATATATATATATATATATATATATATATATATATATATATATATATATATATATATACTCTACTGGCCATTAAAATTGCTACACCACGGAGATGACATGCTACAGACAAGAAATTTAACCGACAAGAAGAAGATGCTGTGATATGCAAATTATTAGCTTATTAGCTTTTCAGAGCATTCTCACAAGGTTGGCGCCGGTGGCGACACCTACAACATGCTGACATGAGGAAAGTTTCCCACCGATTTCTCATACACAAACAGCAGCTGACCGGCACTGATTGGTGAAACGTTGTTGTGATGCCTTTGTACGGACTTTGATAAAGGTTGGATTGTAGCCTGTCACGATTGCGGTTTATCGTATCGCGACATTGCTGCTCGCTTTGGTCGAGATCCAATGACTGTTAGCAGAATATGGAATCGGTGGGTCCAGGAGAGTAATACGGAACCCCGTGCTGGATCGCAACGTCCTCGTATCACTAGCAGTCGAGATGACAGGCATCTTATCCGCATGGCTGTATCGGATCTTGTGGCAATATCTCGATCCCTGAGTCAACAGATGGGGACGTTTGCAAGACAACAACCATCTGAACGAACAATTCGACGACGTTTGCAGCAGTATGGACTATCAGCTCCGAGACCATGGCTGCGGTTACCCTAATGTGCTCAACGACGACTTGGGTGCACGTATGGCAAAACGTCATTTTTTCGGATGAATCCAGGTTCTGTTTACATCATCATGATGGTCGCATCCGTGTTTGGCGACATGCGGTGAGCGCACATTGGAAGCGTGTATTCGTCATCGCCATACTGACGATCACCCGGCGTGATGGTATGGGGTGCCATTGTTTACACGTCTCGGTCACCTCTTGTTCGCATTGACGGTACTTTGAACAGTGGACGTTACATTTCAGATGTGTTACGACCCGTGACTACCCTTCATTCGATCCATGCGAAACCCTACATTTCAGCAGGATGAGAAGTTATTTTCTTTCAAGAAAAAGCTCCACTTGCTACTGAACAAATTGTAAATTAATATTTACTTGCTACAGAGATAACACTTCTCTGTATGGTATATTACAAAAACATTTGAATATTTTGAGAGACACTAATATACATTACATTTAGTACACCGTGTTCTTGTTCGCTTTGTACAATCTTCATTTGTAGAACATGTTGCGTTAGACAAATCAACTGTAGGCCAGTGTGCGTATTTATCGAGCCTTCTGTCCAAAAACAGGCTGATCAGCACGTCGGTACTTTTTCTCAGTAACCTGCGCTGCACCATGATTAGGGTTTTCTCTTTAGCAGAGCACAAAAGTGATCCTCCAAGAGCCATTCTGAAACCAAAAAGATCTAATACATCCTTTTCAGGTACGCGAGCAACTTGACAAACATCCTTGAATTCTGCCCAGGAATTGACGCAAGCTAGGTCTATGAAATGAATTACGAGTATCAGAGTCCATTTCCTTGTTTTTATAAATGTTCTGTAGGATTCCATCATCTGATCGCAAATGCCAACTCCTTCCATGCTCTTATTATACTTTATAGCAACTGATGGACAAGGAACATTGACATAATTTTTCCTTTTTGCTCCGGCGTTCTACATCTGTAATTGGATTACATCCAAAATAGTTTGACGGCAATGCCACTGCCTTTACGTCTTTCCATTGAATGACCACACCATTGTTGACATCCCTGCAGAATTCTTCCATGTCACCTCTTTTCAATTTTTTCTCCTCAGCCAGGTGCACATCTCTAGTTCTATTATGCACGATTGTTCCTGTTCCATACATTCCTTTTTCTCGAATGGCTTCCAATACCTAAATGGTTGTAAAACATCTGTCAAAGAACAGATAAGAATCTCTCTCTAGTGATTATTTCAGTCGAAGCACAATACTAGGCCCTAGGCCATAGTCCCCTTCAAGCACAGGTGTTAATTTTCTCTGGTAAATCTCAAATTTAGGACTAATCCTTTGCTCGTTGCTAAAACTTTTTTTTAAACTCCTTAGGCGTGGTTTGTTTGGTACATATTGCTTCAAGGAACAACAACCATCGATATAGTAATGGCCTCTACTGGGGCGAGGCAATTTGACACATGCATTCTTCACGAAGTCTATTGTAGGTTGACCTTCCCAGCGAACATTCTTCACGTTTTCTTCCGGAAAACGATTTGTGTCAACAACATGTAACGCCTATCGTACAGAATAGAAACCATCCCTTGTGATATTGTCTGCTATTACTGGGGCCGGCCGATGTGGCCGAGCGGTTCTAGGCGCTACAGTCTGGAACTGCGCGACCGCTACGGTCGCAGGTTCGAATCCTGCCTCTGGCGCATGGATGTGTCTGATGTCCTTAGGTTAGTTAGGTTTAAGTAGTTCTAAGTTCTAGGGGACTGATGACCTCAGATGTTAAGTCCCATAGTGCTGAGAGCCATTTGCTATTACTGGGAGGCAAAATCCACGTTGCCAATACATTCTCATACGTCGGTATTTGGTACTGCCCATTACTGACCATTGGAATGAGTACTCCAAAAACATTTTTTACTTCCTGCGCCATAACTCCCAAGACGTGCCCTGCGTTACTTAAATGATACATGTTTTTGGATGTGGATGCAAGCCCAAAAAATTCGCCAGGAAAAAGTACTTCATACTAGGCAGTGGAGATTCATAGAAAATATCAGATATACCAAATGTTTGTGTGATGCTCTGACAGCTTCTTTTGTTTTTTCGTAACAAACTCAAACTCAATTTTTCCAGCTGCAACAACAAACCTGTCTCGCGGTGATCCTCCACCTGCTCCAAGTGTTAAACAGGTAAGGTGCATAGCAACAGGAACATAAAATGTGCTTCGACTCGATACAGAACTGTTACTTACAGTAACTTATGTTCCAGCGTGTGCAAAGAAAACGGCTTTGTCCACTCGTAAGAGAGATATAGATTCAACAGATTGATAGCCATAACGGTATGAGAGAAATTTCTTGTTGAAAATGATGACCGCTACTGATATTGAAATTGAATATCTGATTTGTTCCAGAACCAAAGTTCTCAAGAGGGGACATTTCCAGTACGTAGCTCTGTGTCTGACTGCAACAGCAATCGTAATTACACTGACAAATATATGCCTGGTTCGCAACATTCTTGTGATTCTGAAGATGGCGCAGTAGCAAGCAACCAGGTCGGGTCACAAACAGTATCTCAGCAGACGCCTTTGATCTGGCCTGAGGCTGGCCCATCCTTTGTACACAAGTTCGGAGAGTCCGAGAAAGCTTCCGGTCTGCCGCGGCTTATGACAGTTTCTCCCGCGTCTCCTCCTGGATGGATGGTTAATCACCCAGTTTGTGTCGAGCCGCCTTCGGGATTGCATCTGTTACAAGTATACTCAGTAGCAATGACAGAAGATTCAATAAGACGGGTGTAGGCGCTGGGATAGCATTCGAATTCCCACCAGTCAGGCTCTCCTGTGGAGGAACTTCCATGGCTGGCGGGCCTCTTGCTGACACGCGCTTCCATGGCTGCTGACACGGGCAGCGTGTGTTGGTAGTTTTCTCAGTCTCCGAGCATAAGCGCCGCACTGCGGCACAATGCGCTGCGTGTGGACGTCCGGAAGATGAGTACAAGGAATGTAAGAGTGCTTGCAACGATATCAGGCGTTTAGTCATGAATGGATCGCACTTCTCAATACATCGCAGTGGTATTAGTTGTTGTTACTATAAAATAACGCCGTAGGCTATTTCCTCCTTCCTTGTTCGTCCTGGTGTAGCTGTTAGACCCAGTCAAATTAGGAACTGTATAGTACTTTTAAAAAATAAATACATTTAGCAGACCAGTAGAGGGTAGGGAACTCCATAGCTGTGACGGTATAAATTCAATAATAGGTTTGAATTATTTAACGGTATTCCTCATCAAAAACATAACATGCATGCAAACTACTTTGCAGTGTTATCCTCTTTTTATTTCGAGCAGTTTTAAGTTGTGTGTGTGTGTGTGTGTGTGTGTTTATGTGTGTGTGTTTGAAGGAAACTGTTTAAGCACCTATATTAACGATATAATTAATATTTCCTGAGGCACATCTTCTGAAGCAGCATTTCTGACAACTTCAAAATATGACAATCCGCATCAGTTTTCATACCAACTGAAGCTGCTCACGAAATGCACCGCTAGAAAGTGCGCTTGGAAGACTTGGGCAGTTTAGAGTCCATGGCGGAACGAAAAAGCGCTGCAGTTGTTTGAATGTCCCATGCTAGTTCCTGTGTCTCTTGCAAAACAAGTTTTCCGAAAAAGCGCTGCAGTTATTTATATATCCCGTGCGCTAGTTCTTGTGTTATAAGCAGAGCAAACTACAGCTTTTGCTCTCTCTGTCTCTCTATGTAGGCTACTTTTTTTTTTAACGTATTTCGAGTCAGCCTGCCACTAGCTTTGTCAATTAGTGTGTGTGTGTGTCTGTGTGGAATAATTACAGTGTCCACCTTATTGCCCTTACCCTATCTCACTATCATGTGTCTAGATATGAATTGTCGATCATTGTGAACTTACTTCTTGTTATACCTGTAATTACACTATTACAACTTTCTTCATGGATCAACTGCGAGAGATGTGCGGCCACCTCTTTTTCCGTTACAATAGAGCCATGCTAGATTTGCATCACTCACATTTTAACTATTGAAAACGAGTGAGTTTTAGCAACATCAGGCGGATTCCCATTTGGCGCTAGTCCAAAAAAATATTAAAGATTGAAACAATGCAGTGATGACAGCATAAAATAATTTTTTTTTTTTCAAGAAAGGTGATCGGTTTTGATCAATGTTTCATGATCTTTAGACAGCTACTCCTCGCTGGCTGCTGGAGATGGCGGCATGGACCACCAACTGCGCCGGCCGATGTGGCCGAGCGGTTCTAGGCGCTTCTGTCTGGAACCGCGCAGCTGCTACGGTCGCAGGTTCGAATCCTGCCTCGGGGATGGATGTGTGTGATGTCTTTAGGTGAGTTAGGTTTAAGTAGTTTTAAGTCTAGGGGACTGATGACCTCAGATGCTAAGTCCCATAGTGCTTAGAGCCGTTTTTGAACCACCAACTGCTCTAGGACGGCGTGGCAAGGAGTAAAGGTATCAAAAATTGTATAAGAAAAAGTACCACCCCAGCTGTATCTTGAGAATGTCCTCATAGTCTCACACGACTAGTTTCTGGTTTCTGCAGCACATTACCGCCATCCCCAGGACCTAATACTGCCAAAAGAGTATTAGAATTCCTTGGAGCGTTTATTGGGGAGTCCCTGTTACTAGTACACGTGGACTAGCTTTCCTCATAAGTCTCTTGTCGACACCGTGTTGTCCAACGATCTATTTTCTTAGGCAAACTGAGTCTTAGATCAGTGTTTTTCTTCTGCCTATAGACTCGTTACTTGGGATAAGTTTCGTTTCCTTTAGTAATCTATAACGATCTATCTCACAATAAGCTCTAGGAAGTTACTACAGCCAGTGCGTCACGCAAATGCTAATCAAAAAATATTCTGATAGTCGATATCGAGACGCACACTGCTACCGCGCCTTGCGTTGATGTAAATGTGTGATGTTACACAACCGTACCGTACCGGAAGGAAATACTTGCGAATGAAGCTATGGAGCAACAGAATCACTGTTTAGCCCAACTCAAAAGACAACGATATACCTATTAAATTTTATTTTCTTCCACTTTCTGTTACAGTTGCATACAGAACATGTTATTTGTGGTACCTAGTTTCTGACTACATTGTTCTTTCCCAAACAAAATTCTCCATTAGTTGGAGGCTGAATAACGTAGTCCGAAAGTAGTCGCCACAAACAAAAATTTTTGAATGCAACTGTGACAGAAACTGGAAAAAATTGTTAGTAATCCAAGTTGCTGGTCCTCGTTCCCACATTACGGGAGACGAATTGTTGATCTCCACCAACAAAATAGTAACAACAGCAGATACCACTGTACGTCGAATTATGACCCGTGGGCCACTGTTCGTGACACCAAACATCTGCGCCCCACCCTCACCATCTAATCCTCGCCACGCCATCTGCAATTGTGCGGTAATTTAGATTAGTTAAGACATTTTACAATTTCATAATCTGTATCTCTGTGTAAATGCATGTTAGAAACACGTGGCATTTCAATTAAAATTAAGCGTTAATCCCAATCTATGTAAATAGAAATGTAAATGTTTTGTTGTTCAAAATCGTGTCTCTCCCAAGGTTTTGGCAGATTTCTTTGAGATTTAAGCAAGGGAGATGGACAGAGAGAGGTTGATGAACAGAGAGTGCATTATCTGAAAACTACCTTGAGCAGTTCAACAGAGAACCGACTCGTGGCAATAAGACATTAGACCTTCTGGTAACAAACATACCCGAACTATTCGAAACAGTTAACGCAGAACAGGGAATCAGCGATCAAAAAGCGGTTACAGCATCGGTGATTTCAGCCGTAAATAGAAATATTAAAAAAGATAGGAAGATTTTTCTGTTTAGCAAAAGTGACAAAAAGCAGATTTCAGAGTACTTGACGGCTCAACACAAAAGTTTTATCTCAAGTACAGATAGTGTTGAGGATCAGTGGACAAAGTTCAAAACCATCGTACAGTATGCATTTGATGAATATATGCCAACCAAGATCGTAAGAGATGGAAAAGAGCCACCGTGGTACAACAACCTAGTTAGAAAACTGCTACGGAAGCAAAGGGAACTTCACAGCAAACATAAAAATAGCCAAAGCCTTGCAAACAAACAAAAATTACAGGAAGCGACATGTAGTGTGAGGAGGGCTATGCGAGAGGCGTTCAACGAATTCGAAAGAAAAGTTCTATCTACTAGCTTGGCAGAAAATCTAAGAAATTTTGGTCTTATGTCAAAGCGGTAGGTGGATCAAAACACAATGTCCCGTCACCCTGTGACCAAAATGGTACTGAAACAGAGGGCCATAGACACGGGTCCTCAGGTAGATGCCTTGTGTCTCGACTTCCGCAAGGCGTTTGATACAGTCCCCCACAGTCGTTTAATGAACAAAGTAAGAGCATATGGACTATCAGACGAATTGTGTGATTGGACTGAAGAGTTGCAGTATAACATAACGCAACATGTCCTTCTCAATGGAGAAAACTCTTCCGAAATAAGAGTAATTTCAGGTGTGCCGCAGGGGAGTGTCCTAGGACCATTGCTATTCACAATACATGTAAATGACCTTGTAGATAACATCGGAAGTTCACTGAGGCTTTTTGCGGATGATGAGGTAGTGTATCGAGAGGTTGTAACAATGGAAAATTGTACTGAAATGCAGGAGGATCTGGAACGAATTGACGCACGGTCCAGCGAAAGGCAATTGAATCTCAATTTAGACAAGTGTAGTGTGCTGAGAATACATAGAAAGAAAGATCCTTTATCATTTAGCCGGCTGGTGTGGCCGAGCGGTTCTAGGCGCTTCAGTCTGGAACCACGCGACCGCTACAGTCGCAGGTTCGAATCATGCCTTGGGCATGGATGTGTGTGATGTCCTTAGGTTAGTTGGGTTTAGGTAGTTCTAAGTTCTAGAGGACTGATGACCTCAGATGTTAAATCCCATAGTGCTCAAAGCAATCTGAACCATTTTCTTTATCATTTAGCTGCAATATACCAGGTCCATAAATTATCTGGGAGTACGCATTAGGAGTAATTTAAAATGGAATGATCATATAAAGTTGATCGTCGGTAAAGCAGATGCCAGACTGAGATTCACTGGAAGAATCCTAAGGAAATGCAGTCCGAAAACAGGCGAAGTAGGTTACAGTACACTTCTTCGCCCACTGCTTGAATACTGCTGACCAGTGTGTGATCCGTACCAGATTGGGTTGATAGAAGAGATAGAGATGATCCAACGGAGAGCAGCGCGCTTCGTTACAGGATCATTTAGTAATCGCGAAAGCGTTACGGAGATGATAGATAAACTCCAGTGTAAGACTCTGCAAGAGAGACGCGCCAGTAGCTCGGTACCGGCTTTTGTTGAAGTTTCGAGAAAATACCTTCACCGAGGAGTCAAACAGTATATTGCTCCCTCCTTCGTATATCTCTCGAAGCGACCATAAGGATAAAATCAGAGAGACTAGAGCCGACACAGAGGCATACCGACAATCTTTCTTTCAACCAACAATACGAGACTGGCATAGAAGGGAGAACCGATAGAGGTACTCAAGGTACCCTCCGCCACACACCATCAGGTGGCTTGAGGATTATGGATGTAGTTGTAGAGAGAGGGGAAAAGAGGAGAAGATGGACACAGAAAGGGGAAGGGGGAGTGGACAGAGGCAGGGGAGAGAAGGAGACTAGGACTATATCCAATTCCCATACATTTAAGAAACATGTGCATTCTATTTCCTTTCTTTTCCGTTTAAGCAGAACGAGCGGCAGCAAAGCATGGCTGGGTACAGCTATACTGTGTTAATCGTAAGAATAAATCTGATGTAAACATCACGCGGAGTATTCTTCCGCGTTTGCTTCAGTCTCATTGGATTTCGTTTCACGTGGATCGGAAGCCAAGATATGTATATTACAATCAAGTACGATCATAAGGATACGTTTTATAATGTGTGACACGCACACAGACTGAGCGATAATGCGGGACAACAGCATTACCGATGCGTTAACTTGGACAGCACTTGGCAGAAAGCTGTTTCAACTAACCTGCAATGACGTGAGCAGCTGCAGTTCAGAAGCGAAAAGAGACGAGTAGAAAAACAATATAGCTTCAAACGTCATTTAATTCTGAATAAGAATGAAATAATATTCGGCAAAACTCCAGCACTATCGCACGCTTCTTAGGTGACCAAACAGAAAGCAAACAATGCTCTCGTTCGCACCTAGCAGAGAATTGCATCTACAAACAAGGGTGATAAAAATTCCTAACACAGGATAATTTTTCTGAGCGAGCTGTGTGTGATGGAAAAGCATTTTGCAGGACTTTCACCATATTTTTGAGTTCTGAGGCCAATGAAGGTATTAATTACGGTCAGTTGTCAGGTTATTTCTTCGCTCCCTCCTTATGCGAAACCAAGAAACACATTTCAGTTCTGGAACTGTTATTTGCTACGTTGATAACGAGTCAATGAACAACAGAATTTACGAAGCCACCCAGGCGCCCCATTTTCTCCTCATCTTTTATGACGTGCCGTTCTATATCCCGACAGCGTTCGGCAGTGGCATGTGAAAAGCTGTGTACGTTAGTTCCAACACGTCTGGCAGCTTAACAGTCTTGTTATTTCTCGCGACAGATTCCTGAACTGGGCTCCAGACCAGTTCTATTGAGTTCAGTTGTAATAGTGGACAGACAAACGTCAAAATGCAGCATCTGAATGGTGTGCTCGATGCTGTGAAAGTAATAGTTTTTTACTTTCCTACGAGACTTATTCACACTGGTTCGTGTGAGATTATATCTGGCATAAAACAATGAACATGGTCCAAATAATGAGTATTTGGTTTTTCAATTTTGTCCTAAAAATTAAATTTTTATGTTTTCTTAATGAAAGCAACCTTTATTAACAATCTTTCACAAAATATCGATAATTAAGAATTTGTGTTTGAAATGAAAACAGGAATTTCGTGTGCAGTATATAACTAGAAACAAGAAGACTTGCATTATTCATACAGAATGACGATGAATTTTACAATCAAACAAATGCCATGAGGCTAGGACCTCCCGTCGGGCAGACCGTGCGCCTGGTGCAAGTCTTTCGAGTTGAAGCCACTTTTTTTTTTAATTGTGTGGGGTAGCTAACAAAAGGAAATAAAATAATAACCATCCCTACGGGGCACCGCCACTTGTGTCCAGGCCAAACAAAAATAAACTCTTACCTCTTCAGGTACTTCGGCGACTTGTGTGTCGATGGGGATGAAATGATGATGATAAGGACAACACAACACCCAGTCCCTGAGCGAAGAAAATGTCCGACCCAGCCAGGAATCTAACCCGGGCTCTTACGTATGACATTCCATCGTCCTGATCACTTTTCTTTGTTCGGTGTTGTTCGTTGCGTTTGGTCTGGGCGGACGTCACATGACAGCCGTTCAATTTGATCGTTGACTCCTTTAGTCAGTTTTTTTTATTACAAATGGCCACTGCCTCTCTGATTGAACACGATGAGCTACCGTGCCGGCAACCACTCAGCTGCCAGGGCGGACGTTTTACAACTACGAGATGTAGGTATTTCAAATGGTACGGGAAACAAATGGACACAGCGAAACGGGAACAACGGATCCATGAAAACTGCAGCAGCTTATGAATCTACTACGCTACCGATTCCACTATACGACCAGTGTGTAAGTGTATCTCAACTGTGTCTAATGCAGTTCCTACGAAAAATTCAAATCAATTTTTTTCTGTAATTTATGAGAAACATTAAAAACAACCTGTTTCTCGGCACTTTTTAATCGTGTTCCATACGCGTGTTTCACTATGGAGTAGAAATCAGCCTCAGCCATTTTCATACTGCGTGTTAACAGCACGACAATCAGACCACAACAGTACAGAGTCTATGCCTGTACACGATTCTTTAGATAAAAACTACATAGCGAAAGTCTGATTAAGAGAAACGTTAATTTCTGTTAATACACTAGCATACCTTAAGGTTTCATTTAAGGTAATATAGTAACAAGACAGCTAATACATGGGTAGAACGTACTTCCAAGAGCGTAACAACAAAAGTGTACGTGTGCTACCACTTCTGACCAATCGTCAGTTTGTGTTTCTTTACATCAGGTTTATTCTTATGATGAATAGAGAATAGAATAAATATAAATTTGACAGGTAGCAGTTTAACACAAATAATTATAAAATATTGCTATTCTGGAAGATATAATTACCCACCTGCGGTTCTCATAACTTGTTGGTACGACACAAGACGTTTTCAAACCACACCTTTCGTTCATTTCTGGAGTAAGTGGAAGTAAGGAGATGAATGAGGTGTTTGTTCTTGTAATTTATATTGCGCTGTTTTCTCACAAGCAGATGCGTTGTCATGAATATCGACAATGTCTTTTTCTTGTGAGATCAAAAATTTGGCATAATTAATCCAGCTTCTGATTGCCTTCGACCTCCTTTCTATAGTCCTCTTGCTTCCACTTGATGGCTATTCCGTTTCTGGTACAACATGATGAACCTATTCCGGTAAACGATTGTATTCTGTCTAGAAATGTCCAAGACAAACTTTTGGTGAGGACTCAACGAAGCGGGGCACATCTGGAACAAATATTAGTCTTAGTTAAGTCTTCGTGTACAGTTTACTCGTCTCGTTTCTCCGTTTTGCCTGTATTTCATTTGCACGTAGAGACCTACAGTCCAGTTCCATATTGGAAACTTCGTCGTTGTTTTTCCTGTGGTTGCACTATTTGTGCGTCCTTCATGGATAAGCTTTAAGAGACGTTTTGTGGCCATGACACATTAACATGCAGCCACGTTTGAATTATGCCCATTATACCTTAATTGTTGAAAACAGGTGAGCTTTAGGAATTTCGATGGAATTCCATAAGGTGATAAGCCATTCCAAAGAAAGCATTTCTTCCTGCATTTCAATTCATGCACTTGAGCACAAAAGCGTAAATAAAACGCCACGTAAACAAAACTATTCCGTACACGTTATTAAGCAACGTATATTGACGTGGCAAAAGTTTCCTTGTCATTATTCCGAGTTGAAGAGACTGGTCGAGGATTGGACACACGAAGCACGATGTAAGACAAATATTCTAACAGCTGTACGAAAATGGATAGGAAACAAAAACACACAAGTCGATCGTACAGTTATCAGGAAATAATTTACACTGCGAAAAATCAAATAAACGAAACATTTAAGTGATTACTTTGAAAGTCGACGTAGTGAATGATATGCGTATGGTACAACTTCTCCAAAATTAATTTGTAAGTAAGGAACGTCGGTGAAAGCTATAATGAAAATTAAATGACGTCTCATCATAACTGTGTATCATTTGCTCAGATATGTTTGTATAACGTCTGCGCTAGCAGTAATTTTACTTTCTCCAGAATATTGTAGCATGCGTCAAGGATATGGATGCAAGCCCACGACATCTCCTTGTCTCTCTCTCGTTTCCCTCATTCACTCATGCACTCACTCAATCACTCATTTTCTGTTATCTTCTATTTCCTGTCTCTTGCTCTCTTATTCTCACTACCCCCTCAACGACTCTCTCTCTCTCTCTCTCTCTCTTCTTCCCTCCCTCTCTCTCTCTCTCTCTCTCTCTCTCTCTCTCCCCTCCCCCCCCCCCTCTCTCTCTCACACACACACACAGTTTTAGACCAGCGTTGCGTGCGAAGCGCCACCTCCGGTGCTCGTGTATCTTCGTGGAGTCGGGTGCGCAGCAATAAATTTACTCTCTCACACCCAATTTCCCCTGCAGCGCCATCGGATTTCCTTCTAGGATTTCCTACGCCGTGATTTACTTGGCCTCAGACCTCAAACGCCTCTTCCTTTCGCTAAATTACTCCCTTATTGGATTGTGTGTCCCCTTACAGCACATGCATGGAGTGCGTCACGTATGTTTCAGAACACGTGGCATTTGTTTACCCGTAAAAAACAAGCTGTTGTGTATTCCGTTTTTTCAGTGAGACAAAGGTGATTAGATAGTAGATTTGGGTACTTTGACATATTAAAAGTATTTCTATTAATCAAGTACCTGCTGACGGGTGGAACTCAGTTATCCTTTTGACCATACTGCTTTTAGTCCCTGGTTTTGTATCCGAAGGAAGGCATAGGACCAAGAATGTTGCGCTATAAGACACAATTATAAATACATATATGCTTCAATTTTGCGTTTCAACTGTTACCTAATTTCAATAAGTCTTAAAACATTTGTTTTACGATCGCATCAAATATTGCGCGAAGTTCCATTACTTCAGAACTTTCGGCTATGTCGAGTTCAGATTTCATTTCAGGCACACGCAACATCTGATAAAGCGTAACAACTCTCACAGCACTATGGAAGACTTTCCGCTCAGGTTATGGGCAGAATAAAAACGCTTGGTTCGTTCAGGTTTAGAGTTTGTTATACAAGGTTCTCTGATGCCGTAGTTGCCATCGAAGTAACCTCCAAATATGGTCATCCCGGTTCGAATCCCAGTCCAATTACAGTTCAAACTTTAAATAATCAGCGCAGCATGTACTGTGCTTCGGGTGGTATATTTCTTTCCTATTAACGATAACAGCAGTTAAGTAATCTGTGTGTGTTCCCACGATGAACAAACGACGAAGCGGCGTATAAAAAGCGTCGAGTAGGAGGTCAACGTTTAATGTTCCTTCGACATCGAGGTCATTACAGATGGAGCACAAGCTCGGATTAAGAAAGGACGGAGGAGAGCGGCCGCGCTCTTTCTAAAGAACGTTCGCGGCATTTGCCTGGAGGGATTTAGGGAAATCAGGTGAACACAGATCAGGATGACCGGTCGCGGGTTAGAACTGTGGCCCTCCCGAATGGGAGGCCAGCGTGCCAGCACTGCACCACCTATCTCGGTGAACAGCGCATTAAATAAATCGTAACGTCTCTGAAGGAACCATTATTTTTTATGAAATCAGGACGGGTGGTGAGCAATTGAAATCTAGTGTCTTAATAACATAGGCATGACATTCTTTCTTTCTGCTACAATCTTACCGATAGATCGGAAGATTAAATGCAGCGCAGATGATTGCGCAGACCCAAAGACATCTACCAGTTTTGAATGGGGAGTAAGCGTACATCTAATTATGTAATGATGATGATGTAACGATGATGTAATGATGACAAATTAGCCGAAAAGTATCCTGTTATTGTGTTGATGAATCAGAGCACTGTGTCTTGTGATATTATTATGCAAGTGTTGAGAATCCTCTAAACCCTACGTCAGACTTTTTGTTTATGTTGTAATCTGTTAAATCAGACCTCGCCGAAGTCGGTGTACTTTCTCAGGGTAACAGATCTGCGTTACTTGGAGTCGTATAAGGTTAGTACACGTTTCCATGGCCGCATTTGATGCTGTGAAAACACACCTGCTCGTTTCTGCTGGTGTGAAGGAAGTGACTTTAATTTACACGTGTATTTGCCTTTTTGAAGTGGTCTCTGTCATTAGTTAGGCACCATCCTGGTTAAAGACTTCTATTTGTTCTTGCGTATCGTCTAACGACGTTCTTGCTTCAGTAGACTGTAATAGCTACAGAAATACGTAAAATAGTTCATATGGAATTTCTGAACGTGTTTACGATTGGATCGAGAACTTCCTGACAGGAAGGGTGTAACACATTAAATTCAGTGCATGGAGTAGTGTTTCTAGGTGCAGAAGTAATAACTGATGAGACCCAGGAGATTATTGCAGTACCTTTGCTGTCGATCACACACCAGATGGTATTAATCATATCAGATATTTTGCAGATGATGTAGTTATCTGTGAACAAATTCTACTCAATAAAAATTGCAGCAACATGGAGTAACTTACTATCTGGAAAAAGTAGCTAACTGGTGCCAGCCCGGCGACTAGCTCGTAATGATAACAGATTCAAAGCTGTGCACTTCACAAAACGTAAAAGCGAGCTATCCATTGACTTAAGAATAAACGCGTCGCAACTAGTCATTACGTGAAACTAATATTTGGAAATAATATTCTGCAGAGAAATCAAATGGCTGGCTTATGCACTTGGTTGTAGATAAGATGGAAGACCACTATTAGTAGGCTATTGTGAAGGCGACATGGACGTAAACAGAGAAGGAAGGTGCGAATGGCCAGAGGTTTCAGCGACTGGTGAGAGACACTCGAGTAAGTAGCACACACGCGAGGAACAACGCCGCACATCTCGCGAGGTGTTGCTTAGAACACTTAAAGAACAACGTTTCAGGGCAGAAAGTAAGAATATTCTTCAATCACTTACTCCTCTATTTCGTGGAGATCCTACGTACACAATTAGCAACTGACAGCTTAAACAGAACAATAATTATTATCACGTCCATTTGAGATTGGAACGGGAATTAATCTTAAGATGGCGTACAGACGAATGTCTCCTCAGCAGCACGATGCGCATTTGTTTCACTATTTATTTACTTAGAAAATGGCAAAAATCACATTTTAAAGGACACTAATAAATCGCATCAATATGTAAATGCCCAAGAAGCATACAAATAAAAGTTGTAAGGTGGTGATGTAATTTTAGATTTTGTATATTATCGATGTGCGTGACAGCGAGGGAACAAGTTATGTTTGTTAAACAATCTTTTGTCTTGTTGTGGCATAGTCTTTGCCTCTGCGCAGCCCGGTACATTCTTAGTTGAAGTGTGGTAGGTGGTGGACATATTCTGTACTGTTGTGTAGACTTGCGACTGTGTCTGTTAGATGAAGAAGGATTTAGTGTAAAGGACAGCAAGGACGAATATTCTGGAAAGCGGACGGACTATAAACTTTGAATAATACTGTTCTCTTTTTTTTAAGCGGCTCCGGAACGCCCTATACTTGCAATGTTAAAATAACGCTTATAAATTACATCTTTCCTCACAAAGTATTTGAGGTAGGAAGTTGAAATTTTTACAGATTATTTATTGGAATATGGGCTACAACTTAACACAGGGATTTTACAAAATTTTAGTTCAGTTATTAAAGATGATTTTTTTTATATTGTAATGAAAATTCACATTTTTTTGCAATTTTTTATTTATATATTCAAAAATATACAGTTTTTTTGGAAAAAGGCTGTGTTAAAATATGCAGAAGGTACTGTGTAACATTTACTGAAAGTTTGAAACAAATATGTTTGGAAGATCCTTAGAAAACATGTAATTAGTATGAGAAAATAAAAGTTTTGGGAATCGAGCGACAAAGATTGGATTAACTTTTTAGTGCATTCCAGGTCCATAGGATGGATTATCTTCATCCTCTGCAAACTCCTCCTCCAGCTTCCTCTTGTTCCTCCTCCTGTTTACTCTTGTTTGTATTTCTAGACTCTTTACAGCCCTGTCTGCAGCCCGAAGGCGTTCCTTGTCTAAAGCAAGCATCGCTCGTACCATGTTAGAACCTATCTTCATTCCCATATTTCTAAATACCTTGCACCTTACAATGTTGCCATCATTGAAAGTCGCAACAGCATCATACACACCAAAGTGAAGTGTTTCTATTCCAACAAATACAGTCTTGGGGATTCTCGACCATATAACACTATTTACACATTCATTGGGGTTTTGAGTTTTTCCGTGAATACACTTTTTCAACAGTTCAGGTGCTGCTAAGCCTCTGAAAATAGGTTTTATCACCTCCATTATTGCATGAGGCAGACTATGCTTATGAGTGTACACTTCACCGGTTAGCAATCCTTTGCTATATTTACACCAACTGTCTTCTTCTTTGGGACACAAGCTATGTTGGGGATTTTCATCGTCTTTATTGTTTACAATAATAACACATACCTTTGGCTTTCCAACATTTCTCCTTTTCTTAAAAGCCTTCAGAGGATTTCTAATAACTTTACTTTTACTCATTATTATACTTCAACAAAACAGAGACTTAAGAAACAGAATTAATTACGAATATTTTCGAGATAACGACAGAGTAAATAAACATGAAACAATCGACAGTCACACCAGCGATATATATTGAACCATCACAGGTTAGCCACAACACATACTTTATCTCACATCACTAAAATGTACCTGATGAACACGGACGTTAATAATAACACCATTTGACAGCAGTTTAACAGCGCCACAGTGGGTCACGCCCATGTAAAACACATTTCAAAAAAAATTTAAAAATAGTTGTAGTCTTCGGAATTGAATAAATTATATATCTATTAAAAGGTAATAGTCTGCAGATTCAGAAAACGCAAAAAAGTAAAAATTGAACTTTTCATGATTTTGAGCCTTTCCGGAGCCCCTTAAAGAGAACAATTTTGAAGTAAGACTGCAGCACTGCGTAACTAATTTGTAGAAACGATTATTGGCAGCTAGTTAACTTTGTTCACTTGCTCAGAGCTCAGAGAAAGACCGCCCCACTTCTGAGTCATGCGTTAACATATTAACTGATTAAGCTGTTTGATTATTTTTGAAATTCTCTGTTAAGATTGTACCTTTTTTTAAATCATTGTTCACAGTTTTAAGTACAGTACTGTTCAGACCAATGTTATGCGTGAAAATCACGTGAGGTTTAATTCTGTCTTTTTGAGTACATATTTTTTTCTGAAATCGTTGTCTTGGAATATCACTTCATAGGAATAGTCACTCCCCATCCCACGGCTTACATTAAGCATTACCACATTCCACCATGCTGCGTGCAACAGTTTGAACATAGTTTGGAATTTTTATTCGGTAATAGAAGTTTAGCTTAGCCACTGCCTGCTTGCTGTTTGTTTCGAGAAATCTGCAACAATGTTGTTAAGATGAGAGGTAAGTGGAAATTTTGATTAGGGTCAGAAAATTGTTTTAGTTCAGTTGCGCATTTAAATTAAAGAGAAGTTGAATTCAGGTCAGTTACAGTTCAATACAAATTAGGTTCTGCTCAGTCTTAGATTATCATGCGAGTTTAAGTTGGATAAGGGTCTGTGGGACATGGTTTTGGCGTGCGTTGACTTTTATAGAGTGGGAGATAAAGTTGGGCTAAATTCCATTCAGGAACAAATATAATGTGGAGGTTACATATTTAACACCTATTTGTTTCTGTATGAAATTTATCCCAGCTTCACCACTCACTCTATAAAAGACTACGTTTTACCAAAACTATGTCCTCGTCTTTCTCTCAGTTCTTCATTAAACAGATACATTCACAAGTCAACACAGCACTATTGAATACCTCCATCACCTACCTACCAAACTTCAACTAAGAATGTATCAGACTGCCCAGAGGCAAAGACTGTGCCACAAAAAGATAAAAGATTGTTTAACACTAACATAACTTGCTCTCTCTCCCCCTGACATGCACATAGATAAAAAAGAAAAACCAAAGTGACATTAACACCTTACATATCCTCCGGATAGTAACATACAAAACATGTTACAAATACAAAGAGCAAAATAGCTTTACAAGAATTTGAGTTGAAGGACTATAAGTAAAAATTTACACATAATTCAAGCATATGCAAATAAAGTAATCAACAGAATTCACCCACAGCTAGGTTATCTTATTTCATGACATCTGTCAGAAAGTCCTGCACAGGTCTATTTTGAAAGTTTATATGTCATATTTTGTATTGCATTGGTACTGGTGACTGTTTTTTTGTAGCAGACAGGTAGTAGGTTAGAGTGTCAATGTCACACAAGGCCTACATGTCTGAAGCACTGATATATACCAAACCGATAAGACCACCTCACAAAGTTATAGGCAGATCATATATATGCAAAGAAAAATATAAGCGTAAGTATAAAGATTTAAATTTACATATAAAGAGGCACATCTCAAACATATGTCCAGACTGCCAATATAATTGATGGCCTCTTCGGTCCCATTCAGGCAATCAGCAGTCTTGCATGGCACTTTCTAATGGGCCATTCGTCGACAACTTGTCGAGTCAATTGTCTTTCAGCATCGCTGTCACACTCAGGAGAAGTAACCATGTGACATTTATACAAGGAGTCCGCACAGCTTCTGTGCTTCATTCGTATCCTATTTATCCCGGTCCACACGCTCCTGGGAAGATCAACCCTAGCACTTCGTCGGCTACAAATCCGTTTCCCACTGTCTACGCCAACCTTCTATTATTTCAAAGTCAACCGTGCACAGTAGCAACTGCTGGAGGATTTCTTGACCTAAATCTGTTGATGTTTACATATTCAACGTTAAAATAAGTAGAAATATGAGTATTGTTTTGTATTCTGCTGTACTGTCTCACTAAAGCTTGCCGACTACGCAAGTGATACGGTGGAATATGACTGTCGATAGCCAATGGATGGGTGTACTTTTTATTGTGCCAGATATCATTTTCATGGTTTTATTCAACTTCATGTCTATTTCCTCGGTGGGAGCGCATATTTAGCCATACTGGTGGACGATATTCTGCCTTTGATTAGACCAGTCCTAGAACGAATGCCGTGAAGCCCCAAGTTGTGCCACACAGTTTCCGAATTATATTGTTTGCGGTCTAAAGTTTAGCTGCTGATTTTGTCAAGAACTATTTGTAACTAAGGGTCCTATCCTAGATGACTTCCAGATACTTCGGTGTCATACTACGGGAGAGTAAATGTCTATTAACATAGGCGGCGGCAACTATATGTGCAGTATTAATATTCAAGTGAAAGTGGGAAATTTTCGTCTTTTTTGGGCTTAGATACAGCCTCCACCCCAAAAGTGGTTACTCGTGATAGTAACATCGTGTGTCAGTGTGCATTCAGTTTCCTCCACGTCTTTATGCTGTGTGATCAGTGCCCAGTAGGCAGCGTAGTAAAATTTTAAAGACATTGTCTCAGGCATATCTGCGATGTACATTATAAACAGCAGCGGTGTCAGGACTAACCATTGTGGAAATCAATTATTGAGTTTCCTTCGTTTGCTTGTTGTGTGTACCATAGCATTGTGAAATGGTTTGTCGGTTAGCACTGAACAGCAATCTTGTACAGTCATCTGTATAATGTAGATATACAGGGTGTTTCAAAGTATTTCCGTCAAACATCCAGGAGAGATAGATCGTAGCATGGGGAACAACTTTGGTCAGAGACAGAATGTTAGCTGACGCTTCCCCGTGTAGCTTGGCGTCTTATATAATTGGCCAGTGCATAGGCTCCTGAGGTGTTCGTATGCACTGTGCGTTGCTTATAATCCAGTCACCTGCTCCACTTGAAAGGAAGTAAGCCGAACTTTTGAGATATCATTCTCTGCCAGGAGACACTCACTTGTCAGGTTTACGTGTTGAAATTAACTCTATCAATTTACTGGGTAGGTAGTATGTAGATGCAGTTCACCTGATTGGTTGAGCTTGAAAATTTGGTGAAATACACCGAGTTCAGTATGAAGTCACGTAGCATAGGCGGGACGCGTCAGCGAACATTTTGTCTCTAACAAAAATTGTTCTGCGCGATTTGATCTGTCACCCCTAGGCGTTTGATGAAATACTTTTAAATACCCTGTGTATATGGAGAGATGACACCTGGACGAGTCAGTGATATAGCCATGTGTTACCATCTGTAACGGACCACCCTCGCGGATCAAGATGAAGACCACCCGTGCCACATTTTTTACTGTGAAAGTCTCCAAACAGGGAATAAGCAAAGTCGTTCCAGCAGTGCAAATAACAGAAGCTCAACGAATTCAGAGCCCATAATGAAGTTTCCCGTTGGACTGCGGCTGCATTCGAACACTGCGCCGTCCAGTGTCCTCCGTGTTGCACGTCCAGATTTCCCCCGAGAGTTCGACTGCTTCAGGTGAGAGCGGCAGCACGACGTGTCGTTCCCGCTGGGGGCAGACGCTCCATGCATACCAAGTACGGGGGCAGCAGGTGTGGCGCGATCGCCAGGACAACGCCCACTCCCGCCTACGCACAGACGTAGCGCTCTACCACCACCGACTCGACACGTGCCGAATGAGCTGTCCTGTTTCTGTATGCATAATTTCTGCATGATAATCTTGAATGGTGGAATAACTTCAGTACTAAATATTGAAAACCAAAACACCTTCATACGATTTGTCAACCTAGAAAAATAGTCTGGCAACGTTAAAATAACTCAAGACGTTTGAAATTCACCTAAGGCCGTAAACCAACGGTCCGCAGAGTCATTAGTCATCAGAGTCACAGATTAACGGTAGAACGATAGAAATTTCTTTGAGAGCCAAATTATTTAAACTTAAACTATATACGATATTGCAGTGCTTGTGTCACTCTGAATTACGATGCAAAGTTCCTTTGGACATTCGTGCATCTCCAAAGGAACTTTACATAGTAATTCATAAAAATACAGGGTCTGTAGATTCGTATTTATCCGCAGACACCGGGAAAGCGACTTTCAAGTAATATGTCTCAACGTGAATGTACATAATGTATGTACGAGTACAGGTTAGAGACGCATGGTTGACGTCAGCCGAAGTTTTTGTATGGCCATGAGTCGCGCACGGATAACGAAATAGTAGGGCGACGGCTTGTGATAAGCGAGAAATCCGGGTTCGAGTCTCGGTCTGGCACAAATTTTCACCCTCGTCATTGCATTCCACAGCTGATGGTTGTCATATTCGCAATTGCTAGCAGATTTAAGGTATTAAACTATATAGGTAGTTACACCGTTACTAAGCTAATTAGGGTACTACTAAGCTGGTCTTTGTTAAAAATGTCCTCATTGTGATTTCGGTAGCATCGTTGAGGTCAGTCACCTCCAACTTTGCCATTCACAACTCGTCTTTTGTAATTGTTTCAGGTAGCTCCTTTCGTTCATCATTTGTATATGCCCAAACCATATGAACATATCTTTCTCGATACTAGATGTTTTACTCCACGAGCTCTCTAAACTTAACAATCTGTAAGTATAGTCTCAAGTGTTAGTTAAACTATAATGGAACTTAACCTCAGATTTAGTAAAGATATTATTTATTGATTAAATTAACCTATAAGGTGATCATGAAATTAAAACATGACACTGAATGACAAACACTAATGTGAACGACGGTCTTACATGTCCTTAGAAAGTCTGGGTAGGTAGAGACTGTATGTTGTTATTTTTAATTTAGACACGATTTCGGATTCTCATCAGTAAGGCGATTTCTCGGTTTATTGTTGATGAGGTTCGTCCATGAAAATGGTTGTCTGTGTGGATATGTTGGTAGACCCACGTATGGAAACTACACCCGACGCTTGTTTTTCAGCTAACTGTGTGATTCAGGAATATTGTTCCAGGCGTTAAAATCAACCTATCCTACTTCTCTAGGTCTTTCAAAACGGAGCACTTGTGCTGGGAACTAATTTCACGTTTCTTTTTTTCCGGTATTTCTGTGTCAGCACGAAGACGTTGAAATTTTAAACTCCATAGTTCGTTTTTTTTTTAAATCCAGTAATCGTATTTCAAAGTTGCCATTGTCGATGTCAGTGGGAGAAAAATTCAATTCTATTATATTAGCAGCAAGTACATCTTCTGTGGTATTTCAAAGAGTCGTTTCAGAACAGCAATTGTAATGGCACAGTTACATTACTGACGAAGTTTCAACCGGCTTCTAAAGCGAATTAAAGTTGCTCTTGCGATATATACAGATAAAAGACATAAGTTTTTTTGTGGGAAGTGAAATATTTAAAAAATATGCACTTCGTCCCTCCAAATATAACATAGACGAAGTGCTCATTGTTTTAAAATATCTCTCATTTTTCTACAGGGTTACTCATTTAATTCCATTTCCTGGATTATTCAAGACGTTTGGTGTTCGCCAAACCATCATCTGGATCGGAATTTCAATGTATTTATCTTCAGCCTAGCTATGATAATTTGACTAATGACGCCACCATTTTCATACCTATCTAAGCACAGCAATGGCCGAGCAGTCCAGCGATAGGCCACACACCATCTGTGCGTTCAGAGTTAGGAGATAAAAAAGTGCTACAGCTTCTTCACTGCAAATCGAACATTATTAATTTGACAAAGGTCTAAGTAGGAAATTGAGATATTTTGAAGCAATAGGATCAACTGAATAAAGGAAAGCAGAAGTTAAAATGTGAAGTACAAAGCATTTTAACAGTTAGAAATAAGTTTGCACACAGCAGTCCTGACATTAAATAGTTAAGCTATCATTTGGCTTTTTACCATTTCAATTTACTAGTCTTACTCAAATTGATGTTACTGATCGTTGTTAATTCGAGGAACTCTACTTCATTTGTATACACTGTGTACTTGTGAGACAGTAATCATTAAAGTTTTGTCGCTTCGCTGTAACGATAAAAACACGACAGATTCATGTAAACGTTATCTACAAAGTAAACCATAAAGTTAAATATAAGCAGACCCTTCATATTTCCCATAAACATGAGTACAAAATCAAGGTCACAGATATACGCAACCACTGAGTAAATAGAGCTCGATAAATTCTATGATTGTTAGATTTGTTTCATATTTTGTATGCTTGACTTGATTATGGGAGTGTGTTTTTTCATACTTGTATGGCATACGTATAAAGCGTAAGCCAGTGCAGTATCAGGGAAGATTGTTTATAGCACATATTGCTATCGAGAAGACAGACGTGAGCAAAGAGTTAACGATGTCTTATAGCGGTTCAGATGATTTCTAAGCAGAGAGTAAACCAGTTACGTGTAGTGAAAATATAGACTGCCACCCGTTTCGTGCTGCAGAGAGCAACTTCTGCATCAGCGTAAAATAATGCATTGATGCAGATACAGCGGAATAAGCAGTAGCTTGGTACAGGAAAAGGTCAGTAACGTCAGAGAAGGTAGTACCAAGATAGTACAAAGACTGAACAGCTCTTTCCATTTATTTGACAAAACGGTAGTCGTTAGTTTACCATAGTCTGACACGGTCTGGGAAAACACTGGAAAAGCAGGGAATCAAACTGTGTTTGATGTGGTATAACACAAGTGTAGTGAATATGAATCGAACTTGTAAGTTAGGAAATGAGAAGGCCCTCCACAAAATCACCAAGGAATAGAATATGTGTAACAGACACTGATAAAAGGAAAGGACATGATTGTAGGTACCTGCGATACCAGAAGGAGCCACAAAGGGGAAAAATTGTAAGCGAAGAGAGAGCCTGGAATATATCCTACAAGCAAATTAGG
The DNA here is from genome assembly GCF_023898315.1 of Schistocerca nitens. NCBI lineage: Eukaryota > Metazoa > Arthropoda > Insecta > Orthoptera > Acrididae > Schistocerca > Schistocerca nitens. Next base: position 374,509,813 of record NC_064621.1, read on the forward strand.
ACGTTGAGTGTAGTCGCTACTCTGAGACGAAGAAGTTGACGCACAACAGAAACTAACGGTGGCCACTTCAAACCAGTATGGACACTGCTGACAGAAAAACACCATAATTTAAACCTACACGAACTGTGACAAGGTTTCGAATCATCCTCGTTGTATTGTTGACACCATGACCCAGTGGTTCTCAGAAATCCCTAAGAAATGGTTCAAATGGCGCTGAACACTGTGGCACTTAACATCTGAGGTCATCAGTCCCATAGAACTTAGAACTACTTAAACCTAACTAACCTAAGGACATCACACACATCCATGCCCGAAGCAGGATTCGAACCTGAGACCGTAGCAGTCGCGCGGTTCCGGACTGAAAATCCCTGAGACATTCGTAGCTGTGGATAATAGTGTGAACGTGTGAACGACATGAAAGAAATTCTGCAGGAAGGTCACAACTTTTTCATCAGGTGGATGTGCATATGTGTGAGTGTGCATGTGTTTATGTGTTCTGTATACAGTGTTTGCAGCGACTCGTGCTGCGATATCAATCAACAGACCAACATGCTTCGGAATTACAACTAATTTGTAAGTATAATGCGATTTTGTCATATGATGACATGGTTGGAGACCGTGGCTGTTATTTGCAGACAAATGTTGATGGTGTTGAGACAGCAACCAGCCACCAATTTATTTTAAGTTCCTTTATTCAAATGGTACCGTTACCGGTTTCGAATCATTACGACATTTCGTCAGACGGCTTTTATCTTATCATTACAACATGTGCTGCGTTCTTCTACTAATAAGTTATCCTAAAATATAAATAATACATAATTGTAAGCACGTCACAAAGATGGTTGAATCATAGATTTGCATTGGGATGTGACTCACGTGAAATTTCGGTTTGTAGTACTTGCTTTCATAGTTTTTGTCCAGCGGACAAAGTTTGTAGTTTTCGCCGCATTCATATCACTGCACATTTGTCAGTATGTTTATAAAAAATTGAAGAACTTAGCACCCAATGGCAGACTAAACCCATCGGTAAATACTTGACTTTGTTTATGAAACAGCTAAACTTCAACTTTTTCTTTCGTTTTGCAAGAAGCTTCAAAATCATTTTTAAAATTCTCTACAGATGAATAAATTATTGCTTACTACTACTATAACTGAACAAATGACGAAGTTAAGAGAGTGATTATGGGCTATCGCAACAAGAGTTGAAGATTAAATGAATTTTCACATCTGTTAGACGTTTCGATCTTTGAGGTATGCAATATGGGCTGCGGTTGTAAAACGTAGGAGTTTGTAACGGGTCTTTGGACTCTTGATTTGTTTATAATTCGTCTTATACGTTTGAGAGTTCTGATAGAAAATGACCGACATTATGTAACATGTCTTTCGACTGTTGATTTGTTTGTAATTCGTCGAATATATTTCAGAGTAATGACAGGCAATGACAAACATTCTTATTCTAGCCAAACCGAGATTACATTTATAGATGTATTCATTCCGAGTCGAGGCATCATGTGGCAAGCTGAATCTGATTAAAGGGGCGTAAAACTTTTATATAATTTTGGTTTGGGGGGTTCAATTGTTTTCTCGTTGGGGCGGTAGTGTACCAGTAGCTTGCAACATTTAATCGAACTCTTAACTATCAGTGCGTTAAAAACAATAAGTTGAGAGCATCTGGCTTTGGTTATCCTAATCAGATAGTGTAAGTAATATTCTGATTTATTAAAATGGTTTTCACATCATTAAGTATCTTTCGGAATGTTGTTCCTGGGAAAACAACGATCAAAATTAAAGTTTTTTTTTTTTAGAAAACAGTCTAAAATTGCTTGTAATCTGTTAAAATTTAAAAAAAAAGTTTAACATTCGAGCGGTTTCGATCGTTGTACGATCGTCTTTAGACTCTGTGAAGAGAGTAACACAAAGTTAGTAAGTCAGAGGACAAGACTTAAGTACAAACTAATTCATGTAACGTAACTAATTTAAAGTACACTTCCATATCTAACCATGACAATGGCTGGAGAGAGTTTGGTGATGAGTAGTCCATTAATAATTACACATCATTGCAATCTTATATTACGAAACGACGTCGTACTCTGTAATCGTTGGCTTTGAATTACATTATGCTTAGCCTCCGCTACTTCACTGCAAGCGCCCATGGGTTTGGCAGCATTGTTTACCTACGCTCCATAGCGAAAAAGATGTAATGACAGAATTAAGATTTAGGGTAAGTGTCATAATGGTAAATAAGACAGACGTATTACTGTTCTGGAGCTAATACCGCCAAGTATAATCTCGAAATGGAGGTAGGTACAAAAGGACAAAACTATAGATTATTATTATATTGAGTGTGATGTTAGACAAATCGTGAACAGAAGGACGCACGGATGATATAACGCAACCAAGCAGAGAGAACGCATAGCTTCTACTAAAAAATCTATTATATGATGAAAAATATGTTTTTCCCATTTAGTTGGGTAATAGCTTCATGTAAAGGGCTGTTAAAAGGTTGAACTGAATAAAGAGTCTTTGTGACGTAGACGCAACGAGCTACATTTTCTACCATGAAATTAAACTGTAAGATAAAATGCTTAAGGTTATTGAAGGGACTACTATAACAAACTTATTTAAAAAGGCATTTAACAAGCAACTGTTAAGCAATACTTTCTGTACATTGAAGGATTGCTTAGATAACACAGAGTAGGGGTTTGGTAAGAAACGTAACACTCGTAAATAATGATAACAAAAACAAAACATTTATCATCTCACATATTACTTTCACATCATATTTTTCCCCATCTTTTCACCTTTACAGGAAAATCGTACTACCGAATGCGCTGTGTAGTACTAACACCTTATTTTTTTCTCTTACCTCGACGTCTCTAAGACGAAGCTGACTTAGTCAGGCTAGCAAATGGGAAGTTGTGTTACCCAAAACTGAAACAGACGCTGTCGTTATTGCACTGACTGTAGCTGTTAGTGTGTGGTTGTGCTGCGCCATAAAAAATGTGTGTATAGTGTCAGTGGTGTGTGCACTGGCTGGTAGGGAGAAAAGAATGGACGGCGAGCATTAGATTCTTACAGTATTAAGTAACGTCCTTGTAAACCAGTATTGTACACGTGTGTGTAAACTGAGTCAGGTAGTAGTGTTTTAAAAAGAATGCTTTTATAAGCTAAGCGGGATGTTGGTTATTCATATCATTATGAATTACGTTATTTTTGCTATTCTTAAACTATAATACCAACACGTGAGATGAAATTCTTGTAAAACTGACCTAGGGATGAATAAAACTACTTCTAGTACTACTATTACCATTATTACTCGCTAGCGGCACCTTACTACCAGATCACCTAAACGCACTACCACACAGGCAAGGCACAAACACACACACACACACACACACACACACACACAAGCGCGGTCGCATAAGTACGCAACGCATGCATACTCATTCGTAAGCCTACGTAGAGGAATGTACATTCAGATCTGTACGGAATTTCTTAATCAAGCTTAGTTCTTGCGTTGCTGTGGCGTAGATGTATTTGACGAGGTAGAGAGAATTTACTTCTTATTTCAGAAGCAGAAAATAAGAACCAGCGATGAGGAATTTTAGCTCTGAAGTGGCGCCTGCGAGCCCGAGAGTAATTATCTGCCGTGTTTACTCTGCTGAGGGCTTCCGAGATTAATATTTTCTTGTGTAAACCTTAGCCACGCCACTGAAAGTGCCTTTATTTCATCGCCGATGTCGTAATATTTCAAGAGGAGAAACATTGCGTACGGGGGTTCTGCACTTGGAATTACTGTTTGTTAAATACCACAATGTATCAACCGACAACTTTTTACACAGAGTTTTGGAACATTTTTCGCTTTTCGCTTTTAGTGTCTCCTATTTAATATTGTGCAGTTAGTGTGTGTAAGAACAAGACACAACAGTCCATGTTGAAAAGCGGAAAAAATCCTGTATTTTATTGCAGTGTTATATTATAAGTTGAAACCTTGCTCAACAGCATTGAAAATTAAATTATCTGCTACGAACCGTAATATGTATTCCTAGTCATTAAAATCAAAACACCAGAAAAGGTATGAAGTAACGAAATTTTATTTATATTGCGTGTACAAAGTCGGAATTTAATTTACAGATAATGTTATGATATACGTGATTCGAAATTTAGCAAATATGTTTTGCACCCTTCACAGCAATGATAGCTCTAAAAAGTCTCGAAGTGAGCTTGGATGACGTGCAGCTGTGTGTTAGTCCATACTACTTCATCAACCGCAGTGGTTTGCGAATGGTGTCGTGCTACACTCCCGGCAAACCATGAACATAAGTTTTCAATGGATGAGGCACCTGCAGAACTCCTGTATCTACATCTAGATCTACAAGACTACTCAGTAATTCACACTCAAGTTCCTGGTAGCGAGTTCTTCGAAACGCTTTCAAACTACTTCTTTACCTTTCCACTCTCGAACAAAACGCGAAAAAATCGGAAACTTAAATTTTTCAGTGCGAGCTTTGATTTATCATATTATATTACGACTATTATTTCTAACCACGTAGGTGAAGTTGAATAAAATGTTGTCGCTTTGAGATGAGGAAAATGAAGATGGAAATAACGCGGAAAGTTCTCGTCTTAACGAAGACCGCCTGTATTTTAGAGATTGCCACCCCATCTCGTGCATCATATCTATGACACTTCCTCCCAAGTTTCGTGTTATTACAAAATGATCTACCTTCTTGAAGCTTTTTAGATGTCCTCCGTCAATCCTATCTCATAAAGATTCTGTACCACACAGCAATACTGTAGTAGAGGGCGGAAAAACATGGTGTTGACAGTCTCCTTACTGTATTTCTTGCAGCTTGTAAGTGTTTTTCCAATATAAAGCAGACTTTGGTTTGTTTACCCCACGTGAGTCGTCATCGTTTTGAACCAATGGTTGAGTAGATACCGAGGTGTAGTTTCACCAACTTATGGCTGTATTTGAAACTGTATAATAGCTTTTGGGCGATTACAGTCTTGCATATAACATGATGAAACCTTAGCTTATGGAAGATACAGTAGCTACAACAAAAACCACTTACGAGAAATCTCTGCCAAACATTCTCTCCCTCAGCACGAAACCCGAACGGACGAATGACGCTTTCCACCTTTACCAGAGTTGGACACCATTACGTAGTTGACCGCAGAAATAGATCGCGAAACCGATATACAGCTGCACGAGTTGAGTCGTTCAAAGCTCACACTCAGGGCTACAATTCAACAAATAACTTAAATAAAATTTTGCGTACAAGCTGTAAGAAATTAACAATAAGACGTACAGTGTGGTGATAAATAAACTTTGCCACTTGAGACGTCCTCCACGAAAAATGAGTCGTCATATGAAAATGGAACGTCGTGGAAATATTTGTAAGGACATGCGGAAGAGCAATAACTAGTAAACCACTCAGAGCAACATATTTTAATTTAAACATAAGAGAGTAACATTTATTAATTGCTTACCAAGTTAGATCGTTGCTCAATATGACGGCCTCCTGCATCCACGGCAGCCTGGAACCGCTTGATAGACACCATTTCACGATATATTTTTATCCATATTTTGCAGCTTCAAACGTGACTGCACTTAATACACTCGAGGTATGAATTAAAAAATGCCTTTAGTCACAACGTTTCGTGCTTTATTCAGTATACGATACATTTCTGACCCCGTGGGTCCATTTTCAGGTGTAATTAGTCTTAATAGATGCTTTATATTTTCTCTTGAATGAGATGAAATGCATATTCCTGTCACGAAGAGGTCTGGTTTTAGGTTACGAATTTCGTAAGCCAAACGCGGAAAATATGTGCGAAATAGTGGAAACGAACAGTGTAAACTTACCACATAATCCAACAAAAGCGTTTTCAACCTTTTAGCAACAACATACGTTTTTTTCTCCATCGTTTTCAAACATATCGCTTCATTGAAATATGTGTTTGCGAATGTGTCACATGGTGTGTCGCCAGACTAATACATTCTACATACCAACGTGAACAGTCGTTTTGTTGCCACTTCCCCCAATGATTTTAGAAATTCTGATGGAATGTTACCTGTCCCTTCTGCCTTATTAGACCTTAAGTCCTCCAAAGCTCTTTTAAATTCAGATCTAATACTAGATCCTCTATCTCTTCTACATCGACTCCTGTTTCTTCTTCTATCACATCAGACATATTTTCCCCCTCACAGGCCTTCAATGTGCGCTTTCCATCTATCTAACCACCAACATGCTCCCTCCAGAAAATAAATGTATTTTCCACGGCGCGATTACAAAGGAAAGGTAGTCTTTAGAGACCGAGATATAAGCACACATACACTCCTGGAAATGGAAAAAAGAACACATTGACACCGGTGTGTCAGGCCCACCATACTTGCTCCGGACACTGCGAGAGGGCTGTACAAGCAATGATCACACGCACGGCACAGCGGACACACCAGGAACCGCGGTGTTGGCCGTCGAATGGCGCTAGCTGCGCAGCATTTGTGCACCGCCGCCGTCAGTGTCAGCCCGTTTGCCGTGGCATACGGAGCTCCATCGCAGTCTTTAACACTGGTAGCATGCCGCGACAGCGTGGACGTGAACCGTATGTGCAGTTGACGGACTTTGAGCGAGGGCGTATAGTGGGCATGCGGGAGGCCGGGTGGACGTACCGCCGAATTGCTCAACACGTGGGGCGTGAGGTCTCCACAGTACATCGATCTTGTCGCCAGTGGTCGGCGGAAGGTGCACGTGCCCGTCGACCTGGGACCGGACCGCAGCGATGCACGGATGCACGCCAAGACCGTAGGATCCTACGCAGTGCCGTAGGGGACCGCACCGCCACTTCCCAGCAAATTAGGGACACTGTTGCTCCTGGAGTATCGGCGAGGACCATTCGCAACCGTCTCCATGAAGCTGGGCTACGGTCCCGCACACCGTTAGGCCGTCTTCCGCTCACGCCCCAACATCGTGCAGCCCGCCTCCAGTGGTGTCGCGACAGGCGTGAATGGAGGGACGAATGGAGACGTGTCGTCTTCAGCGATGAGAGTCGCTTCTGCCTTGGTGCCAATGATGGTCGTATGCGTGTTTGGCGCCGTGCAGGTGAGCGCCACAATCAGGACTGCATACGACCGAGGCACACAGGGCCAACACCCGGCATCATGGTGTGGGGAGCGATCTCCTACACTGGCCGTACACCACTGGTGATCGTCGAGGGGACACTGAATAGTGCACGGTACATCCAAACCAACCCATCGTTCTACCATTCCTAGACCGGCAAGGGAACTTGCTGTTCCAACAGGACAATGCACGTCCGCATGTATCCCGTGCCACCCAACGTGCTCTAGAAGGTGTAAGTCAACTACCCTGGCCAGCAAGATCTCCGGATCTGTCCCCCATTGAGCATGTTTGGGACTGGATGAAGCGTCGTCTCACGCGGTCTGCACGTCCAGCACGAACGCTGGTCCAACTGAGGCGCCAGGTGGAAATGGCATGGCAAGCCGTTCCACAGGACTACATCCAGCATCTCTACGATCGTCTCCATGGGAGAATAGCAGCCTGCATTGCTGCGAAAGGTGGATATACACTGTACTAGTGCCGACATTGTGCATGCTCTGTTGCCTGTGTCTATGTGCCTGTGGTTCTGTCAGTGTGATCATGTGATGTATCTGACCCCAGGAATGTGTCAATAAAGTTTCCCCTTCCTGGGACAATGAATTCACGGTGTTCTTATTTCAATTTCCAGGAGTGTATTTCAAAACGCATAGCCTGAAATTTTCCTCCAGTCTGCGTCAATTGTAAATTGCAACCTTTTATATTCCGCTTTCTCCCATAATTAGCAGGCAGATCAATTATGTTAAGTTACACGCTAGAACACTAATTTGCTTTAGTCATTCTCGTTCTTCTCAAAATTTCCCTCTGATCAACAAGTTTGTTTGCGTGGCCATCTTTCGCAGCAAGCACAGAAATATTTGTTTTGTAAATAAAACCGCCCTTTGCCGGCCGTGGTGGTCTAGCGGTTCTAGGGGCTCAGTCCGGAACCGTGCGACTGCTACGGTCGCAGGTTCGAATCCTGCCTCGGACATGGATGTGTGTGATGTCCTTAGGTTAGTTAGGTTTAAGTAGTTCTAAGTTATAGGGGACTGATGACCACAGATGTTAAGTCCCATAGTGCTCAGAGGCATTTTGAACCAAAACCGCCCTTTGCTGGTGCCACTTAACTTATTTTTCCCAGTCGTCTTTCAGATTTTTCTTGCTCTAAGACATTATCAGTGGGATTTATACCGATACAGTTTTGTTATTTTTAGATTATAAAAGAGTCCACGTCGCTATTTTTCATGTAAAAAAGTAATTACTTACGATGTGCTCATTGGGTTTGGATGTCGCACTACCAATTTATTACCGACATGTATGCACAATTTTGAGGTCCGACCTTTTTCACACTGCTCATCACGTTTCTCCTTCTGTGGTGTACTATTATTCTTTTGCCACTCGATATAACTATTTCTTAGGACGTTGTGCTCTTAACGACGTAAATAGTGTAACTTCATTAAGTGTTTCCTACTCTTTGGTGTGTTTATCTACTTTGCCAACCTAACGAAGTATATGTTCAGAACTAACTACTATTAATGATGTTTATATCTTGTGTGTTTATGAGAGAGAGAGTGAGCTGAAGAGTATGTACATGTGTGTGTGTGTGTGTGTGTGTGTGTGTGTGTGTGAGAGAGAGAGAGAGAGAGAGAGAGAGAGACAGAGAGAGAGAGAGAGTGAGTGAGTGTGTGAGTGTGCATGTTGGGGACGGGGTTGGTGGTTTGAATTATAGGGTGTTGAATATGAGTGTACTAGTTAGCGAGTGGTTGGAAGCTTTGTTGACAGCTAATTAGACTTTTCATTTCGATGTTTTGTGGAGGTGTTCATGGATAAGTGAGTTCAAAGATGTTGGGTGGTATTATTATTATATTGAGTGGTATTATTATATTAATCCTCTTTGGGAGCGTTATTCTCTTATTTTATATATTAGTGTAAACAATAAATTTTTTGTTATGTGTACAGGGAATTTCCTTTCTCCGTTAGTTAGAAAGTATTTTTTATTGTTGATTGTAATTGTTTTCGTGTCTATTTCTCTAGTGGATGGTTTGTGACCTCCAGACCAGATGAGAGGAAACGCAGATCACAGCAAATCAGAAAATCGTATGTATTTACTTTTTCACAAAAAAAAAAAAAAATCGCCTCGAGGATTGTTTGAAAATCTAAAAATAACAAACCTGTATCGTTATAGATCCCACTGGTGATGCTTTAGAGCAAGAAAATGTCGAAACGCGTTTGGGACAAATAAATTAAGCGCCAGCAGGGAAAGGGGTTTTTATTTACGAAACAAGTATCCCCTCTGATCGCTAGAGATACTAACCAGATTCCCGAGTCTATGTTGCAAATCATTCATTCACTTTTAAGCACCGTTTGCTGTTCCAATAACCTTAATGATCATTTCATTTCTCTGTGCAACGCAAAGGTTTTCTTTTCACAAAATAAACGGTAACTTACCTTACTTCAAGCTCACTCTGAGCTTCAAAATTAGTTCGTCAACTTACTTCTACAAAAAACCCCCTCCACTTGTCCTTTATTCCCTAGATTATCACCCAATCCCACTTCTACCATCTTCTTCCTTAGTTCAAATACCTAATGCTCCAATGTCCCATCGTACGCCGTGCATATCGTAAACCATATCGAGTATCATCGACATCACCATCTCCTTCTCAACCACCTGTCACTATAACAGAATATTTTTTTCAAAATCTCCACCTTTAAGTAAGGATGCCACTCACAGAGACAACACGGCAAGTGCCCTAACCCGGTTTCCTAGAATCTTCGCTCAGTGGAAGAAGAGCCAAAATAAGCGAACCCGTGTCTCGGCGTATCCCTAAATACGCGACCATTTTTGCGAAAAGTCCGTCAGAGGTTTTGGCGTACTTTAGATGCTTTTTAGCGTGCAATAACCTCATCCAAACTAGTGGAGTAGTAGTTAGCATTGCAGCATTTCACTTTATTGTCCCATGTTCGAAACCCGATTACTGTTTTTATTTATTTTATTTTTCTTCATTTATCTAACCATGTCTGTAAAAGGTCGCTACCCGAATGTTTCTTATCAAATTAGTGGATTCAAGAATGTTCTAGTAATTGTAAAATTACAGCTAAATTTCGCTATAAGTTTTATACATTTATATTTAAATTCACATATTCTTTTTAAATTCTCACATTTTTGAATTTACTTCATGTACCTGTCTTAATTTCTATATTTTGTTCTTATGTTTATTCTCTAGGAATATTTGGGGCATTCCCTTGGGTAATACTAATAACAGGAACTTTCGCAACGTAAAAATTCCGCATACCGTGAGGATCGCGTGATAGCAGGTTTGCCACAACATTTCGTCGTGTGAATTTCACTCGGGAAAGAAACACCATTTACACTGCCAAAGATTTTACGCGTTGGCAATAATTCCGTGGCAGTCACGCTTAACGGACCACTTTCCCGAAAACTGGCACTTGCAATTGTTGAGAATCACTATACACTACAGGAATTTCATCAAAAACAATTTCAAATAATTTATCAATTTATTTTTTTTAGTTCATTCACCAGGCATACAGTTTTCAGGCAAAGTTATTTTAAAATACACTTGAAAATATTCGTGTAGTATTGTCATATGGACATAGGTAGATAACCAAAAACAAAAGCTAACGTAAAGATAATAAACGGGTCTCGAACAAAGGGCGCAAAAGCTGAAACCCGCTACGCCAATCACTGTGCCACCTCTGCGGTTGAACTGTTTACTCGCTAAAGGGTACATAAATTACCTCGGAAATTTCGACCGGTGCTTTCTCAGAAACTGTCAAATATCTACGGATAAATCGTGACAAGTGATAACTTATTTTGACTCCGCTTCTACTGAGCGTAGTTTTTCGGAAATCTATGGCACTTGCAATATTCTCCTCGCCTCTTTCCTTAACTTCCTGAAATATAAATAATTATATTTTAAAAAATGAATTTAGTGATCTGAAGACCAGGACACTGGTCGATGACAAGTCTGTCTACTACGTAACTGAAACTGCGATCATGAAAGAAAGGGAAACATACACCAGATTCTTACTACGAAGTGGCCGTGCGGTTAAAGGCGCTGCAGTCTGGAACCGCAAGACCGCTACGGTCGCAGGTTCGAATCCTGCCTCGGGCATGGATGTTTGTGATGTCCTTATGTTAGTTAGGTTTAACTAGTTCTAAGTTCTAGGGGACTAATGACCTCAGCAGTTGAATCCCATAGTGCTCAGAGCCATTTGAACCATTTGAACTTACTAAATTCTGAACTCAAAAGTATATGCCGAACAAGACCAAGCTGTGCCTGAAGGTGTGCTTTGCTTTGCTTTGCTTTCGTTATATAATTACTGAAATGGCACAGTCCCATTGCTGCGATATGGTCAGTTCCAAGCGAGCGGTTATGCTGAGATTACTTGCTGTTAAACACGCTGAGCATGCAGCATTGGCGGGGCTGTTAGTTTCAAGATAAAATATTAACTCGATGTGATCCAGCTATTGTGATTTCGTTCATTTTTCTTGTCGGGTCCGCATCAAGATTCCTTTTTTCTCAATTAGTAAATGTGTTTCAACGAGATTACGCTATCTGTTTCTCCACGCTGCGTTGCGCGACTGCCAGCTCATTAACTAGCGTTAGATTAAAGCTTACATTAATAGAAATGTTCACGTAAACTGGTAGTATATTATCCCACTCCACCTGTGATATGGACGTAATTCCCCCTGGCACTTATTCAGCTGTTAATGCCTGTCGTAATGATGTGGAAGAGAAAATCTCCTTCTCGAAATGCAAGCCATTATGAAGCGTAGAATATTACGTCAGGGACTCATTTGTTATTACGTGGGAAATGAAAATGGTGACAGGGAAATTCATTAAAATGCATAACTCGACGATGTGGGACTTCTGACGTTCCCTATGTGCAAATAACAACTTGAACAAGCTTTTATTTCTTCCGTACAAAACTGTCAGCGTTGTATGAACAACAGAAATCACACTGTTAGTTATATGTAGGAGATTCATTCGCTGTATCTTGATAAAGATGATCAACTTCGAAACCGGTGTAGAAGTAGTAAGTTTCGCCTCTATCGGGCCTTGTAGTGAAGTTTAATGTATGTTACTGCTCCATTTTGAAACAATGGCATTCACGTTATGTGTGCTGCAGCTTTTTTCTGAAATTACTCCCGAGAAGTAATTTTCTCCAAATGTAAAAAAAAAAAAAAATCCAAAGTACAAAGTAGTCATGTACCTAGGAACAAATACTCTACCAGGGCGCCCTGAAACGTAATGCCTACTAAATTTTTATGTAAAACTTTTTAAATAAAACAAAAGTTATTGATATTAAACACGTTTATTCTTCATGCCTACATATTCAGTTCTCAATATAGTCACTCCAGCGATGAACACAACTCTCCCAACGAGAGGGCAGTTTGTTGATACTGTCACTGTGGACTGTTTGACTTTGTGGGAGAGTCATAAGCTCACCTCTGCTTGCACCGTTTCGGCATTATCAAAGTAAAGTCCCCGAAGGTGTTCTTCACGATACGGAAACAGGTGAAAATCGAACGCGGGTACGTAGGGATTGTAATGAAGGTGATCGCTCTCGTGTGTGGTCTGCCATTGTCTGGACGACCTCTTCAAATTCAAAACTCGATTACAGCACGCTGATTCTCATGCACCGGCAAAGTTACATTACACATCGCCTCGTTACACGGTACAATTCGAAGCCCTTTAGCGGCAGAAGACCTAAAACATGTAGACACTAAGAATAGAGATGCAATAAAGTTTGCTATATTTAAAATGCTTCAAGTGTTTTCATAAATATTTTAGGAGACATTACTTTTCAGGCCGTCTTTCTTTACAAATTCAAAATTGTTGCAGTCAATAAAGTCCTTTCGATACCGTATTTAATAGTCTGTTTATTACGTTATTACTCTATTACATACCAACAATCAGTAAGTGAAATAAAATTAAGAACCAGTGAGAAGTTAAAAACACTTCTGAACAGTTGAAATAGAAAAATATTGGCCACCAGCACTAACTTTCAAGACAAAAAAGTTGTTATGTCGTGAAAGAAACGCATTTCGTTTGCAAGTATCAAGTGTTCAATAGGCGCAGACTTTCTTTCAAGAAATACAATGGTGCACGATCGACGAAATATAGCTTAACCGTCCACACGTTTGAAAATTTGCTGAATTTTTCCCACAGTAAATTGATGAATCATTGATAGCCTCCAAATTGCTTTAACGTATTATACAGCATCCGAAAACGTAGAACTCGTCAAAATTCACGAACGTTGCACAAAACACAATCTATGTCTCACAGCAACAAAAAACAGGCAAAAATGTCGTAAACTGCTTTCGACTGTTTCCAGGGCGCCATACTTCATGTGACTCGAATTTGAGTCGAATCATTTGATTGAAACACAGACTAGAAAACATCATGTTTTCTAGGTGCACAATTCTCCAGGTCAGCACTATCCCCTACTGCAGATATTACTGCGTTCGTATTGAGGGACCACCTACTAGGCCCCTTTTCCTATTAAATCAAAACTAAGTGCACACTCACTACTCAGATGACACGTGGATTTCAGATGAGTTGCTCTACTGCGAATGCCATTTACATGTTCACTCACTATATTTTACAAGTTTTAAATAACAAAATAGCACCGGTTGGCATTTTCTTTGACTGTGTGAATAACAAAATTGTCGTAGATAAATTGAAGTTCTGTGGTTCTGTGTGACTGATGGTACAGTCAATCGGTGGATAATGTTATATCTAACCAGAAGAATGTAGAAAGCTGCACTTCAACCAATGTAGACCAGGGACATAATTCTCATTGGTGAGAAGTCACATTTGATTTTCCTCAAGTCTGAATCTAAAGTCCGCTATCGTTCCTCACTTATGTAAACCACTTCCCTTCCAATGTACAATAAGCATAATTAGTTCTTTTGCAGATGACACTAGTAAGATAACAACCCAAACATATATACAGGAACAGAAGAAATGCTAAACAAAGTTTTTAAAAGTTTCATTGACTGATTTTCTGCAAATAATCTCACCATCACCTTTAAAGAGACACAACATATTCAGTTCGGCACATCTAGGCATGCTGCACCATTGATAAGTGTGACACATGATGAGGGAATTATAAATACGTTGGAAACTTCAAAATTCTTAGATGTCCCCATCAATTAAAATTTCAGCTGGAAGAAGAACATTTTGGAATTCCTAAAATAACTTAGTTCAGCCACAGTTTACACTTAGAATCATTACAAACCTTGGGGAGAGACAAATCAGGAAGCTGACATGTTTTTCACATTTTCATTCACATGGAATAAGTGCTCAAATGTTTTGAGGGATCAAGGGATCACAAATTTAGCATTGGAGGGCAGCATGGAGGGTAAAAATCGTAGAGGGATACCAAGAGATCAATACACTAAGCAGATTCAGAAGGATGTAGGTTGCAGTAGGTACTGGGAGATGAAGAAGCTTGCACAGGATAGAGCAGCATGGAGAGCTGCATCAAACCAGTCTCAGGACTGAAGACCACAACAACAACAACAACAACAAGTGCTCAAAAACGTGCTATAAGCAAATATGGTGCTCAGTCAGGATCATCTGGTAGACATCTGGTTAAGGAGTTTGTCATTCTGGCTACTCCTTGTCGGTATGTTTATTCCCTCATGAAGTTTGTTGTAAATAGGCCACTACAGTTCAAAAAGAACGATCATGTACGTAATTACAATAACAGAAGAAAAAAATGAGACTCATTACTCACATTAAAATGTCTTTAGTATCAACGGCGAAACAATAATATTTGATCACTTACCCAGACATATAAAATGTCTGACAGACAGCAAAGTAAAATTTTAAAACAAACTGAGAAAGTTTCTCCTTGACAACTCGTTCTATTCCGTAGAAGAATTTTCTGTTTTTCCTTAGCCTCATGCAGATTCCTAACCCCACGTAGATAGCTTCGAAAATTTATGATTGCTAATTTTTAATAGCTATGAAATTACTCTTGTGATTTAAAGTGAAACACGCGGGGCGCTTGCGGTAGATAATAGTTTGGAGGTGATGCATCAGTTATAAATTGCATGCGCCTCTCGTTTTTTTGTTGTAAATCGTACAAGAATCTTCACAGCTATTCAAAATTCACAGTCAAAAAATTTTAGGACCTTCTGTATGGGATTAGGAATACGTTTGGGACTATGAGAAATTCTTTTATACACTTCTCAGTCCCAAGGAAAAAGTTAAACATTAAAAACTGACTTTAATTAAGTGCTGGTTTTATACTTTTTGTTCGCCCCTGCCATGCGGAGGATTCTGGTTTGATTCCCGGTAGTGCCAAGGGGTAGGACGACTGACATGGGGTGCACTCAGCCTCATGAAATAGCAGCGGTATACAAAGTACCCTCCTCCACACACAAAACAAGAAATAAAGATAATTTTTATCATACAGTTCTATGCCAAAAGTTTCAAGTCTCTAGCTCATTAGGAAGAAAGTTTAAAACCAATTCTAATATTTGCAGCAAATTGACAGACAGAAAAGAAAGCGACCCCATGAAAAAGTGGTGAAAAGACATAATTTTTTATGTTTGCGGTTGTCAGCTCCTTTAAATGCTGCATACAGTAGTCACTGTTACCAATAGTCGCCCAATGTTAAAACTGCGGGTCTTGCCGTTCAGTCATTGTCACCGTAGTGGTGACAGTTTCTAAGCGGATGAGAGTGGTCAGAGGGTCACTTTCTTAAGGCATTTCCTGCACCTACGGATGCTGGAATAAGTTCATCCTAAATCTGATTCACTGTCTGTGTTGTTACGCATTTAACTATAAATTTTCGCGGGTTTGTTTATAAGCGGCGAAATCGTTCAGCAAAACTTCCTCGAATTCTAGTGGTAGACGCTGCAGTGGAGCGGTTGGGAATCGCGGAGAGGTTTATCGGAGAGGTTTACCGATAAAAACCCTGGAAAATACTTTCCAACAAGACTTAGACGACATATCGCTTCCTCCCATAAACAGCTCACGAAATGACGAAGAGGAGCGAATCAGAGTAAGTGGAGCACGCACGAAAGATTCCAGGCTGTCGTTCTCCCAACGCAGTGCTCACTAATAGAAAGTGAGAGAGTGTAAATGACGCTGGATCGAGAAATACCTTCCGCCACACACCGTAAAAGCGTCCTCTCACGGTACGAGAAAACATTCGTGGACGAAGAGCCGGTGCCGTCGCAGCGTGAAGTTCCGCATTGCATTCCATTACACTGCGGAGCGTGAGAGGAAGGATCTGTCATGTCAGATTTTTGCCTCGTTGAGAGGAACGTGGTCAGTGAGATGCAGCGTTGGTCTTACGTCACAAACAGAGCATGAAGAAGCCATACGGTACAAAATATATGGAGCTGGACCTTGTAATTGGAAGTTCTTATATTACAATGTATGTGGTATATATGTGAGCTCTTTTCAGGGACCAGCATCTCCCAAAAACATGTCATTCTTAGTACTATTTGTTACAACTAATTGGAGTGTAGTTAAACTCTTCCTGTATTTAAGCGTACTAGACTTAAGAGCTAAAGAAACTAGTACACCTGCCTAATATCGTGTAGGGCACCCGTGAGCACGCAGAAGTGCCGCAACACGACGTGGAATGGACTCGACTAATATCTGAAACAGTGCTGGAGAGAAATGACACCATTACTCGTACAGGGCTGTCCATAAATCGGTAAGAGTACGAGGCGGTGGGGATCTCTTCCGAACAGAACGTTGAAAGGTATTTCAGATATGCTCTTGAAGTTCATGTCTGGCGAGTTTGGTGGCCAGCGGAAGTGTTTAAACTCAGAAGAATTTTCCTGGAGCCACTCTCTAGCAATTCTGGACGCATGAGACGTGTCGCATTTTCCTGCTGGAATTTTCCAAGTCCAATTTGGCTCTGAGCACTATGGGACTTAACATCTGTGGTCATCAGTCCCCTAGAACTTAGAACTACTTAAACCTAACTAACCTAATGACATCACACACATCCATGCCCGAGGCAGGATTCTAACCTGCGACCGTAGCAGTCGCGCGGTTCCGGACTGAGCGCCTAGAACCGCTAGACCACCGGGGCCGTCTTTTCCAAGTCCGTCGGAACGCACAATGGACGTGAATGGATGCAGGTGATCAGGACGGATGCTTACGTACGTGTCACCTGTCAGAGTTGTTTCTACACGTATCAGGACTCCCATATTATTCCAGTTGCACACACTCCACCCATTAAACAACCTCCACCAGCTTGAACAGTCCCCTGCTGACATGCAGGGTCCATGGATTCATACTGTTGTCTGTACATCCGTACACGTCCATCCGCTCGATTCATTTTGAAACGAGATTCGTCCGACCCGGCATCGTGTTTCTAGTCAACAACAGTCCAATGTCGGTGTTGACGGCCCCAGGCGACGCGTAAAGCTTTGAGTCGTGCCGTCATCAAGGGTACACCAGTGGCACCGAAGGCTCATATCGATGACGTCTCGTTGAATGGTTTGCACGCTGATACTTGTTGATGGCCGAGCATTGAAATCTGCAGCAATTTGCGGAAGGGTTGCACATCTGTCACGCTGAATTATTCCCATCAGTGGCCATTGGTACCGTTGTTGCAGCATCTTTTTCCGGCCGCAGCAGTGTCGGAGATTTAATGTTTTAACGGATTCGTGATATTCATGGAACACTCGTGAAATAGTCATACTGTAAAATCCTAACTTCATCGTTATCTCGGAGATGCATTACCTCATCGCTCGTCGGCCGACTATATCACCACGTTCAGACTCAGGTAAATGTTGATAAGCTGCTATTGTAGCAGCAGTAATCGATCTAACAACTGCGCCAGACACTTGTTGTCTTATATAAGCCTAGGCGTTGCCAACCGCAGCGCCGTGTTCTGCCTGTGTAAATATCTGTCTATTTGAATTCGTATGCCTATACCAGTTTCTTTGGCACTTCAGTGTATAAAAGTGTGCCGATTCGACGATTTTGGTGGAAACTGTTGTAGTTAAATGTCAAGTAAATATATCTGTGGCAACACTCTTTAGACAGTTGTATAAGTTACATAGCGAGCATCTTAGCTGTTGCAGTCGTCTTGCAGCAGTAGCGTAACAATGACGCCAGTTGTTCAGGGAAAGGTAGCAGATTTGTGTCTGGGTACCAACAAATTTTTTTTGACATTATGTTTTCTGAAAGATTCTGGGACTTAATTACTAATAATATGATCTGCTTTAATCGTTGTTATTCACTGTACATAATGCGTTTCCTGCAATTCTTATTGCGTAGGCCAACGACTGGAATGTTTACTCAGTGGCCAGAAAACTTGACGTAACTGCCGGTCTGTGTCACAAAGTTGCAAAAGTTAGACAATGTAAGTTGTTGCTATTATGAAACTTTCTTAAAAGATATATACATATGCCTTAGTATTATGTACTACCTTATGTTTGTATTTTACTGGCAAACATCTTTTGCCACTTATGGTGAGTTATTTTTAAGTAATCTCCTGTTCCATTCGAATGAAATGAAGAAACTAATCTCAATCTTGAAGTCACTGTGATGAAGTATGTTACTTCAGTGTGATTATAGTCAATATAAAATCATGAATGAAGGCGGAAATAAACATTAGACACTACACCTTAACTGTATTCAATTTAAAAGTGATAATATGATGTAGATTCAATTGATTTGACGACCAGTCTCTACTTGTCTACTTGTACGTATCTCAGATCGTTGTGCATCACATGTAGTGCTCCTGGACCAGCGACTGGCTGTTCAAAGCATCGACGAGTCCGGAATCTTGTTCGTGGTTAATGCTACACTTCTTCGACGATCACTTTAAGAGTTCAAGCAACTATTTGATGGGCGACCATTTTCGTAAACAAGCTGTGTGATTAGCGCACCAGATAGCGCCAACTGTCGCTGACGAGCGCTACGGTCGAAAATCACGATCAGGAGCACGTTCTGTGACATGTAGCAGATCGTTCAGGAGCGTGCATCAGCCACGACGGATGCCACGTTTGGCGTGCCTCGCAATGGGAAACACTTCCCGTCTGACGTCGGCCGTCCTTTAGGGTATAAATGTAGATGAATATGAAGATTTTGATGTACAGGTATATATAATACAGCTGAAATGAGTAAAAGTACGTTTCCGTCCATTCACACGACGTGTGGTTAACTAACAAATAATTCGCTCATATTTACACTGAAGTGACAAAAGTTGTGGACTACCTCCTGATGTCGTGTCAGACCGCCTTTTGCCAGGCGTAGTGCAACAACTCGACCTGGGGCGTCCTCAACAAGTCGTCGTAAGTCCCAATTAGAAAAATATTGACCCTAGCTCCCTTTATAGCCGTCCATAATTGCGGAGGAGAGGGGGAGAGGGAATGGAGGGAGTGCAGGATTTTGTGCACAATCTGACCTCTCGATTAAGTTCCGTAAATGTTCGGTGTGATTTATGTCGATCGATGTGGGTTGCCAAATCATTAGCTCCAACTGTACGTAATGTTCCTCAGACCATTCGTGAACAATAGCAGGCCGGTGACAACTGTGGCAACATGAATTCCATGAATGGCTGCCAATGGTCTCCAAGCAGTCGAACATAACCATCTTTAGTCGATGATCGGTTTAGTTGAACCAGAGGACCCTGTCTATTCCATGTAAACACAGCCTGCACCACGATGGAGCTGGCACCAGCTTGTACAGTGCCTTGTTGACAACTTAGGCCCATGGCTTCCTCGGGTCTGCGCCACACTCGAGCCCTAATATCAGCTGTTACCAACTGAAATCGTGACTAAACTGACCAGACAACAATTTTCTGCAAGGTTAGGGTCCAAAGGAAATGTACACGAGCCCATGAGAGGCGCTGCATGCGGTTTCGTGTTCTTAGCAAAGACACTCGCGTCTGTCGTCTACTGCCAAAGCCCATTAACGCAAAATGTTGCTGCACTGTCCTAACGGAGACGTTCGTTGTAAATCCCACATCGATTTCTGCGGTTATTTCACGAAGTGTAGCGATAACTCTACGCAAACGGCGCTGCTCTCGGTCGGTAAGTGAAGGCCGTCGGCCACTGCGTTGTCTGTCGTGGGAGGTAATGGCTGAAATTTGATGTTCTCTGCACGCTCGTGACACTGTGTATCTCGGAACACTGAATTCACTAATGATTTCCGGCATGGAATGTGCCACGCGCCTTTCTCCAACTACCATGCATTGGTCATTGTCTGTCAGTTTACCGAGCGAGGTGGCGCAGTGGTAGTACACTGGACTCGCATTCGGGAGGACGACGGTTCAATCCCGCGTCCGGCCATCCTGATTTAGGTTTTCCGTGATTTCCCTAAATCGCTCCAGGCAAATGCTGGGATGGTTCCTTTGAAAGGTCACGGCCGCCTTCCTTCCCTAACCTGCTGAGACCGATGACCTCGCTGTTTGGTCTCCCCCCCCCCCCCCCCAAATAATCTAATCCAATATCCAATCTGTCAGTTTCCATCGAGTGGCCATAATCACATCGAAAACCTTTCCACGTGAATTACCAAGGTACAAATGACAGCTCCGCTAATGTACAAATTTTTTATATCGAGCCTACGCGACACTACCTCCATGCAGATGTGCGTTCGGTATCCCGTGACCTTTGTTATCTCATCGTACGTAGAATCCGCATCACGGCTACCGTTCCACTGGACAGTGCCAATGTCACCTCTCTCTCAACCAGCAAATAATTTTGTCCCCAGCACGTGGCCATATACTGGCGAGGAGTCCATAACCAGTGTTTATTATTTTTGTCTGTGTTAAAAATTTGATGTTACTATGAATTAGCTTGCTATTATATTTACCTCATCTGGAAGTTACATAGAACGATTCTAAGTGACAAAACATCTTCCGCGACAGTTTGATCCAGTAACATGGCCAGCTGTGTGCTGACCACTAAGGGAACAGCTTTGGTATTCCGAAATTCAATTAAGAAACTTACCTTAATTACGCTTGTGCGTTCCTCTCTGGAATCTACGGGTGGGGCGGACAGAGGAGATGGATTTCGTTCCGACTGTTACAACACCCCAATTTAACCAAAGCTCGCGACTCATTTTTTCGTGCCCATGTTTTAATGACGGTGTACTACGAGCATCGATTGCAAATGAAGTAATTCTGGGAACAGGTACCACTTTTCCAACGCTACGTGACAAATGTTAAAAAAAAGGAAAGAATGTTTGTCTGGAATTCCTAACACCTGCCAGCTGAATGAAGGAAATTAAACTGTGCAGCAGTGTCGACCCAAAATGTAGCGTATTACAAAATACCATGTTGCCACAGATCTGGAGATCTGGTAAAGGTGAAACGGCAGCTTTTTTGGATCATATTTTTACCAATTTCGTTTTTCCTTGTCTTTTGTCAGTGCCTTTGTTCCCATACAGACATTATGCACGGCGTTGTCAATAACGTACGCTAAATATTAAAGTTATTGTCTGTCTCCATAATGTTTCCTGTTGCTGTTTTGCTCTGTTCATTACCGATTACTCAAGGGCTGCTTGCAGAATAATAAATACATGTACCTCATCATTTGCAAGATGAAAAATTTTGTGTCTGTATGTTATGGGGATTCTTATCTTATGTCGCAACATTACGAGGTTCTATATTCCAGATTTCCTCACTGTCCGCTTTGAACTGAAGACCGTTTCTCGCAACTGTGGACAATTCTTTGACGTAGGTATTCTGAAATATTGCTTCCTAGGAAAAATGACATGATCTTGTAATGCGTTTACCCTTCTTATTTGTTCATTAGCTCTTAGTTCTTATTTTTAGGATTCCATACCTAAATAGGTAAAAGCAGGACTTTTACAGATCCGTCTGTCTACCCTTCTGTTAAAACCTCATTTTCTCAGAAATGGGTAGAGATAGCAGGTTGAAAGTGATGTCAAATCCTAAGGGCTAAGGTTACTTTGCAGTTTAAAAAAAATTAAACTTCGAAGTCATTGCAGTCAAAAGACAAGGTCACATGCGTCACATATTTTGCTACTGGCAAACTTACTTATCAAAAACCACCAAAAAAAAAAACCGTCCGTATCCCTCACTACGGTTTAGATGTGCTAAACAGATCACGGGTCGGTCTAAAACTTCGGCTGCAAAATACAGTTTAATTCACAAGGTGAGGTGTGCGGGAGCGAATGTAATGGATGATGGCAAAGCTGAAGAGAATCCACGCAGTCATCGCAAATGAGATACGAGAAACTGATGCGTGACAGATGGCCCACAGCAAAAAAGGGACAGTGGACTTTTAATGACACTTCGAGGCTCATTTCTAAGAGATAAAAGGCTCTATTGGTATCCAACGTCCCATCGATTACGAATCATTACAGACGGCCAGACGTAGATTGCTGAAACAAATCGACTTTGTCCTTTCCAGGAATATCACTGGGGTTTTAACGGTCGTTATCACTCTCGCTAGCTCTTGTTTTACCACTGAAATCTCGCATGATTCAAAACTAAGATGGAAGAAATTAGGTCACCTCGTTATCATCACAGTGTAATAGGACATGCAAGTACTTGAATTATCTTTTGCGAAACATTGTGGACAGTATTACGTCGATTCTACAGGAAAATTAGGTCTGAGTGAAACACTAGTCTTTTATCTGTTTGTATATACTTTCACTCCATAACGAAGTGAATTCCTGGCACAATGTACGAACACAACGAGCGCCCCCTAAACTTGCTTTGAGAAATCCTCAATGATCTCTGGAGGCTGGGAACTTGTTGTTGTGGTCTTCATTCCGCAGACTGTTTTGATACAGCTCTCCACGCCACTCTATGCTGTGCAAATCTCTTCATGTCCGAAAAATTACTGCAGCTTACATCCTACTGAATTTGCTTACTGTATTCATCTCTTGGTCTCCCTCTACAAGTTTTACCCCTCCCCCTCTCCCCCTCCGCCCACAATTTCTATACTAAACTGGTGATCCTCTATCTCAGAATGAGTTCTGTCAACCGACCCTTCTTCCAGTCAGGCTGTGCCACAATTTTCTTTTTCTCAGCACTTCTGTTAAGTACCTTCTCATTAATTAGGCGATCTACCCAACTAATTTTCAGCATTCTTCTATAGTACCACATTTCAAAAAGTTCTATTCTCTTCGTGTCTAAACTGCTTATCGTCCATGTTTGACTTCCGTACGTGGATACATTCCATGCAAATGCTTTAGAAAAACTTCCTAACACTTCAATCTATATTGTATTTCATCAAGTTTCTCTTCTTCAGAAACTCTTTCCTTCTCATTGCCAGTCTGCATTTTATATCCTCTCTGCTTCGGCCAACCTCATTTACTTTTCTACCCAGATAACAAACCTCGCCTCGGTTTCTAATTTAATTATCACAGCATCACCAGATTTAATTCGACTACATTCCATTATCTTTGTCTTGCTTTTGTTGTTGTTCTTTTCATAACCTCCTCTGAAGACACTCTCCATTCCGTTCAATTGCCCTTCCAAGTCCTTTTCTGTCTGTAATAAACTCACGATGTCATCGGCAAACCGGAAAGTTTTTATTTCTTCTCCCTGAACTTAAATTCCTACTCCAGATTTTTCTTTTGTTTCCTTTGCTGTTTGCTCAGTGTACATATTGAATAACATCGGAGATAGCTTACAAGCTTGTCTGACTTCCTTCTCAACCACTGCTTCCCTTTCATTCCCCTCGACTCTTGTAAGTGCCGTCTCGTTCGAGTACAAGTTGTAAGCACTACCTGCTTCCTCTATTGCCTTCAGAATTTAAAAGAGGGTGCTGTAGTCAACGTTGTCGAACGCTTTTTCTAAGTCCACAAAAGCTATGACTGGCTCTCTCAAGGCTATCAGTAGGTCTGACGGGATGTCGTCTACTTCCGGGGTCTTTTTACGACTTAAGTTCTTCAGTATTATTGCATATTCTTTTCGCAGTATCACATCTCGCATCGTATCTACTTTCCCAACCCATGAACTTCGTTACAGAAACTGTCTATCTGACAGCAGCTCGTGGTCTATTGGCGAGCATTGCTTTTTGGCGTTCCTGGGGCATTTAGCTGCCTTCACGAAGTTCTCTCAGAAGCTGGACAGGATCTATATTTAGGAACAAATGTAATTCCTGACGAGTCTGCAATGTATTGTCATCGACTAGGTCTGAAACTCGTCTCCGGTCCCTGTCTGTCAGAATCTTTTTACGACCACTGTTGTTACGCCACGTTAGTCGGTTGCAAGTTGTACAGCATCTCGTACACCAGCAAATTTGGTAACTTTGTTCGCAGAGTCTGTACAGACATACCCAAACACGATAGCTCGTTTAAGCTATTCCGAATCCACACCTCACTGCACTGGTTTAATACAGACTTTTGACACACACACACACACACACACACACACACACACACACAAACACGCATCACTGCCATGGTAAATGTCAGGTACTTGCTTGATATATACCACCTACGTCGCTCCAAATTGACTTGTTTGCTGCTATAAAGACGTAAATAACGTTTTTTACTTTCAACTTAGTTAAATGAAGAGGTCATAATGATTCAGGCCTAAGGCAAAAGAGGAAATGTTACAGTATAGCAAAGTAAAGATTTGGAAAAACCTGTAAATCAAGTTAATAACTATCAATGATTTAAAATATCCTTACGTTACTTGTAACCTCCCCGCAATAAAATTTGTCTAAATTAACGGAATAATAAAATGAGCCAAGCGTAACCTCCTTGCAAAATTAAAGAATAAAAATTGCGCATATGTAAACTCCCCACAAAATATCGTTAAGGGATGAAGATTGATCACAAACCCACAATAACATTAATTAAATAATGAACCATGAACTGAATGTAACAACTCAACAGCAATGATTAAACCTGACAAATTTTATAAGGACAGCAGCGCTGACCTACGGCCCTGTAAAATAATTAAACCAAAATTCTTACCGCAGTAAAACTGCATCTATATCTGCTCTTATTTTTCGGCATAGCTTCGTGCAATGCTGTCTTATATTTAATTTTGATTCTTGGAGGGAATTCATAGGATATATTATTTAGCTTGAAATGAATCTTTTTCTTTAAATGAGTTACTTTATAAAAAGTTATTATTGGGGCATCATTTTGAACAAATTAATTACAATTAACATACGTTATTAGCTGAGCGCAATGCTGCTTCATTACCTTCTAAAATAATATACATATCGTCCACCACATTCCTGACCAGACTCGTGGGCAGAGCACACCGCGGACGCATGCCGACTCGCTACACACTAGCACTGACTGAGTACAACTATCCAACTGTCTACTCCCTGTGCCGACTCGCCACACACAACTCTCGCGCGGTCAAGCGCAGACTAGCCACGATAAATAACTCTCTGGTCAGAGATTCTGTCATGCCTCGCCATCGCTGGTAATGAATACATATGAAACGTACGCGTTTCATAACCCTCCACCGGGGGGGGGGGGGGGGGGGCAAAAATTTGGCAGCGATGGTGAGTCATTTGGACTTGCCATGAGCAACAAATTTTTTCTTAACTAATTAACTTTACAATTACAGAATATATACAGATATATATATATGTGTAGAACATGAAGTAAATATAGTGCACATGCACTGAGTACAGAACATATCAGGCAAAGACAAAATATATACAATGAGTACAAAACATATTCACAAATGGCAAAAGTGCACACGCACAGTAGTACAGAACATATCAGCAAATCACAAAAAATGTATATGCAAAGAGTAGAAAACATGTTAACAAAATGACAAAAGTGCACATGCGCTGTAGTTCAGAACATATCAGCAAATCACAAAATGTATAGGCCATGAATACAAATCATGATAAAAAAAATGATTTTTAATATGTTACTAGAATTAGGATAGGAAAGGGAAGGACTGCGTCATGGTTGTAGCACTTTAGGTTGCACGCAGCTGCATTGAAAGTCCATATCTTTCTACAGAAGCACAACACCAAGTGAGGCAATCTAAAGTTCTTTTCCCAGAAGTATTAATCAGCGTAGCCAAGACACTGAAATGCCGTAGTAATATTCCATGTTATCCTTTTGGTAGTAGATTAGGTACACCAAACGGTGGGACCATAATAGCATCTCATCGCTCATTGTGGTGGACAGCATGTCGTGTCAACACCACGTTCTTGTGTGTTACAGCAACGTAGAATTAGTGCAAAAACCAAATATAGTGTTCCATGATCATGAGGATATACAGGACAAACGGATATTGCAGTAATTCCAGGTAATTAGGTTAGAAGGTGAAGGACATTAAGTCACGTACTAGTCTTCATTGAGAATTACACTAGTAATGGGTGGCACTCATTGCCCAGTCATTGAACATTTCTGTACCATGTACGTAGTATTACAGAATAATGTTCATGAGTAACTTTACAGAGAACATTGGCACTCATTGCCTAATTACAAACCATCAGAAATCATTTACACAGAACATTGGCATTCATTGCCTAATTACAAACCATCAGAAGTCATTTACAGAGAACATTGGCACTCATTGCCTAATTACAAACCATCAGAAGTCATTTACAGAGAACATTGGCATTCATTGCCTAATTACAAACCATCAGAAGTCATTTACAGAGAACATTAGCACTCATTGCCTAATTACAAACCATCAGAAGTCATTTACAGAGAACATTGGCATTCATTGCCTAATTACAAACCATCAGAAGTCATCATTGAAAATGAGTTAATAAATGGCATAATTAATCTAATTATTGTAAACATTGTCTTCATAGTTCATCTTATTACATTAATCTGTGGCATTCATTTGCCAGTTACAAAGCATTTTTTGTGCTAGCAATGCATTGCGTTGGGTTCGATAATTAATAATAATATTTGCTTTTGAGTTATTGCTCAAATGAAGATGTGTAACGTCATTCGTCATGAGTCAGCTGTATCAAGATTATGACACAAGTAGAGTATATGTAATCACATTCATAAATGACATGGGTTTAATGAACAACTGCTTATAGTACATTAATTTCATGAATAATTTATCCTGCAAAATATACAAAAATGGATTATTAGACTGAAAGAAGAAACGCATTTTATGCTGAAAAGTAGTGAACTTCGAATTAACAGGTAGTGAAATGTGTATAAAATGTGTTCCCTAGCTGTCGTTTCCAAAACCTTCAGTCATAATACTATGCAATACAACACATACTGTCAAAACGAACTGCAACAAATACTTAAATAACTACAGAGCATAAATACATAAACTTCAACATCATCCTCATCTGTAAAGAAAAAACTTCATTATCCATGACTTCATTATCATAACTCCATTATTATCATCACCTGTAAAGAAAAACTTCATTATTCATAGCTGCATATTCTTCATCATTATTCATCACCATTCATTATCATCTGCAAAAAAAAAAAAATCACTTCATTATTCATTACATAACTATTCCTTATTTCTAGCATATTTCCTCACTAAAACTAAGATGTGAAGTTTTGTCTGACAGCCTGCATCAATCGCTTCGTATTCTGAAAGAAAAAATTAGTTAAGACTGCTATTCTACGATGTGTATAGTATATTCTTGTTAATGCTTGTTAATTGTGATCCATTTACTCTTCCTCATAAGGTTTTTGCATCTTCTTTCGTTTATTCCGTAGGTGAAATTCCCATTTCTGTTTAATTTATTTCCTTTACACGTTATTTCTTTCTGAAAATATACCCATTAGATAAAAACTGGTTTATAGTGATATAATTAAGCATACAGCATAGCATGACAGAAAACGTAATATGTCAAAAAATATAGACAGTGTTCAGATGCAAAAATGTACACAGAATATCATAATGCAGCAGCAAAAAATGTAAAAATAGTCACGCTGTTGAGATATCATAGGGCAAAAATGTCAAAGTGAACTGGTGTTTGCTATATCTTAACTATTTCATAATGCATACAAACAAACAGGAAAACAATCATACATACATAAAAAATGGAAAATGGGCACGGTCTGATGTGTAACGGCGAGAAAAGCGACCTGCTAACCTTACCTTGCCGGGCACTTGCCAAAAAAAAAAAAAAAAAAAAAAAAACGACAATCGTTGTACGGTCTGATGTGTAACAAGGAAAGCGACCTGCTAACCTTACCTTGCCGGGCACATGCCAAGAAAAATACGACAATCATCAGTAACTATTCACATGAATATAATTGTATAAGTGGTCATAAAAATTAGGAAATGGCACTACAGCATGTTAAATCATAAAGTATCTTCATTAAATAAAAGGTTTAATATTCGATATGTGGTGGTTTCCTTTCGATTTTCTGGTTCTCAAAGTTTCGACGTGTACAACGTTGGGGTGAGGAATGCTGCGAATCCGATATGGACCTGCGTATAGAAGTTCAAATTTACTGCACCTAACTTTTATTTTGTTGGATAAATAGTGTGTACGTACTAATATCTTCTGTCCAACGTGAAAGTCACGGCGTATACAAACCTGTTTTTGTTGTCTTCTCCGGCGCTCTGCGGCACGTTTGATGTTGTTCAGCGCAATGTCAATTATTTCATGGTGTCGTAGTCGACGAGATGTAGGAAATGTTACTAATTCTTTAATTTTGTTAGGTGGTTCAACATTTTTCAGTATAACAGACGGAGATAGCATAGTAGATTCATTCGGTATGGAATTAATTACATCTTGGAATGAGAGTATGTGTGTGTCCCAATCAATATGTTTTTTATGGCAGTAAATTCTACACAGTTTACCAATTTCTTTCATTATTCGTTCACAAGGGTTCGAAGAAGCATGGTACCTGGATATATATATCGGAGAAATGTTTCTAGCTCGTAACATACGTGTCCATATAGCAGATCGAAACTGTGATCCATTGTCGGAAATTACTTTCAACACATGCCCTACATGAAACAGAAATGTTTTCCAAATGCTTTCGAAACAGTTTTAGCAGTAGCTTTGCGTAACGGAGTGAAGGTAACAAATTTTGAAGTGAGTTTTACAGGGACAAAGATGTAGCAAAACTTCTATTAGTTCTGGGAATCGGACCAAAAATGTCTACAGCGGCCATATGTCTTAATTTAACAGATACAATGGGATGTAATGGAGGAATATGAGAAGTTGTGTCTGACTTAACTTTCTGGCAGATATTACATGACGCTAAAACTCGTCGAATACGCTTCTCCATGTTCGTAAAATAACAGTTCTGTCTCAGTATAAGAAAACATTTTCTGGCTCCGTAATGTGCGTAACTTAAATGAGTATACCAGATTAATTTGTTAACAAGTTCGTCAGGAATGCATAATAACCTATTGTTGCTGTCAGGATGAGAGCGGCGAAACAGAATGTCATTGCGTACAGTGTAATGGTTTCTAATGGTAACATTTTTCCTATCTTGCCTGAGGTGTTTAATCTCTTTCCACACGTTGTCTTTATTCTGCTCTTGTGCTATGTCTTGTAATGACGACGAAATGAAATTTTCAAATGCAACTTGTTGAATGTACATGACGCTGAAATTTGCTTTGCAGAAGTTGGTTGCGATGACTTGCTGATTGTTGCCGAGAGAACGAGATAGTGCGTCTGCTACAACAATTTGTGTGCCTGGAATGTGAACAATTGTAAAATTAAATTCCTGCAAATTCAGCTCCATCCGAACGGCAGAAAGTACACAGCATTTCTCTGTTTTGGTGACTGTTATCAATTTTGTAAATTACCATTCGGTTTAACTATTTCTTCAGCAGCTTTTATTCGCGGTTTGAACACAATACTTCCGACAGAACTTAAAGACAGAATTACAACGTACGTAGGCGACATTCTTATTGCAGAAGCTAACTGGTCTGAACACAATTTGATTCTTGAACGACTGTTGCAAACTTTTCGTGCACGAGGACTCACAGTTAATCTCAGTAAATCGCACTTGGGCAAAACTTCTATAAAATTTCTTGGACATGTAATTTCAGCAGAGGGCATTGCGCCTGACCCGGAAAAACTTCAAGCTTTACGTGACTTTACTGTTCCTGCGACGAAAAAACTACTACGCAGTTTTTTGGGTTTAACTAACTTTTTTCGTAAATTTATTCATTACTCTGCTTTAGACACACCTAGGTTATGTCAATTGACAGGTAAAAACACTATTTGGTCTTGGGATAGGCAAGCACATTCTGAATTTGTGAACCTGAAAGAAGCCTTGTTGAATGCACCACTTTTATCACACCCAGATCTTACCAGAAATTTTTCTATTGCCACCGACAGCTCTAACACCGCTTTAGGCGTACATATTTTTCAGGAAATTGAAGAAGATGGCTGTACTGTAATTAAAAACATAGCATTTGCAAGTCGCATTCTATCATCTGCTGAGCGAAATTATTCTGTTACAGAACTTGAAACATTATGTGTTGTTTGGGCTTTTACGAGATTAACCTCCCCGCAATAAAGTTAGTCTATATTAACGGAATAATAAAATGAGCCAAGCGTAACCTCCTTGCAAAATTAAAGAATAAAAATTGCGCAAATGTAAACTCCCCACAAAATATCGTTAAGGGATGAAGATTGATCACAAACCTACAATAACATTAATTAAATAATGAACCATAAACTGAATGTAACAACTCAACAGCAATGATTAAACCTGACAAATTTTATAAGGACAGCAGCGCTGACCTACGGCCCTGAGAAATAATTAAACCAAAATTCTTACCGCAGTAAAACTGCATCTATATCCGCTCTTATTTTTCGGCATAGCTTCGTGCAATGCTGTCTTATATTTAATTTTGATTCTTGGAGGGAATTCATAGGATATATTATTTAGCTTGAAATGAATCTTTTTCTTTAAATGAGTTACTTTATAAAAAGTTATTATTGGGGCATCATTTTGAACAAATTAATTACAATTAACATACGTTATTAGCTGAGCGCAATGCTGCTTCATTACCTTCTAAAATAATATACATATCGTCCACCACATTCCTGACCAGACTCGTGGGCAGAGCACACCGCGGACGCATGCCGACTTGCTACACACTAGCACTGACTGAGTACAACTATCCAACTGTCTACTCCCTGTGCCGACTCGCCACACACAACTCAACTCTCGCGCGGTCAAGCGCAGACTAGCCACGATAAATAACTCTCTGGTCAGAGAGTCTGTCATGCCTCGCCATCGCTGGTAATGAATACATATGAAACGTACGCGTTTCATATTGCACCATCTTTTGAAAAATCGACAAACACTTCATTGGTAGACGCACCCAGATATGCTCAGTCGATACAACTGAAATCCCATTTTTCGGGACAGTGACGCTTAAGACACCTTAAGATACAGATTTTAATAAGACACTTTTCCGTTCAACGAAAATATACTTTCAATAGTGTGCAGTATATCATGTGATCAAAAGCATCCGGGTATGACATCACGAGCGGCGTTTAGGGTAAGTATGGTTTGTGTTTGCAGTACACTTGGTTGGGTGACTGTAAATGCCAAGGTAGTGGCGTAATGTTGCTGAACTATGTGATTTAAACCGTCCGCACGCGGGACGAGGCAGCTAATGTTGACGTGGACGCGGACGGGACGTCCGAACGCACGTGGGTGAGCGCTGTTAACACACGGGACGAGATGGTTAACGTGATTTGCACTGTTAGTGCTCCCCAGAGGCAGTTGTCGGCTTTATTTTGCTCGAAAACCACACAGTTCCCTAAGAAAGTGCACACACTTAAAATAACAGCGCTAACTTTGTTATCTGTTAGCGATTGGCGAAGAAGAACGGAGAAAATAGCGAAGATGATTCTGGACTCGTCGATGGCTTGAAAAGCCAATTGCTGGTAGAGGAACACTACATAATGCTGTACAATGATGTGAAGTACCTACCACCGGAAGATATTCGCAAAGTCAACTGAATTTTCATCATATTTTCGGTTTTAAACTGGATATAGCTAAGGTACAGTGTCTAACATCTGCATGCGCATGCACAATATCGAAATTCGCCATGTCGCATTGATTACCAACACTCCAAAATAACGTACTTCATCACATAGATTTCAACATTGAGATTCATTTCCCAATTTCATTCGAATGAAGGAGAGACATTTTGCTGGAGCTGCTCACTATCATTGAAAAACGTATTTACTGGTAAGATACAAACATGATCCTGTTGATAAATCCAGAGAAAGATCACAATAGCATAAACTGCCAGTATGTAACTCGTGTTTACTTTCGGACTTAAACCGGCAGACACGTTAAGATGTATGGCCACTGGGAAACGTTAGAGCCATTGGCCTTCTCAACAAGAGTGGCAGCAACTACATTATTTATAATAAATTGCATCGCCTTTCAAATAATACATATATTAAATGAATAAGAAATACTCAACCAAAAGGTGAAGAAGAGATTACCTTTACTTTACAGCGCATAACTCTCGGCGGTATCAAATCTGCCACAGTTTCAACAGAAGTGCTGAAATTCTAGATCTTACGTACACCAACTGTGGGACTGTATCTACAAATGTCAGTATTTGATATTAAATATGCAACTTTTTTTTCAAAAGCCATGCTGTTGATAGATCATCACTGAGATGTAACACTGAAACAGTATACTTTCGTAGTACACAAGTCATAACACTAAAAACATCGACTACAAGAAGCCGTTATCTACCGATTTTATCGTAAAGAACCGTAGTTAAATGGTGCGCATTCGAGAGATCTTTAATTCGCTGATGCCTTGAAATAGCTTATATTCGTACCACATAGTACATGAGATTGAAACCTATCGAAAACGATGTTTAACGCCATACACGGCGACTCGTATATCCCGCTTGTGACGTAAGACAATGTCGCATCTCACTGGCCACATTCCTCTCCACGAGGCAAAAATCTAACTTAAAAGAGTTCTTATTTCACGCCTCGTAGAGTAGTCGAAAGTGGAGTACCACGCTCCTCATCCATGGCAAGTGTTGCACGGCCGTTAACAACCACTCGACGACTTGGATATTCTTAATTGAAGGGGAACAGAGGGGGCATGCCGAGCTTGCTGAGCATATTCGTGTCTGTAATTGCTTTCTGAATCGTTAAAGCCTCTGATGATATCTGCAACATTGGAAGCCGAAACGCTAGGCAGAGAATAATGCTTTGTACATCAGCCTAGTGCCCATCAAACAAATACCTGTAGTTTTGTCATGGCTGACTGTCCCAACGATGTAGTGGGGTCTTGTTTTGACTCAAATCTTTCAGGATACTGTCATATTCTTCCCATAATATCTCATCTTCATCTCTTTTAACCGTTTTTAATTTCTATACATCGTATACAAATTGATATTTTTCTTCGACAGCTCTTCTGCTGTATTTTTTCACCTTCCAGCCTTCCCTTCTTTCCTCAAATAAAAGGACATAGTTCTAAGGACATTGTAAAGTCTCAGACATCTATGATGTACGCTGAAGAGCCAGAGAAACTAGTACGCCTGCTAATATCGTGTAGCAACATGACGTGGCATGGACTCGACTTACGTCTGAAGTAGTAGTGGAGGGAATTGACACTGTGAATCCTGTAGGGCTATCCATACAACCGTAAGAGTACGAGGTGGTGGAGATCTTTTCTGAAGAGCACGTTACAAGGTTTCCCAGATATGTTCAATAACGTTCATGTCTGGGGAGTTTGGTGCCCAGCGGTGCCCAGAAGAATGTTCCTGGAGCCGCGCTGTAGCAATTCTGGACATGTGGGGTTTAGCAAAGTCCTGCTGAAATAGCGCAAGTCCGTCTGATTGCAGAATGGACATGAAAGGATACAGGTGATCAGACTGGATGCTTACGTACGTGTCTCCTGTCAGAGTCGTATCTAGACATATTAGGGGTCCAATATCACTCCAACTGCACACGTCCCACACCACTACAGAGCCTCCAAGAGCTTGAACAGTCCCCTGCAGACATGCAAGGTCCGTGTATTCATGAGGTTTTCACCATACGCGTACACGTCAATCCGCTCGATAAAATTTGACCAGGAGACATGTTTCCAGTCATCAACAGTCCAATGTTGGTTTTGACGGGCCCAAGGGAGGCATAAATCATTGTGTAGTGCAGTTATAAAGCGTACACGAGTGGGTCTACGTGGCAGGGTTGCACTTCTGCCACGTTGAACGATTCTCTTCAGTCACTTTGGGTACCGTTCTTGCAGGATCTTTTTCCAGCCGCAGCGATGTCGGAGATTTGATGATTTACTGGATTCTTGATATTCACGGTACATTCGTCAATTGGTCGGACGGTAAAGTCCCCGCTTTATCGCCACCTAGGAGATGCTGCGTCCCACCGCTCGTGCATCGACTGTAACACCACGTTCAGACTCCCTTAACTCTTGATAAGCTGCCACTGCGCAGCAGTAACCGATCGAACAACAGCACCAGACTCTTGTCGTCTGATATAGACGTTGCCGACCGCAGCCCCGTATTCTACCGGTTTACATGTCACTGCATTTGAATACGAATGCCTATTCGCTTTTCGTTGCCGCTTCAGTGTATACAGGGTGGTCCACTGATCGTAACCGGGCCAAATATCGCACGAAATAAGCGTCAAACGAAAAAACTACAAATAACGAAACTTGGCTAGCTTTAAGGGGGAAACCAGATGGCGCTATGGTTGCCCCGCTAGATGGCACTGCCATAGGTCAAACGGACATCAAATAGGAACCCCCATTTTTTATTACATATTCGTAAAGTACGTAAAGAAATATGAATGTTTTAGTTGGACCACTTTTTTCGCTTTGTGATAGATGGCACTCTAATAGTCACAAACATATGGCTCACAATTTTAGACGAACAGTTGGTAACAGGTAGGTTTTTTAAGTTAAAATACAGAACGTGGGTAGAGTTGAAGATTTTATTTCGGTTGTTCCAATGTGATACATGTACCTTTGTGAACTATCATTTCTGAGAACGCATGCTGTTACAGCGTGATTACCTGTAAATACCACATTAATGCAATAAATGCTCAAAATGATGTCCGGCTACCTCAATGCATTTGGCAAAATGTGTAACGACATTCCTCTCAACAGCGAGTAGTTCGCCTTCAGTAATGTTCGCATATGCATTAACAATGCGCTGACGTTTGTTGTCAGGCGTCGTCGGTGGATCACGATACCAAATATGCTTCAACTTTCCCCACAGAAAGAAATCCGGGGACGCCAGATCCGGTGAACGTGCGGGCCACGGCATGGTGCTTCGACGACCAATCCACCTGTCATGAAATATGCTATTCAATAACGCATCAACCGCACGCGAGCTATGTGCCGGACATCCATCATGTTGGAATTACATCGCCATTCTGTCATGCAGTGAAACATTTTGTAGTAACATCGGTAGAACATTACGTAGGAAATCAGCATACATTGCACCATTAGGTTGCCATCGAAAAAATGGGAGCCAATTATCCTTCCTCCCATAATGCCGCATCGTTCATTAACCCGACAAGGTCCCTGATGTTCCACTTGTCGCAGCCATCGTGGATGTTCCGTTGCCCAATAGGTGAATATTATGCCTATTTACGTTACCGCTTGTAGGGAAGCAGCCTACGGCTGCTTCCCTACACGCTGTTGGTGAATGACGCTTCGTCGCTAGATAGAACGCGTGCAAAAAATCTGTCACCATCCCGTAATTTCTCTTGTGCCCAGTGGCAGAACTGTACACGATGTCCAAAGTCGTCGCCATGCAATTCCTGGTGCGTAGAAACATGGTACGGGCGCAACCGATGCTGATGTAGCATTCTCAACACCGACGTTTTTGAGATTCCCGATTTTCGCGCAATTTGTCTGCTACTGATGTGCGGATTAGCCGCGACAGCAGCTGAAACATCTACTTGGGCATCATCATTTGTAGCAGGTAGTGGTTGACGTTTCACATGTGGTTGAACACTTTCTGTTTCCTTAAATAACGCAACTATCCGGTGAACGGTCCAGACACTTGAATGTTGTCGTCCACGATACCGAGCAGCATACATAGCACATGCCCGTTGGGCATTTTAATCACAATAGCCATAAATCAACACTACATCGATCTCTTCCGCAATTGGTAAACGGTCCATTTTAACACGGGCAATGTATTACGAAGCAAATACCGTCCGCACTGGCGGAATGTTACGTGATACCACGTACTTACACGTTTGTGACTGTTACAGCGCCATCTATCACAAAGCGAAAAAAGTGGTCCAACTAAAATATTCATATCTCCTTACGTACTACACGTACATGTAATAAAAATGGGGTTCCCATTTTTTAAAAAAGCAGTTGATATACGTTTAACCAATGGCAGCGCCATCTAGCGATCCACCGATAGCGCCATCTGGTTTCCCCCTTCAAGCTAGACGTGTTTCGTTCTTTGTAGTTTTTTCGTTTGATGCTTATTTCGTGAGATATTTGGCCCGGCCACTATCACCGGACCATCCTGTATATCCAGACCCAAGTGACGAAGTTTAGGGAGAATAAGTAGTTGATTGAAGAGTGAATGGGAATTTGGAGAAAGGCGTGCTAGGGTAGTTCCTTCAGAGTGTGCAAAGTCTTTGTGCCGGGGTGGCGTAGTGTTCAGCTCACCTAGCTAGTGCGCAGGCGACCCGGTATTAAAACCCCAGACTTGGTACAAATTGTCATTCGTCGCTTCTGCCTGCATGTATACGTCATAGGTGTTTGAGACTTGAGAAGGTCTCTGGAACGATATAGTGTCATTTGGTTAAAGAACCTGTGCCTTGGTTTCGGCTGGGTTCGCAAGTTTGGTTGATGCTGTGGTGCTGTTCTAATACAGTTGGAGATCCTCTGTAATGGTGTTAGATTTATAAAAAATACCAAGTAGGCTGAGGCGTGAATGGGAATTTGCATTCAGGAAGGAGGCTTGCCACAGTAGTCCATGCAGCTGTGTAAAGCCACTGCTCCAGGGTAACGGAGTGGTTAGTGAGCAGGATGTCAGCGTTCGAATCCCGGCATTGGTACAAATTTTGCTTCAATCTGCATATCTGATTCCCCTTTTTTGCCCATTGGGGCTCTTTATATTCGTACAGCTGCTTCTCTTCTCTCGAAAGCCTATAGGTGGCATGTATCTTTCCCGTCGTCATACATGCCTCTACAGCCCTGCATTTATCCTCTGAATGTTCTTCCTTTGCCTGTTTGCACTCTCTGTGAGTCTAATTTTTTAGACATCTAGATTCCCTTCCACCCTCTCCATTTTCTGCTCCTTTGTATTATCTCCTTTCGTCAATGAAATTTAAAGTTTCTTAAAAGACAACATATTCGTCGTTGACTGTATGAAATATTTATTACTACGATTGCAATTTCGGCTTTAGGGCCATTTTGAAGTAACAGTGCAAAAGTTACCTAAGCATATAAAATACAAAAATGAAGCGCAGGGCGTATATACAATTTCGATGGAATAGTATACATATTTACTTAGCCTTGTTTGCTACAATAGAGCCTGGTTGAAATATGCATCCTGTATTTGTGCAGAGGCATTGTGATATTTTGTCCCGATTTGTGGTGTTGCACAGTGAATTGGACTGCTGGCGAGCGTTTTACGCCATTCATATTCGTAAAATGTATTGAAACGCGTATGTATTTAGTGCAGCGATGGCGAGACAGAATCTCTGACCAGAGAGTGCGCTTGACCGCGCGAGAGTTCAGTTGCGAGTCTTTTTAATTTTTTTTTAAAAAAGCCACTGCTCCAGGGTTTAAAAAAAAATTTAAAAGACTCGCAACTGAACTCTCGCGCGGTCAAGCGCACTCTCTGGTCAGAGATTCTGTCTCGCCATCGCTGCACTAAATACATACGCGTTTCAGTATACACACACAAAGTATTATGTATCAGGTCTCTGGTTTCATTTCATTTCCGAGCACTTAAGTCAATTTGAGAGCTTATTAACAGGTAACACATGTATTATCCTCTTCTTCTTCTTCTTTCACTTGCGCCGTCGCCCGGCAATGGTCGCAGGGTCTGCGTGGTTACAACGGATTTGGCAAGGTTAATTGAAAGTGGTGGCTGGATGCCCTTCCTGCTGCCACCCCATACCCCCCAGGGCGGAATCAGTGTACCCCAGCTGACGGCGTCTAATGTAAACCATGAAATAGTGCGGAAGTGTTACAAATGTCTGCGTGTCGTGTAACTGAGGCGGGATGTGGGGACCAGCCTGGTATTCACCTAGCGGGTTGAGGAAAACCGCCTAAAAACCATATCTAGGCTGGCCGACACACCGGCCCACGTCGTTAGTCCGCCGTGCGGATTCGATCCGGGGCGGCTTCCTAGGAAGCAGCGCATTAGCGTTCTCGACTAACCTGGCGGGTTAACACATGTATTATCCTCTATTATGTTATAAATAAGTATTCCCATCCTATCCTACTGCCCCTTGCAATCATACCATGATTTAGAAAGCTGTATGATGTCGACAGATGAAAAGATTTTACGATATAAAGCTTGTAAATTTTATCCTTGGTGTGCACTATCTTTGCTACGTGCACAGCCAGTATCTTTAGTAAATGTGTTTTCGCGCCAACAGACTTAGCTCCACATGTTGTCAGTGCATCTGAGCTCTGTTTTGTGATAGGTTGGTAGTACGATGCTAACATTGAAATTCAGCACATTTTAGCAACATTTTACGATGTAATAAGTGTCTTACTCATCGGCTCATGTGGGACTCCCGCATTCAAAAGGCTGCATTTTGACGACGACATGTACTCGTGACAGATAGTCTAGTATTCTGACAGAATGTAAGTTATGTACATTTCTCACCAATTTTTATAATTGCGCTAATATCTTAATGAAATGTATGTTTAATTATGTATTTACACCCTGTGCTTCACTTTTGTATTTTTTGTGTTTAGGTAACTTTTCCTATGTTACTTGAAAATGGCCCTAAGGCCGAAATTGCAATCATAATAATAAATATTTCATACAGTCAACGGCGACAATGTTGTCTTTTAAGAAATTTTATGTGAATGTGAATCCCTACCATGAGAAGTTAATGAAATTTAAAGTCTTTGTACCTGTCTGACTGCTGCCTTCTCTGTCTCATCTCTCAAAGCTACCTGTTCTTCTTCTATGGCGTTCATTTTTCTTGTTTCAGTCAACGGTCTTCTAATGCTCCCTTTTGAACTTATCCAGAACCCATCTCGTTAAGTTCTTACCTCTGTCCTATTTCTTAAGTTTCAGTCTGAGGTTTATATCTAATAAATTGTACTCGGAGCCCAAATCTGCGAACGGAAACGTTTTGCACTTTAAAATCCGGTTTTTAAATCTGTCTTTTATTCTAGCATCTGACAAGGGAACCTCCCCATCGCACCCCCCTCAGATTTAGTTGTAAGTTGGCACAGTGGATACGCCTTGAAAAACTGAACACAGATCAATCGAGAATACAGGAAGAAGTAGTATGGAACTATGAAAAAAATAATCAAAATATACAAACTGAGTAGTCCATGCACAAGATAGGCAACATCAAGGATAATATGAGTACATGGGCGCCGTGGTCCCGTGGTTAGCGAAAGCAGCTGCGGAACGTGGGGTCCTTGGTTCAAATCTCCCCTTGAGTAAAAATTTTATTTTCGCAAAGTTATGATCTGTCCGTTCGTTCATTGACGTCTCTGTTCACTGTAATAAGTTTAGTGTCTGTGGTTTGCGACCGCAGCGCAAAACCGTGCGTTTAGTAGACAAAAGGACGTGCCTCTCCAATGGGAACCGAAAACATTTGATCGCAAGGTCATAGGTCAACCGATTCCTCCACAGGAAAACACGTCTAATATATTCTATACGACACTGGTGACGGCATGTGCGTCACATGACAGGAGTATGTTGTCGACCCACCTAACTTGTACACTTGGCGAATGGGTAAAAAGATTCTTCTGCCCTGCCAGATTTAGGTTTTCTTGTGGATGTGATAATCACTCCCAAATAAGTGATGAAAACTTTGTCACATAAACTGAAAATAAAAAATTAAAATTTTCACTCCAGGGAAGACTTGAACCAAGGCCCTTTCATTCCGTAGCTGCGCACGCTAACCCTGAGACCACGGCGCTCCTTCATTCTCTTCCTTTTATGTT
Organism: Schistocerca nitens; assembly: GCF_023898315.1. NCBI lineage: Eukaryota > Metazoa > Arthropoda > Insecta > Orthoptera > Acrididae > Schistocerca > Schistocerca nitens. The sequence continues at coordinate 374,549,918 of NC_064621.1, forward strand.
GCCTATCTTACCCATGGAGTATTCAGTTTGTATATTTTGCTTATTTTTTTTCGTAGTTCCATACAACTTCTTCCTGTTTTCTAGATTGATCTGTGTTCAGTTTCTCAAGGCCTATTCACTGTGCCAACTTATAACTAAATCTGAGGGGGGTGCGATGGGGAGGTTCCCTTGTGAGTGGAACTCGCGCACACATAATTTTGCACATGAGATTTAACACACCTAATTTAATACATTACATGTTATCATAAACATAAAATTACTGATGTGTTGGTGAATGTGCCAACACCTTGTAGATAGAGGAGGCCGAAATGCACGCTATCTAACGCAGACGGGCGTGAATTCTGGAACAGGATAAGTAGTGAATTCTAATAAGAAAAATATGCAGCTCCTCGAATACTTAACTTTTATTTATCCTTGTTGTGAATACAGCATTCTTGATGAGACATTTCATACGATAACTATCAAACTATGTAAGGCTAATGGCGCCTTGCTAAGTCGTAGCCATGAACTTAGCTGAAGGCTATTCTGTCTCTCGGCAAATGAGAGCAAAGGCTTCGTCCGTATAGTTGCTAGCAACGTTGTCGTACAACTGGGACGAGTTCTAGTACGTCTCTCCAGACCTGCCGTGTGGTGGCGCTCGGTCTGCGATCACACAGTGGCGACACGCGGGTCCGACATGTACTAATGGACCGCGGCCGATTTAAGCTACCACCTAGCAAGTGTGGTGTCTGGCAGTGACACCACAATTACTGTACAGTTTTATTAGCAGTTGATCTACTTTTCCAACAAAAAAGCATATAAAAGGCGATATATTCCCAATTCTCTCAAGCAGTGCAGTACGGTGGCACATGTCAGCAAATCCAACTGATGGTGACCAGGCACTGTCGGAGGTGGTCTGATCGTTGTTCCCGGTTTTGCAGCCAAACAGATGTGACTGACATCCTCCACTCCAGTCGCACAGTGATGCTGCGACTAGGTAAGTACCACTTAGATGCTTCCAGTAACAACAGTTGTTGAATGTGAGGCGCCTTACAATCTTCGTGAACCTTCTGGAGCATCGATTTTTCTCGCCACAGAAGTTACTAATCAGCACCGGATTCACTTTCGCATTATCATTGCCTTTCTTTTTGGAGGTCTCTTGCCATTCTGTGTTCCACTTCTCTCCTTGATTATAGATTTATTAATGTTTAAGAGATTTGTAGCTGGTAATTCCGTAAGTCCCCTCGCTTTATCATAGATGGCTAGCTTGTCTGCTGATTCACAGCCGCCGGCCGTGGTGGCCAAGCGGTTAAAGGCGCTACAGTCTGGAACCGCGCGGCCGCTACGGTCGCAGGTTCGAATCCTGCCTCGGGCATGGATGTGTGTGATGTGCTTAGGTTAGTTAGGTTTAAGTAGTTCTAAGTTCTAGGGGACTGATGACCTTAGAAGTTAAGTCCCATAGTGCTCAGAGCCATTTGAACCATTTTTTTGATTCACAGCCAGGTATGCCACAATGTACTTTTACCCAGCGCATGATAACTTTGAGATTCCTATTTGCGAACTTCATCATCAGATCCACGATGTCCTATGCTAATGCGTGGTTGTATCTTATGCTGTTCAGGTCTTAGGCATAGTAGTTCAAAAATTGTTCAAATGGCTCTGAGCACTATGGGACTCAACTGCTGAGGTCATTAGTCCCCTAGAACTTAGAACTAGTTAAACCTAACTAACCTAAGGACATCACAAACATCCATGCGCGAGGCAGGATTCGAACCTGCGACCGTAGCGGTCTTGCGGTTCCAGACTGCAGCGCCTTTAACCGCACGGCCACTTCGGCCGGCGTAGTAGTTCCAGCACTGCTCTTTAATCAGGAAGGATAACGAACTCAGAAACCAGATTCTTCTCGGCTAGAAGACTAGAAGAATAGCCTAAATCTCGGCTGTGATAACCATGAATTCCTTCGAAGACTTGAATTTCATTCCGGTATAACTGTTGCTATCCCAGTACGCATAACCGCATCACTTTTCATTCTTTGAAGTGTTGGTGCGGATGAATCTTGCGTTGTTATGTTTGCAGAAATACTCTGTCGAAATGTGATTGTTTGAATAACCACACCCAAAGTCCAGACCAAATACAACTGCGGTTCCAGTACACTGGTAAGGCAGTCTGCTTAAAAGCAGAGTAATTATTGTGCAAACACGCTTCTTTTGAGGAACGGGTAACAAGAGGAGGAAGACTTTTATTGAGCCAGCGTCTGGACGTACAGCACAACCCCGTTAAAGTATAGATATCTTGTAATATCTGATTTTGTGCCAACTACTACCGTTTGTGAACGACTGTTACACTCCGGTATTCGCGAAATAGATGTAGGGGAGGTTCTCTTTGTTCTGACATTTGTTCAATCGTCTGAGACGTTTGTCCGGAACTGGTCCAAAACAAAGGAAGCATAATCCAGATATGGACGTACCAAAGCAAGATGCAGTCTTAGTCCAATGTCTCCATCTGTCCCCCATTTCACACTGGGGATGGCGGTTATCGCTGAAACAAACGGTTTTCCGTTATATTTATCGGTTATATCGGTTTCTTTTCATGTGAGTCTAACCTGATAGTTAAAATGGATAAAATAACCGGTTTCTGATATAAGCGTCCTTCGGTTTTTTTATTCCAGTTGTTTCCTTTAATAAAAGTAGCAGTCGAACAAAGGGTGAAAATTTTCGATTCCCTGAGTTTCAAGATCTGTAGAATCAAAATATTAAATTAAATAGACAAATCAAAGAATACTTAGTCTGGCCATTGCTCACTGCTCTTCTCGAAAAGTATAAGTGACTGAATACTACGAAAGATCACCAGTATTGTCCTAACGATTGTAAGTTTTTGAAACTCTGCTCAATAATCAAATAATCGAAGACCATACCACTATTTGGACATTACGAATAGTCAGTGTTTAATGAGTGAAAAGTGAGGCTGAATCACTGTTTTTCGTGCTAATCTCTACGTTTTTCAAAAGTTCAAGCAGATTAAAGCTTATTATGTAGCCTAGACACAGGCAGTTGATCAACTACTTTCTGTTTTTATTGTGCACTATAAATGAATTTTTGTTAAATTTTTAATTTGTTATTGTTACTATAATTTCCTTCTTCTTTTATTATTTCATAGAAATGGCAGGTAAATCGGCGAAATTCTGCAATAAAACGTATGACCGGGGACGATAGCGAGAAACTACCATAAGACAGGTGTGCCAACTCTCTGGCACACTGCTCGTATACGCGTACGCGGGTACTTTTATGCCACGACACACGCCTTCAGAAACAGTATGGTCTTAGCAATGCTGTACGAATTCGTATGCCATGTATTTGTTGCTCGCTAAAGGTTTTTACCATTTTCTGTAATAACGCATATTTCAAACCAATGCAAGTTTTCTAGAAAAAATTACTCCTCTTTTTAAAAAAAAAGTTTATTGAAACTTCCTGGCAGATAAAAACTGTGTGCCCGGCCGAGACTCGAACTCGGGACCTTTGCCTTTCGCGGGCAAGTGCTCTACCATCTGAGCTACCGAAGCACGACTCACGCCCGCTCCTCACAGCTGTAGTTCTGCCAGTGAGCACCGGGCGTGAGTCGTGCTTCGGTAGCTCAGATGTTAGAGCACTTGCCCGCGAAAGGCAAAGGTCCCGAGTTCGAGTCTCGGCCGGGCACACAGTTTTAATCTGCCAGGAAGTTTCATATGAGTGCACACTCCGTTGCAGAGTGAAAATCTCATTCTAAAAAGTTTATTGAAAAACGAAAAATTTTAGCAGTTACGCTATGACTAACTGATATTTCATTCTTTTTACTAGGCTATTAATAACAAATACATAAACCTGTTGTTACCGAGACCAAACCAATACCGAAAAATACCGATTATTCAGAACTAAAATAGCCGTATCGATTTTAGCCGGTTGGTTTTTGCTATCTCTAGCTTACACACTTGACAGCTCGCAATATATTGGCGGATTTTTCGCAGTTAGTGCTACATAATCTATCCGTTAACTTCCAGTTATACCAGGTATTTTGTCCCCTGTTTCAGAAAAGTAGCATATCTCCGACTATCATACAGTACGTCAATATTCCTGGCCAAAGCTCAGAAACTTGCGCTACCTCTCATAGATGATAGGTAGTGGCGCTGTGGATGGAGACAGCTCCTTTAGCACAACGTGTGAAGTACAGACTGTCTGCTGGAATCAGATTTTGCCATGCACGTTCTCTCTCTTTCCCGCTTTCAGTGGCATTAGTGTGGCACTACATACTACACGAACCAGCAAAGGAACCTTCACTAAGCAACCGTACGTAAGGCACAAAATTGACAACTCAGGTAGGATGTTACTATGCATAAAAAGATGATTTTGCCCCGCTTACGTGGCTGAACGTATACTTAGCAGCCTCCCTGTCAATAACGCCTCACGACTTAACATTTTCATGAGAGAGACATCTATCGTTGCTGTAACAATTATATTAGTTACAAAAAATGGCTCAGTCAGATGAAGTATTCGTTCTGCTCAAGTCGACAGCAATTTGTATGTCCAGACAGTTAATTTGTAACATGTCCTGATAAAAGGAGTGCTTTATTTGCGTTGTATGAGACAGACGACGGCTAATGTAATCTGAATGAGCAGACTACAACTTGCGCTCTCATTAAATGTCACCATCGTCCATCGTTTTTAACTTAGACGAAACAGTAAATTTCAATTTCGAACGCCATGAAACTTTTAAAAACAAGAAATATGGAGGCACTTATTATACATCCGTCGCACCTGTTACTGCCTTAATGAAATTCTTTGAGCTGGTAGTAGTTTTCTGCTTCGTCATCATTCCTCTGACGTCGTAATTCCGGTTGTGTTAATGGCGGCCATCAGTTGGAACGCTGCTGGTATTAAGCAACGTCTGTTCGTTCACCTCCCATAGCTTTACAGCCTTCACACTACCTACAACTGTAGAGAACTTAAGTATAACTACAAAAATACTAATATAAAGGGGTCAATATGAACAATCACTATCAATGGCAAAAATTTTGTGGAACAGGCATTTTTTCGCCGTCGTGTTTTACAGTCCCGTTTATCTCTCTCTCTCTCTCTTTCTGTCTCTCCGTCTGCCTCTCTCCTCTGGCATACCACTGGAGCTACTTGCTAATGCACGAGAATTTTTACACTACTGTCTCTCATTACACAAAAAATGAGGCCTCAGTTACATTAAGAGCCCGATTGCTTACACGTGTTGCATTATTACCTTGTAAATGATCTATGAAGCTATTGACGCGATGGAACACAGAATACGAATTTATTATTCCCAGGTATTCTTTCTTTTTGTAGTTCAGTTACCCGAAACGACAGTCTGTATCAGTGATGTCTACTCTCATCGCGTTTTAGAGTATGTGCTCAACTACTAAAATTGATGTGTCACTAGCAGAGCCTAGTATTCACGTCTTATTGGGATAATGTTCTTGGGTGGGGGTATTTGTTAACTTTCTTCACTGTGTCCTGACTAGCTTTGTGCCGTTATGGAAATGTGGCCTTTACTACTAATTAAACCGGATTCTCTTTCGTTACATGCCTGAGGCTACCATTATTGGTCAAGTTCAAGTAGTATTTCCTAAAATTCTGGGCACGTGCGACTCGCGGCTCTTTTGCGCAACATTGGCATTTGGGCTCGGCATTTTATATTTTTAATTAGCAGATTTATGCCACGCTATAGGCCAGTTTAAGTGACAATACTTGCATTGACACAAGATCCGATATCAGTTTTAATTGCATTATCACTCATTACAACAGAAACTCTCTAATCAATTCGTCAATGGTTACCAAGGACTGTTCACCACCTCCACACTTATCTTCCACACGAATGGAGAGCACTGGTAATTGATTTCTCGAGCCACCTCGTCAGTCAGTTTGTACCAGGAACCAGAGGTGGCATGTACAGTTATGCTCAAAAGTATCCGAACGACCTAAATTGCATTTCGCCTGATTTGCATGCAACCACGTAACGCAGCTGTCTAGCAGGTCCTCTGATCGCTCCTTGGTACTGTCGTTTGACTATTGAAATTGGTTCCGACAAGTCACCACTAGAAAACACTGTTCTGTATCGCAATAACTCAAGATGTAAAATAATACTACGATACTACAAATATCAGGGAACAACTTATCACAGATAAGACTCTCCTTAAGGCTTGTAAGCTCACATTTATTACAATAAATGACAATACCTGAAATGTTACCACTCCCATTATTACGTCAGATAGGTAAGGCACGTAGTAAGTTCGTCGTATTCATGATTTCCTCTTCAAAGTAACATACTGAACTTATTATTTAACACAAAATGACATTAAAAAAATTTAAGTTATTCACGAGCAGCTAGTTAAGAATATGTATGAACTTCAAATGACAAGACGAACCGTCTCGTTCTGCATATGGATTCAAACCCAGGTCATACAGACTAAGCAAAGATTTCGTGACTTACGGAAACTAACAGTCATCCCTGATTGGGCATACGGAGAGTGATATACCTCGATTTTAGACAGTATCAGTTAGCAAATATCAACGAATGAAAATACATTAAACACCGAAATTACTATCCACCAGCAGATTGGTGTTCTCATGGTAGAGCTTGATAAAGCATAATGAAATCTTTAGTGCCGGGCCTGGATTCGAACCCATTCACGCGCAATATCTGGAGATGTTGAGGAATCTGAAGTTTTGAACAAACAACAAATTCCGCATTAAGGGCGGTCTGAATTGCATTCCCAGTTCATAACCAATTTTACCGATATACAGAAGCTCAGATAAAAGATGGAATAAGTGTCCTGTGAGCGTTTGTTTCGTCACTGGAAATAAATAACTAGTATAAGAAAGATTACTGGTGATAGAGTTTCTACATGTCACCACTCCTTACTTTATTGTGGTTCCACCTAACGTCTACTTGGTAGAGAATGAATATCATTTTTAACGGGGATTTCAGACCACACTGCCATTACATCTTCTTCACTTGGTGTAGTCAGAAGAGAATGGAATCTTTCTCTCCCTATCTAAAATCATTGACAGGTATAAGAACCTACCATCAGTCCAACAGACCACCAAACGCTCTTTTCTGCGACTCATTTTTTCTATCGTAACGCCATTGCGCCACACTGGATGAGACTTCTGACACGCAGACTCCCTGTGGTAAATTGCAGCATGTTCAGCAAATTCATACTGACAACAGTAATGTGCTTATACTGAACCTGACTGTTCGTTTAACCTGATTTTGTAATCATTTAAATAAAACAACATGACTTCCAGTGGGAGACATTTAGTCCCTCTTTTCCTTCATTCGTTGTCAACACTAACGATATTTGACGTTTTTGACTCCCAGTGAGACACAGAACTATTTGCGAGATCACTGTAAGTTCAAGATGTTCTTCCGAGCTGCTGGTGGAGAAAAATTCGGTAGCCGACGTCTCTTTGTGTGTAGGCAAAAATGGTTCAAATGGCTCTGAGCACTATGGGACTTAACTGCTGAGGTTATTAGTCCCCTAGAACTTAGAAATAGTTAAACCTACCTAACCTAAGGACATCACAACCATCCATGCCCGAGGCAGGATTCGAACCTGCGACCGTAACGGTCTTGCGGTTCCAGACTGCAGCGCCTTTAACCGCACGGCCACTTCGGCCGGCTGTGTGTAGTCAACAACGATATTGTGGAGCTCTATTCCCAGTCAGCACTGAACTCTTCGTCATATTATTTCCAGTTCAAACATGCTCACATGTCGCTGCTGGTGCAAGAAACCTATATTTAACGTTCGTTTTCTCTAGAATATAACACCGATAGGTGCCGGGTTGGAGTCCTGGGAAGGAACAAATTAATTTTTCGTCTCGTCATTTCAGTTAAAACATCTATCTACTGCCGAGAAAATGCGATATGTCACAGTTGATTGTGCTTCGATATCTATTTTATTAGGTTCTGGGTTCGAATCCCTGTCCAACACAAAGCTTTACCTCACGGCATTTCAAGTAAGTTACTTGTTAAGAAGCAATATTTAACATATCTCGTAGTTCGTTAACAGGGACAATAGGTGCTGGGTAGATATTCGCGTCCGTTAAAAATGTTTGCGTTATGTAATTTAAAGTTGATATTTGCTAACTGATACTGTCTAAAATCGAGGTATATCACTCTGCGTATACCCAATCAGGAATGACTGTTAGTTTCCGTAAGTCACGAAATCTTTGCTTAGTCTGTATGACCTGGGTTTGAATCCATATGCAGAACGAGACGGTTCGTCGTGTCATTTGAAGATCATACATATTCTTAACTAGCTGCTCGTGAATAACTTAAATTTTTAATGTCATTTTGTGTTAAATAATAAGTTCAGTATGTTACTTTGAAGAGGAAATCATGAATACGACGAACTTACTACGTGCCTTACCTATCTGACGTAATAATGGGAGTGGTAACATTTCAGGTATTGTCATTTATTGTAATAAATGTGAGCTTACAAGCCTTAAGGAGAGTCTTATCTGTTATAAATTGTTCCCTGATATTTGTAGTATCTTAGTATTACTTTACATCTTGAGTTATTGCGATACAGAACAGTGTTTTCTAGTGGTGACTTGTCGGAACCATTTTCAATAGTCAAACGACAGTACCAAGGAGCGATCAGAGGACCTGCTAGACAGCTGCATTATGTGAGTTGCATGCGAATTAGGCGAAATGCAATTCAGGTCGTTCGGATACTTTTGAGCACGGCTGTACATCTATGGATATTAAAATTGCAATACCTTGAAAGCAGCATGCAACAAAAGACAACTGGGCATCTGCTATACTTGAATGGATGCGTAAATGATTGGCACTTCGGGACAATCACACTAAACAGACTGATGGGAAAAAATCAAAACATAAAAAATAATTAATATAGCGTAATAGAATATCGGGAATATATTTGTCCAGTTCACATATTTAGTAATTATCACCTCAAGTTCACAGGTTAAGCAAGCATATGGTAAGCCACTGCAAATGGGAAGCGCTGGTACGTTAATAATCGGTGTAGCCTCCAGAATATTGAATGAAGGCGTGGAAGTGTGCATGCATTGTGTTGTACTGGTGACGGATGTAAGTTCCTGGGATGGAGTTCCATGCCTGTTGCACTTAGCTGGTCAACACAGGGACGCTTATTGCTGGTTGTGGATGACGCTAGAGTTCAGGTGCGATGATGTCCCATAAGCACTCGATTGGAAATAGATCTGGTGACTTAGCAGGGCAGGATCACATGTCGATAAACTGCACAGCAGTGTATCGACATGTTACAACAGCAGCCTGTGGGCCAGCCTTACCGTGTAGGAGAACAGTCCTTGGAATGCTGTTCATGAACGGCAGCATAACAGGCCCAATTACCAGATTGGCGGACAAATGTACCGCGAGAGCGCTCGTGCTGTCATAAGAAATCGCAACTCAGACCACAGTTGTGCGTACAGCTTGCCTAGCACGCAGACAGGTTGGTTGCAGGCCCTTAACTGGCCATCTTCTAACCATCACATGGGCTTCACTTGCACCGAAGCAGAACCAGGTTTCTTCAGAAAACACAATAGTTTACCAACCTGTCCTCCAGTGACCTCTTATTGTGGATTGGCAGGACAGCCAATCCACTAGGAGGAAGCCGATTTGGCACGCGTTTAAGCTCACGCAGGCTGGCGTGAGGTCTGGAACAGGACACGGAAATGAGACTAGTAAAAAAGGTACGTAGCTTCTGGAATACTTAACTTTATCCATAATTGGTGAACATCGCTCTTGACGGTACATGTTTTACAGCATCAATAGTGACTGGTAATGGCGCCTTCCTAGGTCGTAGCAAATGACGTAGCTGAAGGCTATGCTAACTATCGTCTCGGCAAATGAGAGCGTAATTTGTCAGTGAACCATCGCTAGCAAAGTCGGCTGTACAACTGGGGCGAGTGCTAGGAAGTGTCTCTAGACCCGCCGTGTGGCGGCGCTCGGTCTGCAATCACTGATAGTGGCGACACACGGGTCCGACGTATACTAACGGACCGCGGCCGATTTAAAGGCTACCACCTAGCAAGTGTGGTGTCTGGTGGTGACACCACATTCCTCCCCAGCAAATCGGCGGATGGTTGTGAGATAAGGCTTCCGCCCACCGGGGGAAGGTCCCCATGTTGACGTATGCGACGAGGTGGGGAGAACAGGCGAGGCTGTGCCACCCGCACCCTGCCATTCGGTCCGAGGGGAGCTAGGAAATGCCTGAAAACCTACTCCAGGGTGTACGCCAACATGCGGTGTATGCGCCCGTAGAGAGACACGAGGGGCCGAAGGGTCGACCTCCATCGGGCCGGGGCACCCGACGGGCGAAGACGACATATGGTCCGGATCGGGCAAGAGTTCCATGTCGGAGGACAACTACTCACGGGAAGCGAACAGCGGCGCGTGACCCAGGGAGGCGCCAGGCGGCTGCAGCGAAGCGTCCACTGCGGGCGTCGCCGGCGGGAGAACAGGCGGCGGCGGCGGCGGCACGTCGCCATGGGGCAAAATGGAAGGCAGCGTCGGTAACACCTGGGGCTGAGGCGAGCCAGTAGATGGGTTCCCAGGGCGCTGACCGGACGGCACCGTCGCTGAAAGCAGACGGGGAGCGGCAGATCCCGTGCGACGACAGAGGCGCAGCTGATTGAGATGCCGACGCACCTCACCAGAGGCCCCCAAAACCAGATACAGAGCGCGGCCGAGGCAGCGATGAATGCGCCCTGCGAGCCAACGCCGTGAACCTCGATAGTTGCGATAGTAGACAACGTCGCCTGGAGCAAAAGCAGGTGTCTGCCGCTGCACAGGAACCTGATGCGGCGGATGTAGCAAAGACATCAAGGTTCGATGAGGGTGAACGTGGAGCAACTCAGCCGGCGAGCGACCATCTCTGGGCTGAGAGCGATACGAGGACAAAAAGAGCAATAACGCGTCCTCCCGAGAATGCGACTCTTTCAACTTCAACATCTGTGACTTGAAAGTCCGAACCAATCGTTCAGCGGCACCGTTTGACTGTGGCGAAAACGGCACGGATGTCAGATGTTGAATACCATTGGCCTTGAAGAATGACCGAAATTCTGCGGACATGAATTGTAGGCCATTGTCAGAAACAATAGTCTGCGGAAGACCTTCAATGCAAAAGATAGCGGATAACGCGTGGATGGTGGCAGATGACGTCGTGGACGACATACGGACAACAAAAGGAAAAGTACTGAATGAATCTACTACTACCAACCATCGAGCATTCCAGAATGGGCCAGCAAAATCGATGGGTAAGCGTTGCCAAGGGGAAGTGGCTTTTGGCCATGCAAAGAATTTCCGTGGTGGTGCGGATTGTTGTTCGGCACACGCCAAGCAAGAAGAGCACATATTCGTAATCGCAGCATCGATTCCGAACCAAGTACAGTGCTGACGAGCAAGTTGTTTCGTTCTCACTATACCCCAATGTCCTTGGTGGAGAAGCTGTAAGACAGAGGACTGTACCGAACGTGGGACCACGACCCTGGACTGATCATTATCTGAACGCAACAGCAAAACACCACGTCGTACAAAAAGTCTCTCCTTGGGAGCAAAAAAATCGGCGAACCAACGGATCCTCGATCCGTGACTTTGACAAGGGCCATTGTGTGGCAACAAAACGCAGAACGGTAGCAAGGACAAGGTCAGCAGCTGTGGCTGTAGCTACACGACGAAAATCAATCGGAAACGATTCTACCACGTCATCGGTTTCCGTATCAATGAACATGCAAGCAAGTTCGGAAGAATCGAATGCTCTATCCTCGGCAACAGGCAAACGGGACAACGCATCGGCGTTTCCGTGCTTAGCAGTGGACCGATACAAGATATCGTAGCGGTACTGCGAGAGGAAAATAGACCAGCGGATGAATTTCTGCGCTGTTCGCGGAGGTACAGGCTTGTTCGGATGAAAAAGGGATGTCAAAGGTTTGTGGTCTGTGATGATGGTAAAGTGACGACCATACAAGATATCAAGAAACTTTGTAACACCAAGTACGAGAGCCAATGCTTCTTTCTCGATCTGTGAATAATGTCTTTGCGCAGACGAGAGCAATTTGGACGCAAAGGCAATAGGGCGATCGTGCGAACCATCTTTGTGCGCAAGCACAGCACCGATCCCGAAATCCGATGCATCCACCATCAACAAAAGGGGCTTCCGGGGATCGAATGGCGTAAGGCAATTATTGGAAAGCAACGCCGATTTCATCTGGCGAAAGGCGCGTTCGCATTCCGTCGTCCAGACGAACGGAACACCTTTACGGCGTAAGCGATGAAGCGGAGCTGAAATGGAAGAGGCGTGGCGCACATAGCGATGATAATAATTGATTTTTCCCAGCACGCTTTGTAGCTGCTTCAAATTATGTGGCGAAGGCAAGCCTTGTATAGCACGGAGGTGCTCTGGACTGGGATGTATGCCTTGGGCATTGAGTACATGGCCCAGATAGGGTAAGTCACGAGCAAAAAACACACATTTGTCCTTCCTCAAGCGAAGACCATTTTGTTGTAAGACCTGAAATAATGTTCTGAGATTGGCTAAATGTTCTTCTTCCGTCTTTCCGGAGATCACAATATCGTCCAGATAGTTTGCTGCAGTAGGGACCGACGCACAAACAGTTTGTAAATATTGCTGAAACAAGGCAGGGGCGGATGCACACCCGAATAGCAGTCGTTTCAATCGATACAAACCAAGATGCGTGTTAACGACCAAAACGCACTGGGATTCTTCGTCCACCAGTATTTGCAAGTACGCATCTGCTAGGTCCAACTTCGAAAAATATTTACCCGGGCACAATTTGTGAAAAAGATCTTCCGGGCGGGGTAAAGGAAAAGCTGTAGTCACTAATTGGGGATTCACTGTTGCCTTGAAGTCCACACAAAGTCTCAATTTTCCGGAAGGTTTTTGCAAAATTTCTAAGGGTGATGCCCAGAGAGAAGCCTGCACACGTTCAATGACACCTTGTGATTCCAAATCATGTAATGTTTTTGCGACCTCATCACGCAATGCGTGGGGAACATTGCGCGCTCTGAAAACTTTCGGTTGCGCGTTGACTTGCAGTTCCAAATGTGCTTGATAGTTCTTAGCGCAACCAAGGCCCGGTGCAAAACTGTCTGCAGATTCTTCACAGAGACGAGAAACACTGTCTGAAGGCACAGTCTGGTTCACTGATAGGACCTGATTTACTATAGACAAGTTAAACAACTGAAATAAATCGAAACCAAACAAGTTCACTGCAGCAGGAGAACGAAGGACGTAAAATGGCACAAGTTTTGTTTGTCCTTCGTATGTTGCAAGAAGGCTGCACTGTCCTAACACAGGGATCGCTTGTCCTGAATAACTACTTAACATTTGCGGCACGCAACGGAGGGGTGCCCAGCTGTTTGTACGTGTCGTGATTGATCAGTGAAACTGCAGCTCTGGTATCGAGCTGGAACGGTATCACTTTGCCATTAAAGTCCAAATCCACAAAAAGTTTATTGTCCTGCTGACGACAAGAGCGACTGTCTCTTGCATCGTGAAGGGACACTGATACAGAATCACTTGCGACTTGACGGGATTTCCGGCGATGTCGACGCACACTATTTGTGGGATGAACACAGTCACTGTGAGAGAGAGTGGCACTGGGAGGAGTGGCATGAACTATATGAATTTCCATGGGCGAAGTTTCACGAGCCTGAGTATCCTTGGTTCGATTCCGGTTCCGGCGCGAAGCAAAGGGCCTGGAATGGTTTTGAGCTTCTGATCGGAGCTTTTTCTGGCAAACACTTTGAACATGTCCTTTTTTATTACAGAAAAAGCAAATAGCCTGGTGGGACGGGCAATTCTCACACGAATGTCTAGTAGCACACCGCGGGCATGATTTCACTGCATTTGCTTGCTGGCGCGGTACACGTGGCTGAGAGCCAGGGGGCTTTGGCGCGGCCGGGCGCGAGGACTGTTTACTGTTCCGTGCAGCTCGCCCGGCGGGCCGGTTAACCTGACACACTGGTGGCGAAGTTTCAAATGATTCCTGAGCAAAGTCAAGTGTGTCCTGCCGATCCAATATGTCCATCACTTGTTGAAGGGAGGGATTGACTAGTTTCAAAATCTGTTCCCTTACACGAACATCAGAAACATTCTGTGCAATTGCATCACGTACCATAGTACCTGAATAAGGGAGTCCACACTGACACTCAAAAGCATAATCCCTAGTAAGGCCTTGCAAGGTTGCAACCCACCTCCGATTAGTCTGACCTGCCGTATGTTTTGTACGAAAGAAGGTATACCTTTTTGCAACTACATTGACTGATTCTTTGAAATATGCATCTAATGCAGACAAGAGTTTGTCGTAGGACAGAGTTGCTACGTCGCGTCGGGGAAATAATTTGACTATCACACGGTGCGTGTGGACGCCGACGGACGAAAGGAGAAAAGGCTGCCGCTCATTACCTTGAATTCTGTAGGTGGCGAGATGGAATCCAAATTGGCGTGGCCACTCCGTCCAGCTTTCCAGTGCCGCATCAAAAGGACGAAAAGGTGGTGCAACTGCGTGTTGTGGCTGCGTGAGCGGTGGAGCGGTGGCTGCCACATCGTTTTGCATTGCACGTTGACCCTGGACGAGCTGTCCAAGGGCATCCAGTAAGGCCTGCGTCTGCCGATTCTGTAAGCGATAAAATTCGGACAGTACATCTGGAGATTGTGGCGAAGCCATTACACAAGTAAATCAGGACAGTATAGTTACGAACGTGGTGTAGCCTCGACGCCACTTGTTGTGGATTGGCAAGACAGCCAATCCACTAGGAGGAAGCCGATTTGGCATGCGTTTAAGCTCACGCAGGCTGGCGTGAGGTCTGGAACAGGACATGGAAATGAGACTAGTAAGAAAGGTACGTAGCCTCTGGAATACTTAACTTTAATCCATAATTGGTGAACATTGCTCTTGACGGTACATGTTATACAGCATCAATAGTGACTGGTAATGGCGCCTTCCGAGGTCGTAGCAAATGACGTAGCTGAAGGCTATGCTAACTATCGTCTCGGCAAATGAGAGCGTAATTTGTCAGTGAACCATCGCTAGCAAAGTCGGCTGTACAACTGGGGCGAGTGCTAGGATGTCTCTATAGACCTGCCGTGTGGCGGCGCTCGGTCTGCAATCACTATAGTGGTGACACGCGGGTCCGACGTATACTAACGGACCGAGGCCGATTTAAAGGCTACCACCTAGCAAGTGTGGTGTCTGGCGGTGACACCACACCTCTCGCCTGACACCACTGAAGTCGCAAACGACAGTGTTTGGGAACGGTTGAATGCACGCTACAGGGCTCAAAGCTGTCCTCGAAGTAACTGATTTGTAGCTGTTAGGTGTGTCACTGTGGCACCAACTGCTGCTCAGATTGCTACTGTAGGTGCAGTGTGATGCGTCAGATTCACACACCGAACACGATGGTCCTACCTCTCGGTAGTGCCACGAGACCGTCCAGTGCCTGGTCCTCTTGCAAGTGTACAATCTCGTCACCATCGCTGCCAGAAGTGATGTACAGGGACTATATTCCTGCCAAGTCTTTCTGCAAAATCACAGAAGGAACATATAGTTTCTCGTTGCCCTGTTACACGACCTCATTCAAACTCAGTGAGGTGTTAATAATGGCAAAAGGGCAAGGTTTTCTCGACATGTAGTTGGGATGAGTATGGACAGAATGACGAAGAGAATGTGGGAAACAACAGGGAGGACAAGAGGAAAGACGGGAGCCAAGTAGGTTGTTGAACTTCGGAAGGACTGGTTGGAATTGGTGATCAAGGTTGAAGGAAAGGAAAACTGAAGGAAAAATATACACCGACCAATATGCCGGAGCTCAATGACACAGAAGAATACAGGAAAAGATTAGAGTATCACCAGTGGAGCCGACAGGAGAAAAGGACACTGAATCTCTCGGAAGAAGAGCGGGAGTGATGAAGAGAAGGAATGAAGAGGTTCTGGGAGAAGATGAAGAAAATGCAGTCCATGAAGGGGCTACCTGTGGTCCTACAGAGGCCGTAACGCAAGAAGAAGAAGACGAAGAAGAATGGCGTCTTTGTCGCCTTAAATGCATGCTTGACTAACATCAACTCACCATGTACAATCTCAAAGGTAATTAACGCTCATGACCGTTACAACGTGTATTTAGAGCAAATCTGGTTTGCATCTTCATGGTGGTGCTACCCTTGTTCGAGTCGCGGCGAAACTTGCGTAGAGATGATTTTTCAGGTGTATAAGCATGCCTACCAACTTCCGTTTATGTCGCACAGCTCTTTCTTTTTTCCGTCAGTGCATTTTGCAGCGGGTTCTCTCTGCGTAACCTCATTTGAATTATCGTTGCTTGGGAGCAGATCGTGTTTTGTCTCACTTAAGATGAAACGTCTAATAGCACGCGAGGCAGGCCCTTGGCCAGTCGAAACAGCGGTTAATTGATGCGTGATACTGCTTCCTCGGGTTGGTCGGGAACCCAAGACTTTTATCCGAATATCAACTCGTTGGTTCTGGAGGACTATACTCAAAACCATGTAGGACCTCAACCATTCCATGCATATTGCGCCAGAGCGGACAGTATTCGGTAGGCCGTACAGGAGCTTACATATATGCCACGCTCCTTGCGTCAGGAAATGTATTTCTTTGCAGCAAGACAAGCATTCTTACGGATCGTGCAACACGTCTGGAGGACCACGAACTTTCATCGCTGTGACCATCGCCGTGGCTTCCCTTGATACGGCAGCGTAGAGAGGCGCGACAACAACAAATGTGTCACTGGGTACAGTAATGACACCACAGCGTTTTTCCAGACGAGTCTCAGTTCCGTGTACAGCATCGCGATGGGCGATCCGTGTTGCGGAAGCACCGAGAGCAACGGACGTTGGCAGACTGCACGCGTCTTCGTGGTACACGTTCTGTACATGGTACATTTCTTCCTTGTAGGTCTCTGTGACGGTATTCTTGAACAAGACAGCGCAAGATAGCGTGTTCCCGTTGGTGTCCTGACCTCCTCTATAGAGGGTTTTCGACTGTTGCCCCCGACGGCAAGTTCTCCACATCTCTCATTCACTGATTACATCCGGCTATGGGTTTCCAGGAGACTGTAGCCCCACCACTCAGCAGCCACTGTGACCGGTAAAGGTAAAGCAGCATGGCTTCAAGTATCCATAAGTTAGATTCAATGCCCACCCAAATTAGTGCCATTTTTGCTGTCAGCTATGTAATATCGCACCTGCATATCTTTGGATCCCCTACTCATTTTATCGCTTATTACCCTCCCGTATATCTGTGCACGTTAAAACGTCCGTTTCCACGAAGTGGAGGCGCCCTGGACCATGTTGGGGTTCACCTGCCGTATTAACGACGAGGGCCAGTGTGTCTGCCACCCAGTAGATGGGTTTTAGGCGGTTTCCCACGTCCCACTAGCTGAATAGCGAGCTGGTACTCACGTCCCGCCTCAGAAACATGCATTGTGAACGTTTACAACACTTCCTTGCACTTGCACATAGGATTTATTGTAGACACCCACAGATGGGGTATACAGCTCTTAGAAGAGGGGGGGGGGGGGAAGGAAAGTTTTAATCTTTTATTCTTCATACTACACCATGTT
Organism: Schistocerca nitens; assembly: GCF_023898315.1. Lineage (NCBI taxonomy): Eukaryota > Metazoa > Arthropoda > Insecta > Orthoptera > Acrididae > Schistocerca > Schistocerca nitens. The sequence goes on from NC_064621.1 coordinate 374,567,534, forward strand.
CACATAAAAAGCGAAATGTTCTTATTTACTATCCTTCCTTGTTTTACAGTTACATTGGTCCGTAGCCTATATATAGGGCAGCAAATGGCAACTTATTGATTGGCGACTCCATGTTGTCTTGTGCACTACGACCAGATAACAGGTATACTTGAAAAGAGAGACAGCATTGGTCGTATATTTTTTACTATTGCAAAATCGATTTTCTGTCACTGAGTGACCATCTTCAGTGCTATATTGTATAACTTAAATTGGGATGCACTGTTGTCACTAAGCTTACGGCAATCACATAGTCTATGTGATTGCCGTAAGCTTAGTGACAACAGTGCATCCTAATTTAAGTTATACAATATAGCACTGAAGATGGTCACTCAGTGACAGAAAATCGATTTTGCAATAGTAAAAAATATACGACCAATGCTGTCTCTCTTTTCAAGTATAAATGGCAACTTATTTTCTATGAACAGTTTAATATACTTTCTGAATTTCAGTGTGGCTTTCTACTACTCCATTTCCATCTTTGGTCACAATTATTAGATAAATGTTTGTAATTGAATTAAAAACAGTCCTGGTTGCAATTTATTCTTTCATTAACAACGCGTTTCCCCTTCGTGAAACATCTGCTGATTATCTATACAGCTGACAAGATCAGTAAAAATTTGGGTATGATTCTAGTTTGCACTATTGTAAATGTGAATAAGGAATTGCTACTGACCTTAGAATTTTCTTTCTAAAACATTCTGAAAACCATAAAACGGCTCCGTGCTAGATTCAAACAAGCGTCGAATCAGATGAACCAGCATAGAGCTACTCAAAAATAACTCGTATAATACGGTGTAAGAGCAATGTAGAATGTTAAATAAATAATTAAAATAAATGAGACATACCTTAATAAAGTCGTACCAGCAGGCCAGACCGGTGCTATGGTAGTACTACTCACAAACAAGCGTACATATTTAAACATATTACAAAGGGATGCCGCCGTAACTGTACTGCAAGAAAGTCAGGCGGGCGCTAGGCGAGCAATGGTACGAGGCTTCTCTACAGTGTCTGGAGAGGTCGCACATAGGCGGCTCTCACAGCAGTTATGTGACAGCGTATTTAATGATTACAAAAAAGGTCTACAAATGTTTGATACACACAGTCAAACAAAGCGTTTACAGTCAGTCAAAACATAATCGCTCCTAAATAGACCATTAAATTACTCTGTGTAGACAAAATAATAACATCAGCCAATAACCGGGTATAAAAGAAATTCTTAGAACAAGTCCGGACTCTACTTTTAAAATTATAATGTATAACAATTAATTTTTTTTGGGGGGGAGGGGCAAATTAATGAAACCGGAATGGAACCCATTAGAAGAACATAATCAAATATACGTAAAAATTTAAAAAAAAAATTGACATCACTGAATCAAATACCCTCGGTGCCTACAGCAATTGTTTCGTCGACCGTACACTTATCTATAAGGATTTCCATCTCCTCCAGTTAATCAAACTTTTTGATATTCTGAGCACAATAGAAGATGCAGGGATCATGAAGCATGGGTGGCTGGTGACCTGTAGTCTTCACGCACCCAGCATGTAGAGTTCAGCATTACTTGACATTTCTTGGTTAACAAATGCCCTTTAAATCCTGTTCTAAACATTCTTTTAGTTTGAACTCTACAGAATTTGTGGCAGACATTGCATTCCAATTTGTAAACACCAGAGCAAGCATAGCAAACTTCAGTAGGCCACTCATTATGCAGGAAACAGCTATGAACATTATGTGGTGAAATAGCCACATGTACCTCGAGATTTTTGAATAAGTGATACGATAATTTATTTTCAAACGGAAGCTTTGTACGTGCCCGCTTGACGCTCTTGTTATAAAGTTGCGGCGGCCGCTCTGTGTATTATGTTTAAACGTATACACATCTTTGTGAGTGTGGTCCCACCACTGCATCATTGTGATCTGCTGGTGCGACTTTATTAAGCTATGTCTCGTTTAGTTTCATTATCTATTAATATTCTATCCCTCGGTTATACGATGAAATATTAGTTTGGTTGGTTGGTTTGTGGGATGAAAGGGACCAGACTGCTACGGTCATCGGTCCAAAAACATTAGTTGTTTTTGACTAGATCACTGCAGGTTCGTCCGATTCGACGCATATTTGAATCTAGAACGGGCCTGTTCCATGGTTTTTAAAATGTCGTAAAAGGAAAATTTTAAGGTCAGTAACGATTCTTCATTCACATTTAGAAAAGTGGAAGCTAGTCTCTTTTGCTATCCATATATACAGTCTATCCGCTGTTCGTGGTCTCGCGGTAGGTTCTCGCTTCCCGAGTACAGGGTCCCGGGTTGGATGCCGGACGGGGTCAGGGATTTTCGCCTCCCCCGATATGACTGTGTGTTGTTATGTCGTCTTCATCATCATCATTCATCCTCATTACGGTCGGACGAAGGCAACCATCTCCATTGGGGCCTTGCCTAGTACGGCGGTGCGAATCTCCCGCATCGTTCCCCTACGCTCTTTCAAGAAGCATGGCTCTTCATTTCCATTCCATAGATAGTCTGAAAATGCCTCACGAGGGGGGAAAGTGTCATTAACTAACGAATAAACTGTAACCAAAATTGTTTTTAATTCAAGCATTCTATGTACGGTTGCTGTATCAGACCGCCGAATGGCTGGAAGGTGTTTTATAAATGTTCTGTTTTCTCAGTTACGTTGAAATTTTTGACTTTACCATAGAAACTAAATATATTTTTCGAAGCTATACGTTAAGTAAATTAAGATTTGTATGAAGTGCAAATACTCTCACTTTCACAAAGTCTGCTTAAGAATGGGCTAGGAGCAGTTATGAAATCTCTTTGGACAGAAGCACGGATCAACTAAATAGTGGTTTTTCTATATGAAGGTTTGATAAAGTAATAATCCAAAGCCGCAAAATGTAAATTTGCTAGGAGAACATTTTAAATGTTGGAATAAATCCATATTTGTTTTTATGGGTATCTAACACAAGTAGTTTATTTCTTCAGTTAATATATACGTGTGCATAGTTATTTTGTGAAAAAGTTACACATTATTATTAAAAACACATTTTGTCACATGGTGACATAACACTGTGTTTTATCCTTACTAAAAGAAGAGAAGGTTTACGAAATTGTGTACATCAACATATAACATCACTTCCGCTAACAGTGACTACAATATTTCGAACTATACAACCAATATCTATCACCTCTGCATCATTTTCTTCATTTTCCTCCTTTGTTTCACTCAAACTCTTGAAGTATACCTTCGAAACATCTGGTACATATGGCATTAATGACATAATGTCTTTCAGCTCTTTCTCCCAAATTGGAATGGGTTTTAGTTCCTTGATAAAACTTTGAACATAGCTGCTAAGGTTCAGTGACCGTGTCAGAATTATATAAGAACAAATAAGCCCTCGGTCACAAATGTTGTTGTTGTTGTGGTCTTCAGTCCTGAGACTTGTTTGATGCAGCTCTCCATGCTAATCTATCCTGTGCAAGATCCTTCATCTCCCAGTACCTACTGCAACCTACATCCTTCTGAATCTGCTTAGTGTATTCATCTCTTGGTCTCCCTCTACGATTTTTATCCTTCATGCTGCCCTCCAATGCTAAATTTGTGATCCCTTGATGCCTCAGAACATGTCCTACCAGCGAATCCCTTCTTCTATTCAAGTTGTGCCACAAACTTCTCTTCTCCCAATCCTATTCAATACCTCCTCATTAGTTACGTGATCTACCCACCTAATCTTCAACATTCTTCTGTAGCACCACATTTCGAAAGCTTCTATTCTCTTCTTGTCCAAACTATTTATTGTCCATGTTTCACTTCCATACATGGCTACACTCCGTACAAATACTTTCAGAAACGACTTCCTGACATTTAAATCTACACTTGATGTTAATAAATTTCTCTTCTTCAGAAACGCTTTCCTTGCCATTGCCAGTCTACATTTTATATCCTCTCTACTTCGACCATCATCAGTTATTTTGCTCCCCAAATAGCAAAACTCCTTTACTACTTTAAGTGTCTCATTTCCTAATCTAATTCCCTCAGCATCACCCGACTTAATTCGACTACATTCCATTATCCTCGTTTTGCTTTTGTTGATGTTCATCTTATATCCTCCTTTCAAGACACTGTCCATTCCGTTCAACTGTTATTCCAAGTCCTTTGCTGTCTCTGACAGAATTACAATGTCATCGGCGAACCTCATAGTTTTTATTTCTTCTCCCTGTATTGTAATACATTGACCAGGTTTCGACGCTACTATGAGCGTCGTCGTCTGAATTAAATAACTGTTCCAAAACATATTAGGTATATAATATATAATAAAATTAAAGTTTGTACTGACTGGAAAGAGATGCAGTACTTACAAGTCACATTTTAAAAAATCTAAGCCGGAAAGGCGACGTCATGAATAGTTGTAAATAAGATGGCGAGCTGCTAAGGGCTGCTCGTACTTGAGCCTTTCCGGCTTAGATTTTTTAAAATGTGACTTGTAAGTACTGCATCTCTTTCCAGTCAGTACAAACTTTAATTTTATTATGTATTATATACCTAATATGTTTTAGAACAGTTAGTATAATTCTGAAGACTACGCTCATAGTAGCGTCGAAACCTGGTCAAGTTTGACTTAATATTTGTGACCGAGGGCTTATTTGTTCTAATATAGTTCCTTGATAGCTTGAATGCATTAAGCTCCTGATGTGCGCGTCCTATTCTAGTGGTATTTACAGTTATAAATTCTTCGTAACAGTTGTATTAATGCCTCACTTTTAAATGTGATGGCATTCTTCCATCGAAACGAAAAGATGTTGCATCTGAAAATGTGAACTGAGGTGCAGCATCATGTTTGTTCTTCTTTGCAGGGTATCAGATCTATAAGGTTGGCCTGCTTCATTTTAACAACTGACAATGGTATTTTTCTGAGGAATCTTTAATGACTATAAGCCAATCATCAGGGGTTACCCTATGGGGTATCTGTTCTTAACATGCTTCTCAGTGAGACCGAGATCTCGGTCACAGATCAGTCGTGTGTGGCCAGCTTGTGGAAACCAATGTTCTACGGCCTTAAATTTTCCTGACTACACTAGTGACCTCTCTAGTGCCGCAAATGCTCAGTTTTTGTCTTGGCCTCTGCAATTATCACCAAAGATGTGAAGAATGATTGCTTGAGATTGTACCATTTCTAGTAGTTTTACCAGACAGCTTCTATCTCGTCAGATCCTCGCTTTGCATCGTCTTAGCTCCAAATGAATGTACACTCCTGGAAATTGAAATAAGAACACCGTGAATTCATTGTCCTAGGAAGGGGAAACTTTATTGACACATTCCTGGGGTCAGATACATCACATGATCACACTGACAGAACCACAGGCACATAGACACAGGCAACAGAGCATGCACAATGTCGGCACTAGTACAGTGTATATCCACCTTTCGCAGCAATGCAGGCTGCTATTCTCCCATGGAGACGATCGTAGAGATGCTGGATGTAGTCCTGTGGAACGGCTTGCCATGCCATTTCCACCTGGCGCCTCAGTTGGACCAGCGTTCGTGCTGGACGTGCAGACCGCGTGAGACGACGCTTCATCCAGTCCCAAACATGCTCAATGGGGGACAGATCCGGAGATCTTGCTGGCCAGGGTAGTTGACTTACACCTTCTAGAGCACGTTGGGTGGCACGGGATACATGCGGACGTGCATTGTCCTGTTGGAACAGCAAGTTCCCTTGGCGGTCTAGGAATAGTAGAACGATGGGTTCGATGACGGTTTGGATGTACCGTGCACTATTCAGTGTCCCCTCGACGATCACCAGTGGTGTACGGCCAGTGTAGGAGATCGCTCCCCACACCATGATGCCGGGTGTTGGCCCTGTGTGCCTCGGTCGTATGCAGTCCTGATTGTGGCGCTCACCTGCACGGCGCCAAACACGCATACGACCATCATTGGCACCAAGGCAGAAGCGACTCTCATCGCTGAAGACGACACGTCTCCATTCGTCCCTCCATTCACGCCTGTCGCGACACCACTGGAGGCGGGCTGCACGATGTTGGGGCGTGAGCGGAAGACGGCCTAACGGTGTGCGGGACCGTAGCCCAGCTTCATGGAGACGGTTGCGAATGGTCCTCGCCGATACCCCAGGAGCAACAGTGTCCCTAATTTGCTGGGAAGTGGCGGTGCGGTCCCCTACGGCACTGCGTAGGATCCTACGGTCTTGGCGTGCATCCGTGCGTCGCTGCGGTCAGGTCCTAGGTCGACGGGCACGTGCACCTTCCGCCGACCACTGGCGACAACATCGATGTACTGTGGAGACCTCACGCCCCACGTGTTGAGCAATTCGGCGGTACGTCCACCCGGCCTCCCGCATGCCCACTATACGCCCTCGCTCAAAGTCCGTCAACTGCACATACGGTTCACGTCCACGCTGTCGCGGCATGCTACCAGTGTTAAAGACTGCGATGGAGCTCCGTATGCCACGGCAAACTGGCTGACACTGACGGCGGCGGTGCACAAATGCTGCGCAGCTAGCGCCATTCGACGGCCAACACCGCGGTTCCTGGTGTGTCCGCTGTGCCGTGCGTGTGATCATTGCTTGTACAGCCCTCTCGCAGTGTCCGGAGCAAGTGTGGTGGGTCTGACACACCGGTGTCAATGTGTTCTTTTTTCCATTTCCAGGAGTGTATGTCCCCTTTCAGACCCACAATCATGAATAACTAAATTACACATTCATTATTTCGTCTTATAGACTGCAATCTCAGACTTCAGTCGCGGTGTTGGAAAGGTTTGTCGTAGATGAAAGGCTATTGTAAAATGTTCCTCAAGATTTTCTCTAGCTAACATGGGAAGCTGTGTAATGATATTTCGTTCTTTAGATGTTTTGGAGTGGTGTAGGTTCAGTTTTGAATCTTCTAATCATATCTTCAGAGTTGGTCAATCGTTCCTTTTCAGTCTGAATTTGAAGTTCATCACATGCATGACATGTGTTGAAGGAGGCAACTTAAGAAAAATATTAAAACTGTCGTTGAAAATATCTCTAAATTTTGATACTTTTACTTGTGATGCATTATTTTCTTTACAATACTAAAATAATGTTCTTGATGTAAAGAGATAGTCATGACGTGATCGAAGCACACTTTATTAAGATTCCGTGAGCGGCTGCAATGATTGGCATTTTTAGGTACATATTTATGAAGTTTTGAACTGTCTGATTTGCTAACAGTAAAATTTCCCTTGATTGGTCCCCCTATTCTCCTGGAAACCATGAAAAAAGTTCGTTTTAAATTTAAATGCTGAGGCCAGGGAAATTTAGTGAATTTTTTATTGAATGTGATACTTAAAGAAAAAAACATAAATAAACAGAATACAACATCATTATGGATTTTCTGGGAAGCAATATTAATTTAATCATTGTCTACATCTTCCATCTCTTGTAGATGTGCTGTGACCATCTCGCAATAATTTTTGTAAGTTCTTGAGACATGCTTGATTGTTTTGGAGCCCATGAACTCTTAAAAATTCCTCTGTGCATGCCAGAATATTGCGTCTATTAATCTTAATCTGGTACAGAAAAGTAACCATTCGCTGTGTAGCTGTGCTTTTCCTTTCCTTTGGGTACCTGAAACCAAAATCATGCCGGCCGCGGTGGTCTAGCGGTTCTGGCGCTGCAGTCCGGAACCGCGGGACTGCTACGGTCGCAGGTTCGAATCCTGCCTCGGGCATGGATGTGTGTGATGTCCTTAGGTTAGTTAGGTTTAAGTAGTTCTAAGTTCTAGGGGACTTATGACCTAAGATGTTGAGTCCCGTAGTGCTCAGAGCCATTTTTGAACCAAAATGATAATTTTATCTACAAAAAACACGTAATATAAAAATCTAATTTCCGATTTTCATTAATCACAATTATCTCTTTTGCTCTTATTCCACCTTAATATTACTCAAAATGTCGTTATTTTGACATCTGAAGCTCTCCATATCCCAGGAACATTGGAATATATGCTCTACACATTCATGAATTTTGCAGCAACACTTCTATTCATATGTGCATTCAGGACTAAGAATCTTAGCACCGATTGTTTGTCCTGCTTCATCAGATATGTAGTATCTGCCAGAATTTCTATGACGTATACATTTCACCATTTTCCATTTGTTTATATTTCTTCTTTATTATTTTCCTTCAGAACGATAAAGACCAACATATATAACATAATTAATATATTATACATATAAAAAGCACTCCGTCTTCAGGCCACGAGTGGCCTACCGGGACCATCCAACAGTCGTGTCATCCTCAGAGGAGGATGCGGATAGGAGGGGCGTGGGGTCAGCACACCGCTCTCCCGATATTATACATATAGCGTTATAATATTAAAATTATTACCAGTAGTGCAGTAATTTATAGGAGAAGTATTATTTCTTTATGATGTTCACATACGTATTTTAATTAGTGTGTAAATGATGGATAGAATTCCTCAATAACATTGAAGTATGATACAGACATACGCCGGAATAATTTTCTTGTCTAAAATATTAAGTACTGTTGATTACCATGTCATTTTCGGATGAATATTCATCAGGAGGACAATAACTGCTTTCACTGGATGAATAATATTCATCAGAACCACACATTGCTTTCTCAGAATATTCTATTTCTGTTACAAATGGAAATAGCCTCTTCTCTGCAAGCGCCATTTCAGTGTGGCTTTGGATTGTTTCACACACGGAAAAGACTAGTTCCTGAATGAGTGAAAACAATAAATGTGAACTGCTCTGCCATCTAAGGAATGAAAGTTAAAATAATATTGTAATAGCTTCCCCTGTTAAACAGAAGCTGAACTAACACGAAAAACATGTTTTGAGAAAAGTATAGCTCTGCGTTATCATTCTCACCCCTTCATATGTTTCTCATGTAACTATACATTATTTGTTTCTCTCTTTGCATCGTGTTAGACGATCTGTTGTAAATAAATAGTCAAACAGAAAATAGCTCAACGGTTTATATAAAGGTAAGACCGAATTTTTAAACGATCGTTGAAAGCTTATCCTATCCGTAAATTCATCACCTAATGGCTGCTTGTTAGCAGTCCTCTACTTTCAGTGGCGTAAACATCGATCTCCTTTCACATACCAGGACACCACTGGTTGCCATGGGGACCACGTTAACTTGCTCCACCGTCCAACAGGTAATATACTCCGCAGATAAGTTGGTAGAATAAAGAAAGTCTCGCTTCATGTCTGGCGTTGAACGATGTTTGAGTAAAAAAACATTAACATGAAAATTAATTCAGTGAATTAATTAGAAAACTGACATTATTTACTTTCAAAAAGTGATATTAAAAAATCTTTTATAGCAAAACATGGACCCCCTGTTAGTCTTGCTATGACTTATGCCGGCTAACAGAAAAATAAACGGCTGTAGCGACCACACTGTGTTCCGTTATACTGCTACATATGCTCCTCCTTTCCAATGGTGAATCTCCCCCCCCCCACCCCCCCCCCCACCCACCCCCTTGGACGAGGAGTGGAGGTCAGTCGACCATTCAGTGAGGCCTACACCTGTCCCCCAACAGGGTCAGAGAAAATTATTATTGATGTACCTATTACAAATGTTACGTTTTGTTTAGTTGTACCACGTCAGTTAGACTGGTTTTAGGTTGCCATGGTATTGAGGTCATAGTAGAACAGGAAATCTCTTACCTTTTAAGATCCTGTCGATAGTGAATACTCGTTCAGCTTTTTTGCTCTAACAGTTTCTAGCATTTTGCGCCTCGGTCATGTTCTTCGTCACTGGCTCTCAATTCCATTGACGGCATAAAAATTGCAGCAAAAAAATTAGGGAAATGAATTTTCGAGAATACATTTGTCTACGTAACATATTGAAGTGATTAACACTGCAAGATCACAGGTTAATCTAAGCACGAGATAAGCCAATGAAAATGTGAAATGCTCGTACATACAGTAAATAGCCAGTATAAGCTCCTCAATGTTAAATGTAAGTTCGCCAACGTGGATGCATTGTGTTGTAAAGATGTCGGATGTCTCTTTCTGGAATAGAATTCCATAAGCGTTGCACTTGGGTGGTCAATATAGGGATGGTTAACGCTGTGGATGGCGCTAGTGTTGTCGTCTATGATGTGCTCGATTGGAGACAGATATGGTGATCGATCAGGCTAAGGCAGCACGTCGACACTCTGTACAGCATGTTGAGTTACAACAGCAGTATGCGGGCGAGCGTTATCCTGTTGGAAAACACGACCTAGAATGCTACTCATGAATGGCGGAATAACAGGTCGAATCACCAGAGTGCTCCCGCTGTCACACGAAATCGCATCCCAGACTGTTACTACAGTTGTAGGTCCAGTATGTCCAGCACGCAGAAGAGCTGGTCGCACGCCCTTAACTGGCCTTCTCCTAACCAGCACACAGCCAGCGGCTGTACCGAAAAAGAATGAGATTTCATCAGAAAACAAAAAATGGTTCAAATGGCTCTGAGCACTATGGGACTTAACTTCTGAGGACATCAGTCGCCTAGAACTTAGAACTAATTAAACCTAACTAACCTAAGGACATCTCACACATCCATGCCCGAGGCAGGATTCGAACCTGCGACCGTAGCGGTCGCTCGGTTCCAGACTGTAGCGCCCAGAACCGCACGGCCACTCCGGCCGGCATCAGAAAACACAGCAGGCCTCCACCATGCTCTGCAATAAGCTCTCGCTTTATATCACTGAAGTCGAAAATGGCGGTGGTTTGAGGTCAGTGGAATGCGCGGTACAGAGCGTCTGTCGCGAAGCTGTCCTTGAAACAAACGATTTCTAAAAGTTCGTTGTGTCACTGTCGTGCCAACAGCTGGTCAGATTGCTGCTGCAGGTGCAGTACGATCCGCCAGAGCTATAAGCCGAAGATAATGGTCTTCGCTCTCGGCAGTATCAAGTGTATGTCCCGAGTCCGGTCTTCCTGCAGCCCTATGCTCTGGCGACCATCGCTGCCAGCAATCATGTAGAGAGGCTACATTCCTGCCAAGTCCTTCTTCAGTAACGCGGAAGGAACATTCAGCTACCCGTGGCTCTGTTACAAGACTTCTGGCAAGTCCGTGAGTTGTTGATAATGGCGTCTTTGTCGCCTTGAAGACATTCTTGAATAGCATCAACTCACCAACCAGCGTAACTAAGGCTCACGACCGTTACAGTGTATATTAAAGCAAACCTGATTTGCATCCACACAGCCGTGCTACCAGCGCCAGTCTTATGCGACTGGCACGAAATTTGAATAGACATCATCTGTCAGACAACTCCTTGGCATTACGATATTTCTTCCTTCAGTGTATGAAAATATATTATCTTTATGATAAGGAAAGGCATCAAGTTTTCTGGAGATGTATGATCAGGGCCGTTGTCAAGTAACATAATATATCGACTCTGGAAGTTAGGATGAAGTTTTTCTTCAACCAGTAAACGTAATTTTCCATATTCACCTCATCAGTTTTCTCCAAGCGTTCGACGAGGTTTTACCATTTTGGTTCGTTGAAGAAGTAGCGAAAAGCAGCTGCACTTATCTAGTTACATACAGCTGATGTCCCACAGTTGTTTATAAGGACTGTAGTGACCACCCACCACGGGGCAATTTATGCTTCAGTCATTTTCCCTCTAGGTTTTATGCGGTTGTTTCCACTATTAGCCGCAGAAAAGACAAACAAACGGACAGGCAGACAAATCAGGCAGACAGACAAAACTTTATGAGTCGGAAGTATAAAACTCTGCACTCAAAAGATTTCGCCTCTGCGACAAATATTGTCACATATCATCATTTTGCAATTTTTATAGTATTTGCCATTACGGGACAAATCGAATGGAGTAGAACCGTTGAAGGTATCGTGCCATCATTTTCGTGCATTGATTTAGGCAAACTACAAAATGATCAAAACGGACTAATTAGGAGGAAACTGAACCATTTAGGTAAAGCTAACTGCTCACCTAAACGCTTGAAATTGACTTCTCATAAATACTAGTCTATACAGGTAAATTTAACCTTGGCTGTAGTTCAACACACGTTCCTAGCAATTCATAGTTAGAGGCTACGAAGAAATAGTAAAATTGTGTTGATGGTGACAAGTTTCACCCTGAACTTCTGAGATAATAAGACGTGGCAAAGACAGTCGTGACTTGTTGAGATTAATCTGCAAATAACGCATCTGAGTGAGTACGTAGTGCACAATGATCAAAAACGGAAGACGTTCAAACAATTTCTTTAATAGAGCTACTGTTTAAACTTCAGCTCCTGTCTGTGAGAAAGTATATTTGGACACTTTACAGAACCTGAAACGATTGTTAGCGGGCATCCGCCTGTACCTGGCTTGGGTATCGACGGAAGTGAGCTGTTGCAGGGAAGAAAAAGTTTCTGATCCAACTCGGCAGAGCTGACAGCCGCAGAGGGTGGGGAGAACGAAGTTTGTGGCCGAACTCGTTATCGAGGTAGTAACTCCGAAGTCACGTGCCGCGAAACTCTTTCTCGGATCATCCGGAACAGAACACGTCAATTTGGTGCCAGAGAATTCGATAACACCTGTAAGAGTTCTGATTTACTTCAAGAAGTTAATAAGGTGGAAGGTAGGAGAAATGGACTCGCATTTTCAAGAGTATATCTTCGACATTAATGAAGATCGCAATTTACGGTGAAATTTAACTTACGGCAGAGTGTTGTTCTCTGGCACATTTCTCAGACATCGCCTATAGCCAGCCCTGTAATTGAAGTTTAATATATTTACTTATTCCATTTTTAAAAGTTTACGTTCATGGTTCATGTGCTTCAGTCTTTTTATGAAATTAACAAAAAATACTCCAGAAAATTAAGGTTCTTCCAAATGTGAAAACGTGTTCCAAGGCCAAAAAATTGTCATATATCTAGGAACAAATAATCAATAGAAATTTAAAAGTGTTGCAGTCGGGAAGACCTTGTCACTACTGTATTTAATAGTCTATCTATTACTAACTTACTACACAACAAGACAACACTTTATGAGCCAAAAGCAGAAAACTCTGCACACAAAAGATTTCTCTCTGCAACAAATATTGTCGTATATCATCTTCTTGCAATTTTTAATAGTATTTGCATTACAAGATAGGTGGAATTAAATTAAGCCGTAGCATTGTGAAAAAACAGTTAACATAGAGAGGTAGAGAGCCCAAATTTCGTCTTCTCAGTAGGTTACAACCTGTATAAGCTCTGAATCCTTAATTTATTCTCCACTTGTAGGTTGCTAAATTCTTATAACACACTAAAACCAATATTTGGCATAAACTTTAAAGCCAAAAAACAGAAATAGAAAAAAGTGTTCACAATTTCATCCACCATAAAAATTCTCAAAAATTTAATTAATTCAAATGTTGTTTTTTTCATTCTTTCTTTCATAGTACACTGATACAATAGCTCCATATATAGCAATCATATACAACCCCTCGCTCATAGAAAAATTTGTGCCATTCTGGAAAGTTGCCTAAGTCACCCCAACTCCCAAGAAAGGAAATAGGAGTAGTCTGCGGAATTACAGATCCATATCGCTGTCCGTGATGTGTAACAAGGTTTTGGATATTTCACTGTGATCGAACATTATGAGTTACCTAGAAGGAACTGATTTATTGACAAACAGCCCACAAGGATTCAGAAAATATCTTTATTGTGAAACACATCTAGCTCTCTATATTCGGGACCGATGCCCTCAGCAGTTGATCCCATAGAACTTACCAAAAATTTCCAAATTTTCTCTATATTCACGAAGTAATGAATGCTATCGTCAGGAGATATCAAATTAATTCCTTATTTTTATATTTCCAAATGGCTTTTGACACCGTTCCTCGTGAGCGACTTCTAATCATATTGCGTGCCTACGACTGGATTCGTGATTTTCTGTTAGGAATGTCACAGTACGCAGTAACTGACGGAAAATCTTCGAGTAAAACGAAAGTGGTATCCGGTGTTCGATAGGAAGTGTTACAGGCCCTCTGCTGTTCCTGTTTAAACCAAGATCTAGGAGACAATCTGTGGAGTTCTCTCAGATTATTTGCAGATGATGCTGTCATCAGATAATGGGAACAAATGATTTAGACGGGATGTCTGTATGGTGCGAAAAGTGGAAATTGGCTCTAAATAATGGAAATGTGAAGTCATCTACGATGTGGTACGCGAATTGGGGTGGCAATCATCAAAACAACGTTGTTTTCGTTGTGACAGGATCTTCTCAAGAAATTTCAGTCACCAACTTTCTAACCAGAATGTGAAAATATTTTGTTGCTGTCCACTTACATGAGGGGGGGGGGGGGGAAGGAGGGGATGGACATCGTAATACAATAAAATAAATCGGAGCTCGCACGGAAGGATTGAAGTGTTCGTTTTTGCTGCATGTTTTCGAGAGTGGTCCGGTAGAGAAACAAATGCAAGATGGTTTGTGAACCCTCAGCCAGGCACTTAGTTGTGAATGATTTGATCATGTGGATGTAGACTTATATACGTGTGGTATAAGCGTTTCTAAGAAGGCCACGAAGACGTTGAAGATGACGAGCGCCCGGATGCCCCATCACATCATAAACTGACAAGATCATGGAAAAAACGAAAGAAATGTTTACGGAAACGATCGTAATATCGCAACCAGAGAATCAACTTTGTTTCTGTCAGGAACCGTGGTCCACAGCGAACCTACTGTATGTTGTAAGGAAGGAGAGCCACACAGCAGTCAGACACAATCCCATTAGTTTTACTTATACCTGCAAATCTAGATATGCAAGTATAATAAAAACTACTGGGATTGCAACAGACTGCTGTGTACCTCTCCTTCCTTACAACTAGAGAAGACGCTTATGATGTTGGCATACGGCAGAAATTCTCCTGTATGTTTTGCGTGTGAAACTTGTGACAGGAACATATTTTTCAAAATTTTTGAATTAAGAACAAACACAGCGGCGAATATAAGGAGCGGAGGAGTCACTAGTTGAAGTCAAAAAAGATTAGAAACTACTGGAACGTCATTACAGGTGATGGAAAATGGGTTTGAGGTTGAAAGTAGGACCTAATCGTCCCTATATCACTATTAAAGATCGCCGGGACCGAAAAGTACTCGAGAAGTGCGACCCAATGAGAAGGTTATGCTTCTGTTTTAACGGCATAATACACAATGAGTTCTTGCCGCAAACATCGTTTGCGTGAAGTAATCCGAAAAAAACTGACGTCATTTTTATCGAAACAATTGGTGACTTTACCCCTACGATAGATAATTTGTTCACATTTCGATGATACTTTGTGAATTTTTGGCGAAATCAATACTGTAATGATGCGCTAGCTTCCTAATTCGCCACACGGGGCCACATATGCGTATCTATCACGAAAAATAGAGAAGACTTAGAAAGACCGTCGTTTTGCCACAGTTTAGGATATTAAAAAGAATTGTTGAGAGAGCTAAAAGCCATTGCGAAGACTGAGTTAGAAAAGGGCAGGAAAAATCACCGCCGTAAGTGCATTGCAGCTAATTGGGGGCTATTTTTAAGGCAATAAGATTTATGTAGACGAACAAATAAAAATTCTTTTCAGAAAACCGAAATTACAGTTACACTATGTGATCAAAAGTACCCAGACACCCCCAAAATATACGTTTTTCATATTAGGTGCATTGTGATGCCACCTACTGCGAGGTAC
The DNA here is from genome assembly GCF_023898315.1 of Schistocerca nitens. NCBI lineage: Eukaryota > Metazoa > Arthropoda > Insecta > Orthoptera > Acrididae > Schistocerca > Schistocerca nitens. Next base: position 374,583,232 of record NC_064621.1, read on the forward strand.
TCCATATCAGCGATGTCAACAGTCATTAGACATCTCGAAAGAGCAGAATGGAACGCTCCGCGGAGCTCACGGACTTTGAACGTGGACTGGGTGTCACTTGTGTTATACGTCTATACGCGAGATTTCTACACTCTTAAACATTCCTAGGTCCACTGTTTCCGATGTGATAGTGAAGTGGAAACGTGAAGGGACATGTACAGCACAAAAGAGTACAGTTACAGGCCGACCTCGTCTGTTGACTCACAGAAACAGTTGAAGAGGGTCGTAACGTGTAATAGGCAGACGTTTATCGAGACCATCACTCAGGAATTCCAACCTGCGTCAGGATCTACTGCAAGTACTACGACAGTTAGGCGGGAGGTGAGAAAACTTGGATTTCATGGTCGAGCGACTGCTCATAAGCCACAATTCACACCGGTAAATGCCAAAAGACACCTCGCTTGGTGTAAGGAGCGTAAACATTGGAGTACTGAATAGTGGAAAAACGTTGTTTGAAGTGACGATCCACGGTACACAATGTGACGATCCGATGGCAGGGTGTGGGTATGGCGAATGCCCGGTGAATGTCATCTGATAGCGTGTGTAGTGCCAACAATGAATTTCGGAGGCTGTGGTTTGTGGTGTGCTCGTGTTCTGCGTGACACTGTCACAACAAAGGGCTACACTGATCACGTTCTTGCTTCTCATTGTTGTAGAGAAATTTGGGTACGCCACATCTCACTGACCGACATCGATACCTCTCAGTGCACCCATTCCCGAAGAAACCTAGCAGCACCTGATTGAACGTATGCCTGCGAGAGTGGAAGCTGTCATCAAGGCTGAGGGCAGACCAACACCATATTGAATTCCAGCATTATCGATGAAGGGCGCCGCGAATTTGTAAGTCATTTTCAGCCAGGTGTCCGGATACTTTTGATCACATAGTGTATTTCTTGTTCGCGTATCATACAAATGAAGCCGAGATGTTCGCATACCGTTCCTGACACGTTTTGTGGCATGCAATGCCACTTATCACTATATGATTATAATGAAATTGTGTAAAATGTCTAAACGTCCGAAATAAAGGAACGGTCAAACAGCAAAAGAGTTATTCTCTCTCCCCTCACTGGGTATATCCTTGTCATTAAGAGCAAAGTATTGATGACTCTGAATAGTAGTACGTAGTATTTTCCGTAGAATGTAAATTTAATGTCGTCTGTTTCTGCTGAAGACGCAGTGGTATAATCTAATAATATTCTAACAGAACAATTCGTCAAACTGATCAGGCACATCCTCTCCCACAGGAAGAAGCGCATTCTTTATCTGGACATAGTCGAGGTTGAGTACATGAAAAAATGCTGTAAGACACACTGAAGTTAATGTGATTGTGCTGTGCACCTGCTTTTAATTTTTTTAAGTCCAGCGAATTTGGAACCACTCTGGCCGCCAGACCGCATGGAGTGGTAATGTCGCCGGTAGGGGCAGGTCGGAGGACAAGCTAGTTAAGGGCTGCGACGACCTAGAGAAAAGGAGAGTGTAATTAAAATGAAGTGAACACCCTTAGCTGGTTACAGGCGTTAACATACGTCAATGGGGACAGATGAAAATGTGTGCCCCCACCGCGACTCGAACCCGGTATCTCCTGCTTACATGGCAGACGCTCTATCCAGCTGAGCCACCGAGGACACAGAGGATAGTGCGACTGCAGGGATTTATCTCTGGCACGCCTCCCGCGAAAGCCACATTCTCAACGTATTGTCCCGCACTACATTCGTAGTGCCCTCGCCCATTATACTCATTACTCGCGGCGCGTTAACGATTCCCGTAAGAGTTCTGGCACTGTTTGTGCATTCGTACAGAAGTAGAAGATGGTCAAGTGGCCGGTGAGCCTTAACTATATATATGCTAAGATGGTATCTGTTCTTTCGAACATGTCCGAAAGAACAGATACCATCTCAGCATATATAAAAAGGAGAGTGTGACACGGGCGACGAAGAGCGCAAGTGAGGCGGCACGTTGTTGTGGTCAAGCGTCTCCGTGGCCCGTTGGCAACGATGGCGCCTTTGCTCACTGCGGGTTTGACGGGTTCGACTGTTGGTCGCAGCCGTGAACATTGTCCGTTAAAGTCTACTTCGGCAGGACGCACAGTATTCGGCGTGTCCTCTGCTACTGAAGAAGCAAGCAGTTTGTGTCCATTGTGGTGCCGGGTTGGAGTCCGATGCGACCTTTGTAAGTACTGGACCCGGTGGCGTCTGCTGACAAGGGAACCTCCCCATCGCACCCCCCTCAGATTTAGTTATAAGTTGGCACAGTGGATAGGCCTTGATAAACTGAACACAGATCAATTGAGAAAACAGGAAGAAGTTGTGTGGAACAGTAAAAAAAATAAGCAAAATATACAAACTGAGTAGTCCATGAGCGACATAGGCAACATAATGGAAAATGTGGGCTCAGGAGCGCCGTGGTCCCGTGGTAGCGTGAGCAGTTGCAGAACGAGAGGTCCTTGGTTCAAGTCTTCCCTGGAGTGAAAATTTAACTTTCTTCATTTTTGCGTAGTTATTATCTGTCCGTTCGTTCATTGACGTCTCTGTTCACTGTAATAAGTTTAGTGTCTGTGTTTAGCGACCGCATCGCAAAACCGTGCGATTAGTAGACGAAAGAACGTGCCTGTCCAATGGGAACCGAAAACATTTGATCGCAAGGTCATAGGTCCACCGATTCCTCCACAGGAAAACAGATCTGATATATTCTATACGACACTGGTGACGGCATGTGCGTCACATGACAGCAATATGTTGTCGACCCACCTAACTTGTAGACTTGGCGAATGGGCAAAAAGGTTCTTCTACCTTGCGCGATTTAGGTTTTCTTGTGGATGTGATAATCACTCCCAAAAAAGTGATGAAAACATAAGAGTTTGTCACATAAACTGAAAATAAAAAATTAAACTTTTCACTCGATGGAAGATTTGAACCAAGGACCTTTCGCTCCGCAGCTGCTCACATTACCACGAGACCACAGCGCTCCCACGTTCCCAGTTTCCTTGATGTTGCATATCTTCCCATGAACTACTCAGTTTGTATATTTTGCTTATTTTTTCACAGTTCGACACAACTTCTTCCAGTTTTCTCAATTGATCTGTGTTCAGTTTTTCAAGGCCTATCCACTGTGCCAACTTATAACTAAATCTGAGGGGGGTGCGATGGGGAGGTTCCCTCGTGAGTGATACCCGTGGGTTTCTGACAACTAGTAATCTTTGTTACGTCCTTCTCTCGGCACTCTCTGAGCAAGCGTTTGTCAGTGGGCGTTTTATTTCACGAGAACTCACCGTGAGCGTCCGTTTAGTGTGCACGTCACTTGGCGTCGTGTGGTGGCTATTTTGACTGCGTATCATGGTTGCCCGTTGTTATGTATGTAAGTCTGTTTTTATGAAAGTTTCGCCTAGCATTACTTGAGTCCAGTTGTGTCAATGTGAGTGGGCTTGCGGCTGTCGCTATCCCAAACTGATTCTAGAACCTAAGGGTGTAGAATGCAGATGTAATTCTTCTGATTTACATATTGTACTTTGTAGCCAGTGAAAATAGTTGAATCTAGCTACCTTATATGTAAGGCATGTATATAGTTACCTGTTGGCTAGTATGACGAGCTCGAGCTCTTGATTGAATTGTTTGCATCTACAAAAAAAAAGGTAAAGAATAATTTCAGTTTGTTAACTTCTACTAAATAATTAACGAATTGTCTCTGTATTTCAGGATAAGCGATTGTATCTCCTGTTAATTGTGATCTTGTTAAAGATGCCTGAGTACCATGATTGAAATTTTTAATGAAACTTTCGAGTACTGCGGTAGTGGCAACCGCTGTCCTATATTCGTAGAGAAGATGGAAATATATATTTGTGACATAATCATTTGATCATATGTTTTCCTGTCTGTAATGTAAATGTACCAAGCCGGCCGCGGTGGTCTCGCGGTTCTAGGCGCGCAGTCCGGAACCGCGCGACTGCTACGGTCGCAGGTTCGAATCCTGCCTCGGGCATGGATGTGTGTGATGTACTTAGGTTAGTTAGGTTTAACTAGTTCTAAGTCTAGGGGACTGATGACCTAAGATGTTAAGTCCCATAGTGCTCAGAGCCATTTTTTTGTAAATGTACCCTTCTTACTTCATTTTGTATTTTTTACAAAAAGGAAGTGTTTTCATACTGTTGCCCTTTTGAGGTGTTTGCCAGCAGTTGGTTGTTGAAATTAATCTTTTCAGTTAATGTTGTTCTTGGATGTTTGCTTTCAAAAGTAAATTCATAAGTGCTTTTAGAAACGTTAATTAATCCACTAGGGCTCAGTACCTTTCCACTCAACACCGGCTCCCTACCGTATTTCAGTGAGGTCACAATATTCTAAAAAGTCACAAAAAATACAAGTGCAATGTAAAAGAAAGTGTGAGTTAGTTTCCACTTATACAGGGTGTTACAAAAAAATACGGCCAAACTTTCAGGAAACATTCCTCACACACAAAGAAAGAAAATACGTTATGTGGACATGTGTCCGGAAACGCTTAATTTCCATGTTTTAGAGCTCATTTTATTACTTCTCTTCAAATCACATTAATCACGGAATGGAAACACACAGCAACAGAACGTACCAGCGTGACTTCAAACAATTTGTTACAGGAAATGTTCAAAATGTCCTCCGTTAGCGAGGATACATGCATCCACCCTCCGTCGCATGGAATCCCTGATGCGCTGATGCAGCCCTGCAGAATGGCGTATTGTATCACAGCCGTCCACAATACGAGCACGAAGAGTCTCTACATTTGGTACCGGGGTTGCGTAGACAAGAGCTTTCAAATGCCCCCATAAATGAAAGTCAAGAGGGTTGAGGTGAGGAGAGCGTGGAGGCCTTGGAATTGGTCCGCCTCTACCAATCCATCGGTCACCGAATCTGTTGTTGAGAAGCGTACGAACACTTCGACTGAAATGAGCAGGAGCTCCATCGTACATGAAGCACATGTTGTGTCGTACTTGTAAAGGCACATGTTCTAGCAGCACAGGTAGAGTATCCCGTATGAAATCATGATAACGTGCTCCATTGAGCGTAGGTGGAAGAACATGGGGCCCAATCAAGACATCACCAACAATGCCTGCCCAAACGTTCACAGAATATCTGTGTTGATGACGTGATTGCACAACTGCGTGCGGATTCTCGTCAGCCCACACATGTTGATTGTGAAAATTTACAATTTGATCACGTTGGAATGAAGCCTCATCCGTAAAGAGAACATTTGCACTGAAACGAGGATTTTTACATTGTTGGATGAACCATTCGCAGAAGTGTACCCGTGGAGGCCAATCAGCTGCTGATAGTGCCTGCACACGCTGTACATGGTACGGAAACAACTGGTAATCCCGTAGCACTCTCCATACAGTGACGTGGTCAACGTTACCTTGTACAGCAGCAACTTCTCTGACGCTGACATTAGGGTTATCGTCAACTGCACGAAGAATTGCCTCGTCCATTGCAGGTGTCCTCGTCGTTCTAGGTCTTCTCCAGTCGCGAGTCATAGGCTGGAATGTTCCGTGCTCCCTAAGACGCCGATCAATTGCTTCTAACGTCTTCCTGTCGGGACACCTTCGTTCTGGAAATCTGCCACGGCTATTTCCCCGTGCTAATCCATACATCAAATGGGCATCTGCCAACTCCGCATTTGTAAACATTGCACTGACTGCAAAACCACGTTCGTGATGAACACTAACCTGTTGATGCTACGTACAGATGTGCTTGATGCTAGTACTGTAGAGCAATGAGTCCCATATCAACACAAGCACCGAAGTCAACGTTACCTTCCTTCAATTGGGCTAAATGGTGGTGAATCGAAAAAGTGCAGTACATACTGACGAAACTAAAATGAGCTCTAACATGGAAATTAAGCGTTTCCGGACACATGTTCACATAACATCTTTTGTTTATTTGTGTGTGAGGAATGTTTCCTGAAAGTTTGGTCGTACCTTTTTGTAACACCCTGTATGTATGTTAACGAAAATAGTGCACAAAATTCTGAAGTACGTAGTCCCGTGCTAGATTTCAACGCTCAACACTAGTTGACATTTTAGAAAGTGGGCCTAAGAACTTGATATCGTAGAACGAACCTGACTCGGCTTACAACTGCATAAAGCAAATTGACAGTCCGGATGCAATTAATTAGGCCAATTCTCGAACTAAGTCAGAATATACCATCAAATTAAATATTTCCACATTCGAAGTATTCTCAAATACCACTTTATTCACTAGAAAGAGTGTTATCATTTTTATTTATTGCCAATTATTGCTCTTGCTAGCTGACAGACTCAGAATTGCTCTGGTATTCATTTTTACCAGTTTCTACACTGGGAGAAAATAAAAAAAAATTCCAACACGAAGGAGTAATTAATGTACAGTAATGAAATTTCGGGAATACATTTGTCTAGGAAACATATTGAAGTGATTAACACTGTAAGGTCACAGGTAAATGCAAGCGCAAGGTAAGCCACTGCAAATGTGAAACGTGGCTACACTGACACCGCTGTAACTGGTGGACAGTCGAAAACAAGAATGCAAACGTGCATGCATTTTGTTGTGCGAGTGCCAGACGTCAGTTTGTCGGATGAGGGTCCATGCCTATTTTACTTGCTCAGTCAATACAGGGATGGTTAATGCTTGCTGTGGTTGACACTGGAGTTGTCGTCCTATGATGTTCAATATATGCTCGATTGGAAACACAAATGGTGACTTATCAGGCTAATGCAACATGTCGACACTCTGTAGAGCATGTTGGATTACAACACTGGTATGAGACCGTTTTCCTGCAGTCTGTGAATGGAAAAACAATAGGTTGACCCACCAGATTGATGTACAGAGTTGCAGTCAAGGCGCTTCGGGTATCCGCAATAGCGTTCCTGCTGTCTTACGAAATCAGGCCCCTGACCATATCTCCAGGTGCATGACCAATGTGTCTACCGCGCAGACAGCCTGGTTACAGGCCCTCAACTGGCTTTCTTCTAATCGACACACAGTCATCACTGACACCTAGACAGGACCAGACATTGTCAGAAAGCTCAACAGATCTCCAGGTGCATGACCAATGTGTCTACCACGCAGACAGCCTGGTTGCAGGCCCTCAACTGGCTTTCTTGTAATCGACACACAGTCATCACTGACACCTAGACAGGACCAGACATTGTCAGAAAGCTCAACAGATCTCCAGGTGCATGAGCAATGTGTCTACCATGCAGACAGCCTGGTAGCAGGCCCTCAACTGGCTTTCTTCCAATCGACACACAGTCATCACTGACACCTAGACAGGACCAGACATTGTCAGAAAGCTCAACAGATCTCCTCCCACCCATTCAATGAGCTCTTACTCGACAGCACTGAAGCCGCAAATGGTACTGGTTTGCGATGGGTGGAATGTACGCTACAGGGCGTCTGAGTCGACACTGTCCTTGAAGTAATCGATTTGTGACACGTCGTTATGTCACTGTTGTGCCAACTGCTGCTCGAACTGCTGCTGCTGTTGCAGCATGATGTGCCAGCCATACGGGAAACACGGTGGCCTTCCCTCTCGGTAATACCACGCGACCATCGGAGACCGGTCTTCTTGCGATTGTACATTCTCGTGACACCGCCGCCACCAATAGTGTAGAGTGGCTACATTCCTGCCAAGTCTTTCTGCAACAACGCAGAAGGAAAATTCAGCTTCTCATAGCAGAACGTAAAAGCGCGGCTGCTTTGCATGTCAGCAACGTGATTTTCTAAACAACTGTATGGCAACGCCTCTACACAGTTATGAAGACAGCTATCGTTTCACGTACAGCCTTCTGTGCATCGCAGCTGAAAGATGTCTGTCGCTGCCAGATGTCGGGGCGTAAGGTGAGTCGACTGTAGGAATGTCTTAAGGGTATAGAAGAAATCTATTAACACTTCATGCATGATTCGGTGTGTTTTTACACATCCCGTCGTTTATGACGTCATATTTCCTAAACTATAACTGGTATGTGGTTTTTAACTCAACAGCGATTGTTGCTTGACAGTAAGGGATATGTGTATTGAGTTTGGTTGAAATCAATTCAGAGGTTTTGGAGGAGATGTGGAGCATACACGCACACATACATACATCCTGTTTTTTTGTAAAATATGTGTATTACAAATGACTGAGTGAAAGCTGATAATTATTGGAAATAAGTTCATATTGTTAACAGAAAATGACATGAAAGACAGCGTACATTGAAAATCTAATGTCAGAATTTGCAGACTCCTGAACATTGGCCGACAATAGCTTCCCGAACCTACAGCACACATTGCTCGAAATGCACGCTTCTAGCCCAAAATTACCCTTTCCGAAAGGGTAGAGCTACTTCAGAATGTAATTCTGTATGTAATATGTGAGTGAAATCAAGCAAATTGGGGTAATTTTCGTGTTGGAATATCAGTTACTGCAGATGCTGTTCTAATTGTAGATACATTCCGCTTATGAACAAGACTATGAACATGGGCTTTTCATGGCGGGTACCATGTATTTGAAGACCTAGGAATTTTAATTGTTGAGAATCACTAAACCTAAGTCCATTCTGTGTAATCAAAATGTCAGTTATAATTGAACTGTGTTATGAAATGTAAAGTAATTTAACATCAGTTTATTCCCTACAAGCCATGAACATATGTTCTCAACTGTGCTAGGATGAGAAGGAGAATTTATTCTCTCAATAAGATTCAGATTACTATTAAAGATCGGGGCTGCACATTTCCATTTCTGATTTCCAGAAGTCATAATTGCTTCAAGCTGAAATAACTGCTTAACATTAATAACATGGCAAGAAATTGCGCCAGTAATAGTTCTATCATACTGTATTCAACTAAGAACATTTATTTGAACCATTATTATTTTAAGAATTATCACTGGAGCAATAGGAGGTTTAAATGAAATATCGTTACGACAGCTTCTGGCATACTTATCAATTAAACAACTAGCGTGAATAATCAAATCTCTAACCGCTAGAGAAAACACTTGAGAACTACACTTTATTATTTATTCTTTACTAAGACTAATTATAGTTTTATTATTTAAGCTAATAAATTTGTTCTTATTGCCTACGTTACACTCACCATGCTGCGCTACCATTCTAGTGTCATCAATATTTTAGAATGACCTGTCATATAAGAAGAAATTTACATTTTGTGTGTAAGAAACGGAAGTAGTCCCCGCCTGGCCCTTAAAGATCCCTATAAATAAGCAACTTGGTTTGTCAAACACACCCTTCTCTAGCCACGGATTTGTCAAACAAGCCTGTATTTGGACAGTACTGAGAATTGCCACAAATGTACACAAAACAGTCCTGGCATTTGCTGTGGCAGTAAATTTAAAGAAGAAGAAGACACTGGCGAAGAGAATAAATATCTTGAAACGAGAGAGAGATTTACGCAGGAAAATCTGCTAAAGGAAACGTTACTCTCAGAGCACGTTGATTATATCAACTTCCTTCAAACGGACAACGAAACTTTTGATACCTTCTTAAGGCCTTAGTAAATGAGCAAATTTGTTTGTTAAATTCCCTACGGATCGTCATTTAACCTTACGTTTGAAGCAGACGCTTTTCGTGTATCCTGTATTTTGGCAATAGTGAGAATGGCTACAAATGCAGACAAAGCAATTCTAACGTTGACTCCGGCACTGTGAAGAAGAACAAGACCAAGAGATTTTCCAGCTATTTGTTTAAAATGAGAGAGAAATATACATATGAAAACCTGTTAATGGAAATGCTACAGTAAGAACCCAATCATTACGTCAACTTTCTGGAGATGGACAGTGAAACGTACAAAAAATTATTTAGAATTACTTTTCTCTCACACTATAAAGAAAGACAGAAGTAGGCTATGATCTATTCTCTTCTATTTGGTTCGCTAATGACTCTTCATTGCCCTTGTGAGGCAAATTGAGGAGCTAGTTGACTGTGAAGTAGTGGCTACGGTCTCGTAAACTTCAAAACGGTCAGAAGAGCGGTGTCGTGACAACACAAAACAGATTTTCGCTATCCATACACAGCGAAACATAGATACAAACAACATCCGCCATATTGTCAAACTTCCTGTCAGTCAAAGTTTCTTGCAAACACGTCAGAAACGATCTATACTTGACAAACACGTCAAACAGCAATGTACACGTTCCAGTATTTGGTAACGATAATTAAGTTTGAGAAAAACGTTTGATCATTTACAGGGACTTTAAGGCATAATCTCGCTTAACATTCCGCTAGTCAGATTCCATGTCATAGCCGTTCTCATTATTGTGAAGAATGTCGTGATGTGGGTGTGTGGCCATTTCCCTATAGGGGAGAGGTTGGGGTGCTTCTATAGGGACCACTCTTCCTTACGGAGGCAATGGCATTACGGTCCCTTAAACGGTTTTCATTTTACAGCCTCGGCTTGTTTCTTTTTGAATGACCCAAATACAGGGGCGGCCAAGATTTCCGCTCACTGGCCGCGATTAGCTCGAGTGGCAAAGGCTCAGCTTTGCTGCACATTCCCCTCCCTCCACCGCTAACACGACATGCTGTTTGAGTGCGAGGAGGTGTATTTAAATGGCAATAGCGTCACAGTGCGTACGACTTGGTTTCATATTCCACATTTCTCAGCAACACAGATCACAATTACAGCAAATTTTCAGTATAGTTTAATTATTTTTAGCTTGCTGAAGATATAATATAATTTTCATCAGGTACATACTGACGGCATACAGAGAAACGCAGAAAATTTCACAAAGTTTCGTCTTCACGTTGTCTCGTAATGGTGAGTTATTTATTTTCATAATCGAAAAAGGATCTTTCGCAGAAACATGTCATCGAAATATTGTAGCACATTTGCAACCTCATGGGACTTGGAAACTCTGCTTGAGGATAGCAATGTAGAGGTTCTGGACAGTTTTAACACAAAAAGCTTTGGTCATTAAAACTGGAATTTCCCTGCAGATCAGTCACTTACTTGTGCACATGCACAGGGACGCTTTCCACTAAAACAGCAAACGATGTCGAAAAATATTGTGGGGTTGAGAGTGTCCTCAAAAGCTTTGTAAAACTACCCTTGTAATTCTTTCAATGCCACAATAAATTCTTCGAACTTCGCGTTCTCTTAAAAGCCAGTGAGCTTAGGAAACTGGATTGTCTTCGTCTAATGTGTCCCTTCTATATACCGATTTTCTTTTTAAATGTATCCAGATCAGCTCAGAAAGAATAAGCGTTACAGTGTCTTACTGTGGGCAGTGTGCGAAAGACGAAGTCTTCAGTCAATTCTGATTAAATATATATATTGCACTAATATACGAAATGACCGTACACTTTGTTCAGTTCAACTGTTGCAACTGACATTGGACTAATGCGTACGACTTCGGAAATTTTACTATTCGTACTGCCAATTTCTTCACGTGCTCCATGCCTGGACATTTGCTACAAAGTGCTTCTTAATGCACAGGACAATGAATCTCGTCTGCCGATCTTTGTAATGATTCCAGAATGGGATTTTCACTCTGCAGCGGAGTGTACGCTGATATGAAACTTCCTGGCAGATGAAAACTGTGTGCCGGACCGAAAATGGTTCAAATGGCTCTGAGCACTATGGGACTAAACTGCTGAGGTCATCAGTCCCCTAGAACTTAGAACTACTTAAACCTAACTAACCTAGGGACATCACACACATACATGCCCGAGGCAGGATTCGAACCTGTGACCGTAGCGGTCGCGCGGCTCCAGACTGTAGCGCCTAGAACCGCTCGGCCACTTCGGCCGGCCTGCCGGACCTAGACTAGAACTCGGGACCTTTGCCTTTCGCCGGCAAGTGCTCCACTATCCGAGCTACCCAAGCACGACTCACGCCCCATCCTCACAGCTGTACTTCTGCCAGTACTTCGTCTCCAACCTTCCAAACTTTACAGAAGCTCTCTAGGAAGTTCCATATCAGCGCACACTCCGCTGCAGAATGAAAATCTCATTCTGGCAACTTCCCCCAGGCTGTGGCTAAGCCACGTCTCCGCAATATCCTTTTTTTTCAGGAGTGCTAGTTCTGCAAGGTTCGCAGGAGAGCTTCTGCAAAATCTGGAAGGTAGGAGATGAGGTACTGGCAGAAGTACAGCTGTGAGGACGGGGCGTGAGTCGCGCTTGGGTAGCTCAGATGATAGAGCACTTGCTAGCGAAAGGCAAAGGTCCCGAGTTCAAGTCTCGGTCCGCACACAGTTTTAATCGTTGCAATGTTTTTGCACTTCCTTTGTCAACTAAATCTTTAAATTATTTCTGTATACTATTATAATGCTGTTTCATAGCAAAAGTGCAGTACCGGTTGCTGATTCGAATTGAGCATTTTTATCCCTCTTTTCTGTCATTCCCATTAGTTTTAAAGGATTATGACGACAGATCGCTATAATACCGGAACCGCGGGACTGCTACGGTCGCAGGTTCGAATCCTGCCTCGGGCATGGATGTGTGTGATGTCCTTAGGTTAGTTAGGTTTAAGTAGTTCTAAGTTCTAGGGGACTTATGACCTAAGATGTTGAGTCCCATAGTGCTCAGAGCCATTTGAACCATTTTTTTGAACCAGGATTCAGAGAGTTGTTTCGAGCGAAAACTGGGGTACCGCAGTGATGAATGAAATGTCTCCCTGTTTCGGGTACTCCAGAGAACGCCCCAGCAAAGCCGAGTGACAAGTTGGGCCTTGGCCCGCACCGGCCCGCACAAGTTGCACGCCTGTAGTTCAGCACGCCGTGGCCCTAATAGATCTATAGTTTTCTGTTACTTTCTTCATTCTGTTTGATAACAAGCGCGCGTGAGCTGTTACGCAAATTGTACGCATCTCTCTGCTTTTATCTATCCTCGCTGCGATGCTGCACATAAGGAGTACCTTTTTGTTGCCCCAACTCCGCTTTACGTTTATTTTTACAGCGCTTAGCGGCCGCCACTTGATGACGAGGGATGTGCGTCCGACTTGCGGCCGGCCGGCTGTGCGGGCAGCCGCAGCGCAGCCCCTACCCGCAGTGGCACGCTCGGCTGCCGCGCGGCGCGGCGCGTTCTGCTCGCGGGCCCTCAGAGCCGATTACGCCCGCCGGAGCGGAACCTCGCCGCTGCACAGCGTGCGGGGCTCGCGCTGGCGCTGCGCGCGGATTACGCCCGCACAAAGGCCGGCAGACAACAAATCGCATAACGCGGCCGTATTGTCACGCTGATTCGAAATAAGTACTCGCGCAAACAGCGCGCTCATCCCAGGACAAACACGGCGCCGATGAGCTCGCTCCCCGCGCCGCTACAAAAGGAGCGCGGATTATTCCATTGTGGACGCTGCTGCTCTCTCGTTTAACTGCAAATAATCTCCATTGATATTCATTATTTTCTAATTGTCCTCACAATCCGACCTAAATTATTCCATAACTCGGTTAAAGGACCCAAACTGGTGGAACTGTTCGAAAATAAGTTGTCCCCGCTTCAAACGAAGCGGCAGAGCGATCGCGTTTGATTACGCCACCCCGCACAATCAGCCTCGATATCGGCATGGTGTTTGCATAATATATGGCGGCGATGGACTATACTTTACAACCGGAATGAAACAATAAATTTATAATTTGTCGTACACACTGTCAAAACAACAACTTCAATTGTTATATTTTCCACCTTCGTTTAATTTTACACACGTTTCTGACTGACCTACTATCCGTCCCAAATTTACTTTCCACACCACACTACAAACGAAAATTTACAGTAAACTGAAGATCACAATCTTATTCGACAGGATAGTCACAAGCATTAATAAGCGTCTGCCGTGATTGAGGAAGATTAGTCTGGCAGATTAACGACGAGGACCGCTGTAACGACCAGCCTGGACATGGTTTTTAGACAGTTTTCCACGTCCGACGAGGTGAATGGTGGGACGGTCCCCAAGTGCGCCTCAGTTACCCCAATCGCAGACATTTCGAGCACATTCTAATACTTCCAGATGGGATGACAGTAGACGCAGTTATATGGAATACACAAATTTCTTCCCAAGGAGGGAGGGGAGCACAAAGGAAAGAGACGGAATAATACCAGGACAAAAAGGGACTGAAGATCTCATTCTTCTTTATTTTCACGGATTAGGTGTAATACCTGCTCCGTCTGCCTAGGTCAGCCTAATTCATCCCGTCTCTTCTTGTGTCTTCAAAGACTGGGTTTCCTAGGTGGTACATGTTTCATGGCTTTCATTTATAATAGCCGCTATGTCATTCTTTCATTAGAGTCGTTTCAAATATCTCTGTAGCTATCTATTACATTGTTTATTAGACTAAAGGTACAGTGGAGATTAAATTAGCATTACTTTCCTCGGTATCGAGAGATTCCACTCTAAACGTTCATTCGAAATTACTACCGAGCTATCCATCTGCTTGTATAGCTTAACACGAATTGCGTAAGCTTGCAAGACACAATACTACAGGGTGTTTCAAAAATGACCGGTATATTTGAAACGGCAATAAAAACTAAACCAGCAGCGATAGAAATACTCCGTTTGTTGCAATATGCTTGGGACAATAGTACATTTTCAGGCGGACAAACTTTCGAAATTACAGTAGTTACAATTTTCAACAACAGATGGCGCTGCAAGTGATGTGAAAGATATAGAAGACAACGCAGTCTGTGGGTGCGCCATTCTGTACGTCGTCTTTCTGCTGTAAGCGTGTGCTGTTCACAACGTGCAAGTGTGCTGTGGACAACATGGTTTATTCCTTAGAACAGAGGATTTTTCTGGTGTTGGAATTCCACCGCGTAGAACACAGTGTTGTTGCAACAAGACGAAGTTTTCAACGGAGGTTTAATGTAACCAAAGGACCGAAAAGCGATACAATAAAGGATCTGATTGAAAAATTGCAACGGACTGGGAACGTGACGGATGAACGTGTTGGAAAGGTAGGGCGACCGCGTACGGCAACCACAGAGGGCAACGCGCAGCTAGTGCAGCAGGTGATCCAACAGCGGCCTCGGGTTTCCGTTCGCCGTGTTGCAGCTGCGGTCCAAATGACGCCAACGTCCATGTATCGTCTCATGCGCCAGAGTTTACACCTCTATCCATAAAAAATTCAAACGCGGCAACCCCTCAGCGCCACTACCATTGCTGCACGAGAGACATTCGCTAACGATATAGTGCACAGGTTTGATGACGGCGATATGCATGTGGGCAGCATTTGGTTTACTGACGAAGCTTATTTTTACCTGGACGGCTTCGTCAATAAACAGAACTGGCGCATATGGGGAACCGAAAAGCCCCATGTTGCAGTCCCATCGTCCCTGCATCCTCAAAAAGTACTGGTCTGGGCCGCCATTTCTTCCAAAGGAATCATTGGCCCATTTTGCAGATCCGAAACGATTACTGCATCACGCTATCTGGACATTCTTCGTGAATTTGTGGCGGTACAAACTGCCTTAGACGACACTGCGAACACCTCGTGGTTTATGCAAGGTGGTGCCCGGCCACATCGCACGGCCGACGTCTTTAATTTCCTGAATGAATATTTCGATGATAGTGTGATTGCTTTGGGCTATCCGAAACATACAGGAGGCGGCGTGGATTGGCCTCCCTATTCGCCAGACATGAACCCCTGTGACTCCTTTCTCTGAGGACACTTGAAAGACCAGGTGTACCGCCATAATCCAGAAACAATTGAACAGCTGAAGCAGTACATCTAATCTGCATGTGAAGCCATTCCGCCAGACACGTTGTCAAAGGTTTCGGGTAATTTCATTCAGAGACTACGCCATATTATTGCTACGCATGGTGGATATGTGGAAAATATCGTACTATAGAGTTTCCCAGACCACAGCGCCATCTGTTGTTGACAATTGTAACTACTGTAATTTCGGAAGTTTGTCTGCCTGAAAATGTACTGTTGTCCCAAGCATATTGCAACAAACGGTGTATTTCTATCGCTGCTCGTTTAGTTTTTATTACCGTTTCAAATATACCGGTCATTTTTGAAACACCCTGTAAATGACGGTAACTATTTAGTTCAGACCAGCAATCCTGATCTCCCATCACCCATTCTTCCAAGAATCGAACTCTTACGTATTTTCCGAACCCCGTGTCGTACACTGATACAATTTTGCAGGTACATACTCTGGTATATGTGTACATTGTCACACTGTCTACAAAATGTGTTGCGTATAAATTTAATGGTAAAGAAATAATAAACTGAAACGTCAAGCCTGATGCTGAATTTTCGCTATCCATGGAGAACTACTGCTGCCTGGGACAATGTCCTCAAGAGATGACGATAAAACGTTAAAGATTCACAGTAGTTGGGATTAAAGAAATTGTAACACTTGGTGCAAAAAATTAATTCGGAAACTTCGGTATTTAATAAGTGTGTAAATTTGCATTTCAATTTCATGTGATATGAGAGCAGCCGGTAAATGATACATAGATCATGATGAAATACATACATATATTAAGACAGGATACGTATGATATTGCAGTGCCTGTGTTTTTTCGATTTACGATGCATAGTTTCTTCTGACTACAGCCGTTACGAAATACTTGAAACGTCCTCGCAGCTGCAAATTTGGAGAATCATCGGCTGTATAATGGAATGACGACAGTGAAAATTTGTGCCGGACTGGTGATCGAACCCGAATTTGCCGCTTATTGCGAGCGGTTGCTCCACTCACAGCCAGACTCAAACTTTCGGACATTCACTCCATTTTCAATCTCCAGGGCTACTTAAGACATTAAAGAAAGTTAATTCGCAAGCAACACCTATTCCATTCTAGAAGACCTATCGCTTCAAAGTAAAAGATGGAGCACGACTGACGAATTCTGGTTTAAATTTTCACACGTTGTTATGATGATAGTTCTAAAGGGTGGCCGCCGCCGAAACACAGAGTCATAGTTACGGTCAGGTAACAATAAATGTTCTGCAACCTTCATATTAGCACTTGAAAGTATCTCCGTCTCACCTTCAGCTTCTCATATATTTAACAAATAATTGAGCGTGATTTGCACGTGTTGACCAAACAGTGATTTCCCGTGCAACACCTTGTAACAGTTGGATAGTATAAGCACACTATGCCACTTCTACTGTCTGTATTTAAGGTGAGAGACTTCCTTTTTTGTGACTGCATCATTCATTAGAGTATAGCCTCTCGACTAGACATGGTGTTTATGGTGTTTCAACATTTTCAAAGCCATCTTTATCATTTTCTACTTAGTCTAATTCCCAAGAGAAGTGATCTTTTGATTACTGTGTTTCAGTTTAATCCTGATTTTCCCTGTCCTGCATGAAATCCATTCTATGGCAGTGGGCAAAGGCGAATTTCCGCTCTCTCCAAGCTTTTAACGGAGACCTGAAATGTTGGAATGCACAGGACAATAACAGTGTAGCTGTGGGCAGGGGGGGGGGGGGGGGGATCGAAGAACAAGGAGGGAGATGGTGGTAAATTACACCAACCCAATCTGTCTTGATATACATCACTTGGGGTTCGTAGGTCCAACGACTTTGCCTGCCGAATTCGTGGACATGTGTTTCCATAGATTGCTGGAATTTCGTGGTAGAATTTTCGAGAAGTTTCAAGAGAGTTTCTACGTTAAAACGGACGAACACTGAATCCAGTGAGCGCGCTTTTGACGCGAGCCGCTTGGGGAGAAGTGTGAAGCAAGAGACGTGATGGGCCGGAATGTACACCAAAAAGTGCGTCCACTCGCAGGTGCACAGGAGCAAACATGTTAGTTGAAGATGTGACGAGCTACGGGCTGGACACGTTGGAGATGCTGTTAGCCGATGGGGGCACACTGTGCAGCTGTACTACGAGGCAGTGTTGGTGAGACGCAAAGCAGCTGCTTGCTGTTGTGCCGTTAGTTAGCTCGTTACCAGAGCTGGTTAGTAGTCCCAGTTCTCTGTGCCAAAGTCTTTTCGAATTGATGAAATCTTTGTCACGTTCGCCTTAAGTTAAGTCCTTTACACCACTCTGTTTTAGGTTGACCAGTGTGTTCGTTCTCTTGTTTTAATGACGGTGACTAGCGTCCTTTTTTTTCGTCTTCTCTTCTCCGTTGCAAATCGGTTAACGTAGTTTCAAGTTTATCATCACCGCTAATTTCTGTGAATGAGTAATAACAACTTTCTGTATTGCTCTTTGCCCTAAGAAATGTGTATCTCTTTGCAGCATGTTGAATCACTCAGACGTTTAAAAATCCTTTCCCTTGTTCCCATAGAGACGTCTCTCCCCCCTGCCCATCCTGAGCACTTCGACTGGTACGTTATTGTCAAGTCTGCGTTTCGTAACGGGTAGTAGCACTTATGAACATTATTCGTTACGCAATTTCAATTCATCCGTGTAAAAAGTGTCATACATTCAATGGTTTCGATCCAGTCTCTTACTTCAAGCTTCCCAGATCATTTTCAGATGCACCAGTCACTGGATTAAATAGAATATGTATGACGTACGGCTAAAAATTGAGTTCTTTTCCATAGGGCCATACTGTGCTGCTTATCTCCGTTGCGCCAGGGTAAGGATATTCTTTTATTTCGTTTTAGAGAAGAAGTTACTCTTACTTAAACTAATCACAGAGTGGCCCTTGCATTTATGGGGTACGACACCCTATTTACTTAATATACCTTTACATGGCTGTCTGTATTCGACTGAGTTTTGGACAATTCAGTATTCCTCCCACCTGTCCTCCATTTGTGTCAGTAGTTTGATTATAATCAGAGAGATTAACTAGAGACTGAGTTTAATCATGTCAACAAATACTACAGAAATCTGATGCCAGGGTCAGAACTAAGGTGTGCCCATTACAGTCAGAACAGGCAGCACCAAGAAGAGAGTCATTACAATGGTCCATAGAACATACTTGTATTTAAATTACTTTAATTACGTTCAACCATTTAATTGCAAATAATGCGCTACATCTCAGCGGAAGAGAGAAAAATAATGTGGAATTATCACAGTAATGATGAGTAGGTGAGTCGAAGTGGGTTGTGGCATGAGTGCCGCTAGAGAGGGTGACAGCTGCCATTGTCGTTAACGAGTGTAGCAGCGGGAAAAAATGTAATAAAAAAAGACAGCAACGTGCGGACGAAAGGGACTGACTGCCGAAGTCAAGTCCGCTGGCAGCGACAGGTGTCTCGTTAAGCGGGAAGCCGGTCGCCCCTGGAACTAGCGAGAGGCGGCGATTGGACATGAGCGCTGAGCTCAGACGAGCATCCTAGCGCTATTTTACTAACATTACATGCTAGCATGAAGTTCGTAGCTCTGAACACTATTTTCAGAATATGGAACGAAAATTGACATTTTTTCTCTTGAAAAAGTAAGGAAATATAGATACACACTTCAGCTCCGAGGTGGCTTCTAGAAAACGTCTTCATCCACCAGGCATTAGGCCACTTGGCTTTTTAAACTCTCGTTAGGTTCTCCTTCATCTTTTCTTTCGTTGACGTAGCGATATTACACCGTTAGGGTGAAAGTAAACCAGAGATTTTGGGATTCTAAAAATAAAAATGGTTCAAATGGCTCTGAGCACTATGGGACTTAACATCTGAGGTCATCAGTCCCCTAGAACTTACATCTACTTAAACCTAACTAACCTAAGGACATCACACACATCCATGCCCGAGGGAGGATTCGAACCTGCGACCGCAGTGGTCACGCGGTTCCAGACTGAAGCCCCTAGAACCGCTCGGCCACTCCGGCCGGCTTTGGGATTCTCTTTGAGCTCATTCGCTATGAAGGTTTTCTCCAGTTTTGGCAGTTCTTTCAACACGTTTTAATTCCTTTTGCGATCCCATTTGATGTAACCATCTGTTCGTCTCAAGAATTTAACTTCGCAGATCTGTTAGTCTTTCTGCATCTTTTGCTTGTATTGCCCAAGGCTCACCGTTAAAGCACAGCATTGGAATTGTTAAGGTCGTATAACAGCGAATTCTGACGTGTTTCTGGACTAGGGAATGTTTCATTACATTATTTGTGATTCTCATTTTCTTTTTATACCTCGTGGCCCTCTCATTAGATACGTTTCTTCCAGGAAGGAAAGTTAACAGCCTTGGTCACTCTTTCTACTATTTCATTTTTCAGATGTTACTTTGTATTGCGTCTTTCTGAGCAGAAGGCCATAGTTTTTGGGTTTTCGGTGTTGATGACCTTGGTGTATTTCTCAGATTCAGTCTGTACATTGTGTACGGAGTGCTTCATCCTCTGAAGATGCCCAAGAGATAATTCATCTGCAAGACAGAGAACCATATGTCACAAAGGCGGATAAATCGGCAAAACCATCCTAAATCCACAAGATAGGGTCTGTTCCCCAGATTATAGGCGGCAACCAAAAGAGTCTCTCCCTATATTGAGAGGGGCTGAAATAATCTCCAAAGCTGATCCAGAAGCTATACGGTGGCAGCTCCATCGCTGGACTTCATTCCTACTGGCCAGTATCCAGTTATCAAGTCTCGAATGTATGACAGTAGGAGTCACTTCTAAAAATAAGCTATCCCTGATTATAGTAGGACAAGTAACTTATATTGAGTGCTACATTACACATGAGAGTGATATAACTACATGACACTTTTTTCCAATGCAGTCATCGAGTCTCTTTGAACAAGAGACGGAAAGTTCTACCAACCGTTCACTTCCTCAAAGATAGAAATCCGCCTTTCGAAAACCGCTGTGTGAACATCATCACCGTCGGAAGCCTTGCATTTGCAGTGAATCATTTCATCGATTGTCTCGAAATTGTCGTCTATGGTCAATGACGATGGCCTCCCATCCCAATCTGTGCGCCATTGGTCAAATTGTTGACACAGTTTCATTAGACTGCAAGTGATAATGCCTTTGGTTTATATACTGCCAGAATTCCACCGTAAATCTTTATACAATTGAGACGTTTTGCACACAAGAACCGAACTGTCCCACACAGTCCAACTATTAAGCATGTTTACAGCCGCCAAGTCATTTCATTCCTAAAATGTGATGCATGTGTCATCCACACCACAGCAGAATTATGTCTGCAGGGACCCCAGCATATATATCGTAAAATAAGGTTATTAGGACCCAAAAAGTGAACAGTTTGGCACATTTAGTAAAAAATGATTATCTAAAAAGTGTAACTTTGCTGACATCCTGAATTCTTATATGTTTCTGGTATTTTTCTAATACGGAAGGTCTCTTTCAGAAAAATTTTAAATTTCTAGATGTGTGTTATAAATTATTGAAAACGGGTTCAAGTAACACCTGGGTTTGCATAGCTTGGACCGAAGTGTTATTTTCCTTGCAAAAAGCAATTTAAAGCTGCATCAGGTACAAGCAGGACCTTGGATCTGGACATAAATTTATGGATATTTTGGTTTGAAGAATATTTGTTCAACCATCATCATCATCATCATCATCATATAAGACTGATTATGCCTTTCAGCATTCAGTCTGGAGCATAGTCCCCCTTATAAAATTCCTCCATGATCCCCTATTCAGTGCTAACATTGGTGCCTCTTCTGATGTTAAGCCTATTACTTCAAAATCATTCTTAACCGAATCCAGGTACCTCCTCCTTGGTCTGCCCCGACTCCTCCTACCCTCTACTTCTGAACCCATGAGTCTCTTGGGTAACCTTGCTTCTCCCATGGGTGTAACATGACCCCACCATCTAAGCCTGTTCGCCCTGACTGCTACATCTATAGAGTTCATTCCCAGTTTTTCTTTGATTTCCTCCTTGTGGATACCCTCCTGCCATTGTTCCCATCTACTAGTACCTTCAATCATCCTAGCTACTTTCATATCCATAACCTCAACCTTGTTGATAAGGTAACATGAATCCACCCAGCTTTTGCTCCTATACAACAAAGTTGGTCGAAAGATTGAACGGTGCACAGATAACTTAGTCTTGGTACTGACTTCCTTCTTGCAGAAGAGAGTAGATCGTAGCTGAGCACTCACTGCATTAGCTTTGCTACACCTCGCTTCCAGTTCTTTCACTATGTTGCCATCCTGTGAGAATATGCATCCTAAGTACTTGAAACCGTCCACCTGTTCTAACTTTGTTCATCCTATTTGGCACTCAATTCGTTTATATCTCTTTCCCACTGACATTACTTTCGTTTTGGAGATGCTAATGTTCATACCATAGTCCTTACATTTCTGATCTAGCTCTGAAATATTACTTTGCAAACATTCAATCGAATCTGCCATCACAACTAAGTCATCGGCATATGCAAGACTGCTTATTTTGTGTTCACATATCTTAATCTCACCCAGCCAGTCTATTGTTTTCAACATATGATCCATAAATAATATGAACAATAGTGGAGACAGGTTGCACCCTTGTCTTACCCCTGAAACTACTCTGAACCATGAACAGTTTACCGTCAACTCTAACTGCTGCCTGACTATCCATGTAAAGACCTTTAATTGCTTGCAAAAGTTTGCCTCCTGTTCCATAATCTCGTAGAACAGACAATAACTTCCTCCTAGGAACCCGGTCATATGCCTTTTCTAGATCTATAAAGCATAGATACAATTCCCTGTTCCACTCATAACACTTCTCCATTATTTGCCGTAAGCTAAAGATCTGGTCCTGACAGCCTCTAAGAGGCCTAAACCCACACTGATTTTCATCGAATTGGTCCTCAACTAATACTCGCACTTTCCTTTCAACAATACCTGAGAATATTTTGCCCACAACGCTGATTAAAGAGATATCTCTGTAGTTGTTACAATCTTTTCTGTTTCCATGTTTAAAAATTGGCGTGATTACTGCTTTTGTCCAGTCTGACGGAATCTATCCCGACTCCTAGGCCATTGCAATTATCCTGTGTAGCCATTTAAGACCTGACATTCCACTGTATTTGATGAGTTGCGACTTAATTTCATCAACCCCAGCTGCTTTATTGCACCGCAATCTATTGACTATTTTCTCCACTTCCTCAAATGTGATCCCATTTCCATCATCATTCCTATCCCATTGTACCTCGAAATCTGAAACATTACTGATCGTATTTTCACCTACATTGAGCAACTCTTCAAAATATTCCCTCCATCTGCCGAAGGAATCCACAGGATTCACCACCAGTTGTCCTGACCTGTCCAAAATACTTGTCATTTCCTTCTTACCTCCCTTTCGAAGACTGCTAATTACACTCCAGAATGGTTTTCCAGCAGCTTGACCCAAAGTCTCCAACCTGTTTCCAAAGTCTTCCCAAGATTTCTTCTTGGATGCTGTGATTATCTGTTCGGCTTTGTTTCTTTCTTCAACATAAATTTCTCTGTCTACCTGAGTTCTAGTGTGTAGCCATTTTTGATACGCCTTCTTTTTCCTTTTACAGGCTGCCTTGACTGTGTCATTCCACCAAGCTGTTTGCTTCATCCTACCTTTACACACTACTGTTCCAAGACATTCTTTAGCCACTTCTAGTACTGTGTCCCTGTACCTTGTCCATTCCTTTTCCAATGACTGTAATTGACTACATTCAACTAACTGGTACCTTTCTGAGGTCACTGTTATGTACTTGTGCCTGATTTCCTTATCCTGAAGTTTCTCCACTCTTATCCTCCTACATATGGACCTGACCTCCTGCACTTTTGGCCTCACAATCCCAATTTCACTGCAGATTAAATAATGATCAGTGTCATCAAAGAATCCCCTGAATACACGTGTGTCCCTCACAGCCTTCCTGAATTCCTAATCTGTTATGATATAGTCAATGACAGATCTGGTTCCCCTGCCTTCCCAAGTATACCCCATCCTATTAGAGTGGGTAAGTTAAGTTCTTTCTTTAATGTCACACCACGTTTACAACAAAATGTCATTTTCTGAAGCCCATTTCCAGGCTTTTCTGGTCAATGTCATGCAATCCACAATGGTACTGTTGTCGTAGACGGTCATTACTTGACATGGAAATAATACATTATTACATGGGACAAGTGCAAAGTCTTGCAATTATAACAAACCTTTTAGTATTGCTTCATCATCTTCGGGACAAGTGCAAAGTCTTGCAATTATAACAAACCTTTTAGTATTGCTTCATCATCTTCATTTTGGTTGTCTGGAAGATTACTAAGAAGATGTGGATATCAGTTGGAAGACACTTATTTGAAAGTGTACAAATTTCATCTTGAGACAAAAGTACGTCGCTTTCTTCGGAATACCTAATACTATAAGCATCCTCGTCCTCAGATGATGAGTCACAAAACCTTTTTTTCTTGGGGCTTCGTTTTTTCTTCAGAGGTGGTTTTTTCTCTGCAACTGTTTTTATAATATGTTTATTTCCTCTTTGCCTTTCAGACTAAATGTCAGAGACACAGACGCTTTTACCTGGTGCAATTTGTATTTTTCTTTTCGTAGCCTGGGGCGTCACAAACTGACGCTCCTTTTTGTGAAGGTGAAGTAAGATCTCGCCTCCAACGAAATGTAAGTGTACTGATCTATCTCGTTTTGGCAAACGAGATAAAACTTAATTCTTATTTGTGGGGGAAAATGCTTTCAGATTACTTGTCAACTTAGGCTCCATCTCATCTAATACAGTTTTTAGCAACATTGTAAGACGTCGAAGTCTCCTGACATTCATTGCTTACATATTCCACCCTCACAATCATATTCCGCACATCAAGATGCTTCATTCGAACCCAAACTCGATGAGATAAAGTCAGTGTTGTATAAATTCATGTAAACAATACGCAAATAACAAGTGCGCACCGGGATTGGGATACTCGAGGCTGGCGTACGCACACACACATTCAAGACACGACGGTCACAAGAGCTTTTAGTTCGGGAGAGGCGGACCGCACGCTGAGAGGCCGGTCCCTTCAGAGGACGATTCAGCCTATCTACGACGGACGGCGACCGTCTGTGGAGTGGACAGCATTTGCCTGAGTAAAAGGGGAGAACGACCCCGTGTTCAGCTTAAAAGCAAATTCCGCTACATTGTGTGGGAGTGCCCAGCCTATGCATTCTTTACAAACATAGCACACAGTTTCAGAGGTTTTCACAAGGAGACAGCAAAAGCCAAACGCAGATGCTACAGATTTCCGGATTGGTCGTCTTAAACGAAACGTCATTCTCCCATTTTAGAACAGCAATGCTGATTGGCAGACGATATTCCTGACGCCTTGAGCTGAAGGAGTAATGGAAGAGACCGAAAGATACACCCCTTCATGTCTGGCGGGAGAGCGGCCGTTCCGTTGTCGCTCTTGGAGCGAAAACATGTAACGAGAGCGTTTGCGCTCGTACGTGTACTCAAAGAGCGAGGAACAAGTCTCTGCTCAGTACTTCACTGGGAGAGCACCTCTATCAAGAGCGAATTAGAGTGCGACTCTATATTGAGTCCTTGCGATTAAGCGTTGTCCACTGTGTTGGCCGCCACACTTATTGTGCAGTGTGAATGGACAGAGTTATAGTTAAACGCCTGCAAGCGAATTTTTGAGTGGCATCGCGGTGGACTGGTTATCTGACTGGTGTACCACGCCAACAGTTAGATTAGGGACGAATAGGAGTCCGTGACTTCATCAAGGTGTAGGAAGAGTTTGATTGGCGAAGGTCAGTCCAGATAGAACGAGGAGTTATCTTATTTGTCAGCAGCGAGCGGCGCACACAGCAGTCATCGCAGCTTACGGTATTGTGAGCTAGAGCTCTTGCGAGCCCCATATTTCCTCCACAACAGACACTTTACTGCATTTCACACACGACAGCCTCGACCGTACCTAGCAACATTCTAACGGATAATTATTCAAGTTGAGTAGGCGTAGCTCTCAGTCATTCTGCCAAGTCAATAACTATCTTAAACTTTGTATAGAAATTTCATTAGCGAATCCTATCGTTAACAGGTAACTTCACATTCCGAAAAGAACCCAGAAATAACTTGTTCAGTTCATAACTAAAAGTGACATTGTGATTTCCCCGAATTTTTGCAAAATAAATAATAATTTTCGTTAGTTTCATGTTTTTCTTACACTAACTAGCACTACTCCAGTACCCAAGTATACCACTAGTTACATAAGAAATTTTGTGAATTTTTGTGTCATTTCCCTACAGTGGACGACTCCAGAAGATATTTATTGCTGAAAGTTTTTCAGGCGTTTCTCTTTAGAACGTTAGGAGCGTCTGTCTGACTTCTGTAGTAGTGTGGGGGTGGAAATTGCATCTTGCAGGAGCCACAGGGTAAAGAGTACATCTCAGAGTAATCCGTTGCGCAGAATGACAGAATAGCACCCACACGTTCACAACATGGGGAACATATTTTCGCAAAGGTGCTGATTTCTTTCCAGTTTGAGACTGTTTGCGTTTGGTAAAAGTATCTCTCCATTTATCTTCCAAGGGCTTAAAGTAGGCTACATAGAGCGGCTGCATCAAATCTAAGGCGTTCAGTGACACGCACACACATTGTGTATCGTGGTCTTCACGTAGCTTAAGAACACTGAAGCGGAGATTGGATGACAAAATATCTCCAAATACAAGCTTAGTGCCCTCTCGTTCCCTGAGCACAAGCGACAGGTGAGCGGCAGACAAATCGTCAAATAGTGTATGGTCGATCAAACCATGCTTACTTCGGTTATATCTGGCACCCACTAGTCCGTCTTCTGTCCATATTGTCCAAAGGTGTTCCGCTTTATACGATATATTATGTATGGCGGGAGAGATGATCCTGTAGCATTGCCACAAAACATCACAGTCACATTAGTCTTCGTAGAAACTGTTCCGGCGTAACGACAAGCAGAGAGGGCTGTGAGACGACGTCTGCCAGTAGTATGCTAACGAACACCTCTCAAGGACGCCACCAAGACAGGAGTGGCCTCTACACAAAGAGAACATAAGCTTCGCGCTGCCTAGCCACGGCCTGAGTGGAAGACGAGCCATCATATAAACGCTACAACAGTGACTTGTGAACTGTGTTTGCTTGCATTGAAATTGTATGTACCAAAGGACATTGATTATTTGCGTGTCGCCATTTGCTTGCGACACACTTTTGTCAATACCGAAAGTTAAATATTCTTAGTGTAATAAACTATACTAATACGGTTTGCTTAAATTGTTGTCTAGCGATCCGAGAAAACACCTTTGTAGGCACCCTATATTAGACGAATGGGCAAAAAACAATATTGAAGAACTGGCCGGAATGGAAGACGACTGGGCAGAACACAAGGGAATTTATTATCCTCTCTGGATATTTGCAACCTCGGCGGCAAATTACCTTCTTCCTACCAGGATCATCAGATATGCTGATTTTATCGTAATTGTAAATGTTCATCTTTAGTCAAAACATTAAAGTTTTCGATGTACTTGCTAACCGCTGATTCATCGATGGCAACACGAGCTCTTTTTAAGTTATTTGCAAATCTGGTAGATAACAGGGGAAACCTCTTCAAAAGCCTTTTTACTCACTCAGTGCCAGGGAGGTTGCTTCGGAAAAATTTCACTATTCATCCATGCATTGCGAGATACAACTTAACAATAAACCGAAATGCCAGGTCATGCACGGGAAATCCAAACTCATAAAATTTATCTAACTGGTTATCGAGGTCCAGTTCCTCTTTAGAATTAAACACGATCGGATGTCCAGGTTTATTCAGACGGTCATTCTTCAGTCCCCTTTTGATCGTAAACCTACTTAATTTGAAGTTTGCTGAGGCTACTCTTCGAGACACTTCTCCAGCCCTTACAGCATGTCAACATTTTTGTAACTTTTCTGCTGTGAAATGCGCATACGTTCTGCTGCCAGGGGATCTTTCGCAATCCACAGTAATTTTTTGGCTCCAGGTCGGCAGATAAATAAATATGAACAGTATATAAACCATTCAATGAAACTGGGAAGTTTATAACTGAAATACGCCACTAGGTGCTAATTGAACCCACTCCTGGGCTGGGTCCAAGTAGCTGCCGGTTTAGGTGATAAGCACACTGTTCACCAACATTATCAGTTTATCTGAGAGTTCGTTATCTATACAATTCGAACAAATGTTGTTTTGTGTGAGAATGTATATAAAATGTAGATATCACTGCAACCTTGCGTGCAACTGATTGTGGAAAGCGGTGTTCAGCCAAGCAATACGATACTTATTACCTTTAGTGCTGAAGGTTGCCACTTCCATTACCAACATTTCTGCTCATTCTTGCCTGCCGTTCTGTTGCCAGATAATGCCAATAACACTGAAATCCAACCTGGCCATCGAAATAAAAGTACATCTCATCACTGCAGATCACTTTACCCATAGTCCATCACCTATGTTTTTCAGCAAACCCCAATCTAGCCTGTTTATGATTGCGTGTTAGAGCGGGTATCTGCAGTCGTTTCTTAAATACAAGACGTCTGTCACGTTAGACAATTTGTCATACATGTCTGGCAGTTGCTGGCAACTGATCATCAGCAACAAGTTGAAAAGAATAACTGTTTGTGGCCCTTGCTTTGTCAAAAGTAACGCTTTCAGTGTCTCAGATAAATTTTTACTTAGCCCATACTTTCCGTTCTGTGCATATCGTGCTCACCCTCTAACGAAATTATCAATAACTGTACTTAAACAGGCCAGCTTCATTGCAATTTAACGATTAGAGAGTCCCCTTTCTTTGTATGTACCGATTTTTGCTTCTTCTTCTTCGGTTATCAACCCACAGGTTGGTTGGCAGCAGCACGCCATTCCGTTCTTTTGTCAACTTTCTTCTTCATATCTGCATAGGTCTGGCACCCGATGTCATTTATTACTTGTTGAATGTAGCTTAATCTAGGTCGTCCTCGGCGAGTTCTTCCTTCAATGATTCCTTATCAAGGAAGAAAGGCAGGTCAGATATTTACCAAAAAAAAAAATCACCAAATTGCTGTATTTTTTCAGATGTTTTTATTTTATTCGGATGACCAGTTTCGGCAGCTCATTAATGCCATCTTCAAGCCCCTGCACATTAAAAACAACGAGTATGCTTGTAATGTATATCAAGTTGTAACACAGTTGACATTAGAGAAAATGTCACATAAATAAAATAACAGCATTCCTTATCCTTGCTTCTTATCAAGTAGTAATTCTTTTCCATCTGGCATTGTCAGAATCGTGGTTTATGAACACAATAAGCATTAAGCATTGTCACTAATGCTGTCTGTTTCCTATGCGCAGTATGGACACGTACGCACAGAGCCGATTGCCTCTAGTCTGAGTTCAACTCTCTCCATCCTGAATAGCTGATGTCTTGTTATAAACTGTACTACCGACATCAAATGCGATACCATTTGACGTATACTGGATTTCATACTATTGCATATACAATATGCACAACTACTTCGACATACAGCATTAATTTTCCTGAAGACGCCCATGCCCTTAGACTGATTTCAGCATGGTACATCTGTAATATTCAAGTCACTCTACAGTGCATAGCGCAAGGTACTTGCTACCAGTATTAAAGATTTTATGTCCTACTACACCCATTTACCGAAGTCAGTAAGAAATGACTGCATGCTCTCGTACGCTAAATAATCTATGGGAGCTTCTTTTCACGATCCCTCGTGGTACTGAAGCAGAATAGTCGCACACCTCTAAATTTACCAGACTACGTTTCACGGATACTATGACGCCTTTCGTCCAAAGACATCCAATACAGAGCTTGCAGACAGTTCTAAATTTCGATGAACCAACGTTTGTTCCTAAATCAATAGCACTTCAATCAACGCTATAGACATCATAATAATGAACTTTAAATTAAAATTTAACGCCGCTACATCTAATACTTTAGGAGATGAAATATTTTTTCGCTTTGCAAACGGGTCTAAAATGACCCCGTTTGCCTTCTCGGAAATCGCAAGCTTGCAGCTATGAAATTTTTACAGCTGTTTTACTGCAGCAAAGCGGTCATAAAAACAACAATAAAAGCTAAAGCTCCCCCTACATCCGCTGTCGGGTCATTCAGTACCGAACGGACATCGAGTCATCCTCTGCCAGTCATTCGGATGTGATATGAAGGAAGTGGGATCAGCGCTCCGTTCTCTCTGCCATTGTCAGCTTCCCAGATCCTGGACCCGCTTCTCACTCGAATGGTTCCTCAGTTGGCATCACCAGGCTGAGAGCACTCAATTACAGTCCTCCACCAAGGGCGTCGGGCTATAAAAATAATATTTCTGTTGCTCCATCGTGGATACGGAAGAAAGGCAGGTCAGATATTTACCAAAAAAAAAATCACCAAATTGCTGTATTTTTTCAGATGTTTTTATTTTATTCGGATGACCAGTTTCGGCAGCTCATTAATGCCATCTTCAAGCCCCTGCACATTAAAAACAACGAGTATGCTTGTAATGTATATCAAGTTGTAACACAGTTGACATTAGAGAAAATGTCACATAAATAAAATAACAGCATCTGAAAACGTACGGCTGCTTCGTGATATTTCTTTGCTAAATAAAAAATATTTCAACCAGGGAAAAAATCGTGCTTGTGTAGTCGCCTCTCATACTATCATGCCGCTGTAAATTCGGTTGCAAAATTGGGCAATTTCGTTACGTGATATACCCGAGTAGCAACACTTAGACCTATTCTGACTGTACAGAAGTTTTCTTCTTGTCTCACTTGTAATGGATCCGGCGTGTGCTCTTACTCGTGCTGAATTGGTAAAATGTTGGTGCGTCAGACCGTTAAATACCGAGTGATCAAAAAGTCTGTATAAATTTGAAAACTAAATAAATCATGGACTAATGTAGATAGAGAGGTAAAAATTGACACACGTGCTTGGAATGACATGGGGTTTTATTAGAACCAAAAAAATACAAATGTTCAAAAAATATCCGACAGATGGCACTTCATCTGATCAGAATAACAATAATTAGCATAACAAAGTAAGACAAAGCAAAGATG
The DNA here is from genome assembly GCF_023898315.1 of Schistocerca nitens. Lineage (NCBI taxonomy): Eukaryota > Metazoa > Arthropoda > Insecta > Orthoptera > Acrididae > Schistocerca > Schistocerca nitens. The sequence continues at coordinate 374,614,034 of NC_064621.1, forward strand.
ATGTTCTTTACAGGAAATGCTCAATATATCCACCATCATTCCTCAACAATAGCTGTAGTCGAGGAATAATGTTGTGAACAGCACTGTAAAGCATGTCCGGAGTTATGGTGAGGCACTGGCGTCGGATGTTGTCTTCCGGCATCCCTAGAGATATCGGTCGATCACTATACACTTGCGACTTCAGGTAATCCCAAAGCCAATAATCGCACGGAATGAGATCTGGGGACCTGGGAAGCCAAGCATGACGAAAGTGGCAGCTGATAATACGATCATCACCAAACGATGCGCGTAAGAGATCTTTCACGCGTCTAGCAATATAGGATGGTTCTAATAAAACCCCATGTCATTCCAAGCATGTGTGTCAATTTTTACCTCTGTATCTACATTATTCCGTGGTTAATTAAGTTTTCAAATTTATACTGACTTTTTGATCACCCGGTACATTTATGTCTAAGTAGATTCTGCGTAAATGAGGCAATTACCTGTTTTTGAAGTTACCAATCGATAAATTATTGGTATTCACAAGTACAGTAACGCATGCTGATCAGTTGTACCTAAACTTAATGAGTTTAAAACGCTTGAGAATAGAGTGAGACGTTTTAAGAAACCAAGCACCGTAATGCCAGTTGTGGTAGTTTATTATTTTGGAGGAAGAAGAAAGCAAAGCTCATATTTCTATGTCTACTGTGTCCGAAACGCTTCGGGAAGCAGGTACGGAATCTTTGTGTGCACTCTGCAATCTCTCGCTAAATTATCTAACTAAAAAGTCACGAGAAGTTTGGTACAAAGCGCGACAGAGACTGTTACAGGAGGCTTGGAGGCGAGTTATCTTAGATGAAAGCCGTTTAAACTACACTGGTGTGCAAAACACAAGGACGAAATTAGCTTTCGGACGATGTGCAACTGGCGCAGTATCATAGCTCTGAACTTGAACCATACTTTGAAAGAGCTGCTACAGTACGGTACAGAAGGTAGTAGAACGATATACGGAATGAGACGAACAGAAATTGTACTTTTATTCAGAGGCAATAATTGTATTTTTAGTGTACGTGGATGCGCTGCAATACGTCTTCTGACCGCATTCCACACGCGCTCGATGAGATTTAAGTCGGGGAAATGGGCAGGCCAGTCGATTCGACGAATATCCTCTCGTCACAAGATTCCTCCACCTGTGCGGTTCGATATGCTCGCCCATTGTCATCCATAAAACTAAATTCAGGATCGAATGCATACCGCTGAAAGGATGTACTTGGGAAAGGACTACAATGTCACCTTAACTTTGACTGGTAAGTGCGCCTGTACGCCCATGTAACACTATATCTGCCCGCCGAATCATCTGGACCGCCAAAACTGTCATATTCGACCGTGTTCCTGGGTGCATCTTCCCACCTCTCACCATATAAGCGTAAGTCTGAACGTCCAGGACAAATGCTCACACGGAATCTGGTTTCATCCCAGAAGCGCGCGCGACCCCAGTCCTCACTGGTCCAGTCCTTGCGCTTTTGGCACCCTCACATAGGATGGCGCAGATGTGCGGGACTCAACATAACTCAACGTACGGGCGTCGGGCAGAGAGACTATGCCTGCTCAGTCTCCACGCCACTGTGGAGCGTGACATTACGTGGCTTGCAGACTTGTTCAATGTCGTCGCAGTTGCACCCGCCGTTTGATGTGTGTCCTTTCTTATCTACCGGACAATGCGATAGCCATCTGCTTCTGTAGCTGATCGTGGTCTACCACCTCCTTAAAAAAGTCTCAAATGGTTCTAAGCACTGTGGGACTTAATATCTGAGGTCATCAGTTCCCTAAACTACTTAAATCTAACTTACCTAAGGACATCACACACATCCATGCCCGAGGCAGGATTCGAACCTGCGACCGTAGCAGGCGCATGGGGTTCCAGACTGAAGCGCCTAGAACCGCTTGACCACAGCGGCCAGCTCCACCTTTCCTTCAGGCAGCAGTGTCAGAAGTTCGGAATGCACCCCATACTCGTGAAACAATGCTGTGAGCAGTACCAAACTTCTGAGCTTCGCCAATCACACTTCGGCTTCCTTCCAGTGCCCTTATGATTCTTCCTTGTGTGAAATCATCCAAATAAGTTCTGCAAGCCATTTGTAACGAAAAACATCATCGCAGTGCACCGAAGCCACTTGCTGATAGTCGCATACTGCCTTTTCCCGTCCCGTCAACTGCCTCGAATTGGGAGCACAGACCTGTTCGGCGCTATAGTCACGCTGACGTCACGCCATATGGCGTCCAAATTTATGTGTACGACCTAGGAGACTGGCTTCTTGCTCCCTTACTTCTATTCATTTCCAGCGACTACTTAATAAGTAATGGTACTTTATACAGCTCATCCTTAAACTTTGTGTAGCAGTGTATTTCCTAGCCCCGGATTCGGATTCCGACATACAAAGAATGAAAAATTTCGGCCTGCCACATCACTGACGGGGCCGTAGTTAGCTGGGGTTCCATCCCATATGAGGGCCCAGGCAGGTTTATATTACAATATAACGATAAACAATCGAGTCATGCTTTCGTTGGGTAAAAACTTGCCTGGTGAGAGCTTTATCTATCAGCAAGACTCACTAAGAGTCGTTTCCCAAGTGGCATGTTGAGCGTTTCAGTGGGCAGCAAGGAGCCCTTAGATAAATCCTATGGAAGATATTTGGAAAATGGTGGCTCAGCATCTAGCCAAACCAAATCTAAGGATAAGGACGAGTTTATGTTGGCTGAGATATGGCAGTACATTATAAGAGTATGAATGTCTGGTAGATCCATTGAAATGGACACTGCTGACTTGTTTTCCGAGTACAAGCATGTATTCCATCTCTAACGCTGTCATTCTCGACGGGGCGTAAAGCATTATCTTCCTTCCTTGACGCCTACCGTACTATTAGGTCCACATAAAAAAAAAAGAGCTGGTCAGTGCGCCGCTTTCATATGTCAATAACGGAGGTTACATTACTTAGCAAGCATAGTTTCTTTGGTTTGAACCTGAGACTGAATAGTACCTCATGCGGAACGACGTGCTCTCGTGTGATTGATAGAGTGATGTTGCGTCGAGCTGATGCGTCGTTCTCACTTTGTACATTGGAGCTACGCCAACTCTTCATTTTAAATAATAGAAAAAAATTAACCATTCAAATTCATCTCTCGATTGGTGGGCACACCAAACAGCAGACAAAGTGTATGTAACATTAACCAAAACGGCCTTGCTGTGCTGATACTGCGAAAGGAAGAAGTGAGGGGAAATTACAGCCATAATTATTCCCGAGGGCATGCAGCCTTACTATATGGTTAAGTGATGATGACGTCCTCTTGGGTAAAATATTCCGGAACTAAAATAGTGCCCCATTCGGATCTCCGAGCGGGGACTACTCAGGAGGACGTCGTTATCAGGAGAAACAATACTGACACTCTACGGATCGGAGTGCGGGATGCTGGATCCATTAATCGGGCAGGTTGACTACAAAATTTAAAAATGGAAATGGATAGCTTAAAGTTAGACATAGTGGAATTAGTGAAGTGCAGTGCGAGGAGGAACAAGACTTCTGGCCAGGTGACTACGTGGTTCAAAAATGGCTCTGAGCACTATGGGACTTAACTTCTAAGGTCATCAGTCCCATAGAACTTAGAACTACTTAAACCTAACTAACCTAAGAACATCACACACATCCATACCCGAGGCAGGATTCGAACCTGCGACCGTAGCGGTCACGCGGTTCCAGACTGTAGCGCCTTTAACCGCTTGGCCACCACGGCCGGCTGACTACGGGGTTATAAATTCGAAATCAAATAGAGGTAACGCAGGAGTAGGTATAATAGTGAACAAAAAAATAGGAATGCGGCTAAGCTACTACAAACAGCATAGTGAACGCATTATTGTGGGCAAGATAGATACGAAGCCCACGCCTACAACAGTAGTACAAGTTTATATGTCGACTAGCTCCGCAGATGACGCAAAGATTGATGAAATGTATGATTAGATAAAAGAAATTATTCAGATAGTGAAGGTAGACGAAAATTTGATAGTCATTGGAGACTGGAATTCGACTGTAGTAAAAGGAAGAGAAGGAAAAGTAGTAGGTGAATGTGGAATGCGGGTAAGGAACTTTGCACAGAGCATAACTTAACCACAGATTAAGAGCCATGATAGAACGTTATATGCGTGTAAGAGGCCTGGCGACACTGGAAGGTTTATATAGTTTATATAATGGTAAAATTAAGATTTAGGAACCAGTTTTTGAACTGTAAGACATTTCCAGGGTCAGATGTGGACTCTGACCGCAGTGTATTGGTTAAGAACTGTAGATTAAAACTGACGAAACTGCCAAAAAATGGGAATTTAAGGAGATGGGACCGCGATAAACTGAAAGAACCTGGGGTTATAGGGAGTTTCAGAGAGAACATTGGAGAAAGATTGACAAGAACACGGGAAAGAAATCCAGGAAGAAGAATGAGTAGCTTTGAGACATGAAATATTGAAGGCAGCAGAGGGTCAAGTAGGTAAAAAGACGAGGGCTAGTAGAAGTCCATGGGTAACAGAAGAGATATTCAATTTAATTGATGAAAGGAGAAAATATAAAAATGCGATAAGTGAAGTAGGCAAAAACGAATATAAACGTCTAAAAAATCGATAGGAAGTGCAAAACGGATAAGCAGAGATGGCTAGAGGACAAATGTAAGGATGTAGAGGCGTATATTACTAGGGGTAAGATAGACACTGCCTACAGGAGAATTAAAGAGACCTTTGGACAAAAGAGAACCACTTGCATGAATATCAAGAGCTCAGATGGAAAACCAGATCTAACCATAGAAGGGAAAACAGAAATGTTTGAAGATTGTCTAGAGAGTCTGAAAAAGGGCAATGTACTCGAGGACAACATTGTGGAAATGAAAGAGGACGTAGGTGAAGATGAAATGGGAGATATGACACGGCAGTAAGAATTTGGCAGAACACTGAATGACGTAAGTCGAAACAAGGCCCCAGGTGTAGACAACGTACCATTAGAACTACTGATAGCATTGGGAGAGCCAGCCCTGGTAAAACTCTACCGTGTAGTCAGCAAGATGCATGGGACAAGCGAAATACCCTCAGATTTCAAGAAGAGTATAATGATTTCAATCCCAAAGAAAGCAGGCTTTGAGAGGTGCAAAAATTACCGAACCATCAGTTTAATAAATCACGGCCCCAATCGACTGACACGAATGCTTTACATACGAGTGGTAAAATTACCAAGAAACCGACCATGAGGAAGATAAGTTTGAATTCTGTAGAAATGTTGAAATACGAGCAAAAGCAAAACAAGGATAATGGAACGTAGTCTAATTAAATCAGGTGATGCTGAGGGGGATCAGATTAGGAAATGGGAGTAGTAGATAGGTTTTGCTATTCAGGGAGCAAAATAACTGATAAACGTCCAAGTAGAGAGGATATAAAATATAGCCTGGCAATGGCAGAAAAGTTTTTCTAAAGAAGAGGAATTTGTTAACATCGAGTATACATTTAAGTGTCAGGAAGTCTTTTGTAAAAGTGTATGTATGGAGTGTAGCCATGTACGGATGTGAAACATGGACGATAAATAGTCTAGAAAAGAAGAGAATAGGAGCTTTCAAAACGTGGTGCTACAGAAGAATGTTGAAGATTAGATGGGTAGGTCACGTGACTAATGAGAAGGTACTGAACAGAATTGGGAAGAAGAGGAATTTCCGGCACAACTTGACTAGAAGGTACGATATGTTCTGAGGCATCATGGAAGGCAGCGTAGAGGGTAAAAATCGTAGAGGGAGACCAAGAAATGAATTCACTAAGCGGATTCAGAAGGATGTAGGGTGGTGTAGTTACTAGGAGATGAAGAAGCTTGCGCAGGATAGAGTAGCATGGAGAGCTGCGTCAAATCAGTCATTGGACTGAAGACAACATTAACAACAATACTATGCTACGACAATATGTCACGACCTCACTGTCCGGACATCCATTTCTTAAACAATACACAGCTGCCCCCTAAGAAGCGAAATAGCAATCACTAAATAAAACCACTTGGACGAAAAGCACTCGTATTACATTGTAATCATGAAACAAACGACTAGGAGAAAACGTCTTTGTGTTATAATACGAGGTGCATTCTAGTTCTAAGGCCTCTGATTTTTTCTCTCCGGACTGGAAAGAGATAGAAACATGCTCATTGTTTTAAAATGAGGCCGCGTTCATTGTCAATACGTCCCAGAGATGGCAGCACCGTACGGCACATGGAATTTTACCGCCATCGGCGAGAATGAGAACTGTTTTAAATACTTAAAATGGCGACGTTTTCCTTACTTGAACAGCGTGCAATCATTCGTTTTCTGAATTTGCGTGGTGTGAAACCAATTGAAATTCATCGACAGTTGAAGGAGACATGTGGTGATGGAGTTATGGATGTGTCGAAAGTGCGTTCATGGGTGCGACAGCTTAATGAAGGCAGAACATCGTGTGACAACAAACCGAAACAACCTCGGGCTCGCACAAGTCGATCTGACGACATGATCGAGAAAGTGGAGAGAATTCTTTTAGGGGATCGCCGAATGACTGTTGAACAGATCGCCTCCAGAGTTGGCATTTCTGTGGGTTCTGTGCACACAATCCTGCATGACGACCTGAAAATGCGAAAAGTGTCATCCAGGTGGGTGCCACAAATGCTGACGGACGACCACACGGCTGCCCGTGTGGCATGTTGCCAAGCAATGTTAACGCGCAACGACAGCATGAATGGGACTTTCTTTTCGTCGGTTGTGACAATGGATGAGACGTGGATGCCAGTTTTCAATCCAGAAACAAAGCGCCAGTCAGCTCAATGGAAGCAGACAGATTCACCGCCACCAAAAAAATTTCGGGTAACCGTCAGTGCTGAAAAAGTGATGGTGTCCATGTTCTGGGACAGCGAGGGCGTAATTCTTACCCATTGCGTTCCAAAGGGCACTACGGTAACAGGTGCATCCTACGAAAATGTTTTGAAGAACAAATTCCTTCCTGCACTGCAACAAAAACGTCCGGGAAGGGCTGCACGTGTGCTGTTTCACCAAGACAACGCACCCGCACATCGAGCTAACGTTACGCAACAGTTTCTTCGTGATTCCTCACGCTCCCTACTCACCTGAGCTGGCTCCTAGTGACTTTTGGCTTTTCCCAACAATGAAAGACACTCTCCGTGGCCGCACATTTACCAGCCGTGCTGCTATTGCCTCAGCGATTTTCCAGTGGTAAAACAGACTCCTAAAGAAGCCTTCGCCGCTGCCATGGAATCATGGCGTCAGCGTTGTGAAAAATGTGTACGTCTGCAGGGCGATTACGTCGAGAAGTAATGCTAGTTTCATCGATTTCGGGTGAGTAGTTAATTAGAAAAAAAATCTGAGGCCTTTGAACTTTAATGCACCTCGTATCATTTGTCCACTTAATCCACTCAGGTACACCACACCACTCTTCGACTCCCATAGCGCACACTAGTCCTCAGTAATGCGTCCAGCTGCATGTACTTGTTCGCCTAACATCTGACTTACCGTAACAACTTGACGGTCTACCGACTAACTAACAGTCGTCTAAATTCGAAGACAACATCACGTGGTTCACAGGCATCTGTGGACATTTCTGGCACCTTTTTAGGGCGCAGTAAATCCTGCTTAATTCATTTTGGTGGGTGGCCTGTCTCAGAAATATGCTTGGCTACTATTCGTTTTCCATAGTCATCAGTCTTCTAACTGGTCTGACGAAACTCCATACGAACTCCTGTCCAGTGAAAAACTCTTCATCTTATCAGAGCAACACTCACACGCATCATCTACAGTTGTTAGCTGTATAGGTTCTGTTCTCTGTCTTCCTCTGAAGCTCTCTGAAATACCATTTTACGCATATGCCTTTCCTCGTCGAGTTAGTATGTCAACATACGCAACGTGATCAAAAGTATCCGGACATCCCCAGAAACATACGTTTATCATATGAGGTAAATTTTGATGCCACCTACTGCCGGGTACTCCACATCTGCGACCTCAGTACTCATTATACATAGTGAGAGAGCAGAACGGGCCCCTCTGCGGAACTCACGGACTCCGAGCGTGGTCAGGTGAATGGATGTCGCTTGTGCTATACGTCTGTACGCGTGATTTACACACTCCTATACATCACTAGGTCCACAGTTTCCAATGTGATACTGAAGTGAAAACGTGAAGGGACACGTACAGCGCAAAAGCGTACAGGCCTACCCCGTCTGTTGTCTGACAGAGACCGCCGACTCTTTAAGAGGGTCGTAATGTGTAATAGTGAGACATCTTTTCAGACCATCACACAGGAATTACAAAGTGCATCATGATCCACTGCAAGTACTATGACAGGCGGGAGGTGAGAAAACATGTATCTCATGGTGAAGCGGCTACTCATAAGCCACACATTACGCCGACAAATGCCAAACGACATCTATCTTCGTGTAAGGAGCGAAAACATTGGACGATTGAACAGTGGAAAAACGTTGTGTGGAGTGACGTATCATGGTACTCAATGTGGCGATCCGATGGCAGCGTGAAGTTATAGCGAATGCCCGGTGAACGTCATCTGCTAGCGTATGTAGTGCCAACAGTAAAATTCGGAGGCGGTGGTGTTATGGTGTACTCGTGTTTTTCATGGAGGGGGCTTGCACACTTTAGGGGGCTTGCACACTTCTTTGTTTTACGTGACACTGTCACAGCACATGCCTACATTGATGTTTTAAGCACCTTCTTGCTTACAACTGTTGAAGAGCAATTCGGGGATGGCGATTGCATCTTTCAACACTATCGAGCAGCTGTTCATAATGCACAGCCTGTGGCGGAGTGGTTACACGACAATAAATTCCCAGTAATGGACTAGCCTGTACAGAGTCATGACCTGAATCCTATAGAACAACTTTGGAATGTTTTGGAACGCCGATTTCGTGCCGTGCCTCACCGACCGACATCGATAGCCCTCCTCAGTGCAGCACTCCGTGAGGAGTGGGCTGCCATTCCCTAAGAAACGTTCCAGCACCTGACTGAACGTATGCCTGCGAGAGTGGAAGCCGTCATCAAGGCTAAAGGTTTGCCAACACCATACTGAATTCTAGCATTACCGATGGACGGCGCCGAGAAGTTGTAAGTTATTTGCGGCCATGTGTCAGGATACTTTTGGTAGCGTAGTGTAATTTCAAGATTCTCCTATACTATTTTAACTCAAACGCTTTTTCTCCCTTCCGAGATTTCCCGCTGTCCACGTTTCATTTGCATGCTGTGCTCCGAATGTACACTGTCATAAATTTCTTTACGAATTAAGGCTGTAATTTGATCCTTTTGCTGTGCGAACGTGCAGGAAGGGATGTGGAACTGTGCCAACTCTAGTCCCATGGCCAGCTACGCTAGGTTTCAAGGTTGAGGACCCGTAGCGCGAATAGCCAGCTGGAGTTGGTCCCACAGATTCTCGGCTGGGTTTAGATTCGGCGAGTCTCGTGGCCAAGGGAGTACTGTAAACGCTTCATGGTGCTCTTCGAACCAAATAAGACACTGAGAGTTGTGTGACACTTTGTATTGTCGTGCTGGTAGACGCCATCGTGCCGAATGAAGCTCAAACTGCATCTGCGGGTGGTCCCAAAGGATAGACGTATACTTGTGTTTACCCATTGTGTCCTCCAGAATGATAAGATTACCCAAGGTATGTCTAGAAAACATTCCCGAGATCGTAATGCTTTTTGCACAGGCCTAGACCCTTTGGTCGATTGTTGAAGGGCCGTGTATGCCGAAAGCATGTCTGAAAAGGCCATCTCTTTCTAGTCAGTGGACGACCAGTACAGTATTCGTTACTGGTCAACAGCAGTCATCGTGAACCAGACGTCTGCTGCGGAGGGCCGTACACAGCAATAATCGCTGAACTGTCGCTGAGGAGACACTATTAGTAGGGCAGTTGACCAACAGTTGCACGCCTTTTCGGCAGTATATAGTTCTCCAGCCATCGTTCACCCCCTTCATCTGTGGCCTGTGGTGCATGACAGTTGCCTCGACGCCGGTTTTGTACAGTGCCGTTTTGCCATGCACACCATACTTTAATCTTGGCGGCAAGTGGAAAGTTTGCAAACTTAGCCGTTTCGAAAACCCCTCCAACCTTGGCCCGAAAGCTGATGATCTTGTCTTTTTGGACGTCAGATAAATCACTATGTTTCCGCATTACGACAACGACAGCACTGGTTATCGTGTCTCCTCCACTGTTAGTGATGTCACTGCCGTCTGTGAGGCATAGGCGTCGGGCATAGGCGGGGGTGACTGGACCGTGTTGAGTTCTTTTAGCCACGAACACCCTTTTGAGCTATTCCACTCCAAAGAAGCAGACTGTATTCATCAAATTCGTAGTCCTAAGTTCATCACTAATTTCATGTCTGCTTCTCCTGGTTAGTTAATTCTTCCTTCGATTTACTGTCAGTGCACATTGTGCGCTCATTAGACTGCATTCTGTTTAATGGATCCTACAGTTGTCTCATCAACGATCCTTATCACTGCCATCCCTTCACCTTGTATTTTAGAGCTGCCGGGATTAGCCGAGCGGTCTAGGGCGGTGCAGTCATAGACTGTGCGGCTGGTTCCGGCGGAGGTTCGAGTCCTCCCTCGGGCCTGGGTGTGTGTGTGTGTTTGTCCTTGGAATAATTTAGGTTAAGTAGTGTGTAAGCTTAGGGACTGATGACCTTAGCAGTTTAAGTCCCATAAGATTTCACACATATTTGAACATTTCTTTTTTTTTGTACATTAAACCGAATTCTAAAGCTTTCTTTTAAATCTGTCATTGCAACGGAACAATAGGGACAGAGGATTACAAGGCTGTCTTTTAGATTTTCTAATAAGAATACTTAGTTGTTGGTCCTCGAATCACATTTTTCACTCTTCGCTCTTGTACATATCTTATGTTAACAGTCTTCCCCCATAAATTACAGCATTTTTTCTCAGACTTTTGAACATCTTCCACCATTTTACAAAGTTTAATGCTTTTTCTATTGTGACGAACCGTATAACTTGATTTTTATTAATTATTGCTTTCATTATAATTTCCAACGTTAGAACTTTCTCTCTGTCTTCATTAAATTTCGTAAAACCAAACCGATTGTCATCTAACAGAACCTCAGCTGCCTTTTCCTTTCATTACAAATGAAATACTTCGAAGTTAAACCATAAAACACTCCAGGAAGGGTACATTCACATATGACAGATGATCCATCCACGCGCAGAGCAAAAGCGTCGTATTTCAGTTGAACCAGGTGCCGGCCGAGACCCGGCCTCTCTGTTGAGAGAACGCTGGACAATGCTGCTCGTTTAACCCTCGGCCGGCCGACCGCTATATGGGTTCGTATCCAAACACAGTCAGCGCGCCTTGTCCCTCTCCGGCATTTAAAATAAACATCGGAAGCGGCGCAGGTGGCTACCCTGCAATCAACAGGCATTGTGCGACCAACGGTGGGAATACAAGAGGAACGGCGGACGTAACTCACAGAGATCCACGTAGGTTAGAATCGAGATGAATCGGCAGCTTCCAGGGTAGAACGCCAGCAGATGTATGGGGGAACATGATGTGTAAGGACATTGTGCTCCATTTGGAAAAGAAATTATTCCTTTTCCTCAATAGTACTTTTTCAGTATGAATAAAGTACTTAAATATTATGCGAGTTACAGAAGATGGGATGAATGAAAGGGAGTACATTTTTCTATGAGCCTTTCTATCTCAAGAAATCCCAGGTTTCCCACTGCACTTATACTTTTTTATCTCGTAATATTGTATGGAACAATTTCACTAAAATAATGGATCAGTTCACATGGCACATCCTAAGGCATGAAGGAGTAGTGGCAATGTAGGGATTCAGAATTTATACTGAGGTGGCAGAAGTACGTTTGCTAACGGCACGACATCAACTGCAGCACCTCACCTGAACTTGTGACCATATCGGTTATATCCTAGCTTACTGAAAAACCATGGTGTGGTCAGATGAGTCTCTATTTCTGTTTGTAAGAGCTGATGGTAGGGTTCAAGAGTGGCGCAGACTTCACGAAGCCATGGACCCAATTTGTCAACAAGGCACTGTGCAACCTATTAGTGGCTCCAAATGGTGTTGGTCGTGTTTACGTGGAATGGACTGGATCCTCTGGTACAACTGAACCAACTGAGGTCATCCACAGCCATTCATGGACCTCATGTCACCATGCAGCAATGGAACTTTTATGGAGGACGGTGCACCATGTCACTGGGCCACATTTGTTGGCGATGGGTTTGATGAACTTTCTCGACAATTCGAGCTAATGATTTGGTCATCCAGATCGCCCCACATGAATCCCTTGGAACCTTTACGCGACAAGATCGAGAAGTCAGTTTGTGCACAAAATCCTGCACAGGTAACACCTATGGACGGCTATAGAGGCAGAATGGCTCTATAAGTTTGCAGGGGACTTCCAAAGACTTGCTGAGTCCATGCAATGTCGAGTTGTTGCAGTTCGCAGGGCAAAACGAGGTCCGGCACGATATTGCGAGGTACCCCACTACTTTTGTGACGTTAATGTAAGGTTCTAAGGAACTATATGAGCAAAAGCATGGGTCGGTTGGTACGACACATCCTGAAGTATGAAGGAATAGTTTGATGATGGAAGTATTGTGGGGTCTAGAATTTATGAGACAGAAGGAGCTGTGTCAAACAAGTTTTCGGATAAGGACAACTACGACAACAAAAACAACAACAACCAGCTCGTGCCAAGTTCAATACAATACAAAATTTCATTATAAACCAGCTGTTGTACAATCACAATCAAAAACAGTAATTTTTTCTTATTTTATCTGTAGAAGGCAGTGAACGAAACACAAGGGCACATTGCAGAAACATAACATCACATTTCTTGGAAACAAAACATTCCATCAAGACAAGTGTTTGGTTCCTAGTGCCGTGAAACGTGTAAAAAACCACAAATGGCAATTATAAGAAGAAGAACGGCACCAAAAGTGGAACAGAAACATACACTCCTGGAAATGGAAAAAAGAACACATTGACACCGGTGTGTCAGACCCACCATACTTGCTCTGGACACTGCGAGAGGGCTGTACAAGCAATGATCACACGCACGGCACAGCGGACACACCAGGAACCGCGGTGTTGGCCGTCGAATGGCGCTAGCTGCGCAGCATTTGTGCACCGCCGCCGTCAGTGTCAGCCAGTTTGCCGTGGCATACGGAGCTCCATCGCAGTGTTTAACACTGGTAGCATGCCGCGACAGCGTGGACGTGAACCGTATGTGCAGTTGACGGACTTTGAGCGAGGGCGTATAGTGGGCATGCGGGAGGCCGGGTGGACGTACCGCCGAATTGCTCAACACGTGGGGCGTGAGGTCTCCACAGTACATCGATGTTGTCGCCAGTGGTCGGCGGAAGGTGCACGTGCCCGTCGACCTGGGACCGGACCGCAGCGACGCACGGATCCACGCCAAGACCGTAGGATCCTACGCAGTGCCGTAGGGGACCGCACCGCCACTTCCCAGCAAATTAGGGACACTGTTGCTCCTGGGGTATCGGCGAGGACCATTCGCAACCGTCTCCATGAAGCTGGGCTACGGTCCCGCACACCGTTAGGCCGTCTTCCGCTCACGCCCCAACATCGTGCAGCCCGCCTCCAGTGGTGTCGCGACAGGCGTGAATGGAGGGACGAATGGAGACGTGTCGTCTTCAGCGATGAGAGTCGCTTCTGCCTTGGTGCCAATGATGGTCGTATGCGTGTTTGGCGCCGTGCAGGTGAGCGCCACAATCAGGACTGCATACGACCGAGGCACACAGGGCCAACACCCGGCATCATGGTGTGGGGAGCGATCTCCTACACTGGCCGTACACCACTGGTGATCGTCGAGGGGACACTGAATAGTGCACGGTACATCCAAACCGTCATCGAACCCATCGTTCTACCATTCCTAGACCGGCAAGGGAACTTGCTGTTCCAACAGGACAATGCACGTCCGCATGTATCCCGTGCCACCCAACGTGCTCTAGAAGGTGTAAGTCAACTACCCTGGCCAGCAAGATCTCCGGATCTGTCCCCCATTGAGCATGTTTGGGACTGGATGAAGCGTCGTCTCACGCGGTCTGCACGTCCAGCACGAACGCTGGTCCAACAGAGGCGCCAGGTGGAAATGGCATGGCAAGCCGTTCCACAGGACTACATCCAGCATCTGTACGATCGTCTCCATGGGAGAATAGCAGCCTGCATTGCTGCGAAAGGTGGATATACACTGTACTAGTGCCGACATTGTGCATGCTCTGTTGCCTGTGTCTATGTGCCTGTGGTTCTGTCAGTGTGATCATGTGATGTATCTGACCCCAGGAATGTGTCAATAAAGTTTCCCCTTCCTGGGACAATGAATTCACGGTGTTCTTATTTCAATTTCCAGGAGTGTAGTAGTAGAAATTCGTCCACGTAACCTCTCACTGAAGTAGCCTTGCAGAGAATAAAGGCGAAACGCGTATGGCACGATAATTGTGATTCATTCACTTGTAGCCAGATGGTCCACGAAGTAAAAATTATCAGTATACCGTAAAATAACACGCAACTGACGAAGACAGGAATACAAAAGTTAAAGATAGTGATTTTTTTCCCGTCAGTGTACATCATACTTCTTGGTTTTGGCACTGTTAGTTTCGAGCACAAAAAAAATGTTCCAACGAAGCCCAAGCGCACACACCACTCAGAGGCTCTACATCAGTATCAAGACGTTTGGATTTCAATTGCTTCGTGGAAGAGAAGAATGATTCAGTACCTCACGGCCTTGAAGTATGTTCAAATGGTTCAAATGGCTCTGAGCACTATGGGACTTACCTTCTGAGGTCATCAGTCTCCTAGAACTTAGGACTACTTAAACCTAACTAACCTAACCATGCCCGAGGCAGGGTTCGAACCTGCGACCGTTGAAGTATGTTCACTCATTGTACTCTGAAAGGGGAAAATAATATCAGATATAAAAATTTTAATTATGTACAACCATGTTCTTCAACGTTGCATATATTAACATAATGTTGGGAGCTCTTAGTTCCGTTATAGGGCTTGGAGGGTACTTCTTATTGAGTGGTACAAGTACCAGCTTGCTGACGATGCAGAGCGCTTGCTTCCCCGACGAGCGAGGCGATGTAACCTGGGTTTAGGCTTACCTCAAGCCATAAAGAAAAGGGGTGGAGAGCAGATCGGTGGGAATATGTTTTCTAGGTGGGTTACCACACTCTGTTGGTTCCTCAGTTCCCCCTCATTTACGCAACACACAGAAGTCAGATGACATTGCTTAGTGTGACAACAGTTTTGAAGAACTTCAGACCACGATGTTTTCTCTCCAATCAGCAAGTCCTGTCGACTTATACTGTAGCGAGAAACTGCGTCCATTTTTAATTCCGTTTCAAATAGTTGCATCAAACATCTCGCATTTCTCCAGGTCACTTTACCTAGCCATAAGAAATCCGCGGTTTATTCCTGCACCATAGGAAATTCAGTCTGGTGGGAATATCATGAGATATATGGGGGCCCCCCCAATGAACTTGTGTCATGACATTAGTCGGCATGGAGCGCCCGTAGGAAATCAACATGAAATTTGGTACTCATTAATTTTGTTTGTCGTGTGCTATCGAGACCCCGCACACACTGAAACGCGCAGTCAAGAATTATTCAGCTTCTCAGAAATACACTGACGGAAAAGAGAATTGTACGCCATAATCGAAAGTTGGTAGGCGTGCTTCAACGACTGAAAGATGACGTCTGTTTAGTTTTCGGGGCAGTCACGTAACAATGGCACTAGCAGCGCCAGTATGATGATTGAAATCAGGTTTGCTTTAAATATACAACGGTCGTGAGCGTAAGTGGCCTTTTATATTATTGATGTTAGTCTGCCATTGAGTCCGCATCTCGTGGTCGTGCGGTAGCGTTCTCGCTTCCCACGCCCGGGTTCCCGGGTTCGATTCCCGGCGGGGTCAGGGATTTTCTCTGCCTCGTGATGACTGGGTGTTGTGTGCTGTCCTTAGGTTAGTTAGGTTTAAGTAGTTCTATGTTCTAGGGGACTGATGACCATAGATGTTAAGTCCCATAGTGCTCAGAGCCATTTGAACCAAGCCAGTCTGCCATTGAGGCGAGAAAGAGGCTATTATCAACACCTCAGTTACTTAGAACAAGCTGGTGTAATAAGGCTATGAGGAGCTGGATGTTCCTTCTGCGATATTCCAGAAAGGTCTGGCAGGAATGCAGCAAATGAACCTTGTCGGTGGTAGCGGAGGTTACGGGTGTGCACGTTCGCATGAAGACCGCTTCCCGGTCGGCCACGTGGCACTAACGAGAGGGAAGACCATGATGATTCTGGCGCTTCGTACAGCATCTGCAGCTGCAGTTTGGGCAGCAGTCGGCACCACAGTGACACAACGAACTGTTACAAATCGGTTACTTCAATGAAAGTTCCGAACCAGAAGCCCCGTAGCGTGCATTCCACTGATTCCAAAATACTGCTATTTGCGACTTCATATGCTTCAAGCTAGAGCTCTTTAGAGAGCAGGGTGGAGGTTTACTATATTTTCTGACGGAACGTGGTCTACCTCTGTGCCAGTGACGGGCGTTTGTTGATTAGAAGAAGGCCGCCTGTGCTCCTGAAGCCAAACTGTCTGCTCCTAGAGTTATGGTCTGGTGAGCGATTTCGAATGACAGCAGGAGGAAACTCGTGGTTGTCCCATCCATGCTGACTGCAAAATTGTACGTAAGTCTGGTGATTCGACGTGTTGTACTGCCATTCATGAATAACATTCCAGGGAGTGATTTCCAACTGGATAACGCTCGCCCACATACCAGTGTTGTAACCCACATGCTCTATAGACTGTCGACATATTACCTTTGCTTGTTCGGTCAATAGTTCTGTCTCCGATCCAGGACATACTGGAAATCATCCGGCGACAGCTCCAGCGTCATCCACAATCAGTATTAACCGTCCCTGTATTGATGAGCAAGTGCAACAGCCGTGGAACACCTTCCTAAACACTGACCTCCTGCACCTGTACAACACAATGCATGCAAGTATGCAGGCTTTCATTCAACATTCTGGCGTTTACATCTGCTACTGACGTACCAGCTTATCTCGCCCTCACATTAATTTGTGGTATTGCAATGTTAATCACTGAAATATGTTACCTAGATAAATGTATTCCCGAAATTTCTTTTCTCTACGTTAATTACGTTTTGGTGCTGCGATTTTCTCTTGTCATTGTAGTTACTAGTTCCTCGCCGGAGACGGCTGCTGGCCGTCGTAAGACGTGCTGCGTCACATGCTGTGACGTGCGCGTTACGGCCTGTCTTTGTCGTGTGCTTCTGAACATAACTGAATCCATTCCTAGCCGCAGCGGCCGAGTATAGGCAAGTGGAGCCAGCGAAACTAAACTACCTGGTACCTTATTCTATTCGAAATAGCCAAACACTTGTTTCACCCTCTTTTCCCTCCCCCCCTCTCTGCACCACCTCCAATAATTAGCGCTGTGCATGTTCCTCTCATCAGTTCTCTGTCTTTCTACTTATTACGTTTATTTTCCACTTTCGGTGCCGTTCCTCATCTTATAATGGCCACTTAGGGTTTTTCCACACTTCACAGCACTAGGAACTTGGAAACAAAAGCGTTGCATCAAAACAAGTATTCAGTTCCTAGTGCTGTGAAATATGGAAACACGCCGTGTATGGTGCGTTTCACTGAACTCATACCACCACCATTTGCGACCTCAGCGAGAGCTCATTGGAGGACAGAGCGCAGATGTGTTGTGTTTCCCGATGAAATCTGGTTCTGCCTCGGTGCCATTGACGTTCGTTTGTTGGTTGGAAGGAGAGCAGTTGAAACTCTGCAGCTAACATATCTGCGTGCGAGACACACCAAACGTACGCGTGGAGCCATGGTCTAGGGTGCGATTTTGTTCGACACTAGGAGCCCTCTAGTGATTTTCCCACGCACCCCGACTGCAAAATTATACGTTAGTTGTGCTCAGCCATTCACGAACAGAATTTCACGGGGTGTTTTGCAACAACATAACGCTCACTCACATACCGTTGTTGTAATCCAATATGCTCCACAGACTGGAGATCACCAGATTTGTCTCCACTTGAACACATGTGGAATATCAGTGGTCGACAACTTCAACTTCATCCACAAACAGTATTAAATGTCCCCGTACTGACTGATCAAATCCAACAGGATGGGAAATCCATCCCACAAACTGGCTTCCCGCACCTTTACTACATAATGCATGCACGTTTGCATGCTTGCATTCAACATTCTGGCTAATACAATGTTAAAGTAAGAGCATTTCACATTTACAGGACTAACTTTGCGTTTATAGTAACCTGTGGTCTTAAATATGTTACCTAGACCAATGTTTTCCTGAAATTTTATTACTGTACGTTATTTAGTTTATGGTGTTGCAATTTTCTTCCGTAACTGTAGCTTTTATTGCAGCTGATCACACAAATATGTTAGAAAAGTGTAGCTTGAGTGCTACTTCTTCTACCGACATTAAATTTCGGAAGAAACTGGTGAAACTTGAACAGATCAAGCCACAAGACTCAAATAGCAGTTGGGGATTATTCAGACAATGTAGAGGAATTCATAAATAACAACGTTAGTGATTACATAAAATTTCAATTACTAAAACATCTCAGGATTTTCCCAAAATGTTACAAGTTGCCATATTCAGTAAAGATGTAGAGAGGATTTGAGACGTGTCCACTAGTCAGTCCCTTGCTGTATTTTTGTAAATAC
Organism: Schistocerca nitens; assembly: GCF_023898315.1. Lineage (NCBI taxonomy): Eukaryota > Metazoa > Arthropoda > Insecta > Orthoptera > Acrididae > Schistocerca > Schistocerca nitens. The sequence continues at coordinate 374,632,841 of NC_064621.1, forward strand.
TATTCGTAGTTCGCAGTACGTTGGCAGCATTTACAAAACAGTTACCTTAAGATTTCTCGACACACAAGCACTGAAATGTTTTAAAAACTAACAGGAACTCTTTCAGGATGGAACTCTTTTATTTCATGACAAGAATCAGTATCACTGACAAGCTATTGAAACATGATACTATTTTTTGGCAACTTCTGCATTATCTGCGGAATGAATCAGAATTTTGTGTCAGAAATATAACAAAATGCAACGAAGCTTAAGCCGATCGTTGATAGTATAATTCTTTTGGGTCGTCAAAATGTCCCGCCATGAAGCCACAGAGACGACGGATAGGCTCCGATATTGGGCAAGATTTCGAAAGTGAAGTTTGGAATGATGGGAATTTGGATTCAAGAGTGGATAGTGACAACACAAAGCTAGAAAATCACCTCATAATAGCTTCTCCAAGAGCTACTGACTTTAGCAACACTGTCCAGAGTGAAATTGTGACGATTCGTGGGCGGGAAATAATACAGAAGGTTTTGAAGAGAAATACGAGAATGGCATCCACTCAGTTGGGTTCGATGGAAGAGATACTGCTGGGATTTATGAACTCAGCTTAGTCGTTTATTACCAAACATTGCGTGAATACTTCACAGAACTCGTCAGAGCATTTAAGAGCCTTGAGGAATCTAAGAAAGACGTAAACAGTTCTTATCTGTCCAACAAAGAACAATGTGAAGCCATTCGTAAAGAAATGTACAAGAAGAGATCGGAAACGACTCATCGCGGTGGCCAATTTAATCAGCTTCATTATAAGGCCTTTGATCAGATCGTCTTAGGGAAACTGAAGAAGATAGGGCTGCCGAAAGATAAATGTGTTGGCATCGGCACCGATGAATCAGCCGTCGTAGTTTCCGTAGCAGCAGCAGCAGTTAAGGAAATCTCGTTGTTGTTGTTGTGGTCTTCAGTCCTGAGACTGGTTTGATGCAGCTCTCCATGCTACTCTATCCTGTGCAAGCTTCTTCATCTCCCAGTACCTACTGCAACCTACATCCTTCTGAATCTGCTTAGTATATACATCTCTTGGTCCCCCTCTACGATTTTTACCCTCCACGCTGCCCTCCAATGCTAAATTTGTGATCCCTTGATGCCTCAAAACATGTCCTACCAACCGATCCTTTCTTCTAGTCAAGTTGTGCCACAAACTTCTCTTCTCCCCAATCCTATTCAGTACCTCCTGATTAGTTACGTGATCTACCCACCTTATTTTCAGCATTCTTCTGTAGCACCACATTTCGAAAGCTTCTATTCTCTTCTTGTCCAAACTAGTTATCGTCCATGTTTCACTTCCATACATGAGTTAGAGGCCGTGAATACGTTGCGGGTGTCGTGTTTCAATCAAAATTTGAACAGTTCCCTTTGTGTGTCGAACGAGATACCCCAAGTGTGAAATACCGTTGGCACAGTCAAAAAGATAGCAGCCCTTTTTAGGTAACACCCAAAACGTCGAATTTTGCTACTATCAACGTCAGGTGCTTCATTGACGTCTCTGTGTGAACGCAGATTGGTATAGCGTTATGAAGCAGTGCATCAGTTTGCTAAAGACTTAGATATAATAGTGGAAGTTGTAAACCAAATAGCCACATTAAGAGACACAAAGAAGCTTGCAAAGTGTCTTATTTATCCTCAGGATATAATATTAAAGTTTACATACTCAAAAATCGTTCAAAAGGCTCTCAGCACTTTGGGACTTAACATCCATGGTCATCAGACCCCTAGACTTAGAACTACTTAAATTATAAGGACATCACACACATCTATGAACGAGACAGGATTCGAACCTCCGACCGTAGCAGCAGTGTGATTCCGGACTGAAGCACCTAGAACCGCTCGGTCACAGCGGCCGGCTTTACAATCTCACTGCGCATTCCGTTATCTTTGTCGCTTCCTCTAAGTACGTCAGTTCTCGGAAAGTCAAATGCTGTTCGAATGCGGTGCATCTCTCTCAGTTCTGACTAATAGACGCGTAAAAACAGAAATTTGTTTCCAGCATGTCTGTAGCAGAGCAGAATGGAATGCTCCGAACTTCAATCATCGCACGTTGTTGTTGCAATCATCAGGCTCAGAGAACTAACCATGCAGCTGCTTAGGATGGAAAATATTTTAGAATATCCGTATAAATACCTATCCTTGACAACATTCTGGATACCCACGTGCAAACGTTTGCCGCAGAGAAGTCTACGAGCTTGTACATGATCTCCTCCATTTGCTGACAACGCCACCGGCTAGCAAAGCTTCAGATGATAGGAGCTTCATAGGGTGAAGACTTTTATAAAGCCAAACAGGGGACCAAGACGACTGAAAGGCTTAGCTTTGCTCTACGTTTACAGAGATATTGGTGTTAAGACTGACCATGTGTAAGGTGGCGATGTCAATTTGATTTTTGTATGTCATCGATGTGCACGTAAGAGAGAGAGAGCAATTTATGTTACTGTTAAGCAATCTCTGGTCTTCTCGTGGCATAGTCTTTGCCTCTGAGCAGTCTGATACATTCTCAGTTGAATTGTGGTAGGTGATGGACATATTTACTTGTGCTGTGTGGACTTTTCATTGTATCTGGTAAATGAAACAAGGAGAGCAAGGATGAATATGACGTAGACAATGAAAAGGGAAAGCAACATAAATTTTAAATAACGTAAATGTTTTTTGAAGTGAAGAAGTTAGAGGTAAGACTGCAGCACTGCGCACCCAGTTTCCGGAATGATTACTGTCAGCTAATGAACTTAACCAAAGCTTCCCTGAATCATGGAGTTAACATGTTTATTGATTAAGATTTTCGATTTTTATAGTAATTCTCTGTTAATATTGTACCGTCTTTAAATCATTATTCACTCTCTTAAACATAGTGTTGTCTACACCAATGTTATGTGGAAAGATCACGCTAAGTAATACTCAGACTTTTGAAGATACAGGGTGGTCCATTGATACTGACCGGGCCAAATATCTCACGAAATAAGCATCAAACGAAAAAACTACAAAGAACGAAACTCGTCTAGCTTGAAGGGGGAAACCAGATGGCGCTACGGTTGGCCCGTTAGATGGCGCTGCCATAGGTCAAACGGATATCAACTGCGTTTTTTTAAATAGGAAACCCCATTTTTTATTACATATTCATGTAGTACGTATGGAAATTGGACCACTTTTTTCATTTTGTGATAGCTGGCGCTGTAATAGTCACAAACGTATAAGTACGTGTTATCACGTAACATTCCGCCAGTGCGGACGGTATTTGATTTGTGATACATTACCAGTGTTAAAATGGACCGTTTACCAATTACGGAAAAGGTCGATATCGTTTTGATGTATGGCTGCTGTGATCAAAATGCCCAACGGGCGTGTGCTGTGTATGCTGCTCGGTATACTGGACGACATCATCCAAGTGACCGGACAGTTCACCGAATAGTTATGTTCTTTAAGGAAACAGGAAGCGTTCAGTCACATGTGAAACGTCAACCACGACCTGAAATAAATGATGATGCCCAAGTACGTGTTTTAGCTTCTATCGCGGCTAAGTCGCACATCAGTAGCAGACAAATTGCGCGAGAATCGGGAATCTCAAAACCGTCGGTGTTGAGAATGCTACATCAACATCCATTGCACCCGTACCATATTTCTGTGCACCAGGAATTGCATGGCGACGACTTTGAACGTCGAGTACAGTTCTGCCACTGGGTACAGGAGAATTTACGGGACGATGACAGATTTTTTGCACGCATTCTATTTAGCGACGAAGCTTCATTTACCAACACTGCTAACGTATACCGGCATAATATGCACTATTGGGCAACGGAAAATCCACGACGGCTGCGACAAGTGGAACATCAGCAACCTTGGCGGGTTAAAGTGTGGTGCGGCATTATGAGAGGAAGGATAATTGGCCCCCATTTTATCGATGGCAGTCTAAATGGTGCAATGTATGCTGATTTCCTACGTAATGTTCTACCGATGTTACTACAAGATGTTTCACTGCATGACAGAATGACGATGAACTTCCATCCTGATGGATGTCCGTGCGGTTGAAGCGGTATTGAATAGCATATTTCATGACAGGTGGATTGGTCGTTGTAGCACCATACCATGGCCCTTACACTCACCAGATCTGACGTCGCCCGTTTTATTTCTGTGGGGAAGTTGAAGGATATTTGCTAATGTAATCCACCGACAACGCCTGACAACATGCGTCAGCGCATTGTCAATGCATGTGCGAACATTACGGAAGGCGAACTACTGGCTGTTGACAGGAATGTCGTTACACGTATTGCCAAATGCACTGAGGTTAACGGACAGCATTTTGAGCATTTATTGCATTAATGTGGTATTTACAGGTAATGACGCTGTAACAGCATGCCTTTTCAGAAATGATGATTTCACAAAAGTACATGTATCACATTGGTTCAAATGGCTCTGAGCACTATGGGACTTAACAACCTTTCGACCGCTGGTCTTCTAGAATTGAAGTCCAAGAAATATCTGATGTTTGTAATTAACATTCTTTGTTCAAATTCTGAAGAACGACTGTTTATTTTTCAAATTAAAAATTTTATTACTAAAAATGATGTACCATTTTTCTGTTTGGACAGAAGTCATAAACATCTAAAATCTGGTTATTGGTAACGACATGCACAACCAACAGTTTAGTTAAATAGTAATAAACAGCAGCTTCAGACCATTGTAAAAATTTCTACTGACTCTGCCCCACCCTCACACCTCGCCCCCTTGGAATCCATCTTTGCAAACGCGGATTGTTTCATAAATGATGATCAAATGTGGTGTAAACTTCCGGACGCGTCTTGTGAGGACGTTACTACAGTGAGTGGAAAATGAGCATAAGAATCTAGTAGAAAAACTTAAGAACGAAAGAACGTGTTCTTAGAGACAACCGTAGTAATTTGGCGAGAATTCCATCACAGTAACAGAGAATCCAGGGGATTCCCATTTCCTGAGTTCACAGAGAACAAAAGCAGTCGCGAACAGGGGGAGGTCGATGGGGCGAGACGGGTTGGGGGGGGGGGGGAGGTGCTGTGACGGGATGAAGGACAGAGAGTGTTGACAGACACTGTGCCGTTGATCTGAGGCCTCCGTCCGCCCAGAGAGATGAACGTTGTGGGGCCAGTAACGGCACGAGGACAAAGAAGCGTCAGCGGATCAGAAACGCCAGCCACAGACGTTTTTGCCGGAGATCAAGAGAAACGTATCTTTCTGGCTGAACCGGAGGCTTCTCATCGGCTCGGCTCCAGGATAGCTGGGCGTTAGGACGACGAGACGACAAAGGCCTTTGTGGCAGCCCGTGCGCGCCCCTCAGAGCGGCTGCCAATGTGCTATCGACGCGTGCAGTAGCTGAGCGGAGGCCATTTTGGAATAACAGTTTCTCCGTGATTCTTCGCACTTCCACCACTTTAGCCTCTTTGTATGTGGAGCATCGAAGTCTTTACAACAAGTACCGAGAGAAACGCTCAAAACAAGAGCACTGTCATCACCGTGTCTGCTGCACAGCACTTGGATTGCGCTCGTACATACTCTAAACACATTAACGGTGCAACTCAACGGAGGAGAATGGTGCACTAATTGTCACCTGTCGTGCATACCAAACTGCAATAAGGCAGAGGAACCAACCCAATTTTCCCACCGAAGGGGTGAGTGGACAACCTAAACGTGTCCTGAGGGGAGCAGCTGTCCTTCGTTCTATTTATGCCTTGATGGACACGTTTTAACTTTATTCAAGCTCCCAATGAAATTTAGTCAATGTATAAAAAAGGCAAAATATATTAACTGATATATTTAACCGCTGGAAGTAGGGCGATTCAGAGGAGGTCAGGTAACCAAGCAGAGAAGGAAATAGCATATTTCATCAAAATATAATAGATACGGGAGGTAAAGTTGGTGAACTGTGTTGTGTTGGCAGAAGAGCCAACACCGTGTTACTAGGGGAGGCCGAAAGGCACGCGTTTTAGCTCACGCAGGCTGTCGTGAGGAGGGAAGAACTATACTGACGTGAGATCTGGAACATGACAAGGAATTAGAATTTAGAAAGAGGATGTAATTAGTTTCATACTTAATTTTAATTCATTAATGATGAACGTCGCTCTTGACGGTACATGATTCACAATATTATCTGTTCAGAAGACATATAGTAACTGAATATGGCGCCTTGCTAGGTCGTAGCAAATGACGTAGCTGAAGGCTATGCTAAACTGCCGTATCTGCAAATGAGAGCGTCTGTAGTCAGTGAACCATCGCTAGCAAAATCGGCTGTACAACTGGGGCGAGTGCTAGCGAGTCTCTATAGACTAGACCTGCCGTGTGGCGGCGCTCGGTCTGTAATCACTGATAGTGGCGAAACGCGGGTCCGACGTATACTAAAGGACAGCGGCCGATTTAAAGGCTACCACCTAGCAAGTGTGGTGTCTGGCGGTGACACCACAAACTGCTTATAAATGCTGACTCTGAGATTATTGGTATATCGGAGCACCACTTAAATATTATGAGAGTTCAGAGGCTTCCTTTACCAAGATACAGATTATCGGGCTGTTTTTCAAGGAGTTGTTTGTGGAGTGGGGGCGTGGCCATGTACGTAAAATGTCGTATTCCATTTGAGTCCGTAGACGTATCATGTTACTTCACTGAACATGTATTTGAATGTTGTGCAGGTCAGTTGAATTTAGTGAAAGTTAACTTCAGAGCATTTCTGCTCAAGCTAGACAGCGTTCTTGTTTCACTTTATAGGAAGTACCAAAGATCAACTATGTGTGATGACTTCAATATTAATTTTGTAAGTGATTGTGCAAGAAAAAGAATGTTGAAAGATCCCCTAAATTCATTTGATCTGATGCTGACTGTGTTTTTCTCGGTCCAGGGTGCAGGGGAGCAGTAGCACAACCATAGACAATGTTTTTATTCATTCTTCATTGCTAGATGGGCATTCTATTACTAAAGGGTGTATGGCCTTTCAGACCACAATGCATAAATTTTAACAGTAAAAGTTTCTGGTGCTCAAACAAATGTTATACATACGTACAAACTATGTAAAAAAGCTAATCCAACAACAGAAGAAAAATTTTTAAACCTCATTAAGGAACAAAAATGAGAGGACGTTTATAGTGCTGATAACATAAATGACAAATATAATCCTTTTCTTAACACATTTCTCATGCTCTTTGAAAACTTCTTCCAATCACAACTTTCTGAACAGGGGACTAGCCGTAAAGAGCAGCCTGGGTGGCTGACTAGTGGGATAAGGATATCAAGTAGAGTAGAACGGGAATTACATCAAATTGTTAGAAGTAGTTATCAGTCTACAGTAGCCCATACAAAAAGTATTGTAAGGTGCTTAAAATGTTATTAGGGAGTCAAAGAGTATGTGGTACGCAAATAGCATAGCCAGTTCACAGGATAAAATTAAATCCATATGGTCAGTTGCGAAGAAAGTGTCTGGTCAGCAGCACAAGGTCGAAGATATAAAGTCATTTTGTAGTAAAAATAGTTCTGTTTCTGATAAGCCAGATATATGACAGTATTTAAAGTTCTTTTCTGAGCATTGCTGGTGAATTAAATAAAAACTTAGTTTCTACAGGGAATCATTAACTCTGTTGGAAAAATGCCTTTCCGAGAACAATATCTGAAATAGTCCTCTGTGTTACTGGAAAGGGGGAGATTGAGTCACTAATTAAATCACTGAAGACTAAGCACTCTCTAGGATATGATGGAGAGCATAGCAGAATATTAAAGTACTGTGCTGCACATGTTAGCCCTGTACTTATCCATATTTGTAATTTTTCCTTTGAGAATGGTACGTTTCCTGAACAATTAAAGTACTCAGTAGTTAAGCCGCTTTATAAAAAGGTACAAGGCGATAATGTAGAATTTTAGACCTGTTTCTAGGCCACTAGTGTTTGCTAAAGTTACTGAAAAGGCTGCGTGTGTACAGATAATTGGTCATTTTATTTCACATAATTTGCTATCAAATGTACAGCTTGGTTTTAGAAGTGGATTAACAACTGAAAACGCTATATTGTCTTTTGTCTGTAGGTACTGATTGGACTAAACAAAACATTCCGAACGTTAGCCTTCTGTATTGATTTACTAACGTGTTTGATTCTGTTGATCACAAAATGTTGCTGCAGAAGCTGGACCATTTTGGAATACAGGGAGTAGCTCACAATTGGTTCACATCTTACATTAACGACAGACAGCAAAATGTCATCATTCTCAGTGCTGAGAATGGCTATGACGTGGGGTCTAGTGGGGCACAGTAAAATGGAGGGTGCCCCAGGGATCAGTGCTGGGGCCACTCTTGTTCTTTGTTTATATAAATTACATGCCCTCTAGTGTTATGGATAATTCTAAAATATTTTTATTTGCTGATGCCACTAGCTTGGTAGTAAAGGATGTTGTATGCAACAATGGCTCTGTTTCAAATAGCGAAGTTCAAGACATAAGTTCATGGTTTGCGGAAAATAAAGTAATGCTAAATCACAGTAAGATTCAATTTTTACAGTTTCGAACACACAATTCAACAAAACCTGAGGTTTTAATTTCACAGAATGGGCATATGGTTAGTGAAACAGCTGTTCAAACTTCTAGGTGTTCAAATAGATAGTAAACTGTCATGGAAAGCCTACGTTCAGAATCTTGTTCAAAGACTTGATGCTGCCATTTTTACTATTCGAACGGTAGATGAAATAAGCGATCGTTCGACAAGAAAAATTGTCTACCTTACTCATTTTCATTCGTTTATGACAAATGGTATTGTATTTTTGGGAAACTCTTCCTATTCTCAAAGGATATTTTTGACCCAGAACCGGGCGGGTCGGGCAATAAGTTGTGTAAGATAGTTATCACTCAGTTAATGCTAGGCAGAAATTCAATCTGTCTTTGGATCACACTTCCTTGACTCTTGTGCAGAAAGGTGTGGAGCATTCTGCTGCATCAATTTTCAATATGGTACTACAAGAATTAAAAATCATATTAGTAATCCAAGCGCTATCAAATCTAAGTTGAAGTTTTCTCGTGGATCACTCGTATTCTGTGGAGGAGTTCCTTGAAATATTCCTGCATTATGTTGCCGATTGCGTTTATATAAACTTTTGGCTTTGTTTTTGTTCATAAACATTTTATTTTATCTGTTATTACTTTTATGTTGTAATTTCATGTATTGACACTTTCCATGAGCTTGGAGATTTATTTCTCAATTTCGTCCTACAGAACTAGACCTGTAAAATAGGAACAATAATAGATAAATGTAAACCACACTTGTGAAACACCTGCTTTATTCACAGTAGTTCATATTTGGAGCGCTGTCTCAGTACAGGAATCATCGACATAGATACAAAACAAATAATGAGATCTTACCATAAGAAGAAGCTCGAATCTGTTCGATATTATGCCAAGAACAAATTAAACTGTACATGTCTCTAGCACTGCATATAGAGCAGTTTGTAGGCAAATTATACATACGTTAATCCAAAAAAAAGTTTATGTTTTGCACTAAAGAAAACCGGCTACTGATATCTTAGAACCACAGGACGAAACACTCAAATGTCCCTTAGATTGAATGTTAAAACGTTGATTTCCAAAACGCCTTACTTGGCACACATACACGAATGGCACTTTGCCATCTAAACGACCTTAGCTCTCAGCAAAGTGAGTCACATGACCAACGTTTATCTTTTTTTGATGCGACCCGCCACGTATTCCTCTCCTGTGCCAACCTCTTTATCTCATAGTAGCAATGCTACCTACGTCCTTAATTATTTGCTGGATGTATTCCAATATCTGTCCTCCTCTACAGTTTTTGCCTTCATCCAAGTATCATGGAAGTCATTCCCTGATGTCTTAAAAGATGTCCTATCATCCTGTCCCTTCTCCTTGTCAGTGTTTTCCACATATTCCTTTCCTCTCCAAGTCTTGGCAGAACCTTCTCATTCTGTGCCTTATCATTCCATCTAATTTTTAACATTCGTCTATGTCACCACATCTCAAATGCTTGGGTTCTCTTCTGTTCCGATTTTTCCATGGTCCATGTTTCACTACCATACATTGCTGAGCTCCAAATGTACATTATCAGAAATTTCTTCCTCAAATTAAGGTCTAAGTTTGATTGTAGTAGGCTTCTCTTGTCCAGTCAAAAGTCCATCAGCGGCCAACCGATTTGGTCGCACACAGTCATTGCTCCTTAAGATTTATATTTTATGCACTGAGAATCATTTATTACCAACATTAAAATGTTCCCATGTTTCATTCGTAATAGAGTAGAGCTGTATCACACAATGAGAATTAAATAATTAAACTTCCTTTCGATTCAGAAAACAAATATCCTCATAGACACCACCCAAATCACAAAACATTTCAAGCCATTTCTGCTCGCTTGTGTGATCATTTCTCCTTTCAGATAGACGTGCATGGATGCTTCAGACTCTGTGTACACCAGATTTGGAGGATTCGGTTCTACTGGATACTGAGACGAACTCTAGTACAAGCTCCAGATAAACGGGCCGCCACATGGTGTAAGCCAAAGCACGATTATGTGTATTCTCCATAACAACCGCTACTGTACCTACCACATGTAGTTCCGTGGAGGCCACTTTGAACATCTGTTGTGACGTGGACGCCATGCAGCTGTGTACTGTGTTCCCGGACGATTAGCTGGAACACGTGGAACACGCATACCGTCCATTTCCAGACACATGTTCATAGGATCTTTTTTCCTCCATTTCTAGGCAGAAATCCGTTTTCGCAGTTTGTCGGTTTTCTTACTGTTTACCCTATATATAAACATAGAAATTTTCAGAATGTAACCACCTGTACAAATTAATTAGCGATGTGAATGTAGAAGCTGACTCGTTCCGCATCATTACGATTTATCGTATAAATATATACTTACTTCTGAATATAATCTCGTATCAGGAAGATATTGTTACGAACGCGTTCCACACGTACAGAAACAATGTACTGTGCTATCAGTTTGTCAGTATTCGGTAAATTTGTTCATGAAGTAATTGTTACCATCTCAGACGCATAATTAGCAAACTACCTTCGAAGGGCAATCTGGAGTCCCAGGGGAGCACAAATGCTCTGTCTGAAGAAGATTCATAAAAAAAAACTTCATTTCGAACCGCTTGAGGTTTCTGTTCTTATTGAACTTCTCATGAAATTACTTAAAGCTGAAATCTGTGTTATGTGCACTCTTCAACTGGCTATTAAGGTGTCGCAGTTTTCGACACTGTTCTCATTTGAGCCTCTGTCTACACAGACCTTTTCATTAACGTTGCACGCTACTGGTGTGTTTGGACGGCGTCAATTTGCATCGATAATACAGACTTTGGCCCCCTTTTCCTGCCAGCGCAAGCAGCTGTGAGTCGGCGTTGAGTGCATGCCGTATATGGACGAGTACAACACAAATAAAGATTCCGCCGTTAATTAGTAAGTTGTAATTACCGGATGATGGTAGGCAGTCAGTTTTATGTTATCATAAACTCTCGTCAGTGCAATTAGAGAAGTTCGCGACGAATTACAGGACAAGTAATTAACTGGCAGAAGCTGAAAAGTAGGAGAATACGAGTGAACAAGATGGCTATAATTGTTTAGCGGCATGAAACCACGTTAATATTTTCATTCTTTACGGCGACCGTCCAATTAATTCTCTAACGTTCTTAATTAAGGAGGCTGGCCTCACAGTACACGAATAAATATTCGTGACGTTTTTACTAACTTAAGAGTGTGCGGACTTGAGACATCGTCAGAATCACAATAAAAATGTGAAGTTTCTGTGATAAACTGTTTTATTTAGCTCAGTTTCGTAATACAGACTCTTACAGCTTTAGCGGGGAACATTTGGGCTAATGCTACACGGAAATTACATTCGAAAACATTATATTTTTATTTGCAACCTATAATTATGGCACACGCACATCGTAATAGTGAATTTGTGACGGAGTCACGTGTCTGAAATAGAACTCGAGTACGTTGCATTAAGATAAAGAAAGGAATTACGGTCCTAAGCCATATTAGCTGGGCGAATTTTCTAATGGTAGCCGTGTTAAAAACCCATCCCATTAGCTGCATTACAGGTTTCAGCAGAGGAGACTTTCTATCGTTATAAAGCTTTTAACCTGTGAATTATAAGTTGTGCTTACTCATTTGACTGGCGTTTACCTACACCAGCTGCCTCCGACAGCAAGCATTTTGTTGTTCGAACTACTTCCCAGGTATGGAAAATTTTAACTTTTCTATCTAAAGTAGTGCCCAGGGTGCAAATCCAATAGCCGCTTTGTATTAGGTTAGTGACAAGAAACTTTTCATGGTACTTTGGTCATAATCAGTTTTGGATATATTGCGTGCAAATCTCTTACGTTAGAAACATCGTAAATAGATTCGTAAAACAATCTACTGGCTAGTTTTTTTGCAGCTAGTGAGTTGTGTTCCAAAACTGAACAACGTTTAGTGGCTTCTACTCAAGAGAGGAATTACATAACCTGTATTTTACGTTATAAACACAAATACTGTGTAAATTTAATGAAAGAAAAACCATGCGACGGATACAAAATTGTTTTGAGCTGAAAAACAGTCGCATCCATTGAAAATGCTAGTTTACGTTCAAAATCAAAGGGAGAGACACTTTTGCTGCAGAAACAAAGCGAGAGCAACATTTTATATGCATCAGTTGAAAGTAACTTCTAAAGAAGGTCTACACTCTACAATACTAGTGAAACCAAACACCTCTCACATCTACTATTAACAATTTTGGTCATTTCGTAAAGTAACAAACCGCCTCATTTGTAATGCGAAGCCGGCCGGAGTGGCCTAGCGTTTCTAGGCGCTACAGTCTGGAACAGGTTCGAATCCTGCCTTGGGCATGGATGTGTGTGATGTCCTTAGGTTAGTTAGGTTTAAGTAGTTCTAAGTTCTAGAGGACTGATGACCTCAGCAGTTAAGTCCCATAGTGCTCAGAGCCATTTGAACCATTTGTAATGCGAACTTATTTATTAACTGCACAATCACATCAAATCACTTTTGATAAAATATGGTCGGAAAAAAGATAAAGCAGTATAATCATGTTAATTAACCCTTTTTTACCATATTTTAACAAAATTGTTAACAACAGAAATGAGATGTATCCCTTATTTAATTATGAATTGAGGACACCATTTGCCATTGATACGAAATTGGATGTTATGAATGGAGTACTCCCGGAGAAAGACGTTGTTATGTCATCACTTAAAACTTCTAGGCTAATAGGCCGTGGTCAATGTCCAAAACTTTCTTCTAACGTTTTCTCTCCGACAGCGGGAGTCATCGTCAGAGGTAAAACGGCTAACTGCAACCTGAACTTCAGGGAGCGCCGAATGTATGGGCAGTGTAGAGGACACCACAGTCGATCACATGAGGTCGGCTGCGAGATTGTCTCTGGCAGTGCCAAAATTCTCCACTGAAAGAAATTGACAGTCATTTTTACGTTGCAGTGCTGACATCCAAATTTTATCTAATTTAAAACCTTCCTCTTTTGTTTTAAGATTATTACGGTGTTTATAAATCTCACTAGCCTCTCTATACGTACTGCCATGATAATGCGATGTTTTCGATATGACACTCGTCTCAGTGAATCCTGTTTTATGATCACCCTTTTGGTAAAGATTTTCCGCCACGGCCGATTCATCCTTATATCTGGGGTCGTAAGTCCTCTTATGTTCAACCAGACGGGTGTCAACACTTCTTTTTCTGACACCTATAAAAACCAGATCAAACTAAAAGTAATTTTATGTAACTCCGGTGTAGCCAAAGGGTGCCGGATATCTTTTGCCTATCTTAAACATTCTTTTATCTTCTTGGTGGATCTGAATGTAGTTTCCACACCATACTTGCTCAACACTTCCCCAGAGCGATCTGTAACCGTGCTGATGAACGGAAGATAAACTTTCCCTTTGGGCGGCCGTCTTCCTCGTCGATCATGTTTCTCTTCTTAGGGCTTAATGCTCGAACTGTCTCCTAGTGCGATCACCATTCTTCTTGAATGTCGACTGCAGATGTTGAAGCTCATCTTTCAAGTAAGTCGGTTCACAAATTTTTTACGTCCTATCTACCAAGGTTTTAATCACCCCTATTTTTTATCTGGAGTTGTGGTTAGAACCTTTATACAGGTAACGGTCAGCAGTCAGTTTGCGTGGCTTTTCTGTATACTCTATGGCCAAACGTTTCGTCCCTTCGCTTGATAACAGACACATCCAAGAAATTCAGTTGGCCATTATTCTCCGTCTCCATAGTAAATTGTAATTTTAAATTGATACTGTTGAGATGTATCAGGAAGTCATCTTATTCCTGTGAACCGTCTGTCCATACTGCGAAGGTATCATCGACCAAGCGGTACAACCTAGCCGGTCTTTAACTGGCAGTCTGCAACGCCCGTTATCCAAAGTTCTCGGTCGGACTAAGAGGACCGACCACATCCAGCCCCTCAATCTGTTCATAAAAATCATTAATTGTACTGAAAATATGTCGTTGTGAGGCAGTCTGAAATAACTCCCCAGAATCTACCGGAAAAATACCCGCTATACGTGGGACAGTTTCATTCACTGGAATCAAGGTAAATAACGACACAACGTTAAAACTGACAGGGACATAACCTTGGCCCACGTGCACTTCTTTTAATTTGTCAATTAAATGATATGAATTTTTAATATGAACATTTTGTGCGCCTTGGGTAATCTGTAGAACGTGGACGTCTACGTTCCCGTTATCGTCTAAGAAGAGTGAAGACGTTGCATGGGGGCTTAATTAAATATAATGCAAATAATTTTAATTTTAGTAAGTGTATTTCCGGCTACGAAGTCTTGTAACCGGTTGGCCCTGACTAGTATTAGTACGCAATCTGACTGCATAGAAAAACAACAAAGAATGAAAGGAAATTTCCGATACCACAATTAATTAATTAAGTCCTCAGCAACTATAAAAGCTACGAAACAAAAACTACGAACAACAAAGCACAAGTGTAACTGTTCTGTGTGTGGAAGTGTGATTCAACGTACACATCTGGCACGGTTCTTCCTCAATAAGAGAAGATATTTTAAATACCATTTACACTGAATTAATTAAATAAAACTGAAATACTATAATTGCACATAGAAACCCGAATTACAGTCTAATACATGAACACAAGCCAGATGCTTTGTTGACTGAACCTGTGACCAAGACGCATTGTTAGTTAGGAAATTTAAAAAAAATAAAAAAATGTTTTTTACCTTCATATATATTGACTAAAAATACACTCTGATCATTACAACATCTGCATTCGAACAACATCTGCTGTCTAGCCCATCAAAACAACTGCACACGACATGGCCTCAAATGATACAGCTATCAACATCCTCTCAGCAAAGCACTAACCACCACAACTTCTGAACAAGCACTGCCAGTGGAGGCGGCAGAATAATACTCTTTGGCGCAATCTCTGGCGCTGTGACTCAGTGAAGCCACCTTTCAACGTTTCCACCATTCGATTAGCAATTTTTAAAATCTTCGTAGTCGGATCCTTCTGAAGCTTTTTTGTGAGTGGTGGGATCCAAAATATTATTGATATTTTCATGACAATCCTCACTCCTCATCATAACCGTGGAATTACCCATGCCTGCGGTATGAACGATAATGTTTTTATCTGCACTGATGCACTGCCATCCTCCAGCGCCTTTCTTTGTGACTGCGACAAATTACTGTTAGGTGACTTGCATGTTCATAAAATTCCATCCTAATCACATCATCCGAGAACTGTGGCAGCTGTAGGATGCCTGCCTTAACATTTGCTGTAAAATACTCCGTGCGTACTTCTAAAGGCGTCACAGAACAATTGCCTTCTTTGGCTATAACAGAAATTTCAACTTTAGTTATATCTGAATCAGACACGTTAGTAATAGTTCGAGAATTATCCTCAACTGAAGCTACCAAAAAGTTATTCTGTAAACTAGCGAACTTGTTCTTCTGTCTATTAACTGATATCTCAGCATTAATTTCTATAGTCCTGAATGTTAGTCGCTGTTGTTGTTGTGGTCTTCAGTCCTGAGACTGGTTTGATGGAGCTCTCCATGCTACTCTATCCTGTGCAAGCCTCTTCATCTCCCAGTACCTACTGCAGCCTACATCCTTCTGAATCTGCTTAGTGAATTCATCTATTGGTCTCCCTCTACGATTTTTACCCTCCACGCTGCCCTCCAGTATTAAATTGGTGATCCCTTGATGCCTCAGAACATGTCCTACCAAACGATCCCTTCTTCTAGTCAAGTTGTGCCACAAACTCCTCTTCTCCCCAATCCTATTCAATACCTCCTCATTAGTTATGTGGTCTATCCATCCAATCTTCAGCATTCTTCTGTAGCACCACATTTCGAAAGCTTCTATTCTCTTCTTGTCTAAACTATTTATTGTCCATGTTTCACTTCCATACATGGATGGCTACACTCCGTACCAATACTTTCAGAAACGACTTCCTGACATTTAAATCTATACTCGATGTTAACAAATTTCTCTTCTTCAGAAACGTTTTCCTTTCCATTGCGTCTACATTTTATATCCTCTCTACTTCGACCATCATCAGTTATTTTGCTCCCCAAACAGCAAAACTCCTTTACTACTTTAAGTGTCTCATTTCCTAATCTAATTCCCGCAGCATCACCCGACTTAATTCGACTACATTCCATTATCCTCGTTTTGCTTTTGTTGATGTTCATCTTATACCCTCCTTTCAAGAGACTGTCCATTCGGTTCAACTGCTCTTAAAAGTCCTTTGCTGTTAGTCCGTCAACCTTATTCTAGTCACAACACTCCATAGCGTTAATAATGAGTAAGTGGACAGGTAATAGCTTACTGCTGGTTTCCGCCAATGTTCGCAGCGTCTGGTTAATCCTTTCTCCTACCACTGCTACTTCCACACGGTTGTAAAAACGGTGAGTCTACACCGAGATAGTATGTGAATTATCATCGACATATGTTACGGGCTGAAGTACCTCTAAACTCTCCCGTTCATAACAGTTTTCAGTTATTACGCACCTATGTTTATCTGTCGTCATTTATCCATCTTATACATATCAACGTCTCGGTCTTATCTGTCCTATGGAACCAAATTAAGAGTTTTCTTTGTCCATCTGCCATTCAAACCCTTCAATAAATGTCACGTCAATCTCAATGTTATTTCCGTTAGAGCCATGATTTTTTATCTGAATTATGTTTGTTCCCTGATCTGTTCTTTCTCTCATAGTAAATTCCAACAATCTATCTTTTTCTGTGAACAATGTTCAATTTTAGCTAAACTGCGTACATGAGGATTTGGTGCCTGATACGAAACCATATTAGGGTGAATAAGTGAAAGAGACAGAAATTAGTGAATTTTAAAACAAATCCGCCTAAAAAGCAAGCCCATTTTAACAGTGCGAAGTACAACGCTGGACGATGGCAAGGAATATGTGACTTTTCTGCCATTATTTCTTGAAATGATGAGAACTTTGATCCACAAATCTGAATCATCAGTATGGTAATTATTTTGTTTATTTTCGAAACGTTATTATTCTTAACCAACTTTGGTTCCATAAGGAATTGTTGAGCGCAGCGACCGTAGACTATAAGGAAGGAGAGGCACACGGCATTCAGTCGCAATGCAGTTCTTTTTTATTACTCTTGCATGCCTAAATTTCGGATATAAATAGCCATGTTCAGTGCATTTGAGTTACAATCCAACAAACTCACAGTAGTACATGGTGATGCAATACACCAGTAGGCCATACGGTGACCCGTACTGCCGCTAGCAGAATGACTGTTCGTAGGAAGTGGAAACGAATGGGGTGCAAGGGCCGAACAGTTCCTCGTAAGTTTCTGTGGTCGATGATAAGCTACGCTTGAGCTGGTGTGAAGGGCGACACCACTGGGTAGTGGAATGTCTGGAAATGTCTTGAAGTGACGATTCACGCAATACCATGTGACAGTCACATGGCAGGGTTTCGGTGTCACAAATGTCTGCCATCATGTGTAGTGCCAAACAGCGAACTGCGGAGGAATTGGAAATACGGTATTGGGGCGTTTTTCGTGGTAAGGAGTGGGGCCCTTTTTGCCTTTAAGGAAATGCTTAATGCGAAAGGATATGAATAGATTTTACAGCACTGTGTACAACGTGCAGTAGAGAAACTATTCGAACACGTTGATTGTTAGTAAGAGTATGGCTGTACACCACGTCAGAAACCAACGTCTGTGAGACAATGTTTTATGAATAATAATATTCCTGGAAAGGATTGGCACGGAATACCTTTGAGATGAGTTACGACATCGACTTCGCTCCAGATCTCAGCGTCAACACAATTACCTTCACTGGAGGTATGAATTAAAAAACGCCTTCAGTCACAACTTTTCGTGTTGTATTAAGTACACGATGAATTTAGGTCCCTGTGGGTCCATAATCAGGTGTAATTTGTCTTAATACATGCTTTATTTTTTCTCTTGAATGAGGTGAAATACGTATTCCTGTCAAGAAAAGGATTTACATTACGTTATGAATTTCGTACGTCAAACGCGGAAAATATTTGCGAAATATTGGAAATTATGAACAGTGTAAACTTGCCAAATAATTCAAGAAAAGCGGTTTTAATGTTTTAGCACAAGCAAACATTCCTTTCTCCATCGTTTTCATACATGTTACCTCTTTCAAGATGCACATTTGTATACCCATGTTTGTAAATTACTTCAGAGATTTTTTTGTACATGGTGTGGTCAAACATGAATTTATTCGTAGTACTAAAGATATAATTATTAAACAATTGTCATATGCGGGAAATAACTTTAGAACAGGTCTTTAAAATTACAGGAATAACTGTGGCTTGCGAAACCAGTTTTTTCATTTAACATAGGTTCTAGAGTTTTGATTTTGTGGAGATATATCTCCAGTTGTTCTAACAGATTAGGATCTTACCATTAGCTTCATAATGCGATACTACCAAATTGTTTTATTGACTGCTGGTAAACGTAATAACGAGGAGTGTCAGGGTGATATACTATTGTTCTTAGACCTAGCAGAAGTGAAGTGGGAAATTTAATGCGCTACACGTTGAAATGTTATGATATGATTCCAGACAAGTGTATCTTCTAGAAATTACAACTACTCTGTCCTAGTAACATGCTCTGGAGACAATGGTAGTAACATACAGGGTGGCCAGAAATAGCCTGAATAGTTTGTCAGGATGCTGCAGCGTAGTTTGTACTGAGAAATAATTTCTAAGAAAAATGTTCGACACGCTGCACCGTTTCCAAGTTAATTAGTATTAAAGTTAGCCAATCAGATCGTTGTGGGGGCAAACTGAAGTGGCCCACCAGATACAGTTGGCCAGCTCTTCTCATAGCGCTGGCCAGGGTGGCCGTGCGGTTTTAGGCGCTACAGTCTGGAACCACACGACCGCTACGGTCGCAGGTTCGAATCCTTCCTCGGACATGGATGTGCGTGATGTCCTTAGGTTGGTTACGTTTAAGTAGTTCTAAGTTCTAGGGGACTGCTGACCTCCGAAGTTAAGTCCCATAGTGCTCACAAGGGAACCTCCCAATCGCAACCCCCTCAGATTTAGTTATAAGTTGGCCCAGTGGATAGGCCTCGAAAAACTGAACACAGATCAATCGAGAAAACAGGAAGAAGTTGTGTGGAACTATAAAAAAATAAGCAAAATATACAAACTGAGTAGTCCATGCGAAACATATGCAACATCAAGGACAATATGAACTATGGAGCGCCGTGGTCCCGTGGTTAGCGTGAGGAATTGCGGAGCGAAAGGTCCTTGGTTCAAGTACTCCCTCGAGTGAAAAATTGCTGTTGTTATTTTCGCAAAGTTATGATCTGTCCGTTCGTTCATTGACGTCTCTGTTCACTGTAGTAAGTTCAGTGTCTGTATTTTGCGACCGCATCTTAAAATCGTGCGATTAGTAGACGAAAGGACGTGCCTCTCCAATGGGAACCGAAAACATCTGATCGCAAGGTCATAGGTCAACCGATTCCTCCACAGGAAAACACGTCTGATATATTCTATACGACACTGGTGATGGCATGTGCGTAACATGACAGGAATATGTTGTCGACCCACCTAACTTGTACACTTGGCGAATGGGTAAAACAATTCTTCTACCTTGCCCGATTTAAGTTTTCTTGTGGATGTGATAATCACTCCCAAAAAAGTGATGAAAACATAAGAGTTTGTCATATAAACTGCAACAAATGAATGCAACAATTTCACAGTCAAACAAATGTTTTTCATACAACGTCCCCATACTACGGCGCAGTTACCTCGCATCGGACGGACAGATAATAATTGTCTGAAAATAAAAAATTAAACTTCTCACTCGAGGGGAGACTTGAACCCATAACCTCTCGTTCTGCAGCTCCTCATGCTAACCACGGGACCACGACGCTCCTGGGTCTATGCTGTCCTTGATGTTGCCTATCTTGCGCATGCACTACTCAGTTTGTATATTTTGCTTATTTTTTTCATAGTTCCACGCAACTTCTTCCTCTTTTCTCGATTGATCTGTGTTCAGTTTTTCAAGACCTATCCACTGTGTCAACTTATAACTAAATCTGAGGGGGGTGTGATGGGGAGGTTCCCTTGTCAGAGCCATTTCAACCATTTTTGTTCTCATAGCATAGATGATAGCGCACGTGACTGTCCCGGTGAAATCCTTACTATCGTCCCATGTCCTATATTTGTATAGCTCTCTTATTCGTTTTAGGAAACCAAACGAAGAACACGTTTGGCAACGTCGCCTCCAGCGGGCGGCTTGAATTTGATCGCGCAACATCCTCATTGGCTAATTTCAATGTTAATTAACTCTGAAAAGGCGCAACTTACCGAATTTTTTCTTAAAATCTATTTCTGAACACAGCCTACCCTCAACTTCCTTACAAACTTTTCGGACTATTGCTTGGTAGGCCAAAACAATTGCTCTGTATCTAATAAGATGTAGTCAGATCAAACATACCTTGATTTTCAAATATTAAAGACATTTTATTGGGATACGACGCTATTTGTCAGAAGCACACTGACGAGGTATCTAGAGAGCCAACAAATAATCATCCTTCTTGCTCAGGTAACTTTCTCAACATGGTACAAATTTCTCAATGCCTTCGGTGAAGAAGGACAAAAAAATTCTTCCAGAGCATCACGCATCACTTGATCTCAGATGACTTAGGGCATTATTTAAGGAGTCAAGCACGGGATAAATTATTAAAATGGCTTTGAGCACTATGGGACTTAACTGCTGAGGTCATCAGTCCCCTAGAACTTAGAACTACTTTAACCTAACTAACCTAAGGACATCACACACATCCAAGCCCGAGGCAGGATTCGAACCCACGACCGTTGCGGTGTCGCGGTTCCAGACTGAAGCGCCTAGAACCGCTCGGCAGCAAAGGATAAACGCACTGTGCAGACTGTTCATCAGTACAGGAGATAACCAGGAGCCCTTCAAGGAAAACTGGAGGCCTGGAAATTTGTCTATGGTACTCAACACAGCTTCCTCAAACAAAATCCAGTAGGCAGTAGACACCACCAAAGTCTGTGCTGTGTTCCTTTATTTTTAGAAAGTATTCGTTATAGGTCCGCTCTAAAGTAAAATTAACTTCCAGTGTACCCCAGAGGAGTGTTGTATGACCACTGCTGTTCACAATTCACATAAACGACCTACTGCACAACATTGGAAACCCATTAGTTTGTTTACAGCTGATGAAATTGTACTTGGAGAGGTTACTTCGCTAGAAAATTGAAACAAATACTAGCATAAAGGATCGACGCTTAGTGCAGGGATAGGCAGTTTCCCCTGAATATAAAAAAATGTAGAATTTTGCGCATAGGTATAAACAGGGGAATGGAAATGTCATGGTCTGATTACAATTGAGCCGTGCTGCGGCTCATGCTGGTGCTGTTTGTAGGTTTCCATCCTCTGTTCGAGGCCACAGCGTGTCCTTTAGTTGGCATGGTTGTAGCTGTTTGTCTTCTTCTCGTCTTGATTGGCGCCATTCGTTTCGCAAACGTTGCCTGTGCGCTAGTGGCAGTAGCGGCGGTTATCGATATGTAGTAACTTTGTGGCGACGTCGTTGTTTTTCCGTGTCGTGTGAGTGTGGAGTTTGGTTGAGGACTCAGTAGGAGCCAGGTCCGCACAGTGTGAGAACACGCCGGCATGGCTGGCGGTGCGCATGGACTGCTGGATGGAATGGCTGTGTTAACGAGGGTGCACGACCTCGTCGTAAACCAGAAGCTGCAGGTTTTAAAATGAGTGCATTTCAGTTCAAGTAGAGAAATCTCCACGATTGTGGCATCTCGCGATTCTCTAGTGACCTGGGTTTGTGTTGCTGCTCGTAGTGTCGTCGAGGCAAAGAGCAGCAAGTGGAGTGCTTGAGGAAATCGGAACTGATTAGCTTTCCTGAACTCCTTACTAGTTTACTGTGTTCAGCTTGTTACAGTTTGTTAAGTTCAACCAGCGGTATTTTTCCTGCCTGGTGGCTGCTGACGCCCCAGTTACCTGCCCTATTGGTTATTGTATGTAATTGGCAGTATACGTTTCCTCGCGTTGCCGCTGCTTTCTGGTAGGGCGTGTAGTTTTGACAACTGTCTTGATTGTAGGCCGTTTGTGATTCTTCTACTCTGGTGGTAGTGATTCCTTTCTCGTTCTGGGCGCTCTAAGCACAGTACTCTGGAGGCGCAGTGCAGTCCACCGGTTCCGGCTCTGGCGTGTTGTTCCATTCTTACATTTGGTTAATTGGACGTCACGTAGCTACAGCAAGATTACCATTAGTCATTCGTTAGACTGCCACTAGTCTGAGTTACCATCTTGTGAAGTGAATGCAATTCTTGGCTGCCTATCTCATCGCTCGCGAAAGTGTTTGTTGCCAGACCTTCTCAGAGGTTGATTCCTGGAGTACCGTCTGGGACTAGTCCTTGTGTTTTATTATTTTATTATTTATTGACATACCTTGTAATGACTACATTAAAGGTTAGGTATGTCTAGTTAATAGTTTTGGTCGCCTTCTGGAATAAATCTAGCTGTGTAAGGGTTGTGTTACAATGTTTCCATCATCTTATTTCACCCGCTTGGTGGTCAGTTGCTTGTTTCTTTTAATTAACCTTTGCTTGTATTTGCTGTTTTCCAGCAGGTTTCTAAATATTTTATATAATTGCCGTTCCTGGTGTGTAAGGCCTTCAGCCGTGATTGTGGTCATTTGCTTTGAAAAAACAATTCATTATTTATATTTTAGCAGTAAGGCTGAAAACATTATTTATTGCCATTCCTGGCATCTGATACCTTCTGCTGTGTCTGTGGCCACTTACTTTTTAATATTTGCCGGCCGGAGTGGCCGAGCGGTTATAGGCGCTTCAGTCTGGAACCGCGCGACTGTTACGGTCGCAGGTTCGAATCCTGCCTCGAGCATGGATGTGTGTGATGTCCTTAGGTTAGTTAGGTTTAAGTAGTTTTAAGTCCTAGGGGACTGATGACCTCAGATGTTAAGTCCCATAGTGCTCAGAGCCATTTAAACATTTTTTTTAATATTTCAATACCTGTAAGTTGCAATTGCAGCGAGTTCTTAAACATTCTTAATTTTTGCCATTCTTGGCGTGTAAGGCCTTCAGCCGTGATCACAGTGGCCTTTTTTGGTGACATTACCTGCATCTGTATTTTATGGTGATTTGTTAACTTGTAACGCACTGAAAACAATATTATTTACACAGCTGCTTATTCCTTCATTAATAACGTTGTAAGAGGTCCATGACTAAGGAATGTATTACTAGCGCACTCGAGCAGATGTAACTTCGATGGATTGCTCACACGCTGCTTGCGATATTTGTGCTAAAATGGAATCGCAGGCCAGAGAGCAGTGTCGGCAGCCGCAGTAGTGGTAGTAGCTCGCAGTCGGGCGGTTGGGTCAGGTCGCTCTTAGAGAGCAGTTGTCTAGTCGTAAAGCTCACAGAGAGCACTTGTGGCTTGTATGGAATTACCTAGGCCGGTCGTGGAGAACGATGGCGGTGCTTGAACGATGTAGTATAAAGTAAAAGCAAAACTTATTATTATTTATTGCCGCGCACATATGTAATTTGCAACAACTCATTTTGTACTATTGTTGTATCAAAGTCACATGTAAATAATTTTTCAATAATAATCTTTCTTATAAAGCTAATTTTTGACAGTCATGCATCTAAATTTAAAGTTTTTACTAATTTCTCATATCCATAGTCATGCCAATTATCGTAAGGAAAAATCAGTTTTTGTTTTACATAACAAAATCTAGTGGCCAGCATTGCACTGGGCTGTGCCAGAAAAATTTCTTACAGAAGCAGATATATACGCGTTATCCGGCGACATAACTTAGGTAAGAATCTTCAGTTTATTCAGAATGACTTTTCAGGGCCATGACGCAGCACTGCTGACGTCCAAATTTACCAGTTTAGATTCACAGTCGGTTAATTGTTGAAAAGTTATATATGAGACAGAGTTTTATTGGAAGGTTTACAGCGAGGTTACGGAAATACTCTGTTGGGAGGTTACAACGTGTGGTATTTTTTTATTTATTGTTGAGCCTGAAATTACTGGTTTAAAATAAATTGTGTGTAACTGTAAAAGGCAAACAACAGTAAGTGATTACGACCCCGTCCACAATCGTAACTGAATCCTGCCTTCCCTTGACTATCAGGTTTCAACAATCACTGGAAAATATTTTGGATTACGCGTACTGAATGATTTAAAATGGAACGACCACGTTAAACGTATCTTAGGATAGACAAATTCTATGTTTGGATTTCTCGGAAGAATCCTGACGAAGCCTAGCTCACCCGTGTAGGAGGGTGCTCACCAACCTCACTTCGGACCATTACGTGACTACTGTTTCTCGTATGGAGTGGTATAGCAGATAATATATAGAGAAGGGCAGCGCCTTTCTTTACTGGTTCGCTTAGCACACGCTATAGTGCCGACTAGTTGCTTAACAAAATTCAGAGGCAGACACTTCTAGAGAGTCGTTGTGCACCATGGGATAGTTTACTGCTAATATTTTGAGAGCATATCTTCGTTGAACAGTCAGCCAGCACACTAGGGTGACAGACGTCATGGATAGAGATATGCACATATATAGATGGCGGCAGTATCGCGTACACAAGCGCATTGGCCGAGCTGTCGTTTGTGCTCAAGTGATCCGTGTGAAAAGGTTTCCGACGTGATTATGGCCACGCGAGAGGACTTAAAAGACTTTCAGCGCGGACTGGTGGTTGGAGCTAGACGCATGGGTGATTCCGTATCCTTTAGGACTGTGTGGTTAAGCAAGGTGTTAATGGACTAAGGCCGCAGACGATCGATTGGACTTTTCTAACAGCACTACATCGCCTGCAGAGCCTCTCCTGGGCTCGTGACCATATCGGTTGGACTCCAGACGACTGGAAAATCGTGGCGTGGTCAGCTGAGTCTCGGTTTCAGTTGGTATGAGTTGATGGTTGGGTTCGATTGTGGCGCAGACCCCACGAAGCCATGGATCGTAGATGTCAACAAGGCATTGTGGTAGTTGGTGGTGGTCCCATAATGGTGTGCACTGTGTTTAGATGGAATGGACTGGGTCTTCTGATCGTTCGGCGGAAATGGTTATGTTCGGCTACTTGTTCCCAAACAGCGATTGAATTTTTATGCATGAGAATGCGCCATGTCACAGGGCCATAATTGTCCGCAATTGGTTTGAATAACAATCTGGAGGCTTCGAGAGAATGATCACCTGACATTAATCCCATGGAACATTTATGGGATGTAATCGTGAGACCAGTTCGCACAAAATCTTGTACCGGCAACATTTGGGCATTATCGATAGCAGTAGAGGCAGCATGGCTCAATATTTCTGCAGCGGACTTTCAATGACTTGTTGATTCCATGCGATGTCGAGCTGCTGTACTAGGCCTGGCAAAAGGAGGTATCCCTAGGCTCATATCACCTCAGTGTATCTTGCTTTTCTCTATCATCTGGAAAATGGAAATGTGTGTTAAGATCCTATGGGACCAAACCGCTGAGGTCATCGGTCCCTAAGCTTACACACTAGTTTATCTAACTTAAACTAACTTGTGCCAAGGATAACACTCATACCCATGCCCGAAGGAGGACTCGAACCTCCGACGAGGGGAGACGCGCGACCCGTGACAAGGTGTCTCAGACCGTGTGGCTACCCCGCGAGGCTCTCTAACATGTATCTCGTCAAAGGACTACGAAGATCCAGTTACTCTTTTAACAAGGAATATGGCTAGTCACAGTGGTACACGTTTCCTACGCCGCACATCTTGCGGAGTGTACGCTTATATAAGATGCCCTGGGACAAATGGTCAGTAGGCAAGGACATGACATGACATTCAAAGCGACAAAGCGTACTAACATGGGATCTAAAATATCTTAAGAGCTATGAGTACGTCCTGAATGCTGTTAAACGAATGTCCACTGCTGGCAGCTCTTTGATATCCATATTTTGAGTATCGTAGTATGGAAAGGAAACAGAAAAATGAACGTTCAGTAAACAAGGCTCTAAATTGCTTACCTTAAGAGCTATCAGTACTTGTACTTATTCGTTGCTGTGGAAAAAAATCTTCTGAAAAAGTGCACATAGCTCTTAAGGAAAGCCGCGTGGGGTAGCCGCGCCGTCCAGGGCGTCATGTCACGGTCCAAGCGACTTCCCCCGTCGGAGGTTAGAGTCCTCCCTCGGGCATGGGTGTGGGTGTTGTCGTTATCGTGAATTAGTTTAAGTTAGATTACGTATTGCGAAAGCTTTGGGACCGATGACCTTAGCAGTTTGGTCCCATAAGATCTTACCACAAATTTCCACTTTTTCTTAGGGTAAGCAGGCATGGCTAGAGGACAAATGTAAGGATCTGGATGCTTATCTCACTAGGGGTAAGAGAAACGAGAACCGCTTTTATGAATATCAAGAGCTCAGATGGAAACCCAGTTCTAAGCAAAGAAGGTAAAGCAGAAAGGTGGAAGGAGTATATAGAGGGTCTATTACAAGGGCGAGGTACTTGAGGGCAATATTATGTAAATGGATGAGGATGTAGATGAAAATGAAATGGGAGATATGATACTGCGTGAAGAGTTTGACAGAGCACTGAAAGACCTAAATCGAAACAAGGCCCCGGGAGTAGACAACATTCCATTAGAACTACTGACAGCCTTGGGAGAGCTAGTCCTGACAAAACTCTACCATCTGGTGATCAAAATGTATGAGACAGGCGAAATACCCTCAGATTCAAGAAGAATATAATAATTCCAGTCCCAAAGAAAGAAGGTGTTCACAGATGTGAAAATTACCGAACTATCAGTTTAATAAGTCACGGCTGCAAAATACGAATGCGAATTCTTTACAGACGAATGGAAAAACTGGTAGAAGCCGACCTTGGGGAAGATCAGTTCGGATCCCGTAGACATATTGGAACGCGTGAGGCAATACTGACCCTACGACTTATCTTAGAAGGTATATTAAGAAAAGTCAAACCTACGTTTGTAGCATTTGTAGACTTAGAGAAAGCTTTTGACGATGTTGACTGGAATACTCTCTTTCAAATTCTGAAGGTGGCAGGGGTAAAAGACAGGGAACGAAAGGCTATTTACAATTTGTACAGAAACCAGATAGCAGTTATAAGAGTCGAGGGGCACAAAAGGGAAGCAGTGGTTGGAAAGGGGGTGAGACAGGGTTGCAGCTTCTCCCCAATGTTATTCAATCTGTATATTGAGCAAGCAGTAAAGGAAACAAAAGAAAAATTCGGAGTAGGTATTAAAATCCATGGAGAAGAAATAAAAACTTTAAGGTTCGATGATGACATTGTAATTCTGTCAGAGACAGCAAAGAACTTGGAAGAGCAGTTGAACGGAATGGACAGTGTCTTGAAAGGAGGACATAATTGAACATCAACAAAAGCAAAACGAAGATAATGGAATGCAGTCGAGTTAACTCGGGTGATGCTGAGGGAATTAGATTATGGAATGAGACACTTAAAGTAGTAAAGGAGTTTTGCTATTTGGGGAGCAAAATAACTGATAATGGTCGAAGTAGAGAAGATATAAAATATATACTGGAAATGGCATGGAAAGCGTTTCTGAAAAAGAGGAGTTTGTTAACGTCGAGTATAGATTTAAGTGTCAGGAAGTCGTTTCTGAAAGTATTTGTATGGAGTGTAGCCATGTATGGAAGTGAAACATGGACGATAAATAATTTGGACAAGAAGAGAATAGAAGCTTTCGAAATGTGGAGCTACAGAAGAATGCTGAAGATTAGGTGGGTAGAACATATAACTACAGAGGAGGTATTGAACAGAACTGAGGAGGAGTTTCTGGCACAACTTGACTAGAAGAAGGGATCGTTTGGTAGGACATGTTCTGAGGCACCAAGGAATCACCAATTTAGTATTGGAGAGCAGCGTGGAGGGTAAAAATCGTAGAGGGAGACCAAGAGATGGAAACTCTAAGCAGATTCAGGAGAATGTAGGCTGCAGTACGAACTGGGATATGAAGCAGCTTGCACAGGATAGAGCACCATGGAGAGCTGCATCAAACCAGTCTCAGGACTGAAGACCACAACAACAACAAGCATTTTGGAGCCCATGTTTACTAGACACATTTTAACAGTTTTGTTCATAGTACCTACTCCAAAAATACGGGAAGCGGAAAACTTGCAGAGGAAGAGGTTTGTTTCACAGAATCAAAGATGATGTTCTCATATGTTAGAATTTCAAGACCAACGTTTACTATCCTTTTGCTTCAAATGATCCCTGAATAGTGGCTACTCCTCTTGGGCCACCTTGTATGTACGGCAGTGGGAAAACATCAGGTTCAAAATTCTGTTTCGGGAAGTCTTATCAGCAACGTTGGAAAGACAACTTTCACACCATCTCGTATGTGGTGACAGGAAACGTGATAAGACCGTGACGATGCAATCATTATTTGCCCTTATCTGACTTTCACAGTAACGGTTTGTGTGTGCTGTTGCGGACGATCGTGTAGACAGGCACAGCGGTTGTAGAGTGTAGTCTGCGGCCGCGCCTCGCGTCGCAGCACGTTGCCCGGGCTGCGGCACGAGCTGCCGGCTCATCATACCAGCTGTCGTCTCATGAATATTCACACGCGAGGGCAATATTCGATTTACTTCGACGTGCATCACACGTGGCCGGTCACGTCCGCCCGGAATTAGCACATAAAAACCGGAATACGAAATGACGCTCGCGGTCAAATTCTGTGGTGCGGTTTCCGAAGGACATCCATCGGCAGTGTGGCCAATACACCGCGTCTGTGGGCGGTGCGTACACAGCGCCACGCTGACGTGCCCAATACGTTATTTATGCGAGGGGAGTGACCAAACGAGCAGCGAGTTCTCTGCACAAGCCCCTGACGGTCTACGGAAAGACCGTAGGTTTTGGAAAGAACAAAAATCTGCCCTTGTAGACAATCACGCACATGCCGGTTTCAGAAACCTCGTTAAAAAAAGGAGAAAGTCTACATTAAAATCTTGAGACTTTTAAAGTTTTGTCAGCTGTACTAAAAAGTGTTTTAACGTACAATTCTGTGTGTCTCATGCCAGCAAGATGCAGACATCCTAAGGTTGAAAGCCACCTATTTCTCCTCCTTGAACTTTACACATGGGAACGTGATTTTCGTAAATCGGCCTGAAAATATCCCCCTTCTTTCAAAATTGGGGCCCAAGAATAACTGTTAACGCTAACTGACCATATTTTAGTTGAAAAATTTTCGAGTTCTTAGTGCCTTCTCTGTGCCCTAACACGATTCATGTGTGGAATTCCCTTATAGGTAGATCACATGCAAATATATATATATAGGGTGTTACAAAAAGATACGGCCAAACTTTCAGGAAACATTCCTCACACACAAAGAAAGAAAATATGTTATGTGGACATGTGTCATTTTATTACTTCTCTCCAGATCACATTAATCATGGAATGGAAACACACAGCAACAGAATGTACCAGCGTGACTTATAACACTTTGTTACAGGAAATGTTCAAAATGTCCTCCGTTAGCGAGGATGCATGCATCCACCCTCCGTCGCATGGAATCCCTGATGCGCTGATGCAGCCCTGGAGAATGGCGTATTGTATCACAACCGTCCACAATACGAGCACTAAGAGTCTCTACATTTGGTACCGGGGTTGCGTAGACAAGAGCTTTCAAATGCCCCCATAAACGAAAGTCAAGAGGGTTGAGGTGAGGAGAGCGTGGAGGCCATGGAATTGGTCCGCCTCTACCAATCCATCGGTCACCGAATCTGTTGTTGAGAAGCGTACGAACACTTCGACCGAAATGTGCAGGAGCCCCATCGTGCATGAACTACATGTTGTATCGTAATTGTAAAGGAACATGTTCTAGCAGCACAGGTAGAGCATCCCGTATGAAATCATGATAACGTGCTCCATTGAGCGTAGGTGGAACGAAACTAAAATGAGCTCTAACATGGAAATTAAGCGTTTCCGGACACACGTCCACATAACATCTTTTCTTTATTTGTGTGTGAAGAATGTTTCCTGAAAGGGCCGTACCTTTTTGTAACACACTATATATATATATATATATATATATATATATATATATATATATATATATATATATATATATAAATAAGATCACTCTCTACATAAGATTCCCGTAATGTGACTTGAAACATGTAGGAATGTTAACATATTAAGGGGAAAGATCGTTACTAAAAATCTATAGAGGACAAGTAAGTAGCCTCCGCGAGAGTATTCTGTAGCAACATCATCAGACTGTAACAAGCCGGCGTCCCCTATAAACGTTATCTACACTACTGACCATTAAAATTGCTACACCAAGATGAAATGCAGATGATAAACGGGTATTCATAGGACAAATATATTATACCAGAACTGATATGTGATTACATTTTCACGCAATTTGGGTGAGAAATCAGTACCCACAACAACCACCTCTGGCTGTAATAACGGCCGTGATATGCCTGGGCATTGAGTCAAACAGAGCTTGGATGGCGTGTACAGGTAAAGCTGCCCATGCATCTTCGACACGATACCACAGTTCATCAAGAGTAGTGACTGACGTATTGTGACGAGCCAGTTGCTCGGCCCCCATTCACCAGACGTTTTCAATTGGTGAGATATCTGGAGAATGAGCTGGCCAGGGCAGCAGTAGAACATTTTCTGTATTCAGAAAGGCCCGTACAGGACCTGAAACATGCGGTTGTGCAGTATCCTGCTGAAATGTAGGGTTTCGCAGGGATCGAATGAAGGGTAGAGCCACGAGTCGTAACACATCTGAAATGTAACGACCATTGTTCAAAGTGCCGTCAATGCGGGCAAGAGGTGACCGAAACGTGTAACCAACGGCACCCCATACCATCACGCCGGGTGATACGCCAGTATGTCGGTGACGAACACACGCTTCCAATGTGCGTTAAGTGCGATGTCGCCAAACACTGATGCGACTCTCATGATGCTATAAACAGCCTTGATTCATCCGAAAAAATGAGGTTTTGCCATTCGTGCACCCAGGTTCGTCGTTGAGTAATCGATCGCAGGCGCTCCTGTCTGTGATGCAGCGTCAAGGGTAACTGCAGCCATGCTTTCCGAGCTGATAGTCCATGCTGCTGCAAACGTCGTCGAACTGTTCGTGCAGATGGTTGTTGTCTTGTAAACATCCCCATTTGTTGACTCAGGGATCGAGACGTGGCTACACGATCCGTTACAGCCATGCGGATAAGATGCCTGTCATCTCGACTGCTAGTGATACGAGGCCGTTGGGATCCAACACGGCGTTCCGTATTACCCTCCTGAACCCACCGATTCCATATTCTCCTAATAGTCAAAGGATCTCGACCAAAGCAAGCAGCAATGTCGCGATACGATAAACCGCAATCGCGATAGGCTACAATCCGACCTTTATCAAAGTCGGAAACGTGATGGTACGCATTTCTCCTCGTTACACGAGGCATCCCAACAACGTTTCACCAGGCAACGCCGGTCAACTGCTGTTTGTGTATGACAAATCGGTTGGAAACTTTCCTCATGTCAACACTTTGTAGGTGTCGCCACCAGCGCTAAACTTGTGTGAATCCTCTGAAAAGCTAATCATTTGCATATCGCAGCATCTTCTTCCTGTCGGTTAAATTTCACGTCTTTAGCAATTCAGTTTCGTGGTGTAGCAATTTTAATGACCAGTAGTGTATAACGATTACGGCCAATCCTGGCACCACCGGAAACCTTGGTAGAAGTTTAAAATAGGCATTTCTCAGAGCCAATCCTGACGATTGTAAGCACAAATGTTGGGGAAATTACAAACAACAAACAAGTCATCTTATCGGAACTCTGCCAGACTCATAAATGGGATGTGTTGTGCATCCAAGAAACCCACAGAGCCGCAGAAGCAAAAACTCCTGAAATACATGGAATACGACTCGCTCTGAAAGCACCACATCCTAAATACGGCAGTGCCATATTCGTTAGAGCCGAGATGATAATGACTTCCGAGGGAAAATCTGCAGCCAATGATAGCGGAATACTAACAGCTGAAATTGTAAACTCAACAGTAACATCTGTGTATAAATCTCCAGGAAAAAAATTTGCTATCACCACGCCAAAAAACTTCACAAACCAAAACACCAAATTCATTGTAGGAGATTTTAACTGCTACACTAGCACTTGGGGATATAGTGAAACAGACGAGAACGGGCACCTGTTGGAGAAATGGATAGAAAGAAGAGACCTCACTATCCTCCATGATCAAAAACTTCCCCCCTCATTCACAATTAAAGTATGGAAACTTGGATATAACCCTGACAACTGCATTACCAAATAAAACATAAAAGACTGCTGTACTAAAGTAGCATATCAACCTATACCACGAACACAGCATATACCAGTAAGTATAAAGTACATACAGCACTCAAGACTACAACAGTACCGTTTCGCAGGAAATTTAATTTTAAAAAGGTCAGTTGGGAAACTTTCGCAGAGGAACTGGATAAAGGCATAGTAAACCTCGCCCCAACCCCAGAGAACTACTGGGCATTTGTGCGAATGTTACAGAGAATCTCCAGACAACATATATCACGAGGCTACCGACAGCAGTACCGTATCCCAGATCTGTCACATGACTCCAGGCATTGCCTAGCCAAGTACGAGGAACTATACCAAAAGGACCCCTTCGATCAAGAAACAATAGCATGTGGTATGGCTTTGATGCTGAATGAAGCTCGCCAAAACAGATGGATGGAGACACTGGAGAGGATTGATATGACACATAGCAGCAAACTAGCCTGATGTCGTATTTAAAAACTTGACAGAGACCCGAATGGTCCCAAACAGTTTGCCGTGGTAACAACTAATCAACTGCTCCTGAATGGAAAGACTAATACAAAGTAACAGAAAGTAAAAATTAACAGGGCTTTAGAATCAGAAACTAATAGGTTTTAAACACCTTTTACAATGAAGGAAATCAACAAGAGTCTCAGCACTATGAAAAGCGGCAAAGTAGATGGGGTGGATGATACGAGGGCTATTCCGAAAGTAAGGTCCGATAGGTCGCGAAATGGAAACCACGGTAAAAATCACAAATGTTTTATTTGCAACAGTTAGATACACCTTGCAGCTACTTATCTCCATAGTCGCCGACCCGACTTAGACGTGTATCGTAGCGTTGTACCAACTTTCCCATACCCTCGCTATAGAAGGCAGCCGCCAGTGCTCTCCGCCAATTCTCTACGCTGGCCTACGGCTCGTTGTCTTGTGCCGAAATGTTGTCTTCATAACCAGCGGTTCATGTGACCTGAGCTGAACCTCAGAGGGAGACAATTACGGGCTGTATTGTGGGTAATCTCACATTTCCATTTGAAAACGATGCAGGAGCATCTTCATTGCCCCTGCAGAATGCGGCTGAGAATTGTCTTGAAGAAGAAACAGCACGACAGTTATGTAATGTTAGCTGCATAGCTTCAGGGGAAATTTCTCACCAGGCCCCCGTACTTGGCGGCAGACACTATTTTCTAGACATCTTTACGCACTCACTGCGAGCTCAGAAATGAGAAGAGCGACGTGATGCTAACTGGGGTTATACTAGAGACACTACCCAACACATCTGTGCAAAGCTTTATCGGATTTTCATAGTCGTTTCCATTTCGTGACCGATCTGACCTTACTTTCGGAATAGCCCTCGTATGTGGACGGAGCAGATCAAACGCTTTGGACCAAACACAAATAACTGGATCCTGCGACCTTTCAATCAATGTCGCGAAAAATGTAACATCCCTTAGATGTGGGGAAAGGCAAGGATAGTGGCACTCTTGAAACACGGAAAGGCATCTGATTCACCACAGAACCATAGCCCAATAATTTTCCTGAGTCATCTTTACAAACTTATGAGAGACTTATTTTAAATCGTATGACAGGCTCTATTGAGATGAAACTTATTCCTCAACAAGCTGGTCTTAGACCTGTAAAATCATGTACTAGCCAAATTCTGTGCTTAACACAACACAGAGAGGAAGGATACCAAAATAAAAAGAGTACAAGACTAGCCCTTGCCGAACTTAGCTCTACATATGATACAATTAACCACAGCCTGCTGCCCCAGAAGCTCTGTAATGAACTAGGAGACTATTAATTTGTTAAGATTATCGAGTCCCCATTACAAAATAGACAATTTTATGTTGTCCTCAATGGTAAAAAGAGCAGATGGAGGAACTATAAAAATGGTCTGGCCCAAGGAAGTGGTTTGGCGCCCTCCCTGTTTAATCTGCACACCAACGACCAACCGATGCCTAAGCATACAAAACATTTTCTGTATGCGGATGACCTGGCAATTACAGCAAAGGGGAAGACCTTTGACGATGTAGAACAGAAGCCGGAGAAAGCTTTCAAAGAAATGTCAAAGTATTATACGAACAACAGTCTTAAGCCAAACCTGTCCAAGACACAGATTAGCGCCTTCCACCTTTGGTCCTGGCAATAGAACCGTAACCTTAACGTCTCTTGGAAGAATACAACACTGGAGCATACCGACGAACCAACTTACCTGCGTATTGTGCTAGATAGATCTATGACATACAGGTACCACTGCGAAAAGATGCGACAAAAGGTAACCGACAGAAATAATATTCTGGAGAAACTAGCTAACAGCAAATGGGGTGTTAAACCTTCCATATTTAGACCCACCGCACAAGCCGAATATGCTTGCCCAGTATGGTCCAAATCAACGTATGCAAAGAAGGAAGACGTATGTCTTAATGAAACATATCAGTTAACAACGGGATGCATGAAACCTACTTCAATACCAAAACTATATAGAGCTGCAGGGTTTGCGAATCCCAACTCTCGGAGAGCATCACATGAATTCACAGAGAGGTTTAGGCAAACTACTGACGATCGGCATCACCTTTTTGGCAGTGAGTGTGAACCCCGGGCGATTGAAATCCCGTAAAAGGTTCTTAGCCACGATAATAGAAGAAGCACCAGCTGATTATCCACGTGCACAGAAAGTGCCCAGCGGATTCACCACAAACTGGAAGACATGGAGGACACTGAACCGAACAAGGACAGGGGTGGACCCAGAGAAGACAGATAAGATTAGTTGGGGTCTTGGAATCATGGATGATAAGTGTGACTGTGGCGCTGTGCTTGATAAGGAGCATCTGCACGTCTGCCCAAACTGCCCTTATAGGTGCAACCCCGACGAGTTACGGCTGGACATGAAAGAAGCCTTGGATGTTGTCCTATACTGGGCTGAAAGACTGTGACCTGGTTTCTGGACACGAAAAAGTAAAGAAGTACTAAAAGCCTATAGAAGTTTTTAACCGATTTTCTTCAATTTTCTGCACGATCCCTAATGAACATCTGGGCGGGCATAAGCTATATATATTTTAATATACACTATAAAGAGTGCATCAAAAAGAATCATCCAATTTGGCACGTCTATATTTCTGAAACTAGCAAACATATACAATGAATTTAGTTTTTCGATGAACGGGAAACGAAAAAAGTTTTTTTCATGCCTTGTCATAGGTGATTAATAAGCCCCCGATTGAGATGCACGGCATCCATGTGAAACTAAGGCGGATGCGTTCAACGTCTGTGTCAGACACTCGGGGACGGCCGGCCGATTACACAGAAACAACCTGTTTATCGGAATAGTTCGTGCCATCGTCTAATGCTCTGTGCTGTAGGAGGATCCACACCATACCTAGTAAGGAAGCACGCTGAACAGTTGTTACTGACCCGCACAGCCCAAAACGTAGAACACAAAACGCTTTCTGTTGCCCCACGTCAAATGGTTCAAATGGCTCTAAGCACTGTGGGACTTAACTTCTAAGGTCATCAGTCCCCTAGAACTTAGAACTACTGAAACCTAACTAACCTAAGGACATCACACACATCCATGCCCGAGGCAGGACTCGAACCTACGACCGTAGCGGTCGCACGGTTCCAGACTGTAGCGCCTAGAACCGCGCGGCCACCTCGGCCGGCGCCCGACGTCATTTTTACTAGAACTGAAGTGTGCACACACTGCTGCTACCTAGCGGGAACCACGTGAAACTCGACAGTTTCCTCTTTCCAACAGTACATTGTTCATGCACATATCTCAAATAACAAATAGTCATGAGTTTTTTAAGTCGGATGATTCTTTTTGATACACTCCATATATATCATCTCGAAAGTACTTGACTGATTTACTACAAATTTCAACATTCAGATGATACAATGAAGAAAACTGATGAAAAATGAAATTCCTAACAAACGAAATATATCGCGATAAAGTGATTGTAATTTCTGCCACGAGAATAAATTACAACGGGAATAAAATTCTTGGAGACGTACCGTCAAATGTTACTAGATCACGGAACGATTGGAAGCCTCAGAATGCAACAAAAAGTATTGAAAACTCTTATTTAGTGATTATTTGCCGTTGTTATATCTGCAACGGGAAAAGTTGGCCGTGAATAACCTATTGTTGAACGTAATAGAGGCCACCATCACCACGGAGTGTGGTACAGATGAAGACGTACTTATTGCTCTTATTCTGTTGATGCCCAGTGATCTAAATATGCCCTTAGATTTAAAGTGATTGCAGTTTCCCATGTTGCTTACATTCGCTATGATTACTAACAAGGCAACAGGCCATTCACTTTGCGTGTCAGATATTAAAGATACCAGGCAACGCCGGGCATGGCAGATAGTCCGGAAAAGCATGAATTCTTGTAGTTTCACCAACAAAGACATATCATACGGGCTGTAAGGAATTCAGAATCTTTCTGATGGCAATTATTATTTTGGCTAACAATTCCGATGACGGCAGGACGCAAGTAATAATTTGTTTTCAGATGAAATACCTTCTCAAGTAAAATTATATCAGCACATCTAAAGAGTTCAAAAATCATGTAAATTGATGAACAAATGTTGGATGAAAATTAACTCAAAATACACTAGCGAAATTCTACATTATTAATAAGTAGCTCAATAAGGGTTGTAAAAAACAAAACTACATTTGTCCCGTGTTGGCCAATGTGGTATACAGTGGCATGGCAAATGAGAATTATATAAAAGGAAATCGTCATACATTCAAGAATAATTGGAGCAATGTTTAAAGAGTAGGAACGTAACGAATCCCATTCTCTGATACCACGGCTGGACATTTGAAATACTGATACTATCCCGTGATCATGGGATAAGATCTCTCTCTCTCTCTCTCTGAGAAACCGAAGTTGAGTCTAGACACAGCTGAAGATACTTCTGTAACCTTGAAAGCATTGTGAATAAAATGTTACCCCAAGCTGCGCTAACACTACTACGACATATACGTAATTCTTCTAGTTTGCACCATTGGAATGCCCATCGGTCATAATTTCGACTCACTACACTGCGTCATAAACCAGCTCAGACATGCGTGAAGATCCATCGCCACCACCACCAACAGGAAACGCCGAATGCCAAACAGATTGCCAAAAGAAGAAACAAACTGTCTTTGTCTCGCATTTAATGGACGCACGCTTCGACCTAAGTCTTTCACACTGGCATCTGATCCGTCAGACAACGATGTTTACAAATTATCTGATACAGATATACCTTCACTTTACCAGCAATGGAGAATCAGTGTACAGATTGTCTCGCAAGAATTTAGCTGCTCACAAGTTGCATGAGAATGGAGAACTTGAAATACCACTTTTGATGAAGAGCTTTCAAGCTGTTACTACTGAGTCTAGAAAATTCATAAAAAGTAAATATTTAAACCATAGTTTCATATTATTATCGAATTTGTGTAACAAGCTATTTGCTTGTTAACTTCAAACAATGGCAGAATAAGTCCTTATTATTCATAAATGTCGCAAACGAAATAATTTGATGATACTAATCTCACTTATGACCATACTTGCTAGCAAATTAAGAATAAGTTATGTCTTATGGAGCAAAACACATCCCATAAAATGACTACTGAATAAAAATAACAGGTGCCTAATTACAAATTTTTTGAGATTAAAAATAAATTCACACCTTGAAAGAAGCAAAATCAGTGGGCATGAAATAAAATACGTAGGTTATGAAACTTCATTCAAGAAATGGATGTAATGGGTGATATCTTTGTCTAAAACTGTATTCAACAAATCATACAAAAAAATAGAATATTAACTGGCCATCATAGTTTGTAAATTAAGATAGTACATGGCGCAGCAACTAAATTAGGTACCAGAAATAAACAGTTAATGTATAAGTTTATTACCATCCAAGAAAATGTGATTTGTATATCCTATTTTACATTTTCAGATGATGGGTTGTAATTGTGAAGAATAAAAGTAAAAAAAATTAATAATTGTTCCCTAGCGAAGTACCTAACAACAGAAAGAAACTATGTAAGAGTTCGAATAGCTCCCTAAAGTTTCTACCGTTCAACGGACGAATCTGAAACGCCTGTTATTAATAAAAGTATCGGAGGCAATGCCAGTTGGGTTGTATGAAGCTGTTATAGGTACGATTTAACGAAATGCACATAGCGATTATGATGTTTCGGTATAAATGTATTGAAAGGTCTCTGTTGGATTCCTTTCATGTAAATTTCTTAAATCTGTTGTCATTTACGGCATAAATTCCTCTTATAAATTTACAGTGGTATTTCTGACTATCTGGGAGGATACTGAGCAGTGGAACGTGTTACTTTTACACATAAACAAGAACGATCTGTCACACTACTACACTTTAAAACACAGTTTATATGTAATTCATGTCACACAGTCTCATAGGGAACCTACACCCGCTTTCTTTTATATACTGCATATGATAAGATACTGTCATCCCCCTTCCCTTCTGTGTGAGAGGATGAATGAGCAAATGTGTTTCTAGTTGCATGCTTGAGGGTAGCAGACAAGCCTGTCTGCTAGAGAACAGTAGGACCAACGTCGGAACAGGTAGCTATGCTTCCTGAAAGCAGAGAGGTTTCCATTCTTAGCATGTTTCTGTCCGTCCTTGTCATGTTAGCATAGGAAGCTGTCTCTCTGGTCACTTCCGTTTTTATCTGGGAAGCACGCTCGGTAGGAGCGCAGGTCAGTTGGTCCGTGGCGAGCGTCTGAAGTGGTAAGATCTCCGGCTAAGCGCGTGTCTGCTAAGTCCGTAGGACAATGGATTTCTTAAGTTCAGCCTAACTGAAAATTTAATCACCTTTATTTCAGGTTTAGTTCTAAAATATCTAATGTTATCTTAACTTGCAACGCAGTGTAATTCGGGTGTGAAGTTCAGAATATCTTCCGGTAGTTGCTTTGTCACTACTTTGTGAGTAAAGTGGAACCACGTGTTGATCAGTAACTCTAACTAAGATCATCAATCTTAAATGCGAATGCTCGTGTGATTATAACGTCTCGTCTTGACAATATTTTTTTATATAGCAACTTTTTTTATGTTCAACCCACGTGGGGTGTACTTTATGAGACCAGTACCACGTGCTTATACAACTGTTTGACCCATCAGGTTAATAGTAAGACGATAGTAACCAGTTCGAGGTTTCTCTTTAGTAA
This sequence comes from Schistocerca nitens, assembly GCF_023898315.1. Classification (NCBI taxonomy): domain Eukaryota; kingdom Metazoa; phylum Arthropoda; class Insecta; order Orthoptera; family Acrididae; genus Schistocerca; species Schistocerca nitens. Next base: position 374,672,913 of record NC_064621.1, read on the forward strand.
ATTGCGTTTCGATGTAATTTATTTTAATTATCAAAATTATTGTGGAGTTACACTCTTTGTGTAAACCAAGTTGACCACGTGAAGCATGTGGTGAAAGCATCAAAGTAGCCCTCAGCTATTCTTTTCGGGACGATTTCACAGAGAGTTAGTATGAATTTAGTATACCAGTGTGTGGTAATTACATGACGTACAGGAATGCGCTACGAACGTAACTTCTTTGGGTGAAAATTTAATTGGTTGGTTGTGGTTAATTTCCTCTTGCATATGTTTCAACGTTCTTTGTGTATTATTTTATGAATGCAGTGTTGTATGTAGTCTCCCAATCTTGGCTCCCTATTTGATGTGTTCCGTAAGATTACTGTGGTGTCACCGCCAGACACCACACGTGCTAGGTGGTAGCTTTAAATCGGCCGCGGTCCATTAGTACATGTCGGACCCGCGTGTCGCCACTGTCAGTGATCGCAGACCGAGCGCCACCACACGGCAGGTCTCGAGAGACGTACTGGCACTCGCCCCAGTTGTACGACGACTTTGTTTGCGACTACACTGACGAAGCCTTTCTCTCATTTGCCGAGAGACAGTTGGAATAGCCTTCAGCTAAGTCCATGGCTACGACCTAGCAAGGCGCCATTAACCATGTCAAGATAGAATCTCACTTGTATCATCAAGAATGCTGTATATAAATGATGGATTAAAGTTAAGTATTATAGCAGCTACATACTTTTCTTTATAGCATTCATTACGTATCCTGTTTCAGACCTATCTCTAGCCTGCGTCAGTAACGTGTGCCTTTCGGCTACTTCAGTGTGGCGTAGCTGTCTTGTTACGCCACAACAATTACAAACTCACATTTTCACAATCCTAAATAAGGCACCACCTTAGTAATGAATCAAGTTTAATATGCTGAAATTTCAATGATCAATGTTAAAATAAATTTCCAAATATAAACTGATTTATTTCTTTTTATTTAAATTCTCTTTTTTATATATATATTACCGGTTGTTGTATGACTATTAAAAGATTATAATTAATGTTAGTCTAGTTGGGAATTTGGTAAGCTAGACTAGATACCTGGTGAAACAGTTGCGCAGTAATGCACGGTTAACTTCCCCAGACAGCTCACAGCTTTTAAACCGCTTTTATTGTTTATTAGCACCGATTTCATAGCAAATTAAAGTAACAACCTTACACATGGCGACCCTATTCTGTGATTCCGCTAGACTCTGGAATCTCTGAAACGTTAGATTGCGAGCGTTGTATAATCTTAATTTTTTTTCCCTACAGCGCTCAAACAACTTCTGCGTTGTTTCTGAGCAGACTTTCAAAAGATTCACGGCGTTGCTGAGCGGCGTTGTGTTGTTTGTCTTGTTGTTTTGTTTTCTATATTTGTGTGTTTTATATATGTATGTATGTGCTTTTTTTTCTCGCTTGTGAATTGCACTGCTTCGATCAAAGTTAAAAATTTGTTTTGCGTGTGAAAAAGTGCGTACTAGGTTGGGTACCTTTCGTGTGACTGTCGTAATTTTTGGGGGATATATTTATTGTGATTAGTGTGTTGCGTACCGGGTATAAATGGAACTAATGCAGACACGTAATCAAGCTAAAAGTAGGCGGTCCAACAACTTAAGCAACATGGACCAAGGGGATAATTTGATTTCGAATATTAACGCGTCGGTCGGTTCCGAAAATGCAATGGGGAATACTTCAGACGAAATGCAAAACAGGACGAACGGGCTTACACCAGGGCCAGAAATTAATTTGCCTCCTACTAACCAAATTGATTTGGCAGAACTCATGAAAGCCTTATTGCAACAAAATAAAGAAAACGCAGAGAAATCAGAAAAATCGTTCCGAGAACAAAAAGAATCATTTGAATAATCGATTAGAGAGCTAGCGAACAAACGACAGAGAAATCTGAAAAATCGATCCGCGAGCTAGGCGAACAAATAGACGAAAAACTAATCCAGCAGACAAATAAAGTCGACAAGTCGATGCAGAGAGTGTCTGATGATATCTCACAGAGAATAAACAATCTGGCAAGTGAAATAAAAAGTGATATTATGAATGAATTAGGCCGTACATTTGAACAAATCGATGATCGTCTGCAAGCCTTAGAACAGGGCAAGCGGAGTCGCGATGCGGAATCGAAAGAGCGCGAAGAACAGCTACTTAGGAATTTCCAAGTGCTGAGAGAAGAATGCCAAAGCGAACACCAGCAGGTACTTTCCAGGGTCCAGGAGGCGGAAACGCATTGTCCTGCGTCCATTAGCAACACAGTAGCGGACAACGGTCGAGCGATTCACGCACTCGAACAGCAAGTAGAACAATTGAAGCAGACTGGGGCGGAGGACAACAGACAAATACATGATAAGATTGCGGCATTAGCGGACATCGTAGGCACGATGAAGGTGACGGAAAGCGAGAACAATACTACACCGGTAGCGGTCGCAGAGACCGAAGAAGTGCGTTCGCTTCTTAGATTTCAGAAGGGACAGTTCGAAGTGAACAGGCGGCACAAAGCTGTAACAGGCGAATTACAAGAACGCGTGGCGCATCTGGAAAACCGCATGGCGTGTGATTCCGAACTCGCCAATAGCACTAAAAATAGCCGTACGAACAGTACAGAGAGGGACTCCGGCCACGAGGGAGATTTTGACGACAGGGAAGAATGTATTTTGAGGGGCAGACATGAGAAAAATAGAAACATTCAAGGGCCTCGCCGGGAGGAAATGCGGGGATTTGATTTCAAACATTTCCTTACGGTGAGAAAGTTTGAGATATTTCTAAATTCGCAAAAAGGAATACATCCACGAGCATGGCTCGAGCAATTTGAGTTTTGTCTTCCCCCCGACTGGGCAAGTTCACATAAGATAGAATATATGTGTGGCTATTTGGAAGGCGAACTGGCGATTCGCATGAGGTCGGCAGCGCGTCACTGCAACTCCACTTCGATCCTCCAGACACATGCGGTACACTGCTTCTAGAAGAGGAAAAGTTCTTTCGTATCCGCTATGTGAAATCGTAGTGGTAACCCGTTCAGTAGCCATTCCTCTGTTGGGCGATTTCAGTTGGTTTTCTATCCAACGGTTGGGCTATTTCAGTTGGTTTTCTATACAATGGTCACTTATTTCTATATCAGCCATTTTTGTCGTTCATGCGATGACTTGAATGAAGCACTATAAATCGCTCTTTCACTGTGAAACAGTTTAGGAAAAGACGTTTAGTATTTCGGCATTTTCTGTGTCATCCTCCGTTTCGATGCCACTATGATCACAGAGTGTCTGGTCTGGTGGATTCGATCGTTTACTAATTTAATGTAAGACGAAAACATCTTAAGATTTTCTATCAAATCAGCAGACCGAATTCTACTTTTGAATTCGTTGGTTTTTCTTGACGAATTCCGCTCAGTTGCTACGAACTGTCACCGTTCTTACAGGAAACCGTGAATCCAGTCAGGAAACTGAGACGATGTTCCGCATGCACCAAATCATATTAGAAGCCCTTTGTGAAGTTGTCGAAAGCCTTCTGGAAGCATAGAAATTGGGAGCAACCTGAGATCCCCTGTCGATAACATTCATCAGACCGTGTGAATAAAGAGACACTTCTATTTCACAGGAATCTTTGTCGTCATTTGTGGCAACTTAATATATTTCACCTGACTGTGAAGGAGGATGTCTCTACAACTGTGGCGTTACTCCCACGGAATGGATACTTATATGATAGTTCCCTGTATAAAAGTGCGCCAATATTGTGAACAACGAGAGAGGGTCTCCAACTTAAAATTCCTGTTTCTTAAGGAACTCACAGTGAAGGACGTAAAATAAGAAGGTAACTTTGATTGAGATTCAATTCGAAGGTCAATAATCTTGTAAAAGAAATCGTAGTTCATTACATCTGCATGGGGAACGTATGATAATAAGAGAGAAACTTGGTGATTCAGGGGGACATCCCCGGAGTCTTGAGGACGGCGGAGACGCAAGCCGTTCCGCCTTTTCTTCCAGCTCCACAAAGGAACTTGAATGTTAATGACATCTCTGGAGACCAAGGAAGAAATGAAATGAAAAGAGGGAAAGGGGTGGGGTTCGTTCGTGAGAGGGAGCGGTGGAGAAGGGGAACATCTTTAAGAGTACTTCTAGAGGCGATCTCGCCTGTTGGGACGGAAGAGTTCGCTGAAATGAGACTCGGTAATTGCACTTCTCTTAGACACGGCCTTCCTCTGGAGACGGCTGAGAGTCGGGGTACAATGGACTGCCAGGGCACTTCATCGAGCTCGCTACCGGATCTTCTGGCAAGGATTCCTTGGACGTCATCGCATACTCTGGATATCGCTTAATTGTATCTGAAAATAAATAGTTAGGCACTCCAAACTGTCGCCTTTCTGAGATGATTGCGTTGACCCTGTTCTCAATTTTCAGACAATGTTCAGAAGAGCTCCAACAGGGCTCGTATAAAGATGTGGACAGTGAGAAATAGTATGGAATTCCTTACAGCAGTGGTCTCAACACGTTAGAATACATAAAGCCATAACCAGGAATACATCGTGCTGTGGGTTATGTATGACACATGGAGACTAGTTTGTGCCTAACATTAAAACAATTGAGAAACTAATAAATAATTTAAAATATGTGGCTAGTAAACTCTGCAGTCCTAGTGTCGTTAAGTAATCAAAACACTGCTCTCCCTCATTCCCACTGATTTTCAAAATCTACGTAGACAAAACATGGGTGAGGGGGTGCTCAAGAATTAGGAAACAAACAGGGGAGATACAGTATATTGCTTACCTATGGTCAGTTGATGGTAGCAGATGATGAAGATATTGATGGTAGTGGAGAGTGTTGTAGCTGGAGGATAGTGTACCTAGGAACATACGATTTTTTTTCCGGGTTATTCAGACTAGTGACTGATTTTAGAATCGCAGGAAAGAACGCACGCTACAGACTGCCATAAAGAGTTTCCGCTATTTTTAAAGCTTTTGTTGTTGTGAGAGACGAAATTGTATTTTGCGCGGCATTTGTAAATATTTTACGTTCTCTATATTTAAGTACTGTACAATATCTTAAAACTGTATGGGATGTATTGTTAATTCTTCAGGTACAGAGTGTTACGTTGAGTAAGATATGTTTAGGAGAGACTATGAGTCACCGACAGGCCCAACATGAATCAACTGCTGTATATTTCCGCTTTCGGCCAAAAGGCGTTCTAAAGTGGAAAACACACATTCATATAAGCATAACTCACACATGATAACTGTCTCTGATCGCTGAAGTTTGACTACGTATAGTATCTGTACTCAGTCCGGCCTCAGCGGCCATAGACAGCAGTCATGTATGTGTGTGTGTTGGGATTGTGTAGTGTTTTCTATTTAGACGAAGGGCTTTTGGCTGTAAACTGAAATGTACAGCAGTCTTTTCGTTGTGCGTATCTGTGACTCAACGACTCCTCTATACATTGTGCAGCATCTGTATTTCTCATAATATTGTCGTTATTCCTTTCTGGACGTTCTGTTGTTTGATATACTTTAGAACTACATGCGTAGCATGTGGATAGTTATACCGAAACTTCATCCGTCGTGCTGCATCTTGTACCTTCAAACAGAAGAAGGCCTTTTACAATGGAACATGTAGTACTTGTAAATGAACTGAGTTTCTTTAGTGTCTTGACAATTTTACCTGTCTTAAAAATGGAGATCTACGTTAGTTTGTAGTAGCTCCAATTTCAAAACGACTTGTGATTAATTTTTGATAACACTGATGGAAAAATCGCAGTATCAAAACATAATTAATATAGAGTAATGGATGGGATGGAATTTCATGCCCGTTACACTTGTTCGACCAATGAAGGAACTGCAATTCTGTTCGTGGATGACGATGGAGTTGTTGCCCGATGATGACGTATATGTACTCAATTCGAGACAGATCTGGTGATCGAGCAGGCCTAGGCAACATGTCCAGGGTCTGTAGAGCATGATGGATTACAAATGTGCTAAGTTGGCGAACGCTATCCCGTTGGAAAATATCCCTGGAATGCTGTTCATGAACAGCAGCTCAACAGTTCGAATCACCACACAGACGTGCAAATTTGCAGTCAGGGTGCGTGGGATAATCACGAGAGTGCTCCCGCTGTCATAAGAAATCGCACCCCAGACCATAACTCCAGGTTTAAGTTCAGTGTGTGTCAGAAAGACTGGTTGCACGCCCTCAACTCGCCTTCTTATAACCAACATACGGTCATTATTGACACCGAGGCAGACCCAGCTTCCGTCGCAAAACACAACAAACCTCCACCCAGCCTTCCACTGGGATTTCGTTTGACAACACTGAAGTCGTAAATGGCAATGGTTTGGGGTCAGTGGGACGCACGCTTCAACGCGTCTGGCTCGAAGCTGTTCTGGAAGTAAGCGATTTATAACAGTTGGTTGTGTCACTGTGGTGCCTGCCAACTATGCTCTGGCTGCTGCACATGCAGCACGATGCGCCAGAGCCATAGGCGGAACAAAACGTACTTTCCTCTCCGTAGTGCTACGTGACCATCCGGAGGTCGGTCTTCCTGCAACCATACTTTCTTGTAGCCGCCGCTACCAGCAATCATGTACAGTCCCTACATTCCTGTGGAGTCACTCTACAGAATGAACATCCGGATTCTCGTAGCACTATTACACGACTCATTTCTGTGTTGATAATGGCGTCTTTATTACGTTAAAGGCATTACTGACTATCGCAACTCACCACGTCCAACGTCAACGGTAGCTAACGCTCGAGATCTTTACAGCGTATATTTAAAGCAAACCTGATTTAAATCCTGATCTTGGCGCTACTAGCTCTACTCTTATGTGAGTGGCTCGAAATTGGGAATCTTTCAGATTTAGAAACACGCTTACTAACTTTCGTTTATATTGCACAGCTCCTTCTTGGCGTTGCGATTTTTTTTTTCCGTCCGTGTACCTCAGCATCATTTGATGTGACTTACTGATTGATGGTGTATAGTAGTAGAGTAACAGCGTAAAAGACCGACTATTAAATACAGTGCTGGCAAGATTTTCGCGATTGCAAGGCTCTTAAATTTCAATGGAATACATTTGCGTAGGCACATGACGATGTTGTTCCTCGAAGCATATTTTCACATTTGGAAAATCTTTAATTTCCGGTGTTTTTTGTAATTCCAGAAAACGATTGCAAATTAAGTTAGTACTGTCATTTAAAAATGGAATAAAAAGATACATTGAACGTGTGTCATATTGATGGCTGCCCTATGATTAGTGGTGGTTTTTAATGTGGAATCAAAATCAGCCTGGTCAAATAGCACTGTGTCGCAACAGGAATACCATCAGTAGACTGCAACAATGAGAAAGAAAATACCGGCATTTAAGCTCTGTTTCGACACCACTCGATAAATGTATAAACCACACAGGGTAGAGAGTTGTCTCGACTCGGAGAGGCATAAAAGTGTTTAAATCTGTGTTACTTTCATCCACGGCAAGAAAGAACAAAAATTAAATTAAATATATCATCATGACTGAAGGAATCGCAATATACGATGTAGAATGTTGATGCATTACAAACAGATCGAGAATGTGGTAAGAATTGTGAAAGTGTACTATAAACGACGTACCTTTAGAGTTCGATGGATTGAGAATGCCAGAATATATGCCATTTCGAGAAGCTTTGATGCTTAGCACACTATATTTGACAAATTAGGAATCAGATTTTGGGTAGGTTCACCATGTGAGAAGAAAAAAGGACAAAAGCAGATCAAAAACTTATTGAAGCTCTGCTTATAAATGCACAGAAGAAAGATTTCTCTCACAAAAAATACAGTTGTGACGATAAGCCAGAGAGGAGCGTGCAAAAAGTATTTTTGAATTCGACAAAACCGCCGTTTTCACATATAACCAGTAATAATACATCCGTGACAGCGTTCTGTTCAATTTTAATCATATTTTCCACAGTTAATTCTAGTCTTACATACGCCATAAAACTAGATTGTAAACAAAGAATACAACGAAATACTGCCTTTCATTATAGGCTTCGTACTTCTGGGGAATATAGACGTAGAAGATACCTACACCTTACCTCATAAGACGCAGCTAACATTTCAATGTCTGAGTGGACCTTTGTTTTCCTGTGATAGGAAGAGTGACATACAAAACAGGCAAGTGGTCAACTTCTACTGATTTCACACATCTGTTATTTGTTGTAGTACTTCCCTGCGCGTTAAGGTACTTCTCCTTTTTTTTTCAGACATACTGAAATGTCAGTTAGTTTACGTGTTGCTACATATGTACCGTCATTTGCCCTGAGAGGCCTTATCCTGTCAATAAGCGGCAGCAATTTTGAAAAGGAGACTTTATATTACCAAAATCAATGTTACCAGTTACATCATTTGTTGCAGTTGTCTACAGAATCTCCCTCAACATCTGTATCGTTGACCCATATCTTCACGTGCTTCGCAAATCCGCCGTGAAAGAAGTTTAGTGGCAGAGCGCACATACAGATTTACATCGCCTCTATAACTTTATCACCTGACGAAAAATGGGATTGAGGTGCTCCTTCACCAGAAAAATGAAAACCACTTGGAATTAGCTTTACAGTTTCCGCTCCAGTCGGTACCAAGGTTATGAATGCATTGCGTTGTTTTCCCAAGTATATGAGAGCAGTTATTATTCATAAACAAAATTACACGTTTGGAAAATTTTCCTGTCCGTTCTGATTTTGGTTTTCAGATCTCCTAATGGCTGACAAAGGTTGCGACTGTCACTAATAGACATTTGGGAATGTAATGAATCATCCATGGCCCTTCCGTTAATCAAAATACTGTCGTCATAAACTTACTGCAGATAAAGTGGATGGTTCCCACATCACCAACTTTTCTATAGTTTAGAGTTTTGCGGACGACTGCAAATGTTGAATCGTGAAAAAGTGTTTAGCCCATGCCTAATAGTATCAATTCTGTCGCGACGATAACGATAATGAAAAAATCATTCATTGAGCTATGTAGGTGTTCCTGCCGATTTTCTAAATGTATGATCTGCCCAAAGCCTCTCCGCTCCAAATAACTTTGATGCATACGGACAATAAGGAAGTCACAATTAAATTCTCGGAAATCACGAGTAGAGCTATTGACCAAAAATAACAGTGAGGTTAAGGCATTTCACTGAATGAGTGCTGCCAACCTATGAGGCAGAAAACAGTTGTCTTTACTTTTTAACTTGCCCTCGTAATTTGCTGTGGGTGAAGGACTCATCTTTTTGAGTGTTTTGGGTTGTTGAACTCCTGAGCAGTACTTTGGTTTGGGGGTCACCGAGAGCCATCATGTGGACTGCAGCGACATGGTACAGAGTAGAGGCATCACGTTAACGGGCATCATCTGACTGCGAATCTTGTAAAGTGTTTCGCCATGTGGCCCCCCATACGGCTCGACAGTCAGGAGTGATGATCTAGGGTGCCATTTCATTTCATAGCAGGACCTCTTTGGTTGTCATCCACGGTACCCTTACAGCACAGCAGTAAGTCGATGATTTTCTACGCCCCCTTATGCTGTCCTTCATGGCAATCTAAGTTTGGCGTATGTTTCAGCAAGATAATGGCCGCCCGCACACGGCTAGTTTCTACTGCTTGTCTTCGTGCTTGCCGAACCCTCCGTTGGCCAACAAGATCGCCTAACTCTCCCAGATTAAGAACGTTTGGAGCATTATGGGCATGACCCTCCAACCAGCCAGAGATTTTGACGATCTAATGCGCCAGTTGGACAGAATTCGGTACGATATCCCTCAGGAGGACACCCAACAACTCTCTCAATCGATGCCAAGACTGGTTGCATAAGGGACAGTGGTGGACCAATGCATAAGTGACTTGTTCAGTTTGTGGAACTCTTTCTCCTGAATGAATCACCCATTTTTACTGGAACTGTAATCATTTTTTTTTATCTGTTCATGTACATCACATCTACCAATTCACATCCCAGTAGGATAACTTCTTCGTGGTGCGTCGTTTGTTTTGTCTTAGAGTGTATACTTACAAGGGAACCTCCCCATCGCACCCCCCTCAGAATTAGTTATAAGTTGGCACAGTGGATAGGCCTTGAAAAACTGAACACACATCAATCGAGAAAACAGGAAGAAGTTGTATGGAACTATGAAAAAATAAGCAAAATATACAAACTGAGTAGTCCATGTGTAAGATAGGCAACATCCAGGTGGGTGTAAACACATGAGCGCCGTGGTCCCGTGGTTAACGTGTGCAGCTGCGGAGCGATAGGTCGTTGGTTCTTGCCTTCCCTCGGGAGAAAATTTTCATTTTTATTTTCAGACAATTATCAAAGTTCAGGCACTCACATATAATCAACTTCGCTTTCCAAAATTCCAGGACATGTTCAGATTTGCTTGGACATATGCAGGATTTGACGGTTTACACACGGAAAAATTTGAAAACGTTAAAAACATACGTTTTGACAGAGCACAGACAAAACTGTGCGACTGTGAAACTGTTGCATTCATTTGTTGCAGTTTATGTGACAAACTCTTATGTTTTCACACTTTTTTGGAAGTGATTATCACATCCACAAGAAAACCTAAATTGGGCAAGGTAGACGAATCTTTTTACCCATTCACCAAGTGTACAAGTTAGGTGGGTCGGCAACATATTCCTGTCATGTGACGCACATGCCGTCACCAGTGTCGTATAGAATATATCAGACGTGTTTTCCTGTGGAGGAATCGGTTGACCTATGACCTTGCAATCAAATGTTTTCGGTTTCCATTGGACAGGCACGTCCTTTCGGCTACTAATCGCACGGGTTTGCGGTGCGGTCGCAAAACACAGACACTAAACTTATTACAGTGAACAGAGACGTCAATGAACGAACGGACAGATCATAACTTTGCGAAAATAAAAAAAGAAAAGTTTTCACTCTTGGTAAGATTAGAACCAGGAACGTCTCGTTCCGCAGTTGCTCACGCTAACCACGGGACCACGGCGCTCCTGAACGCAGATCGTCCTAGACGTTGCCTATCTTGCACATGGACTATATATATTTTGCTTATTTTTTCATAGTTCCACAGAACTTCTTCCTGTTTTCTCGATTGATCTGTGTTCAGTTTTTCAAGGCCTATCCACTGTGCCAACTTATAACTAAATCTGAGGGGGGTGCGATGGGGAGGTTCCCTTGTTAGAATGATACGCATAAAAGCAGATAACTGTTTGAAGCTATGTCACTGTTTCGTGGTGATACGTAAAATGTGGATTCAAATAAAAAAAATGGTAGTAAGATGCTAGAAATGTATTTGGTTTAACAGTGGTAGATATTCATGAGTTTATGGATATAATTTTTATATGTGACTGTCTGAATGGACGTGAGGTAGCACACCTGTATCCGAATGGTAGAATACGGCCGGTTCATCCAACATTTGCTCCTGTTCGTAACTGCTTTGCTAAGGCATTATACGTAGCGCGCAAATGGTGTATCAAAATAGACAGAAATCTGCGTATACACGTTACCAGGAGGAACGCCTTCGGCAATTACTTGAATATCGTCCAGGCATATATGGCACGCCACTGTAGCATATGATACATCTCACAGTAGACCTTTGAAGGTACTTCACAGTTGGTTCATGCACCGTATCATATTCTACCTTCGGATTATCAACCACTGTTGAATTCTGTTGAGTTATGTTGCACAAACTACCAATCCACTGTTAGCTGTTTTAGTCTTGTACACAGGTAAAGTAACGTTTAAAAGACACGGAGTTTTAGATTCTCACAATAAATAGAATTGGCGGATGCAAAACCTCATGGTAACATAGAGATTCGCCACCAGCACAGGTTTCAATACAATCTCGCCACTCGTCTTAAGGCTGCTGTCAACAAGGACTTCACTGTTATACTTGTTATTTGACATGTTCTTACAAACAAGGCAAACCAAGCAGCGTATGAGTGATGGAGATTCAACACATTTCAGTCGTTGTTTGAAGTAGACTACAGGATACTCAACACGACAGATGAAGATCTAGGACAAAAATCCACAGCGAAGGCGTATTAAATTATTTGTTATACATCCATCGTATTTTTACATAATACATGCACAAAAGTTATAAGCACCTACAACACAAAAATATCTTTTGTCACGACGCTTTGTGCATCTACTCCGGCACATAACGGTAAACATATTGCTGACTTCTGGGTTCGTGTCATTACTCCTGCCTTACTATACCCCCAATCACACTACGGAGTACAATATCTTATCCAGGGTATCATTGCAAGGAGTTATCGACAGCGGTGGCTGAGCGGTTCTAGGCGCTTAAGTCCGGAACCGCGCTGCTGCTACGGTAGCAGGTTAGAATCCTGCCTCAGGCATGGATGTGTGTGACGTCCTTATGTTAGTTTAAGTAGTTCTACGTTCTAGGGGACTGATGACCTCAGATGTTAAGTCCCATAGTGCTCAGAGCCATTTGAACCAGTTATCGACAAAGATACAAAGTTTACTCACTGTTGTTGCCTAGTTTCATTTTCAAATAGTTCTGAACTATCTCCAATGTTCAGAATAACTTTTTATGTCAAATGGAACTGTATGGTTCGAGACACCTTTCCAAATGTGCAACATTTATGTTGTACATATGCAGAGTGAAGTGACGAATGAAAATTTCTTCCCAGGCCAAGATTCACGCAGTTTCCACAGTTGCACAGTGGCTTTCCACAACTGTGAAGACTACTCCAGCACGCTTCCCATTCTCGCCTCAGCCCACTTGACGTTCCCGCTAAACTCGAATAACATTGCAGGGGCTCTTCAGCTGTACTGAAATAGCATCTCAGCATGGAACGAAACCTGTCATCCTCCCTGAAACCCAGGTATAGGTGCTTTAATCGAATGAAACTATATTGTTCCAGTTAATTTTCTCATAACGACACGTAATTATAGAAAGACTTCATCGTAATAAGGAGTACAATGTTTAGAAGTAATTATATCATAAATGAACCATGGACCTTGCTGAGGCGGGATATATATATATATATATATATATATATATATATATATATATATATATATATATATATATATATATATATATATATAATAACTATTTGACGTGAAAAGCATTCTCTAGTGAATATCTTTTACTTTTAACATAGCTTTAATTTACTCATTCATTTATGCTGGTAAGATTAGGGCCATCTCTTACAACTAAGCAGGTATTCTGACAGTTAATTTTCTCATAACGACACGTAATTATAGAAAGACTTCATCGTAATAAGGAGTACAATGTTTAGAAGTAATTATATCATAAATGAACCATGGACCTTGCTGAGGCGGGATTGCTTGTGGCCTCAATGATACAAGCAGGTATCCCTGTTTGTGCAAGCACGACGAAAGTGTAATGTGGTGAGACCAGACTAACATGTGGTTCCTGAAGAGTAGTAGCAGTCTCTTCTGTAGATGCAGGGGCAGCAGTCTGAATGATTGACTGATTTGGCCTTGTAGCATTAGTCAACTTTGCTTGCTGTGCTAGTACTGATGATGGCTGAAACAAGGAGAAACTATAGCTATTAACGTTTCTCCGAAGGTCATGTGGCTTTACTGTGTAGCTTAATGACGATGTTATCCTCTTGAGGAAAATATCCCTGAGATACAGTAGTCCCCATTTGTTGGATCTCCGAGAAGGACTACTCAGCGTGATGTCATCATGAGGAAAACAAAACTGGCAGTTTGCGTGTCAGCGTATGGAATGTTGGATGCCTTAATCAGGTTGGCAGGTCAGAGAATCGAAAAAGAGAAACTGACAGGTTGAAGTTTAATATTGTGGGAATTGTGAAGTGGCAGGACACGCTGGACCTCTGGTCAGAGCAGAAAAAGTTTATCAATACAAAATCAAATAGAGGTAACGCGGGAGTTGGTCTAAAAATGTATATAGGATCTACTAAGAACAGGCAACATAGACTTGAAGCTAATACCCTATAGTAGTGCTAGTTTATATGCAAACTGTCTCAGCAAGCACTGAAAAGATTAAAAGAATTTATGATGAGATAAAGAAAATTTATGAATAATGAAGGGAGACAAAATAGAATTGTGATGTATCACTTAGAATTGTGATGTATCACTTCAACTGAGTAGTAGGAACAGGAAGAGAAGGAAAAGTGGTACGATAACGCGGGAGGAGTGGGGGGGGGGGGGTGACAGAAATTAAAGAGTAAGCGGCCTTGTAGAATTTTGCCCAGCGCATATTTTAATCATCTCTAAAACTTGGTTTAAGAATCACACAGGGAGGTTGAGTACGTGGAACTTATCTGGGGACACTGGAAGGTTACAGAGCTTGCGGAACCAGATTTTAAACTGTCAGACATTTCCAGGTGCAGATGTGAACTCCAATCATATTTTATTGGACAAGAAAACCGAAGATATTTGCAAACAGGAAGGGAAATAAAGAGATGGAACCTGGGTAAACTGAGGGAAACAAAGACCATTAGAGAACATTAGACTGAAACACAGGAAAGGAATAATACAGAATTTCTTCTAGCTGCTGGTTAGCTTTGAGAGATGTGTCGTAGATGGCTCCCAGAAACCTCACCCAATCATCTAGCTGGTGGATTCGCCTTCGAACCCTATCCTAGATATATTGCATTGCTGGTCATCCTCTAGACACCGTTCCAGATACAATGAGTGGTGGACCCACCAGCAGGAAGACTGGGCCGGGTTTATTGGAGTCATCCACATCACACACAGTGACACAGACATACAAAAAGCAGAGCAAATGCATTGCATCTGTAGAATATTGGGTGACTGAGCGCATTCGAATACGGTGCTGTACTATGCCATCCGATTAATGTGATGTTCTACCTTGTACATGAGAATCATACTCACTGAAGAGTGTCTCCATACTTCGAACGCACATCTAGCACATTAAACTGGGATGATCATGTGCAGTCATTGTGGATCTTTAAGAGTATAAAAGGAGGTGGCGAAGCAGTATGCCTTGATTTATTGTTATTATTAAAGAATCTAGACGATACTGCTACGTAATATCGGTATACATGTTGGGTCAAAGATGTCGTGCTCTTTAACAGGATGTATTTAAATGTACGTACATCAATACAAAATCATTTTTCGAGGAGGTTTTCGTTATATGTGGGAATGTAGCACTGTCGAAAATAATGTACGAGCTGTGAAATTGAGACTTCGCGAATTGCAACGTGCATACCGAATCACTATATGTATGTGTGTAGTGTTGTCAGCCGCAGACGGTTGCGGTTCGAATGCGTAACTTGCTAACTTGTTCATATTTCCGGGGGTGCGTACTGTGTACGTACGGAGGAAGGAAACTCTCACGTTCAGGGATGCTAAGTGCAGTAGGCACGCTATCAGCTAACAAATAATTTATCACTAGGATAAAAAAGTACCCGACATCTATAGTTTGTGGATGTCCTGGCACGGTTGTGGGGATGTATCAGGGTTGGAAGGCGTAAACATAGGTAGCGAAGCTTATCTGCTAAGCAATAAGATCATATACTTGTGGAAAAAAGTGAACAGTAGTAGAAATCAACTCTGTACACATGTTAGCTAACTGTTGCAGATCCCTACACGGTAGAGTGGAAATCGATGAAGGTGTAGAACTGTGGCAGACTCTGATTTTCCATCAAGTGCACTGCCCTGTCTGCAAAGAAACTCTCAGCTGTGTTGTAGCAGTACACGGATTCGTTTCTAGACTGTGAGTTTCTGATCTGAACCACTCATTGAGTCTCATAAGGGTACGAGGTGAGTGTTAGTATATTATTCGTGATCTTGCATGCCTGTAGATCATCGGGTAGAGGAGAATTGTTAGGATTTTTTGGTAAGCTGGTGTATAGGACACGCAATATCCTCGTATAAAATCAAGCAGCGCATAGGTATGCCAGCAATAATGCCACATACAAACGGAAAAATATCCAAAAAATGTGAAAAAATATCACAAAATCGGTAAAAATCATGGAGAACCTGGTATAATTACGACAAATTTATGGGAAATATCTAAAATTAGGATAATAGAACGAAATATGTAAAAACCAAAATTATCTAAATTTACTGAGAATACATAAAATGGGAGGAAAAGTACCATGAAATATGGGGAAATACGGTGGGTTGGGAGCACCTGTCCACTCAAGGCCGATAAAAGCTTATAAATTTTTCTATGGCTGCATTCATTTTTAACCCTTCCCCTGTAAACTACATAGGTTTCCGTAACGCATACTTCAACAGAGGTGACATACACGTTACGCAGATCTCCTATATTAAAACATGCGAAAAATATGTATCCCAATCCGTAACTGTGTTCTCACACATGCCGTTGACCATAGAATAACCGAATTATGGTTGGTTATCAGAAGCAATGTTATTCCTTAAGTATTAACGGGAAGAATCAATGCGTTTATCAGACTTAAGCCATTCCCTATAGTGTTTTGTAGAAGAGTGGACCGATGCCACGTGTATCACGTCTAATAGCGTGAGGGGCGGGTGTACTCGAGATATATGGTGTCAGGACGAAATTTCTGTATTATCCCACATGTGAGTAAATTTACCTAACATCAGACCAGGACTTCTTTGTGTAACAGGTATGCTACCAGAGCCGTGGTGATGCTACTTTAAACAGCAATACGACTGTTACATCTCCTTTACCTACTAATTTTGGTGTTTACTCCCTCGTAAATAGTTGCTGCTTCTTCGTTACATTTTCGTGCAGCTGAGCGTGGGTGGTGCCTCAGTGTATCAGCTATCGAACATATTCATGTCGGTTTTCCCTCGATCCATTTCCTAGTGAGACATAGAGGCATCCATCGAAACCGATTATACTGCGAATAATAAGCACAACTGACGCGGGAAGTGTCACTAAGGTACATACGTTTCCGAATGAAAAAGACGTATAGAATGCATTAATTCACGAGTAATAAGAGACAGAACAACCGTCTACTGACTTCATTCTAGCTGGTGTAGAAGCAGCGCGAGCGGCGAATATACACTGACTATGCCGTCGTAGGACACCAGAATATTGTAGAAGGTAGTAGTTTCATCATTTTAAAGTTTGTCACCATAGTGATTGGGGTAGGAAACTTGTAAGTCTGATGTTGGACAAATATTCCTGCATTAGAGTATTAAGAGCGTTGCATTCTGCATAACTACAACTTCGATAACGATATGACTCTAACGATATAGCATTTCTAGGTGTAGAACTTTATAGCCATAGGGGTGTGATGTTTACGCTCAACGATCATTTCACTTATGCCAGTACCTTCCTGGTACTGGCTCCAGACAGCGGAATAATACTCCACAATTGAATTCACATCTGATTTACGTGAAATGTTTCAAACTCCATCCACCTAGAGCTCCATCATGTAGAAACCACACGTTTTTTCGTAACCATCTGTTATATCAGCGTAAAACTCTCATGTCTACTATACACCCATATGTGGTGCTACCCTCTTTGACATGCACGTATCTGGAGAAGTCCTGCGCATTTGGAGGGTTGCCGTGGGGAACATTCGTGTGGAAGAATCTTCACTGAAGAGCAGTTACGGACACAGCTCGCCATGTTCCTTCAAGAGAAGTTGAATGTAGTTGGTGTAGAACCCTCATACTTACGGCCAGTTGTAGATTAAATTGGTGACAATGTTGCAGGGAGTTTTATTCAAGGACAAAGTGAGAGTTATCTGTCAATCACCAACTTTATCCTACGAATGCGAGAATACTCTGTGGTGCCCATTACATAGCGGGAGATGGCCACTCATAATCGTAAATTCTGCTTTATGATCTATGTGAGGGAAATGCCTAGATAACCTTATTGCATCAGTATAGGGCGCTGTCTGGTATTCTATGGTGTATGCGACCGAATGGACATACTGCACGTCATCCGTCTGCATTCACAATCTAGTTTATGGTATGTGTTGCACAGTCATCTATCTGCATTCGCAGTCTAGAAAATGGTATCTGCAAGTTAATGGAGGAGTGATTTAGCGATGTGACAGAAATTGGGAAGCAATCTGCTGTATCATTGGCTGCCGTTGAAATTACGGAACAGCTGGTAAAATAGCTAAAACTTATCGCACTATGAACTGCAGTGTGTATTACAGTAGACCGTCCCATATCAACGGTGTATTTCCCATCCAATCTGTCCATTGGCACGCTGTTGTTTATCTTTACTTGGATGAGATGGAGAGAGCATTGGTGGAACACTGGATATATGCTACTTATCACTGTGGAGCATGGGATTAAGCGTAGAGGTCATCACCATCAGACAGTTATTTTGAAGCACCTCTCAATGCTGCAGACTCATCCTCTTTCCATATGCTTCTATGCCCTCTGCAATAACTTTTGTGTCGTCTCCTTGCCACTACCATGGGAAGCAAGAAGAGGGAGTTGTTTGGTTGCCAGTATCGTCTTTCTGTAATACAACTGCACACATGTATTGACAGGGTTCTGTATTTACCAGAACAGAAACCTAGTTATATTTAACCTAGTGCATGTGTTTTGGTACCAGCTCTTGCATAACAGTCCACATTATTCTCATTACTGCTGAAGTACAACTCCTGCTTTGTACACTACTCTGATCGCGAGGTACTGACTGGCTCTTACTGCGACTGGGCTGACTGTCTGTGACCGTAAATAAATGTAACTGCGACAGACTGCAACTGTCTGGCCCTCCATTCTGAGGCAGCAATAATACTTGCAGTCGAAAGGGCATCGGCGGTGCATAACTTGCGAGTCTATCTCTGGCACGTCTCCTGATGGGCGCGCTCGCTCTGGCGCCTTCCATCGATCTTCTCACACCTTCCTTGTTGACCGGTGCGCTGGCGACAGCCTGCATCAGGACAATAACGGTACCTCCTCTTACTTCCTTCCACTATCTCTCTTGTGAAGAGCATGTTCCAGCGATGGTCAATAGAGGAATAGTAATGATGAACATGACCATAAAATGAGGAAGCAATATTTCTCAAAACAAAACTACCCCATCGTTGTGGAATATGAGCTTTTGCATAGCTGTTGTAGATAGGTTATCACTTTTGCAAAGCTGTTGTAAACACTCTACAATGCCACGAACTCTTCCAGTTGTCTTCCACATTTTTGTCAAAACATCACGTCTGGGTTGTATCTCTACCAATTTGTGTGTTGTGAGAGCTGCATAGTTTACATCATACGATGTTCAGCTTTCTGTGAGAGCCAATGGATTGAAACGTGTTAGTATGAGTTTAGCACATGAAACAGGTATCAAAGTCAGGGTAGAAAAATAAAGTATATACCTATGTACAAAGCTGGAGTTTTGCACTGCTTGGGTGTCTTATAAATGAAAAAAAACAATGTATTAAACTGCTTTTAAAGAACCAATACAGGAACCTCCTCTTGTATTGATAGTCTGTTGGATGTGGTATTCCTCCAGTATAGTCGACAAAAGTCCATGCAGATGTGCCAAGCGACTTCGACCACTGGCCACCAGCTCCAGTGGAGTGATACTTGTATATGCTCGATGTCAACACACAGACAGTATCTGTTTTTCAGTATGTCAGAGACGTGGTAAAATCTCGTAGGAGGTTCTGCTATGGGGAGTGGTATAACTAGTTAAAGTTTGGGTGCCTATAGTTCAGAACTATGCCAATTTTCCTAATAAAACTAATAGACATCAGCTGTATCTACTCTTGTGCAATCATGACGGTTTTTGTTATTATCATCACAACTGCTTGTTTAAAAATAGGTGTTACCACATATTCTACTTTATTTCATAATTCATAGATTTACCTATGGCACCTGTGCTACATGGGTAGTACCATTGGTAAGTAATCAAAACATACTCAGTCCTGGGTTCGAAGACTACCATCGCTTAAATTTCGGTTATAATCAGCATTGATAGCTCAGATCTTCTGGCACACCTTCATTCTCCCGACGGCCTTGCAAAAGAGGGCAGAGGAGTGGATAGAGATTCAGAGCACTCTCTTGTCCGTGAGATGGAAAACCGCCCCTAAAAGAGGAAGAATCAACAATGATCAATGACATGATGACACAGAAGGCAATGTGTATCTACAGGACATGTGGCTTGTAAATGAAAAAGTGTCATGATGATCTCTCCATTGCCGAAGATTCTGGAATCGTCTCCCATACAGATCTTCAAGAGAAAACTGCCAAGGGGGAGGTGCACAATGAGAAAAATATTGAATAATCAACGAAAGGATAACGTTCTACGAGTCCGGATGTGAAACATCAGGAGGTTGAATGTGACGGGGAAGTTAGAAAATTTGAAAAAAGTGATGCAAAGGCTTAATTTATGTACAGTAGGTGTCAGTGATGTGAAATGGAAAGAAGACAAGGATTTCTTGTCACATTAGTAGAGGGTCATATCAACAAAAGCAGAATATGGTATAACGGGAGTGGGATTCGTTATGAATAGGAAGGTAGGGCAGAGAGTGTGTTTCTGTGAACAGTTCAGTGATAGGTTTGTTCTTATCAGAATCGAAAGAAAACCAACACCGACAATGATAGTTCAGCTATACCAGCTATACATGACGACATAGCAAGTTGAAGATGAAGAGACAGAGAAAGTATACAAGGATATTGAAAGGGTAATACAGTACATAAATGAAGATGACAGTATAATGGTCACTGGGGACTGGAATGCAGTTGTAGGGGGAGGAGTAGATAAGGTTAAAGGAGAATGTGATATTGGGACTAGGAATGAGTGAGGAGAAAGACTGAGTTCTGTAATAAATTTCAGCTAGTAATAGCGAATACTTTGTTTAAGAATCACAAGATGAGTAGATGTATTTGGAAAAGGTCGGTGAGACAAGGATTGTGGAATCAGATACTGGATGTAAGGTGTACCCAGGAGCAGATATAGACTCAGATCACTACGTAGTAATGGTGAAGAGCAGGCTGAAACTTAAGAGATTAGTCAAGAAGAATCAATATGTAACGAAGTGGGATACAGAAATGATAAGGATAGATGAGATATGCTTCTAGTTCTCTAAGGCTGTACATACAGCAGTAAGGAATAGCTCAGTAGGCACTACAGTAGAAAAGGATTGCACATCTCTTAAAAGGGCAATCAAACAAGTTGAAAAGAAAAATATGGGTAACAAGAAAGTAAATGCGAAACAACCAAAGGTAACAGAAGAAATACTTCAGATGATCGATGAAAGAAGTAGGTAGAAAAATGTTCAGGTAATTCAGAAATACAGAAATACAAATCGGTGAGGAATGAAATGAATAATAGTAAGTGCAAGGAAGCAAAGACGAAATGGCTGCATGGAAAAGGTGAAGAAATCGAAAAAGATATGTCTTTCAGTGTGGAATGTCAAGTCCCTTAATCGGGAAGGTAGGTTAGAAAATTTAAAAAGGGAAATGGATAGGTTAAAGTTAGATATAGTGGGAATTAGTGAAGTTCGGTGGAAGGAGGAACAAGACTTCTGGTCAGGTGACTATAGGGTTGTAAACACAAAATCAAATAGGGGTAATGCAGGAGTAGGTTTAATAATGAACAGGAAAATAGGAATGCAGGTAAGCTACTACAAACAGCATAGTGAACGCATTATTGTGGCCAAGATAGATACGAAGCCCACGCCTACTACAGTAGTACAAGTTTATATGCCAACTAGCTCTGCAGATGACGAAGAAATTGAAGAAATGTAAGATGAAATAAAAGAAATTATTCAGATTGTGAAGGGAGACGAAAATTTAATAGTCATGGGTGACTGGAGTTCAGCAGTAGGAAAAGGGAGAGAAGGAAACGTAGTAGGTGAATATGGATTGGGGTTAAGAAATGAAAGAGGAAGCCACCTGGTAGAATTTTGCACAGAGCACAACTTAATCATAGCTAACACTTGGTTCAAGAATCATGAAAGAAGGTTGTATACATGGAAGAAGCCTGGAGATACTGACAGGTTTCAGATAGATTATATAATGGTAAGACAGAGATTTAGGTTCAAAATGGCTCTGAGCACTATGGGACTCAACTTCTGAGGTCATTAGTCCCCTAGAACTTAGAACTACTTAAACCTAACTAACCTAAGGACATCACACTCATCCATGCCCGAGGCAGGATTCGAACCTGCGACCGTAGCGAGAGATTTAGGAACCAGGTTTTAAATTGTATGACATTTCCAGGGGCAGATGTGGATTCTGACCACAATCTATTGGTTATGACCTGTAGATTAAAATTGAAGAAACTTAAAAAAAAGTGGGAATTTAAGGAGATGGGACCTGGATAAACTGACTAAACCAGAGGTTGTACAGAGTTTCAGGGAGAGGATAAGGGAAACAAATGACAGGAATGGGGGAAAGAAATACAGTAGAAGAAGAATGGGTAGCTTTGAGGGATGAAGTAGTGAAGATAGCAGAGGATAAAGTAGGTAAAAAGACGAGGGCTAGTAGAAATCCTTGGGTGGCAGAAGACATATTGAACTTCATTCACGAAAGGAGAAAATATAAAAATGCAGTAAATGAAGCAGGCAAAAAGGAATACAAACGTCTCAAAAATGAGATCGACAGGAAGTGCAAAATGGCTAAGCAGGCATGGATAGAGGACAAATGTAAGGATTTAGAGGCTTATCTCACTAGGGGTAAGATAGATACTGCCTACAGGAAAATTGAAGAGACCTTTGGAGAAACGAGAACCACTTGTATGAATATCAAGAGCTCAGATGGAAACCCAGTTCTAAGCGAAGAAGGGAAAGCAGAAAGGTGGAAGGAGTATATAGAGTGTCTATACAAGGGCGATGTACTTGAGGACAATATTATGGAAATGGAAGAGGATGTAGATGAAGATGAAATGGGAGATATAATACTGCGTGAAGAGTTTGACAGAGCACTGAAAGACCTGAGTCGAAACAAGGCCCCAGGAGTAGACAACATTCCATTAGAACTACTGACAGCCTTGGGAGAGTCAGTCCTGACAAAACTGTACCATCTGGTGAGCAAGATGTATGAAACAGGCGAAATACCCTCAGACTTCAAGAAGAATATAATAATTCGAATCCCAAAGAAAGCAGGAGTTGACAGATGTGAAAATTACCGAACTATCAGTTTAATAAGTCACAGCTGCAAAATACTAACGCGGAATCTTTACAGACGAATGGAAAAACTAGTAGGAGCCGACCTCGGGGAAGCTCAGTTTGGATTCCGTAGAAATGTTGGAACACATGAGGCAATACTGACCCTACGACTTATCTTAGAAGCTAGATTAAGAAAAGGCAAACCTACGTTTCTAGCATTTGTTGACTTGGAGAAAGCTTTTGACAATGTTGACTGGAATACGCTCTTTCAAATTCTGAAGGTGGCAGGGGTAAAATACAGGGAGCGAAAGGCCATTTACAATTTGTACAGAAACCAGATAGCAGTTATAAGAGTCGAGGGACATGAAAGGGAAGCAGTGATTGGGAAGGGAGTGAGACAGGGTTGTAGCCTCTCCCCGATGTTACTCAATCTGTATATTGAGCAAGCAGTAAAGGAAACAAAAGAAAAGTTCGGAGTAGGTATTAAAATCCACGGAGAAGAAATAAAAACTTTGAGGTTCGCCGATGACATTGTAATTCTGTCAGAGACAGCAAAGGACTTCGAAGAGCAGTTGAATGGAATGGATAGTGTCTTGAAAGGAGGGTATAAGATGAACATCAACCAAAGCAAAACGAGTATAATGGAATGTAGTCGAATTAAGTCGGGTGATGCTGAGGGAATTAGATTAGGAAATGAGACACTTAAAGTAGTAAAGGAATTTTGCTATTTGGGGAGCAAAATAACTGATGATGGTCGAAGTAGAGAGGATATAAAATGTAGACTGGCAATGGCAAGGAAAGCGTTTCTGAAGAAGAGAAATTTGTTAACATTGAGTATAGATTTAAGTGTCAGGAAGTCATTTCTGAAATATTTGTATGGAGTGTAGCCATGTATGGAAGTGAAACATGGACGATAAATAGTTTGGACAAGAAGAGAATAGAAGCTTTTGAAATGTGGTGCTACAGAAGAATGCTGAAGATTAGATGGGTAGATCACATAACTAATGAGGAAGTATTGAATAGGATTGGGGAGAAGAGAAGTTTGTGGCACGACTAGACGAAGGGATCGGTTGGTAGGACATGTGTTGAGGCATCAAGGAATCACCAATTTAGTATTGGAGGCAGTGTGGAGGGTAAAAATCGTAGAGGGAGACCAAGAGATGGATACACCAAGCAAATTCAGAAGGATGTAGGTTGCAGTAGGTACTGGGAGATGAGGAAGCTTGCACAGGATAGAGTAGCATCGAGAGCTGCATCAAACCAGTCTCAGGACTGATGACCACAACAACAACAACAATGTTTTTCAGAAGGTATGACTCACCATATACGAAAATCGAAACAACCTTTGGTGAAATTAATAGGAAGGGTGGTAATATTGAGAGTGCAATGGGAATTTCACTGTTAAATTGAGAGGAGAGAGCGGATAGGTGGAAATGTTCTTTGAAAGTCTCTAAGAGGGGAAGAATTGTCGGATGTGACAGAAGAAGAACCAGTAGGCGTTTTAGAAGTGGTAGATAATTCAGTATTAGAATCTGAATTAGAAATGCTTTTTAGAACTTACTGTCAAATAAGGGAGAAGGGATTCGTAACTTTCGATGAGAATATCTATGATCACTGGGGGAATTGGCAACAAAACGACTGCTCACGTTGTTGCGTAGCTCACGTTGTTGTCTAGAATGCATGAATCTGGCGATATATCATCTAACTTTCGGAAAAGTATCGTCCACACAATTCCGAAGGATGCAAGAGATAACAAGTGCGACAATTATCGCACAATGAGCTAAACATCTCATACATCCAAGTTGCTGACACGAATAATATACAGAAGAATGGAAAAGAAAACTGAGTATTTGTTAGATGACTATCAGTTTGGGTTTAGGAAAGACTAAGGCACCAGAGAGTCACCTCTGACATTACTGTTGATAATGGGAGCAAGAACAAAGAAAAATTAAGACCAGTTCACAGGATTCGTCGACCTGAGAAAGCGTTCAGAACGTAAAATCGTGCAAGATGTTCTAAATTCGGAGGAAAGTAGGCGTAAGCTATAGGGAGAGATGGGTAACATACAATATGTACAAGAGCCAAGAGGGAATAATAAGAGTGGATAACCATGAATGAAGTGCTCGGATTAAAAAGGGTGTAAGACAGGGATGTAGTCTTTCACCCAATGTTCAGTCAATACATCGAAGAACCAATAATGGAAATAAAAGAATGGTTCTGCAGTGGAATTAAAATTCAAGGTGAAAGGATATCAATGAAACGATTTTCTGATTTCATTGGCATCCTGAGTGACGGTGTAGAAGATTTGCATGATCTGCTGAATGGAATGAACAATGTACGAAGTACAGAATATGAAATGAGAGTAGATGGAAGAAAGACGGGAATAATGAGAAAGAGCATAAATGAGAACGGCGAGAAACTTAACATCAGGATTGATGGCCACAGAGTAAATGAAGTTAAGGAATTCTGCTACCTAGGCAATAAATTAACCAATGAAGGATGGAGCAAGGAGGATATCAAAAGCAGACTAGTACTGGCCAAGAAAATGGTACGAGAATGTACGTTTGGCGCACGGCACTATATGGTAGTGAAATATGGCCTATCGGAAAATCGGAACGGAAGAGAATATAAGCATTTGAGATGTGATGCTACATGCTAATATTGAAAATTAGGCACACAGATAACGAGAAGATTCTCTGCAGAATCTTTGAGGGCAGTAGTAAATGTGAAACACTGATAGAAAGAAGGGACATGGCGGTAGGAGATATGTTAAGACATCAGCTTCCTTGGTACTACAGGGAGCTGTAGGGAAATAAGGAAAAACAGATAATGGAATACTTCCAGAAAGTAATTGCGGTCGTAGGCTGCATTTACTATTCTGAGACGAAGAGGTTGGCGCAAGAGCGGAAATCTTGGAGGGAAGAAAAGAGAAATCCTGCGTTTCTGATATTTAAGGGAATCGCAATGAGTTCTGATCTCCTCCGCTCCCCCCAGCCTGTCCATCTCCCTCATTATGTTCATCTCCTTCTCCTCCTCTACCTCTTTGTCCATCATACCTCACCCTCTCTCTTCCCATCTTCTTCTCCCCATCTCTCCCCATCTCCTCCTACCACTACATCTCCCCCTTTCTCCACCCACCACCTCCTCCCTCTCTCTCTGTCCATCTTTTCCTTCCTCTCTCTCTCGATCTCCTCCTGCGTCCTCTCTCTAACACTCTCTCTGTCCATCATGTTCTGCCCCCTTTTCTTGTTCATATTCTCCTTCCTCTCTCTCTCCATCTTCTCCTGCCTTTCCGCGTTCTATCTCCATATCCTTCCAACCCTCTGTTCATCTCCTCATCCATCTCTCTCTCTCTGACCTTGATCCTCAAATATATTTATTCTATTTTCAGATTCCATAGTATTACTCTAGTCGTAAGCCAACAAGCCATAAATACAACTTCCTTGTTTGCAAATACTGTTTCAGCTGGTTCACCTGGCTCTAAGCACTACAGGACTTAACATCTGAGGTCATCAGTCCCCAAGACTTAGAACCACTTAAACCTAACTAACCTAAGGACATCCCACACATCCATGCCCGAGGCAGAATTCGAACCTGCGACCGTAGCAGCCACGTGGTTCTGGAGTGAAGCGCCCAGAACCGCTCAGCCACCGCGGCCGGCGATACTGTTTCACTATTATACATTTTGTTTACATTTTTTATGTATTGTATATATTAATAGTATGTAGACTAAATCCGACACAATGTTAGAATGATGTGTAAAAGTTTAAGGTCAATCGGTCAAGAATATTTCAAGATTTTTGGTAATAACATGTCCCCTTTGTATATTATATATTTATTTGCACAATAACATATTAAAAATAGGTCTCTACAAACAGTCGCGTATTCTGTTGCAGCCTTCTATCAAAATTTCAAAAGAGTCGATGAAGAACTTTCGAGGCCGGTCAGGGTGGACGAGCGGTTCTATGCGCTACAGTCCGGAACCGCGCGACCGCTCCGGTCGCCGGTTCGAATCCGGCCTCGGGCATGGATGTGTGTGATGTCCTTAGGTTAGTTAGGTTTAAGTAGTTCTAAGTTCTAGGGGACTGATGACCTCATAAATTAAGTCCCATAGTGCTCAGAGCCGTTTGAACCATTTGAAGAACTTTCGAAGATTTACGATATACGAGGCCTGTTCAGAAAGTAAGCTCCGATTGATTGCCAAATTGAAACCACAGTGAACATCAGAAATGTTTTACTTGTAACAATTAGCTACACCTTTCAGCTACTTCTCTACGTAGTCGCCGTTCTGACTTAGACTTTTGTCATAGCGTTGTACCAACTTTTCAATAGCCTCATCATAGAAGGCAGCCGCCAGTGCTTTCCGCCAATTCTCCACGCTGGCCTACACCTCGTTGTCTGTGTCAAAATGTTGTCTTCAAAGACAGCGGTTCATGTGACCAGAGATGAAACTCAGGGGGAGACAATTGCGGACTGTATTGTGGGTAATCTCACATTTCCATTTGAAAACGATGCAGGAGCATCTTCATTGCCCCTGCAGAATGCGGCTGAGAATTGTCTTGAAGAAGAAACAGCACGACAGTTATGTAATGTTAGCTGCATAGCTTCAGGCGAAATTTCTCACCAGGCCCTCGTACTTGGCGGCAGACACTATTTTCTAGACATCTTTACGCACTCACTGCGAGCTCAGAAATGAGAAGAGCGACGTGATGCAAACTGGGGTTATACTAGAGACACTACCCAACACATCTGTGCAAAGCTTTATCGGATTTTCATAGTCGTTTCCATTTCGCGACCGATCGGAGCTTACTTTCTGAACGCCCCTCGTATATATATATATATATATATATATATATATATATATATATATATATATATATATATAGTGTGGTGCCCTAGTAGGTATATAAAAACACGCTCGTACTCGATTGCAACTTTGTGTCAAAATTTCAAAGTAATCGGCGAAGAATTTTGGGAGATACACGAATATAGGCAAACAAACATTTACATTTTTATTTATATGGGTTAGTTATAGGCATCCTTTTTTCGGAGCCTATTTTACTGCATTTAACTTAATTAATTTTATGTGTTTGCATTCACTGAAATTATTATGTATCTGTAGCTGTACGTGTGCGCAGTACTACAAAACAAGAGACGGGGAAGAGAGAGAGAGAGAGAGGGAGCTAAGCGAGCATTTCGCTGGCACATAAGGAAACGCCGTGTTTTGCCACCCGTGTTTCAGGCCGTTGCGCCTCTTCCACTTGAACCGGTATCCCATTGATAAGAGAGGGGCAATTCAGAAAATTGAGCCGTCAAGATGTTGTCAGGGACATAACGCAGCACGCAAACAAGAGCGGTATTTCATGTCAACCGCGATACGGCGGGCCAGATAGGCGCACGGGCCGCCTGCATTAGGCCGCACGGCATCTGGCGTGACTGACGGCCGCGGAGAGACCGCGCACCGTACCGGCGCGGTTTCGCACAGCGGCGGGAGCGGAGCTCAAAAATTACCCTGCGTGCTTTGCATCTGACGCCATTTTTTAACTATATCGGCACTTATGCAACGAGTTTCTTGCAACTATGGGGGACACTGGCTGTGAAGGAAAAAACGTAGCATATCTGCAACGGAATTTTTTCACGAAAAACGTCGGTGTATGTTTTCGTTTTGCAACAATGAGCCGGCCGGTGTGGCTGAGCGGTTCTAGGCGCTTCAGTCTGGAACAGCGCGACCGCTACGGTCGCAGGTTCGAATCCTGCCTCGGGCATGGATGTGTGTGCTGTACTTTTAGGTTTAAGTAGTTCTAAGTTCTAGGGGACTGATGACCTCAGATGTTAAGTCCCATACTGCTCAGAGCCATTTTTTTGCAACAATGTTAAGCAAACGTAGTTAAACAGGAGTATTTTGAAATGAAAGTGCTTCACAGTATCATTTTGTGGTGGTTGTAACACTTTTAGAACGGTATCGACCTCTGCGCCTGATACTCAACCCGGTAACCGAACAACAAATCTCGTCAGAAGTGGTGTCAGTTAGATCACTTCACAACTTTACGCTATCAAGTAAAGATCAACATTCTTAACTGTAATAATAACGATCTCAGTACTATCCGAAATGATGACGTGTGCTTATTGACGTAAAAGGCGAAGTAACCTTTACTCATTTAGTGTCATTTAATGATAAGCCAGAATTTCTACCATGGGTGAAACGACGTAATGAAACAATAGCAACTGACAACAAAGCTTAATGATGTCAGTCTAGTGTCCTACATACCACGACTTGTAAACAAGCCTCAAAGCAACCAGAACATAGAGGTAACATCTAATTTCAATTGATATAAATGTTACAAAAATTCATAATTCATAAACTAATCACCTTTTCTCACCTCTTTACTTTTAATTACCTTATTACAAATCTCAGGCGATGCAGAATGCCGTAAAACGTTCAATTTCCTTCCGATTTGCTATTTTGAGGAGTATTCGACGTAAATACGAATTATATTACGTCATAAATAACTTATTCAAAAACCCAACTGATTCGCACCTTTGTCATGTTAAAAACCCCACGTGTTATTCTATATTGTTAAATTAATGAGAGAACACACAAAACAAAACAGGTCTGAGAAACATACGATAAAATATCAATGTTTTCAGGATCACCCTTTACAATACGCTAATCAGATTATATGTACTACTTACGAAAGACTTTGTGAAACCGTTTCTCCATATTTATGCACCCATACTGTAAGGTATGATTTACGCATAAAACTTTACTTATCATTTGTACTTGGAAATAACATTGTGCATTTCCAACGCGAGAAATACTTATGACTGTACTTAAGAGCACACGGATGAGCGCTCGTCTATGTAAAACAATACTACGCAATATTAACTAAAGTGTTACAATGTACAAGTCGGTTAGTCATCAAACTATCAACCAATAAAGCGTCGTGACTACTATAAGAAAAGGAATTTGCATATTAATTAAATAACAACACAATCAATTACCAAATGTTAAAATGGCTCTGAGCAGTATGGGACTTAACATCATAGGTCATCGGTCCCCTAGAACTTAGAACTACTTAATCCTAACTAACCTAAGGACATCACACACATCCATGCCCGAGGCAAGATTCGAACCTGCGACCATACCAGTCGCGCGGTTCGGGACTGAAGCGCCAAGAACCGCTTGACCACCGCGGCCGGCAATCAATTACCAACTCAAAACTTGGGAAATTTATGAACCTAGGAGAAGCAGAACACAACGCAATCTGAAGGACACGACGCTACAAAAGCTAAACTCTAAGTTTGCTTTCACATATGTAGCCACTCAGGCATCTTGCGACATCGGGACTTGGTCGTACTAATCTCTTGTCTAATGAGGGCACAAACGATATCCACACAAGAACGCTGAGTACAGCTTACGCTGTAAGCGATTGAACTCGCATCATGAGTCAGCGTTTTTATCTAAAATAATACTTTTGTTCCGCCATGTGAAGAACACTACCAGGACATCTCAGAAAATATCTGGCAAGTATACTATAAACGGCTTTTAATTTTTCATCTCAGGAAAAAAGAATTGCATAATGGACTCGTACCGCACATGACACTACTCACACCCAGGACACACCATGCTAATGCCGTGCAACAGCTCGCTCTATCTCAATGTCTTCAGCTAGGCGGGAAAGAAGGTTCAGAAGGTTATTCATATTCTAGTGTAACCACCCAATGAGGGTTACACCGCGCAGAGATACCAAGCTCCGGACATGTTAATCGTAGTTGCCATCCACTGTTCCGGACACTTTCTACGCATTTGCTATGGGATGACTGTACGAGCCGGTCGACGTATGATAGGCTGTCTGACTGTTAAAACTACGAAGGTACCGTACACTCTCCGGTCAAAAGTGAGCGGACACCCTTGTGTAATACGGAATTGACCGTTAGGTGTCACGAGAGGTGAATCCGCTAATATAAAAGGACTTGGGGAGTATTGTACTGTCAGTAGAGAAGCAGTATTAGACGATTATTTCCGGCAGGAGAACTCAAGGACTTCGAGCGCATACTAGTGATTGCATGTCGCATGAGTAACAAATTCATCAAGGACATTTCAACCCTTCTAAAGCAGATTGATGGTGACGTTACAATGTTGTGGAAACGCGATGGAGGAAACACGGATAAACTAAAATCAGGCAGACCTTTGTAACGTATTTCATCGATCCATATACGTTATCTCGCATTTCTAGCTCCTTCTCTCACACAAATGATGATAAAATTTCTGAAATTCAAGGTCGCCACCAGCCCAAGCCCTTCCTAACCATTTAGGAAAAAACGGAGCTGGAAAATTATTAGTTTAGTTACTTTAATAATTTAATTACGAGTATGCAAATTTCTTTAAGTAGCCAGATAAATAGTACTCCATGCCTTGCATGAAGCAATTTGATTAATTCAGGATTGGAAATCAGAGTAAGTGAGTAAGATCAACACCACAGAATTTATCTTTCACGTTGATTATTTATTGTATCTAAGCATTTGGTTGCACATCCTAACTGCACATGACTGGTGCCTGACTAGAAATATTTAAGTTAGAATTACGTGAGAATGTAACAGAGCACACTAACTACAGCAAGAAGAAACACAGAAAACGGGGATGGAAGACAATGATACTATCATCTGCCTCGCATTCATACCATAAAAATATCTCAATGAGATTCGCATTACGATTCTACGCACGCACTATTCTGGACAGAGGTTTAACCAATGCACGAGGTTGTGCGATAATTATTCAACATACTAACTGCGTCTGCTGCTTGCAAACGGCCGAACTAGAGCACGTGGTGCATTCCGAATCAAACTGTTGTGCTGCTTTGTAGAAAGCGCACGAAAGGACAGATATTCTTGCGGAAATTATAGCTCATTAAACAAGCAAACTGTTAAAATAAAGCCTATTGCGGTGCCGCGGTGGACCAGAAGGGTCATTGATTACCAAACACGTGGCACAAAATCGACACACAAAGACAAAAGCAACTTCCACAAAATATAAGATTAAAAATCGTTAAAAATCATACTCGCTTCGACACAGTATTACACTCACGTACGATTGAAGTGATCCTAACAAGCTTTTCCTAATCAGATTTACCGTTTGAATTTCTACTTCATCGTTGTTCAAAATGAACAAAGTAGCTTCCACACTTTTAAGTCAAACATCCAAAAATCGCCTATTTAAAGCAATATAGTTATGGCACATTCGGAAAAATAACTCGCTTCACACGCTTCAGTTACGCTGATGTTCTTAAGTATTTAAACAATTAAACATAACGAAATCCTAACTCAAC
Source organism: Schistocerca nitens (assembly GCF_023898315.1). NCBI lineage: Eukaryota > Metazoa > Arthropoda > Insecta > Orthoptera > Acrididae > Schistocerca > Schistocerca nitens. Next base: position 374,705,227 of record NC_064621.1, read on the forward strand.
CTGCTTCCTATCACCTGAAATCCCCCTTAAGAGCTACGATCCGTACTTACCAAGCGTCCACCGAAGAGTGCCCCTTTCTCTTTCGAGATTACCTAGCTCCCCGTGTAGCGGAAGCTACCAGAGGGGTAGCCCTCCGTCACCAACCTCACACACAAAAACAGCCTTCGACACACAGCCTTCGACTAAGGCGGGTAAACCTCTCTGTTCAGGTATTGGAAACCTAAGTTGGTCATCCTGTGCTCTCCTTCGAACGAGAAGCAACATCGTGTGCTCCCAGCAGACGATTACCAACTCAGCGATTCCCACAAAACAAAGCTGAAACCCCACATTAAAACACACATATAATATTCGATAGGTTTTATTTGAGTGCTCAGTTTTTCTCGAAGAGTTCATCAATTGAGCTGAAATCAGGTAGTAAAGTGAATAAGTTGTACTGAATTCGACAAGCGTCTTATGAAACGACTTCACAGAGACGTTTCACCTTATATACTGGACGGACAGCCACCATTTTGCGTCGCGAAGGGAGGTTGTAGAAAACGACTCAAAATCAGTTCAAAGACTATTACTAGCGGTCTAGCCAGTACAGTGACGGTGCACACTGAGTTAAATAGAATGGGGTACAATGATCAAGCAGCTCCTAATAGGTGACTCATGTCTATAGACAACGCTGATCGACACTTGAGTAGGCGTAAACACTGACTCAGTAGTACAGTGGATCGCTGGAAACGACGGATTTTCAGTGATGATTCACACTGCATCTGCGTCTATCCGATGGAAGGTTTTGTGTTTAAAGAATGGATCTGCCATCATGTAGAGTGCCAACAGCGAATTGTGAAGCAGGTAGTGTTGTGGTATGGGCGTGTTTTCCGTGCCTGGGATTCGGTCGTCTAACTGTGCTGAAGAAAACGCTAAATGCGGAGGAATATGGACTAATTTGACAGCACTGCGTACTTCGCACAGTAAAGAGACATTTCGAAGACAATGTATCAGAATGACAGCGCACTCTGACGTAAATCAACGTCAGTGAGGTAAGGGTTTGTGGAGGCGAACATTCCTGCGCGAAGTCCCGACCTATCCGAATGTAACACCTTTGAGACGAGCTACAACGTCGACTTCACTCCAGATCCCAGTGTCCAACGTCATACCTTTTGTGGTATCGGCTCATGTCGAAAAATGAGCTGCCATTCATCCACTGATATTCACTTTCCTGAAAGTGTCCCCAACAAAGTAGTCCTGAAGGCGAAAGGTGAACACGGCCAATTTTTTTTTTTTTTTTTTTTTGTCATCAATATCCTAACTGATTTGATGCGGCCCCCCACGAATCCCTCTCTTTTCTCAACCTCTTCATCTCAGAGTAGCACTTGCAACCTACGTCCCCCCCGTCGGAGGTTCAAGTACTCCCTCGGGCACGTGCGAGTGTGTTGTCCTAAGTGTAAGTTAGTTTTAAGTTAGCTTAAGTAGTGCGTGAGCTTAGGGACCGATGACCTCAGCAGTACTGACTGGTTTGATGCGGCCCGCCATGAATTCCTTTCCTGTGCTAACCTCTTCATCTCAGAGTAGCACTTGCAACCTACGTCCTCAATTATTTGCTTGACGTATTCCAATCTCTGTCTTCATCTACAGTTTTTGCCCTCTACAGCTCCCTCTAGTACCATGGAAGTCATTCCCTCATGTCTTAGCAGATGTCCTATCATCCTGTCCCTTCTCCTTATCAGTGTTTTCCACATATTCCTTTCCTCTCCGATTCTGCGCAGAACCTCCTCATTCCTTACCTTATCAGTCCCCCTAATTTTCAACATTCGTCTATAGCACCACATCTCAAATGCTTCGATTCTCTTCTGTTCCGGTTTTCCCACAGTCCATGTTTCACTACCATACAATGCTGTACTCCAGACGTACATCCTCAGAAATTTCTTCCTCAAATTAAGACTGGTATTTGATATTAGTAGACTTCTCTTGGCCAGAAATGCCTTTTTTGCCATAGCGAGTCTGCTTTTGATGTCCTCCTTGCTCCGTCCGTCATTGGTTATTTTACTGCCTAGGTAGCAGAATTCCTTAACTTCATTGACTTCGTGACCATCAATCCTGATGTTAAGTTTCTCGCTGTTCTCATTTCTACTACTTCTCATTACCTTCGTCTTTCTCCGATTTACTCTCAAACCATACTGTGTACTCATTAGACTGTTCATTCCGTTCAGCAGATCATTTAATTCTTCTTCACTTTCACTCAGGATAGCAATGTCATCAGCGAATCGTATCATTGATATCCTTTCACCTTGTATTTTAATTCCACTCCTGAACCTTTCTTTTATTTCCACCATTGCTTCCTCGATGTACAGATTGAAGAGTAGGGGCGAAAGGCTACAGCTTTGTCTTACACCCTTCTTAATACGAGCACTTCGTTCTTGATCGTCCACTCTTATTATTCCCTCTTGGTTGTTGTACATATTGTATATGACCCGTCTCTCCCTATAGCTTACCCCTACTTTTTTCAGAATCTCGAACACCTTGCACCATTTTATACTGTCGGACGCTTTTTCCAGGTCGACAAATCCTATGAACGTGTCTTGATTTTTCTTTAGCCTTGCTTCCATTTTTAGCCATAACGTCAGAATTGCCTCTCTCGTCCCTCTACCTTTCCTAAAGCCAAACTGATCGTCACCTAGCGCATTCTCAATAATCTTTTCCATTCTTCTGTATATTATTCTTGTAAGCAGCTTCGATGCATGAGCTGTTAAGCTGATTGTGCGATAATTCTCGCACTTGTCAGCTCTTTCCGTCTTCGGAATTGTGTGGATGACCCTTTTCCGAAAGTCAGATGGTATGTCGCCAGACTCATATATTCTACACACCAACGTTAATAGTCCTTTTGTTGCCACTTCCCCCAATGACTTTAGAAATTCTGATGGAATGTTATCTATCCCTTCTGCCTTATTTGACCGTAAGTCCTCCATAGCTCTTTTAAATTCCGATTCTAATACTGGAACCCCTATCTCCTCTAAATCGACTCCTGTTTCTTCTTCTATCACATCAGACAAATCTTCACCCTCATAGAGGCTTTCAATGTATTCTTTCCACCTATCTGCTCTCTCCTCTGAATTTAACAGTGGGATTCCCGTTGCACTCTTAATGTTACCACCGTTGCTTTTAATGTCACCAAAGGTCGTTTTCACTTTCCTGTATGCTGAGTCTGTCCTTCCGACAATCATACCCTTTTCGATGTATTCACATTTTTCCTGCAGCCATTTCGTCTTAGCTTCCCTGCACTTCCTACTTATTTCATTCCTCAGCGACTTGTATTTCTGTATTCCTGATTTTCCCGGAACATGTTTGTACTTCCTCCTTTCATCAATCAACTGAAGTATTTCCTCAGTTACCCATGGTTTCTTCGCAGCTACCTTCTTTGTACCTATGTTTTCCTTCCCAACTTCTGTGATGGCCCTTTTTATAGATGTCCATTCGTCTTCAACTGTACTGCCTACTGCGCTGTTCCTTATTGCTGTATCTATAGCGTTAGAGATCTTCAAACGTATCTCGTCATTCCTTAGTACTTCCGTGTCCAACTTCTTTGCGTATTGATTCTTCCTGACTAATGTCTTGAACTTCAGCCTACTCTTCATCACTACTATATTGTGATCTGAGCCTATATCTGCTCCTGGGTACGCCTTACAATCCAGTATCTGATTTCAGTATCTCTGTCTGACCATGATGTAATCTAATTGAAATCTTCCCGTATCTACCGGCCTTTTCCAAGTATACCTCCTCCTCTTGTGATTCTTGAACAGGGTATTCGCTATTACTAGCTGAAACTTGTTACAGAAGTCAATTAGTCTTTCTCCTCTTTCATTCCTTGTCCCAAGCCCATTTTCTCCTGTAACCTTTTCTTCTACTCCTTCCCCTACAACTGCATTCCAGTCGCCCATGACTATTACATTTTCGTCCCCCTTTACATACTGCATTACCCTTTCAATATCCTCATACACTTTCTCTATCTGTTCATCTTCAGCTTGCGACGTCGGCATGTATACCTCAACTATCGTTGTCGGTGTTGGTCTGCTGTCGATTCTGATTAGAACAACCCTGTCACTGAACTGTTCACGTAACACACCCTCTGCCCTACCTTCCTATTCATAACGAATCCTACACCTGTTATACCATTTTCTGCTGTTGTTGATATTACCCGATACTCATCTGACCAGAAATCCTTGTCTTCTTTCCACTGCACTTCACTGACCCCTACTATATCTAGATTGAGCCTTTGCATTTCTCTTTTCAGATTTTCTAGTTTCCCTACCACGTTCAAGCTTCTGACATCCCACGCCCCGACTTGTAGGACGTTATCCTTTCGTTGATTATTCAATCTTTTTCTCATGGTAACCTCCCCCTTGGTAGTCCCCTCCCGGAGATCCGAATGGGGGACTATTCCGGAATCTTTTGCCAATGGAGAGATCATCATGACACTTCTACAATTACAGGCCACATGTCCTGTGGATACACGTTACGTGTCTTTAATGCAGTGGTTTCCATTGCCTTCTGCATCCTCATGTCGTTGATCATTGCTGATTCTTCCACCTTTAGGGGCAATTTCCCACCCCTAGGACAAAGGTGCCCTGAACCTCTATCCGCTCCTCCGCCCTCTTTGACAAGGCCGTTGGCAGAATGAGGCTGACTTCTTATGCCGGAAGTCTTCGGCCGCCAATGCTGATTATTTATCAAAATTTAGGCACTGGCGGGGATCGAACCCGGAGCAGAAGAAGTTTTTTATTATGAATCAAAGACGCTACCCCTAGACCTTATCAGTATTCCTAATTTCCTACATTCGCCTGCTGCACCACCACTCAAGTGCTTCTATACTATTCTGTTCCGGTTTTCTCACAGTCCATGCCTCACTACTATACAATGCTGTGCTCCAAACTTACATTCTCAGAAATTTCTTCCTCGCATGAAGCCCATATTAATTCCCTCAAACAGCTGTTTCGATACTTTCGATCAGATAGTGTCTTAGTGCAACCCTGTGAACATGTTTCTCGACCTCTTGTAATATGGGAGTGACTATAGTATACTTACCATGAAGATACAGATCGAGTAACTAATCTTAGTGACCAAAGAAGTTGAAATATACATCCTAGTTACGTTCACTGTAAGGTGAATGAGTGAAACCCCTGTCACGGTGCGAAAAACACCCCTAAAACACTACAGACGGCATCCGGCTTCATCTACGCCCTAAAATGTCTGAATGTTAAACTACTTATTGGACAGCCAGGCACTCGACATCTTGAATCAGTTGAAAAGAGGAAAAATTGTGACTCTTTGCACAACAATACACGCTGTTTCAATACAAGCAGTTTCAAGTCCTTAAGCCTGATGTGTCTCTGTGAGCAGTAGCCTTTTGTGAGGTACGCGACTCAAGACGCCCATTGTGTGGAGTGCCTTTCGCAACGTTCCCTGGGAAACTGGTGGGGATGGGCCTCCATTCATTCAGAGCAGCGATTCCTGTTTGGTTAAAGTCGACTGTCACTGACAAGACGTGAAACTCTTCTCTTTTACCTGTGGATTAGCATTTCGTTCGACCACTGCTTTTACGCCGTGCTATACGGCAAGGAGAGATACACAATTTCTTGGAGACGGGTGTTGATCAGTCTACGTTCATACACCAGCAAACAGAGCAACTTCACTTAAGATGTGATCTTGGGCACGTTCAAACGTGATAGCTCCCTTCTGTCAAACCATCACGTTTTCACAACGCCACGTCTTACTGCGCTATCTCTATAGAGCCGGCCGCTATTACTCGCGTTAATAGTGGGGGGGGAGGGGAGGGAGGCATAACCGCTTGATATCAGTTGTTCACCATCTACAGTGTTCTAAAACAACCACCTGACTGGTTTATGGGAAAAGTGATATTTTATCAGGTGCGATTTTTTATAAGATTAATTTTCAAACTAATTACGATAAAGTAAGTCTTTCATTAAAAGGTACTTGTTAGTTATCATTTTCATACTCTGATATACAGCTGTCGACTTGTCGAGTCATTATGGACAGAATAATGTCTCCTTTTCGTTTGCAGTTTCTACATGAGATATGGAAGAAAAATGAATAGTTCGACAGGGCATTTGACTTCCCTCAGATTTATCCCTCCTTCCTCAGGTGCTGTTGCTTTATAATGGAAATGTAATAGCTCATACTGGTTGACATCAGTAGCACCACTCTCTAGCTTCCTCTCCTTGCCGTTGAGTATGAAATAGTACACAACAAAACTGGCGACGAGATGTTTTCGTTTACATGTTTGGCAGTCATCAAGTTTTAATGACTTCTTACTTTACTGTCGTCTTTTTGATTGTCTTTATCTGTTATGGGCTTGTATTCTGTGTTCTGTGCCCCCTGTGTTTGTTTTGCTTGTACCTTGTATGTTCTAAGTTCTGAGGTTATTGCTTTAGCACCCCATTTTTCTGTGCTTTCCGCATCTTTTCTTGTGCTTACCATACAGTATGTTCGTTCGGAGTGGGACCCGAGACGACAATGTCATCTAAATAGTTCTCACAAAGAGAACCTTTTGCAGGTAGCTGCTCCGGAAAGCGCTGAAATATAGCGGGTGCAAAAGCACTGCCAAATGGCCATCTCAGTAATTTGAAGAGACCCAGATGAGTATTAATGACAAAGCCCCTCTGGTTAGCCATGCGGTCTAACGCACTGCTTTCCGGGCGGGATGGCGTGCCGGTCGCCGGCACGAATCCGCCAGGCGGATTAATGTCGAGGTCTGGTATGCCGGCCAGTCTGTGGATGGCTTTTAAGGCGGTTTCCCATCTACCTCGGCGAATGCGGGCTGGTTCCCCTCATTCCGCCTCAATTACACTATGTCGGCGATTGCTGCGCATTGTCTCCAAGTACGTGTACTCCATAATTACTCCACCACGCAAACACTGGGTTTATACTCGTCTGGTGTGAGACGCTCCAGGGGCGGGGGATCGGTCGGTCCACAGGGGCCGAACAGCACAATAACGTTGGGTTTGGTGTAGGGCGGCGGTAGGGTCAGTGGACTGCTGCAGCCTGTTGTGGGGTTGTGAACCACAGAGGCCTACGGCGGCGATGCAGTCTCTCCGTCGTTTCTAGATCCCCAGTTCCATACAATACAATTAATGACAATTACCTGTTGCAGCTGATCAATACCAAAATGAGATCGCTTATCAGCCCATCTCTAAGCATACCAAGACAGATGACCTTTCTCGCCGCTCTATTGGCCAACATTCAGCATCTGACGAGTCCTCAGCATCTTCTTGCTAACTGACTCTCAAGACACAAATGTTTTCCATAGCTTTCCGCTGGCCGGGGTGACCGAGCGGTTCTAGGCGCTTGAGTCTGTAACCGCGCGACCGCTACGGTCGCAGGTTCGAATCCTGCCTCGGGCATGGATGTGTGTGATGTCCTTAGGTTAGTTAGGTTTAAGTAGTTCTAAGTTCTAGGGGACTGATGACCTCATATGTTAAGTCCCATAGTGCTCAGAACCATTTGAACCAAGCCACAGCTTTCCGCTTCATCACTGGTATCTTAGCCAGGGCTGCCTGATCTGCAAATTCTATTGCACCACATCTGCACTGGTTGGTCGTGTTCAGCCAGACAGATTCGTAGCTCTGTGATTTGCTGATATCTTGCCCATGAGCAAGCACCTGCAGTTCATCAAGGTAATATTTTGCTTTTTACCAATAATGACCAATACAATGGGGCGGTTCCCCAGGCTCTCCAGCATAACATTCTGCTTTTACTACACCAGAGTCGCTGGAGTGCCATTGACACCAAGCAGTTGGTGAGACATCATGGTACTTGGCACAGTCTCAACGTGCATATTGAACAGTTGACTTCTCAGTGCCAAACCTGTGCTGAACATCAGTCATTTCTGCCACAGCAGTCCTTTGAATGAGGTTGGAGTTTATTTGGTGGAAGAGACCACACAGCGAGGTCATTGGTCTCATCGGATTAGGGGAGGATGGTGAAGGAAGTCAGCCAGACCCTTTCAAAGGAACCATCCCGGAATCTGCCTGAAGCGATTTAGGGAAATCACGGAAAACCTAAATCAGGGTTGCCGCACACGGGATTGAACCGTGGTCCTCCTGAATGTGAGTCCAGTGTGCTAACCACTCCGCTACCTCGCCCAGTGTTCTTTGAATGGCCCAAAATTCAAGCACACAGGAAACGTTCGCACTTGGATTTCATGGGTCAGCATTAAAGCTTTCTGAAAATTTCCGTCCATTGTCCGTACAGTCTACTAAGGCCCGTTCTACAATCCAGGACTTGTCACCAGTCTTTTTCCTGAAGGGATTGCCTGAAGTTATAGTGATTGACAATGGACCTCAGTTTCTTGCTGCCGAATTTGAGCAGTTTTTCAGTGCCTCGAGCATCAGCCACATAATCAGTGCACCATTCCATCTGCAATCCAACAGCGAAGCTGGAGGCTATTTATAAACATGTAAGCAACAAATGGACAAACTCCATGCTTCCCACACATTGTATCAAGCCCAGCTGCTCGTCTTGTCTTCCTACTGCTCCCAACCAAACAACGAACCCTCGCTGGTTTTGTTGTTATATGGATGGCGCCACTGCACCGTGTTTCAGTTGCTGCACCCAACCCAGCATCCAATTAGGTAAAGTAAGACAGTAACGATTTCATCTTTTAAAGATTCTCGTATGGTGGACAGAGGTACTGGAGCGAGGCACCATTGTAGGATTTCTTGAACATTCTATGTGTTTACTACAGGGACTGAGAGGATTACTAAGACGTCTCCAGAATCAAATTCGTCCACGTGAATTGTGTGATACTACCACATGCTTTCAGATTATATTCCTGCCTAAATGTGCATCCAGCTCCCAAGGGTCCCGCACCTTCATATCTGATCCTGGACACAATGGAAGTCAATGCTCTTTCATGGTCATCACCTTCTCGACAGACACCATTGCCTGGGGATGGGCTCCTCTTCCCGGCGGCTGTGCTATAATCCACCTAGGATCGTCTGCAATTCTCAACCCGTCTGTGTCTTCGTTTGCTGTTCCACTTCTGGATGTGAGTGTAAGCCCACAACCCCGTTTTGTAGCAGGTGTTACCGTTTAGGTTCATAGCGTATTCTGGTGAATGGGCAGTAGCTTAGCATCAGCCTTCATTTCGGCTTCTGTCTCCTCATTGCCACACCTGTATACAGCCCTACCCCCCATGTCGTTCGCCCACTGACACCACAAAGCGATCGTGAGGAGGTTTGGGGCAGAGAGGGGGGATGTGGTTTCACAGATATCACCCTCAATAAAGTCTCTCACAGTTGGCAACGCAGACGTTTCTGACAGACGCCTACTGGGTTGGATGGGGCCCATCAGAACAATGATGCATTCCTGTTGATCTTTGCTTTCAGCACCTCCGACTACGAGTGCCCCTGCGATATTCTACTGTCGGGGGCAGCTACAGAGCCCACTCCCATTCGCAGTCTTCGACAGTTTTCTGTCTGAGTCGGTCTTCAACAGTTTGCTTGTGCATTAGTAATGGGAGCCTCACATGCACAGCGTTCTTCTGGTTTTTGTAATAGACCGCTTTTGTAATAACCACTGTGTGGCCCACCTCTCCTTGCGATTGTGTACGAAGAAGTACCCAACAACTGCAACCTTCCAGGTGCATGGTCTGCAAGATCACCTCATTAGTATCCATGTGTTTTTTGGCATTGGGTATATCTACGGAAATGCTGTTTCTAACTGATCTGAAGGCCAATATACAGTAACAAGTCCCTCGTATTCCATCAGAACTGCTGCGAGCAACTGTCGTTAACGTCGTTTTACAGATGCATCATCTCACTAACGTCTCATGTGCCCTAATTTAAGAAATTTTGTAAGCAGCAGTTTAGAGCGAAATCAACATTATGTCTTTCTCACTTGTCTGACCGTTTCTCCTCATCTCCCGTACATAACCATTCCATATGGAAACATTTCCGTACGGCTGTCTTGTATTCACAGCGCCAGCTTTGAACCCATACGCCAAAACTCGAACTAATTCTTTCTAGCGTAACTCTATGCCACTTTAATGCGTTAATAAATCTATCAAGTTTCACTGCCATACGATAGTTACAGCCCACACTGAACCCAAAGAGTAGCTGTTAGCTATAGCCATTAGCTATAGCCACCAGATACCAAAAGTATAACTCCTAAACTCTAATTATTTTTTTTGAAGTTGGTGAATGGATCTGCATTCCCTGGAAAACACTAAGAGTGGAGTTAGTAGGTTATTGAACTGTTCAGCTAAGATCACAATTACTGAAATCTAAATTCAGTGAGACACATTCTGAATATGGATCGTCTGGGGAAACTTGGCTGTATTAGTTTCGTGATGAAATTCCTGTCGGTACAGTTAGTGGTGGTAATTCACTTTCATAAAAAATTCTAATGCGCCCTTTAAGAAGAAATTTTACATTAATTTAGAAACAGCTGACGTAAACACACTGTCACATTTCTCAAAATCTACTAAGTATGAAACAGTACTATAAGAGTGAAATGAAAACTTCTCACCGAAACACGTAATTGTTAAATCTTAATTACCATCATTTTAAACTGAAGTACAATTTGGTGTAACCAACATGTCAAGCATCGAGAAATTATGTATATCGCCATTCCCTCATGGTTAGCTAGCTTGGACTGTAAAGCTACTGAAAAGGATGTCACCGAGAAAAGGTGGAGAGTCTGAAGGCAGAAACGCCTGCATCTTAGACGAGGACAAGCCGTAGATATTTCAAATACTGAACTAGAACCAAAGAGTAGTGGAATTATTGTTTGTTTCTGTATAATACACTCATAACAGAGACATTCTCAGCACAGTTAAGGGGAAACTATACCGATGTTTATAAAAGCAACTGCAGAATTTGTGTGAAAGATGTGTAAGAGGCAGTAAAATAAAAACTTAGTCAATGGAAAAAAGCAAGTAAACTGTTTATTATTTCGAAAGTAATCGTCATAACTATTAATACATGTATCCCGCTGTGATACAAGAAGGTCCATGGAAAAATGTGGTTGCCTACGGAACGGAACCATGGTTGTATGCTGGCGTGCACCTCTTCATTAGAAGCATCTCGGACACCCACAAGTTTCCCAGGTTGTACTGCCTACGTTGCTGAAGTTTCGCTGGCAAATCCTCACACATCCTCCACACAGTCCCACGTCTCCCCATGTGATTTTTGTTATTTTGGAGCCCTCTAGAAAGACATTCGTGGTCGTCGATTCGCTTCGGAGAAGGAGGTGCAGGCCTGGGTACAAGCATGGTTCTGTAGGCAACTGCAAACACTTTTCTTGGAGGCATGACATCTTTGTCTCACAGTACTGGAAATATATTAATAGTTACGGCGATGAATTTTGAAACAATAAACAGTTTACTTTTGTTTCCATGTGTCCCATTTTCATTTACTAACCCTTATACATAAGATACTTGCAATTAGAATGCTGAAATTACATACAGAGGGCTATCACGGATTCTACCCCGTTAATAGTTGCGTATTAAATATTTCTAATTAATTTTCATAGAGTTTGCCCACGAGAGTTTGCTGCGTAAGAGGCTTTGAAAACCACTCAGAGATGAAATACGAAATGCGCAGGCATCTGTTCTTATTGAACGTCAATTATTAATGTTAATCTGAGTCCTGCAACAGCCATTTTAATGAGACTTTTGGTTCAACTGTAAATGACTGAGAGTATTTAGATAATATCGTCATATCGGGAACTCTGTTACTCAAAAGGATTAGAATACCCCGTTACCGATATGGAAACGCCAACATTCCTACGCTAATACTAATATAAAGCGAAGCCGTAACACACAATTATTTCTAAAATAACTAAAAAATTGTAATATATTGTAATTTATCTGTGAGTACTCCAAAAGGAAAATTTAGAAAAAAAAATGTTTCCTAGTTCCTACAATAGTATGAATTGAACAGAGGTAAGCGTATTTCAGAAGTAAATTTTTCACATTAAAAATGTTCTTGCTAGGATAAAAATACAGGATTTAGAAACATGCCTACATTTTGAATCAAATACTACATTTCATTTTACCTTTCATCTTTGAACTTTTTAATCAGATTTTTGTCCAAGCAGTCTAAGTGATATAGAATACATATTCATCCAATATTTTTTAGGAAAACTTGTTTTTGGGGCAACATCTTGAATTCAATCAAACATCCTATTTAGGGAGTTTGTGATCACGCATACACAGGCGTTCAGGGGATTATTTGTGTTCTGAAACTTGCATCTAAGGAAATAATCTTCGTTTCATTTCTCTATTGCCTCTAATCTATGGGCACCATTTTTATTCGTTCCTACACATCGTGTGTAGATGTTAGTTATTCACTAAAATTTTTGGGAAAGTTAATTCCACTCCATTAGTTTGTTTTATGAGTTGAGGAAGTGGAAAATATGACTGACTCTTTCGAAAGGTATTTATTTTATTGGAGTAGTAAGTACTGTACGATAAGTAGAATTACTCAGCTTATCTGAGTCCAATTCTGTGGTCATGCTCAGACAGTGTATATTATAGTTCGGAAAATATTATATTTGTTTGTTGGTGTAATCTAAGCTACAAAGTGTTATGGCTGGATAAATTTCTGTTTATTCAGCCTTTTCAAGAAGTCTGATTATTGTATTGGCCACTGATTTTTTGTTACAAGTTTTTGAAATAAAGGAATCATTGGGCACCATTTTTATTCGTTCCTACACATCGTGTGTAGATAGTAATATCAAACAACTTTTTTTTTATTTTATCGAAACAAGTAGCATTCGTCTTCATGAAGTTACCACGATTGTTCTTTATAAGCAAGTGTCCACATTCATTCTCTAAATCAGTTTCCTCTATTTCCATACGACCGGTTTTATGAGAAAAAAATATTTTTTATCAACGATTCGTTCAAAATGTAATTAGAAATTTTGTAAAGAATCATCATACTTGAGAGAATAGTTATAATACAGGTTTGTGTAATATAGCACATGTTACAGCTACAGAGTAACCTGTCGAATGTGGTACTGAAAGTTCTACGTCAGTAACTAGCCCCACACTAGGTTTCTGCGATTATATAAATAATTTGTAAGACACCCAGCTGGTGCAACACCTACTGCACTGCTGTCTGGTTTCTGTACAGTTCGTAGGTAACCTACAGTTCTCCATATTTTATCTACAGTAAGTTCCTAATTTCAAAGGGTTGTTCAAAGTGAAAATTGTAAGAGGCCTGGTCTATAGTCTACAAATTTGTTAAGCATAAATGTATTAAATAAGAAATTAATATATACTTAAAAGGCACGAAACACAGTGAACAAAGACATGATTCAAATGTCAGTTGGTTAGCATCAATTACATGCTTCTCCATTGCAAGTAAAACTTATTTTCTGCAATTGGTTACACATTAACATCCTTGTTCGGTGGTGTGCCTGGTAGTCCAAAGAAAGAAACGTGTTTGCACACAGGTACGAGTTGGGGGACTCTCTGCTGGAGGCGATACACTCGTTTTTCCGTGGCCCTTTAATCTCGGCAGTCTTTGTTAATTATTGAGACCCGCTGGCTGGAGTAATGGTCTCACGGCAGCACGAGCCCAGTGTTGCCAGCTTCGCATTCTACGTTATAATCAGCAAATCTTCTCTCACATGCGGTCTAAAGGAATTTAATTACGACTCGTCAGTTGTAGTTGAACGGCATTACTTGATAGAGCTTTACATTGGATTTAATATGAGTTGCATGAAAATTTCATATCAGGTACTCGTTTCCAGAATATTTGTTTTTATAGTAGTCCCTTATTGATACAGAGCAGCTATACGATTCGGGGTGGTTTTTAGCCTGGAGACGCAGAGTTTGTTCATTATCGCCTTTCTTCACTGTGTTACTTGCAGTAGGGCTGTTTGTATTTAATGGTGGAATCGACTGACTGACTCGAGTTGAAATTACTTTTATACAAGTATTTCCCACTTGGAGAGAAATCAGACTTATTTAAAAAAAAAAAAAAAACGACGTGCCAAAATAAGTGAACTCGTAAATTGCATAGCAATGAATTGTTAACAAAACCCAAATCCCTTAAGATTTAAATTTATTTAGTACCACAATAAAACAACCACAACGAGTTTAGACAGTCCTCTACCAGTGTATACTGAGTTTAAAAATGAAATACTTAAAGGAAATTATAACAAAATCCACTGAAATGACAATCAGTTGTTTACCCAAGATTCAAATTAATAAAAATTTATATAAATTTTTAAAAACATCATTAAGAAATACCGCAAAAAACATAAGTCGGTTAAAGCAGCTTCAGCAAAATCTAAATTTATATAAACTACAATTATCAAGACAACTGCTTTTCCCCCATGTAGTCCACGGCCCGTAGCCGTTACATTCTCCCACACATTTTATTTATTTATTTATTGTTCCGTGGGACCAAATTAAGGAGAAGTCTCCATGGTCATGGAACGAGTCAATACATGAAATTATAACACGATATTAGAAACAGATAAAATGAAATATAAAAAAACATTCCGGTGACAAGTCGTAAGTTTAAATGAAGAAAATCAACAATTTAACACTGGAATTTGCTTAATTTTTTAGCTCTTCCAGGAGCTCCTCGACAGAATAGAAGGAGTGAGCCATGAGGAAACTCTTCAGTTTAGACTTAAAATAGTTTGGGCTACTGCTAAGATTTTTGAGTTCTTGTGGTAGCTCATTGAAAATGGATGCAGCAGAATACTGCACTCCTTTCTGCACAAGAGTCAAGGAAGTGCATTCTACATGCGGATTTGATTTCTGCCTAGTATTAACTGAGTGAAAGCTGCTAACTCTTGGGATTAGGCTAATATTGCTAACAACAAACGACATTAAAGAAAATACAGGGTGTTTCAAAAATGACCGGTATATTTGAAACGGCAATAAAAACTAAACGAGCAGCGATAGAAATACACCGTTTGTTGCAATATGCTTGGGACAACATTACATTTTCAGGCGGACAAACTTTCGAAATTACAGTAGTTACAATTTTCAACAACAGATGGCGCTGCAAGTGATGTGAAAGATATAGAAGACAACGCAGTCTGTGGGTGCGCCATTCTGTACGTCGTCTTTCTGCTGTAAGCGTGTGCTGTTCACAACGTGCAAGTGTGCTGTAGACAACATGGTTTATTCCTTAGAAAAGAGGATTTTTCTGGTGTTGGAATTCCACTGCCTAGAACACAGTGTTTTTGCAACAAGACGAAGTTTTCAACGGAGGTTTAATGTAACCAAAGGACCGAAAAGCGATACAATAAAGGATCTGTTTGAAAAATTTCAACGGACTGGGAACGTGACGGATGAACGTGCTGGAAAGGTAGGGCGACCGAGTACGGCACCACAGAGGGCAACGCGCAGCTAGTGCAGCAGGTGATCCAACAGCGGCCTCGGGTTTCCGTTCGCCGTGTTGCAGCTGCGGTCCAAATGACGCCAACGTCCACGTATCGTCTCATGCGCCAGAGTTTATACCTCTATCCATACAAAATTCAAACGCGGCAACCCCTCAGCGCCGCTACCATTGCTGCACGAGAGACATTCGCTAACGATATAGTGCACAGGATTGATGACGGCGATATGCATGTGGGCAGCATTTGGTTTACTGACGAAGCTTATTTTTACCTGGACGGCTTCGTCAATAAACAGAACTGGCGCATATGGGGAACCGAAAAGCCCCATGTTGCAGTCCCATCGTCCCTGCATCCTCAAAAAGTACTGGTCTGGGCCGCCATTTCTTCCAAAGGAATCATTGGCCCATTTTTCAGATCCGAAACGATTACTGCATCACGCTATCTGGACATTCTTCGTGAATTTGTGGTGGTACAAACTGCCTTAGACGACACTGCGAACACCTCGTGGTTTATGCAAGATGGTGCCCAGCCACATCGCACGGCCGACGTCTTTAATTTCCTGAATGAATATTTCGATGATCGTGTGATTGCTTTGGGCTATCCGAAACATACAGGAGGCGGCGTGGATTGGCCTCCCTATTCGCCAGACATGAACCCCTGTGACTTCTTTCGGTGGGGACACTTGAAAGACCAGGTGTACCGCCAGAATCCAAACAATTGAACAGCTGAAGCATTACATCTCATCTGCATGTGAAGCCATTCCGCCAGACACGTTGTCAAAGGTTTCGGGTAATTTCATTCAGAGACTACGCCATATTATTGCTACGCATGGTGGATATGTGGAAAATATCGTACTATAGATTTTCCCAGACCGCAGCGCCATCTGTTGTTGAAAATTGTAACTACTGTAATTTCGAAAGTTTGTCTGCCCGAAAATGTACTGTTGTCCCAAGCATATTGCAACAAACGGTGTATTTCTATCGCTGCTCGTTTAGTTTTTATTGCCGTTTCAAATATACCGGTCATTTTTGAAACACCCTGTATATACTGTGAGGGCAATGTTAGAATTCCCAGATTTTGAATAGGGGTCGACAAGACGTTCTCGAACTTACACCACATATAGCTCGAACAGCCCGTTTTTGGGCCAAAAATACCCTTTTTGAATCAGAAGAATTACCCCAAAAAATAATACCATACGACATAAGCGTATGAAAATATGCGAAGTAGACTACTTTTCGTGTTGAAGTGTCACTTATTTCAGATACTGTTCTAATGGTAAATAAAGCAGCATTTAGCTTCTGAACAAGATACTGGACATGGGCTTTCCACAAGAGCTTACTATCTATCCGAACGCCTAGGAACTTGAACTGTTCCGTCTCGCTTATAATATGCCTATTCTGTCTGATGAAAATATCGGTTCTTGTTGAATTGTGAGTTTGAAACTGTAAAAACTGAGTCTTACTGTGATTTAGCATCAAATTATTTTCCACAAACCATGAACTTATTTCATGAACTACATTATTTGTTACTGTTTCAATATTACACACAAGATCCTTCACTATCAAGCTGGTGTCATCAGCAAACAGAAATATTTTTGAATCACCTGTAATACTAGAAGGCATATCTTTTATATAAATAAGAAACAGCAGTGGCCCCAGCACCGACCCTTGGGGAACGCCCCACTTAACAGTGCCCCATTGAGACTGAACATCACTACCACTCTCAATATTGCGGAGAATTACCCTCTGCTTTCTGTTCTTAAAGTAAGAGGAGAACCAATTGTAAGCTACTCCCCTTACTCCATAATGGTCCAACTTCTGCAGTAATATTTTGTGGTCAACACAGTCAAAAGCCTTCGTTAAATCAAAGAAAACACCTAGCGTTCGCAACCTTTTATTTAATCCGTCCAAAACCTCACAGAGAAAAGAGAATATAGCATTTTCAGTTGTTAAACCATTTCTAAAACCAAACAACATTTGACAGCTAATTATGTGAATTTAAATGCTCCAGTAACCTTGTATATACAACCTTCTCGATAACTTTAGCAAACACCGATGGCATAGAAATAGGTCTAAAATTGTCAACATTATCAATGTCTCCCTTTTTATAAAGTGGCTTCACTACCGAGTACTTTAATCGGTCAGGAAACCGACCACTCCTAAAGGAAAAGTTACAGATATGGCTGAGAACTGGGCTAACATACATAGAACAATACTTCAGTATTCTGCTAGATACCCCGTCATATCCATGAGAGTTCTTGGTCTTTAGTGATTTAATTATTAACTCAGTCTCCCTCTTGTCAGTATCATGGAGGAGCATTTCAGATAAGTCTCGGAACACTTTTTTCTAAGAGCGCTATATGATTCCCTGTTGGGACTAGGTTTCTATTTAGTTCACCTGCTATATTCAGAAAGTGATTATTAAATACTGTACATATATGCGACTTATCAGTAACACGGACATTCCCAGTACGCACTGATTCTATATCCTCGAGCTGTCTCTGCAGACCAGCATCTTCCTTTACGACTGACCATATGGTTTTAATTTTATCCTGAGACTTAGCTATTCTATCTGCATACCACATACACACCCAGGCAACCTCACGCGGGTAGCGCGTACCAGCCAGCACCAACCAATAATAATGGAAACAGGCATTCAGTTTCCATTGGTAATTTCCATATCCCGCACACACTGGAACTTTGAGAAAAGAAGCTGAAAGTTTTAATTTCAATTTTTAGGTCGGATAACGAGTGACAAAAAATATTTTTTCTCATAATGTATCTTGGTATAGAACATTAACCACCTCAGCATCTAAAAATAGAATGACATACGCCAGAATAACTTGAAAAAGTTCAGTATAAGAAACAGACAACAACCTTTTCTTATTATCTTAAGAAACCTATGCTTCACCTGAAACTTCGTGGCAGATGAAACTGTGTGCCGGACCGAGACTCGAACTCTATTGTCCACGTCCATAAATGCGGAACCGTTAATCTTAATGTATAAAAACAATTGGCCATGCGCGACTAGGACCCGCGCACTTAGTGTTCCGTACAAAATTAATTGTGTGTTTAGACAGTCCATCCGTTCTGGGAATCAAGAATGTGGACAATTTTTGCCTGTTATCCACGTCCTTACTGACAAGATAACGGCCCCAGGAGTCCAAGAATTTTAAGAAAGTTTTAATTTCAAGTTTTAAATCGGATAACGAGTGACAAAAAATATTTTTTCACATGATATTTTTTGTTTCACGCATTTTGGTTTCTTATACTGTCAAGGTCAGCCTCTGTTTAATGTGGGTGACGTTCATCAGCCATCCGTTCACATCTTCCTTCCACCTATATTTTCCGTCCCGCTCGACGGTTAAGCAGTTACCGTTTCCCTTTCGTAGTATGATTTGAAGCTGAATCTCGGTTGGCCGCTGAACTTCTTTACAATCAGATGTTTATGGCGGTAGCCGCCTTGGCCAGTTACCTTACTATTTCTTAGCGACTTATCACATTTATTTTGTCTATCAAGACCCTGTTCACCTAATTTGTAAAATTCCTTTCCTGAAAAGTGTTAACAAAAATCTTGATACGAATGATGTTCAGTCCTCATATGGCTCGGTCCTTTAACACCCAGGCAACCTCACGCGGGTAGCGCGTACCAGTCAGCACCAACCAATAATACTGGAAACAGGCATTCAGTTTCCATTGGTAATTTCCATTTCCCGCACACACTGGAACTTTGAGAAAAGAAGCTGAGCCGACTTCTCTGAAAACCTTGACAGGATCTTGAATTTGATTCCTTCTGAGAACACTAACTGAAATATTTGCCAGGCAGTACTATGTGTAGCAAGAGCATACTGAATGGAGTACATTCCTGCGTGGTCTCAGGTCAGTGACAAACTGCATGAGCTTCTCAACGGGAGAACACGAAATAGCAGACCAACTTGTGCACAGTATTGACCCTTCGCGCCGCCAGAAATAGCTGGACACTGCTGAAAATTTTAATCCCACACAATCAAGTGGATAAATGTGATCTCTCATATGTAAAGAGGGAGGAGGAAATGAAATAACATGCAACGATTACCTCACTTTTCCGATACAGTTGCTGCACACATCGGTTCAACATCTAAACCATCCGCTGCTCGACCTGACACCAAACAAGTGAAGCGTGAACTGCGAACCATGATGGCACGTTGTTCGCATCATAGCCCATATTCTTTCCCACTCAATCTTCAAGGGATTTTAAAGGATTCACGTGACATTAAGCTCTAGGTTTCGATGGTACAAACACATAATTACTTTCCATTGTGGTAAATGCGCTAAGATATGCTAGTCCAATTTTTCTCCTGTCTTCTACAAACAGGATTCATTCCACGTGTTATAAAACAGGCAAAGATCATTGGTATCTTAAAACCAGAGAAACACATCATCTAACGTCTAAGTCACCATCCTATTATAGTGTTGCCTGTGAAGTACATATTACTTGTATAAAAGAATATGTATCGAGATACTTGGAAAGTTTCCTGTTGTATAGGCCGGATTTCGATCAGACCGTAGTTACGTGGCTCAAGAACTTTCATTGACAACGTACACAGAAGCTGATTTCCAAAAACAACTACTTATTAATCTGTCTTCACCTGACAATAAACGTATTTCTATCAGTTGCTCCGTGTAATATTCTGCAAAAGAATAGCACTTCTTCACAATATGTTGACTGACAGACCATTTCAAGCAATAATAGGCACCAAGAAAGTGTCGGTATAACTTCGTGAAATACTCTTTACTTGATTCTTGTGACGTAGTAGGTTAGAGAGGGTGCGAATCGCCTGCTCCAACCCGAGAAGGTCTGATAGCCTTGACAACCACGGACTTGAAAGAGGTCGCTGAATGCAAGAGGCATCTACCAATCATAGTGTTACCAATAATGTTTCTTTACCCGCCCGTACACACAGAGCATTTATAACAGATCTGTTTTTGACAAACTACCTGGCTCAGTGCACAAAAGGCCTTCCATTCCGTATGGAGCTAAACAAACATCCTGTAGACCACAGTAAACAAGCCGGCCCCGGTGGTCTAGCGGTTCTGGCGCTGCAGTCCGGAACCGCGGGACTGCTACGGTCGCAGGTTCGAATCCTGCCTCGGGCATGGGTGTGTGTGATGTCCTTAGGTTGGATAGGTTTAAGGAGTTCTAAGTTCTAGGGGACTTATGACCTAAGATGTTGAGTCCCATAGTGCTCAGAGCCATTTGAGCCACAGTAAACAAATAATGAGATGCGATGAACCAGCTCATACAAAACGCCAGTTCTCCTTAAGAAGTACCGTAGAGAAAGAGTAAAACTTAGGTTGTCTTCTTCCGACGCCGAATTAGAGGCTCGAATGATATGGTTATTATTGAAAGGAAAAGTGATTGTTAAAGTGCATAACATTTATCGGGCTGTTGTACGAATGACAAAACTGGCAAAGTCCCAACAAGCGTCTCCAAAATGTCGCGAGGAAATGGAATGGTGAAAAATCTCTTAGAATATCATTCAGAACATTTATGATGTTTTCACTGACACATAATGACTAATAACGTATTAGGTTATTTGTGTTATTACACAGACTGTGAAATCTGAAATAGTATATAGACTTGGAGACTCTCCTGAAAGAGCGTTATTAATGAATGACAGGAGCTGGAGAGCTTACGTTTAACGTGTTCTTGGCGTACAGTGATCATGAGGTCATTAAATTCAACTCTAAAGGTTATAAGTCAAATTTCACATAATTATTGTTTATTGATTATACTACTTTCGACCTGTAAGTCATTTTCAGTCGTCTGTGATGTACATTGAAGCGCCATAGAAACTGCTCTAGGCGTGCGTATTCATGTACAGAGATACATAAACCAGCAAAATACGGCGTTGCAGTAGGCAGCGCCTGTATAAGACAACAAGTGTCTGGCACTGTTGTCAGATCGGATACTGCTGCTAAAATGGCAGGTTATCAAGATTTAAGTGAGTTTCAATTTGGTGTTATTGTCGGCGCACGAGCGCTTGGACATAGCACCTCCGAGGTAGCGAGGAAGTCAGGATTTTTCCCTACGACCATTTAACGTGTGTACTGTGAATACCAGGAATCCGGTAAAACATCAAATCCCCGACACTGCTGCGGCCGGAAAAAGATCCTGCAAGTACGGCACCAACGACGACTGAAGAGAATAGTTCAACGTGACAGAAGTGCAACCCTTCTTCAAATTATTGCAGATTTCAATGCTGGGCCATCCACAAGCGTCAGCGTGCGAACCACTCAACGAAACATCATAGATATCGGTTTTCGGAGCCGAAGGCCCACTGGTGTATCCTTGATGACTACACGACACAAATCTTCACACCTCCCGTTGGCCTATCAACACCGTCATTGGACTGTTGATGACTGGAAACATGTTGGCTGGTCAGACGAGTCTCGTTTCAGATTTTATCGAAGGGACTGACGTGTACCGGTATGGAGACAACCTCATGAATCCATGGATCTTGCACGCCAGCAGGGGAGTGTTCAAGCTGATGGATGCTCTGAAATCGTGTGGGACGTGTGCAGTTGCGACCCCTGATACGTCTGGATACGACTCTGACAGATGACACGTACGTAAGCATCCTGTCTGATCACCTGCATCCATACATGTCCATTGTGCATTCCGATGGACTTGGGCTACTTCAGCAGGACAATGCGCCACCCCACACGTCCAGAATGCCTACAGAGCGGCTCCAGGAGTGCTCTTCTGGGCTTAACTGCTTCCGCTGTCCACCGAACTCCCCATAGATGAACATTATTGAACATTTATGGAAATCCTTTCAACGTGCTGTTCCCTGCAGGATTCATGGTATCAGTTCCCTCGAGCACTACTTAATCGAGTCCATGCCACGTCATGATGTGGCACTTCTACGAGCTCGCGAGGGCGTACACGATATTAGGCTGGTGTACCAGTTTCTTTGGTTCTTCGGTGTAGAACGTAGTGGATAACAGAGAAATGCGACGTTTTGAATATGAGAAGCCATATCTAGTCCTAGTTATTGACGAAATTCTGAGAACGAGACGATCTACAGAGGAGTCTTAGAGCTCTTCTTTCAGGAATCTGCTGTTTCTTTAGTTGTCTT
The DNA here is from genome assembly GCF_023898315.1 of Schistocerca nitens. Taxonomy (NCBI): domain Eukaryota; kingdom Metazoa; phylum Arthropoda; class Insecta; order Orthoptera; family Acrididae; genus Schistocerca; species Schistocerca nitens. The sequence continues at coordinate 374,727,716 of NC_064621.1, forward strand.
TCACTTAATGGCTGAGTAAAGGATAAATAAAACCAATAATCTCTCATGCACTCTCTGAGACCGTCTCAATAGCATTGTGGTGGTGACTTTGAAGAAGACGTCCTTCATCATGTAAATGAGAACCCATCAACAAGTACCCGAAACTTTGTCCGTGTCAATGGCTCCCGTATAATTCAAAGATCAGACACTATTGCCTCCACCGTGAGATTTGAAAGCGATGCGATCCTGAAACTCATTTTACGCACGAATGGTATACACTCTAAAAAAACGAAAAAAATACATGTAAAGACATACAAAATAGGAGCACAGTCGGTAGAGCACTTGCCCGCAAAATTCAAAGGTCCCAAGTTCGAGTATCGGTGTGGTAAAAAGTTTTAATCTCCCAGGAAATTTCATATCATCGCACACTCCGCTGCACAGTGAAAATTTCGTTCTGAAAATGGTTACAGTTTCGGAGCAAATAGAAGATTTATTTACGAGAAATATTTTCACAAATCAAGAATGTGCTGGCGTAAGCTGTCGCCAGCACACCAGGTGACGAAGAGGTTCGAGAAGATCGATAGTAGTCGCAAGCAACGCGCCTGTCAGGAGAGAGGCCAAATAGAGAGTCGCAGGAAACGTGCTGCCAGCGCCCTCTCGACCGCCAGTATTTAGACAGCCGCCTCGGACCGGAATATCCCGTCAGCCATCCAGTGAGTCAACGAGTCGTGTCATCAGTCGCAGCCCAGTGAGAGTCGCAGTCGCAGTTAGCTCAGCCTCTAGCTCAGGGTCAGGCAGCACATAGCGACAAGAGCAGTGTATATAGCGGGAGTTGCACATCTCCAGCAGTGAGGCTAACGTGGGCTGTTATGGAAGAGTTTGTACCACGACGCCTGGACTATCTTAAGTAACTTCTTGTTCGTGTGAATAGAGGACCCGGTTAATACATGTGTGCCGTTTGTGTTATAAAAAGAGGATACCAGCCACCATACAACATCCTCTCCTTGCTTCCCATGTACAAGCCTATAGTGACAACGAAACAACACAAAAAGCAAGTCAATAACCCACACGTCCATTTCTGGCCCTTATGCAAGCAGTTATTCGGCTTGGCATTGTTGGAAGTCCTCCTGAGGGATATGGCGCAACATTATGTCCAACCTGCACTTTAGATCGTCAAAATTCCGAGCTGGTCAGAGGGACCCGTGCATAATGCTCCAAATGTTCTCAATTGTGCAGAGATCCGGTGAACTTACGGGCCAAAGTGCGGACTGGCAAGTATGAAAAAAACTCTCGCAGTGTGTGGGTGGGAATTATCTTCTTGAAATGCAAGTCCAGTATGGCTTGTCATGAAGGGCAGCAAAACGAGTCATAGAATACTGTCGCCCTACCGCTTTTACTATAAGTGAGCCACGTATGACAACAATGAAATGAAGTGGCACCCCGTACCATGGCTCCTGGTTGTCGAACCATGTGGCTGGTGACAATCAAATTGGTGAAACTTCCTGGCAGATTAAAACTGTGTGCCCGACCGAGACTCGAACTCGGGACCTTTGCCTTTCGCGGGCAAGTGCTCTACCATCTGAGCTACCGAAGCACGACTCACGCCCGGTACTCACAGCTTTACTTCTGCCAGTATCTCGTCTTCTACCTTCCAAACTTTACAGAAGCTCTCCTGCGAACCTAGCAGAACTAGCACTCCTGAAAGAAAGGATATTGCGGAGACATGGCTTAGCCACAGCCTGGGGGAGGTTTCCAGAATGAGATTTTCACTCTGCAGCGGAGTGTGCGCTGATATGAAACTTCCTGGCAGATTAAAACTGTGTTCCCGACCGAGACTCGAACTCGGGACCTTTGCCTTTCGCGGGCAAGTGCTCTACCATCTGAGCTACCGAAGCACGACTCACGCCCGGTACTCACAGCTCAGATGGTAGAGCACTTGCCCGCGAAAGGCAAAGGTCCCGAGTTCGAGTCTCGGTCGGGCACACAGTTTTAATCTGCCAGGAAGTTTCATATCAGCGCGCACTCCGCTGCAGAGTGGAAATCTCATTCTGGCAATCAAATTGGTGTCTCACTGGTGTAGGGTGCGTCTTCGCTGATCATCGGGGCTCCATTCGAAGCGGGACTTATCAGACAATTCTAGTCGAGTCATTGAGATTCCAGATCGAGGATGTGTCTGGTGAGGACCCAGACAGCAGTGGGATAACAACTTGACTGTCGCCTGCCATACGGAGCGACAACAAGGCGTCATGGGGAAGGAGCGCCATTTAATTTCGTAGCAGGAGCCCTTTGGTTGTCATCCGAAGCACCCTTCCTGCACACCGGTACGTCGACGATATTTAATATTCCATTTTGCTGCCCTTCATGATAAGACATCCTGGGTTTACATTTCAAGAAAATAATGCCCACCCGCACACCTCGAGATTTTCTTCACACTTGCCAAACCCTACTTTGACCAGTAAGTTCGCCAGATCTCTCCACAACTGAGAAAGTTTGGAGCATTGTGGACAAATTCCTCTAACAAGCTCGTCATTTTGACGATCTAAACGTAAGTAGGACATAATTTGGCGCGATATCCCTCGGGAGGACACCCAACAGACCAGTCAGTGCCAAGCCAAATAATTGCATGTATAAGCATCAGAAGTAGATCAACGCATTATTGACTTCCGTAATCTGTAAAGCTCTTTCTGTTGAATAAGTCATCCAATTTTTTCTGAAATTTGTTTTTTTGTACTTGTACATCACATTTACCGATTTCCGTCCCAAACGGATAATTTTTCCATGGTGCGTCCTTTTTTGTATTATCTTAGAATGTGCCTCCGGATATGGATTCCATATGAAAACTTTATGTCTTAAATCCGCCCTATAGCCTCTAGGGACCCTGCAATACGAACTTTGAAACATTGAAAAATACACATTAAATCGCGAACAGCAGAATCCTACTTTCCATATCCGTCAGCCAGTGACTTTTCAAATAACTGTTTTGAATGCTCGGATCTTCACTAACATTCAGCAGTGGGGCACAGTGTCAAACGCTTTCCGAAAATCTAGAAATATAAAATTCGCATGTTGTTCGTCATCAATAGTACGCAGCGTGTCGTGCAAAGAAAGGGCAGCCTGAGCTTCAAATGATTTAATGCTATATGTTTCGCAGTTGTGAGGATTTATTGTCATTCCGTAAGGGAACTACCTTTCCAGGTTTATAGTCGTGCTTGTGCTATATTTATCTGACAAAATGCTTTATCCTTCCCATAGCTCATTCTATCAGTGTGATAGCAGCTCTTCTCACTTCTTCTTCGAATGGATGTTACAAACAGCTGCGTTTTAGAACTGGTTTCGTCTGTTCATTCTGATCCATGCACCCAAGCATTAGTTCTTGTTTCGTATAGCCTGCAGTCATAGATAAATTGTACTTGATTTGTTTTAACTGCAACAATTATTCACTTTCCCTGCATTTAGACCAGGTCAGTATCACGAATTTGATGAGTTGTATGAGAACTCGCACCTTGGATTACAATTAAGTTTACTCCCATTGACCGAAAATATAGCTTGATGTTTCACATGGTAGAGAAAGAAATCAGCATGAGTCAATTTTATGATCATGCACTGATTGCATTTTTTATGGTGTACAATTTTAGATTGTAACCTCCCCCTCACTTATCGACCTTAATGACAGTGAAAAATTAAACCGCGTGTACCTAATGGAAATTTGGGAAAAGCAATCGTCACCGAAGTTAATCTGTCGGTAAAGAGGGAGGAAAGGGTTACATCTAAATGAAGGGAAAAATGCAAACGAAACTGGTGGAAATTAATTTTGAAAAGGGGTAAAGTTAATAAAGAAAGTAAATGTGCGGCCGTTACGTTAACAATTAACTAGCGGTAATTAGATATTTGAGATTTGGGGGAAATTACGGTAGCCAGTCCTAAGGACAATTACTATACTAACTGAAAAAAAAGGTTATTACACATATAATTAGCACTAGAAGCGTGGCAACTGAAGGTTAACACGTGTAGTGTGAAAACTGAAAGTTTGTCAGAAGTAATAAATTTCGCTACACTCTGACTTAATTTAGCAAAAGAATTAATAAAAGCGTAAAATCGAAAGTTAATTTAGTGACTGAAGTTAATAGTGAGCTTTCTTTCTGAAGCACATCGAAATTCAGTAAAATACGGTTAGTCTTGGACTACCTCAACAATCATTTCAAAAGCTACTTGAATCTACGCAATTTAGAAATAAGAGATTTAACTTTGAACTTGAATTAAATGATTCTGAACAATTAACAATAGTAAAATTTAGTACGTACCAAGCTGAGCTGTAGTCACAGGTAAGCTAAAATATGGTAACAAAACTCTCACTCATAATTTGTGCTTGTGTAATCTAAATATTGTAGCCAGCTATGAATACTTTAACTGAACTTTGAAATTAAAGCAGTGAAATAGAATAAGATTGCTTTAATGCTGGCGTTTGAATTTCAACGACACTCGGGTTCATTCCGGAAAAGGAAGGGACCCTGCTTGGTAATGCAATTGGGACAATGAGCAACAAAGGTTCATGCTACGTTGCTGTAATTTTGTGATTTGAACAGTTTTAAAAGCTGAGGTCTGCCATACAGTTCTAAAACTTTACGTGCTTCCAGTCTTCCTTGTTGGTTGATTGAAGGTTTGGAGCCGTCGATCGAGGAGGTGGCGACAGTCACTCATTGTCGGCCGTCGCTGTTGCAGAAGCTGGATGTTGGCGCGCCTCCTTCTCGACACGGTCATCAGGCGAAACGGGCTCTTGATGTGCGCCAGCTAATGCTTCCCGTCCGCGACACCGTGTCAGAAACTATCATAGCAAGTCGAGCGCAATTACATGCTGCCAAACCCCGAAAGCGCGGCAACTCGCGGGAGCGTCACACAACACACCTGCTCCACTGCACTACTCCAGCCAGACTCTCCCTCTGCCCGCGCTCCACGCGACAGAGTTAACACTACCAAAGATCCTAAACACTTTGGTTCTCCACACGACCTATCGATGTATTCGTTCGATAGCATAGTTTTCCCTAGGCCAGACCCAGCGTATAAATACAAATAACATTCACAAAACAAACCAATTATAAATCGACATAAATACATATATATACAAATAGTAAAACAATTACAATATACAAAGACACAGAAACGTCATATATTCAGGTAACAACATAAGGAAAAAAATTATACTACAGTAGATGGAAATACGAGGATATGCATTTCCGGCGTTACAAGATACTTGTAAAATATGTGAAAGTGCTACAACATATTTCATGCCTCTTCGTCCTTTCTGTGAGGCACCACAACCTTCTAGAGCAACTATTTGACGCTGTCTGGAATGAGCAATATGACGTAACTCTTACTTTTTGCATTCATTGCTTGCCTTTATCTTCTGACACGCTAAACAAGATTTTGAAACATTCTGCAGTTCCCCTCCCACGTTATGGAATTAGCAGTATTCGTTTAACATTTAGCACAATGCCACTGAAGTGCCCTCATACGAAATTCGTATCTCACACAAACTTATTCTTAGTCCCCTTAGATATATACACTAGCCATTCACCTGTATCAGGCTCACTCCTGTGAAACAACACATCTCGATTAATAGTGCAATGTGCTGCGAACTGCTTACTCTCTTCTTATTTTAGCTTTTCATTCAACCAGTTGTGATTTTCGTCTAGTGTCTGACTCATTTTCACATATCGAGAAAGTATTCTCGGTACATTCCGACCATCTTTTGTAACATCTTTATAGCAACCGTTGCTTTTCTGTGTATATGTACCTCATCGAACGTTCAAATAGACTTGACGGTGCATCATTAGCTATATTTTGCCTCCCTTTAATGTAAGAAAAAGACGCATAGTATACTTGAAAGCGAATAGACAATCCTGCAAACGTGAATGCAATAACAAATGAGAAAATAAATGAATGAAATATTGAGGACTTTCTGCTTTGTGATCACTGTGTATTTGTGTATAGTGACATGCCAGATGAAAATCGAATATTTGAAATATCCACACTATTGGTAACGCTTCGAGTTCTGTGATCGAATATAATTGCTTACCACCTGTTAAAAATCTGGTTGCAAAGGCAATGAGGCAAATTGACTGTTCTGCATTGACACTTTCCTATACCAATTCCGAAGAAAAAAAGATATTAACATTATTATAAACTAATTGACTCATCGGATCAAATTACGTCTCAGGCGAATTGATCGAGAAAACGTTGTGAGTAATTTTTATCCATTTTGGTCTCTCTGTTGTATTATTGGTGAGTAGATGGGACGCCAGGTTATTTTGCGGTCGTGAGTTATCGGAGGTGTTTCAGTGTGTGAATGAGATGGATGGAATTGTCATGAAGGTTGAACTGGAAAGCAAAGAAACAGAAAAGACAGATATTATGTCGTATGAATGTTGTATAGATTTTGATAGAACTGATTTTGAAATATCATATTACGTCAGGAGAAGGAGCTTGAAGGGTTCAGTAGAGGACAAGGTAGATGGTCCAGTCGGCACACTGGAGCAGATGCGTGGGAGTATGTTTATGGCGTGTATCAGCTGTGAGGCGGGCGACAGGACCGTTCGTGGGGTACTGCTGCCGATGGATGGAAGATGTGGAACGGAAGACGACTGATGGTGACAAAAGAAGGGTAATACGTCAGAAAAGAATATTAAAGAAGGAAATAATTGATAGGAAATTCATATGCTGCATATTGAAAACTTCCGTGTAGTGCTGTCCAAACTGGCGCTGTGGGTCTGATCCCTATCGACTGACTGGCCCGACCGCCAGACATTTATGTTTTCCTAATTATTTAGTGGCACGGCAAGATCAGGCTTTCAGCTTCCAAACCCGTCGTGAAGTAAATTAAGAGAATTGCTAGTAACTGAAGCGGATATTTATTCTATAAAAGAAATGTGGTTAGTTCAGTTGTAGGGAAAGACAGAGTATGTGTTTGAGGGGCTAACCGTTCGCCAAGTATGTAGGACGCAGACATCTTATTTTAGAAAGAAGACATATGACCACATATAGAGAGGAATGTACAAACATTCCTTGAGGAACGACTGGTAGCTATCTGCCTGAGGCGTTACCCGAGGAGAAAGTCTGAAAAATTGATGTTTGGTAGCTCATTCGCTAGTCTTCTCCGGAAAACACTGCTAATAAAATGTGGATTCGCACGCTAACTATACACACGGAAATTTTGGCCTTCCTTGATTCCAGGTTACAGTTTTGAGGGCATGAATACGGAACCCAAAGGCTTCACTAAACTTGCAAAGCCTGAGGTCATGTACAGTTCTGACATGAATATAATTTACCATCATCATGTACCTGTCTAATGATGAAGGTAGTTTCACCCTAACGTGTCGTTCTTGGTGCTATAATTAGCGGATTTAGTCGCTGTAGTTAAAACCGCCGCCTATCATCGACGAAATACGAACTTAACAAGCACTGTATTACCGATCTACATCTACAAATGGTTCAAATGGCTCTAAGCACTATGGGACTTCTCAGGTCATCCGTTCCCTAGACTTAGAACTACTTAAACCCAACTAACCTAAATACAAAACACACATCAATACTCGAGGCAGGATTTGAACCTGCAACCGTAGCAGCAGCGCGGTTTCGGTCTGAAGCGCCTAGTCCACAGCGGCCGGCCGGCGATCTACATCTACAGCTACATCGATGCTCTGCAAATCACACTTAATTGTCTTGGGGAGGGCTCATGGAACCACCTTCAGAATTATTCCAGTCTCGAACAGCGGGCGGAAAAATCGAACACCTTTATCTTTCCGTGCGAGCTCTGACTTTACTCGTTTTATTACGATGGTCGTTTCTCGCTATGTAGCAAAATATTTTCGCATTCGGAGGAGAATGTTGTGAATGAAATTTTACCAGAAAATTCCGCCACAGTGAAAAACACCTTTGTTTTAATTATGTCAACCCCTAATCCTACAACATATCAGAGACACTGTCTCCCCTATTTCGTGATAATACAAAACGTGCTACTCTTCTTTTAACTTTCGCGATGTACTCCGTTAATTCTGTGTGGTAAAGATCGAAGACAGCGCAGCAGTACTCCAAAAGAAGACGAAGAGACGTAGTGTATGTAGTGTCTATAGTAGATCTGTTACTTTTTCTAAGTGTTCTGCCAATAAAATGCATCTTTGGTTTGCTTCCCCACAACATTTGCTATGTGTTATTTCCAATTTAAGATGTTCGTAATTGTTATTCCTAGGTACTTAGTTGAATTTACGTCCTTTAGATACGACTGATCTATCGTGTAACCGGAGTGTAACTTCAAACTTTTCATTATATATGGTCATGGACAATTTTCTAGCAGTACAGAAATCTTTTCTGAAGCGTTTTGCAATTTTATTTTATTTTATTTTATTTTTGATCTTACGATGACTTTTCTAGAGGATAAACGACAGCCTCATCTGCAAAATATCTAAGACGGTTGCCCAGATTGTCTCCTAAATCCTTTATATAGGCAAGGAACAGCAGAGGTCCTATAACACTACCTTCGGTTATGTTTCACTCGATGACTTTCCGTCGGTTACTTAGAACTGTGACCTCTGTGACAGGAAATCACGAATCCAGTCGCCTAATCGAGACCATATTACATAAGCACGCAATTTGACTACAAGCAGCTTGTGTGGTACACTGTCCAAATACTTCTGGAAATATAGAAATACGGAATCAATTTGAAATATCTTACCAATATCTCTCAACACTTCGTGTGAGTAAAGAGTTAGTTATGTTCCACAAGAACGATGTTTGTCAATAGAGTGTTATTTTCGAGGTAATTCACAAGGTTCTAACTCCAAAATTCTGCTACGTATCATCGTTAATTATATGGGCCTGGAATTCAGTGGATTAATCCTACTACCTTTCTTGAATATTGGTGTGACATGCGCAACCTTCCAGTCTTTGGGTATGGGTCTTTCGTCGAGCGAACAATTGTACATGATTGTTTAGTCTGGAAGTACTGTATCAGCTTACTCTGAAGGGAACCTAACAGGTATACAATCTGGGCCGGAAGACTTGCTTTTATTAAGTGTTTTAAGTGGCTTCACTACTCTGAGGATATATACCTCTACGTTACTCATTTTAGCAGCTCTTCTTGATTCGAATTCTTTGGGAAGGAATTTCGGAAGGCTGAATTTAGTAACTCTGTTTTAGCAGCCCTGTTGTCGATTTTATTTCCATTGCTATTGCGCAGAGAAAGCACTGATTGTGTCTTACCGCTAGCATACTTTACATACGACCAGAATCTTTTTGGATTTTATGCCAAGTTTCGAGACAAAGTTTCACTGTGGAAACTATTATAAGCATCCCGCATTGATGTTCGCGCTAAATTTCGAGCTTCTGTGAAAGATCGCCTATCATCGTGATTTTGCGTTCCTTTAAGTTTGACTAGTTTTTTTCGTTGCTTCTGAAACAGTGTTCTCACACATTTTGTGTGCCAATGGGGATAAGCTCCGTCGTTTGTTAATTTATTTGGTATTAATCTCTGAACTGCAATACATACTACTTCTTTGAATTCAAGTCACAGTTGGTCTGCGCTTACACTGTTAATTTGGAAAGAGCGGAAACTGTCTTTCAGAAATGCGTCAAGTGAATTTTTATCTGTATTTTTTAAAAGGATTGTTTTTAATTTATTTTTGGGAATAATTGGGAGTTGCAATATTCGGTCTTGTTACGATAACCATGTGTTAACTAATCCCTGTATCGGTTTTGACGCTCGTTTTTAGCTCAGGATTATTTGTTGCCAAGAGGTCAAGTGTGTGCTCGTTTTTAGCTCAGGATTATTTGTTGCCAAGAGGTCAAGTGTGTCTTAACAACCATTTACTATTCGAGTGCGCTCATGGACTAACTGTTCGAAACAATACTCAGAGAATGTGTTTAGCGCAATGTCGGATGAAGTTTCATATTTGCCTCCGGATTTCTACACGTATTTTCGCTATCATATCGAGGGTAACTTAAAGTCACCACCAACTATAATTGTATGAGTCGGATACGTGTTTGAAATTTCACTCTAGTTTCCTTTGACCCTTTCAGCAGTTTTGTCGTCTGAATTGGGAGATTGGTAGGAGGACTCAGTTATTATTTTATTCCGGTTCCAAGAATGACCTCTGTCCTTATTAACTCACAGGAACAATGTACATCAGTTTCATTACAGGATAAATAACTTCAGACAGCAACAAACACGCCACCGCCGGTTGTGTTCAGCCTATCCTTTCTGAACAACGTCAGGTCCTTCGTAAATAATTCAGCTGAACTTATCTCCGGCTTTAGCTACTTTTCAGTGCCTATAACGATTTGAAAATCAGTGATTTCTATTAGCGCTTGGAGCTATGTTACTTTCCCAACACAGCTACGACAATTTACATCTGTTATACCGATGGTTCCTGGATCTGGATGCACCCTTTAAGACTAAAGCCCTTTTTGTGTTTCCCAAAAAAATCATTCAACCTAAAAAACCACCCATCCACGCCACAAAGCCTCTGCTACCTCTTGCTTGTAGTGGAGTCCTGACCTATTCAGGGGAACCCAAAATCCAACCACCCAATGGCGCAAGTCGAGGAAGGTGCAGCCTACACGGTCGCAGAACCGTCTGAGCCTATGTTTAAGGCCTGCCACTCGGCTCTGTACCAGATGTCCGCAATCGGTCTTGTCGACCATGCTGCACATGGTGAGCTCTGCTTTCATCTCGCAAGCTAGACTGGCACCTCTGTTACTGCTCAAAACCAGAGAGATTCTCTTCCAATCCAAAGCAACCTACGTCATTGGTGCTGCTATGAGCCACCACCTGCAGTTGGCGGCACCCTGTGATTTTCATGGCACGCGGAAGTACCTGTTCCACGTCTGGAATTACTCCACCCGATATGCACACAAAGTGGACATTGGCGTTCTTCCACTCCTTGGCAGCTACGACCCTAATGGTCGCGCCTAACATTGGAGCTCCCAATTACCAATAATCCCACCCTCTGTAATTGCATATATCTTGCAGACAGAGGGGTTTCATCTGGTTGAGGGACAGTGTCAGCCACAGACAGCACCTGGAACCTATTTGTCAGATTAACCACTGAGGCCTCACGTGTGACCCCATAGGAAGTCTTCCGCCGCCTGCCATGCCACGACACGACCTCCTACTCGACCACGACTGAGGGGTCAACCTCAGTGCGAGCAGTAACTGGGATGGTCACCGGTGCGGACTAATAAGCGGACCCAGACGTACTTCACATGCTTTGGCTCTCCATGGCCAGCCCACAATAGTGATGCACATCCACTGAAACTTCGAGCTGTTTAACTGAGGCAATCATAACCTGGAAATGAGAGCGATATGTCACCAACTCGGCGCCCATCCGCACGCAGCAACCAATGTCCCTATCCATATTGAAGACTGTGGAAAACTACACCACATAGACAAAGGACAATTAGCACGCGTTATGGAACTCCGCTGAAGTCACGGAGGAAAACGCAAGAATGTGTCTAATATAGATTAATACGCAGAGATTCACAGGCTTGACTACCAAAGGCTTCAAATGAGACTAAATAATTCGCTCCTGAATAGGAACTTGTAATACACACAAAATCGGTCTAGTTTCGTACACATACGAAAACGCGAGAGCTGTGTCTATTGAATATTAAATTAACGCTCAGAAACTAAAGAAACTAAACTTCGAAAGAACACAGATGAAACTATACAATTCAGTCCTTAGGAGCTCGTAAAATGTCACAAAATCGGTACTTCCTTGTTGCTGCTTGTATCTCGGCCGGCTGCTGCTTTTATTTTCATTTTATATTAAGCAAGTTAGTAACGTCCTCATTCTGCGTCCGTGACTGTAATTCGAAATAAGGTGAAGTTCCATGAAATAAAAATAACTGTAGAAGAGTATCACTGACCCGACGTTTACATAATTTGTCGAATTTACTTCATCAGGTTATTCAAGTGTGATTTTACCAGAGACGAAGTGCAAAAAAATCTCTCAGACAGTCGTTATGATGTCAGCTATTGTGTAACACGTTTTGGAACGTCTTAAAACTAAGTTCAGAGCAATGATATTTCACGCAAATCCACAAAGCTGGACACGAAGAGCAAGAATGGGACAGCCTTCAGTGCTGTTGCAATAGGTTGCTAGCTATGAAGAGGTAGTGTTACCCGTATTTGAATATTCATAATTGCCTGGGGCTTCGGCGAAGATGGAGCGTTTCAATTAGTTGGAGAAGTTCAAAGGAAGAACGAAAGGAGAGGCGTTCGTTTGATAGAAATGGTAACATCACGGGGTTTCTCAAAGGAACTTTGTGCACTAAATGTATAACTTTTTTAAACATTCAAGGACCCATCTCTACAGGCTATTCTGAGAATCCATGCGTTTTCAAATATGTATACTTACGACAGCAATAAATTAGACTACGGTACTGCAGTGCTTGTATTATTAAGAAGAGCGAATGTTCCTGCGGATATGCAGGAACAGGAGCTGTGGCGACTACAACTGTTATGAAACGCAGGAAATGTGATCACAGTTTGCATACAAACAACCATCAGCTGTATGAGGGATTGACGACAGTGAAAATCTGTGCCGGCGCGGAACTCGAACCAGCTTTATGCGAGCCGCCGCCTTTATCGCTGTAGCCGACCATCCACGTATTTCGTCATTGCCGCGCTACAACCTGTACTCGTACACACATTACGTAATTCCCGTGCAGGGAAGGAAATTTTAATTGGAAGTCGCTGTTTCGTATCGGCTGACAAATACAATACGGTCGTCATGTCTATCTCGTCCAGGGGACAGCGAGAAAAATAGTTCATTTTTCGATCCGTCCGCCGTAATACCCACCCTATCATTATAATGATTTCCACAGACTGCTAAAAACATAAGACAGTAGACAGCCCCCTGCTGATCTGCAACAGCGTCTGAAATTCCCGTGGTCTTCCGTAGCAGTTCGTCCGGTAAATGGTACCTCAATAATAACATTATGAGAGTACTCATAGGTCGCCTCTCTTTCCCGCCCCCTCTCTCTCTATTACTGATAACAATGACGATAATAATTGTTTTGGCGTAACAACGAAGATGAACACAAGAGCAGAGAAGGCTGTGAGACGCCGTCAGCCAATAGTTCGCTGACTAGGACGTCACCACGACAGGAGCGGCCTCTACAAGAAGAGAATGTAAGCGCCGCTCCTGCCGGCATCGGACGGATAGTAGAGGACCGGCACGAGCAGACCCGAACAGTGGAAGATGCACAGTAGTAGATCCGGACCAGAACAGCCGTCATCTCAACTGTTATACTCAGACAAGTGCCTTATATTAATTGCTTGGGTGGGCAGTGTCTATAGCGAAGGACATTGGTTATTTCCATGTCGCCCATAGCTTGCGATAACTCGCTGTAAACCAAAATTAAGTACTGTCAACCTACTTCATTGTAATAAAAACCATTAATATGATTTGCTTGAATTGGTGTATAGCTGTCCGAGAAAGCAGCATCCTCTAGGCACTCTAAATGAGACGAGTGGGCAGGACCTACCTATTGTGATCATCATCTCAAGATTCCAGCTGTTTTCTACGAACAATTGATGGAATGGGATGGCAGCTGGCAGCTGCTTTATTACAATCGCCCACTTAAGTAAAGGTAGCATACTGCTAATTTATTTCCGGCTATTCTCACTTCGTACGATGCAGATAAATATTATCCTAAATAGATACGACTCCCGCAAGTGGAAATGGAAAAGTGCTCTGCAGTATTTTATTCGAATTACAACCAGCCGCAACGTTATTTGTTGTTGAGATTGTAAGCCACATAAAGCGTTAAGTGTCCATTTCAATCATAGTAATAGCATATCAGTTAATTGTGTTAACAGTGCATCACTTTTGAGTACCATACAGATCATGAGTTGTTTATTTATTTCTGTGTTTAGAATGAAATTTAATAATTTGTCCATAACTCTAAATTAAATTGCTTCATAACTCTTTTTCCACCAGTGCACAGTAATAAAAATGGTCTGCAATGTAGTATTTCAGGAAGAAGAGGATGTAATATATTAATTAAATATAAATAAAAGAATAATGGTGAAATTTAAGCTCAATACTCCTTGCGTTGCTGGTAACTATCTGGACTGTGACAGTTGCACATATGTAGCATCACTGTATGACGCTGAGTGACTGAAGTTCGCTAAGATCGGAAATCGGCTATATATATTCTACCACTATCCAATTACATTTACTTTTAACTTACAAGTCTGCTGAGGCTGCTGATAACTTAAAGTCCACTTTTACTCGCGTGTTTTGCTTCGTCCTAGGTGCTAAAACAGAGAAGGAACACAATATTGGCAATATTTATTGGGGTAGTGTTATTAAGGAAGCAATTGAAATTGAAGTAGCAGGTAACCTGATAAATACAGTGGAGGTTTTTCTTCAAATTCTGCGACGAATCCTGCTCTCTCCCTTGTCAGAAAACAGAGGGACATGAAATGCTTCCACTATTGTTGGATTATTAATTTTCCCTATCGATTACTTCCGACGCCGGTTATCTTTGGTTGTGTAATGGCGCTGGCGTTAACCGTGTGTTACTTGTGTGTTGTCTTCCCGGAATTGCAGTGTAAACCGAGCTTTTATATTCCCCTGCACAGCGCATACTTGCTACCGTTTTACCTTGAAAATGACAGGGTGTTCTCCTGCCGAAATATCAGCGGTTGTTGACGACGTCACCTCGCTACAAGGCCCTGAGTTATTTGAAAAATGTATACGTCGGGAGAAATTTCTAGAGGGTGTTTGTTTTAACTGGGTAAAACTAAGTATCTCGGAAACGATGCGTCATTCTAAAAAAAGTTCGAAGTTAAAAGATGATATTGGTAACGAGTGTACTACAACCGGCCACTTCATAACCACCCCTCCTGTTGGGCGGGGTCATCTTTGTATTTTGAAATAAAAATCCCCTGTTTTTATTCCATATACGAATTCTACTTTAAAAAATACGTTCGGTTTATTCCAACCGTTGTTTTCCAATAGTGGTAGTGTGGTAGATAGTGCTGCATTTGACTAATATCAAGTGTGCGTGTTTTTGCAATTAAGAACCGAGACATTTGATTTTACATTTCATTCACGATGCATTCTAACTGTCGATACTTGTTCAAACATCTGTTTCTTGCAAATGTAATTGTACGGAACAAATAATATGGTCAGACATTGCCTTTCTGGCAAATAAGCTACTTTTGTGGTAACATCGTCTTCTGTTCCTTACGGGCTTGATTGTGGTGAGTCCCCAGACAATCGGTATGCTTGATATCGATGGCCGCTCTCGAACCCCGCGGTCGGGGTGACTGGTTTCTCTTGTATTTTTCCGTGGAATCGCCGTAACTCTCGCGCTGGCTGCTAGGCGGCTACTAAAATGGTTCAAATGGCTCTGAGCACTATGGGACTTAACTTCTGAGGTCATTAGTCCCCTAGAACTTAGAACTACTTAAACCTAACTAACCTAAGGACATTACACACGTCAATGCCCGAGGCAGGATTCGAACCTGCGACCGTAGCGGTCGCGCGGTTCCAGACTGTTGCGCCCAGAACCGCTTGGCCACAACGGCCGGCGCTATGCGGCTACTGGTAGAGTACTAACAACTATGTAAATATTGTGTCTTCCTTTGCACGCTGTGTTGTTCTTAGATGGATACACGAGCAAAGAGCAAACGCCCTACATGAAGAGAGAATGCAGATATTAATTTATTCTATACCTTATATCAAAAAAACAAAAATAATGCATAGCTTTGTTGTGGTGTTTGCAGTTTTTGTATCCCGCCTGGAAGGCGGCGCATGGGTCTGCTCCTGTAAACTGAAGGGTAGGCCGAATATAGGAAGCGAGTATGAGCTGGTAAGTCTCTCGGTACTGTGTATAGGTTAACAACAAATAACAACAATATTAACTTCAGTACATAAACTGTTACCTAACTTTGGCTGAGATGCAAGTAGGTGCGAAGCCATATGTATCAAAGCTAACAAGTTACACAGGCAAAATCTGTAGTGGCTCACCCACTACTAAAATGAACAATGTTGCTAGGTCGTCTCCTCGGGATCAAATGGGCAGAATCTAAAGCGACGCTCGTAGAACTGCACAGCGCCGGCTAGAGGGCGCTGTCGTCGGTGTCGGTGTCGTAGTGCCAACCTAAGAACTTGTACCTGCGCCGTGGCATCGTAGCTATCGATACAACAGCACTGACAACTGCTAACGGTAGATTTCGGTTTAGAAATATATACAGATACAAAAGATTTATAAATCTGTCACTCTTCAATACAATGTATATTCAGAAGTTGTTGAACTCGGGCCACTACGAAAGTCTTTAAATGTTATTCGGCTCGCAAAAAAGCAAAATCGGAGTGAATAAATGTTCGAACATAAGAACACCAGCCGTTGCATCTTCGGAGAGGGGATGCTTGCATCCCACTGGCAGCGGTGTAATCGTTCGTGGAAGCCCATTCGTGCCGCAGTGGTGGTTGTAGGAAATGAGGTGGCGTAGCTGGTGACGGGCGTATTTGAAAGAGCGGCCGATGCCGCAGTAATAGCTTAAAAGGCCCATGAAGTGACAGTAGCAGGCGCATCCCAAAATCAAGCATCCCAGGGGTGAGTGGCAAGGGGACTCACCGATTACAAGCACCCGGATGGGAACAGAAAACTACTACATCCACGTCGTTTCTCCGGGATCAACTGAACATGGTTTTTAACCAGATACTGAAACAGCTATCCATATGGTAGTGTGCAATCAAATTTGAAACACTGAAGTAAATTTCCAACATAAGTCAACTGTCCTAATCCAAAGGAAGGATCGAATACATCGGTTCTTAATTGCAAAAACAGATTCACTTGATGTTTATAGATTACAGCCCCATCTGTTACGAATGGAAAACAATGCTTTGGGTAAACCATACGTATTTTTTGGCACAGAATACGAATACGTATTAAATGGGGGGTTACGATTTGAAAATACAATACTGGACCCGCCCACGCAGAAGCAGTGGGTAGGAGTTGACCAGACGTAGTACAGACAGATGTCTTCTTTACTAATGGTTCAACTTAAACCAAATGCACATTGTCGTAGAAGAGGTCTGCCGCGTAGACCAAAGTCCAATTTATGTCGGTAGGTGAGGTGAGTTAGTGAAGCCAATTAATGTGATATCATGAGAATAACTATAATTCTGTTTATGACGTGTATTCTAAGAATAATGGATTTGGGTCAATGGTTTATGGCTCCAGTTTGATGGTGGTATGGATGAAAGTATACGTGCGGTGTCGGTAGATACAAATTTTTCAAATTTTCAGTCACAGTCGTGTTCACACAATACAACTTACATTCTCTTAGGAACAATATCTAAGCGACAGAAGAATATCTTCAGTCTTTACTCTGTCTTTTTTATAGACTTTTTGTTTATTCTTTTCTATAACAGATGACAGAGTGATTGAAAACTAGTCTATTAGCAACTTGACACTGAATGGAATTTCTAATTCATTATAATACTGCACTGATAGATCTTGTTACAGGTAAACAACACTCACATCCAAAATTAACATATTTGTAAAAGGTTATTATCTTTTTATATTTATATCTCAGCGAAAATGTTACAGAGAGGAAACATTGTGGACTTTAGATAGTGTAAAATCTGTTGCTTTAGGATAAAATTCAAGTAATAATTATATAAATTTGTCTTAAACCGAATTTTTAGAAACAGGTTGGTTCAAATGGCTCTGAGCACTATAGGACTTAACATCTGAGGTCATCAGTCCCCTAGAACTTAGAACTACGTAAACCTAACTAACCTAATGACAGCACACACTTCCATGCCCGAGTTAGGATTCGAACCTGCGACCGTTGTGGTCGCGCGGTTCCAGACTGAAGCGCCTAGAACCGCTCGCCCACTTCGGCCGGCTAGAAACAGGTTGGATTGAAGAAAGACATCAAAGTAGTTCAGAGGTAGGCTGCTATATTTCTTACCGGTAGGACCGGACAACACTCAAGCGTTACGAAGATACTTCGGGAACTCAAATGGGAATCCCTGGAGGGAAAGTGGCGTTCTTTTCAAAAAGACTATACTGAGAAAATTTAGAGAACCGGCATTTGGAGCTGACTGCCGTCAACATACACTATTTGATCAAAAGTATCCGAAAGCCCACAAAACATACCTTTTTCATATTAGTTGCACTGTGCTGCCACCTACTGCCAGATACTCCATATCTGCGACCTCACTAGTCATTAGCCATCGTGAGAGAGCAGAATGGGACGCTCTGCGGAACTCATGGACTTCGAACGTGGCCAAGTGACTCAGTGTCATTTGTGTCATAGTCTGTACCCGAGATTTCCACACTCCTAAACATCCTTAGGTCCACTGTTTCCGAAGTGAGAGTGAAGTGCAAACTTGGAGAGACACGTATAGCACAAAGAGTACTGGCTGACCTCGACTGTTGACTGACAGAGATCGCCGACAGTTGAAGAGGATCGTAATGTGTAATATGTAGACATCTATGCACACCGTCACAGGGGGATTGCAAACTGCATCATGATCCACTGCAGCTGCTATGAGAGTTAGGCAGGATGTCGGAAAACGTGGATTTCATGGTCGAGCGGTTGCTCAAAAGCCACACATCACGCCGGTAAATGCCAAACGACGCCTCGCTTGGTGTAAGGAGCGTAAACATTGGACGATTGAACAGTGGGAAAACGTTGTGTGGAGTGACGCATCACATTACACAATGTGGCGATCCAGTGGCAGGGTGTGGGCGTGGAGGTGGCTTGCACCTCTTGTGATTTTACGTGGCACTGTCACAGCACAGGCCTACATACTTGCTTCCCATTGTTGAAGAGCAATTCGGGAATAGCGATGGCATCATTCAACACAATCCAGCACCTGTTCATACTGCACGGCCTGTAGCGGAGTGGTTACACGACAATAACATCCCAGTAACGGGCTGGCCTGTACAGTGTCCTGACATGGAATCCTGTAGAACACCTTTGGGATGTTTTGGAACGCCGACTTCGTGCCACGCCTCACCGACCGAGATCGATACCTCTCCTCAGTGTAGCTGTCCGTGAAGAATGAGCTACCATTGCCCAAGAAAACTTCCGGCACCTGATTCAATGTATGCCTGCGAGAGTGGACGCTGTCACCATATTGAATTCCAGCATTACCGATAGAGGGCTCACGAACTTGTAAGTCATTTTCAGCCAGCTGTCCGGATACTTTTGATCACATAGTGTACTTCGCGCTTGAGCACCACGAAGGTAAGATACGAGAAATTAGAGCTAATATGGAGGCTTACAGAGAGTCGTTTCCTTTCGCTCTATTTCCGAGTGAAATAGGAAGGAAAATGACAAGTGGTGGTACAGGGTACCCTCCGATACTCACTGTACGGTGGCCGCGAAGTATCTATGTAGATATAGATGCAGAATTCACACAAATGTTCTTACTGACATCGTATTTGGCTTTATGTAGACCTAAAGTAATATATGAAAATTAGCGAGCACGTGCATGCAGGAAAGGTATATGCGATTTGTGGCAGCTCTATAATTTTAGTACATAAAACTTGAAAAGCCACGTTGAGAAACAAGGAAATATTAAATGATGAGAATAATTGGGAATGTTAACTCGTATTTACATAGATTGGAATAAGAGACCTCCATAAATAATGTACAAATTCTGTCGTCTTCACGTTTGGCACTAAAAAACTGAATTGGTGGTTTCTTGCTGTCTGTCTGAAGAGAAAGATGTATATGTCATTTTTACCCACGTAAAAAATATTGTGCGATGTTAGCGCCAATGTTCACAATGTAGTGAATATGATCAATAAATGGAGTCAAACGCAGCAATAAAACATGAAGATTACTGAAACTGACGATTCCCTTTGCTTCGATTAACTTCGCAAAATCCGTTACGTGAAATCTCTGTAGAGCTTTTGCTTCGAACTTAAAGATACAAACTGGCATTTCCGACTTCTACGTTATCATCGAGATCAAAGGCATCAGAACGAAGTTAACCATATCGCAACCGATAGTTTTCTTGGGCATAAATGCATCTGAGTTGGGAACTCACGTCAAGCGTAATGTGATATGTGGAGTCCATCAAACTTTCCCGGGGAGATCACGCAGTAAATGATTAAAGGATGTAATTTGTATGTTGTATGACAGTCTGAGTGATAGGTGCGTCTTGAGTAGCCAGACAACTTCTCAATATCCGCTAAAGTTCTACATAAAAAAAAGCAATATTTATCATATCCTTTGTTCATAATGGTTCTACTTCACTCCAAATCTATCTTGATATCACTCACTCTTACTGAAGTTGGAACAGAGCTACCAAAACTAGTTATAACCTAAAAAATATTGGTTAACCAGGTAAAATAACTACGATGAAAATATACCTATTTTGTACCACCTAACTCTGAATATTATTTATTTAGTATATCGTGCAGCAGTGGTGAAGCGTTATGTGTCATATACACTGAAGCTCCAAATAAATTGGTATAGGCATGAGTATTCACATACAAAGATATGTAAAGAAGCAGAATACGACACTACCTTGGCAATTCCTTATAAGATTCAAATGGTTCAACTGGCTCTGAGCACTACGGGACTTAACATCTATGGTCATCAGTCCGCTAGAACTTAGAACTACTTAAACCGAACTAACCTAAGGACATCACACAACACCCAGCCATCACGAGGCAGAGAAAATCCCTGACCCCGCCGGGAACCGAACCCGGGAACCCGGGCGTGGGAAGCGAGAACGCTACCGCACGACCACGAGATGCGGGCCTTATAAGACCACAAGTGTCTGGGGCAGTTGTGAGATCGGGTACTGCTGCTACAATGGCTGCTTATTTTGATTTAAGTGAGTTTGAAAGTAGTATTACAGTCGTCGCACGAGCGATGGGACACAGCATCTCCGAGATAGCACTGAAGTGGGGATTTTCCCGTACGACCATTTCACGTGTGTATCGTGAATATCAGGAAACCGATAAAACATCAAATCTCCGACATCGCTGCGGCCGGAAAAAGATCCAGCAAGAACGGGACCAACGACGAAAGAAGAGAATCGTTCAACGTGTCGGAAGTGAAACCGTTCCGCAGATTTCAATGCTGGGCCATCAACAAGTGTCAGCTTGAGAACCATTCGACGAAACATCATCGATATAGGCTTTCAGAGCCGAAGGTCCACTCGAGTACACTTGTTAACTACACGATACAAAGCTTTTTACGCCTCGCCTGGACCCGTCAACAACAACACTGCACTGTTGATGACTGGAAACATGTTGCCTGGTCGGATGTGTGGTTTCAAATTATATCGAGCGGATGGACGCATGGAGACAACCTCACGAGTCCATGGACCCTGCTGTCAGCAGCTGTAGTGTTGTAGGGCGTGTGCTTGCTGGTTGAGTGATATGGGACGCCTTAAACGTCTAGATATGCTTCTGACGCGACACGTACGTAAGCATCCTGTCTGATCACCTGCATCTGTTCATGTCCATCGTGCATTCAGACGGACTTGGGCAATTCCAGCAGGACACTGCGACACCCCACACCTCCAGAACGCTACAGAGTGGCTCCAGAAACAGTCTTCTTAGTTTAAACACTTACGCTGGATACCAGACTCCCCGGACAGGAACATTACTAAGCATATCTGGGATGCCTTGCAACGTGCCGTTCAGAAGAGATCTCCTACTCCTCGTACTCTTACGGGTTTATGGACATCCCTGCAGGATTCATGGTTTCTACTCCCTCCAGCACTACTTCAGACATTAGTCGAGACCATCCCACGTCGTGTTGCGGCAGTTCTGTGTACTCGGAGGGGCCCTACACGATACTAGGCAGGTGAACCAGTTTATTTGGCTCTTCACTGTATAGAAAATTTAAAATCACCCATTTACTTGAGTCTGTGAGTCGATGAGTTCTAGTAACAAATTATAACTGATTTATGTTACTTCATTAAGCCAACTTCTTCTTCTGGCGTCTCTGTTCAGGTCACGAGAGGTCCTCCAGTACATTTCATGGGGCCTATTTAGTGAATTTTTTTAAAAAATATTATTGCACAAGAATGTACAAAACATAACAAATTATATAACTTGTCATGACACCGTAATCTGCACGTGATTTCTCTTTGCTACTCTACTTATTCCCCTCTAACAATTATATCCACGTCTAACTGATTCAAAAATCACTCACAAGTCAGTTGAGTAGGAAAAGCCCTCTTAGCCGCTTTACTTTATTATAGTATATAATTATCTACCTCAGCCTAGCTCTATGCCTTCTCAGTACCTAAGACTGAAGTAAACTTTCTTTACACAAAAAGCAAATGAAATAGCGTTTATCTCCTCCTTCTACAATTGCACAATTAAGTCGTTTGTTGATTAGCACTCGACTTTAAGTTTTGTGTAATCTCGAAGAAAGAAAAATGCCTGCTCCGTACAATTTGGCCCATGTCTCTGTATTGTCGTACCTATGCCTAACTGACGTCGTGCTTCGCGAATGAAATTGTAGAATCGAGCGAGGTGGCTCAGTGTATCGACACTGTACTCATATTCGGGAGAACGCTGGTTCAAATCTTTGTAATACCATCCAGATGTAGGTTTCACATGATTTCGTTAAATCAGTTACGGAAATAGTCTGTTTACGGACGATTTTCTTACTCAGGCTGAGGCTGTGATCGACAAGGCTGAAACCACAGGATGTGAAACAAGTGAATTAAAATTAATTAGTATAAATTTTCAAACTTGTACAGATCACATATTGCTCATTATAACGTAATATTACTCTCTGATTTTACAACTTCTACACAGAGCTAATATCCCAGTGTTATCGTACACATTAGGTCCTCGGCCATAGTGTTTTACCAAAAAACGTACTTTTTCAGGAGATGACACTGCCAAGGCTAAGGAAGCGTTCTGGGAAAGCAACGGGCTGTGCAGTGATCTCATACATTTTGTCGCGTCACTGAAGCTGACGCATAACGTAGAGTAACATTTGAAGCGTTCAGTGGGGTGCACATAGTGAGATACTGTATGTTATTCGATGCTGGAGAACACAAGTGAGACATGAGAATTTTGTCGGAACACAAATAACTGTGCACGGATAGAAGACGCGGTCCTAGGTCAACAGAAGTCGAGTAAGAGAGCCAAGCAACTGTAATAACATTGCATCCTAGTGCTGACTGATATGACAAAATACTCCTCCAGATTGAGGTTATGGAGCTACTGAGAAATGCTGTAGTTATCTTCCGGTCCATTAAATACTTCCTCAGTTGCCAGACATTCATTTGCTTGGACCGTTACCAAGGCAAGGATACGGTACCTACCTTCTGTTCCAGAAACATTTATACATATGTATGTACGTCTGAAATTTGACAGAATTTAATCCTACACTCTCGGCTAGAACAGAAAATCGTTGGAATTTTAAAAGTGTAATTTGCCTTATGAATTTTTCTAAGAGAAAAATTTTGAGTAATTTAGGTTGAAATCAGTCTTAGAAAATTCATTTGCTTTTTGTGTAAAGAAAGTTTATTTCAGTCTTAGGTACTGAAAAGGCATAAATCTAGGCTGAGGTAGATAATTATGATACTATAATAAGGTAAAGCGGCTGAGAGGGCTTTTCCTACTCAACTGATTTGTGAGTGATTTATTTGCTCCGTCTGAAGTGAAAATGAGATACGGACATAATATACTATCCTAGTAACTTCATTACCGTTGTAACACCTCACAGGTCTCAGAGAGAGGCGTGGTGATTACATAAAGGCACTGATACTGGTGGTGATCCCAGATTAGCTGCTATCGCAAGACGAGTAATATACAGTGCTGTAGTATAACAAATTTTGCGGTCGAACATACCACGTAGTCCCATACGAGAGCCGACTGATAAGTTTTTAAGCAACTGATGGTTGTCTGAAGTAAAACTCTGGTGTGGTCCCTTAAAAACCAAAGTACTTTTATATATGAAGTCCGAAAGAACAGATACCATATTCATATACATAAAATACAGTTATAGCTCACCGGCCATTGGACCATCTTATTCTGTGCGGATGCACAAACAGTGCCCGAACTCTTACGGGAATCGGCAGTAAAGCCGAGAGTAATGAGTATGATGGGCAGGGGCACTATGAATACAGTGCGGGACAATAAGTTGCGAATGTGGTAAGTGGAGGTAAGTCCCTGCAATTGCACTATCGTTTGTGTCCTCGATGGCTCAGATGGTTGCGAGCACGGTAGCTCAGCGTGTTCGGTCAGAGAACTGGCTGAAAAAAAAAAAAAGGATGTATAGAGAGTCTACCATGTAAGCAGGAGATCCTGGGTTCGAGTCCCGATCGTGGCATACATTTTCAACTGTCCCCGTTGACTTATATCAACTCTTGTATGCCCCTAAGGGTATTCATTTCAATGTAATTTCAAAGTACTTTTCTCAGAAGTCCAATTTTTCTGAAGTACTTACACCAACAGAAATATTACCCACATAACACTGGATGTATAGAGTGATTGAGATGTCGTAATCTATTTCGTTTTACGCAAACCGCTATTTCATATCTGGTTTTAATGAAACATGCACGAGATGGTCCATATTCTCTCGCTAGAAACTGCTAGTCCTACAAAAAAAAAAA
Source organism: Schistocerca nitens (assembly GCF_023898315.1). Taxonomy (NCBI): domain Eukaryota; kingdom Metazoa; phylum Arthropoda; class Insecta; order Orthoptera; family Acrididae; genus Schistocerca; species Schistocerca nitens. The sequence goes on from NC_064621.1 coordinate 374,752,324, forward strand.
AAAAAAAAAAAAAAAAAAAAAAAAAAAAAAGAACACGACCTTTTTGTAGGAAATTTAATTTAATTTAATCAAATTATGTAGGCGAACACGTTTCCTCTGCAGGCCTCGGTTTTCGAGTTATTAAAAAAAAAATATAAAAGTTACCTTCAAACACACCTCCTTCCCAAACTCGTCCCTCACCAATCAAGATTCCTAGTACGAGAATGTTAATGTTATTCTTGGTCCTCCCTCCTATTAGGGATAACGGTTATCGCAGAAACAGCCCGTTTTCGGTTGTACTGGTCCATTATAACCTGACTATTAAAAGTGCTCGAAATAACGGATTTCTGAAATAAGTTATTTTCCATTTTTTATTGCTGTTATTTCCAGTAATAAACGCTCAAGTCCACAAAGATTAAGAGATTACAAGATTCCCTCAGATTCTGCACTATACATTTCAAGTTACATAGTGTCAAAATATCAAATGAAATAGATAAATAAACGAATGTCCGTCCAGTGCTCGTTGCTTAATGAGGTGTTGCGTACTACAAAAAGAAGTCTCCAGTATTCTCCTGTTGATGCTAATGTTCTCAAACTCTGCTCATAAATCATGTTGTAATGGAGGACCATGCCTCTGTTTGGGGATTACGAGTACTCAGTGCTAACGGCTAAAAACTGGGTTTGGAGAACTCCATTTTTCGTGTTAAGATGTCCGTTCCCAAGGTTTACAAGCTTTTAAAAGCGTATCATGTAGACACAGACAGCAGACGCAGGTGAGCTACGTCCTATTTTTATTGTAAACGGTGAATGAATCATTGTGTCAACAATGAGAGACCATGCCTGAGCAGATCTTGCACACTGCAAGTTCACAAGCGTCGTCCAATAGGTCATGCCACACAGCATAATTTACACTATTGTCTTACAGAGCAAGGTGGCGCAGTGGTTAGAATATTGGACTCACATTCGGCCATCCTGATTTAGGTTTTCCGTGATTTCCCACAATGGCTTAATGCATATGCGTGGATGGTTCCTGTGAAACGGCACGACCGACTTCCTTCCCCATCCTTCCCTAATGCAATGGGATCGGTTACCTTGCTGATCGTCTCCTCCCCCAAACCAGCCAACCAACCACTGTTTCAGCAGTGCCATACAACGTCTTATGCCTGCGCTCGTAGGTAGCACACCGCGCCTTGTACACTCCTACTACGGCGCTCGGGGGTCACAGCACAAAGTTCTAGCACCTGAAGATGGGCGACCGAAACCGGTCGTGTGATAATAAAATAGCTTTACAGCTGTAGTGGTATTTTCAACCTCTGTATAACACTCAGTTGTGGACGTTCCTCCAACAAGACTGCTTATGCCAAACGTTTGTTGCTCGTTTCTGTCAGAGTTGTTATTAAGACAGCACTGAACGCTTTTCCCATTTCTTTTAATAATCCATTATGAAAATAATACGACTAAATATTACTCATTAAAAAAAAGTCTTATTTAAACACAAAAACTTTAGCACCAGTGTTACGGCAAATTCATATACCCGTTTTCATACGGTTGTCAGTAAGAAATTAAAAAAAGAAAAAGAAACCTGTTACGACAGAGCCCAGAAAGCAATAGGGTTTACTCAGATCAAAAATACCAGTACCAGTTTTAATCGGTTGGTTTTCCCATCCCTACCTCATACTACTGCACACAAAAGTTTTCTACTACACGAAATATTCCCGATATTCGACGTTTTTAAGTCGCTACTGATTTGGCGATTACGCTACCAGCATATTCAGCTATTTCGTTAACATTATTAATTTAAACGTGCCCATGCGGGTCAATGAAAGAAAAATGAGTTTTGTAAACGTTACGCTAAAAAAGTTATTCAATCTCTATATTGAGCAAGCAGTAAAGGAAACAAAGGAAAAATTCAGAGTTGGAATTAAAATCCATGGAGAAGAAATAAAAACTTTGAGGTTCACCGATGACATTGTAATTCTGTCAGAGACTGCAAAGGACCTGGAAGAGCAGCTGAACGGAATGGACAGTGTCTTGAAAGTAGGATATAAGATGAACATCAACAAAAGCAAAACGAGAATAATGGAATGTAGTCGAATTAAATCGAGTGATGCTGCGGGAATCAGATTAGGAAATGAGACGCTTATTGAAGTAAAAGAGTTTTGCTATTTGGGGAGCAAAACAACAGATGATGGTCGAAGTAGAGTGGATATAAAATGTAGACTGGCAATGGCAAGGAAAGCGTTTCTGAAATAGAAAAATTTGTTAACATCCAGTATAGATTTAAGTGTCAGGAAGTCGTTTCTGAAAGTATTTGTATGGAGTGTAGCCATGTATGGAAGTGAAACATGGACGATAAATAGTTTGGACAAGAAGAGAATAGAAGCTTTCGAAATGTGGTGCTACAGAAGAATGCTGAAGATTAGATGGGTAGATCACATAACTAATGAGGAGGTATTGAATAGAATTGGGGAGAAGAGGAGTTTGTGGCACAACTTGACTAGAAGAAGGGATCGGTTCGTAGGACATATCCTTAGGCATCAAGGGATCACCAATTTAGTATTGGAGGGCAGCGTGGAGGGTAAAAATCGTAGAGGGAGACCAGGAGATGAATACACTAAACAGATTCAGAAGGATCTAGGTTGCAATAGGTACTGGGAGATTAAGAACCTTGCACAGCATAGAGTAGCATGGAGAGCTGCATCAAACCAGTCTCTGGACTGAAGAACAATACAACAACAACGCTAAAAATAATTACGTTGAAATTTCGATCCAAACTTAACTCTAACAACCACAGTCGTTTCGTAGTGAGAAGGCCTGACGAATACAACTTTGTAATTTTTTATTGCATGCCGATAAAACTCACAAAACTGTTGGAAAATATTTATACAGATGTCACTTTTACAATCTGCAAGTACATGACTAAGCCCTTGTCGTAATAAGACTAGTGAATGAAGACCAAAAACGATCGAACGCTGGAAATAATTCGTGCAGTTGCGATGTTTTAAACAGTGGAGAGGCATGAACATCTTACTAGAAATCCTGACAGAATGGGAGGTGGGGTGAGTTTGAAGGTCCCTTTCGTACATGGACCTCTAATAACTCGAAAACTACAGCCTCTAGCGAAAATGTACCCGGGACAAGATTTATCTGCATTAAATTTCCTACAAAAATTGGTGTTAATTATTTTCTGTAGGACTATTAGTTTTCTGGTAGCGAGCGAGAGAATGTGAAAATGTGGCAAATGATTTATGGAGGCCAGGCATAACATTGTAGGCTGCAAAAGACGCCATTGCTAGAGGCAGCTGAACCACCCGGTGTAAGTCATTTTTAATGGAAAAATTAACTGTGGGAGATTTTTTTTTTTCCGGAAATGTGCACTGCTGGCCATTAAAGCTGAAACAAAATTAAAGACGGCATGGAATGAACGTCAAAATGGTATGAACTGTGCTCTTTGCTTTGGTATACAATTCGTTAGCATTTCTGCGAAACTGTACAATGTAGGAAGGAGTGGCGCCATATACGTTCTTTAAGTAAGGGGAAATTTCGCAGTGGATTTCTCATTTAGGGATCGCATTTGAATGTTCTTTGTCTGTGAGGAGATCGTGTTATCTCTCGTATACGAAGAAGAAACGTGTACCAATACGTGTCGGAATACGACAGCTGCAGTATCGTGGCCTAACAAGTTGTTATCGTCAAGCTAGATTGCTCTTCGCGTTCGTATAGTTCCCGTCACTGGTGTGCAAAACGGAATCGATGGGTGCAGCAGAAACAAAGTCAACGCCAATGTTGGATCTCAGAAGCCTCGCGCGACTAGTGAACAAGTGGACATACGTATTTCCCAATCGACCGTACAGGATCGTACAGTCCCGCCTCGTGCATGCAGCACGGCTTCTTCGTGGCTGAAAAGAGTATCTACAAGAACAGAGCGATGGCGTCTGCAGCACCAAGGACTATACGAACGTTAACTGTTGTGATATACATTCACACAGCAGCAGAGAGAGAAAGAGAGACAGAGAGAGACGTGCAGACAGTTCTTGGGCAATAACAATGGACACAGGGGAGGTGCAAAGTCGAAAGGAGTGCCAATTCTCCGCATTGCTTCACGACGGTCGCATCAGTGTGCGGAAGCTCCGAGGAGACCGTATGCTGCCATATTGCATTCGTCATCGTCATGCTGGCCCACCACATGTCATGATGACGTGTGACGCCACTGAGAATGCAGCGCGATGACTCGTGATTCGCTCAACTGTTTGTTAGGAAAGTAGGGCGTCACGTTTTTGTCGTGTTAGACCGCTGGTAGTGTCATGTCTTTGAGATCTCGGTGACGTTGTCCTTGAACAAGATAAACAAAGGTCGCACATACTTGTGTTGTCCTCTCAAACATCGATACAGAGGATTTACGGCTGTTACCCTGGAGACCCTCCTGATGTTTCACCCATTGTAAACATCGTGCCATTGGTAGCCAGAAGACTAGAATACCAACAGACGTCAGCCACTACGACAGGTGAACATAGAGTTGAAGTAGCCTGGAATGACGTACCCTTATCTACTATCCAATGTTTGTTAGACTCGTTGTCCAACCGGATTATAGATGTTTTTGTAGCCACAAGCGTACTTAATTTGTCACTTGGTATACTCCCAAATGACATATTAATTGTATCTATAGGGTAGGCGGTGGTAAAAATTCGCACGGAGCAGAGATCCAAATCAAGTGTCTGTCCTACTTGTGAGTGTAGTGTAGCAGCCCTGCAGCTTCAGTAGAGAGCTTTTATGATGGAATTGTCATGTGTATCGTGTTAGTGGTTTACCCACCGAAGCCTTCGAGATTAGAGGCGAGTTAGGTTTTTGGAATGTTCGATGTTAGTATTTACCACGTATTTAATGGCTACACTACTGGCCATTAAAATTGCTGCACCACGAAGAGGACGTGCTACAGACGCGAAATTTTACCGACAGCAAGAAGATGCTGTGATATGCAAATGATTAGCTTGGTTGGCGCCGGCGGTAACACCTACAATGTGCTGACATGAGGAAAGTTTCCAACCGATTTCTCATACACAAACGGCAGTTGACCGGCGTTTCCTAGTGAAACGTTGTTGCGATGCCTCGTCTAAGGAGGAGAAATGCGTACCATCACGTTTCCGACATTGATAAAGGTCGTATTGTAGCCTATCGCGACTGCGGTTTATCGTATCGCGACATTGCTGCTCGCGTTGGTCGAGATCCAATGACTGTTAGGAGAATATGGAATCGGTGGGTTCAGGAGGGTAATACGGAACGCCGTGCTGGATCCCAACGGCCTCGTATCACTAGCAGTCGAGATGAAAGGCATTTTATCCGCATGGCTGTAACTGATCGTGCAGCCACGTCTCAATCCCTGAGTCAACAGATGGGGACGTTTGCAAGACAACAACCATCTGCAGCAGCATGGACTATCAGCTCGGAGACCATGGTTGCGGTTACCCTTGACGCTGCAACACAGACGGAGGGCCTGCGATGGTGTACTCAACGACGAACCTGGGTGCACGAATGGCAAAACGTCATATTTTCGGATGAATCCATGTTCTGTAACATAGGAAGCGTGTAGTCGTCATCGCCATACTGGCGTATCGCCCTGCGTGATGGTATGGGGTGCCATTGGTTGCACGTCTCGGTCACCTCTTGTTCGCATTGACGGCGCTTTGAACAGTGGACTTCACATTTCAGATCTGTTACGACCCGGTGGCTCTACCCTCATTCGATCCCTGCAAAACACTACATTTCAGCAGGATAATGCACGACCGCACGTTGCAGGTCCTGTACTGGCCTTTCTGGATTCAGAAAATGTTCGACTGCTGCCCTGGCCAGCACATTCTCTAGATCTCTCACCAACTGAAAACGTCTGGTCAGTGGGGGCCAAGCAACTGGCTCATCACAATACACCAGTCACTACTCTTGATGAACTGTGGTATCGTGTTGAAGCTGCATGGGCAGCTGTACCTGTACACGCCATCCAATCTCTGTTTGACTCAATACCCAGGCGTATCAAGGCAGTTATTATGGCCAAAGGTGGTTGTTCTGGGTACTGATATCTCAGGATCTGTGCACACAAATTGCGTGAAAATGTAATCACGTGTCAGTTCTAGTATAATATATTTGTGCAATGAATATTTACCATCTGCATTTCTTCTTGGTGTGGAAATTTTAATGGCCAGTAGTGTACAAATACAGTGTATGTTATTACATAACCTATCTCACGCTTTAAACTTAGTTGTTAGTTTAACATGTTGCCGTATATGGCAGCTGATGCCAAAAGTTCAGAAATCAGCGCCATGGGGCAAAGATCGTACGACCTAACTGGGGCAAATGTCCGCGTGCATATCCTTGCCTTGAAACCTTCTTCTTTCTACGGTTTTAATACTGAAAGCCTAGATTTAGTTAATATGATTAATTGACAATTTATAGTTCACTATTTTACATCTACTGATTCCAAATTAGTGAGACTATTTCAACTTTATGTTAGAGAAACTATGCGAGAAGAACTTCCTAAACGCCTTGGTGTTATAAAACATTAGAGGAGGAGAAGAAGATAAAACGAAAAGGATCTTCCATTAGAAATACAGCTATAACGTTTGGATGTAACGAATCCACATTACGTAGGAGACTTAAAGCAGGCTATGGAGTGGCATCTGTGGGACGTTTCTAGAGAGTATTATCTGAGACAGAGGAAACTGAATTTGTGCAGCGCTGTATCAGTCTGCATTCTTATGTTCTATGGCCTTACGATTAAACACTTCCGACATTTAGCATATCGGTTTGCCGAAAGAAATGGCGTTAACTACCCGTTTAATAAAGAAACGCGAGTCGCAGGGAAAAACAGTTATCCCATGTTCATCGATCGTCATAATTTAAGTTTGAGGCAACCTGAGAAAATCAGTCTCTGGAGGATAATGGGGCTCGATACAGCAAAATGGAACTTTTTTCAGCAACTTTTCCGTCCCACCAACTCAGTAGTGGAGAGGAAACACGAAAACAAACTGTGCTAGAAAACTATAGAAAAGTGTGCCACGAAAGACCTATAATAACAATACAGTGTTTCTTTGTGTTAAAATGTTTTTATTTAAATTAGTGATGTGTTGGTATAATGTTTCCATGTGTAATACAGGCACGTTGAAGGAGACAATGATGATGATGATTGTGATGATGATGATGATGATTTTGATGTAAAACATTATACAAATTAATAATCTCAGTACCTGACAAATACTTTAATTTTCCTTTAGTCTGTTATAATTACAATAATTGCCTATTGTGTGGAATTTTTTCCATAACAATACGATGTTTATCCAAGGCCTGGGATTTTCTTCATTCGTAACATTTTGTTAAGTATAACTTTAATATATCATATAAGCAATCAGTAACCCATGTTATCATGCAAAGTATGATCTTAGGTGTACTGTGTAAAATTTTCTTTTTCATGTAACCAGAAAACCAGAAGGGAAAAATTGAAATTTGTTAAGTGCGCACCTTTGCCCCCACCTACCCTCTTCTTTCTACTATACTATACACGCAGTAAGTGCAATTTCGTCACCTGTTATCATTCTTAGTGCTACATTTTTAATATCCAAAGCAAGTTAAAGTATCTCATTATTCACTAAAAGGCGTTGCACAGTTAATTAACACAAACAACCTAAAATTTGCAGGCAAGGAATTACTACGTGAAACATTTGTGGTTTAAGTATAGTGATAAGTAATCAAAACGTCCTTAATCGCGAGTTCAAAACTCGCCACCGCTTAAATTTTGATTAATAACCAGGACTGGCGGCCGAAGACTTCCGGCATGAGAAATCACCCTCGTTCTGCCAACAGCCTTGTCAGAGAGAAGCGGACAGAGGTTCAGGACACTTCCTTGTGTTTTAGGTAGGAAACTACCCCAAAAGGTGGAAGAATCAGCAATGATCAACGGCATGTGGATGCAGGAGGCAATGGAAACCACTGCAGTAATGACACATAATATGTACTTACAGGACAGTGGCGAGTAATCGAAAAAGTGTCATGATGATCTCGTCATTGGCAATAGATTCTAGAACAGTCCCCCATTCGGATCTCTGGCAGGGGCTTCCAGATGGGAGGTGACAATGAGAAACAGACTGAATAACTAACGAAAGAATAACGTTGTACGAGTTGGAGCGTAAAATGTCATATGCTTGAACATGGTAGGGAAGCTAAAGAAACTGAAACGGGAAGTGCCAATGCTCAATCTAGACACATAGTAGGGGTCAGTGAAGCAAAATGGAAAGAAGACAAGGATTTCTGGTCAGATGAGTATAGGGTAACATCAACAGCAGCAGAAAATGGTATAACAGGTGTAGAATTCGTTATGAAAAGGAGTGTGTATTATTCTGAACAGTTCAGCGATGCTGTTGTTCTTATCAGAATCGACAGCAAACCAACACCGTCAACGATAGTTCAGGTATACCTGCCGATGTCACAAGGTGAAGATGAAGAGATAAGAAAGTGTATGACGATATTGAAACAGTAATACAGTAAAGAGAGACGATACTCTAATAGTCACGGGGGACTACTATGCGGTTGTAGGGGCGGGAGTAGAAGAAAGGGGTACAGGAGAATATAGGCTTTAGACAAGAATGAGAGGAAAAGGACTAATTGAGGTTTGTAATAAATTTCAGCTAGTAATAGCGAGTACTCCGTTCAACAATCACCGGATGAGAAGGTATACTTGGAAAACGCTGGGTGATACGGGAAAATTTCAGTTAGATCATGATCAGACGGATATTCCGAAATCAGATGTAGAGTCAGATCACAATATAGTAGTGATGAAGATGGGCTAGTTCAGTAGATTAGTCACGAAGAATCAATACGCAGAGAAGTAGGATACAGAAGTGACGAGATACCTGTGAATATCTCTAAGGCTTTAGATACAGAAATAGGGAATAGCTCAGTAGGCAGTACAGCTGAAGAGGAATGGACATCTCTAAGAAGTGCAATGATGGAAGGTGGAAAGAAAAACATAATTACACTGTGGTAACTGCGGAGAAACTATGAGTAACAGAAGAAATACTTCAGTTGATCGATAAAACAAGGAAGTACAAAACTGTTCAGGGAAATTCAGGAGTACAGAAATACAGATGGCTGAGGAATGAAATAAATAGTAAGTGCAAGGAAGCTAAGACGGAATGGTTGCATGAAAAATGTGCAGAAATCGAAAAATAAATTATTCTTGGAAGGACTGAATCAGCATGTAGAAAAGTCAAAATAACCTATGGTAAAATTAAAAGCAAGAATACTAACATTAAGGGAGCAACGGGAATTCTACTATTAAATGCAGTGGAGAGAGCGGATAGATGGATACAGTACATTGAAGGCTTATATAAGGAGGGAGGTTTTCTAACGTGATAGAAGAAAGAACAGGAGTCAGTTCACAAGAGATAAGGCATCCAGTATTAGAATCAGAATTTAAGAGAGCTTTGGAGGACTTAACATAAAATAAGGCAGAAGGGTTAGGTAACATTCCATCAGAATCTCTAAAATTATTGGAGGAAGTGGCAACAAAACGACCTTTACTTTGAGAAAAATACCATCCACACAATTCCGAAGACTGCTAGAGCTGACAAGTGCAAGAATTAGGGCACAAAAAACTTAACAACTCAAGGATCTAAGTTGCTAGCAAGAATAATATACAGAGGAATAGAAAAGAAAATTTAGGATGTGTTGGATGACGAGCAGTTTAGCTCCAGGCGAGGTAAAGGCGCCAGAGAGGCAATTCTGATGTTGCTATTAATAATGGAAGCAAGACTAAAATGAATCAGGACACGTTCACGGTATTTGTCGACATGGAAAAAGCTTTAGACACTGTAAAATGGTGCAAGATGTTCGAAATTCTGAGAAAAATAGTGGTAAGCTAGAGAGAGAGAGACGATAAACATGCAGCATGTACAAGAGTCAAGAGAGAGTAATAAGAGTGGACGGCTAGGAACGGAGAGCTCGGATTGAAAAGGGTGTAAGACAGGGATGTAGTCATTTTTCCCTACTGTTCAATCTGTACGTCGAAGAAGCAATGACGCAAAGAAAATAAAGGTTCAGGAGTGGAATAAAAATTTAAGGTGAAACGTTAACAGTGATACTATTTGCTGATGACACTGGAATGAATGTGAAGAAGAGTTACAGTATCTGCTGAATGGAATAAACGGTTTAATGAGAACAGATTACAGGTTGAGAGTAAATCGACGGAAGTAACGAGAAGTAGCAGAATTGAGAACAGCGAGAAACTTAACATCAGGATTGATGGTCACGAAGAAGATAAAATTAAGGAATTCTGCTACCTAGGCGACAAAATAACCAATGACGGACGGAGGAAATTGGTCTTCAAAAGTAGACCAGCACTGGCACAAATGACATGCCAAGAAAAGTTTAGTAGTATCAAACATAGGACTTAATTTGTGGAAGAAATTCCTGAAAATGGACGTTTGGAGTACAGTGCTGTACGGTAGTGAAACATAGACCGTGGGATAACCGGAACAGGAGAGAATCGAAGTGGTTGAGATGTCGTCCTACAGAAGAATGTTGAAAATTAATTGGACTGACAAGGTAAGAACTGAGGAGGTTCTGCGCAGAATCGGAGAGTAAAGAAATAAGTGGAAAGGACTGACAAGGTGAAGGGACAGGATGACAGGACACCTAATTAGACATCAGGAAATGACTTCCACGGTACTAAATTCAGCTGCTGCGGGCAAAAACTGTAGAGGAAGACTGAGACTTGAATACATCCAGAAAATAATTGAGGAACTTGCTTGCAAGTGCTACTCTGAAACGAAAAGGTTGTCACAGGAGTGGAATTCGTGGCGGGTGGCATCAAACCAGTCGGAAGTCGGAAGAGTGACGAATCAAAAAAAAAAAAAAAAGTCTACGCTGAAAGGAACCCACACGAATTAGATTTTCTGAGATATTCTTCACATGGTGATTTCGCGAGATGTGCGTGCGAGGAAATAATTAGTTGTGTGGCTTTTCTTGGAACGAACGCGCTTCGAATTTTAACAGTCAATTTCTGCGGGGTGACGCTGTCATCGGCATTTGATATCTCGCGTGACGCTATCGCGTTCAATAAACGAAAATGTTACGAAAGGCATCACTATTTTCTTAATCTTATGTATTAACACTTTGCCTACCGGCGACCCCACAGTGGTGTCGTGAGCGAAAAAGCGGTCAACGGCCGGCGACCCCACAGTGGGGTGGTCTCCTGTGCATAGTATCTCTCACTGGCTGGTAACACCACAGTGGTGTCGTGAGCATAGTATCACGCAGTGGCCGGTGACAGCACTTTAGTATCTTTTTCATTCTGTTGGTGATTTGTTTAGGTAGCAATAAGTTACACACGTCAATAAATTTTTTGATTTCATAACTTCAAAATGGTTCAAATGGCTCTGAGCACTATGGGACTCAACTGCTGTGGTCATAAGTCCCCTAGAACTTAGAACTACTTAAACCTAACTAACCTAAGGACAGCACACAACACCCAGCCATCACGAGGCAGAGAAAATCCCTGACCCCGCCGGGAATCGAACCCGGGAACCCGGGCGTGGGAAGCGAGAACGCTATCGCACGACCACGAGATGCGGGCGATTTCATAAGTACTTGTGCACTTTCATCATGGCAGACGAAAGAGATTATACGATTATTTAAGATGAATACGCCGACGTCTTGTCTGACGTTCCGGACAACTTGGCCGATTGGGAAGCAGACATTGGATATCAAAAAAATGAAAGTGAGGTAAAATTGTCGGAAGAGAGTGAAATACGTCCAGGAAGAATCCGGCGAACGCTACGGTTGCCAACTGATTCGGATGAATCAGACGGAGAAGACAGACTATAATTTACTGAGGACCAATAATAAATTTGAAGGATCTCCGGGTCCACACATATTTCCCAAAGATACAGAGAGCGTCGTGGATATCACAGAATTATAAATTGGAAATGATCTATTTGTATATATTAGCAACGAAACCAACAAGTAGTACAGTCAAAATTGCAATAAAAGGAAACAGGATAAAAAATATGCCAAATTTGTCGATGTTACGGGACCCGAACTTAGAAAATGGTTTTGGCTCACTATCCATATGGGAATTGTAAAAAAAAAAAAAAAAGCAGGGATCGATGATTAGTGGTCAAAGAATCTGTTGATAGACACACCGATATTTCGCAAAACGATGTCCCGCAACCGATTCAGACAAATATTATCATTTTTACATTTTTTCCGACAACAATAAACCGGATAATGCCGACCGGCTTTTCAGAGTTCAATTCGTAATTGATTATTTGTACAAAAAGTTTCAAGAAACGTTTAATCTAAGTCGAAACATCTCAACTGGTGAAGGAATGATACCGTGGCGTGGACAGTTATATTTTAAAGTTTACAATCCGTCGAAAATTACGAAATATGGCATACTCATTAGGATGTTGTGTGATTAGAGTACGGGATACATTTCCTTCTTCAATATATATTTAGGCGCTGGACAACCTTTAGCAAAAATAGTGATGGAACTATTGACACATTCTTATGGAAAGTGGCATCATCTCTAAATGGGTAATTATTTTAATACTGTAGAACTTGCAGAGAATTTACTTGAAAATAAAATTAGAGTCTGTCGAACGATACGGAAAAATAGAGGATTTCCAAGAAAATTAAGACTCGCCAAAGTCAATGTGTTTGAACCTTGTCATCAACGGAAAACTGACAAGTGGCCAGCGACAAGCCAAGTAATCCAAATTAGCGCTGCCGGCGCCAAGTGAATAAATTTGTCGGAGACGTGCGGACGGCAAAGTGTTAATTATACCTTTTGATGTTTCCAGATTGGCGATCAAAACTCAAGAATCGATCGAACGAGGGATCCTTACGTCAGCATTAAATACACAGTAACTGTAGCTGTATTGCAAGTTCAATCTGAAATACGGGTATGTTCTCTTGAAAAGGAAGTACTATTTGTAGATGAAAGACAAGTTCGTCAAGAGTAAGTCACTGGAAGCCCAGATCGAACTAGTATCAACGTACAAAAGCACCTTAATTCGACAACATGAATATCTTTAGTGCGTAATTGAAAGTGGCACAGGCAGGCGTGAATTGACTAATCCACCGACGTCACGGCACTATATGTTGTCGCCCGCCAGGGGTCTAATCAACGGGTTAGTATAGTGTAATGACCATAGCTAGCTCTGTACTTACTAGCAGAGTGCCACAATTCGTGAGTTTGGTGCTTCGGCATTGACCTTCTACTGGCCATTCATTTCACTTCTATCTCTGCATCACTTTTCGTGCAGACGTTGAAGTCTTGAAGAAATGAATCGTTACAGGACGAAATTTTGTGGTGTTACGTATTACGTATAATGTCATACAATTGGGTCATGAAGGGGGATGGACGATAGAATTAGCCAGGGTCAATGGACGTAGCGAAAATGAAACGTTGTGTTTTAACACAGGAACTATGACTATCAAGAAGAAACAGACGTGAATCATCAGACCTGCTTTTTCTATGGTTGTGGAAATAATTTAAAAATATGATGACATCGGCATCTTGCACCCATAAATATTTATTTTCAGCTACTCTAGGAACCTGCAGGAGCACTGTTTATAAAGCACCTGTGTTATGCGACCGTTTGAAATACAAAGAATGGTGGGATCAGTCTTCCAACAGCACAGCCCGCACAAGGAAGCGCTACTATAGTAGTAGTTGCACCAGAAATTACTGCATCGATTTGTTTAGCTCCACTACGAACAACAATTAAATACGACTCCCGTACTGTAGTAACACCCGTTTCATCCATGTTCGAAATGTCGTGAGGCTGAAAGCAAATGTGGTCTGACAACTGTTGCCAAATTATTGAAAAATATTCCCCATTTGTTTGGTTGAATTTAGGAACTTGTAATACGTCGATCGCCTCTGCTTTTTCTAGTGAAAGAGTAATGTTTTTAAAACAAACGGCGATCCAGTCATTCCCTACACACACATGCACACAAACGCGCGCGCACACACACACATGCGCACACACACACACACACACACATTATCCTGCCAAGAATTAGGGCATTCAATATTATTTATTGTGCAAAGATCATCACCAAAAGTTTTGATTTCTTTTGGTGTTCAACCGTAATAAAAACAGGGTTTCTGAAGAACACATTACTTTAATTCCTTCTCGTCCGCAACAGAATATGCTTTTATAATTGGATAATTGTACTGTGATTTGAGTTAAGAGCGATAGAAAGCAGGAACGAAAACTGAGGCTTTTAACAATACGGTACGTTTGACCTGGTCCAGTCTACCATACATAGTTTATTATTATGTCACTGAACGAAGCCCTGTCTCAGTCACAGTAAGTGTCAATTTTTGTTGTGATGAACATGATGAGAAGTAAATACTAGCCCCTACGGTAATTGTTGGTCTCATCTGTTAATTTTGATGGCAGACAGACTGGTAGATCCTACACTAGGAAGTCCGCAGCTAGTGGCTAGCGTTGCTGCCTCTGGATCACGGGGTCCCGGGTTCGATTCCCGGCCAAGTTGAGGATTTTCTCTGCCCATGGACTGGGTGTTTGTGTTGTCCTCATCATTTCATCATCATCATCATCATCGTTCGTGGCAGAGGATAGATTGGAATCTGCACAAAAAACTGGACTGTGTAAACATTGGGACATTGTACGGGCGCCGATGACCGCGCAGTTGAGGCCCCCACAAACCACACGTCATCAAACATCTTGACTAGTAACGGTACTATAGGGTGAAATTAGTTTGTTCTCAGCTGGATACCATTTATTTTATGGTACACATTTTTAAGCACACTTTCGGTAGCTAGTACATAAGGTGTGGATTTACTAAATTATTCTGCCTGAGAAGCTAAAATTGTTATTCAAATTTTTCAGTTGTAAAGAACGCACTAAACTGTGGAATGTGTAATAAGTTGAATAGATCCATGATGTTTATAAATTGCTAGAACATAATTAAAGTACATTAAAATCCGTCTCATTGACTCAAAATTTATCTGCTTAGGAACAACGTAGATATTTTTAAAAAAATCTCCCCCCCCCCCCCATTAACCATGGACCTTGCCGTTGGTGGGGAGGCTTGCGTGCCTCAGCGATACAGATGGCCGTACCGTAGGTGCAACCACAACGGAGGGGTATCTGTTGAGAGGCCAGACAAACATGTGGTTCCTGAAGAGGGGCAGCAGCCTTTTCAGTAGTTGCAGGGGCAACAGTCTGGATGATTGACTGATCTGGCCTTGTAACATTAACCAAAACGGCCTTGCTGTGCTGGTACTGCGAACGGCTGAAAGCAAGGAGAAACTACAGCCGTAATTTTTCCCGAGGAAATGCAGCTTTACTGTATGATGAAATGATGATGGCGTCCTCTTGGGTAAAATATTCCGGAGGTAAAATAGTCCCCCATTCGGATCTTCGGGCGGGGAATACTCAAGAGGACGTCGTTATCAGGAGAAAGAAAACTGGCGTTCTACGGATCGGAGCGTGGAATGTCAGATCCCTTAATCGGGCAGGTAGGTTAGAAAATTTAAAAAGGGAAATTGATAGGTTAAAGTTAGATATAGTGGGAATTAGTGAAGTTCGGTGGCAGGAGGAACAAGACTTTTGGTCAGGTGATTACAGGGTTATAAATACAAAATCAAATAGGGGTAATGCAGGAGTAGGTTTAATAATGAATAAAGAAATAGGAGTACGGGTTAGCTACAACAAACAGCATAGTGAACGCATTATTGTGGCCAAGATAGACACAAAGCCCATGCCTACTACAGTAGTACAAGTTTATATGCCAACTAGCTCTGCAGATGATGAAGAAATTGATGAAATGTATGACGAGATAAAAGAAATTATTCAGGTAGTGAAGGGAGACGAAAATTTAATAGTCATGGGCGACTGGAATTCGTCAGTAGGAAAAGGGAGAGAAGGAAACATAGTAGGTGAATATGGATTGGGGGGAAGAAATGAAAGAGGAAGCGGCCTTGTAGAATTTTGCACAGAGCATAACTTAATCATAGCTAACACTTGGTTCAAGAATCATAAAAGAAGGTTGTATACCTGGAAGAATCCTGGAGATACTAAAAGGTATCAGATAGATTATATAATGGTAAGACAGAGATTTAGGAACCAGGTTTTAAATTGTAAGACATTTCCAGGGGCAGATGTGGATTCTGATCACAATCTATAGGATATGACCTGCAAATTTAAACTGAAGAAACTGCAAAAAGGTGGGAATTTAAGGAGATGGGACCTGGATAAACTGAAAGAACCAGAGGTTGTAAAGAGTTTCAGGGAGAGCATAAGGGAACAATTGACAGGAATGGGGGAAAGAAATACAGTAGAAGAAGAATGGGTAGCTCTGAGGGATGAAGTAGTGAAGGCAGCAGAGGATCAAGTAGGTAAAAAGACGAGGGCTAATAGAAATCCTTGGATAACAGAAAAAATATTGAATTTAATTGATGAAAGGAGAAAATATAAAAATGCAGTAAATGAAGCAGGCAAAAAGGAATACAAACGTCTCAAAAATGAAATCGACAGGAAGTGCAAAATGGCTAAGCAGGGATGGCTAGAGGACAAATGTAAGGATGTAGAGGCTTGTCTCACTAGGGGTAAGACGGATACTGCGTACAGGAAAATTAAAGAGACCTTTGGAGAGAAGAGAACCACTTGTATGAATATCAAGAGCTCAGATGGCAACCCAGTTCTAAGCAAAGAAGGGAAGGCAGAAAGGTGGAAGGAGTATATAGAGTGTTTATACAAGGCCGATGTACTTGAGGACAATATTATGGAAATGGAAGAGGATGTAGATGAAGATGCAATGGGAGATAAGATACTGCGTGAAGAGTTTGACAGAGCACTGAAAGACCTGAGTCGAAACAAGGCACCGGGAGTAGACAACATTCCATTAGAACTACTGATGGCCTTGGGAGAGCCAGTCATGACAAAACTCTACCATCTGGCGAGCAAGATGTATGAGACAGGCGAAATACCCACAGACTTCAAGAAGAATATAATAATTCCAATCCCAAAGAAAGCAGGTGTTGACAGAAGTGAAAATTACCGAACTATCAGTTTAATAAGTCACAGCTGCAAAATACTAACGCGAATTCTTTACAGACGAATGGAAAAACTGGTAGAAGCGGACCTCGGGGAAGATCAGTTTGGTTTCCGTAGAAATGTTGGAACACGTGAGGCAATACTAACCTTACGACTTATCTTAGAAGAAAGATTAAGGAAAGGCAAACCTACGTTTCTAGCATTTGTAGACTTAGAGAAAGCTTTTGACAACGTTAACTGGAATACTCTCTTTCAAATTCTGAAGGTGGCAGGGGTAAAATACAGGGAGCGAAAGGCTATTTACAATTTGTACAGAAACCAGATGGCAGTTATAAGAGTCGAGGGGCATGAAAGGGAAGCAGTGGTTGGGAAAGGAGTGAGACAGGGTTGTAGCCTCTCCCCGATGTTATTCAGGGGTAAAATACAGGGAGCGAAAGGCTATTTACAATTTGTACAGAAACCAGATGGCAGTTATAAGAGTCGAGGGGCATGAAAGGGAAGCAGTGGTTGGGAAAGGAGTGAGACAGGGTTGTAGCCTCTCCCCGATGTTATTCAATCTGTATATTGAGCAAGCAGTAAAGGAAACAAAAGAAAAATTCCGAGTAGGTATTAAAATTCATGGAGAAGAAGTAAAAACTTTGAGGTTCGCCGATGACATTGTAATTCTGTCAGAGACAGCAAAGGACTTGGAAGAGCAGTTGAACGGATGGACAGTGTCTTGAAAGGAGGATATAAGATGAACATCAACAAAAGCAAAACGAGGATAATGGAATGTAGTCAAATTAAATCGGGTGATGCTGAGGGGATTACAATAGGAAATGAGACACTTAAAGTAATAAAGGAGTTTTGCTATTTAGGGAGTAAAATAACTGATGATGGTCGAAGTAGAGAGGATATAAAATGTAGACTGGCAATGGCAAGGAAATCGTTTCTGAAGAGGAGAAATTTGTTAACAACGAGTATAGATTTAAGTGTCAGGAAGTCGTTTCTGAAAGTATTTGTATGGAGTGTAGCCATGTATGGAAGTGAAACATGGACGATAACCAGTTTGGACAAGAAGAGAATAGAAGCTTTCGAAATGTGGTGCTACAGAAGAATGCTGAAGATAAGGTGGGTAGATCACGTAACTAATGAGGAAGTATTAAATATGATCGGGGAGAAGAGAAGTTCGTGGCACAACTTGACTAGAAGAAGGGATCGGTTGGTAGGACATGTTTTGAGGCATCAAGGGATCACAAATTTAGCATTGGAGGGCAGCGTGGAGGGTAAAAATCGTAGAGGGAGACCAAGAGATGAATACACTAAGCAGATACAGAAGGATGTAGGTTGCAGTAGGTACTGGGAGATGAAGAAGCTTGCATAGGATAGAGTAGCATGGAGAGCTGCATCAAACCAGTCTCAGGACTGAAGACCACAACAACAACAACAACAAGTTATTCGGTAACATCTTATGAAACAGTTAACACCCTTGTATCATACAGCGCGATTAAAAATATAATAACGTGCCCATTGTCGTAAAGAAAATTTCAGAGTCGTTTTTTTATTAATGTGAGACGAACGGAACGTTATGAGACTCAGCCAGTGGCAGAGAAACATATTGATAGAATAAAACAACAATATTTTGACATCAAATTGATAAAAATTATCGTAATGAGTTCCCAAATGAAGTGTAGCGTTGCAGGCCAGCTGTGAGGAGTGCGGTGATGACGGCTGTCTCGCTGGAACCGCCGTGCAGTCCTGAGTGAAACCTCGGCAGCAGAAAGCAGTTAGACTGGACGAGTCAGCCAGCCACCAAACGGGCAAGTTGCCATCATCGGAAGATTGCTTGAATTTCATTGAGTACAGTTCTTCGGACAAGTTCAGCCAAGTGACCCAGCTCCATGGCTCGAGTCGAGTGGTTAAACGTATTTTGCCTACCGTCTGCTGATACTTGATATCTGCAACACGTAAATAATTACAACCTCCCTCCAGTGTGACATCCTCAAGATATTCATCACTAATCGGATACTACCAGTTTTCTCCTTGTTATTGGATGCACTGTTTTACATTCATTATTTTTTAAAGAATGCTCTCACTCGTTAAAGTTAGTGTTTATTTTATTCAAGTCACTCAGAATTTCCTTTCGGTATTCCATCTACTATGTTCTCCTGGACATACTAGCATCGTCAGTGAACAATTTCTGCCGCTCATAATTTCTCATACATCGTTCATGTATTTGAGAATATTATTGGTTCTTTGCGCTTCCTTGTAGCGCGTCATATTTGGCTTCAGTTTCTGTAGAACAGTCGCTGTCGAGTATAATGTACTGGTTTTCTCTATGTCAAATATTCATCGATTCGACTATATATTTCCGAAGATCATGTGATAACGTCTTGGTTAGCAGCTGACGAAGTCATACAGTGTCGGTTACTTTTCGCAAAGTCAGGAAGTCGTAACCTATCTGCTCAACTGTATCCACTCTAAGCAAGATCTCAGTATTGAAGGTTCATCCTCGATGTCCGCACCTAGTAGCTCCAACCATCAGACATATCGCAACTCCTTTTCCCAGCCCGGATCACCAAGCTCCAATGTTCTTCACTCTTAGCGATGTTTCTTGTGTCCAGCGAACGATTAATAAACCCATCCGCTAATACTAACATTACGTGTATAGCTGCCATTCAGGGCCCGATCACAAGCACAAATATTACAATTTTGAGGTACCTGTGTTACGTTAACCGTAATTTCACAGTTCCACGTCATTTCAAATATCGTAAAAATTTTCATTACAAACAACAGTCAGTCAGTTACAATAAGAAATATTATGTACACTATCTACTCAAAAGTATTCGGACAGACCAAGAAATGCTCTGTGGTCGGCCAGGAGAGTTCAGTGACTTCGAAGGCGCTGTGCCCATTGAGTGTCACCTGAGTAACCACTTATTCAGAGATATTTAAATGTTTCCAAAGATACCCAAGTCAACTACTGGTGACGTGAGTGTGAGGAGGAAAAGTGAAGCCACAACCACAACTAGACCAAAAACAGGCAGACGACATCTACTGAAGGACAGAGACGGTCGAGCATTACTGAGGGTGGCTGTAAATAATCGCATGAACTCAGAGCAAAAACTCTGTCGTTACTTCCACAGTGCAGCTAACGCATTGATTGTGCGTCGGGAGTTAAAAGGAATGAGATACAATAGGCGAGCAGCTTCTTATAATCCATATTTCTTCAGTCGGTGTAGGCGACGCTTGAAGTGTTGGAATGGACGTAACCAATATAGAGAGAATGACCGGACGCGAATGATCTGGAGTGATATATTCTGCTATACATGTGGTAACCCGATGGAAGAAGAGGATCATTTGTGTCAGAATGATAATGCACCCTGTCATAAAGCAGCTTCTGTGAGGCAAAGGACTGTACTGCCGTGACTGCTAACTTGAACCCGATGAAACATCTTTGGGAGATTTAGAAAATCGACTTCTCTCCAGAACCCAGCGGCCAACATGCCTTGTCCTGGTTTCGGCTCTTGAGTAAGAATGGGCTGCCATTCCTCCACAGGCATACTGACGCCTTACTGAAAGTGCCACAGGTTGAGTTCCAGACGTCATGAAGGCGAAGGGTGGACGCAACCCACATTACTGTCCAATAGTAATTGTCCAAGGTCTTTTGGTCACATAGTCTATTTTTTCACATGTTACTGATTAAGAGATTTCACATGGGAAGCGCTGTACGTTTGTCTCAGTGCCGAAGTTTTTTTACAACTTTTAATCGAAAACTACCAGAAGACGTCTGCTGCAGCGTAGGATTCAGATGGAATGGGGTTCGGGCTGGGTGGTTGCCCAGGTGTAGGGCTCAATTAAAAAAAAAATATTTTAGGTAACTTAAATATTCTTATCATAACAAAACGAAAATACACTTTTAATGCAATAAAATAATTCTGTAGTCTATAAAGATTTCAAACACGGCAGAACATAATTAATACAACAAAATGTCCTCCTTAAATTAAGGATAGAAATTACTATTAAAAACAGTCTTGATCACGATTTATTTAACAAGGTGACCGGCTTCAACCACTACTGTGGTCATCTTCAGACCTATAAGTTGTATACAAAGCTCTAATTAGAGGGTTACATACATTAAACAAAATACATAAAGTTATAAAACTATAAAACGTTGAATTACCATTGAGTAGGAACCTCTTTCTGTTGAAGAATCACTATTGGAGAAACCAGTGCACGTCTTACTATATATAATGGAGGCTCCACCCACTTCTGACTACATGATGTCATTATTAACCAATGAGTTATAAGTCGAATTAAAATTTAAAATTTCTTAGTTAAAAGAACATTGTCAAGAATTAGAAATAAATACACACTAAACTTAGCTTATTAAACAGCTATTGTCAATTAAGAAGCGTTAAAAATATTTAAATATGTAGGAAAATTAACTTCGGTTTGGCAGTACATGGGTTGCCCTCTCAAGGCCTGTCAGTGAACCATTTGGAACCACTTGTTGCTATGGTGAAGTTAGACGCCGTTGCAAAGATGAAGCAGCATGCTTTTTTCACTGAAGTTATTGTAAGGTCGATAGTCGAACTAGTGGTTGCCATGGTGAGGACAAACGCCAGTGCAAAGATGTGGCAGCAGGCTTCTTTCCAACGAAGTTGTTGCGAAGTAGAATGGCAAAGACTGTGGCGTCAGACGATGTATTATTGAGCAGCAACTTGTCTTTATTGAAACGAAAAGAGTAAGCTACAATAATCTGTAGCTGACATGTATACTAGATGCTGTCCAAATACGATACAAAGTAGTTGTACGTATGTATAAAATATTATCTATGAAGTTGATATGTAGATTACATGTGCTTTTTTAAGGCATTGCTATTCCTCAAGTTATATGCCAGTAATATAAGCAAATAAAAATGACAGAATTTAAAACTATAAAATTATGAGCCAGTGTCAAAAATAAAACGATGTGAATTAGCAATATGCAGTCTAAAAGCATAAAAGCAAAATTCTAAAACAGATAGTCAATCATAAAATAATATTTGGTAAAAGACAATTAATGTAAATATAAAATATTTGCTAAAAGTCTTTATAATTAAAAGAAAATATATATATATATATATATATATATATATATATATATATATATATATATATATATATATATAACCTTTCAAGACAAAGGACAGAAGAGTAAACATTCTAAATCAGATCATCGAAAAGCTCAAAGAAATGTTTGTCTTTGAACTGAAGTTGTTCGTTTAAAACAGATAATGGAATACTTTTGTGAAGTGAAAAATTTCAATTTCTTCTAAGGTATTTAGAAGTGGTCCTTTTGTCACAGTATGTAATATTTTCAAATTGCTAGAAATACAACCCTCAGAATGTTGACCAAATATTGATTTGATACGTGCAGTACCAGTAGTATGTTCTTTGAAACGTGTTAAAAAGTTACGGCCAATTTGGCCAATATACTGTTTCTCACAGTCATTACATATTATTTTATAAACGCCTGACTTTTGGTATCTATTTGAGTCTCCAATTATGTGTTTCAGTTTCATCTGTAGGGGGTTAGTAGTTTTAAATGCTATTGTCACGCTTGTGTTCTTAAATAATTTATTTATTTTATCTGAGATAGGTCCCATGTATGTCATTTGTGTAAATCTCTTCATGGAATTTATAACAGCATCATTTTTTTCTTGTAATTTTTGATATAACAGATCAACCTGAAGGGAATTATAATTGTTAGCAACTGCTATCTGTTTTAATGTATCAATTTCCTTTTGGATTGCATCATGTTGGAGAGGTAATTTCAGTATCCTATGTATCATAGTTTTAAAAAATGCCATTTTGTATCTTAGTGGATGGCATGATGTAGCATTTATTATTACGTCGGTTGATGTGGGTTTTCTATAAATAGAAATATTATGTTTTCCATTCTGATTTGTAATTGTGAGGTCAAGGAAATTAATACTATTGTTACTTTCGTGTTCTACTGTAAATACAAGTTTTGGATGTAAATTATTTAAGTTGTTAGCGAAAGCGTCAATTTCTTCCTTAGAGCCGTTATATAATAGCAGTGTGTCGTCAACATATCTTTTGTAGTATATAATTTTATTTGTTATTTCTGGAAGTTTACAAGTTGTTTAGAGGGTTACGCACTAAAATTATGAAACTTAATTCCAAAATATCTTTTAACAAACAATGCCTAATGAATAATGTGATTCCTAATTATGTAAAAATTAGTTTTAATACCAGATCAAATATAGAAAAGTTTTTACGACAGAAGAGTAGCATTCTGTGGATTAGATCTGAAATTAAAGATGCGTATAGAGAAAAAGATGCATTAAATCTTGAAATGTACAATTTACAATTAAAAATTAGCAGTCAGTTGTCACCATTAATATTTTCACAGCTACTTAACTTTACAGATGACAAAATTAATGCAGTGCGAGAAACTATTCTTAATAAGCATAGTAAGAAAATTGCAGCCCTTGTTAGTCACCAAAATGTGTGTTCACAAGATGTTTCACCAAATGTACATAACTTTTATCCAAGAGTAACCAATCTAACCAAAATTTCTTTTACTCCTGCTGAGACAACACTTTTAAACAAAGGCCTAAAATATAATTTAGCTCCACAATTGAGCAATGCAAATATTAAACGTGTGATTGCTGATGTAAAGATTGCTGCGAAACATGCACAATTTAGTAGGTCTGAAATATGTGACATTGCACGTAAAACTAAGAATGTCATTACTAATGAAAAAGATAAAAATAAACATAATAATGAATTAAAACTTGTAAAGCAAATCAACCAGAAGTTAATAACTAATAAAGCTATTGCAATCAAGGCAGATAAAGGGAATACTCTAGTCATTGTTAGCGAAGATGATTATGTTTCTAAAACTTTACAATTTTTTAATGCTAATGGAATAACTGAGGTTAATAAAGACCCGACTTCAAGATTTCAATCAAAAATTAAAAAGCTGATTGATGATAGTGACTCTTTACTTTCACCTAAAGATAAAATAACACTTAGAGTTATGAACCCCACTTTACCTAAGTTGAGATCGCAAATCAAATTACACAAACCAAATTTACCAATTCGTCCAATTGTTAACAATACCAACAGTCCCTCTTATAACCTGAACAAAAAGCTCAATCAAATCTTAAAATCCTTCTACGTTTATGAAGAAAATTATAGTATTAAAAACAGTTTCCAATTAACTAAGTTAATTTATGATGTGGATATTCCAAAAAACGCAAGGTTCGCATCGTTGGACATCACAAATCTTTACACGAATATACCTATTCAAGAGACTATCTCTATCATTAATGATAACTTAACGCATCACAAAATCATGAGCCCCAAAGAAATAGTAGAATTCATCGAACTGTTAAGAATTACTCTAGATTTTAATTATTTTTCATTTAATAATAAAATATACATACAGGAAGATGGACTTGCAATGGGGAATTCCCTGGCTAGCACTATAGCAGATATCTTCGTCAACTACGTTGAAATCCAATTTTTCAAAAATAATCCAAAAATAATCCAGAAATAACAAATAAAATTATATACTACAAAAGATATGTTGCCGACACACTGCTATTATATAACGGCTCTAAGGAAGAAATTGACGCTTTCGCTAACAACTTAAATAATTTACATCCAAAACTTGAATTTACAGTAGAACACGAAAGTAACAATAGTATTAATTTCCTTGACCTCACAATTACAAATCAGAATGGAAAACATAATATTTCTATTTATAGAAAACCCACATCAACCGACGTAATAATAAATGCTACATCATGCCATCCACTAAGATACAAAATGGCATTTTTTAAAACTATGATACATAGGATACTGAAATTACCTCTCCAACATGATGCAATCCAAAAGGAAATTGATACATTAAAACAGATAGCAGTTGCTAACAATTATAATTCCCTTCAGGTTGATCTGTTATATCAAAAATTACAAGAAAAAAATGATGCTGTTATAAATTCCAAGAAGAGATTTACACAAATGACATACATGGGACCTATCTCAGATAAAATAAATAAATTATTTAAGAACACAAGCGTGACAATAGCATTTAAAACTACTAACCCCCTACAGATGAAACTGAAACACACAATTGGAGACTCAAATAGATACCAAAAGTCAGGCGTTTATCAAATAATATGTAATGACTGTGAGAAACAGTATATTGGCCAAATTGGCCGTAACTTTTTAACACGTTTCAAAGAACATACTACTGGTACTGCACATATCAAATCAATATTTGGTCAACATCTCGATGAATACAATCATTCTGAGGGTTGCATTTCTAGCAATTTGAAAATATTACGTACTGTGCCAAAAGGACCACTTCTAAATACCTTAGAAGAAATTGAAATTTTTTCACTTCACAAAAGTATTCCATTATCTGTTTTAAACGAACAACTTCAGTTCAAAGACAAACATTTCTTTGAGCTTTTCGATGATCTGATTTAGAATGTTTACTCTTCTGTCCTTTGTCTTGAAAGGTTATATATATATATATATATATATATATATATATATATATATATATATATATATATACATATTCTTTTAATTATAAAGACTTTTAACAAATATTTTATATTTACATTAATTGTCTTTTACCAAATATTATTTTATGATTGACTATCTGTTTTAGAATTTTGCTTTTATGCTTTTAGACTGCATATTGCTAATTCACATCGTTTTATTTTTGACACTGGCTCATAATTTTATAGTTTTAAATTCTGTCATTTTTATTTGCTTATATTACTGGCATATAACTTGAGGAATAGCAATGCCTTAAAAAAGCACATGTAATCTACATATCAACTTCATAGATAATATTTTATACATACGTACAACTACTTTGTATCGTATTTGGACAGCATCTAGTATACATGTCAGCTACAGATTATTGTAGCTTACTCTTTTCGTTTCAATAAAGACAAGTTGCTGCTCAATAATACATCGTCTGACGCCACAGTCTTTGCCATTCTACTTCGCAACAACTTCGTTGGAAAGAAGCCTGCTGCCACATCTTTGCACTGGCGTTTGTCCTCACCATGGCAACCACTAGTTCGACTATCGACCTTACAATAACTTCAGTGAAAAAAGCATGCTGCTTCATCTTTGCAGCGGTGTCTAACTTCACCATAGCAACAAGTGGTTCCAAATGGTTCACTGACAGGCCTTGAGAGGGCAACCCATGTACTGCCAAACCGAAGTTAATTTTCCTACATATTTAAATATTTTTAACGCTTCTTAATTGACAATAGCTGTTTAATAAGCTAAGTTTAGTGTGTATTTATTTCTAATTCTTGACAATGTTCTTTTAACTAAGAAATTTTAAATTGTAATTCGACTTATAACTCATTGGTTAATAATGACATCATGTAGTCAGAAGTGGGTGGAGCCTCCATTATATATAGTAAGACGTGCACTGGTTTCTCCAATAGTGATTCTTCAACAGAAAGAGGTTCCTACTCAATGGTAATTCAACGTTTTATAGCTTTATAACTTTATGTATTTTGTTTAATGTATGTAACCCTCTAATTAGAGCTTTGTATACAACTTATAGGTCTGAAGATGACCACAGTAGTGGTTGAAACCGGTCACCTTGTTAAATAAATCGTGATCAAGACTGTTTTTAATAGTAATTATCTATAAGACATTGATCACTGCTGTGCCCATAATGTATTCAAAAGTAATTTAAGGATTGAAAATCCAACCTTTCATATAACATACAGAACAACGCCCAATCATTAGCAATTTAAAATTCTTAGATTTCAGCCATCACCATTACGGGGGGTATGAAGACAAACGGGCTGACTTGGAGCAGGACAGGCGCTACAGGACATTTTAAATTCCACTGTCACCTTCACGCCTGAACCATTGACCTTGCCGTTGGTGGGGAGGCTTGCGTGCCTCAGCGATACAGAAGGCCGTACCGTAGGTGCAACCACAACGGAGGGGTATCTGTTGAGAGGCCAGACAAACATGTGGTTCCTGAAGAGGGGCAGCAGCCTTTTCAGTAGCAAAATGGCCTTGCTGTGCTGGTACTGCGAACGGCTGAAATCAAGGGGAAACTACAGCCATAATTTTTCCCGAGAAAATGCAGCTTTACTGTATGATTAAATACTGATGGCGTCCTCTTGGGTAAAATATTCCGGAGGTAAAATAGTCCCCCATTCGGATCTCCGGGTGGGGAATACTCAAGAGGACGTCGTTATCAGGAGAAAGAAAACTGGCGTTCTACGGATCGGAGCGTGGAATGTCAGATCCCTTAATCGGGCAGGTAGGTTAAAGTTAGATATAGTGGGAATTAGTGAAGTTCGGTGGCAGGAGGAACAAGGCTTTTGGTCAGGTGAATACAGGGTTATAAATACAAAATCAAATAGGGGTAATGCAGGAGTAGGTTTAATAATGAATAAAAAAATAGGAGTGCGGGTTAGCTACTACAAACAGCATAGTGAACGCATTATTGTGGCCAAAATAGACACAAAGCCCATGCCTACTACAGTAGTACAAGTTTATATGCCAACTAGCTCTGCAGATGATGAAGAAATAGATGAAATGTATGACGAGATAAAAGAAATTATTCAGGTAGTGAAGGGAGACGAAAATTTAATAGTCATGGGTGACTGGAATTCGTCAGTAGGAAAAGGGAGAGAAGGAAACATAGTAGGAGAATATGGAATGGGGGGGAAGAAATGAAAGAGGAAGCCGCCTTGTAGAATTTTGCACAGAGCATGATTTAATCACTGCTAACACTTGGTTCAAGAATCGTAAAAGAAGGTTGTATACCTGGAAGAATCCTGGAGATACTAAAAGGTATCAGATAGATTATATAATGGTAAGACAGAGATTTAGGAACCAGGTTTTAAATTGTAAGACATTTCCAGGGGCAGATGTGGATTCTGACCACAATCTATTGGTTATGAACTGCAGATTGAAACTGAAGAAACTGCAAAAAGGTGGGAATTTAAGGAGTTGGGACCTGGATAAACTGAAAGAATCAGAGGTTGTAGAGAGTTTCAGAGAGAGCATAAGGGAACAATTGACAGGAATGGAGGAAAGAAATACAGTAGAAGAAGAATGGATTGCTCTAAGGGATGAAGTAGTGAAGGCAGCAGACGATCAAGTAGGTAAAAAGACGAGGACTAATAGAAATCCTTGGGTAACAGAAGAAATATTGAATTTAATTGATGAAAGGAGAAAATATAAAAATGCAGTAAATGAAGCAGGCAAAAAGGAATACAAACGTCTCAAAAATGAAATCGACAGGAAGTGCAAAATGGCTAAGCAGGGATGGCTAGAGGACAAATGTAAGGATGTAGAGGCTTGTCTCACTAGGGGTAAGATAGATACTGCCTACAGGAAAATTAAAGAGACCTTTGGAGAGTAGAGAACCACTTGTATGAATATGAAGAACTCAGATGGCAACCCAGTTCTAAGCAAAGAAGGGAAGGCAGAAATGTGGAAGGAGTATATAGAGGGTTTATACAAGGGCGATGTGCTTGAGGACAATATTATGGAAATGGAAGAGGATGTAGATGAAGACGAAATGGGAGATACGATACTGCGTGAAGAGTTTGACAGAGCACTGAAAGACCTGAGTCGAAACAAAGCCCCGGTAGTAGACAACATTCCATTAGAACTACTGATGGCCTTGGGAGAGCCAGTCATGACAAAACTCTACCATCTGGTGAGCAAGATGTATGAGACAGGCGAAATACCCACAGACTTCAAGAAGAATATAATAATTCCAATCCCAAAGAAAGCAGGTGTTGACAGATGTGAAAATTACCGAACTATCAGTTTGATAAGTCACAGCTGCAAAATACTAACGCGAATTCTTTACAGACGATTGGAAAAACTGGTAGAAGCGGACCTCGGGGAAGATCAGTTTGGATTCCGTAGAAATGTTGGAACACGTGAGGCAATACTAACCATACGACTTATCTTAGAAGAAAGATTAAGAAAAGGCTAACCTACGTTTCTAGCATTTGTAGACTTAAAGAAAGCTTTTGAAAATGTTAACTGGAATACTCTCTTTCAAATTCTGAAGGTGGTAGGGGTAAAATACAGGGAGTGAAAGGCCATTTACAATTTGAACAGAAACCAGATGGCAGTTATAAGAGTCGAGGGGCATGAAAGGGAAGCAGTGGTTGGGAAAGGAGTGAGACAGGGTTGTAGCCTCTCCCCGATGTTATTCAATCTGTATATTGAGCAAGCAGTAAAGGAAGCCAAAGAAAAATTCGGAGTAGGTATTAAAATTCATGGAGAAGAAGTAAAAACTTCGAGGTTCGCCGATGCCATGGTAATTCTGTCAGAGACAGCAAAGGACTTGGAAGAGCAGTTGAACGGAATGGACAGTGTCTTGAAAGGAGGATATAAGATGAACATCAATAAAAGCAAAACGAGGTAATGGAATGTAGTCAAATTAAATCGGGTGATGCTGAGGGAATTAGATTAGGAAATGAGACACTTAAAGTAGTAAAGGAGTTTTGCTATTTAGGGAGTAAAATAACTGATGATGGTCGAAGTAGAGAGGATATAAAATGTAGACTGGCAATGGCAAGGAAAGCGTTTCTGAAGAAGAGAAATTTGTTAACATCGAGTATAGACTTAAGTGTCAGGAAGTCGTTTCTGAAAGTATTTGTATGGAGTGTAGCCACGTACGGAAGTGAAACATGGACGATAAATAGTTCGGACGAGAAGAGAATAGAAGCTTTCGAAATGTGGTGCTACAGAAGAATGCTGAAGATTAGATGGGTAGATCACATAACTAATGAGGAGGTGTTGAATAGGATTGGGGAGAAGAGCAGTTTGTGGCACAACTTGACTAGAAGAAGGGATCGGTTGGTAGGACATGTTTTGAGGCATCGAGGGATCACAAATTTAGCATTGGAGGGCAGCGTGGAGGGTAAAAATCGTAGAGGGAGACAAAGAGATGAATATACTAAGCAGATTCAGAAGGATGTAGGTTGCAGTAGGTACTGGGAGATGAAGAAGCTTGCACAGGATAGAGTAGCATGGAGAGCTGCATCAAACCAGTCTCAGGACTGAAGACCACAACAACAACAACACTTTTAGAAATAAATTCATAAAACTTCGTCATCATTACTAGGAAGTAATCAGGATTCATACTCGTAGGAGTGGAAGTTCAAAAACATAACTTTTTTTTAGATGTGAAACTCCATCATTTTTTTCACTTACTATTGGGTGCATTTGTTGCTACATACACACTTTTATTTATAAGTAAGGGAGATTCTTCGATGAATTTTGCATAGCATACAAACCATATTTACAGCCGTATGAAACTCTATATGTATTTAATTTATGAAGAAATGAATGAGCTGTTACATTTTAAACTTCATGTTTGGAAAAACTCAAGTTTCATAGTTGATTATCTCAATTTTTACCACACTTTTTAACGCATTTGGAAAATTCTAGAGTTTTGCATTAAGGAGTTTGTGTTTAATAAGCAATTAATCTTTATCAGTTATTACACAGTTACACAAATAATTAATTATTCACAATTTCTTGTATACGATAAATCGCGCAAGTCTAAGGGCTGTCAATTCGAGTAAGTACCTAGGAATTACTATTACTAGCAACTTAAATTGGAAAGACCACATAGATAATGTTGCGAGGAAGGCGAAACAGAGACTGCGCTCTGTTGGCAGAACACTTAGAAGTTGCGACAAACCCACTAAAGAGACAGCCTACGTTACACATGTCCGTCCTCTGCTGGAATGCTGCTGCGCGGTATGGGATCCTTACCAGGTGTGATTGACGGAGGACTCGAAGAAGTGCAAAGAAGGGCAGCTCGTTTTGTGTTATCACGCAACAGGGGTGAGAGTGTCACTGATATGATTCGCAAGTTGGGGTGGCAGTCACTGAAACAAAGGGGCTCTTCTTTGCGGTAGATCTATTTACGAAATTTCAATCAGAAACTCTCTCTTCGGAATACGAAAATATTTTGTTGGCACCCACCTATGTAGGAAGAAATGTTCCTCATAATAAAATAAGAGAAATCAGAGCTCAACGGAAAGATTTAGGTGTTCCTTTCTCCCAGCGCCATTCGAGAGTGGAATGGTAGAGAAGTAGTATGAAAATGGTTCGATGAACCCTCTGCCAGGCACTTAATTGTGAATTGCAGAGTAACCCTGTAGATTATATATTACACTATAGGATTAAAACAGTTAATCGCGACCACCGTGTGAAGTGAAGTAACTGAAATGATCCCTCCAACAGTCACATGCCCGCACTCGTGTGTGCCATCGGAAAACAGCCACAACTTGTCACACGACAACCATAGACTCCTGTGCAGCGCTTGTGCCTAGCAAGCACACCCAGTGCACTGCTCGGGTCCCACGTGGTGCACGGTACCACTCATAAACCACCAGCGTGCAACTGCCAACTGGTCTTCTCAATATGTAGGAGCTTCTTTCTCCGCCTCGGCTGGGATCACTGTCCGTCAGGACGGGAAGAGACCTATCACTCCACTTGGCTGTTACATCCACACAGCGGCCACACCCTGAGTAGACTATAGTGACGTCCGGC
This sequence comes from Schistocerca nitens, assembly GCF_023898315.1. Taxonomy (NCBI): domain Eukaryota; kingdom Metazoa; phylum Arthropoda; class Insecta; order Orthoptera; family Acrididae; genus Schistocerca; species Schistocerca nitens. The sequence goes on from NC_064621.1 coordinate 374,783,969, forward strand.
TAACCACATCGCAACGCGCCAGATTCTCGGGGACCTCGCTCAAGGCTGCTCTCAGTACTGGCTCGTTCGTCACCGTGCTTCGTCTCACTACTCCCCGATCGTCTTTGCCACTAGCTCGGCCACTCCAGCGCTCACGGCAACCAAGTGTCAGCGCCGTTCGCCCTCTCGTAGCATCATGCCAGGGGCCGTCAGCAAACAATGTAACACACTTTGTTTCGGCGAATTTGGCTGAAAAAATTTGTTGTGGAACATCGTGGAACATTTTCGCTTCAGCCTGTACAGTTTCACAAAATTCCGATAGGTGGCGGCGCTACATGTAGCCTTCAAATGGTGTCTGTAATGGAGGTGTGTTTCAGACAGAGAATCTTCCTTGGTGGAAAACGAGAGCATAGCAGACATTCGTAGGTGCTTGCAGAATGACTACGGAAACCCGGTAGTGAACAAAAGCACGGTGAGTAGTTGGCGAGGCGTCTGTCATCATCGCAAAAAGGTCACGTGTATCTGTCCGATCTCTCGCGGGCTGGCCGGCTCCACACAGCTGTGATTCCTTCAATGTTTAAACGTGCTGACGCTCCCATTCGAGGTAATCGACGGACCGTAATCACAAACATCGATGCTCAACTGGACGTCTCTGTTGGTAGTGTGACACACTCGTCCACCAGGTAGGCTCCGCAAATGTATGTGCCCGCTGGGCTCCTCGCCGCCTAACAAAAAATCATAAAGAGGATGTTGTTCTCAATGCAGAGACGTCTACAGACGTTAAAGTAACATCTGGCGTGCCACAGGGGAGTGTTATGGGACCATTGCTTTTCACAATATACATAAATGACCTAGTAGATAGTGTCGGAAGTTCCATGCGGCATTTCGCGGATGATGCTGTAGTATACAGAGAAGTTGCAGCATTAGAAAATTGTAGCGAAATGCAGGAAGATCTGCAGCGGATAGGCATTTGGTGCAGGGAGTGGCAACTGACCCTTAACATAGACAAATGTAATGTATTGCGAATACATAGAAAGAAGGATCCTTTATCGTATGATTATATGATAGCGGAACAAACACTGGTAGCAGTTACTTCTGTAAAATATCTGCGAGTATGTGTGCGGAACGATTTGAAGTGGAATTATCATATAAAATTAATTGTTGGTAAGGCGGGTGGCAGGTTCAGATTCATTGGGAGAGTCCTTAGAAAATGTAGTTCATCAACAAAGGAGGTGGCTTACAAAACACTCCTTCGAGCCATACTTGAGTATTGCTCATCAGTGTGGGACCCGTACCAGATCGGGTTGACAGAGGAGATAGACAAGATCCAAAGAAGAGCGGTGCGTTTCATCACAGAGTTATTTGGCAAGCGTGATAGCTTACGGAGATGTTTAGCAAACTCAAGTGGCAGACTCTGCAAGAGAGGCGCTCTGCATCGCGGTGTAGCTTGCTGTCCAGGTTTCGAGAGGGTGCATTTCTGGATGAGGTATCGAATATATTGCTTCCCCCTACTTATACCTCCCGAGGAGATCACGAATGTAAAATTAGAGAGATTCGAGCGCGCACGGAAGCTTTCCGGCAGTCGTTCTTCCTGCGAACCATACACGACTATAACAGGAAAGGTAGGTAATGACAGTGGCACGTAAAGTGCCATCTGCCACATACTGTTGGGTGGATTGCGGAGTATAAATGTAGATATAGTTGTAGAGCATCTTCGCGGAATTGCTTGCGTGTTACGAGGCTCATCGTGGCAGTTTTTTTGTTTTTGGGTTTTGTGTGTGTGTGTGTGTGTGTGTGTGTGTAAAAAATCGGCCCAGGCGATGAAATACTGGTTCACCACCTAGAAGCGGAAACAAAACGGCAATGCATGAGGTGGCGTCACACAAACTTTCCTCCGAAGACAAAGTTCAAAGGCACACCTGGTAAAATCATAGCCACGGTCTCTGGGAGTCTGAAGGTGCTACTCTGTTTGATGTCCTCCCTCAGTCACGCTGCAACCGTCATCTCTTAAGTGTATTGTGCCACCCTCAGCAAAATTCGAGGACGTGACTGCTGTATTATATGCGCCACAAAAATGGAAACGAACTTCTCCCTTTCCATGACAACGCAAGGACTCACGCAGTCTGAGCACCCGAGAAGAGCTCACGAATCATCTTGGACTGTTCTTCCTCATCCACCCTATAGCCCGGATCTCGCGCTTTGCGGTGTTTGGCCGAATGAAGGATGCTCTCCCAGGGATCAGTACGTGGACGGTGCGGAGATTATAGATGCAGCAAGACGTTGTCTCCGATGTCGACCAATAGAGAGGTACGGCGCGGGCTAACAGGTCCTGCCAGTACCGTGGTGTAAGGCCGTCGCATTGAACGGAGATTACGTTGAAACATAGGGGTTTTGTACCAAAAGAGTGGGGCATAATACAACGTATCGGAATCCTGAATAAACCCAGCGTACTTTCCGAAAAAACTGTGTTGCATAATGTATTGAACACCCCTCGTATAAAATTACTCTCTAGACGCGTTTGACACGGCACGCTGTTAAGATAACAACTTTAAAAATATGAGGTCTTGTCGTTAATATATTTAAGAGCTCTCAATTGTAATATGACGAAAGAAACAGAAAAATACTATTCAACATTTGAAACTGTACTTTTCTCCTAATTTTTCCTAAAATGCTATTGGAAAGAAACTGAAGAATGTCAAAGATCGCATCCACGTAGTACAAAGATTTTGAGGTAACTTACCTTCTGCCTTTTATGGTTGATTAGGAATTGTGGTTCTAAACCATATTTCGCAAATCGTCGCCGCGCGGGTTACCCGAGCGGTCTCGGGCGCCTTGTCACGGTCAGTGTTGTGCATAGCGTAAGTTAGGCTAAGTTAGATTAAGTAGTGTACAGGCTTAGGGACCGATGACCTCAGCAGTTTGCTCCCATAAGACCTTACCACAAATTTCCCAACACTTCCGCAAATCGTGAAATGAGATTTCATGTAGGTGATACCTGACTGTAAATAAACCATAAGGAAGAAAAGGAGGACGTGGAACCTCCACAGGATTACAGTGGACCAGGGTGTTTGCGCTGCGCAAACGCATGGAGGCTGAACGACTTATCAATAATGCAAACTGCTTCGCAACAACAACCACTTTTTCTCGATATCCATAATAAACTGTTATCGTTTCCATTACAAGAAATATATTCTGTCGTTTGAGTGTCTGGAAATGTTCTTTTTGATGTAAACAACTTGTGGCTATTTATTTGAAAGGCGTTCTACATCACGATCTACAGTAGTAAAAATTACTATTGGACAAACGACAAAACTGAGACTGTAATGGAAGTATGCTGAGAATGAGGATCATTAGCTGTCACTCTTATTGGGACTGGAACTCGTCTCCTTTTTGATAGAGATTGCAAGTTTCCAAATGTTGCAACGCTACGTCTCATGTTAGACATACATCCTTCGCATATGACTCACTTCAGCAAACCCGCAAAATCTGTATTGATTGGATGTGTCAAAGTAAAGCATACAATTTGCCACCTTACTCTTTGTCTGAACGTTCACCTCTGTTGCAAAACCGAATTCAGCAACGGCGGTGAACAGACGATTGGTACGGCAACCGAGAATGAAGCCACTACCGACTATTCTTTTTGATTTTTTTCCTTCTTTTTTACGAATGGTCAGCAGACGTGTGTAGCACGGCAATTCATGTAGGTGATAATATGTAAATATATTTTTTTTAACTTTGCTGTCAGCTTTGTGTTTTTAATTGTGTTTGTAATGCATCATACAAGGACAAATGCGGTTGAAAACAGGATTCCAAAACGTGTCGTATAGAACAGAAGTTAATTAAAAAGTACGACTCATCACTCACGATTGCTCGCCGGATCAAAGTCCGCCACGCAATTTATTTTATCTCGCGCTTCGTACAGAGAGGAAAACATGACGTCGACACTCACTAATGAAAAGCTCTGTAAATATTTCCTGCACGAACGCAGACTGCTGTGGACAACAATTTTTTATTAAAATAGGTAAAATAAATGGGTTTGTCCATTTTTAACTGAAGTCTGCACATAAAAAAGTTCTTTTCTGCATTTAATTATTTATCACGTCCTCTCCACAACTACATAATATGAGATTAAACTGTAGCGCTGTGTTGCAACGGCAAGGAGTCTAAAACTGATTGGAAAACAAAGTGCTGTGCAGAAATCCAAGTACCCCTCTGCAGCGGATATGGATTCAAAAATTGCAATTTTATTGGAGGATGTTTTTTGAAATTTCAATTTCCAGTGCCAGAAATACGGATTTTCAACATTTCTGGACGGCACTTGTTTTGAGTGATAGTCTTGCACCTTGAACGCAGAATTCTACTTGACAGTTGCTAAAGAACAGAGACGTTATGGGACAAGAATAGTCGCAGGCAATGGTGGACATGCAACCAATACTTACGTTATAGTGGTGGAGTGGTATATTTATAACAGAAAATGGTACAGATTTCACGACGTGGGAAACCAGGATAACAGGCATAAACAACGTTCATGTTTGACACAAGGCGGAATCCCAACATAAACGTCGTTATAGGACTCTCGGGGATATGACCTCCTCGGGCTGTAATGCACATTTTGCACCTGTTATTCATGCTGGCTTCCAAATAGTTCAGGATTCATCTGGGGATATGATTCCACTCTTCTCTCAAGACAGATTTCAGTTCATGAAAGTTTCGGGGAGGGTGTGTTCATTGAGAAACACCTGCCAACAGCCTCCCAAATACGCTCTACAGAGTGTAGGTTTGGGGAGTGCACTGGCAATTCCAGAGGTTCAATATCTCCACTTTCCAGGTCGTCCGACACCTCCGACGTCATTTGTCGGCGAGCTTTTTCATCCATAAGCTTTTAAGCAGACGGACATCAACCAGTATAACCTCCTTGACCTAATGCTGTGCTGCAACGGTACCTCGCGCAAAGACTTGCAGCAGTATTCGATCTCTGTGCACAATGCTACATCATATTCAGAAATATTCCGTGGTGTGTAACGTGTTCAGTTCGCTCTCAACACTAACTTCTGGCCAGAATCACTTGTCACATTGCAGGGGGACCCGTCGGAGAACATCACTCTGGACCACCGCTGCTGACCCCAAGCAAAATGTTCCATACACCAACGACCAGTTTCTCTAATATGCTGTAGTTAAAATGCGTTGAATTGACCAAGCTGTCGAGCATACATCCCAGCTTCATTTAATAGCCGCGAAACGCTTCTGGCAGAGACACGTGTACCGATTGTAGTTGCCAGGTCTGTAGCGGTCTGCCCACGAGTGAAATCCTTTTCGCCAAGAGTGCTACGTACCGATCCTCTTTCGGTGTGGTGGTCCATCTGTGACCATCGGCACGCTTTCACATAGCATTTCCATCTTCAGCGGCCTTTTTTAAATAGCGATATGTCACACCAGTTACTGTGGCCACAGTAGTAACACTTTGAGTAGCTTCGGACCGTCCAAATGCTAATTCATGGCTGTCAGCATTCACATGATATCAAGCAGACATATTGATGTACCACACGGAATGTCACAATAATCATTTCCATCGGTGTAACACCGTGCTGTATGTACGGTCTAAGCCATACAGATCAATTGTGCATTGCCTTCGGCGCAGTTAATATGTTCCATCCCCTACATTTCCTTTTAGCCTACTATCATTGCTCGAGTGTTTCGTAGCTGTTTTCTGTTGTTTCCTAGCAATTTGAAAGTGTTCCTCAACAAATGTGATCTTGTTCCTTAGCAATTGTCCAGCAGTGTACGAAGGTTGGAACTTAAATAGTGGCAACTATTTATTCACAACCGATACAAAAGAGTTACATGTTTGCACCTGTTATTGTGTAGAACCCGTTGCCAGCGATATGGAAGGCGTAGTATACCGTTAGCAGAGCCTGTCCTGTTGATGGTGTGAATGGAGCGGTCTGCTGCATATTCGCTCTGTCTTGATATACATCTTGTCTTGATATTATTTCCCAGTTTTATCCTCTAATCTTCAGATCTAACTTAATCTCAAGCAGCTTTCTTCTCCTGGGTCGTCCTGTTGGTTTTTTTGTCCTGCACGTTTCTATCCAAGTGTTGTTTTTGCAGGCGGTTATCCTTCATCTTCTTCACATATCAAAACCACTACAGCCGTATAGTATTCAGTCTCTCGGTCATTGACATATTCACTTGTGTCCTTCCTAAGATATTTCCATTCCTCATTTTATCCCTTCTAGTCATCTGCAAGGCTTGATTTCGTTTCCTTGTAATTTGCTCAAAGCTGCCTTGTTACTTACGCAGCACTCCAAGCTGTGTGTCATAATTGGCAGGAGATACGTTTTAAACATGGTCTGTCAGGCTCTTACAAGAATTCCGTTGTCCCACTCAAGGTTCTGTACTTCATGAAAACATTTAAACCCCTTTCTTACTTCGTTCTGTGCATTTTCTGTTTGATAATTACATTTCTTGATACTGTACTGCACATTTAAGCTTCGACACATTCAATTTCCTCTCCATCTAGCACCAGATTGCCCTCGGTAGATGTCTTGCTCATAATCCTTTTCAAATATTAGCTCTTGCTTACTTCCAGTTGGGACGCTTTAAACTTGATGTTCCACTCATCTAATCCTCCTTTTACCTAAGACAGCTATATCATCAGCAAAGACTATAGCATTCAGACCACCACTTCCTATCTCCTTTATTTTCTTTACATTCACATCCACAAGTACAATAAAAGGCAAAGGGAAAAGTGCTCTGCCTTGTTGCGCTCCCCACCCCCCCTCTCCTCCTCTCTCTCCCTCTCTCTCTCTCTCTCTCTTTCTCTCTCTCTCTCTCTCTCTCTCTCTCTCTCTCCCTCTCTCTGTTTCTCTGTCCTGAACAAGTCCAATCTGCCATTATCAACTTGTAGACAACTTTTTCTGTCTTTGTGTAGGATTTGTAACTTCCTTATTGGGGGTTTTTGGAACAACTGATTTTTCTAAACATTCCCAAATCTTACACCTTGGCATACCGTGATATGCTTTCTCGAAATCCGGGAACACGGTTATGAGATGTTCACCCATTTCCGAATACTCTTCGATTAATTGTATTTGTGCAAATATAAGGTATGTTATTTTTCTGCTGCTTGTGAACCCATGTTGTTTTCCTTCAGTCTAGTTTTCTGACAATGATCTTAATTTTTTCTCAATAATTTTTTCCAGTATTTTAAGACAGTTTGGTAACAGTTGATTCCTCTATAATTATGACTCTTTCTCATACAGCTTTCTTGAAAACTGGTATTATACTCCCCTTCTTCCACTCTCGTCATACTTTGCTTTGCTTCCAAATAACTCCCACTGTCTGATGTAGCCATTGTATTCCTTAGATACTTGCTGCATTGCTTATGTCTGCTGTCGGTCAATCTGGCCCGACTAGTTTGCCTCCTTTCACCTGATTCAACGCTTTTCAGTCTCTGTCCAGTTATTAGGTGTTTGTTCCACTTCAGGTTCTTGTAAATCCATAATTTCCTCAGCCTCTTTTGTTACCCTCTATCCATTCAGTAGTATGTTAAAGTATTTTTTCATCTCTTCTCTGATCTCTTCTATATCATGGATGATGCTCCCAGTTTCCCTTCCCGCCCATTGCTGCCCTCCTCCAGTCTTTGGGAAAATATTTCCCAACTTCTCTCCTATCCTTCCTTCACATTTTAACCATAAGTTGCTTGACCCCGTATGCTTGTTGCAATGTGGATTGACTTTTTGCATCCACTTGTTTAATCCCCGTGGGTCTTTTTTGCTCCACACCTTTGATTTTCTTTGCTGCGTTCGTTCTTTCATTGCTTCCTTTACCATGCCATTCCACCAGTTGGTTTAGAGCTAGTGTTTATGTTACTCATGATTCATGGAATACTAAAGTGCTTTAAGTGAATTGTATTGTTTTGTGAATTATCTTCCAGATACAGAGAAGCAAATAAAAAGAAAGGTAGAAAGAGAATTAGTTATTAAAGTTCTTGGGAGAAGCAAAGACAACAGCGCAATAGATTTGTATCAAAAAAGGTGTCTAATAAACCAAATTATGGGCAAAGAAAGGCGTGTTTAAATGGAATCAACTCAGTACGAAAGACAGTAAAGAAGTGCCTGAAAACTTCACTGCTTCTCGACAAAACAACAACAAGACGAGTTCATCATTAGTTACACTACTCAACGACAGCCAGTACGAGACCGCCCGGAAGAAGGCAACGGGAAGAGTGTGTGTGAGAACTACTGTGTGAAAGTGAGACCGACCAGCAGCAATCAAACGTTAGTTCAGGTATGCCACAAAACATTACGTACTACTCTAGGCCTCAAAATAGACACGTTCAAAATCAAAGGAAACAACATTTCTTGACTGGTGCATCTCCTAAAGAAAAAAGAAGGTGATACACGAGCTCATAGAAGTTCCAGGGAAGAAGAATAGCCATTATTGATAAACCGTTTCTCAGTGATTCACACTGTTGCAGACACAAACCTAATAAGAAATACCTCTCTTCTGATTTTAGCATGAGGAAGCTTTGGAAGACCTACAATAAATTAGTTGTTTGCAGCATCAAGATGAAAACGTTATTTAGGACCGGACGTTTAGATTTTTCAAATGGCTCTGAGCACTATGGTACTTAACATATGAGGTCATAAGTCCCATAGAATTTAGAAGTACTTAAACCTAACTAACCTAACATCACACACATCCATACCCGAGGCAGGATTCGAACCTGCGACCGTAGCGGTCGCGCGGTTCCAAACTGAAGCGCCCAGAACCACTCGACCACAGCGGCCGGCGGAAGTTTAGATTCGACTCTAAACTGGTGTTCACTGAGGAGTCTTCTATGCGTACAGGTCAGCTGGTGTTGTGTTATCATTGCTAATTATATGCGTTTTGATTTTTTTATGAATAGTGTTGTTTAGGCAACAAACCCCTACAATCGGGTTGAGATGGCAGTTATATCGGAAGCAGACTCCAGTGTGTATTTGATCCAATATAGCTAAATACATAATTCAGAAGGCAAATTTAATAGATTAAAAGACGAAAACATAAAATATAAATGGATTTAGAATGCTAGCAAATAGCAAGAGTGCTTCTACATTAAATCAGTTTTTTTTTACAATTATTGTACACGTTTTCTTCCGCTATATAGTTTTCATGCAACTACGTTTTGCAGAGGTCCCGCTGAATACTGTCTACCTATGTCCAACTTTTATTGTAGTACTCATGGCACACGGAGCACAACAATCACTAACATTCTGTGACCTGCCTGGTTCGCTAATCATAGATTGACTTCCAGTAGATTACTTGCTTGTAGACATAATTCACTGTGACCTAAGTTTTGCCTCTTCAATTAGAGTGTGCTCCGTGAAACTTTATCTGCTTTCTTTCTTTGCTTGGATGGTAACGGATCCAAGATAGGCCAGAAATAATGTCTCTAAAGGATATTCCTGACATCAGGTCACTGTCAGTCTCTGCTCTACCTGAGAGAGGTGAGCCCGAGCACATCCTCTGCCCTCGAACTAACCTCCATTATTCCTGTCTGCCTCAACAGAAGCAGCCATGCCAGAAATTTGAAATGCTTCCTCTGGAATTCTTTCTGGATTGAAAGCGTACAAGCTTCAAACTTCAAACCCAGATGAACATTGGGTGGAGCTGCAAATGTTTTCCATGCTTCTCTGAGGAGGAGCGGGAAATGTGCTCTTGAGACTCTGCATGCAGGATGGGACAGTATCCAGTTGCACATTGTCCTATAAAAAACTTCTTTCAATAATTGAAAACAGACCTGTCAGGAGTCCGAAGATATTGCGCTGAATAAGGAGGTAAACAAATAAGGATCACATCATTATCCGTAGCAAGCTATAGCATATCAGAAGCAGCAGAGTATGAGGTGTGGCCATCCAGAACCAGAACCTCTTGTTCCTGGAAAAGTGTGATCTTCGATCCATCTCATGAATATATCATGTCGACATATCCTGATTTCTGATTCGTAAGTAGGAGTCATTCGTAAGTCCATCGTCCCATTCAGTTTCTCCTTTTTCTCCAGAATTTGCTTGACTCAGTGTAAGAGAACTTCTTTCTGCTATAACTTTATCAAGCCTAACATTCATCTGAAAGCCAATATCGTCCACATTCTACAGGCGTCCAGGCTTATCCAGTAAAGAATTTGCTGTTAATACTTCCGGAACTAAAGATAAATGAACTGCATAGCCCTGTTAACTTGCGGCTTTCTCGCAGCTAGATGTGGGTAACGTGTCATAAAGGGTTGCAGCCAATCTCAACCGGCCATTTGATTATATTCAGAGACGAATTTCATTTCTTTCTGAAAACTGGATTACCAACCTGTTCAGAGATACTTAGTATGGTGACACACAATTACAACATGCTTATGTAATGACCACAAATTTCTCGTTGACTTCACCAATGCAAACTACATATTATAATGATAATGCGACAGTTTCCCCGCGCTGAGAAATGTGCAATACAGCACCATGGTTAACGCAGAACAGCTTTTCCCTCGAATCGTTAATTTTTATTTTTACAAAATATTAAGGCAAAAACTACACTCATTTTGCTCCCTAATCAAGAAAAACCGCATAATTCATATAATATTACTTACTTTGTAGGCCCATGATTGCTGCTTTTCATCGTTCTTCACCACACTTCGTTTTAGAGCTCTGTATAGGATGCCATATTGCTGGGAAACTCCAAAACAATCCAATCCACCAGTCCTCACATGCTCCATAGGCATATGTAAACATTGTTCAGGCTACTAACTCCTATTTGATGTTCTTACGTACACTCGAGGCATTTCCAATGAAAATAACGTCTGTATAAGTAAGGAATAAAATTCGTCGACTCACTCCAACAGAACAGTGACATCTCTCCCTATAATCGGGGTGTGTTGCCGCTTCCCTTCACTAGCACAGTATAACAGCCGCATGGCAACTGCGGATGGCAACATATACGACAAAGTAGCCACTATGCTCAACATGTCTAAATCTGCTGCTTAAACTTAATTCATACGCTTGTAAACACTTTCTGTGCTCTGTTAAGAAGCAGTCCGCTTTAACTTCCACCTCGTATTTGTTGGTTTAAAAGCGGAGAAACAATTAACACAGTGACATACGCAGCTGCCTTTCCGTCGCATTGCAGTTAGTGAGTGCCCTACACGATGGCATTGCCATGTGTCTTCACCCGTCACAAATGGCAGCTATAGCCATCTCGCCCCGACGGGCAGAATTTTCATATATATCACATTTTATTAGATATGAAGGTAAATGTTTCGTTAAAATTTATAGAGGACCACATACAACGCTAAAGCACGAAGTAAATGTCCAATACTTGTGCAGACTCATCTCTCGTTCCTGCGTCACCGATGTGTAATCAAAAGGTAATAACGCCACGCGTCGAGTGCATTATTCACAGTTATCAGCTGCAATGACCGATTTGGCAATATTTTGCATTTGGGATTCAGTGCCTATTGACATGAAATTGCTCATAAACAGATAGCAATATGCGAGGCTCTTCGGTAAATAATAGGGCGTATCATACGTGTACGCATTCATGCAAATACAGCGTCCATTAATTTAAATATAACCTGTAAAGGCTTCTGATGCATGATGCGAGTGAATCAAACATTTACTCAGTGGAGCAGAGCGTAGTTCCATTTGTAACATTATCCATGAAGCAAAAGAAAAAAACACAATTCAGTTAATACTTCGTTTTCTCGATCTTTCTGTACGAACATTTCTTCAGTAAAGGATAACGTGAATTTTTCCAGTACGTTATAAACATTATGAATGAATCATAGAAACACAACTGATATTTTGTGCTGACTGTCGCCTTAACGCACAGCAATTTTTCACCTTCTCTTGCAGCATTACCCCATTTACAGACGGTCATCCTTAAAATATGTGTTTAGTTTTCAGGTATTTTGCGAAAAAAATTATTTACGGATATAATTACATTTGCTACATAAATGAACCAGAAACTTTCAGGAAACTTTTTTATTATTACTTGTTTTGTCGGTTTTTGTCATAACGGCCATCGTTATGTAATAGTTCAGTCAGAAGAAACGGCGCTCACCCTGTTGACAATGGAAATGAAATGGATATTTCCTTCTTGTTTCACAACTAACATGGTGTGAATAACACTTTATTCCCAAATGTGCAATGGATAATGATCGCATATTCTGACGACGGAATACGTTGTAGAAATTTCACTAAAACAGAAAAAAATATGTGGTGAAATTGGCGTAGTGCATGGAGCTTTGGGAGTGTTGGGACCAGGGTCTCAAATAAATATCCTTGCGGAATAAAGAAAATTTAGTTCAAGTTTTCCAGTACTGAGCGAAACAGTAAATGATAATGCAATTAAATGCCAGCAGATGTCTAATAAATTAGATTTTACAATGAAGCAAATGTGGGCAGAACTCACACCCGGCACCAGTTCACATTACTGGACGCACAGCACTACGCAGTCTGGCCAAGCAGCGAAGTGAATGGTTCCTCTAAACCATAAAATGGGATCAAACTTAACAAACACACAGTTACCAGTTCACACAGCGAACACCTGTTTCAAGTTGCCAAAATTACACACTACGTTGTCTCCAGCCAGATATGTTACGACAGCAGCTGTTACCTCTTGGCCGGCCGCGGTGGTCTAGCGGTTCTGGCGCTGCAGTCCGGAACCGCGGGACTGCTACGGTCGCAGGTTCGAATCCTGCCTCGGGCATGGGTGTGTGTGATGTCCTTAGGTTAGTTAGGTTTAAGTAGTTCTAAGTTCTACGGGACTTATGACCTAAGATGTTGAGTCCCATAGTGCTCAGAGCCATTTGAACCATTTTTTTGTTACCTCTTGACTAGCCAAGCACCAAAAACAAGTGCGTAAATAATTTAAATCCCTCAAATAAAAACAAGAATTAGCTGAAACATTTCCTATATCTGTCAGCAACATCTTAATTAATTTAAACCCCAAACACAAAAAAAGATGGAAAAAAAGAAAGCAAGAACAAGTTAAAACATTAATAGTTATAATTTATGGCAACAGCTATAAATTCCTGAATACAAGTGATTAAGGAGAGAGTTCTAGTAAACCTGGTACATGGGTAATACAGCTAGCTTAAAACTTGCGTGGACAGTGCAATTGATGGCAGCCTAATCAAATTCTCATGATCTACCCCGGAACACAAACTGATAAACGGTTAGTTGAAACCGCAAGACAAAATTATTAATTACGATCCGCAATGAAAAGAACGAATAACGGACGGGAAGTATTTAAGATGAAAAAATAATCCATTGCTTTCAAGCCTGTCAACAAGCTCAACCACCAAGTAAAATGCGACTGCACTTCATAGAAACAAAGTTTGGGGAACAGTGCTGAACAGATCGTAGTATACTCTTGTTTTGGATAAACCCTAGTAGGCTTCGAGCAATGACGTCATACGAGAGGCATGGACGCTACACTGAGGAAGTCTTTGAAAGCAGCGGATTTAATCGTTAACAGATGAATGTAGCATACAGCAAAACATAGACCATAAATATACTATGATCTACGGAATAAAATTACAATCACAACTCACGCGGTTATTTACGTAGCCACGAATTATATTGAAATAAACTGAACACAAAGGAAATAAATAAGAACATAGCAAAACAGAAGCATATGTGTATGAAACAACTTACTGTCGTAATTTATGCGAGTAAGAAAAGCACCGAGAACCTTTAAATTCCGTTCCAGTATAGCGCGTGGTGAAGTCTTAATATCATAAAATAGCGCTAATTTATAATAATAATAATAATAATTGAATCTAACAAGACTATCGCGTGGAAGTGGCGGTATCTGGCAGGCAGAAACTAAAATGTAACGCAACAATTGGGAAATGAACTGTAGCGCATTTGAAACAGTAGCATGAAATGCGGAATAACCGACACGAATATCCTAAAAATACCCAGTACACAAATAACTTAAATTCACAAAAAAGTAACTAAAATCGGGATCGGTAACTAGAATTGACCTACACACGTTAATTCTTGTTACCAATTGCTACATTAGTTACTTTTTCGTAGCGGTTCAGAGAGCATGTGCAAGTGCAGAAATCCTATCACATTTCAGTGCACACAAATGCTGCAGAAATGATCTAAATAATGAACCATGGAATTGTTGGAATCGTAACGTACATAAGGTCAATTCTAGTTACTGATTCCAACCATTCGATGGTTCATAATTTCGGACGCGTCTGCGGTAAGTGTGTGAACTTGGTTTTCATAGGATTTCTAGAGTTCTTATTGATCTCTGAACTACAGTGAAAATCTACAAAGCATTGTAGGTACTAAGATACATTCTTTCTTTTTCGCGAGGAGAATAAAACCAGCCATAGAAATCCTATAACACTGCAGCGCACAACCTTATTGCAAAAATCGTCTAAGTAGTGAACCGTGGAATGCTTGGAATCGGTAACTAGAATTAAATTGTGCAGCTTAATTGTAATTTTTCGTGAATATTCGTTACTTGTGTACAGGCTTTTCTTTTAGCATTTATATATATATATATATATATATATATATATATATATACGAGCTGTACGAGTTGTGGCGAAGTTAATGCTTCTTTGCGTGAAATCGCTGCATAAGAAAAAAGATAAAGCATTTAAAAAACGTGATTGGGTTCGCGAGTGGATCAATAAAAGACGTCAGCTCGGTTGCTCTACGATACTGCTAAAAGAAATTGTACTGGAAGACCCAAGAAGCTATTTTAATCACCTCCGAATGACACCAAACCAGTTCACGTATCTTTTAAATACAATGAGCAATGCAGTAAGGAAAAAAGATACTGTAATGCTTGAAGCATTGTCGCCAAAGCTAAAGTTACAAATTACATTGCGTTTCCTGGCAAGTGGCGATTCATATTATTCACTGCAATACATGTATCGTTTTCGTACGTCCACAACTGCCAAATTTGTTCCAACTGTTTGTGATGCCATCTACATGGGACTTGCAGAATACGTGAAGGTAATTATTTTTTAATATAACTATTAAAGGTAAAAAATAGATTTGCAGTAAGACCACACAATTATAATTTAACTTAATTCATTGTGGTATCATAGTATAAGTCGATGGCTTCTGATTGTGACTATCCTTCTTCCCCACCTAGTATTTCCTCGGCAGCAACTAACTGTTCAAGTTCTTTCTTTTGCCGTTCGGCCAAGGAAAGGTTTCGCTTATAACCGCCTATTGGCTTCTGTCTCGGGTTCTTCGGCCGACGTTCATCTAATGATTTTTCTGACGTTTCGCCAGCACGAGTGGCTGGCATTGTCAAAGCTTCACCCTCCATTGCCGGTGGTGAACTGGAGCCGAGCTCGCGGGCGCAGGCTATATGTACCTGGCGCGCCAACGTCCGAAGGCTTCTCCGCGGTCATTTCCGGTGCGGTTCTCCTCTTGCTACCTGCGACGGTCGTTCGCTGCAGTACGGGAAGCCAGGATCCGTTGACCTTAAGGCTTTCCTCTTTCTTGTTCAAACTGTTCGCGTGTTTTTGGATTTCTACAGCTTCTCTGAACAAGCGCGTGTGATAGTGCTTCTCTACAGCCAGAACTTCCGTGTCGGCGAATTTTATTACATGGTCGGTCTCATTCAGTGCGTGCTCTGCCACGGCCGATTTCTCCACCTGCCCCAACCTGCAATGTCGCTTATGCTCTTTGATCCTGGTGTTAATGGATCGTCCAGTCATTCCGACATAAACTTTTCCGCATGTGCATGGTATGCGGTATATTCCCGACATTGCAAGTGGGTCTCTTTTCTCCTTCGCCGATCTAAGACACTCTTTGATCTTCCTTGTCGGTTTGAAAATCGTCTTTACGCCATGTTTGCGCAATATACGGCCGATTCTGTCCGTCACTCTGGGAATGTATGGCAGAAAGGCCGTACCCGACAATTCTTTTTCCGGTTCCTTACTTCGCCGAGGGTTGGGCTCTGTTACACTTCTAATATAATTTGTGGAGTAACCATTGCTCCTCAGGACAGTTTCCAGGTGTTGCATTTCTCGTTTGAGGTGTTGCGGCTCACATATTCGTCCTGCTCTCGTTACGAGCGTACTAATCATGCCTCTTTTCTGGCTCGGGTGGTGGTTTGACAGTTTGTGCAGGTATCGGTCCGTGTGAGTCGGTTTTCGATACACGCTGTGTCCCAGATCTTCGCCGTCCCTTGTGACCAGAACATCTAGAAATGGCAGTTTCTTGTCCTTTTCTACTTCCATGGTAAATGTTATGTTGGCATGGAGGCTGTTCAAGTGTCTTAGGAAGTCACTGAGCTGTTCTTCACCATGGCTCCACACCACGAAAGTATCATCGACGTACCTGTACCACACCTTAGGTTTGTAAGTCGCCGAGTCCAGTGCCTGTGCTTCGAATTGTTCCATGAAGAAGTTGGCCACCACTGGACTGAGAGGACTACCCATGGCGACGCCTTCCAGCTGTTCGTAGAAATCGCCATTCCACGTGAAATAGCTCGTGGTGAGACATGCATGGAAGAGCTTTCTGATGTCTAGCGGAAAAATGGAACCGATGTGCTCCAGAGCGTCACTGAGTGGCACTTTCGTAAATAGCGAAACAACATCAAAGCTGACCAGGATGTCGTTTGGTGCAAGTTTCAGTTTCTTCAGCTTCTCAATGAAATGTCCTGAGTCCTTAATGTATGTGTCGGTCTTCCCCACGTGTGGCTGGAGCAGAGAGGCCAAGTGTTTTGCCAGTTTATATGTCGGTGATCCAGGAGCGCTAACGATCGGTCTCAGTGGAACGTTGTTCTTATGGATCTTGGGTAATCCATACAGCCGAGGTGGTAGGGCTTCTGTGTTGCGCAGGTTTCTCTGTATGTCCGCCGGCAGAGAAGACGCCTTGATTAATCGATTCGTATTCCGTGTGATACGTTGCGTTCTAGATGTTCTGGTCACAAGGGACGGCGAAGATCTGGGACACAGCGTGTATCGAAAACCGACTCACACGGACCGATACCTGCACAAACTGTCAAACCACCACCCGAGCCAGAAAAGAGGCATGATTAGTACGCTCGTAACGAGAGCAGGACGAATATGTGAGCCGCAACACCTCAAACGAGAAATGCAACACCTGGAAACTGTCCTGAGGAGCAATGGTTACTCCACAAATTATATTAGAAGTGTAACAGAGCCCAACCCTCGGCGAAGTAAGGAACCGGAAAAAGAATTGTCGGGTACGGCCTTTCTGCCATACATTCCCAGAGTGACGGACAGAATCGGCCGTATATTGCGCAAACATGGCGTAAAGACGATTTTCAAACCGACAAGGAAGATCAAAGAGTGTCTTAGATCGGCGAAGGAGAAAAGAGACCCACTTGCAATGTCGGGAATATACCGCATACCATGCACATGCGGAAAAGTTTATGTCGGAATGACTGGACGATCCATTAACACCAGGATCAAAGAGCATAAGCGACATTGCAGGTTGGGGCAGGTGGAGAAATCGGCCGTGGCAGAGCACGCACTGAATGAGACCGACCATGTAATAAAATTCGCCGACACGGAAGTTCTGGCTGTAGAGAAGCACTATCACACGCGCTTGTTCAGAGAAGCTGTAGAAATCCAAAAACACGCGAACAGTTTGAACAAGAAAGAGGAAAGCCTTAAGGTCAACGGATCCTGGCTTCCCGTACTGCAGCGAACGACCGTCGCAGGTAGCAAGAGGAGAACCGCACCGGAAATGACCGCGGAGAAGCCTTCGGACGTTGGCGCGCCAGGTACATATAGCCTGCGCCCGCGAGCTCGGCTCCAGTTCACCACCGGCAATGGAGGGTGAAGCTTTGACAATGCCAGCCACTCGTGCTGGCGAAACGTCAGAAAAATCATTAGATGAACGTCGGCCGAAGAACCCGAGACAGAAGCCAATAGGCAGTTTGTCAACAAGTGGCCACGAAAGCCTAAACAATTTTGTGTTTCGCTTATAGGTAATTAGGGACTGGATTTCCTCCATCAGTTCTGTGGTGTCACCGCCAGACACCACACTTGCTAGGTGGTAGCCTTTAAATCGGCCGCGGTCCGGTAGTATACGTCGGACCCGCGTGTCGCCACTGTCAGTGATCGCAGACCGAGCGCCGCCACACGGCAGGTCTAGAGAGACGTCCTGGCACTCGCCCCAGTTGTACAGCCGACGTTCATAGGAATGGTTCACTGACAATTACGCTCTCATTTGCCGAGACGATAGTTAGCATAGTCTTCAGCTACGTCATTTGCTACGACCTAGCCAGGCGCCATTACCAGTTATATTGAACTTATTATACTTTTGTATCATCAAGAGCGATGTACTCCAATTATGGATTAAAGTTAAGTATTACATCATCTACGTACTTTATTTGCAATTCTCAAGACATTGTCCTGTTCCAGACCTCACGCCAGTCTGCGTGTAATTAAATGCGTGCATTTCGGCCTCCTCTAGCAACACGGTGTTGGCTCTTCTGCCAACACTTCAAGTTCTATGTTATATTCTTCTGGCAATTTCCGAATTTGCTTCATAATGCTCTTGCAAAAACTGGCATTTCATCCTCCTCGTCAGGCTGATTTGTAATTGACCTTAGTGCATCGACAGCATTTTCAAGATGCTGGAAAGGATCTTTTGCGCGTCTTTTCAATGTACTGTGTTTTGATGCTGACAGCAAGCAACTGTTGCAAGATTGAACACTCACACTGTCATTGATTTTTTCCATGCTTCATGTGGGTGAAGACTATGGTACATTTATTAGGGTGTCCTCCAATGCATACTGTTTCCATCTTCTTCATTTTGTGTATTATCATCCTGGAAGGGAGAGAATGAGATTGTTATTACCAAACTTGTGATACACCTGATCATAATTTTATTTCATTCTAATGAACTGCAGTGTTTGTACCAGTAATCCTGATTACTTCTTTACAGGTGCCCCACACTGAAAATGGATGTAGGGACATAATGAAAAACTTCGAAGTTGGATGGAATTTCCCATGCTTTGGTGCAGTAGATGGGAAACATGTAGTGATTAAATGTCCACCAAAATCTGTTTCTCAATTCCACAATTGTAAGGGAACCTTCAGCATTGTTCTTTTTGCTGTTGTAGACCGTAACTACTCTTTTACTTACGTTGATATAGGCGTAGCAAGGAAGGAGTCTGATGGTAGCATTTTTGAAAGCTGCACATTAAAATCGGCAATAGAATCCAGACTCTCGGCCTGCCAGAAGATGCTTTCCCGTTAACACCGTATTTGATGAAGCCTTTCTCAAAACATGACCCACTGAGTGTAAAAGAAAAGATATTCAATTACTGACTTTCGACAGCTCGACCTGTTGTAGAAAAATCGATGGGGATTCTAGTGCCGAAATTTCGTTTGTTTGAAAAACCGATACCACTCCGCCCGCAAAAAGTGGACAAAATTGTCAGGGCTGCGTGTGCCGTCCACAAATGGCAGATAAAACCAGCTCCCCAACAATGTGTACAGCCCCAATTGATAGATCAGGAGAATATGGAAACTAGAATTTATCAGCCAGGGATATGGGGAAGTTTAAATGCTGGGAGGCTGATAAACGCAAAGCTACAAGCCGGCAGCAATAATTATTCAAAACAGGCTGCATTAAGAAGAGCATGGTTTGCAGACTTTTTTGTTACAGATGGTGCTGCACCGTGTCAAAATTTGAGTATGAAAATATGAGAATGTTAACAATTGATGACTTTCTAAATAAATGAACATTGAGTAAATAATTCGACTTACCAGACTTGTGTATCCTTTTCTCCTGTACACAATTTTCCTTAAACACGAATCAGCCCCCTCGAACCATTGGATATTCGTCTTGTAGATGTGGGATGTTCCACAGAAAATGTGCTAATGTGTGTGAAATCTTATGGGACTTAACTGCTAAGGTCATCAGTCCCTAAGCTCACACACTACTTAACCTAAATTATCCTAAGGACAAACACACACACCCATGCCCGAGGGAGGACCCGAACCTCCGCCGGGATCATCGCACAGTCCATGACTGCAGCGCCACAGACCGCTCGGCTAATCCAGCGCGGTGGCTGTTCCACAGCCAGATGTATTGCTTGCCTGCATTTTTCTTAGTTCATTGCTATATGTACTCCGAATTGAATGTATTTTACCCAGAAGCTCGAGCATCGTCAGTCCTTCAATATTTAGATCGGTAAGAACTGCCTCCAATGCAGCAACACATCGCTGCTTGTTTTTGTAGTCAGCATCATTAAAATCCCACAAGCACTTCTGCACAGCGTAGATGTTCAAAAAGCGAAGAATTTCTTCCGTTCCACAATTCGTATTTCTCTTTGTTTACACTATACTGAAACACCTAACCTCAAAACTCGCGCAGTTAGTGTCACCAAAGTTGGAACGAGCCAAAACTGCTTAGTTTCACAGTCAAGTTGTGCAAACGCGCTCCGCGCGTGCGCAGTGGTCAGGTAGCGCCGTTGCATGAATACTAGTGTCGTCGCGTAAACTAGAAAAAAAAAATGGTTGAAATGGCTCTGAGCACTATGGGACTTAACATCTATGGTCATCAGTCCCCTAGAACTTAGAACTACTTAAACCTAGCTAACCTAAGGACATCACACAACACCCAGTCATCACGAGGCAGAGAAAATCCCTGACCCCGCCGGGAATCGAACCCGGGAACCCATGCGCGGGAAGCGAGAACGCTACCGCACGACCACGAACTGCGGACCGTAAACTAGACTTAACGCTCTTTAACAATATTACTATATCGCTAAGTGCTATACTGTGATAGATTTAAAGATTCTCTGTGTTTTTCTCACCCTCATAAATAATGGCAATTTTTTCAGACATTTATACCTCTTTTTTCTGTTGTGTTTTATTTTCATTACTGTCAATTCTTTTCGATATAATTATTTGTGGCTGAGTAATTAGTCACGTTGACTGTTACTAATTCTATTGTTTATTACATCGTTTTGTTTAAGAATATAATCAGTTGTTTTCAAAGATTGCCTCTGTGTAACGCATTTTGCCTTAGTTATGGCGTCATTGCTCAAAGCTAACGGGTGGAATCGGAGACTAGAATTGACCACGTATTTTAAACTTAGTTCCGCGGCACCAGCTTACTGCAACAGACAACGTTCTGAAACGTGCTCACCGAATATAATTCTTTCGCTTGAACAACTGCCATCCCAAATAGCCTTTGGCCGCCTCCCATGACTCAGCTATGTCGATCTCCCCACTTGGCCATTCCCGCGCACGCGTTCACGGAGCCGCCGGTGCCGACCACATGGATTCAACCACGTGCTCACCTGGAGGCGCCCACTCAACTTATCCGCCAGGAGCGAAGAGGGCGCTCCAGTTGACAGTCGCAAATTTGCCTCTAGAGTGCCAGACCAAGACTGCGAGCCCGGTACGCCTGCAAAAGGCTCGGAACTCGAAGCGCACACCCTGAGTGGCGCCACGCGTGAAGCCGTTGTTTAATAACATTCAAAGATTTTAACCATGCGTATTAACGATAGGACCCGACATGTCTTATGCGTTTCACAGTTACAGAAGCCATTTTCACAATGTGTCTTACTTGTCAATTGAAGTTTCTGTTACTGCGGAATTTGAGAACAAGGATATTTTTTTTTTAAGAAACAACCCTAAATATAGACTTCACACTGCAGATCGTTGCTGGACAGTTACTGGGAAAAATTAAACTAGGTAAATTAAACGACCGACAAATGCAAACAGATTCTTGATGATTTTTCATATATTCTAAACCTAACTCTTTTTAACTACAATTAGAACAGTTTTGTGGAATTGGGGTATGAGTTGTACGACAGAGAGTACATGAGACCTTGGTTTGCAAGGGAGGTGACAGAAAATATATCAAGTTCCTGGTGAGATTTAGTGAGTAGTCCAACGTCGAATCAAAATAGTTTGGGAAGGATTTTTTAGTCCTTGTCGATGGCCTTATACAGGCTACAATTACACATAGGAAAACATATCAAATATGAAACAACCAACCTACTAGAGCAAGCAGTGCGTTCGCGCACAATGACTGATGTAAGCCAAAGCCACTGTCCAGTGCACCAAAATAAACTAACCTGAATGTACTCCTATTACTCATGAAGTTAATCCAAGACTATATGCAATAACCAGTTCACCACAACAAAGTGCAGTCACTGATAACTCTACAAGCTGACGTTGTTCAATATATTCCGTAAGTTCCAGAATGCTGCACTGGCAAATGATTAACCTAAGTCCTGAATAACTTTGAGCCTCGCTCTACTCGCCTACTAAAAACTGGTCACATGGCTATTACTGTACACACAATAAGTTTTTAAGTTCTGGCCCATCATTCGAATATTCATAAATTTTTTAAAATACATTTTAAACGTATATTTTAAGCGCATAGGATGTGCAACTTCAACTTATTTGTATCCTGCTACCTCACTGTTAAATTTTGTGCATAGTTAAAAAATCATGTTTTTAGTTAAATATTGTATGCTGCAAATCGAAACTGCAGGAACCTAGTCAAGTATAAGTCTTTATTCATCATGGCTCTGCGGAACCATTGTATGCAAATAGCCTTCTTAGAATATTATTCTGTCTTGGGTAATACGACAAATCGTTCACGCAGATGGTAATCTTTCGTGTATCTGTCGATTTGGAACAGTGTTTATTATCATTAAATAATTATTGATAAGAATATTTATATCTGCTAAGCAATTAAAGTAATACTCATTTTAAGGGTGTCATCATGATATTTTAACCTTTGCCGTATGCATCTGTAGCGTGTCTGTTGCTCATGTTACGCCGAGCGGTCTAGGCGCTGCAGTCATGGACTATGAGGCTGGTCCCGGTGGAGGTTTGAGTCCTCCCTCGGGCATGGGTGTGTGTGTTTGTGCTTAGGATAATTTAGGTTAAGTAGTGTGTAAGCTTAGGGAGTGATGACCTTAGCAGTTAAGTCCCATAAGATTTCACACACATTTGAACATTTTGCTGATGTTACTGTTGTTATAAACAATTTTACACATAAATGTTAATAACTTTAATAGAATTTGCTGTATAAATATGCTTATAATTTTATTGAACTAATCTCTTTATTGCGATTTAAATGGTATCTTAAAGTTTTCTGTACCTTGTCTGGAAATGATGATTGTATTTTTGGTGAATATTTGAAACTTTAATTTGAACACATAAACTTATCATACTGTTTAGTAGCCCTCATAGCCTCCTGGTGACACAGTTTCGCCTGGCCATTGCAGGAGTCCTCCGCCGATTAGCTTGCTGGATACGTACACCACTCTAGGTTGCCTCGCTACAGTATCTTATACCGCTGGACAGCTCCTGCTTAGCAGCCTGATTTGCCCGCTACATTGATACTTCCTGCCGGAATTCCCCTGAACTAATCATCCTCTTCTTTGATTACTTTGTGTATAATGCCAGTAGGCTGCTCATCGTGTTATAGGTTGCGGCCTATTGACTGCAACAGTTACATTGTTTTCCAATCCAGGGATCTATTTTTTAAAAAAATATTAAAATCTGTTACTTCAAAATTTCACAGGACTGAGATACATATCGTTTTAAAAATTTTACTTGCAAGTACATTATTTTGGACTTCAAAACTGATTCACTGACTGCTTAAAATTTTTCTGAGACGGACGTGATTAATATTTCGTAATACACAGAAGAGGCAAAGAAACTGATACACCTGCGTTATATCATGCAGGCCACCGCGAGCACGCAGAAGTGCCGCAACACGACGTAGCTTGGACTTGACTGATGAAATAGTGCCGGAGGGATCTGATACCATGAATCCTGCCGGGCTATCCATAAATCCGTAAGAGTAAGAAGGGGTTGAGATCTCTTCTGAACAGCACGTTGCAAGACATCCCAGACATAATCAATAATGTTCAAGTCTGGGGAGTTTGGTGGACAACGGAAGTGTTTAAACTCAGAAGAATGTTCCTGGAGCGGCTCTGTAGAAATTCTGGAGGTGTGCGGAGTCGCATTGTCCTCCTGGAATTGCCGCAGTCCGTCGGAATGCACAGTTGGCATGAATGGATGCAGGTGACCAGACAGGACGCTTATGTAAGTCGTATCTAGGCGAATCAGGGGTCTCATATCACTCCAGTTGCACATGCCTCACACCATTACGGAGCCTCGACCAGCGTGAAAAGTCCCCTGCTGACATGGAGGGTCCATGGATTCATGAGCTTGTCTCCATACCTGTAAACGTCCATCCGCTCGATACAATTCTGAAATCGGTGTTGACAGGCCCAGGCGAGGCGTAAAACTTTGTGTCGAGCTGCCATCAAGGGTACACGAGTGGGAAAAATTGGAAATTTGTGGTAAAGTCTTGTGGGACCAAACTGCTGAGGTCATCGGTCCCTAAAATTACACACTTCGTAATCTAACTTAAACTAACTTACGCTAAGGACGACACACACACCCATGCCCGAGGGAGGACTAGAACCTCCCAAGGGGGAAGCCGCGCGGGCCGTGAGGAGATGCCTCAGACCGTTTGGCTACCAGGCGCACCTACAGGAGTGGGCCTTCGGTTCCGAAAGTCCATATCGATGACCTTTCGTTGAATGGTTCGCACACTGACACTTGTTTATGGCCCAGCATTGAAGTGTGCAGCAATTTGCGGAAGGGTTGCACATCTGTTACGTTGAACGATTCTCTTCAGTTGTCATTGGACGCGTTCTTGAAGGAGCTTTTTCCGGCTGCATCGATGTCGGAGATTTGGTGTCTTACAGGATTCCTGATATTCAAGGTATACTTGTGAAATGGTCGTACTGCAAAATCCCCACTTCATCGCTCGCTCGGAGATGCTGTGTCCCTCTTTTGTGCGCCGACTATATCACCACGTTCAAAAATGGCTGTGAGTACTATGCGACTTAACTACTGAGGTTATCAGTCGCCTAGAACTTAGAACTAATTAAACCTAACTAACCTAAGGACAGCAGACACATCTATGTCCGAGGCAGGATTCGAACCTGCGACGTAGCGGTCGCTCGGCTCCAGACTGTAGCGCCCAGAACCGCACGGCCACTCCGGCCGGCTAACACCACGTTCAAATTCATTTAAATCTAGATAACCTGCCATTGTAACATCAGTGACCGATCTAACAACTGCACTAGACAATTGTCTTCTATAGGCGTTGCCGACCGCAGCGCCTTATTCTGACTGTTTATATATCCCTGTATTTGAATACGCATAGCTATACCAGTTTCTTTGGCGGCTGCTCATTACCTTGACGAAAATGTATGGAATGTAGGCTCTAAAGCATTTGGATCAGCTGTATCTATAAACGATGAGGAGAAGTGATCTGTGCATCATGTGAGGGATTGTTTGGTTGAAGGTGGATAACGTATCCTGATAACTAGTGTCAGCAAAGTTATATTGCCATCTTCAGATCATCGGATACGAGAATTATAAAGCCCTTAAATGTAGCACATTGCCATCTGTCCACTGTAAACATGGATTTAAGCTCACAGAGAACCCTCGCCAATGCGACACTAAGTACACAAGTCTCATCAAGGCACAAAGGTATCTGATGTATTTGACACTTCCGTGCCTTACGGATTCAGTTACATTTTTTACTTTAGTTTACTTAGTGTAGTATGGAAGCGTTTTTTTGTGAGTGTGTCTCCATGTTTTCAGCGCCCTGGTGTCAGTGTGCTACACGCAGGGGTTTATAAATCACGTATCCGATGATCTAAAATTGGCAATATAACTTCGCTGAGACTGGTAATCAGGATATGTATGAATTGCGTTCTCGGAAGTAGCACTTACATTTTGGGAGCTTTTTTACACTGACTGATATAGACGTCACTCTCCTGGAAATGTCTGGGAATTATACACTCCTGGAAATGGAAAAAAGAACACATTGACACCGGTGTGTCAGACCCACCATACTTGCTCCGGACACTGCGAGAGGGCTGTACAAGCAATGATCACACGCACGGCACAGCGGACACACCAGGAACCGCGGTGTTGGCCGTCGAATGGCGCTAGCTGCGCAGCATTTGTGCACCGCCGCCGTCAGTGTCAGCCAGTTTGCCGTGGCATACGGAGCTCCATCGCAGTCTTTAACACTGGTAGCATGCCGCGACAGCGTGGACGTGAACCGTATGTGCAGTTGACGGACTTTGAGCGAGGGCGTATAGTGGGCATGCGGGAGGCCGGGTGGACGTACCGCCGAATTGCTCAACACGTGGGGAGTGAGGTCTCCACAGTACATCGATGTTGTCGCCAGTGGTCGGCGGAAGGTGCACGTGCCCGTCGACCTGGGACCGGACCGCAGCGACGCACGGATGCACGCCAAGACCGTAGGATCCTACGCAGTGCCGTAGGGGGACCGCACCGCCACTTCCCAGCAAATTAGGGACACTGTTGCTCCTGGGGTATCGGCGAGGACCATTCGCAACCGTCTCCATGAAGCTGGGATACGGTCCCGCACACCGTTAGGCCGTCTTCCGCTCACGCCCCAACATCGTGCAGCCCGCCTCCAGTGGTGTCGCGACAGGCGTGAATGGAGGGACGAATGGAGACGTGTCGTCTTCAGCGATGAGAGTCGCTTCTGCCTTGGTGCCAATGATGGTCGTATGCGTGTTTGGCGCCGTGCAGGTGAGCGCCACAATCAGGACTGCATACGACCGAGGCACACAGGGCCAACACCCGGCATCATGGTGTGGGGAGCGATCTCCTACACTGGCCGTACACCACTGGTGATCGTCGAGGGGACACTGAATAGTGCACGGTACATCCAAACCGTCATCGAACCCATCGTTCTACCATTCCTAGACCGGCAAGGGAACTTGCTGTTCCAACAGGACAATGCACGTCCGCATGTATCCCGTGCCACCCAACGTGCTCTAGAAGGTGTAAGTCAACTACCCTGGCCAGCAAGATCTCCGGATCTGTCCCCCATTGAGCATGTTTGGGACTGGATGAAGCGTCGTCTCACGCGGTCTGCACGTCCAGCACGAACGCTGGTCCAACTGAGGCGCCAGGTGGAAATGTCATGGCAAGCCGTTCCACAGGACTACATCCAGCATCTCTACGATCGTCTCCATGGGAGAATAGCAGGCTGCATTGCTGCGAAAGGTGGATATACACTGTACTAGTGCCGACATTGTGCATGCTCTGTTTCCTGTGTCTCTGTGCCTGTGGTTCTGTCAGTGTGATCATGTGATGTATCTGACCCCAGGAATGTGTCAATAAAGTTTCCCCTTCCTGGGACAATGAATTCACGGTGTTCTTATTTCAATTTGCAGGAGTGTATTTTTGTAGAATGTCGTGCCGCAGAAAATTTTTAAAAATGAAATAGGTAGACCGATAACTCATCGAGAGACACCGAATTTAGACTGTAGCCTTACGAGTGATTAATTTTCTGCCTTGCAAGGACCTTGTTAAAGCAAATTACAGAGATCCATGTAGATGACGTAAGAGACTGAAGCTACCGCGTATAGACCCAGAAGAAGGCCGCGGCAACCGTGGCCGAAACGTTGGTTTTTCTCCAGCAGCAGTAGTTTTATACATTATGACGCGATACCATACCCATAAAACTTTCATGTTGACTGACTCTGGCCGTGGAAGCCTATGCAATTATACCACCACGTATAGGCGAAGTGACAAAACCTCCTACCAATACAAGCCGTGTTTGCTTGCGCTAGTGTAGTCGAGTTAGCTCTTTTAGCGCTTCAGCTTCCAAGCTTTCTTTCACATTGCTATTCTTAGTCTAAACTCAATCAAAATGCCACTTTTTTTCTGTGACCTTCTTTGGTATGCTAAATTTTGTTCACATACGAAGGAAGCACATGAAAATCTTAGTTGAAAAGGTTATGATGAAACACCTTAAATAAATTATACTAATTTACAATTGTAAGTAATTTCTGGTGTGCAGAAAATCTAGATGAAGTAGACTGCAGTGAATGTGTAAAGTGAAATGAGTGAGAGGATCGACGATGTATTTTAAGTATTTTCTGCTTTCCGTACCTACAGTGCAAAGTCTGAGAGTTACGTAATAACATAACGTAAGGGGCGCATTGTGGCTGAGAAATGACGGAACGACGTGTGGGATTAGTTCCGGAAACTGGAGCGGGACAGTGTACACACTCTCTGGCCACATGGGGCACTGTCGGCAGCAACACGCGCTGCTCGGCGATAATTACATGGACGGCCGTTGTGTTCTCCGGCTGTGGGTATCAGTTCATGCTACGTCACACCGC
The DNA here is from genome assembly GCF_023898315.1 of Schistocerca nitens. Taxonomy (NCBI): domain Eukaryota; kingdom Metazoa; phylum Arthropoda; class Insecta; order Orthoptera; family Acrididae; genus Schistocerca; species Schistocerca nitens. Next base: position 374,812,169 of record NC_064621.1, read on the forward strand.
CATCCGGCTAATGGCTATCGACAGGGCCGAGCATTCCGCTACAATCGATGGACACGTTCGTGGCAGCATTGCCTGCTCTTTGGGTGCCCGCATTATTGGAGCGCGATGGAGTAAACTCCAATCTACGTCCATACGGCCTTTCTGTGCAAGATCGTAGACCTAGCAATACACGATGTAGGTGAATGGGAGCTTCTCTCGCTTCTTGATAGAATGATTTAACGTTTATGGACCAAACAATGATTTACAATGATTTAACCATTTTTAAAATTTACAGACAGCGCTGTGCAAGTGAGACGTCCGAGTTTTTGACTTCTCCTAAAAATAAGTTATTTAGGTTGTAGGTACTGGGAGATTAAGAAGCTTGCACAGGATAGAGTAGCATGGACAGCTGTATCAAACCAGTCTCAGGACTGAAGACCACAAAAACAAGATAGGTTGTAATAACGTTGGATTAGTACACGGTGGTCCAAAAGCCCGGAAACACCCTTATGAAATTAAAGCGGAGTATCTATCAGTAAAACAAAGTCCCTACACGGGAGGAAGAGGAGAGAGAAAAAATTAAGCTATTTCATCAACATGACGGCCGTGTTGAAGGCTGCCATGTTGGATTCAGCTAGAAAATATTCAATAGGAAAGAGGTCATGTTACACAACACACAGAGAGTTCACCAAAAATGTAATGGTTTTTTCATTCTCGTGTTAAAACCAGTCATGTATGGCAGCAGTGAGTTTTACCTACAGAAAAGGTATTAAGCCAACTTACACACTACCAAAAGAACACCAAAAGTCACGTGAGCGTTTCGATAGCTGTTCATCATGTGTTAATGCTCTCTTTCGAACTCAGTTCTGATTCACTTTGGCCAATACATCATGCTGAATTTCATCGCACGCGTCAACAATGAGGTGCTTGGGATGAACCAGATCCCGTACTTTCACGGCATAAGCCAGCGCGTTGATGTGACCCCACAATTTAAAAATCCATAGGAGTTAAATCTGGAGAATGTGGTGGTCGCTCCACAGCACCTCTACGACCAATCCACTGTTGGGTTAGACACTGGACTCGCATTCGGGAGGACGACGGTTCAATCCTGCGTCCGGCCATCCTGATTTAGGTTTTCCGTGATTTTCCTAAATCGCTCCAGGCAAATGCTGGGATGGTTCCGGGTTAGACACTGGACTCGCATTCGGGAGGACGACGGTTCAATCCTGCGTCCGGCCATCCTGATTTAGGTTTTCCGTGATTTTCCTAAATCGCTCCAGGCAAATGCTGGGATGATTCCTTTCAAAGGGCACGGTCGACTTCGTTCCCCGTCCTTCCCTAATCCGATGAGACCGATGACCTCGCTGTCTGGTCTCCTTCCCCAAAACAGCCAACCAACCAACCACTTTTGGAACTGCACATACAGGTACGCCCGCCCACTGCTTCCATAATGCGGCGGGTTCCCTGGTGCTGGAAGAATCCCGGGAGTGTCCCACCCTCGCGAAGCGAAGCGAAGGAAACACCTCTCCACCCAGTACCTTCAGATAACCGTTGGTTTGTAATAAACGTTCCATAAAAAATGGTCCCACTACTTGGGTAACCCATACACGACACCAGATCATCACTATTTTTGAGCCAACTGTTTTAGATTCATCAATCTAGCGCTCATTTATGTCCGACCAATATCTGTGATTCTGCTTGTTCATCTCATCATTGATAAAGAAATTGGCTTCATCACTGAACAGTACCTGATTGGTAAAACAAGGGTGTATCTGCAGCTGCTGCGCTACCCATTTGGCGAACTGTTCTCGCTGGTCTGGGTCATCCTCATTAAAGTGTTGGAGCGGTTGAATTTCGTGTGCGTGCCATTGTGCAGCGACTAAATACGCAGAATTGAGATACGCCTAATCCCACATTCTTGCGACAGGCGACGAGTGCTTTTAACGTTTTGACGACACGATGAGCGGTGCGAAACTGGGTTGCATTCACAGTTCACACCTCACTCTCATCAGTTGACTTAAGTGATGTAAGTAGCCGATCGTCTGCCCGAAGTCGATCTCCCAAAAGCTCCTTCTCCGAAGACTATCGCTGGTTATAGGCATTTATTTGGCTATTTCTCTACTCTTGAAGTAATTGGGTGCTCGAAGAATACTTTCAGTTCATTTACGATATATTTTCAACTTTCACAGGAAACAACTTTACCATTTCTCGTACAAACATTTAAACTTCTGCAAATCAACTTAGGCATCATAAATTAGACTCAATTAAGCACATTCATAATTGCTTTGGCTTGACAACCAAATAATTCCTGAACATCAAATGCGTCTTGTCTCGTTCAGAGCTAAGACATGAAGTAAGTTAAAAGTCTATAACCATTTGTTCGTTTTTCTTTTTTACTGTAATCACATTCACTAACACAGCAAAGAATTACATATAATTGCTCTGCGTTCTTTCACACAGCGTCTGTGGCGCTAGTGGCAAACACTTGTCGTCGTCAGTGGACCGCCACTCTTACAGTCTTCTCATAACAAACTTGCAACCTGCACACAGAAACAGGTGGCGCAGTAGATACGCTTCCACTCTCCCACTTATATTTAAAATATCGTGTGTTCGAGACGGTAGAAGGACGAGTGGTTCTAGAATTTACACGGAAATTCTCGATGCATTACATGCTCCGCTGCCGACTCTTGCTAAATGACGCCAGCACACTCACTGTGGTTGCTTTATCGGCGGGGAATTTTGTTCTTCCAAGTTTCGGTTTATGTGCGACGGAGCCTGTTTCCCGGAATTTGATCAAAAGTTTGGACACTGCAGGGTGCAAAAAGGGTTCTCTGGTCGGGTGACGACTGTTAAAATCCTCAGCAATGATGGGTGTGCTTCGTTATCCTAACATCAAGATGATTTCGATGCCGTCTGCTTATGTGAATGACATTTTTATAACCTGTAAACGAAGAAACAACGGTTAAAACGTGGGCATGAGTAAATGTTACCTAACATTTAAACACATGTAACACGTCAGGCAAGGAATTTGCACATTGCACCGTTTAAAATTCCATTTCACCCCTTTTCGGTACGCAATACTCACGCTGCGGAGCGCATCACTCCTACCAAAACATAACTGCTTACAACTCGAGAATGAATAAAATCTTAAACATGGCTGCAAAACAACAACTGCGTGAATCTGAAGAGGTTGCAAAATCAGCCAACCAGTTGCAAATAAAGGCTTATTAGTCCTTTACCTATGTTTTGATATTTGTAGCCGGCCGGTGTGGCCGTGCGGTTCTAGCCGCTTCAGTCTGGAACCGCGTGATCGCTACGGTCGCAGGTTCGAATCCTGCTTCGGGCATGGAATTGTATGATGTTCTTAGGTTAGTTAGGTTTAAGTAGTTCTATGTTCTAGGGGACTGATGACCACAGATGTTAAGTCCCATAATGCTCAGCGCCATTTTTTTTTATATTTGTAGAAATATCTTCTTCAGAAATAGTGGGCCTTGTTACATTACATGATGGTACATTGGATTAGATGAAGCCGCGCGGCTCTTTCAGAATGAATGCTCACTGGTAGATGGGTACAGGTAGTGGCTCTTGTCAGCATAAAATTTTAATATGTCTCACACGATAAAACATTTGCATAACTAACGTCCACCTTATTCCAGAGACTAAGGCCCACTACGTCTGAAGAAGATATTTTTATAAGTATCGAAACCTAGGTCAAAGCTAATAAACTTTTATTTGCAACTGGTCGGCTGATTTTTCATCCTCTTCATAATGAATAAACCTATGTTCAAAATAACAACGTCATTGTTTTTCTGGTGAAATTCTCTATTTTATTTGTCACAGGACCGTATTCCCACTGTAAATTTTCGAGTTTAATCCAATGTGGCTTCTTTCATGATGGCCGCCATGTTGATGACAAAACCTATAAATTTTTCTCCCTCCCTTTCCTCATGAGTAGAGACTTTGTTTTACTGTTTTCTACTTCGTATGGATTTTATGAGGGTGCTTCCGAACTTTTGAACCATCCTGTATTACTTACTGATTAGTGTTCTTTAAGCTTACTATTAAATGTATCTCTTTTCTCTACGTACTATTCCAGAAAACGCAAAAAGTTCGTAAGGTTGAGTTGTAGTCACTCATTTATTTACGTTTTGGCGCGGTTAATCTACAGAATCCCACTTAAAAACTCTGTTTTCCTTTGCAGAAATTTTCGTAGAGCGTGTTGATTCATTATTAAGATCATATTTCCGGAGAAAAAGCGCAAAATTTAAGCTGTTTGATTTAAAAACTTCCGAACTAGAGATTTGTTTACATGCATTTTGCATGTATTAATATTACCTTTAAAGTTACATTCTATTGTGATTAGTTTAATTAACAGATACTGCAGCTAAGTTAGTGGCGAGTTCTTGTTGTAAGTGAAATTTATCAACTTCTTACATTATCTCATACACCTGAAGCGCTAACCACTAAGACTTACTTTCGCGGCTCGTAAATTACGAAACTTCGTTTAGTGTAAAATATGTCAAGTAATTTAACTCTATTTTTAAACGTTTAATACGCGTGGAAATGTTTGGGAATTGTTGATGCTGCCGTAGTATAGTACAAAGAGAGATTGGTGTGTGAGTAGTCTGTTTGTTGGAATTTCACTTGGGTGACTGTGGTGAGGAAATGAATGGGGAAATCAATGAGGCTCTCCCATGGAACGATCTACTGAAATTGCTGGAAAGAAAAACAGGACACTTACACGGGATAGCGGCGCGGGATTAGCCGAGCTGTCTAAGGCGCTGCAGTAATGGACTGTGCGGCTGGTCCCGGCGGATGTTCGAGTCCTCCCTCGGGCATGGGTGTGTGTGTTTGTCCTTAGGATAATTTAGGGACTGATGACCTTAGCAGTTAAGTCCCATAAGATTTCACACACATTTTTTTTTTTTTTCAAACGGGATTCTGTAAGTTAACCGCGCCAACACGTAAATGAAAGAGCGACTTCAACCCAACCTTACGAATTTCTCGCGTTTTCTGAAATAATGGACTATGTAAAGAAAAATTATGCCTTTGACAGTAAGCTTAAAAAACACAAAATACACTTATTTAATAAGCAATTTGTACTAAATTAACTGTAATTATAATCTAAACAACTCAACTTGTTTCTCAATTATTTGTTGTATGTATTTCAATCTCTGTCTTCCTCTACAGATTTTGATCTCTACGGCTCCCTCTAGCTACACGGAAGTCACTCCCTGATGTCTTAACGCATGCCCTATCACTCTGTCCCGTCTGATTTTCAGTGTTTTCCACATATTCCTTTCCTCTACCTTTCCACGAAGAACCTCCTCATTCCTTACCTTGTCAGTCCACCTAATTTTCAACATTCACCTGCATAGCAACGCATCTCAAATGCATCGATTTTCTTCTGTTCCGGTTTTACCACAGTCCATGTTTCAAAATGGTTCAAATGGCTCTGAGCACTATGGGACTCAACTGCTGTGGTCATCAGTCCCCTAGAACTTAGAACTACTTAAACCTAACTAACCTAAGGACATCACACACATCCATGCCCGAGGCAGCATTCGAACCTGCGACCGTAGCAGTCGCACGGTTCCGGACTGCGCGCCTAGAACCGCGAGACCACCGCGGCCGGCCGTCCATGTTTCACTACCATAAAATGTCGTGCTTCAAATATACATTCTCAGAAGTTTCTTCCTCAAATTAAGGCCCATCTATGATACTAGCAGCTTCCTCTTGGCCAGGAGAGCCCTTTTAGAGAGCGCTAGTCTGCTTTTGATGTCCTCCTTGCTCCGTCCGTCATTGGTTATTTTGCTTCCTAGATAGTAGAATTCCTTAACTTCTTCTACTTCATGATCATCAATCCTGATAATAAACTTCTCGCTCTTCTCATTTCTGCTACTTCCTATTACTTTCGTCTTTCTCCGGTTTACTTTCAAACCATATTCTTTACTCATTAGACTGTTCATTCCCATCAATAGATCATGTACTACTTCCTATTACTTTCGTCTTTCTCCGGTTTACTTTCAAACCATATTCTTTACTCATTAGAGTGTTCATTCCCATCAATAGATCATGTACTACTTCCTATTACTTTCGTCTTTCTCCGGTTTACTTTCAAACCATATTCTTTACTCATTAGACTGTTCATTCCCATCAATAGATCATGTACTACTTCCTATTACTTTCGTCTTTCTCCGGTTTACTTTCAAACCATATTCTTTACTCATTAGAGTGTTCATTCCCATCAATAGATCATGTACTACTTCCTATTACTTTCGTCTTTCTCCGGTTTACTTTCAAACCATATTCTTTACTCATTAGACTGTTCATTCCCATCAATAGACAATGTACTACTTCCTATTACTTTCGTCTTTCTCTGGTTTACTTTCAAACCATATTCTTTACTCATTAGACTGTTCATTCCCATCAATAGATAATGTACTACTTCCTATTACTTTCGTCTTTCTCCGGTTTACTTTCAAACCATATTCTTTACTCATTAGACTGTTCATTCCCATCAATAGATCATGTACTACTTCCTATTACTTTCGTCTTTCTCCGGTTTACTTTCAAACCATATTCTTTACTCATTAGACTGTTCATTCCCATCAATAGATCATGTACTACTTCCTATTACTTTCGTCTTTCTCCGGTTTACTTTCAAACCATATTCTTTACTCATTAGAGTGTTCATTCCCATCAATAGATCATGTACTACTTCCTATTACTTTCGTCTTTCTCCGGTTTACTTTCAAACCATATTCTTTACTCATTAGACTGTTCATTCCCATCAATAGATCATGTACTACTTCCTATTACTTTCGTCTTTCTCCGGTTTACTTTCAAACCATATTCTTTACTCATTAGAGTGTTCATTCCCATCAATAGATCATGTACTACTTCCTATTACTTTCGTCTTTCTCCGGTTTACTTTCAAACCATATTCTTTACTCATTAGACTGTTCATTCCCATCAATAGACAATGTACTACTTCCTATTACTTTCGTCTTTCTCTGGTTTACTTTCAAACCATATTCTTTACTCATTAGACTGTTCATTCCCATCAATAGATAATGTACTACTTCCTATTACTTTCGTCTTTCTCCGGTTTACTTTCAAACCATATTCTTTGCTCATTAGACTGTTCATTCCCATCAATAGATCATGTACTACTTCCTATTACTTTCGTCTTTCTCCGGTTTACTTTCAAACCATATTCTTTACTCATTAGACTGTTCATTCCCATCAATAGATCATGTACTACTTCGTATTACTTTCGTCTTTCTCCGGTTTACTTTCAAACCATATTCTTTACTCATTAGAGTGTTCATTCCCATCAATAGATAATGTACTACTTCCTATTACTTTCGTCTTCCTCCGGTTTACTTTCAAACCATATTTTTTACTCATTAGACTGTTCATTCCCATCAATAGATCATGTACTACTTCCTATTACTTTCGTCTTTCTCCGGTTTACTTTCAAACCATATTCTTTACTCATTAGACTGTTCATTCCCATCAATAGATAATGTACTACTTCCTATTACTTTCGTCTTTCTCCGGTTTACTTTCAAACCATATTCTTTACTCATTAGACTGTTCATTCCCATCAATAGATAATGTACTACTTCCTATTACTTTCGTCATTCTCCGGTTTACTTTCAAACCATATTCTTTACTCATTAGACTGTTCATTCCCATCAATAGATAATGTACTACTTCCTATTACTTTCGTCTTTCTCCGGTTTACTTTCAAACCATATTCTTTACTCATTAGACTGTTCATTCCCATCAATAGATCATGTAATTCTTCTTCATTTTCACTCAGGATAGCCATATCGTATCATTGATATCCTTTCAGCTTGAATTTTAATTTCACACCTGCCCCTTTCTTTTATGCCAGCATTGCTTCTTCGACGTCCAGATTCAACAGTAGGGGCGAAAGACTATATCCCTGTCTTACACCCTTTTTAATCCAAGCATTTCTTCCTTGGTGGTCCACTCTTATTGTTCCCTCCTCTGTGTTGTACATATTGTATATTAACTGTCTCTCCCTATAGCCTACCCCTATTTTTCTCAGAATTTCGAACATCTTGCACCATTTTACACTGTAGAAAGCCTTTTACAGATCAACAAATTCTACGAATGTGTCTCGATTTTTCTTTAAGCTTTCTTCAATTATCAGCCGCAACGTCAGAATTGTTTCTTTGGTGCCTTATCTTTCCTAAAGCCAAACTGATCATCATCTACTATTTTTACATTCGATATTTCCATTTCCACTCTCCTGTGTATCACTCTTGTCAGCAACCAGGTTGGTTGAAATGGCTCTGAGTACTATGGGACTTAACTTCTAAGATCATCAGTACCCTAGAACTTAGAACTACTTAAACCTAACTAACCTAAGGACATCACACACGTCCATGCGCGAGGCAGGATTCGAACCTGCGACCGTAGCGGTCACTCGGCTCCAGACTGTAGCTCCTAGAACCGCACGGCCACTACGGCCGGCCAGCAACCAGAAAGCATGAGCCATGAAGCTGATTGTGCGACGATTCTCGCACTTCTCAGCTCTTGCAGTCTTCAGATTTGTGTGGATGATATTTTTCTGAATGTAAGATGGTATGTCACCAGACTCATACATTCTACACACCGAAGTGAATAGTCGTTTTGTAGACATTTCCCCAAATTATTTTAGAAATTCTGTCGGAATGTTCTCTGTTCCTTCTGCGGTAGTCACTCTGATTCGGGCGTTTTGGAGGACGGGACACGTAACTGTCTCGGGCGTTCTGGAGGGGCGGTCAGCTCGTTCTCTGTATCGGAAGTTGGATAGAAAAGTTACCATACAATTAAGAAAGCTATGTCACATGTCGTAAAAGACGGTGAAAAATGTGTGAATATTGAAATAATATCCAGACACGATACATTAATGAGAAGTGTCGCCTACCATCATTGTCAGTACAACAGATCTTGCCCTCTGCAGATACAGAGGCTAACCTGGGCAAGTGGCATCCCATAGAAAGCACAATCACAGGTTCGAGGCGACAGCATAGCAGCCTCCTCCGAAGATCCCGCAACCGACGATCTGTCTTCTGCGCTGGGGACACAACTTTAGAAAACTACAGGTTGGTGGAAAGAATGATTAGAGACTCTTGTTCAATCTCTCCAAATCTCTCCAGCTTCCAGATCCGACTTCCAAAAGGGCACATAATTTATAAAATATTAGCAGTAAATTACTGTGTTCCATTTGCTTGTCCACTGACGTTTTTCTGAAAATGTCAGTCAGAGCGTACGTCTTCTGTTTGTCACTGCTTATCAGTATCAGCCAACAATCGGTCCATATAATAATGTACTATCTATCTCGAAACCGACATTGCGCATTCCATAATTATACAATTTTTTGTACTCCTTTTTTTTAGAATAAATAATTTACATCCATGACGCGATTCACTCGAGTAGTATGCTGATTTGAATAACTGGTTTAATGCACTAAACTGAAGTAAAACTACGACACGATAATTCGTTTTATGGAAATCTCTAAGTGTAGGTTGTCAATAGCGGGTTCATCTTAATCATCTGTAGGTATGAGAATTCCATTGGGGAGACAATATTGGAAATGGAAATGAAGTCCCATGCTTCTTTACAGAGCGGAGGGGAACGATGCGGGAGACCCGCACCGCTTTACTAGGCAAGGTCCTAGTGGAGGTGGTTTGCCATTGCCTTCCTCCGACCGTAATGGGAATGAATGATGATGATGAAGACGACACAACAACACCCAGTCATCTCGAGGCAGGAAAAATTCCTGACCCCGCCGGGAATCGAACGCGGGACCCCGTGCTCGGGAAGCGAGAACGCTACCGCGAGACCACGAGCAGCGGACGTAGACAATATTAGGCAACCACATATACTCACCATATGTTAGAAGCACCATGGGGATTTACGTCATATCAGCTGACCAAACGGGACAAGTGAATACTTTCTGCCAAATGTTCCGAACTACCCAGGAGTGTTCGCGCTTTATGCGATGTTGTAGTGGTTAACCAGGTCAACAGAGCGGTCGCCGGAGCAGGGTGCAGTCTGCGCGCAGCAGCCGGTGCGCCACGGTGTCGCTTAAGGAGCGGCGGTGGGCGGCGGCAGCCCCGCAGCTCCCTGGCTGGAGACGCAGACTGATGGCCGGGCCTGTTGCGCTGGCCTCTCTAATGGCCGCTGCCTCCCTCCCTCCACCACTTGTTGCTCATCGTCCAGACAGGTCATCAAGCGGCCTGCCTCGCGCCGCTGTTCTCCTGCCGGAAGGAGCCCCCTGGGCGGAAGTGGGCGACACTCTGCCCAGACAATCCATCACCCGCAAGAGGACCACTTAACGAAGCGTGCCACAATTGATTGGAGTGCTCTACTGGACGCACTGTAATTTGTAGACGAAGCAGTTGCTCGAATGGATAAACACGACATAAAGAAGTGTACAAGACAGGGACGCAGTCTTACTCCCCTACTGGTCATTCTGTACATCGAAGAAAGAGTGGCAGGGTGAAGAAATTTACGGTACTTGTTGAATGGAATGAACAATCTAATGAGTACAGACTACGGATTGAGAGTAAATAGAAGAAATACGAAAATAATGAGAATTAGCAGAAATGAGAGTAGTGAAAAGCTCAACATCATAATTACTGATCACGAAATACGTGAAGTTAAGGAATTCTGCTAACTCGGCAGCAAAATAACCAATGATGGACGGAGCAAAGAGGACATCAAAACTAGACTAGCAATGGTTAAAAGGGCATTCCTGGCCAAGATAAGTCTGCTAGTATCAGGCGTTGGTCTTAATTTTGGGAAGAAATTTCTGATAAACGAACGATTGGAGTATGGCAGTGAGACATGGACTGTGGGAAATTCGGAACAGAACAGAATAGAAGAATAAAACTGTGTGCCGGACCGAGACTCGAACTCGGGACCTTTGCCTTTCGCGGGCAAGTGCTCTGGTTCGCAGGAGAGCTTCTGTAAAGTTTGGAAGGTAGGAGACGAGGTACTGGCAGAAGTAAGGCTGTGAGGACGGGGCGTGAGTCGTACTTGGGTAGCTCAGATGGTAGAGCACTTGCCCTCGAGAGGCAAATGTCCCGAGTTCTAGTCTCGGTCCGACACAAAGTTTTAATCTGCCACAAAGTTTCACATCAGCGCACATTCCGCTGCAGAATGAAAATCTCATTCTCAGAACAGAAGAATTTGACATATGGTGCTACAGAACATTGCTGAAAATTATGTGGACCGATTAGGTAAGGAATGAGGAGGTTCTCAGCAGAATCGCCGAGGACAGAGATATATGACTGACAAGAAGAAGGGGCAATGTACGTGGGGAATAGTTACAGTAAATATCAAGTGTTCATAAAATACATCTGGTCAGCGTATTTCTTCATCTAGTGATTTGCTTTAATTATATATATTTTTTTTTAAGTTGGCTTTAAGAACTCCTCCAGAATTCGCAAACGATTTCTTCGACATGGTAGCACAAAATAATATAAATTTGAGACGAAATGTACACTACTGGCCATTAAGATTGCTACACCAAGAAGAAATGCAGATGATAAATGGATATTCATTGGATACATATATTATACTAGAACTGACATGTGATTACATTTTCACGTAATTTGGATGCATAGATCTTGAGAAATCAGTACCCAAAACAACCACCTCTGGCCGTAATAACGCCCTTGATACGCCTGGGCATTGAGTCAGAGCTTGGATGGCGTGTGCAGGTATAGCTGCCTATGCAGCTTCAACATGATACCGCAGTTCACCAAGAATAGTAACTGGCGTATTGTGACGAGCCAGTCGCTCGGCCACCGTTGACAAGACTTTTCAGTTGGTGAGAGATCTGGAGAATGTGTTGGCCACGGCAGCAGTCGAACATTTTCTGTATCCAGAAAGGCCCTTAAAGGACCTACAACATGCGGTTGTGCATTATCCTGTTGAAATGTAGGGTTTCGCAGGGATCGAATGAAGGGTTGAGCCACGGGTCGTAACACATCTGAAATGTAACGTGCACTGTTCAAAGTGCCGTCAATGCGAACAAGAGGTGACCGAGACGTGTATCCAATGGCACCCCATACCATCACGCCGCGTGATACGCCAGTATGGGGATGACGAGTAAACGCTTCCAATGTGCGTTCACCGCGGTGTCGCCAAACACAGATGCGACCGTTATAATGTAAAAAAGACCTGGATTCATCCGAAAAAATGGCGTTTTGCCATTCGTGCAACCAGGTTCGTCGTGGAGCACACCATCGCAGGCGCTCCTGTCTGTGATGCAGCGACAAGGGTAACCGCAGGCATGGTCTCCGAGCTGATAGTCCATGCTGCTGCAAACGTCGTCGAAATATTCGTGCAGATGGTTGTTGTCTTGAAAACGTTCCCATCTGTTGACTCAGGGACGAGACGTGGCTGCACGATCCGTTACAGCCATGGGAATAAGATGCCTGTCATGTCGACTGCTAGTGGTACGAGGCCGTTGGAATCCAGCACGGCGTTCCGTATTATCCCTCCTGAACCCACCGATTCCATATTCTGCTAACAGTCATTGGATCTCGACAAACGCGAGCAGCAATGTCGCGATACAATAAACCACAGTCGCGATATGCTACAATCCGACCTTCATCAAAGTCGGAAACGTGATGGTACGCATTTCTCCTCCTTACACGGGGCATCACAACAACGTTTCAACTGGCAACGCCGGTCAACTGTTGTTTGTGTATGAGAAATCGGTTGGAAACTTTCCTTATGTCAGGACGTTGTAGGTGTCGCCACCGGTGCCAAACTTGTGTGAATGCTCTGAAAAGCTAATCGTTTGCATATCACAGCATCTTCTTCCTGTCGGTTATTTCTTGCGTCTGTAGCAAGTCATCTTCGTGGTGTAGCAATTTTAATGGGCAGTAGTGTATTAATACAGTTTGGTAGAGCTTCAGCTCAAGACAAAATAACACTTGTCAAGGACCGACTGATGTAAAATTACATGTGTGATTTTATTTCCGAATATCTTACGTTTTTAGAATTCTTCTCTTGTATCCTATCCTAGTATGCACATGGTCGATCATCGTGTTTCTGTGTCCGTCCCAGGTCAGTCTGTAGGTACTGCACTCCATGAGAAAATGGCGCAGAAAATACTTCGAGCTGTCTATATTCTTTTAAGGTAAGTTGGATATGGGGATATGATGAAGTAGACAAAGCGAACAAGTAAAGGAAGAGAGAGAGAGAATTCTGAATGATTGCATAGCAATGTACACTGTCTACTCTCTCTTGTCTTCACCATAACTACGGGAAACGTTCAGAGAATGCAACGACGGTTCTCAATTCTAGAAGCTTGTTCGCTATTTTTACATGACATCTGTTGCAAAATTCACCAAAAGTGATTACAGGCACTGTAAAACACTGGTCTGGGACACATATCAATAGAGAGGAAGAAAAATTTCTAACTCACTGTACGTGCAGAGCATCTATTACGACACATTCCGTATGCTTCAGTTTCTCTGCAAAGGGATACAACAAAATATCCACATATTATTGTTTGTGTACTCCGTTGCAGTTACGAGAAGTGTGCACGGTTTTGCGGGATTGGAAGAGGAGGGAGGGGGGGGGGGGAGAGAAAGAGAGAGTGAGAGGGAGAGAAAGGGAGTGGGGAAGGGAGGAGGGGGCAGAAGAGAGATGGAAGTAATGCAACAAGTACAAAGGAGAAGGTGTAGGCTGTAAGCGGGGTGCACCTGTCAGAAAGAAGTTACTTTGGAAACTGCTTCCAATTCCAACCCTCAGCAAAGTGAGGGCTGCCTTTTATCGGCTTTCCTAACTTTTCCAAAGTTAGAAGAGTTCAAGAGTTTCACTACTGAAGTTCTCATCTTCCTCGGGCGCGTTACCGCGGGGATATTGGTTTTCTTTCGTATCAAAGCAGTATGTGTAGTAATACAGGCCTACAAACATCTCTCGTGTTCGATGGTTGCTACTGAAAAACTGAGAATACAAACGATATTCAAAATGTAATAATTCATTTATAGAATGAATAATGCGTTTTCTCCATCACTCCTCGCTATCAAGTGAAAAAGTACTGCATTTACAGTTAACATAAGCTTATAATGAAGTAACTCTGTGAGCTAAGACTATTTTCCTTTCCTGCTGTTAGTGACAGCGTATGTTGCCACACTAGGGAAATTATATGTGATGTGTGTCCTTCCGGACATGACCGAATTTATATATATGAGGCCAGGACGGCCAATGTACACCAGGGTCGAACTCGTACGGGAATCGGCGAAATGTCGCGAATAAAGAGGATAATGAGCAACGGCCACTACATTAGCAGTGTGTGGATAATTTGAGAATTTGGGTCTGATGGGGAGCGTGCTATGGTAGTCCGTGCATTTGCGATAATCTCTGTGTCCATATGGCGCACTGGTCACCACATCTGCCTCGTTAGTTAGGAGAGCTGGGTTGGAATCCCAATCTAGCACAATTTTCAACTTTCCCCATTGATTTACATCATCAGCGTCCATTATTAGCCAATTTCGGTAATTCCTCTGTTTCTTAATTAATTAATTAGCATTCAATGAACCAAATTCTCAATCTCGAAAGAGCAAAAGTGTGCCAGATGTGTTTTCATATAGAGTGAGAAAAATGTACTGGAAGGCACGTTCGTATGAAATTATAAGGAGAAAGCAATCGTATGAAAGATTTCCCTGAACATTTTTGGTTCTTCCTTTTGTTATCATAATACTATTGTGCTTTAAGGTTGATGAAGCACTCGCTGCGACTCAGTCAGTTACTAGTAGCACAGACTCGGCAGATAAAACCAATCACTTTCTATCAAAATACGTAATCTGAACTTCGTTGCATGTTTTTAAACCTGCAACAGTCATGTACTGTACACAAATTACTTCATAGCGCCAATAATCATGTTTAGTATTTGATGTAATACTAATTGATTGGTGTAGTGTGAAAATTGTGCACGTCTATACTCTACAAATCATTGTGAATTGAATTGGGAGTTTTTCTCCTTTCACCTCTTTTCAGGTCTTCTTCCCTATTCACTGTCCTAACGAAGAGGAAGAACGATTTCTCACATGCATCTGTGCTCACTGTAATCTTGGAGGTCTATAAAAGAGCGATATTTATCAAGCTGTAATGTATTAGTATCAGGATTGCCAATCCCGAGGTAGATGAAGGAATTGTGTTACCTAGGTAGCGAAATAGCCCTTGGCTGACGCAGCAAAGGGGACGTAAAAACCCGACTATCAACGGCTAAAATTGCATTCCTGGCCAAGAGAAGTCTACTGGTGTCAAACATAGGCCTTAACTTGAGGAACAAATCTTTAAAAATATACTTTTGGAGCACATCATGGTATCGTAGTGAAACACGAACAGTGAGAAAATCAGAAAAGAAGGGAATCGAAGCATTCGAGGTGTCCTTCTAGAGACGAATGTTGAAAATTAGGTACACTAATAAGGTAAGGAATGAGAAAGTTCTACAGATAATTGGCGAGGAAAGGAACGTATGGAGAACATTGACAAGAAGGAGGGACAGGATGTTAGGACATATGTTAAGACATCAGGGCATAACTTTCATGGCACTAGAAAGAGCTGAAGAGGATAAAACCTGTATGGTAAAACGGAGACTGGGGTACATCCAGCAAATAACTGAGGACGTAGATTGAAAGTGCTACACTGAGATGAAGAGGTTGACACGGGAGAAGAATTCGTGCAGGTCACATCAAATCTGTTAGAAGACTGATAGTACATAGAACTACCAGTTATTCCGACTGTCTTCCTGGGCTCTTCCCTTGGTCAAACAAATCTGTGAACATACGTGCAGCCGTCCGTCGTATAAATTCAATATCCACTGACAATTAATAAGGTAGAGGTTTCACACACTTGAACAGTATTCTAGGTTGAGTCGAATAATTTGTAAGTAGCCTACTTTTCAGATTAGTACCTTTTCCCTGTTTCCTACCAATGAATCGTAGTCTGTCACATGTTTTTTACCACAATTGAGCCTATCTGATAATTTAGTTTCATATCCCTACAAAGTATTACACACAGGTATTTGCAAGAGTTGACTGATTCCAGTTGTGAGTCACCGATGTTATATCAGCACCACTTGGATGTCTTACCAAAATCTTACTCAACATTTATGCTGTTTTTTCAGATAGTACTTCATAACAGGTAACTGCCTCATCTGCTGAAAGTGAGGCTACTATGAATATTATCTGTAAGGTTATTAATGTACGATATAAGGGTTCAAATGTACTTCGAAAGGCAGCTGATGACTCTCCAAACAAGATTACATGCCGTGTTCTCCCTCCCATGAAGTCCTCAGTCCATCCATAAATTTCGTTTGGGTCCTGAAGCATATCTTACAGTAATTCGTTAATTTTGTACATTTTTGGTAAATTCTTAAGGTGAGTCTGTTGCTATGTAAAGAAAAGTATTTCATAAAACTTACAATGTATTAAAATCCTAAGAGTCCATACTAAATGTAGTGCACAGACAGTGTAAGCAAGCAGTTTAAAAAACATTATCCACCGTAATTCCATTTCTCTTGAAACAAAATATTGTGTGAAAGAGAAGTTCCTGTTTCGTAAGTCATCTCTACTGTTACAGATGACATAATAGGAAATATGTTTCGAGGGCTAGCTATACATTGCATAAATTTATTCAAATAGTGTCTACAAGTCATTTGTAGAATCCTATAGTTGATCTCATTATTTTGATGTGTGAGTCTTGTATGTTTCAGATGTATGTGTCAGTATTGTGCACTAATTGTTTGAGAGCATAACGACCAAATACCTTCCCGCCTCGTGTAACTACTACTTTCATACAATGTCGAACCTGTATATCCCTTCTCATGAAGTCAGAAGCCCTAGATAACACTCCTTACCACATTTCTTACACGGAAGTTGGTACGGTATTTCCTCGGCCAAAGAATGCATTCAAACAATGAAGATGAGCAATAGCCACCAGGGACTAATACATCAGAAGCAGCAGGTAAATACGAAACCATCAGCCTGGTAAACAAGAAGCTGACGAGGTTATTTACGATAATTCATTTTTACTTGTATGTCAAACTGTTAACTGCATCGTGACATCGCACTTATCCCGAGCCGGCCGCAGTGGCCGAGCGGTTATAGGCGCTACTGTCTGGAGCCACGCGACCGTTACGGTGGCAGGTTCGAATCCTGCCTCGGGCATGGATATGTGTGATGTCCTTAGGTTAGTTAGGTTTAAGTAGTTCTAAGTTCTAGGGGACTGATGACCTCAGAAGTTAAGTGCCATAGTGCTCAGAGCCATTTGAACCGTTTGAACTTGTCCCGAGGCAAACCATTCTTAAATGCATTACGTATGTTTTTGTAACATCTAAACATTTGTTCCAAATTTTATTGTACCAGTAACGAAAGGTACGTGACAGACATCATTACAGTCCGCTAGACCTTTAGAATATCGTTCAGCATAATGCTGGATTATTGCATAAGTTCGTAGCGTTTTTCGACAATTTTAATAAACATGACAGTTACACATAACAGAAACGTTAGTCATCAATAGCATATTTTTCTGCACTATTTACGACAGTCAGTCAGTGCTGGGGTAACTTTTCGATTCCGTGACTGTAGAAATCCCGTGGTTATGAGGCGAAGAACTCTTAGACCCATGTTAGGAGGGTATTGTCATCCGGAAAGTAGGTTCCTTCAAGGTTGTTCGATAGAGAGCGGAAAAGGTGAAACGCAGAGGGTGCAAGGTCAAGTGAATACGGTGGCAGCGGAATGACTTCCCAACGCTATTTCCGTATAGTGTTTTGTTGTCAGACTAACAGAATGGGCGGGCGTTATCGTGAGGTAACATCACTACAGTTAGGCATCTTATTCGTTGTTTTTGGATTTCGTCTGCAGTACGTCTCAGTTGCTGCCAATAAAAGTTTGCATGGTTATATAGCGAGTACGGAATTCGTAGTACATCACACCGTCGCTGTTCCACCAGATGCATAACATTATCTTTTGTGGATGCGCGCAGGTCTTTGTGAAGGGAGTTACTGCTTTGTTTGGGCTCAGCCATTCCTTTCTTTCCCTTACGTCAGCATAAAGACACCGTTTATCATCACCAGTAACGATACGGGATAGGAATTGTCGGTGTTGCTCATGACCCAATTGATGACGAGCAGGCAATGATTTTTGAGATTTTGGCTTAGAGCATGCGGTACCCATACACCCGATTTTTCAGCCTTCCGCACTGCATGCAAATGTCACACGATGGCGGAAAATTCACAGCTTATCACATATGCCAGTTCTCAGTAACAATAATGTGTATCACTGTGGGTTAATGCATTTAAATGATCTTCATAACAGGTCCGTTCGTCTTCCTGAACGTCGATAATATCAAAACGATCGTCCTTAAAACGAGAAAACCATTTTCTAGCCATGATCTGACAATGACATTATCCCCATACATGGCGCAAAAGTTTCTATCTCCGCAACTGTCGCCCTTTTAGAGAACTCAAACAGAAGAATAGGTCGCAAATGTTTCGATTTTTTCCACTTGGCACTCAGTGTCCTAGCGTCCATAGCTCCATTGCTTTGATACATCCGGCTTCGCACCATATGACAAAGTGACAACATGTAAACTCAAATAGTGCAGTAAACTGCAAATATGAAATGACAATCGATAAATAAACGCATAGCAACCGTGATGCCAACATGCAAAAAAAAAAAAAAAAAAAAAAAAAAAACGTTACGGACTTATGCGCCATCCTAATATGAAACAAAACCCATTCGGCCTGTACCTCTACTGTGGTTAAATAAATGAACCAAACAGTACCGAAGAATGTATGGCTATGAGCTCGTTTTGAACACATAATAGATACAGTTTCTGACGTTAAATGGTTTAATCTTTAAGCTTTTCTATGCATGATTGATTAACGGTGTGCTAGCGAGTATTCACCAAAAATGTTGTTTCCATTTTACTCACAATATTTCTACGACCGGTCCAGTTGTCTTCGGGTGTTGCAAGTTTTTATACGTTCTCACAGCCGAGATGATATTGTTGTTGGTGTCCGAAGTAAGCCAACATGTCCAACAAATTATTTCTCTAGAATCTATGTTAATAGGACCTAAATACTTTCATACTAAATTTATCAGAAGCTAACAAACTTTAACATTTGTGGTGAAATATCTTCAGAACGACTACTTGATGGAATCTCATCAGTCTTACGTAATTCTTCATAGTACTTAGAAGATGCAACATGTGGTATCGATAGCTACGATGCCGCAGCGTAGGTGCAAGTTCTTAGGTTGGCACAACGATACCGACACCCACGACAGCGCCCTCTAGCCGGCGCTGTGCAGCTCTACGAGCGCCACTCCAGATTCTACCCATTTGTTTGCGATCTGACGACCAACCAACATTGTTTCATCTTCATAGTGGGCGAGCCACCACAGATTTTGCCTGTGATTGCTTTGATACATCCGGCTTCGCACCTACGTGCTCATCTCTACCAAAGGCTACGTTTATGTCATTGACTGATATTCTCTATTAAATGTACTGTTAAGTTAAAAGCAGTATCGAGATCTTTACCTCACCTGCTCCTACTGGCTTCCTACATTCGGACTACCGTTCAGTTTACAGGAGCAGACCCACGCGCCGCCTTGCAGGCAGGATACAAAACAGTAAGTTAACGAAAGAGTATGGCTAGACTACGCTTGTCCGCCCTCGTCTGTAGAACTGCTGCACGATATCGAATGTGCGTCTAATAGGACGGAGGACATCGACAATGTTCGAAGAATGACAGCTCCTTTTCTATTATCGCAAAATAGGAGTGAGTACCGTGGATACGATACGCGAGTGTGGGTGACAACCATTAAAACAAAGGAGCTTTTCGTTGCAACAGGATCGTTTCAAGAAATTTTGTGCATAACCAGGTCTCGAGAAGGCGTTTCCAGATTACCGCAAGCGCTCACCTAAGCAATACGCTATCCGAGTGCAGCTCACAGCCAGACCCGAACTTCCATATAACGTTAAGCACAACCCTAAAACCTGCATTCATATATTCATTATGCATGTTTCCATACAGGGAAGATATTTTAATTAAAAGTCGCTTGGTCGGTATCGGCGGATGAATAAGACTGCCTATGTTCTTGAGAAGTACGATTCTATGTTCCTTCGGATGGGCTTGTACACTACTGGTCATTAAAATTGCTACACCAAGAAGAAATGCAGATGGTAAACGGGTATTCATTGGACAAATATATTATACTAGAACTCAGATGTGATTACATTTTCACGCAATTTGGGTGCATAGATCCTGAGAAATCCGTACCCAGAACAACCACCTCTGGCAGTAATAAAGGCTTTGATACACCTGGGCATTGCGTCAAACAGAGCTTGGATGGCGTGTAGAGGTACAGCTGCCCATGCAGCTTCAACACGATACCACAGTTCATCAAGAGTAGTGACTGGCGTATTGTGACGAACCAGTTGATCGGCCACCATTGACCAGACGTTTTCAGTTGGTGAGAGATCTGGAGAATGTGCTGGCCAGGGCAGCAGTCGAACATTTTCTATATCCAGAAAGGCCCCTAACGGACCTGCAACATGCGGTTGTGCATTATCCAGCTGAAATGTAGGGTTTCGCAGGGATCGAATGAAGGGTAGAGCCACGGGTCGTAACACATCTGAAATGTAACGTCCACTGTTCAAAGTGCCGTCAATGCGAACAAGAGGTCACCGAGACGTGTAACCAATGGCACCCCATACCATCATGCCGGGTTATATGCCAGTATAACGATGACGAATACACGCTTCCAATGTGCGTCACCGCGATGTCCCCAAACACGGATGCGACCATCATGATGCTGTAAACAGAACCTGGATTCATCCAAAAAAATGGCGTTTTGCCATTCGTGCACCCAGGTTCATCATTGAGTACACCATCGCAGGCGCTCCTGTCTGTGATGCAGCGTCAAGGGTAACCGCAGGCATGGTCTCCGAGCTGATAGTCCATGCTGCTGCAAACGTCGTCGAAATATTCGTGCAGATGGTTGTTGTCTTGAAAACGTCCCCAACTGTTGACTCAGGGATCGACACGTGGCTGCACGATCCGTTACAGCTATGCGGATAAGATGCCTTTCAATTTGACTGCTAGTGAGTGATACGAGGCCGTTGGGATCCAGCACGGCGTTCCGTATTACCCTCCTGAACCCACCGACTCCATATTCTGCTAACAGTCATTGGATCTCGACCAATGCGAGGAGCACTGTCGCGATACGATAAACCGCGATCGCGATAGGCTACAATCCGACCTTTATCAAAGTCGGAAACGTGATGATACGCATTTCTCCTCCTTACACGAGCCAGCACAACAACGTTTCACCAGGCAACGCCGGTCAACTGCTGTTTGTGTATGAGAAATCGGTTAGAAACTTTCCTCGTGTCAGCACGCTGTAGGTGTCGCCACCGGCGCTAACCTTGTGTGAATGCTCTGAAAAGTTAATCATTTGCATAACACAGCATCTTCTTCCTGTTGGTTAAATTTCGCGTCTGTAGCACGTCATCTTCTTGGTGTAGCAATTTTAATGGCCAGTAGTGTATATTCGAACAGACTACAGCCATTTTGAGGTACATGAAATGTATGCGTAATAGCGGATATGGACAACCATCAGCTGTATAATGGAATGATGACAGTAAAAATGTGTGTCAGACAATGATTCGAAACTGCATTACCGTTTATCGCGAGGGGTCGCCCTGCGATTTGGCTGCCCGAGCACACCTCACAATCAGACCCAAACTGCCATATGTTGTCAACAATGTGTCTACCACCTACACTCTAACATTCATTTTGTATACTCCCGTTCATGGGAGACATTTTAACTGAAAGACGCTTCGGGGTGTCGACGGATAAATATATTGCAGTGCCTGTGTCGTTCTGAAGTACGTTGCAATGTTCGTCCGGAGATGAATACGGCACGACCGCTGGCTGTGACCTATTTTCGAGGTCTCCGTGCGTTATCTTTCGACAATATGACGCAAGATTGCACGATGTCTGTACTGTTATCTCATAAAGTGATGCAGATGACGTAAAATTGTCGCTCTGGACAACATATTGCTGAAGTCTTTCATCCACTGAAAAGACCTGCTAACGGGCTGCCAAGAGATTTACACGCGTCTGTCACCAGCTACTACGATGACTTCTTGCACAGAAATGAATCGGTGTGGAGTGACGTACCTGTATCTGCTACTACAGCTTCGATACGATGCCCAGTCGGGCTGGGGTCATAGTTTGCTGCTAGTGGTGCAGGGTCTGTTACCCTACATTTTTATTCCCGTAAGCCCACAAATCACTTACAAATTCAGTCTTATTCCCCCTACTACGCAGTACACGTAGAGTAGTTAAGATTTCGTTATTTGCTATTCTCCAGGTGTTACCGTTTTCAACTGTACTACTCAAGATAAAAAGAAAGTTGCGAAGAATGTTTGTTGATTTTCATAATCAAAATACAATATGAGACAATTTTTATAAGAGCAATATAATATGCCGTTTACTGAGGTATATGAAATACTGAGGGCAATTATCTTGAGTAAACGCTGGATATATTCGATTTACAGTGCCTAACTCTCGTTGTCCATTCGGTAATTTACAAAGAGTAAGAAAATACTATGAAAACTCTACGTGTTTAAATTTAGATTTCGACGATTCAAGTGGTTTAAAGGAAATCCTACTGCATTGAATAGTACGTCATGCGAGGCGCACAGATACTAGTGAAAACAGCGTCCAATAACATTGTAGTATACCGCGAAAAAAGTGGATACAAAGCTGTACAAGAACCAGAAAGACTTGAAGATAATCTGCATTTTCTACAAAAATTGTTGTTTACGCACAACATCTCATATATGTAACGGAAGTGGCATATAGTTTTACTATACAATCGCGATATACCTGTCAGTTCTTGTCCGAGGAGATTTCGGGCGAGACAACAAATCAAATCTAGTTGTGAGCCAGGCACAGATTTATCGGAAGAAACATAAGACTATGTCATTCAGCAATGGACGAAGTCTAACAAATCGTCGCTCAACCAGTTTTTGGTTAATATGCCTCAGTCTGGGAGACTTCCGAAGTTAGCTTATCGGAAAAGAGAAAAAGAGATCACAAGAAGAGGGAATCACTATTTCACGTTAACAACTTCATGAAATCTTAAAATTTATAATTTTGTATACTACCGTGTCAAAACTTCAAGTCATCTGCTAGACCAAACATTCTTCAGGTGCATTGCCTGAATGCAGCACATTACTTTTTACTCATTTTCTTGTGTTTTTGAACGTATTCTAAGGCAATGGGCGGGTATTATTAAGTGGTTTGTTGAAATATGTGTCACCAAAATTTTTAGAACTATTGTGGATGTTTTCCGGTCTATTATATGGCTTGTCAGTTACGTCATTACTTCTCGTGTTATAGTGGTGTGCTGACGTCCTCAGATTAAAGTTATTGAGGTATCCTGTAGTATACACAAGGCAACTGTAAACATACGCGTTTGGGTCTGTCATAATATTCAGTTTCTTGAAGTAGTGTCTACGTGATTGTCTTGGTGTGAGTTCCGCAATGCATCTGATAGCATTTTTCCACCATTTGAATATGGTCTTTCATTCAGGTTTCCCACAACAGAATTCCATGTGTCAGATGGGAATTTTCTTACGGTGTACGGTTTTTATTGGCATTTGATCATCAATTAGCTTATTGTGTTGCGTACATTCCAACATGAAGGAGAACTCTCATGGATGTGTAAACGAATCAAGGTATGGATTAACAAAAGGCAAGCAAATCATATAATCTGAATCGGTATACTTAATTATCAAAAAACTGTCACCGTAGAAGTAAACTGTATTCATGCTTACATCAGCTAAATTTTATCAAGGTAATTACGAAGAAAATTGCTACTATGAAGTAAGTTGCTGCTTCCTCATTTATAGCACACAGCTGCGTTTTGTCTCTTTTTTGTCGTTTATTATTTATTTGGTTAGTCAGATTAGTTTAGTCAGCTCGACTCACCAAACAAATACTCAACTTTAACTAATGTTAGAAGGACAAGAATGGCGCATTTCACTGCATGGGAACAGAAGTTGCGAGGTGCCGGGGCTAGTAGTGTATTTATCACTAAATTCTACTAGAATCCACATGTGTAAATCATGCTCTAAGCCCCCCCTATTCTAACTCCGACTTTTGCTGTTGCACAAGGATAAAACAAATACGCGAACTGACTCTAATCAACCCTGCTAGTGGAGTAGAAGAGAGTTTGGCACCTGCAATAATTTAATTTGATAAATAAGTTAAATAAACAAAGGTTTCATTAGCATAGTGAGGAATGATAGGGTTGCTCTATTGATTAACAGAAAGAAAGTTCTGTCCAAAATAACAATATGATTTATTAAGATTAAACGCAGAATAGTAAAAGAGACACAGGAAATATAAAACATCAAATTGGCTAAAATTGGAGATTCATACAAACACAGTAAAGGTGAAGTTGTCCCTAACTTAGATCGTGAGGTTTAAGACGAAGTGGTATGTGGAGCCAATTCCTTTCCACTCAAATCTCAAGAGAGACACACAGCTAACCCAATAGTAATTGCTGCTACTCGAAACTGAACAAAGTTAGAAAAGGATGAACAGGCGCGCTCTGCTGAGCTCTGATTATCACCTAGGAAAATCCCTATCTGCCGGTGCTGCGGACGTACATTACCAACAGTCTTCTTATCTCCCAGAACACGATCTGGCGTACCGCAGGCGAGGGCTGGTTGCTCCGACGTCCTCGACCGAAAGGCGACTGCCGACTACCCAGAGCACCCGTACAGGCCGAACACCGAACATTCCCGCCCCCACGACAGTGGCCGTGGTTACGTTCCAATCAGCAACTCGAAAACCGGCGGAAATTCCACTCCATTGCCGGAGCACTACCATTCCACCAATGGAGATTCTTGGCGCCAATTTCTGTGCTGATTTTGCAGAAAGTGCGGGAATTTTCCCGCCACAACTGCGTGGGTACACAAGTCATTCCCACGCCTCGCTGGTAGCCCGCCAGAAAGTGTTTTCGCAAAGTTTCTCTGAAGTAACGGAACCTCTAGCCCAGCCGCTACTTCACACCCCAGCGGGCGTGTCTCTTGACAATGTCGGCGTCTGAAAAGCATTCACTCGACTGCCTCACACACGTCGGCTTAACTCTCTCCAGTTCCACAGAGCCCGCCTGTCACCGGCCCACCCGGGTGACGAGAGACGCTGCGTGGGAAGTACGCGTGTTAAGGAAAAGCAACCCTCCATCGCATGCAACTAGAGAGGAGAATCGTAAGATAGAAATATGAGAGGGGGCTCATGCCACCTCTCATTGCCCCTACGCCATTTTAGATTGTAATTGGTGAGCGGTTGGCTCACTTAGGAGCAAGGTAGTGAGTCAATCGCCCAAGAACAATCTTACAAAGTGACTCCACATACCGCACTCTATAAAAAAGATCATTGCAACTGAAAAATGCAACTCATAGAGGGAGGATTATTTATGATGTAGCCAACTTCACCTTCTTAATATGGAACACTAACACTCACATCACACATCCATACCCAGGGAGCCCCTTCCAAACACCGATTCACGCAGACATTCACGCTCTAAACATGGCCCGGGCATCTGAGCCAAATATGGAGCAGTTTATTCTTTACAATCAGAGTTGGAGTGCTCCGCAATTAAATGCCCAAGATGTTACAACAATTTTAATCATTAAACTAACCTGACCTCACTCACACATGATAATATTTAAGTTAACAATCTCTTTGTGAGTTTTCAGAATCTAGTTACAACCTCCGATTCATTCTGTCTCCCTGCAGCAAGAATAACCTTTACAAAATGTTCCCTGAACTGATGGTCCATTCACAATGACAGTGGTGGTATCTGCTTCAGTTTATGGGGACTTCAGGCACACTGTTAGCATACACACAACAATAAACACAAAATACAAAAAAAAACATGATGTGGAGAACAATACAGTAATCTGTAATAAGAATTACAGTGTAAAACACAAACGCATACAAGGTATAACATACATTACAGAAACAACATAAGAGAAAGAAATTTAAGAAAAACAAAAAAAACAAGGTTCATGGGGCATCAAATTGTGCGTGCACATTGCACAAAGTTCACGACTGTACTGAGAATGAGGCACTAAATCACATTGTTAGAAATATCCGTGGCACTTCACTGATTCCACTGTACTGACATCACATAAGGCTAAACATCGGTTGTAGTTGCTACGTTGTGGCAACAGCAATAGGGAGTTCTGGAGTGTCTGCAGTACGCTGTTGAGATTGTAGTCAGACCCACGCATATGATCACGGCCGTATGGTAGGAAGACACAGTGATAGGCTCTCCTCACGTCGATTAATTGTCTCTGAGGTCTACTCGTTGGGATACATCACTAGTCTAGGTCTCTTCTCTCGCTGGACAGAACTTTATGTTTCCCAATATTGCAGTTCGACGAGGGATGATGGCACGTGGAGTGACTCCACAAGTGTGTGAGGTCATCCATACAGGATCGAACTAGGAGCGACTATTGTTAAAAACTGCTCTCTAATAGAGAGGAGAAGTAAGACATGAGACCATACATTTGTTAGTGTGGCACGATACTGCTTTGTGTATGCAGATCGGCCAATGCTAGTGAGTTGTAAAAACCCAAACAGGTGAGTATAGAGCGTCCCTTTCTGTCCTGAGGCACATGAGGCGCAGGTTCTGACACGATATGTGATGTCCTTCGTGTACTCACGACAACGTGGTCTGCCGCAGGGAATCCCTCCAAGCGGCTGCCGCGTCCGGAGAGCTAGCAGGCTGTCGCGTGTTAGGGTCAACGGCCAGCCCCACTTTCGCTTGTGGCGGGGCGAGGGTCCCGTGTAATCCCTCAGGTAGGCAGCCGGGTGACTGTCAGCGTGTAGGACGGGACGCTCGCCCTCTAGCAGGTAGCCGAAGACCTCTTGTTTTTGCGCTGGCTGGCCTCTGCATTGCCACGTTCCTCGTCATCTGTACAATTCTTACAAAAGTCTTATGCCTAACTTTTTCCCATGACCTTCTATGTTATAATAAATTTACATAATGAAACATTGATGGTCTGTCATTTCAGACACTCTTATTTTACTTTTATAGTTATTAATCTATGGCAATCATTATAACATCTAATCTAGACATGGAAATAATTTATTTTGATATATGTGTAGAGACCGATCTCAGTATGTACATGGTGTGTGATAACTGATGCTTTGTAATGGATGAACAACTAAATGTGCGGGCCCGCACTAATATTACTATTAATTATATAGATCGACAGTAGACATGCTTCAAGAATTAACTACCATATCCCAACGATCTACATTCTACGTCTTTTAATTAAATTATGTTGTTATGCAGGTCTAAGTTTTACTGTGCTATAAAGAACATGCAACTACGCTACTTTCGCTCGCCCGTCGTCCCTCCATCTCGGGTCTGTGGTTTGGTGACCTGAAAAATAGCAACTCAACAGGCGCGCGCCACACTTGTGGTAGAAAACCCGCACAATATTAATCTAGTTATTGTTAAATCCTTCAGTTTAACTTATCCTAGTATCGTACTTTCCCTTTTATTTATTTATTTATTTATTTTATTTTATTTATTTATTTATTTATTTATTTATTTTTTTTTTATTTACCTTATACAATACCCTTACATAGTTCCTGTTACGCTGAGGTGTCTTGCTGCTCGCCGCTATTGACGACAGTGATGTGCGCGCCGTACGACATGACCTCCGAGTTTTCATTACGCCTCACTGAAACTCCAGAGACTGGGTTAGCCATGGCTATACACGACAATAAATTTATAGTTGCAACTTCCTTCTCTATGTGAAGCGGTTTTCGCGATCGAAGTACACCTTTCCAGAAGCAATGTAATATGACCAAGCCAGGACTGGTTCCTGTTGAGGATTCAGACACCCAACACCCGCCAGCTACACAGTATGTCACGAATATCCAAGTACAATTCCTTGGTGATTCATCTGTGACAAAAACGAGCAGCACGCTAAATCCCCAACCAGCACATTAGCATGGTAGGCTTTTATGCCCTCATTTCTCTCGTCTAGGGCACCATTAGAGTCAAATGCTCACAGGTTCACCCCGACTTGCAAGACAACGATACCGGCGCAGCTCTGCAAAAACTATACTGCCCATATTCACCCTCGAAATCGCGCAATATACCACAATCGTGCAGTGCACTGACGCGTGCCTGCAAGCATTGGTATGAACGTCTCACGAACTGGTTGTGGCCGCTATGGAGCGTATCACGACCTCTCAGAACGCTTCTAAGAGCACGTTCTTGTATGCGCCCGTTTGTGCGACGTCTCGTCACTCATCCTTATCCCTTAACATGGACACCAGATAGGAAAGGACAAAAACATTGCTCATGAAAAGGTAGTGTCTCCTACTCCATCGACATTGGAGATCGCAAACATAAACAAAAAGAGGATAGCAGCAGTAAATTCTTATGCAAGACAACGCAGCGTGTTAATACTTTAGCAATCTTAATCTATTAATGTAACAATTATTGTTCCCCACAGAAAGGTTCATATATTTGCTTATTCTACTATGTACACCACTTAAACTACTATTATTCCACGAACTTCTTTGTGTGAGAGATGTGGTGGAATCCTATGGACTAGCGCCAATCCCTTGTTAGACTCCCCCTCCTCTGACGTGCATTAGGATTTGCAGGTCTAATTTCAATCTCCTGGTTCTCCTGTTGTCCTTGATTTCGCTCTCTCCAATTACGGTCGCTTTGCCGTACGTTATTTCTCCTGTCCCAGATTCCTTGTCTAGATTGACCCTGTTTCCTGACGTTCTGGTTTCCGTGTCTCTGGTTTCCATAACCTTGAGTAGCGTAACCTTGATTTCCGTAACCCTGGTTTCCTAACTGACGAGTGCGATTTTGCGATCTGTTGTCGTCTTCCCTTGCTGGCCCGTGGTATTTGTTATTTTGCGCCTTCTTCCTGTCCTTTGCGTCTTGTTTATCGAAGACTACTTCGAGTTCGCGCAATAGACTCTTGAATGCTTCTATGTCCGATCCACACTTCCCGACAAGTGTCTGTTGATACCTAATAGGCAATTTGGAAAAGCAAAATTTAATGATTTCTCCGTTGCTATATGGACTATCTAAAAACTGATTCTTCTTGAGTAAATCATCAAAAAATTTGGTTGCGTTCTTATGCCCGGACACTTCCAGTTCAGGACAAAATATTATTTCCTCTTTAATCCTGTCTTGCGTTTCCTTTGACCAGTAGGTCCGCAGGAAT
Source organism: Schistocerca nitens (assembly GCF_023898315.1). Lineage (NCBI taxonomy): Eukaryota > Metazoa > Arthropoda > Insecta > Orthoptera > Acrididae > Schistocerca > Schistocerca nitens. The sequence continues at coordinate 374,841,500 of NC_064621.1, forward strand.
GCATCAACAAATTCCTGATAGGTCCGACACGTCGCTGCCACACCCCGCATCTTTTCCGCGGCTTGGCCCTCGATGTGTCCACACATGAATTCTAATTTTGCGTGGGTTGGCCATGATGACGGTAATGAATTAGTAAACTGCGTCACCCAGCTCTTCGGATGCATCGACCCTCCATTATCTCTGAACTTTTGGAATTTTAGTATCGACAGGAAGTGATTGTGATCAAAATCCTGTCCGATCCTCGCACTGGTGTTGTCACTCGTTTCCGATACTTGCACGTCTGCTGAGTGTCCTGATCTATCTTGCTGATAACTGTGATGTGCTACCTCTGTATCACAGTGGCGGTGACACTCAGAATTCACTCTCCTAAGTGGGCTACAATTATTGGAGCTATTACTAGGTGTTTCTGCGTGTGCATTGTTAGTTCCGCCCTCTGTCACTGGGCTAGAGCACGGCGGGCTTTTCCTCGGAGACACACTTCTGTGTACTCCATCATTGGTATCCGAACGCGCAGTGCTCGTGTGCCCGTTTCGCTCTAGTTTCGCTATCCGACTCTCTACTTCTTTCATTCGTTTCGTGATGTTGGTAACCGCAATATTACCTTGGGTTTTTAAGAACGCTAGGGATTTTGAGTGGGCTTGTGTCGCACGTCGCAAGCGACCTACAAGTTGAGAAGTTACTTTTGCGATTTTCATTGCCCCTGTTGCTGCCGTTTGGGCTAGGCCTGCTACTTTTTGTGCTACCATTGACAATTGTTTTGCTTCTCCACATTCTTTCTTTATTGTTAGTAATTCCCCACGAATTTCCCCTATATGCGAAATTATTGCCTCCGTGTCCTTCTTACGCTGTTCGTCAGCTTCTTCCTTCTCCTTCTTACGTTGTTTCTCCTCTTCTTCCTTCTCCCTCTTACGCTGTTCGTCAGCTTCTTCCTGCTTCTTACGCTTTTCGTCAGCTTCTTCTTTCATTGATCGTAGGAAGCTCAGTATTGGGTTTACGTCATCTTCTTGATCCTCTTCAAACATGGGCGATGTAACTCTGGACACCTGGGCGCTAGAGCTCTGACGTGACCGAGCTGGCCTCTGTCTGCACTCGTTCGTTTGACTATAAACTTCTGCTACCGTCTCGACCTGTGTGCCTGTCTCTGTTTCATCCTCTACTTCACTATCATAATCACGGCCGCAACGCTGCTCTGAGATCGCGTCCAAATCACCTTCCTCATCAATGCCCCTGGCGTCCTGTCCTGCTAAAAATGTGCCCATCTCATCTCCGAACCTATTCCCGTCAGTAAACTGCCCCTTATCCATTATGCTATCCTCTTTTGTTTTAGCTTCGCCCGATAATAGTCGTGCCTTACTTCTCGTTATCATTCATAAAAACAAATTCATCTAAAATGCACAATAAAATTAATCTACTCCATAAATTTTTTACACATAAACATAAAATTTCAACAACGCTGTTCCAACGCTGTAATCACAAACACAATTTGATGTGGTACAGAAACCGCACACAAATCCGACAAAGTGCGATGCGGTACAGACACCACATCAGCGAAACACAAAAAAAACAATGAACAAAAAATATATACACTGAAAACAAAAACTGTAGTCATGCGCCGCTACTTAAAACTAAACGCGGAACTACCAAAAAAAACTTGGGTATTAATCATTAAAAAAAATAGAGAGAAAAAAAAATTGAATGTTCCTACTAAGAATCCTGTTTGTTTATCAGAGATTCACAGGAAAGATCCGAGGCCAAGGGTCGCCATATTATGCGAGGTGCCGGGGCTAGTAGTGTATTTATCACTAAATTCTACTAGAATCCACATGTGTAAATCATGCTCTAAGCCCCCCCTATTCTAACTCCGACTTTTGCTGTTGCACAAGGATAAAACAAATACGCGAACTGACTCTAATCAACCCTGCTAGTGGAGTAGAAGAGAGTTTGGCACCTGCAATAATTTAATTTGATAAATAAGTTAAATAAACAAAGGTTTCATTAGCATAGTGAGGAATGATAGGGTTGCTCTATTGATTAACAGAAAGAAAGTTCTGTCCAAAATAACAATATGATTTATTAAGATTAAACGCAGAATAGTAAAAGAGACACAGGAAATATAAAACATCAAATTGGCTAAAATTGGAGATTCATACAAACACAGTAAAGGTGAAGTTGTCCCTAACTTAGATCGTGAGGTTTAAGACGAAGTGGTATGTGGAGCCAATTCCTTTCCACTCAAATCTCAAGAGAGACACACAGCTAACCCAATAGTAATTGCTGCTACTCGAAACTGAACAAAGTTAGAAAAGGATGAACAGGCGCGCTCTGCTGAGCTCTGATTATCACCTAGGAAAATCCCTATCTGCCGGTGCTGCGGACGTACATTACCAACAGTCTTCTTATCTCCCAGAACACGATCTGGCGTACCGCAGGCGAGGGCTGGTTGCTCCGACGTCCTCGACCGAAAGGCGACTGCCGACTACCCAGAGCACCCGTACAGGCCGAACACCGAACATTCCCGCCCCCACGACAGTGGCCGTGGTTACGTTCCAATCAGCAACTCGAAAACCGGCGGAAATTCCACTCCATTGCCGGAGCACTACCATTCCACCAATGGAGATTCTTGGCGCCAATTTCTGTACTGATTTTGCAGAAAGTGCGGGAATTTTCCCGCCACAACTGCGTGGGTACACAAGTCATTCCCACGCCTCGCTGGTAGCCCGCCAGAAAGTGTTTTCGCAAAGTTTCTCTGAAGTAACGGAACCTCTAGCCCAGCCGCTACTTCACACCCCAGCGGGCGTGTCTCTTGACAATGTCGGCGTCTGAAAAGCATTCACTCGACTGCCTCACACACGTCGGCTTAACTCTCTCCAGTTCCACAGAGCCCGCCTGTCACCGGCCCACCCGGGTGACGAGAGACGCTGCGTGGGAAGTACGCGTGTTAAGGAAAAGCAACCCTCCATCGCATGCAACTAGAGAGGAGAATCGTAAGATAGAAATATGAGAGGGGGCTCATGCCACCTCTCAAAGTATGTTCAGTGAGTCACTGATGCCGTCGTCTCGGATGGCAAAAGGACGGGGAGAGGTGTTGGCTATATTCTTCTCCAGGGAACCATCCCGTCACTATTCTTAACCGATTTAGTTAAACCATGGAAAACCTAAATCTGAATGGCAGGGCGAAGAACAGAGCCCCGGCAGTCCCCGAACGAGCAGGTTCTAACTGCTGCACCACATCGCTCAGTATGGCCTGCTGCAGGGATTGGGGATGTTGTGATTCCGTAGCCTTGGTAGCAGTACCGCAAAAACTAAAGAAATAAAGAAAAGTTTTACATTCGTCAGTGGAATTGTTTAGTTCATTCAACTAATAAAATAATTGTCTGTCTTATTCAAATGTACTGGAACATTACGCCAAGATAAGCATCCTTCTGTTTACGCCGTTCATTCCTAAGGAAATACAGCCGAAGACGGTTAAGGTCTAAAAAGTGGGAATCTGTAATAGCTGAGGAATGTATACCCGTAGTTCTCATCAGATGATAAACTTGAAGGACCTCCCAGAACGATAGCCACAGAGAGAACATGAAATGGCATTGGATGATAGGTAGCTGAAGGAGAACGACATACAGTGACTACAAAAAATATCAGCACCAAGAAATAGTTGATGTACAGTAATGACCTTCCGGGAACACTTTCGTCTGGGTCAAATATGATAGTGATTGACACTGCAAGATCACAGGTTAATGTAACCGCAAGATAAACCATTGCAGAGGTGAAATGCTCGCACATTAATAAGCGCTGTAACCACCAGAATTTTGAATCCAAGCATACAAACGTGCATTTATTGTTTTGTATTTGTGACGGATGTCAGTTTATGGGACGACGTTCTAAGCTTGTTTGGTCGCACAGTACAGGAATGCCTAATGCTGTTTGTGGAAGGCGCTGGAGTTGTCATCCGATGATTTCCCATGTGTGCTAGGCTGTAGACGGATCTGTTGATGGATCATGACAAGGCAACGTGTCGACACTCCGTAGGGCAGTTGGTTACTACAGCTGAATGTGGATGAACATTATCCTGTTGGAAAACATACTTGGATTGTGGTTCATGAACTCCAGCACAACAGATCGAATTACTAGACTCACGTACAGTTTTGCAGTCAGCGTGTGTGGGGTAACCACGAGATTGCTCCTGCTGTGATTTGAAATCGCACACCAAACAGTAACTCCAGGTGTAAGTCCAGCGTGTCTAGTACGCAGATGGGGTGGTAGCAGGTCCTCATCTGGCCTCCTTGAAAGCAACACATCACCATCATTGGCACCGAGGCAGAACCATCTTTCGTCAGGCAACGCAACAGACTTACAACATGCCCTCGAATGATCTCTCGCTTGACGCTATCGAAGTCTAAAACGGCGGTGGTTCGGCATCAGTGGAATGCACGCTACAGGGCTTCTGGCTCGAAACTGTTCTTGAAATAACCGATTTACAACAGTTCATTGTGTCATCGTGGTGCCAACTGCTGTTCACATTTCTGCTGCAGATGCAGTAAGGTGCGTCAGAGCTATTCTCCGAATACGATGGTATCCGCTCTCGGAAGTGATCCCGATCTTCTTGCGACCTTACAGTCTCGTGACCACCGCAGCCAGCAGTCACATACAGTGGCTACATTTCTGCCAAGTCTTTCTGCAATATCACAGAAGGAACATCCAGCTTCTGAAAACCCTGTTACACGACCTCGTTCAAACCTAGTGAGGTGGTCATAACGGCGTCTTTGTCACCGTAAACGCATTCTTGACTAACATCAATTCACCACGTCCAATATCAAAAATAACTAACGCTCTTGTTTTGGATCCTGATAGCAACACTACTAGTATGAACATTACGCGACTGGCGCGAAATCTGAATGTATATCTTTCAGAAGCAAAAACACACCCACCAATTTTCTGTTATGTCGAAAAACTCGTTCTTGGTGCTGCGATTTTTTCCGTCAGCGTATCTGACGGAAAAGGCATATGGGAAGAAGAAATACGGTATTCTAAAATTTAGAGTTTACTATTAGAATAATTAGTTTCAGATTGATCCCCCATTTGTTGAATGGTGATTTGATAAACCTAATACAGCAAATTTCTCAAGAATGTATGAACTGTTTAAATAAAGCCACGTCTTCTTACTGTTGGTGAGACGTTACGTCAGGAATTAAAGAGCAGTGAAAGCAACTGTTGGAAGCCCTTGATTTTCCAGCAATAACTTCGAAATCAATTTCAAGTTCTGGAAAGGTTATAGCCAATGTCTTCTCCGACGTAGCCTTTAATCAATCTGAAGAAATTTACTGCTCGAGAAAGCTTCGACGTGCAACATCAGGCTATGTCATTTGTGTCTACGTGTACACGTTTACTCCGCAGCTTTACTTAAAGTGTATTGTATACACAGTGGATGTAGCTGAATTCCATGACTGTTTACAGAGTGTACCCACTTCGAAATATTTCATTTGTATCTGTTTAGTCATCATCAAAGTATTTGATTTGGATATAAATAATGGTCTCCAACACTCAGTATGAGAACATATACAACAATGTAAACGACCTAAAAATGGACCCAAGCTCGAAACAGATCGTGCGATAGTTAAAATCACCTTCTTTTTTGACTAGTATCGGTTATTATTTCACGTACTTAAAGTGCTTGGCAGAAGGAAATGAAGACCTAAACCTTTCCGTGCCAGCCATCATTTCTCTTCTTTCATTACGAGGTTGTTTCTCGCTATGTAGGTGGGAATCAAAGAAATAGTTTCACATTCGGAAAAGAAAGTTGGTGAGAGTAATTTCGTGGAATGGTTCCGCCAAAAAGCGGTAAACATTTATTTTTATGACGGAAACAGTAACTTGCTAATCACATCTATAAGACTCTGTCAACTATTTTGCGAAAACAGAAAACAAGCTACACTTCACCTAATCTTTACGATGTCCTCCGTCAGTCCTACCTGGTAAATATAACGCACCACACAGTAGTACTCCAGAAGACAACGGACTAGCGTAGCGTAGCCACTTTAGTAGATTTGTTGCATTTTGCAAGTGTTGGAGTAGTCTGCAGATACTCAGTGGAGAAACACTGGATTAACTGCATCGACTAAAAACTGAGGTCTTTGTTGCAAAGTATGTGCCCATCTTATCTAAAAAAATTTGCAGTTCCACTTACTGTTATCACTAGAATAGATAACATCTGTATGGGGTACTATGTCGTATTATAAATAGTTGTCGATTACCAGTAGACCGTGTGAGAGTCAAAGACAGACACCAAGGAAAATGTAAATGCCAATAGTATTTGGTAATTTGAAGGCTAATAGTAAAGAAGTAACCTACTACGTTTATGAGACTCTTGTGTAAGTATACAGGAGTCTCATAAACGAATCCAAAAATGTAAGTCGAGATTGACACAAATTAGAGACTGATTTATATTAAATTTTTCAACACCACTGGAAAGGAGCTCTCGTTACTGAACTAACAATTACATGGCGGGATCTGATTCTAGATATGTTCTTGAATTCATTATAATAGGACTATACATATTGCAAATAAAAACTTACGCTGGGTGACATTGTGCCGTAGCTCCTTAATGTTCAACATTGAAATTGCTATAACACAACAAAACACCAGAGCCTGTTGGAGGCTCTGCAAAATTCTTTTCAGAATTTTTTGGAGGATTAGTTCTACTCTTTCCGCAGAAGAGGGAATTTAACTAATGGAAACCTGTAATGTAGGGATGGATCAACGTGTGTGTAAGCTATTGCTTCCGAAAGAAAGGCGCCTGCCGAAAGCAGCTACCATTGTCTGTAGAAGCTCACGTGGCTCTACGAGAACCGATTTCGAGTGTCATTTTAAGAATCGCTGACTCACGCGCAAGAAGCTGCGGGCCACACCCCCTTAACCACGTTCCGGAGGCGTCCTTTGTGTGGACTGGCGGCCACGGGGATCCTTCAAGACACTCTGCCCAAGTGTACAGTCAAGAAGCAGAACTCTAAAACCATTCTCATTGCACATTTGAGCTTAAGTGTGTGCGTGTTCCCACAAGTCTGCGATCACCCCGAGTACATTAACTTCGCCTCCGAAGTCTCCCAGCACGAAAAAAAAAAAAATAATTCTCATTCACAAAAAAGCGTATTGTTTCAAGATGTTAAGGAAAGCCGAGTGAAACATCACTCCAAACAAATCGCCGCCGTTTTCTGCAGCTAGTTGAAATCGAGAAACAGCATGTCTCGCAACTGATCTAAGTGTTTCCGTGGTCACGTTCAGAATTTGTTGCACAATGCGTGCCTTCAATGCAGCAATCGGAACACTGAACACAACATCTTTCAGACAGCCTCACAGCCAGAAGTCACACGGATTAAGTTCAGGTGATCGGGACGGTCAGGCTGTAGGGAAATAGCGGCTAATAGTTCTAGCATTTCTGAAATGGCGCTTCAGCAGCTGCTTAACGGGGTTTGCAATATGCGGAGGTGCGCCATTTTGCATAAAAATGATCCCATCCGCACATTCACGCTGTTGGAGAGCTGGAATGTCGTGGTTGAGCAAAAGACACTCATAGCGCTTACCAGTGGCGGTACGGGTAACAGGATTGGATACACATGTCTCTTCGAAAAAATATGGCCCTACGACAAATGATGTCGTAAACCCACACCGCACAGTCACCCTTTCAGGATGAAGTGGTACTGGTTGATTTGCATGTGGATTTTTCGTTGCTCTTATTCGACAGTTTTGTGTGTTGACATACCCTGTCAGATAGAAGTGGGCTTCGTCTGTATACAAAATCTTCTACGACCAATCATTGCCCACTTCCATGCGAGCAACAAAGTCTAAAGCAAAGGTCTCTCGTCCTGGCAGGTCAACAGGAATCAAATTGTGCACATGAGTAATTCCGAAAGGATAGCAAAGAAGGATGTTTCGTAGGATTTTACGCACCGAGCTCACGGGTATGACCAACGTTCCGGCAATTCTCCGTGCTCTGCACGTTTGCACACCACCTCGTTTCCTTCTGCATTGCTGTGGCCACTGCTTCCACTGACGTCGAATCAGTTCGTTTCCTCCCTCTGCCAGGTTGCATACGAAAACAACTGTCTTTTCGAATTTTCGAATCGTTTTCTCCAGACCCATGGTAGTCATCGGACCAACGACTTTTATTAAACCCTTCAGTGTCCGGAACTTCTGCAGAGCGACGTGTGCACAGTCATCATTCTTGTAACGCAGCTTTACAAGCAGAGCGCGATCCTGCATTGAGACAGTCATAGGGAACGTCGCAAACACAAAAGGAGAAAAAGCCGTGTACCCGGTGTGTTTATACCAACTTCAATGGGTCGTGCGCATGATGGCTGTTCTTTTTCATTTACGTATTATGACACAGACAAAGCCATCTATTGATCAATTTTCACATTATTTTTTTTTCTTCTGCCATACGTTTTCCTCCTTCTCCGATAATATTCCTTTGCAATTTTACGCCATTCTGACCAGTGGTGTTATTTGTACAGCGTTTTAAAAGCTTAACTTTAACTATAAGGACCCTGTATGTACCGGAATCACTACTTCAGTGGAACAGTCTCTATGAAGTCGACATGTAAACGTGCTTCGAATATTGATATACCGAGGACCATACAGTGGGATCATGTGGAGACAGGTTTTAACGTGAGACGTTTTCGACCGACGTTTGCAAAACAGTTATCGAATACAGACCAGAATGAGCGAGTTTTAGCATATCATGCTTTCCTAACTCAGCTCCCAAATCCTGTGAACCGTGCCAACATTAATTTTTAAGATGTGCCATTTAACGCAGCTCACATGTTAGAAATACTGTCGCTTGGACCAAAGAAAATCTTCATTGTATGGTTGAGTTAGGAAGGAAACCGCCTGACGTAATGATATGGGTAACGATGGCATTACAACATCTGCCTGGACCGTACTTTCGTTAAGGGACTGTGAGTGGTAGAAATTATTTACACGTGTTACAAACATGAGTAATATCTCAGGCTGAGGAAACAGGCATCACAGAACGCGTGTGGTTGCAGCTAAACGTAGCACCTCTTACTGCATTCTTGCAGTGCGCGAGTTTCTCAATGAAGACTTTCCTGGACAGGATAGGTGGCGGTTCATCAGCAACACCAGCTCCCTTGAAATGGGAGTCCAGACCTCACCACACTTCTCAAATCGTTACGGTGAGTCATTAACACGCTTGTGTCTTCATGTGGTTATACTACAAACGAAGGTCTTCACAGTGCTGTTGTGGATGAATGTGGCACTATAACACGGGACGTGGTCAAAAATGTGACAAAAATAACTTCGAGGCGTATGGAAATGTCTTTACAGCATCATGGGGAACATACCGATACGTTGGACACCTAATACGTAATTAAGTGCTAAACAAGTCATATCAATTAGCACTCGATGGTAATACATACATAAACCCTCTTAAGCAGAATACACACCGTTCACACCATAACTTTAACTATGGTTGAAATAATGTATTCCACTGCGTAGTCTCTACCTGGGTTAAGAAGTGGTCCGAAAATCAGAGGTAATAATATGTGACACAGTAAGAAGGAAAACCGAGCCAAATATGAAACGGTTCTTACAGACACTTTTCAATATTTAAGTTTGATATTTCCAGAAGTTTCGTTACAGTGCAACAATGAGAAATATGTCACGAAAATGGATCAAGAAGTAACACATACAGATATTCGTTTTATAGTTGTTGTAGAATCGCTGAAAAGAAAGTATTGTTGACAGACTGGATGTTAACAGCATCCGAATTAGACGTGCCGATGCTACTCTGATTTACACGTATCGTCGCGTGTAACATCAAACTCTACTGGGGAAGGCTATGGAAACCGCGGATCCGCGAGAGCACGATCCCGCCACGCGAAACGTTAGGCGGCTTTCGTGACACGACGTAGTTAGTGCGTAGCGTCGCGCTATTACTGGTTAATGACTCAATACAGGCGGCGGTGGTTAGGGCGCCCCTGGAAATGTCCGCTGGCGTGTAATTGGACGCGGATTGCTGCTGCCGACAAGGAGGTCATCAGCTAGCGGCTGCGGAACCGTTATTCCCAACGTACGGAAATGTTTTTTAGAACCGGGCCCTGTAACATCAACAGGAGCTTATACAACGCCAGCGCGCAGTTTTGCAGGAAAGGTAGTACATACGGCCGACACAGCAGAGTTCTGTCGAACAGAGAAACTTACCAGCTATGGTCCTACTCTAGTACCACAGGCTAGGGTATATAATCACAAAACCATGACTTTCTTTTACTAACTTCTGTTTTAACGAAAGTAATAGCGGAAAATTGAGTGGAATCTGGCTGTAACGACATTCAAAAGACCTGAAAATTATGTTGTTATAAACGAGTGACTTTGTAACTGAGATTCGTATTTTCAGTCTATTGTGGTGGCAAATGGAAAAGAATAAATTTATTTAGCCTCATTTTATTTTACATTCAGTACTCACTCTTAAGTTTATATGTACACAATATACTTAGGAGTGCTCTGTTCCCTATTTGCCCGATACACTCTTTCAAAATTAAGTTCTATTTTCGTTATTTTATTTGCAATTACACTTTTTCCTCCTCTAGCTTCATAGAACATGTTGACAGTTGTGATGGTTTCTAAAGCGTCACTTTATTTCGTTCTTCTTTCTCTTCTTCATCTCCCTCGTTCACTTCATGGTCACTGAGGCCGTCATTCTTCAGTTCATTTGCAATTTCGTCTTCAGTTTGTCCTCAGGTTGTACCAAGGTCATCAGCTGTTGTTGCATACATTTCATAGTCGCGCTGATTAAGAGATTCACAGTTACTTTCTGGCAGCAATACAGATAGCGGCAGACCATCACTGTCATCGAAAAAATGGTTCAAATGGCTCTGAGCACTATGGGACTCAACATCTTAGGTCATAAGTCCCCTACAACTTAGAACTACTTAAACCTAACTAACCTAAGGACATCAATCACACCCATGCCCGAGGCAGGATTCGAACCTGCGACCGTAGCAGTCCCGCGGTTCCGGACTGCAGCGCCAGAACCGCTAGACCACCGCGGCCGGCTCACTGTCATCGAACGTGTCTTCAGTTTCGCCGGCATTTATTCCTTAAGTAGTGATTCCCAAAAGAGGTAAATCTAGATTGTTTGGGCTGTGACCCAGCTCCAAGCTTTGGTAATGCTTTGATCACATCCATCAGTGTATTAGAATAATCCTGGTTTTTCTAAACGCATTGTATCACTTTCAGTAATATGAGCTTGCGATAGTGGCATTTTGGACTCTTGATTACTCCTTGGTCAATGGGTTGCAATAAAATTGTCGCATTTGCAGGAAGAAAAACAAGCTTAATATTCTCTAGACAAGAGAGTGCAGAATGTGCTGAACAATTGTCAAGTAGAACAAGTTTCTTTCTTTTCAGATTTCCAAGCTTCCAAACTAAACGCCTTACTTTTGCTCCAAAGAGTTTGGCGTCGTCCAGGACTTCTTTTAGCATTATACTGCACTATCAGATGTTTTACGTGCCTAAAACACCTAGAATTTTTTGATTTACCTATCGAGCCATTTTATCTTCTCAGTCGCATCTGCGCTAGTTCAATCCATAATTGTCATTCGTTCTTTACATAATTTGCCACCAATACCTTTTTCGCCCATTAATTTCACAATTTTGTCAGGTGTTAACTGCAGGAAAATGCCAGTCTCGTCTGCATTAAAGATGTCACAGTCTGCATATCCTTCACGAACTGTAGGCCACACAGTTGGATTATTTCCGCATTCACAATGTTGGCTTCACTGCTCACTTTGCCAAAAGTAATACCATGACGTTGATCTGCATCTGTCAATGCAGCCACTGATTCACAAAAATTCTTCATCTTTTAATTTCTTGGCAAATTCTTCTGCTTTCAGCCCAAGGAGAGGTTCGCTGGTGGGTATACTTCTGCTTCTCAGCCGGCCGCTGGTGGCCGAGCGGTTCTGGCGCTACAGTCTGGAACCGCGCGACTGCTACGGTCGCAGGTTTCGAATCCTGCCTCGGGCATGGATGTGTGTGTTGTCCTTAGGTTAGTTAGGTTTAAGTAGTTCTAAGTTCTAGGGGACTTATGACCTCAGCAGTTGAGTCCCATAGTGCTCAGAGCCCTTTGAACCATTTTTTTCTGCTTCTCTGTAGCGTCAACAACATAAGCAGCGCTTCATCCACGTCATTCCCTTCAGCTCTTCGTAACTGATTTTAGAGCAGTTTTGTTCAAATGTAGTAACAATTTCAATCCTAGTCCTTCCATTCGTATGGACTGTGGAATTTACGAGGCCAAAATGACGACACACGTCCACCTTTTTAGCTTCATTCTCGATTTAATTAATCATTTTCGCTTTTCCTTGCACCTTTAAAAATTTTCTCATTCTGGACATGTTAGTCTAAAACGCGTGCAGTTCGTAACATATTGTAATGGACACTGACATCAAGTGTACGGTTGACGAGTTCTGTGAACGTCACCACTCCTGTAGTACGAATGAGGTAGGTTAACAATGGGGAGAGGACTCTATACTACACCTATTGCTGACGGAACGGGAGAGAGAATTTGCCAGCATTCCGTATTACAATAGCAGATTTCTATAGCACACTGATTGTTGGAAAATCTAGTTGCAGATTCAGGCTGAAACTAACGTTATATACGAGGTACATTCATATACACTTGTCGTATTAAGCAAGGATGATAACGTTATATACGAGGTACATTCTTATACACTTGAAGTGTTAAGCAAGGATGGTAAGTACATTTCTTACAGCTAATATGGTAGTACCACAGAAATCGCGACGTTATAGTCTAGTCGAGTCGCTGACGTAGCCGATGCCATTGTAAGGAAGTTCAGCTGTAGTACAAATACGTAAACCTATGTCCAGCATGGGAGAGGTTATGCGACTATATGACCATACATACGGAGTAAATTTCAAATAATAACAGAGAAATCTGGTGAAAACACGGTAGCGGATTAAATGGACTTCTAGGATATATAAGGCGCATCTGGTGAAGATGCTATATGACTGGAGGGAGCATTATGTCCTAAGTTACAACTGAACAATAGGGTACTACATTATAAGACAAAAAAGGCCACGTCACAAAGGAATTGCCCAAATGAGACTATTTTATAACGGTCGACTTACATATGTGGTGGTTATAATTAAACTTCAATACATGGGAGGGCCTCAATGAAAAACTTGTGATCGTAGGACAAGGAAATTTTGTCGAAACATTGGTAAGGACATGTGGAAGAGAAATAACGTATAAGCCACTGAAAGAAACAAATTTTAATTTTCTCGTGGAATGGTTACATTTGTTACTTGTCCAGCGTGACGTCCATCTGAACTAGAGGTTGTTCTACTGCAGTCCGAAACATATCATGTGGGATTTTGACCACCTCCCTCGCTTACACTCATCTTCAGCCTCCAACATGTTCTAGTGACCTGCTGATAACATCTGTCTTCACGTAACCCCACAGCCTGAAATTGTACGGGTTCATACCTGATGAGGTTCGTGGCCACGCGGTTGGGAACGATTGCTATTTCGAACTTCCGAACCATATTCTCCAATCGTGGTGCGGAAAGAGGACCTCTCCATATTCTCTCGTCACGTCGATAATGCAGAAGAACCGCATCACTGTTGCCGCTTTTCTGACGGAACAGCCTTACGACTATAGCCCTGCTCGTCCTGTCCAGAACTCATCTTGATTGTCTGCAACTGTAGTGCATTCTGTTGCTTGTGTTTCAGTCTTACGTCGCTCTACCAGAAGCAGCGACTAACGGCAGTTCAAGACTCTTTAACACCAATAAAAACGCAAATCCTGCGGCTCAAAGGCTGAACATCATTCCTGTAAAATGGGATACCTACACGGTAAATAATTTTTCGTCCAAACTTACTTAAATAGTGAAAGCTTTATTATAGCCAACCTGTAAGTTGTTTTTATTTCCCTTTAAAAAGTGGAAAAGAGAGATTAATGAATGTCCTGTGGGGACATGTGGAATTCTCTGCAATCATGAGTTACATGACACTATGTTATAAACTCAAATGTTTCTTTATTCCAGTGTTTGATCACAAGATCAGTTCCTTTGACGATGACCGGTTTCAGAATAATGACCGTCTTCAGATCTACAGTGTAAAAATATACACGGCGGTCCATTGATCGTGACCGGGCCAAATATCTCACGAAATAAGCGTCAAACGAAAAAACTACAAAGACGAAACTTGTCTAGCTTGAAGGGGGAAACCAGATGGCGCTATGGTTGGCCCGCTAGATGGCGCTGCCATAGGTCAAACGGATATCAACTGCGTTTCTTTTTTAAATAAGAACACCCATTTTTTATTACATATTCGTGCAGTACGTAAAGAAATATGAATGTTCTAGTTGGACCACTTTTTTCGCTTTGTGATAGATGGCGCTGTAATAGTCACAAACATATGGGTCACAATTTTAGACGAACTGTTGGTAACAGGTAGGTTTTTTAAATGAAAACGCAGAACGTAGGTATGTTTGAACATTTTATTCCGGTTATTCCTATGTGATACATGTACCTTCGTGAACTTATCATTTCTGAGAACGCATGCTGTTACAGCGTGATTACCTGTAAATACCATATTAATGCAATAAATGCTCAAAATGATGTCCCACAACCTCAATGAATTTGGCAATACGTGTAACGACATTCCTCTCAACAGCGAGTAGTTCGCGTTCCGTATTGTTCGCACATGCATTGACAATGCGCTGACACATGTTGTCAGACATTGTCGGTGGATCACGATAGCAAATATCCTTCAACGTTCTCCACAGAAAGAAATACGGGGACGTTACATCCGGTGAACGTGCGGGCCATGGTACGGTGCCACGACGACCAATCCACCTGTCATGAAATATGCTATTCAGTACCGCTTCAACCGCACACGAGCTATGTGCCGGACATCCATCATGTTGGAACTACATCGCCATTCTGTCATGCAGTGAAACATCTTGTAGTAACATCGGTAGAACATTACGTATGAAATCAGCATACATTGCACCATTTAGATTGCCATTGATAAAATGGGGGCTAATTATCCTTCCTTCCTTCTATAATGCCGCACCATACATTAACCCGCCAAGGTCACTGATGTTCCTCTTTCCGCAGCCATCGTGCATTTTCCGTTGCCCAGTAGTGCATATTATGCCGGTTTACGTTATCGCTATTGGTGAATGACGATTCGTCGCTAAATACAACACGTGGAAAAAAATTGTCATCGTCCCGTAATTTCTCTTGTGCCCAATGACAGAACTGTACACGACGTTCAGAGTCGTCACCATGCAATTCCTGGTGCATAGAAATATGGCACGGGTGCAATCGATGTTGCTGTAGCATTCTCAACACCGACGTTTCTGAGATTCTCGATTCTCGCGCAATTTGTCTGCTACTGATGTGCGGATTAGCCGCGATAGCAGCTAAAACACGTACTTGGGCATCATCATTTGTTGCAGGTCGTGGCTGACGTTTCAAATGCGGCTGAACACTTCCTGTTTCCTTAAATAACGTAGCTATCCGGCGAACGGTCCGGACACTTGGATAATGTCGTCCAGGATAACGAGCAGCATACATAGCACACCCCCGTTGGGCGTTTTGATCACAATAGCCATATATCAACACGATATCGACCTTTTCCGCAATTGGTAAACGGTACATTTTAACACGGGTTATGTATCACGAAGCAAATACCGTCCGCACTGGCGGAATATTACGTGATACCACGTACTTACACGTTTGCGACTATTACAGCGCCATCTATCACAAAGCGAAAAAAGTGGTCCAACAAAAACATTCATATTTCTTTACGTACTACACGAATATGTAATAAAAAATCGGGACTGCAATTTTACAAAAACGCAGTTGATATTCGTTTGACCTATGACAGCGCCATCTAGCGGGCCAACCATAGCGCCATCAGGTTTCCCCCTTCAAGCTATACGAGTTTCGTTCTTTTGTTCTTTGTAGTTTTTTTCGTTTGATGGTTATTTCGTGAGATATTTGGCCCGGTCTTTATCAATGGACCACCCCATATACACCTATTGGGCGGTCCGTCTTTCAACACAATGCAGCATTACATATCACAATATCCTACCATACAAGCAGGGAAATGTACAGATAAAATAGGTAAAGCTTACGTGTTCTACACCATGTCCTAATGTGATAAGACCGTAATGGCATCGTCAAAATTGATAAATATATTCAGCACAGCATCGTCACATAGATCTAAAATATGGTGTAAAATATGCCACATCGTCCACACTGTCACAATGCAACAGGCTACTGAAGTGCAGAAGCTACCAAAAACCTGTTTGCCTACATCCTTCATAGATGTCACTACTGTGGGCTTAAATGTAGTCATCATTTACGTAAGAAACATTATCTAATAAAAACATATTAGGTAAAATACATGTAGCAGACTTTTAAATATTGATAACTATTATAAAATTCAATTGTGATACAGTAAAAGACGAATACAGTTACCCATATAAAATTGTTAAAAGGAACAGTATTTGATCACTGTTCACATTCGCGACTATGTCGCAGCTGGTGAAAATATTATAATGCCTTTGTATTATATTAATTCTGTACTGAATGGTTTATAATTTGGCCCCAGGGCTTTGGCAGTTGCTATTAACTTCTTTTAAACACTAGATCTACGACGTGCAGTGTCTGTAAGGGCCCTGAACATTAAGTTGCGCTTCAAGTCAGCGACTGTTGGTTTATTTTTCAGATTAACTGATGTAGACATAGTTATTCATTTTCAGTAGCTCTGCCCGATGTGTAGTTCTTAAATTGCCCCATGTAGTCTGAGAAATGTTTGTCCTTTTGTTTAACATTTTGAGTTAGTTTTATTTAGTGGCGCCTCTAGTAACAGAACATATTTCATGTAGTCTGATACCAAAGTAGCGCCCTAGTTGTAATTTTTGTACTGATAACTTTAATTTTCCCAGACGAATTTTATTTAGGCTGATTATTGCGAAGTTTCACCCAAGTCATGCTACAAGAATTAAACCTTACTGAACTTTAGCGCTTTATATTTCAGGTTAACTTCAATTGAGCCTTTATTTTAAGAAAAGCAGCTCTCACTACTTTCCCTTTCATTTAAGGCATTTGTTTACTTTGCAGAAGCTTTCCCCAACATGTTTTAATTCCTCATAAAAGTACGTTATACAGAAAGACAGGTAACATACAATCCAGACAAAACCAAGAAATTACATTACGTACAATAGATCAACACAAAGCCTCTTGGACGGAAAATGTGGTAATGCAGAAATACATTTTTCCCTCATATACTGAAGAAACAAAAAAATAAGTAAAGCAAGATGTAGGCTCAGAAGAGTTATTAAAATCAAGGTAAAAGTATGTCAATTATGCGATTCGTTTATGACATTGTCGTCCTCTGTGAAACAGAGAAAGAATTACAGGATCTGTTGAATGTAATGAACAGTGCACTGATCAAATAACATCCATTGTGCTTAAAAAAAGATAGACGACCCTACTGAAGAGTAGCTGAAAGGAGACTAGCCACAAGTTCAAGACAAGAGACGGAGAGATAATAGCTTGCAAGTAACATGAGACGCAAGGAGGATAAAGGACATTAGAATCAAACTAGAAAACATATAAAGAGAAGTCCTCGACTGTACTAGTATCAAACAGGCCTAATGGCATGTGAGGAAACCAGAAAAAAGGAACTGAAGCTTTTGAGGTGAACTGTTGACAATGGATACTAAAAATTAAGTGAACCAATATCTAAGTAAAGAGGAGGTCCTCGACACAAATTGCGAGGATAGGAGATAGTTGAAAAACCCTAATCATACAATGGGCAGAACGATATGAAGAGAGACACTGGAATATTCGCCCGAAAAACTAAGAAGTTACAGTGCCACTTTGAAATGAAGTGATTGGCCAAGAAGACGAAACAGTTGCTGGCCACATCTAACAAGTTAGAGGACAAATTAATATTTACACCGTATTTCCACCGCCCCCTCCCCCAACCAAAATACTCTACAGTAATCGATATCAACACTTCATGACCATTCCTAACTGATAACACGTCTACAATTTATATAAAGCAGTGTGTATGTGTGTAGTCATATGTCCAGTATCTGTCAAACTCCTGCGTCGATTTCAGCCTGACCTTGCACAGTAGCAGTTGGCTTCACTAGTATCAACACTGTGGAACTTATAACCTCCTAGCGCAATAGGAGCAGGGACATTGGTGGAAACGTGTTCTTCCAGCTTCTAGGTATGTAGTGTGGGTACACTATCGGCCAGACAAACAAATCTGCTTTTCATTGCAGTCTACTTGTCAGGGGGAAGAAATGGTTTTTCACAACCTGGCAAGTAGGTTGACCTCAACGACAGGCACATTTTGTTGAAGTAGTATCGGCCTTCTTTATCGATATGCATCATTTGTAGATGTGCCCCTGCACATCAGCAGCAAATAAATAACTTTGAAGCCCATGTGTCTAGCCTGCACTGCATGAGACGTGTGTTGCTTTGCTGAACTGTATTGTAGGAGCTACTTGTGCCAGTGACCGTAGCTGAGGACAGGTGGAGGCAGAATGTAGGTGAGGAGCTGCATAAGGCAGGTGGATGGTGTGGAGGGGTAGTGGGCAGATGGAAAGAAAGAGGGGGAGATGGGGGTTGAAAGAGAGAGGAGCAGGAGGGGTAGATCAGAGGGACAGGGGAGAAAGGTATGGTGAGAGGGAAGGCGTGAAGAAAATGGACGATGAGAAGTGGGGGAGGAGATGAAGAGACAAAGACAGTGGGTGGAGCAGGCAGATAGAGGTGGGAGGATGACGTGGAGAACCTGAGTGAGGAAGAGGATACTCTGCAAATTACACTTAAGTGCCTGGCACAGGGTTTATCGAACCACATTCACAATGATTCTCTACTGTTCCAAACTGGAAAATCGCGTGGAAAAAACGAACACCTATATTTTTCCCTGCGACCTCTGATTTCCCTTATTTTATTATGATGATCGTTTCTCCCTATGTAGGTCGGCGTCAAAATATTTTCGCACTCTGAGGAGAAAGTTGATGATCGAAATTTCGTGAGCAGATTCCGCCGCAACGTAAAACGATTGTAGTGATACCCATCCCAGATGCTGTATAATGTCAGTGACACTTTCTCCCCTATTTCTCGACAGTAAAGAAAGTGCTCCTCTTCTTGGAAATTTTGCGAGGTTCTCCGTTAATCAAATCTGGCAAGGACCCCACACCGCGCAGCAGTACTCCAAAAGAGGACGGAGAAGCGTAGTGTAGGCAGTCTCTTCAGTACATCTGTTGCATCTTCTAAGTGTTCTGCCAATACAAGGCTATCTTTGGTTCGCCTTCTGCATAGCATTTTCTATGTATTCTTTCTAATTCAAGTTGTTCGCAATTGTAATTCCTAGGTATTTTGTTGAACGTACGGCCTTTGTATTTGACTGATTTATCATGTAATCGAAGTTCAACGGATTCCTTTTAGGAATCATGTGGATGACCTCACACTTTTCATTATTTAGTGTCAAAAGTCAACTATCGCAACATACAGATACCGTTTCTAAATAGTTCTGCAATTTCATTTGATCTTGTGGTGACTTTATGGACGATAAACGACAGCATCATCTGCAAACAACCTCAGACGGCTACTCAGATTGTCTCAAAAATCGTTTGTCTAGATAATGAACAGCAGAGGAGCTATAGTACTACCTTGGGGAACGCAAGAAATTACTTGTGTTTTACTCGATGACTTACCGTCAGTTTCTACGAACAGATATATTTGGCCCTGCTCCCTCCGTAGCTGTCCAGAAATGTGGAAGTATTTCCAGTGCACGATTTAGTGCATGAAATGACATCTGGATTAGATCCCATAAGTTTTCGATAAGGTTCCTGTCGGGCGATCTGGGTGGCCAAAGCATTGGATCTAATTGTTCAGAAAGTTCTTCAAACCAATCGCGAACAATTGTGGGCCACTGACATGGCGCACAGTCATCCATATAAATTCCGCCGTTGTTTGGAAACATTAAGCCCATGAATGGCTGCAAACAGTCTCCAAGGAGCCGAACATAACCAGTATCTATTCTGTTCCATTCAAACAAAAACTACACCATTATGTAGCCACCATCAACTTGAACAATATACTGATGACAGCTCTGGTCCATAGCTTCGAGGGTCAGCGCCGTACTCGAATCCCACCGTCAGCTCCTACCAACTGAAATCGGGACTCGTCTGAACAGGTCACAGTTTTCCGTTCGTCTAGGGTCCAACTGATATGGTTACGAACCAAGAAGAGGTGCTGTAGATGATGTAGTGTTGTTAGCAAAAGCATTCGTGTCGGTCGTCTGCTGCCATTGCCCATTAACGCCAAATTTCGCCGCACAGTCCAAACGGATACGTTCGTCGTATGTCTCACATTGATTTCTGCAATTATTTCTAGCAGTGTTGGTTATCTGTTATAACCGACAGCTCTACACAAACGCCAGTGCTCTCCGCTTTTAAGTGAAGGCCAACGGCCACAGCATAGTCTGTGGTGAGAGGTAATGCCTAAAATTTCGCACTTTCGGCACACTCTTGACGCTGTGGATATCATAATGTTGAAACTCCAAACGGTATCTGAAATGGAGTGTCCCATGCTTCCATCTACAACTACCACTTCGCGTTCAAAGTCTGTTAATTCCCGTCGTGGGCGCATAATCGCGTCGGAAACCCTTCCACGTGAGCCACCCAGCAGCTACGCTTAAGACTGTGCTATTCCGATATACTGGTAGCTATTGCGACGACTGGATATTTACTGGTACTCTGGATCTGAATAACTGAAGAAACCCTGTTTCACCTGTCGTGGTGATTTCGCAACCTGTTAGTTCGTTCGAAGCAGTGGTCATAAGGGCAGCCTGTGAATTGTGGCCTGGTAGTTCCCTGTATGACAGCTCTATGGTTAAAGCACCCAGCTGCTAGCAGCCTCGGTAATTTGAGGCTGCCGGTGGTCTCTTCAGCGATTCTGGAAAATGATGGTGAGCGTTTTGCTCTATAACTTATATGTTGTTGTGTGATCTGGCCGTCTCTGTGGTCACCTTCCTGGTTACCCATGAACTTGTCAGAAGGGCAATAGCGTCAGAAAACTATTTATGCAAGGTTGACTACTAAGTAATTTCCTACTGATAGTTTGGCTCTAGGTTGACAATATCAGTGGAACCCTAGCTAAAGTTAGGAGGTGTTGAGTGAGGGCCTAGTTCAAATGGCAAAGCTGTATAAAGTTTAAATCACTTTTGTGACGTGGTAGTTAAACAATATGTATTGATGCCTTATTGTACCTTGTGTGGACAAACTGTTCCTTAATTTCAAGACTATTCTGTGCATGCATAGGCTGTAAAAACTTCGATTGTTCATCTAACAAGGGGAGGCAGCCAATTGTGAAATTCAGATTCGATTCATACTGCGCATAACAAAAGCTCATGGCCAGAGGTGTAATGTGGCAAAGCACCAAGATGCACTTCTCAGCCGTTGTTAAGAAAATCGACATTTAATTGTCGCTGCGCTGCCGCTGCCGTGAAATACTCTCTACGATTAACAATTTTCTACAGCGTCGTGGCGCAGCGGTAAGCGCTAGGGTTCGTAATCCGAAGGTCGCCGGATCGAATCCCGCGCTATGCAACTTTTTTTTATTATTTGTTTTTTTGTAATTCAAATGTATACACACACACACACACACACATTATATATAATTCCCGGCAATCAGTTGCAACAATTATGCATATAATAAGTTGTTGAAAGAAGACGTAGAAACGATATTCCGAAACGAATACGTATATTGTAAGTCAAACGTTCGAATTAGAATAGAGACCCCACGAACACAAATTTTCTGTGGCAGGTATGAAATATAAACTCCGTTACTCGCTCGCTGCACTTGAAGGACAGATGTTGAATGGGCCGAAACGAGCCGCCGCATAACAGCGTAGTTGCCTGCTAACTTCGAAAGAAGGCAGATGCGGTCCCTAGCGCAACTTATAACATCGTCGAAAATCAGTGCGTACGTGAGAGCTTTGGTACATCCTGTTAAACAAACGGAAAAATGGAGACGGCACAATTGGAGAGCGATCCGGGCCCTTCGCATGAAAGTAATGTGATCGAAGAAGATTCTATACACAGTGAAGTGGCGAAACAACTATTGAAAGATGCGTTGGTGTATTTTGAAAGCCTCCTTCGTAACAGTAATCGCATCGCAGCAGAACCGTCATCATCAATCAACGAAGAAGCCATGGTAATTGGGGAAGAAATGTTCCAGAATACGCTGCAAATGCTCGCCGAAAAAACCCTCGTTCATGATGAGGAACTGATAGACATTAATGAAATCGACGATAATAATGCCTACGAAGTCGTTGAAACGAGTCCCATTGCCAAAGAATCATCAGACGAATACGAGCCGGACGAGAAGAAAAAAAAAGGGTACGATTATATTTCTCTGGACTACAAAATTAGAGCTGTAAATCTGGCCAAAGAACATCCAGGCTGGAGTCTCAAAACTCTACAAAAAAAGGGGTGCTCTCGTTTGACAAATATGGGCTATTTATCCAGGTGGGAAGAGCAAATCAAACGTGGCGGTAGCAAATTTGATATATATTGTACCATCGATTCATGGGTGCATGATCGCTTCGTAGCAGCAGTGAGCCTTGGGCGCTGCAAGTCAGTTCCCAGATTTCAACTTCAAAGCTTCAAAAACATGGGTCACCGAATTTAAAAAGAAGCATGGTATTCGGCAACGGAAAATCACAAAATTTGTTTCCCGGAAAGAGACGGCTACCCAAGACGAAATTTTGGCCGCAGCGGACACATTTCGGATCCAGACGCGAACGTTGATAACTAACTTCGACAAAGATTTCGTAATTAATACTGATCAAACAGGTACGTAAAGAGCTGTTCAAATGGTTCAAATGGCTCTGAGCACTATGGGACTCAACTGCTGAGGTCATTAGTCCCCTAGAACTTAGAACTAGTTAAACCTAACTAACCTAAGGACATCACAAACATCCGTGCCCGAGGCAGGATTCGAACCTGCGACCGTAGAGGACCTGCGGTTCCAGACCGCAGCGCCTTTAACCGCACGGCCACTTCGGCCGGCAAAGAGCTGTTCACAAATGTCATATGACATAATGATAGAATATGATAGTCTGATATATGATTGACAACACAGATTTCGTATATATCTTATATAAACTATATTTATATTTTGTTTGTCAGGGTGCCAGTACCAGTCCACGTTCAACAGAACTCTCGCCGAAAAAGGGTCAAAGGCTGTCCTGGTAACCCGACACGACATGAACAAGGTGACGCATTCGTATACGGCACAATATTCAATCACGATGTCTGGACGAGTCTTGCCTCTTGTTTTCGTATGCCTCCAAGAGTCCACAGGTACGTTTGGACCCAGAGTACAGAAGACAGTCGACGAGTACGCCAAGAAGTATACCAACGTTGTTATTACATCCTCCAAATCCGGTAAACTAACAGCGGGTTTGTTCATGGACTTCTTGCGTAATGCTTTGCAACCATACGTACAAAAGAAAGAGTTTCTCCTTCTGATCGACTCTTGGAGTGGGCAAACGAACTCGGCGTTATACGATGAGACGTTCCAGTACGATAAGAAGTTACCAACGTGCACTATAAAAGTCATTCCTCCAAAGTGCACTCCTCTCGTCCAACCGTGTGACGTTTATTTTTACCGGCAGGTAAAAAATTTGATCAAGCACCTTCAAAATTGTGCTTTTTTAATCGAGCGAAACCGTGACATCAACTCCAGAGACGATTGTATAAAACTCCAATCCATCGTCCACCACCAATTGTCTTCTCCGATTTTTGCCGATATGATACGATACGCGTAATATGCATCAAACCTGACGAACGATAGAACAATTTTTCAGAATGTCAATCAGGTGTGTTTCCCAACAGGTAATTTAAAAAACAATTGTTCTTGTAAAAACGCATCGTTTATCAGATGTGCTCGATGTCGTGCTGTTTTCTGTTTTCCATGTTTCTATGATAACTATCACTCTGGTTTGTGCAATACTCCAGCTACTTCTCGTCACTAATTGTTCATGATGTGCGAGTGTATACCGAACTTTTCAATAACTTGTATCCACTTGAATATTATTTGTGATATTGTGTTTCATTTCAAGTATTATTTTTCCACGACAAACGACTTTCAACAACTTATTATATGCATAATTGTTGCAACTGATTGCCGGGAATTATATATAATGTGTGTGTGTGTGTGTATACATTTGAATTACAAAAAAACAAATAGTAAAAAAAAGTTGCATAGCGCGGGATTCGATCCGGCGACCTTCGGATTACAAACCCGAGCGCTTACCGCTGCGCCACGACGCTGTAGAAAACAATAATCGTAGAGAGTACTTCACCGCAGCGGCAGCGCAGCGACAGTTAAATGTCGATTTTCTCAACAACGGCTGAGAAGTGCATCTTGGTGCTTTGCCACATTACACCTCTGGCCATGAGCTTTTATTATGCGCAGTATGAATCGAATCTGAATTTCACAATTGGCGGCCTCCCCTTGTAAGTGACAGAAAGAGAGGTCTTTCTATCCCGACCATTTTTTGCACTCTTGGACGCTGTAACCGGAGCTAGCGTACTATAGTTAATATCAGTAAATCCGGTGGGCAGTTGCTGTTTAAGTCATTGAATCATTCTATTAAATTCCAAGACCAAATGCTTTCCAACTTTTGTGGTTGTTGTTTATTAAACTGAATTATTTTATGACATTCTGCCACCAGTTGCTTTCTGTAAGTTGTAAGTATTAAACTGGCCGATAGTTGTTGTTCAATTCATTGATCATTGTATTACATTCTGCCGACAGTTGCCTTAATTCAGTCGTAATCGAGATGGCAGTTGCTGTTTTGGTCATTGATCATTAAATTAAATTATGTCCACTGTTACTTTTCTTATATGGTAATAATAAACCTTGTTGGCAGTTGCTGTGTTGCTCATTGATCATTTTAATAAATTCTGACGCCAGTTTCTTTCTGTCTTGCACACTGATCATGTCATTAAACTCTCCCAGGTGCAAGTCCGGTAAATCAGTACAATAAATTCTGTGCGTAAGGGTTGCTCAAATTTGTGGTGTCAATGGTTGCCGACATCAGGTGCAATACCAATTATGGTTGGCAGTGCTACATAATGTTGATGTCATTAAACTGCAATATTTAATTTTAGTAAATTCTGTTATCATATCAGTTTGGTCAAGTCGTATTAATGAATGTTGGAGGTGCGAGCTGTTCCTGCTATATTTTCTGGTTGTTTGAATAAAGTGGTTTGTTTAAATTTGAATAAGCTTATTCTGATACAGCATCTTACCGCTGAATACCATCTCCCTTCCGGTTCAAGCCTAAGATCATTTCCTACATCTACCAGCTGTTTTTTTTTTCATTAGGTTGTAAAAATCATGAGCGCCTCAGAATAATTAAGGATTTTGCTCCTCGCCTTTGTTATTTTTCCCTGAGCTCCAATTGCTTATCACTTTCTAATCTGAATTCCATGTTTCCTGTTGTTTTACGTCAAATTTGAACTATCGCCGAGCGGTTCTAGGCGCTTCAGTTCGGAACCGCGTGACTGTTACGGGCGCAGGTTCGATTCCTGCCTCTGGCATGGATGTGTGTGATGTCCATATGTCAGCTAGATTTAAGTAGTTCTAAGTTCTAGGGGACTGATGACCTCCGATCTTAAGTCCCATAGTGCTCAGAGCCATTTGAACCATTTGAGATATTCATCTGGAGAATATTTCCCCGCGCTGCAGTCTGGAACCGCGAGACCGCTACGGTCGCAGGTTCGAATCCTGCCTCGGGCATGGATGTGTGTGATGTCCTTAGGTTAGTTAGGTTTAACTAGTTCTAAGTTCTAGGGGACTAATGACCTCAGCAGTTGAGTCCCATAGTGCTCAGAGCCATTTGAACCATTTTTTTGAATATTTCCCCTTTGGTCAGAGATTACCTTTGTAATTAGCCCTAAGCTCATAAAGGTGACCGCGGTTCTCTGAAACACCAACTTATGCGTATTTATAGCTTACACTTTAAATTTAAATAAAACATTGTGAAATACTATTTTATTTTTAACCAGCATGAAGCCTAGTGGAATGTTGCAGGTTGTTGTTAGTACTAGAAATATTATATACATGACGAATTGTAGCATTAAAATGAAAAACAAAACGATAGTGCAACAAACGTCGTCGAAATGTTGACACGAAAATTAAATTTAATACTGAATTCTCAGTTAAACGTTGCGTCCCTCTTTTTAGTCTGAAAGCGTTTTTCGGTAGTACAGTCTATCACAGCCTTAGAACTTCGTCAGCGTGCCGTGAAATAATGTCTTTCTCTCTTCAGATTAGTGTCTACTGTTTACAAATTTGCCTGGTAAATTAAAACTGTGAGCTGGCCAAAGCTTGGAAAAAAAATTATGGTAAGTTGCTAAGGGACCAAACTGCTAAGGTCATCGGTCCCAAGCCTTACACACTACTTAATCTAACTTACGCTAAGGTCAACAGACACACCCATGCCCAAGGTAGGACTCGAACCTCCGACGGGGGCAGCCGCGCGAACAGTGGCAAGGCGCCTCAGACCGCCAGGCTACCCCGAGCCACAGCTTGGAATCAGACATACAATTTAAAGAGATTTTTGTATATAACCACTGCCAAACTCTGAAATCTTGATTATTCAGCATCTACTTTCTACACGTCATCGTATGGGAGACTTTATATTTGAAAACGGTGTATAACAAAAACCAGTGATTTAAAAATCCGTTTATATGTATTTAAACCAGGGGAAGTAAGTGGACATCCAATGTGGAACGCCATTTTAAAATAGTAATGCCGAAACAAGTTGCAGGACAATGAAGATCTTAGCAACTTTAGGGTGGCTGTACATAAAAATGTCTTTCAAAGAACCTATGGAGCGAGACATGAGGACGGTGCTCTTTTAATTAGTCGATTTTATGCTGGAAGTTAGAGGACATCTCAGGTAAATTGCTAGTATTCTGACTTCCTTCAACTGCCAATATACAAAACTAGTTGGAATAAATGTACAAACAGTTTGATCATATTAGAAGGAGAGAGTCGTAGCTGGCAAAATATGAACGAAGACTCCGTCAAACGACTTGTAATTAAGGAACATATAAATTCAAATGTATGATTGTAATAAAAAAGCCGACATAAATATCCTTTTCTTGTTTAACAGAAAATAATAAGGAAGACTTAATGGTCTATGGAATACACGAAAATCCAGAAACCTTCAAAGACGACGAACAACCTACGTTTCAGAACCAACTTATCCATTACGCTTAGTAAAAAAACTATTAATAACTTTATGACTGACTGTATGGAGTATTTAATTATGTTTGCACTTGATATGGTGTTGACATGAGTGACGTCATGAAAAACTTACCTTTGGGTAAAGTAATATCAGTACTGTTCACAAAACGTCTTGGTTTCACATTTATCATTGCTCCTTTTCTAAGCTACTCTCACCATATTTTCTATAGTGGGTCCACCTTTCAAATTGAAAGCTACAGAACATGATTTACGAAGTACTAGGTTTCATATGTGATGTTTTTCTTCCGAATGTTTTGCCACAGTTCCTCAAAAAAAAAAAAAAAAAAAAAAAAAACAACCTGTACTGTGTCTTAGACAATGTGAAACCAAATACTTAAGTACGGAGAGAATACTTAATGATATTCCATAGTTTACACTGTACAGGGAGCTAGAGAACACAAGAAAGAGGGCTATGTCCACGGTTTGTCCAGTAAACAGAGCTAATCATGCTTTTCGTTAAACTGTTTTCCAGTCTCGACTACATAATCTAATACTGTATTCATGACAGAATATAGCATAACACTCCAAGCGTATAGCGTGATATATAATTTAAGATACATGAAAGAGAGGAGATTCTTATAAACTTTTATTCGACCCTCAGTGAACGACTGCGCATCGCCTGCGACGACTCGAAAATTCGAGCAAGTACACCCTCAGTAAACAATAGGAATGAGCAAATGGGATAAAACAACTGTACGTTCATTGCCTTTTATCTCGTACTGTACGAGACGGTTTAAGTATTTTCGGAATGCCCCAGTAGAATTAATGAAACGACCGCATAAACAGCGGGACTCGTTCGCCGACAGCGCTTATCACACACGCGTTGTTGGTCGTCTGACGATAAGGTGACTCCATTAAGTCGCACGCGACGTATCACGCTATAAAGACATTAAGGTATCCGTGAACAATCAGCCGCCGTTTGGCATGCATAATGGTCTCTAATGAGGCCAGAAATTATTGATAATACACGGCGCAGTCTGCGAAACAAGGTGCTATCAGATCGAGAACGGAACTCTAGTACCGTGTCATAAAAAGGACATTATTTACACAGACAAGACATGTTCACTACAAAAAGAGGATTGCTTTATACTTAACTCTCGTACAAGGTGTAGTTTCCATTGTTTCATATTTGTCGAAAACCCCTGAGTCGTTGAACAGAGACTAGGTAATAATAGTCATTGGCAGCTAACAACTGCACTTAGACTATTGGATTAGAAACAGATATTAGTATGAAACTAACTGCATTATTTGTATGACGGATGGGGACAGCGAACATCTGGTAGCCTCTCTGAGCTTCAGTGTAGGAGATAGTTCGCTGCCACTGGTCAGAAGAAATAAAATGAAGACAATATCTCTCGAAATGGCGATAAATTGTCTACAGTATGCAGTAGCTTTCATGACTGCTATCTGTTACTACGTCCTATTAGGTTAGCTTGTAAATATTCCTTTATGTGCAGTTGCGGAAGGATGAATATGTTGGAGTATATCTTGAATGCCGAGTAACCCATTTGTCGTTGGCGTAACAACGAAAGGCGGAAAAGTAGTGAATACGTACGTCAGTCGTTCAATACCTACGTTTTAAATGGATATATTATAAATTTGTGGACATCGCTAGATGTGCAGGTCTCATGTAGAATAGATGAGAGATGCACATTTACAAGTGCAAATGTGTCAAGCTAGGGGTTTCTGGAGGATGGGCGGATAGTGTAAAAAAATGGTCATTTTATAAATGGTACTGACCATGGAAAACTTCCCAGACGACGAGAGGACGAAACTTTGCAAAGATCCAACTATTTCTTCAAAAAAGAACATGGCAAACTTCCACAACGTCATACAACAACAACTAAAAGAACGCGATGTAGATAAAGGTTTTTCTCTGCACATAACCGCACGATCAAAGTTTTAACCTTCCCATATTTTCTATAAAGAGCCACTTTTAGAAATGTGATATCTAATCCTCTTCCATTCCACTCTGCAGATCAGGCTAAGGTATTCGCGAAACAAAGGTTTACGTTAACGACATGTCTCATTAATAGTGTCCGACAGCCTAAAATCTGTGTCCACAATGCAAGATATTTTCAAGAGACGAAACTCGTCTCTGTATCTGAAGATTTAAAAAACCGAATCCTAGAAGGCACAGCACTTCCATGAATTCAATGATGCACCACGAATTGATGGCAGAAGAAGAATTTATTCCATTCATTTTCAAAAATGGTTCAAATGGCTCTGAGCACTATGGGACTCAACTGCTGAGGTCATAAGTCCCCTAGAACTTAGAACTACTTAAACCTAACTAACCTAAGGACAACACACACATCCATGCCCGAGGCAGGATTCGAACCTGCGACCGTAGCGGTCGCGCGGTTCCAGACTGTAGCGCCAGAACCGCTCGGCCACCAGCGGCCGGCATTCATTCATTTTCATAACTGGTTATTTGTTCATAATGTTAAGCTCTGGCAGTATTAGTTATTTTCTACAGTGATGAACGCTATGAAGCTACGAGTAAAATAAATTCTCATTTACTAACAAATTCGGCACAAGCCTTATGTTACACGAGAAAGAAAAAATAATAGTAGTAATAAAAGTAGGAATAATAATAATAATAATAATAATAATAATAATAAGAGGAGGAAGAACAATGTTTGTGTGCCTCTGTTACTTGAAATGACAAAATGGCATATACAAAGAGAGTCATATATACCAAACCTATCAAATCGATAAGTAATTATTAAACAAAATAAATAACGATGTAATTATCTGTTAGCTCGGCAGCTATGAGTAAAATAAAACAATGGATTGAAAGACCACCTACGAATTCAATTTAAATTTCGCAACAGGTCGGAAGGCGTCATGCTTCAACTAGGGGAATACAATGATGATAACGGCGTCGTACATTTATACGTTACGACGAGAACTAACAGAGAGAAGGAAGATTGCTCTTGCCAGTAATTGGGCAGACTTGCTAATAAAAAGACCGAATAAAATCTTTCGAACGGATAGGTGTTTCATCGTAGCAGCTGTCGCCTTACCTCGTTTCTGATGGATGGTTTGCAGTATTTAAAACATTTGTGTTTCACTGCTCCCAGTCAATATACTTCTGTAGTCTGTTTCAGTTTAACACAAACTGACGTATTTAAAACGTAGCTAGGAGAAATAGGCTGGGTTCACTCTGAGATGACTCTCAAAAGTACTTTAGTCCATGAGTCTCCGCCCCGATAGCTGAGTGCCGGAATGCCGTCCCACGGGCCCAGGTTCGATTCCTGGCTGGCTCAGGGATTTTCCCCGCTAAGGGACTGGGTGTTGTCCTCATCATTATTTCATCCCCATCCGGGGTTCAGGTCGCCCAGTGTGGCGTCGAATGTAATAAGACTTGCACCAAGGCGGCCGGACCTGCCCAGCAAGGGGATTCCCGGCCAATGACGCCAAACGCTCATTTCATTTCGAGTCCATGAGTAATGTTTGATTGTTAGATGAAAGAGTCTTCACTCAGAAAAGTGTGTTATCTTCAGAGGAAAACTGAGGGACACGTCAAATCTCGAAAATGATTCTGAACTCTCAAGAAATTCACAATGACTCTTGGCCCTTATGCAAAAGACTTAATCTTATTGATCCTCCGCGGTAGTTCACCATAAGACTCTATTTCTGTCCATACACAGAATATATCTTGTGAAATCGGATGAATGTTTTCGAAACACCCTCTGTATCAGACAAATGAGATAGTCAAAGATCACCTGCAGTTAAATATAATCTTCCTCAAACCAGTATTATAGCCTCGTGCTCTCACAGTTTGATGGGAAACGTCTGTGAGGTAAAACCGACCTTCCCACCGTTTCACATGCTACTAAACGTTCTGATCGCGTCGTGGTCCATTTTACAATCCTTCGCTTATACCATAGTTTCCCGACAGTGGTGCGGGCTGGTGGATAGGTGAGGCTTGTGTAGTTTCACGGTCTGGCCCTACCGGCTGCTTTGTTATTCTCTGTCAATCGAGGCCCACTAGAAAGACAGGTCTTCGCGTGTACTTCAAAGCACGTGATTTTTTTTTCTTTACTGAATTTCAATTCCCCCCGAAGGGGTCGGGCTGGCAGCAGTTTAGTTCGCTGCTCTACAGCCTACAGACCTTTTTTTAAAAACGGAAGAAGAAAAGAAACAAGAAAAACAGGCGATAAAACGGTGACTTAAAGTGTAAAATGGAGGAAAATTGTGGAAAGTTAAAACAGAAAGCAAAGGGGTTGGCAAGGTTAATAAAATACACAGGAATCAGACAAGTAACATAGTAGACACACAATTAAAAAACATGGCGACAGTCTGGTTTCTGTTCACAAGAGATAAAAAATCACACCCAGCGACAGTATGATGGCCGTTCGCAACACTTCCCAAAAGACACACAACACGGAACACTCACTGTAAAACACTCACAGTAAAACACTGCACGAAAATGTCAGCTCAAATATGACATTCCCTAGCCAAGGGCAGATGGGGGGGGGGCTGGAGGAGGGGGAAAACAAGGAGGGAGGAGAGGAAAGAACGAGAAAGCGGGGGAAACCAAAGGAGGGAGTGGACTCATAAGGGGGGAGAGGGGCAGGGCAGATGCTAGAGGGAGTGGGAAAAGGCAGAGGAGGGAAATGCAAAAGGACTCAGGGGAGAGAAGGGGGCAGAGAGAGGGGTGGTGGGGAAAAAAAGAGGATGGAAGGGGGGGGAGAGGGAGCCCGGGAAAAGGACAGAGGATCAAAGTTGATAGGAGGGATAAATGGAGGGAGAGAGGGCATCATCTGGGAGGGGGAGTTGATGGAAGCCACCTTGGGAAAGGAGATGAAGGCTGTAGAGATGGAGGGTAGGGGGGACACAACAGTGAAGACATGGCAGGGGGCGGGGATGGGAGAGGAGAGGAGCAACCAGGGGGTGAGGGGGATCAAGGCGGCGGGAGGTGTAGAGTATGTGGATATGTTCGAGGAATAGGAGCAGATGGGGGAAAGGAATGAGGTCAAAGATGATCTGCGTGGTGGACGGGAGGGGTATACGGAAGCGGAAGGCGAGGTGGAGTGCATGACGCTCAAGGATCTGGAGGGACTCATAGAATTTGGGGGGGTGGGGGTGGGGCAGATATCCAGGCGGGACCGGCATAACAGAGGATGGGACGGATTAAGGATTTGTAGGTGTGGAGGAAGGTAGAGGGGTGCACCAAGTCCGGCCAGAGAGGAGTTTGAGGAGTCGGAGGCAGTTGTGGGCTTTGTATTGGATGGAGCGGAGATGAGGGATCCAGGTGAGGTGACGGTCAATGGTGAGGCCAAGGTAGGTGAGGGTGAGGGTGAGGCGGACAGGACGGGCGCAGACGGTAAGGAAGAAATACAGGAGCGAGTGGTACAACCTACAATGATTGCCTGGATCTTGGAAGGATTGATTTTCAGGAGCCACTGGGTACACCAAGCGGCAAAATGATCAAGGTGATTCTGGAGAAGGCGTTGGGACCGTTGCAGGGTAGGAGTGAGGGCGAGGAATGCGGTGTCATCGGCATATTGCAAGAGGTGTACTGGAGGGGGGGGGGGGGTTGGGGCATATCGGCCGTGTACAGGAGGTAGAGGAGAGGGGAGAGGACGGAGCCCTGGGGCACACCTGCAGAGGGGTAGAATGTGTGGGAATTGGTATTATGGACAGTAATATAGGAGGGGCGGCGGGAGAGGAAGGAGGCCATCAGACGGATTTAGTTGACAGGAAGGGCGTAGGTTTGGAGTTTAACCAGGAGACTGGGATGCCAGACACGGTCATAGGCCTTTTCGAGGTCGAGGGAGACAAAAATGGCGGAGCGACGGGAGTTAAGCTGGAGGGAGAGGAGATGAGTGAGGCAGAGGAGTTGGTCAACGGCAGAGAAGGAAGGTCGAAAGCCACATTGGGTGTCGGGGAGGAGGTGGTTTTGGCGGAGGTGGTGATGGATGCGCCAGGAAAGGACGGATTCCAAGAGCTTGCTGAACACCGATGTGAGACAGATAGGACAATAGGAGGAGGTATCAGATGGAGGCTTGTTGGGTTTGGAGAACATCAGGATATGGGAGGTTTTCCACAGGTCGGGATTCAAGCCAGTGGCAAGGATGACATTGTAGAGTGCGGCAAGGACTGAAAGGAAGGAGGCAGGGCAGTGTTTGAGGTGGCGGTAGGTAATGCAGTCGTGGCCGGGAGGAGTGTTGCGTTTAGTGTGGAGTGTGAGACTGATGTCCTGTGTAGTGATGGGAGTGTTAAGTTCAGATGGTGGTGTGTGGCCCAAGTACTGGAAGCTAGGAGCAAGGAAGCTAGGTGCAAGCACGTGACACTGCAGGTGTTACTCCCCGTTAGGGAGTGAGTAACTGTTTCAGACGAGTTTAGTAATGCCTAATACCACGTTTAAATTCGAGCAAGCTATCAATGCACATGAAACTACGACTTTTAGTGGGTACCTTTTAGTTGACATTAATTTCCTGGAACCCTTCATGGAAACCAACATTCGGGAAGTGTGGCGGACAAGGCGACTAGTGTGACGTCACAAGTTAGTTGCAGGGACCGTATTTCTCTTGAGCCTGGGTCTTGTCGGCTTTCTTAATATTGGAACCGCTACCAATCAATTGGATGGCCTTATGAGACTGAGGGCAACCTGAAACCATCCTCCTGCCAAGTGAGAATCCCTGGCAGTACCAAGAATCGAACCCAGTTCAGCCACATGACAGTCAGCCGCACCGACAACTCAGCTACAGAGGCGGACAACAGGATATGATATGGCTAAATTAATCTCTGGTCTCACCCGAAGCTGAAGTAAATAAACGCGATGAGTTAGTTGCTAAACAATAAATATAAAATCTGAAAGTCTAAATAGACTCCGAGAAATGTATTCGGTAACAACACAGGTCATATATATCACTTCCTTCATTCAATTGTTGTTGTTGTCGTTATCTTCAGTCCAAAGACAGTTTGATGCTTACACAAAGGAATCACAGACATTGACTGTGCCGGCCTCTGGTGGCCGAGCGGTTCTGGCGCTACAGTCTGGAACCGCGCGACCGCTCCGGTCGCAGGTTCGAATCCTGCCTCGGGCATGGATGTGTGTGTTGTCCTTAGGTTAGTTAGGTTTAAGTAGTTCTAAGTTCTAGGGGACTTATGACCTCAGCAGTTGAGTCCCATAGTGCTCAGAGCCATTTGAACCATTTTTGAACATTGACTGCGAGCGGGCATTGATTGAAAAAAATGAGAAAAGTTGAATATTTGTGCCAGACCGGGACTCTAATCCGTGTCTCCTGCTTACTAGGCAGCTGATCTGACCACTAAGCCATCCAAGAAAACGAACACAGTTGTTGTTACAACTGAACGCCTCCTATCAGACCGAAATTCTCAACTTAGCCGCACACTACTAAGGTTGTGCCCTTCCAATTATCCTCATTACTTGCGACATTTCGCCGAATCCTCTAAGAGTTTGAGCCCGGTGTGCATCTGCACTGACCAGATCATTGGCTGTATCGCCTTATATATAATAGGCAAGGGGCACTACATTAGTAGTTGTGGATAAATTGAAAATTTGTGTCTGATAGGAGGCATCCTAGGGCAGTCCGTAGAGTTCCAGTGACTACTATGTTTGGACGACTTAATGGTAAAAAAATAGAAAAATATGGTTAGAGCTGAGGACTCGATTTCGTATCCCGTTCCCGCACAATTTTTAAGTATTCTCATTGATAATGCCCACTTGCAGCCAATGTGTCTGTGATTCCTTTCTGTCTTGATTCATAATGGCTACTGGACCTAAATGACGTCTGTTCTTTCGGATATACATAAGTTTGATGTAGGTATCCATACTAGGCTATCCGGTTCAAGCCTCGTCGTCTACAAATAGCTACTGTTAAGCTTCAACCATTTGGTCTACTGTATTTATCCGTTGGTCTTGCTATAGAATTTTTACATCCCAGCGCTTTCCTCCATTATCACATTGACAATTCCTTTATGCCTCAGAATATGTACCATAACATGATCCTTTCACTTAGGCAAGATGTGCCATAATTTTATCTTTTCACCAATTCGATTCCGTTTGTCCTCATTAGTTACTTGATATATGTATCTAATATTCAAGTTCAAAGAAACGGACATCAGGTCGCAATGGGAATGGAGGAAATTAGGTATGAGACAGCAACAGTGACATTGGTATACGATGTTCTACGTGGAAACTTCCAATTTCAATGTCAACGCGGACACCATTAAAGAAGTACTGTTAAACGTACCATAAGTACCATTATCGTTTACGCGATGGAATATTTTTTGGTGTGAATTTTGCCTTGCCACTTGTGTTGTGTGCACTGTTTGTTATAAAATACTTCATTGTTTCAACCAGTTTGTATTGAGAAAAAGAGATAAGTCTGATTCGACAAGTTTTTTTTTTTTTTTTTTGTCAAAATATGCGGTAGTAGGTGAGCTTCAGGCTTATAAGGAGGACAGCTGTGAGCTGTTCAGAACCCACGGGTAAACTAGCTGGTGTCTTAGTCGACGAGAGATGTCAGTGAGTCGGGCCCACAGAGAGCCACAGTGCATTGTTCTCGGGCGGAGTTAGCGACGCCGTCTCCGTCCCCAGGTCCCAGACGTAATTCGGCGGCGCCATCACCAGCAACCGTGCCGCGTCTCCGCTCGCGGCGAACTCTTCCAACGTCGCTGGCAACGCCCCTAACTGCTGGGGTGGTGCTTATTACTTGTACGCTGTCGCTGCACTTTGCTAGCGTCTTCGCCTGCGGTGGTGTGATAAACGTACTTACAAGATTGCCGTTTCCGGGTCCGTGAATCTGTCCTCTTTTAACATATCTTTCTGCACAGTGCCCGAACTTTTTACAACTACCCTCTGTCCTTGCAAGAAGTGCAAAACGAAGACTTGCGTTTTATGATCGTTTTTAACCAATGTATTCAATCACTGTAAGTTACACATTCGCTACATAGACGTCTTTCGAGTCACTCGCACAAGCAGGACTACAGTGATTCGGATGGGCTGGGGACGGGGTGTTCTCTTCCTAGTAATGTTCATTCTGTCTACAAACTGAAAGGAGATACTCAATAAATATTTTTTTTTATTACGCCCAAGGCCGCTTAAAGATTACAGTGTTCACAATATGGATTTCACCATTTGATTTCCATCTTCAGACCGACCGGCCGCCGTGTCATTCTGAGCCCATAAGAGTCACTAGATGCACATATGGAGGAGCATGAGATCAGCATACAGCCCTCCCAGCCGTGTATCTGTTTACTAGACCGGGTCACCTATTTCTCAGTCAAGTAGCTCCTCAGCGTGCCTGAAAAGGACTGAGTGCATCCCACTTGCCAACAGTGTTCGGCTGATCGGATGGTCACCCACCCAAGTGCTAGCCCAGCCAGAGAGCGTTTAACATCAGCGACCTGAAGGGAACCGGCGTTACTACTGTGCCAAGGCCGTTGGCTTTCTGCTATGATTAACTCTAGATATACAACAGTGCCAGTTAAGCATTCCAAAAATCATGAAATCTTACAAAAAATGTCTGTGAATAAATTAATGAATGTATTAAAGCGTCTGTGTGGCAGCGCAGAATGGGAATTCTGCTGGGTATGATATCTTTTAATGGAGAGCCGGGGAGGGTGGGGGTGGGGGGGGGGGGGGGCGCTTGCAGATCGCTGGTGGCTATCCATCTACTCGCTGGGTACGCCTTCGCTCTTGTATCTAAGCAATGCCATCTTGAGGATAAAAATACTTTAAGT
Source organism: Schistocerca nitens (assembly GCF_023898315.1). Taxonomy (NCBI): domain Eukaryota; kingdom Metazoa; phylum Arthropoda; class Insecta; order Orthoptera; family Acrididae; genus Schistocerca; species Schistocerca nitens. The sequence continues at coordinate 374,878,619 of NC_064621.1, forward strand.
AGGTGATGTCTATAGAGACTGAGATAATACCTTCTGTTTGAAAGTAGCCTGAAAATCATTCTTCTATGTATACTTCAGCTACAAACATATTTGGTTCAGATCGATTTTCTTTCACTTTCACTTCTCTGACATTTCTCAGCCCAGAGTAAGGTTACAGGTTACAGATTTTTTTTTCAGTCATCAGTCTTCTGATTGGTTTGATACGGCCAGCCACAAATTCCTGTCACGTGCCTACCTCTCCATGGCAGAGTAGCACTCGCAATCTACGCCCTCAATTACTTGCTGGTTGTATTCCAATCTCTGTCTTCTTCTACAGTTTTTGCCCACTACAGCCCCCTCCAGTACGATGGAAGTCATTCCCTGATGCCTGAACAGGTGTTCTGTCATCCTCTCTCTTCTACTTGTCAGTGTTTTAAGCGTCTTCCTTTCCTCTCCGATTCTCCGCAGAACCTCCTCTTTCGGTACCTTATCGGTCAACCTAATTTTCAGTATTCGTCTGTAGCACCACATCTCAAATGCTTCGATGCCGATTTGGTCCAGTTTTCCCACGGTACATGTTTCACTACCATAGAAAGCTGTGCTCCAAACACACGTTGTCAGAAATTTTTTCCTCAAATTAAGGTCCATGTTTGACACTAGTACACTTCTCTTGGTCCGGAAAGCCCCTTTTGCTAGTGCTAGTCTGCTTTTGATGTCCTCCTTGCTCCATCCGTCGTTAGTTATTTTGCTGCCGAGGTAGTAGAATTCCTTAACTTCACATACTTCGTGACCCTCAATCCCGATGTTAAGTTCCTCGCTGTTCTCTTTTTTGTTACTTCTCATTACTTTCGTTTCTCTTCGATTTACTCTCAATCTATATTCTGTACTCATTAGACCGATCATCCCATTCAGCAGATAATGTAATTCTTCTTCACTTTCACTCAGGATAAAAGTGTCGTCAGCCAATCGTATCATTGATTTACTTTCACATTGAATTTTAGTTCCACTCCGTAAACTTTCTTTTACTTCCATCATTGCTTCTTCGGTGTACATTTTGAACACGAGGGGTGATTGACTACATCTTTGTCTTAAACCCTTTTTAATCCGAGCACTTCGTCCACCGTTATTATTCACTCTTGACTCTTTTACATACTGTATATTACCCGCCCCTCCCTAGAGCTTACACCTATTAGCTTACTCCTATTTGTCTCAAAATTTCGAACATCTTGTACCATTTTACAACGTCGAACGTTTTTTGCAAGTCCACGATGCTATGAAAGTCTTGATTTTCCTTTAGTCTTGCCTCCGTTATCAACGGCAACGTCAGAATTGCCTCTGGTGCCTTCACCTTTCCTAAAGCCAAACTGATCGTCATCCAACACAACCGCAGTTTTATTTTCCATTCTTCTGTATATTGTTTTCTCAGCAACTTGGATGCATCTGCCGTTAGGCTGATGTAGCGATAATTTTCGCACTTGTCAGCTCTTCGAAATTGTGTGGATGATATTTTTCCGAAAGTCAGTTGTTATGTCGCCAGACTCATACATTTTACACAACGTGAGCCGTCGTTTTGTTGCCACTTGCCCCAACGATTTTAGAAATCCTTCAGAAATGTTATCTCACCCTTCTGTCTCATTTGCTCTTAAGTCCTCCAAAGCTCTTTTAAATTCTGATTCTAATACTGGATCCCCTATCTCTTCTGAATCGACTCCTGTTTCTTCTTCTATCACATTAGACAAATCTTCCCCCTCACAGAATCCCTCAATGTACTCCTCCACGCGTCTGCTGTTTCCTCTGCATTTAACGGTGGAATTCCCGTTGCACTCTTAATGTTACACCCTGGCTTTTAATTTCACCGAAGGTTGTTTTGACGCTTCTGTATGCTGAGTCAGTAATTCTGACAGTAAATTATTTTTCAGTTTCTTCACATTTTCCATGCAGTCATTTCGTCTTAGTTTCCTGCACTGCCTATCAATTTCATTCCTCAGCGAGTTTTATTTCTGTATTCCTGAATTTTTCTTGGTCATTGTTGTGCTTCCTTCTTTCCTCGATCAACTAAGTATTTCTTCTGTTACAAGTGGTTCTTTTGCAGTTATCTTTTTTGTACCTATATTTCTCTTGCCAACTTGTGTGGTTGTCCTTTTTAGAGATGTTCATTCCACGTGAACTGTACTGCCTACTGAGCAATTCTTTATTGCTGTATCTATAGCCTTAGAGAACTTCAAGCGTATATCGTCATTCATTAGTACTTCCGTATCCCTATTCTTTGCTTATTGATTCTTTCTGACGAAACTCTTAATCTTCAGCCTACTCTTCTTCACTACTTATTGTGATCTGAGCCTATACCTGGTTATGCCTTACTATCTAGTACCTGGATTCATTACCTCTTTCTGACCATGATGTAATATATCTGAAATCTTCCCGTATTCTCCGGCCTTCACCAAATATACCTCCCCCCCCCCCCCCCCCTGTGTGGTTCTGGAACAGAGTAGTCGCTATTACTTGCTGATATTTTTTACAGAACTCAGTCTTTTTTTCTCTCCCTCAATCCTTGTCCGAATCCCATATTCTCCTGTAACCATGTCTTCTGCTCCTTCCCCTACAACTGCTTTCCAGTCATCCATGACTAATAAATTTTTCATCTACCTATTGTAATGTTTTACCCTTTCATTATCCTTGTATACTTTGTCTCTTCATCTTCGTTTGCTGTCGATTCTGATAAGAACTACCCTATCACTGAACTTCCTATTCATAACAAATCCTACTCCCGTTATACCATTTTCTGCTGCTGTTGATGTTATTGTATACTCATCTGACCAGAAATTCTTGCCTTTTTCCTATTACATTTCACTGATCCCTATTATATATAGTCTGAGACTTTGCATTCTCTTTTTCAAATTTTCTAGCTTCCCTGCCACGTTCACGCTTCTATCATTCCATTCAATACTTTCTCGGTATCTCCCACTTCGCATTCCCCTCCCGGGGTTCCGAATGGGAGACTATTTCGGAATCTCTTGCTAATGGAGAAATCGTCATGACACGTTTCCAATTGCAGGCCATATGTCCTGTGGATACACGTTATGTGTCTTTCATGCAGTGGTTTCCATGGCCTCCTGCATCCACATGCAGTTGATCATTGCTGATTCTTCCGCCTTTAGGAGCATTCTTCCACCCCAAGGGCAAGAAAGTGCCCTGAACCTTCGTCCGCTCCTCCGCTCTTTTTGATAAGGCCGTCGGCAGAATGATTGTGACTTCTCACGCCGTTAGTCTTCAGCCATCAATGCCGATTATTAATCAAAAATTATGCGGTGGCGGGTTTTGAATTTGGGACCGAAAACGCTTTAATCACTAATCAAAGTCACTACTCGTACACTACGGGTTACCTAGACGAACATATTTCCAAAATTTCATTACGCTACATTAATTTTGTTTTGGTGCTCCGAATTTTTTTCGTCGGTGTGTATCATGAAGCCCACGTGGATAAGAGAAATGAGACCCGCGTCCGAAGGTACCTTGTACACATCTGCGTCCGCAAGTCTTATTTCGCATTTGTCCCATCGGTCTGATGCTACCGTAGCTCGACATGTGTGAGCAGCCCATAGTGGCTTGCCTTCTATGTTTCGTATTTTAAAATTCTGTGACTAAAGCTTTATCGCTTGATATTTATTTTATACGTGACATGCCAGTTTGAGTGTTTCACTTCTGATGAAGGCACTCTTAGCAGTTGCCGAAACCTAGGTCAAAAGATTTCATTTTTGCGACCGAGGGCTGTCATTGCTTTAATTTTTCTTACGGATTAATTTTCTGGGCTAACTCCCCACTTTTACAGAAAGTACTGGTTGCACAAAAGCAAGCACTAAGGATAATATGTGGTCTTCACCCACAGGCATGATGTAGGCATCTCTTCAAGGAGCTAGGCATTTTAAATGCGCCGTCACAATACATTTATTCAGTACGGAAATACGTCACAAATAATCCATGCCAGTTTTAGAAGACGGGTGTTGTCCATATCTACAACACTAGAGGAAAAGATGACCTTTATTACAGATTATTAAAGCTGTCAGCAAGGAGTGCAGTATTTGGCAACGAAATTTTATGAACATTTGCCCAGTAGCATATAATGTCTGACAGGGAGCAAAGCAAGTTTTTAATCTTGGATAAAAAATTTCTTCTGGCAAACCCCTTCTACTCCAGGGACGAATTTCTAATGAAAATCTGGTGGCCTGTAGGACAAAAATCTTGTAATTGCTTATAGTTGCGTAAGACTGAAAAATAACGTGTTCATTAATCGTGAATACATATCTTGTAAACCGATTTGTTCCGCATCATTTCGATAAAAGAGACGTTCGAATTATCTGTGGAACACCTAACTATATATCTACCTAACTAACTGATGTACGGCTCGGTGGTTAAGTGGGTAGGAGTCGCACTATAAATCGAATGAACTACAGTTTCAGTCCTCAGTCCTAGGATAGCCTCTGCCAATTAGTGCTTCACATACCACTGACCTTCACTTACCTTTGCGAAAAATTCCGAATCGATTCGGTTGCTCATATCATAATACATAAATTCTTAATGTCATCATTACCAAAAAACATTCTATATACACTCCTGGAAATGGAAAAAAGAACACATTGACACCGGTGTGTCAGACCCACCATACTTGCTCCGGACACTGCGAGAGGGCTGTACAAGCAATGATCACACGCACGGCACAGCGGACACACCAGGAACCGCGGTGTTGGCCGTCGAATGGCGCTAGCTGCGCAGCATTTGTGCACCGCCGCCGTCAGTGTCAGCCAGTTTGCCGTGGCATACGGAGCTCCATCGCATTCTTTAACACTGGTAGCATGCCGCGACAGCGTGGACGTGAACCGTATGTGCAGTTGACGGACTTTGAGCGAGGGCGTATAGTGGGCATGCGGGAGGCCGGGTGGACGTACCGCCGAATTGCTCAACACGTGGGGCGTGAGGTCTCCACAGTACATCGATGTTGTCGCCAGTGGTCGGCGGAAGGTGCACGTGCCCGTCGACCTGGGACCGGACCGCAGCGACGCACGGATGCACGCCAAGACCGTAGGATCCTACGCAGTGCCGTAGGGGACCGCACCGCCACTTCCCAGCAAATTAGGGACACTGTTGCTCCTGGGGTATCGGCGAGGACCATTCGCAACCGTCTCCATGAAGCTGGGCTACGGTCCCGCACACCGTTAGGCCGTCTTCCGCTCACGCCCCAACATCGTGCAGCCCGCCTCCAGTGGTGTCGCGACAGGCGTGAATGGAGGGACGAATGGAGACGTGTCGTCTTCAGCGATGAGAGTCTGCCTTGGTGCCAGTGATGGTCGTATGCGTGTTTGGCGCCGTGCAGGTGAGCGCCACAATCAGAACTGCATACGACCGAGGCACACAGGGCCAACACCCGGCATCATGGTGTGGGGAGCGATCTCCTACACTGGCCGTACACCACTGGTGATCGTCGAGGGGACACTGAATAGTGCACGGTACATCCAAACCGTCATCGAACCCATCGTTCTACCATTCCTAGACCGGCAAGGGAACTTGCTGTTCCAACAGGACAATGCACGTCAGCATGTATCCCGTGCCACCCAACGTGCTCTAGAAGGTGTAAGTCAACTACCCTGGCCAGCAAGATCTCCGGATCTGTCCCCCATTGACCATGCTTGGGACTGGATGAAGCGTCGTCTCACGCGGTCTGCACGTCCAGCACGAACGCTGGTCCAACTGAGGCGCCAGGTGGAAATGGCATGGCAAGCCGTTCCACAGGACTACATCCAGCATCTCTACGACCGTCTCCATGGGAGAATAGCAGCCTGCATTGCTGCGAAAGGTGGATATACACTGTACTAGTGCCGACATTGTGCATGCTCTGTTGCCTGTGTCTATGTGCCTGTGGTTCTGTCAGGGTGATCATGTGATGTATCTGACCCCAGGAATGTGTCAATAAAGTTTCCCCTTCCTGGGACAATGAATTCACGGTGTTCTTATTTCAATTTCCAGGAGTGTACATCAGCTATGAGCTCAATTTGTCACGTTTGTTATTTTTTATTGGCTACTCCGTACTAGAACCTCAAGTTTCTTTTCATTATCTGAAATTGAGGATAACATATCTTTTTCTCTCCATGAAATTCGAAATACTGCCTCGCAGTCCAACAGTTGCACAGTCTTCAAAACGTCAGTGGAGTTAGATACAACACAATCGATCATTAACGACTCTTTCTCTCTATTTGTGTTGCAATGTGAGTGGGTTATTCTTAAATCAAACAAGTGCAATCATTATTTAAGTTTATCTAGTATATCTTCAGTAACTTGTGTTTATAAACCCACTTTTACTGCGCTATTATACACACAACAAAAAAAGTTTTTCATCACCTCGATTGCGAGAGTTCCGGAACCTGTACAGAAAATTGGAATAGAGATCAACATAAACATCATTTCCAACCATTTTACTGCTCATGAAAACCACACATTGCATTTTGGGTACATACAGGTAGACCTTCAGAGTTGGTGGTCCTGAATGCTGTACACACCAGTATCTCTAATACGCAGTAGCACGTCCTCTTGCCTTTATCCATGCCTATATTCGTCGTGGCATACTATCCACAAGTTAATCAAGCAACTGTTGGTCCAGATTGTCCCACTCCTCAACGAAGACTCGGCGTAAATACCTCAGAGTGGTTGGTGGATCACGTAGTACATAAACAGCACATTTCAATCTACCCAGGCATTTTAAATAGGGTTCTTGTCTAGTGAACATGCTGGCTACTCTAGACGAGCGATGTCGTTATCCTCAAGGAAGTTATTCACAAGATGTGTACGATGGTGGTGCGAATTGTCGTCCATGAAGACAGATGCCTTGCCAATATGCTGCTGATATGATTGCACAATCGCTCGGAGGATGGCATTCACGTATCGTACAGACGTTACGACGCCTTCCATGACTACCAGCGGCGTACGTCGGCCCCACATCCTGCCACTCCTAAACAGCAGGGAACCTCCACCTTGCTGCACTTGCTGGACAGTCTGTCTAAGGCGTTCTCCCTGACCGACTTGTCTCCAAACACGTCTTCGACGATTGTCTGGTTGAAGGCATATGCGACACTCATTGGTGAAGTGAACTTGAGGCCAATCCTAAGCGGTCCATCCGGCATGTTGTTGGGCCCATCTTTACCGCGCTGCATGGTGTCGTGGTTGCAAAGATGGACCTCGCCGTGGACGTCGGGCGTGAAGTTGCCCATCACGCAGCCTATTGCGCACAGTTGAGTCGCTTCGCCACGTCCGTCGCTGCACGAAAAGCATTACTCCGAGTCATAATCCGTAGGTAGCGGTCATCCACTGCAGTAATAGCTCTTGGGCGGCCTGAGCGAGGCATATCATCGACAGTTGCTATCTCCCTGTATCTCCTCCAGGTCCCAACAATATCGCTTGGTTCACTCTGAGACGCCTGGACACTTCCCTCGTTGAGAGTCCTTCCTGGCACCAAGTAACGACGCGGACGGGGTCGAACCTCGGTATTAATCGTCTAGGCATGGTTGAACTGCAAACGACACGAGCCGTGTACCCCCTTCCTGATGGAATGACTGCAATTGATCGGCTGTCGGACCCCCTCCGTGTAATAGGCGCTGTTCGTACGTGGATGTTTACATCTTTGAGATTTAGTGACATCTCTTAACAGTCAAAGGGACTGTGTCTGTGATACGACATCGACAGTCAACGTCTATCTTCAGGAGTTCTGGGAACCGGTGTGATGGAAAACTTTTTTTGATGTGCGTATGTAGTTGCAAATGACACGACTTTTAACATGTTGCTTGGCATCTTACGCCAATTGTACGAAAATGCATTTTGTTTCACAAAATATTTTTATCTTGAAAAATGAGATGCGCCTCCTTCCATTTATCAGCTGACTACTCTCCCACCACTTGGCACACTGAAGTTGCGTGTAAACCACGTGATTTGTATTTTTAACATTCTGGTGTGGTTTTGTATCTTCCGAGCCAGTCTTAATTTCCATAAGCCGCCCCTTTTCTTCAGTCCATTTGTTGCTAAGGTTACTACACATAAATTTTATAGTTGCTTAATGGCTCACAATTTTAGTCGGGCAGTTGGTAACAAGTAGGTTTTCTTAAATTAAAATACAGAACGTAGGTATGTTTGAACATTTTATTTCGGTTGTTCCAATGTGATACCTTTGTGAATTTATCATTTCTGAGAACACATGCTGTTACAGCGTGTTACCTGTAAATACCACATCAATGCAATAAAT